>NC_083380.1:11640833-13051666 GCF_031755915.1 Ziziphus jujuba | reverse complement strand
TATGTTAAAGTTCTCTTTCTTCTGATATTTTAATAATAGAAAAGCTGTTGAGTTGTCCTTTCTCTTATCCATTCTAGATAGTATGCATTTGATGTTTTTTCTCTTTTGTATTGCAATATAGGGGCTTGATAATTCTTTTTTCAAGAGTTTTATTTTAATAAATCTTGTTATAGCATTTTCTTTATCCATTCTTAATGATAATTGTTTTTTCAAGAGTTTTATTTTAATAAATCTTGTTATAGCATTTTCTTTATCCATTCTTAATGTTTACTCCTTTTAGTATGTTTGCTCCATCTACATTCTAGGGTTCTGTTATAATCTATTTCCTAGACATGGATTCTGAATTTTCTTGCAGACTTGAAACCTGAACTGCCTTTCCTCCATTTTTTCTCCTCTCTCCTTCCTTTTGCTCCTACCTCCTTTCTTTTCTCATCCATTCACCTTAGTGATCTTCTATCAATTAATATTCAGTTCACGTTGTTTCAAAGTCCAGGAACTGATGCCCTTTGATTTTCTTGCAGATGCAACTTTTTGAACTTCTCAAAAAATTTACGATGCCTAAAATGCAATGAAGATGGCCCTAAAAGAGTTGGTCCGTATGAGGTTGAAATGAAGAAAGGAGATTGGAACTGTCCTGAGTAAGTCTCTTATTCTCATATCTGTTTACTTTTGAAGTATTTTAACCTTAAAGCTATTTTATGATATTATTTCTCATTTCGAGGTGGAGTAAATATTGACATTGTGGTTCATCAATCAATGAATTTAATTATCTTTTGCCATCAAACATGCTTTATTTGATGGGATTGAGAGGCTTTATTGTTATTGACCTCTGCATCATTATTTTGGTTAGTTCTAATTTTACAGTGTGGATTTGATAGTCAAATTTCAACATAGCATGTTCTAGTGTATGGATACAAGGGCAAGTTCATTCACGTGCATCTTTGCTCTACTGGCTGACGCCCCTCTGATTTTGTTGCAGATGCAATTTCATGAACTTCTCTAGAAATATACGCTGCCTAAAGTGTAAAGCAGAGGGGCCAAAGAAGGTCAGTGTAGATTTTGAAATGAAGAAAGGAGATTGGAACTGTCCAAAGTAAGTTTGTTTTTCTCTTTTCTCCTGCCAGTCAACACAATTTAGTTACATTATTATTCAAAGTGATAAATTTTTTTCCCCACCACACTGAGTTTTAACAAAATTGACCACCTAACATTCAAATACATAGCCTAGATAGAAAATGCATGGTTCAATCATTTGATTTCAAAATTAAGATTAATGAATACAAAAGGTTAACCACCATAGGATTCCAAATTCAAGATAAAAAATAATTGAGGCTTACCATGCCAGTGAGTTTGTGGAAAATATATCAACTTGGTTGGGAATCTTATTTCCATTCTGCTCTCTCTTAGCAAGCTGGTTTGTTTCATCACTCATGGTTTCCATCTGCAGGTGTGAGTTTATGAATTTTGCCAGCAACAGGAAGTGTCTACGTTGTCGAGAGCCACGACCCAAGAGACAGCTTAATCCTGGAGAGTGGGAATGTCCTTCGTAAGTCTCTCTCTAGTACGATTGAGATTAAATTTCATAGGTTTGACGAAACATCATAATAACTTCTTAAGTGCCTATTGTAGATGCGATTTCTTGAACTATAGAAGGAACAAGGTCTGCTTGAAGTGCAATTGCAATCGCCCTGAAGAAGAAGCAACTAATGAGTATGAGGATGATCAGTTATGGAGGCGGCCTCATTAGTATATGGTTCAAACAGACTGACCATATCGATTTGATATCTACTCTCCATGATTCTTTTCCATCTGTCATATGTCAGGATGACACCGCCATACAAAAAGGAGAGAGCAGTTCATAGGTGAACCCATTAGAGGGGTTTGTGAGTTTTGGTCATGGTGGTGCTTTTCTCAGAGCTTCAGCCTTACAGCATAAGAAAGGAGTGAAGAATACTTAAAGAAATTTTTGGTTAGCTTGCATTATCTTGCTGCGTATGTTACAATTTCTGAAAAAGTATGTTTTATTCTCTTACTAATGAATATATTTTGTAAGCTGGGTATTACATTTACGCCGTCTCATTCTTTGCACACTGCATTGTTGTTCAAGTTTTACATCCTTATATAATATGTGAAAGAAAATCCTTGAGAAATAAAGACTATCAACAGAAACCAAAACGCAGAGGATTCAGAGTTCATGCCTGTGGATTCTTTATTAGAATGATCTGACAGCTACTCTATCTTTGCAAAATCTACAATAAAGAGGTTTATTTATTTATCCTTTATTCCTTTTCAATGAAGTTGCTAGACACTGGAAAATGAACAGGGACCATAATACTAGCAAATCTCATTAGATTATGAATTCTAAAGTAGCCGGGAGTGAACCTCTTGCACAGGATAAATATCTGAAACCTCCTTTTCTTTAATGATCGTAGCAAAATTTAGGCACTGTTTGTTCACGAATGGTCCAACTTGTGAGGATTCACTGTTGAACTAGCTCCACCAATACATTACTTCCACATGGCATTATGGAATCCACATACTCCAACATGACAATGTTTATGGGAACAGCTTCATGGTTGGACTGATATAAATAATTGTTTTATGATCAACGCCCACGTTATATTATGGTGGGCGTTTGTCTGCTTCCAAGATGTGCATGGAGCCTTTAGTGCTTGTAGGCATCTAGATGCGGAATATTGTACATATATTTAATATATTATATATATATATTTTTTCTTTATTTTTTTTTTCTAATATCAATTTTAGTTGGGAGATTAATTTGCAAAAGATTAGGATAGACACTATTACACTATTGATGGCAACTAAATGTCATCTCCGTGACAAATTGCACAAATCCATTCCAATATCCTTCGTCTTTGCCCTCTGCAAAAATCTCAAACCCACAATGCAGCAAAAGCTTCTGTGGCATCCACGGAAGAAGCTTGACGACCTTAATCTGGAGCAACAATCCCACCGCTTTTTTTAAAAAAGAATCTTTATATTTTTCACTCAAGCATTTCTTAAACTAGACTGCTAAGATGTGTATATGATTTTGAACTGGGTGTTAAATCTGTTATTCCCTTCCTTCCCATTAGGCATTTCAGTATAATCCTCAAAACCAGTGAATGAGGCAAAAGCAAGCACAACATGGCATTTACAAAGAAAATATAAGTAGTAGGTTTAGTGTTCGATGATCAGTAAGTAGTTGATGTGAACAACAAGAGTTGGGGATTTAAGTTTTGGATTTGCGTTTAGGGTAGCAGAAATTAGTAATTTCAGCACGTCTACATTGTGGGATAGCACTGCTGTGTTTGTAAATGCAATCTTCACAGGACTTGTTTCGTTCAAGACTGTGGAAGACATCACGGCATCTGCAGGTTTGCTAAGTAAGCAGAAGCAGTTGTTGCAGCATTGCTCATCTGTCTCTTGTGTTAATTCACTACCAAAAACAAATAAACGCTGGTATCCAATTAATTATAATTAAGAAGCAGGGATGGTGAATGATTTATATACGTTTTAAATAACGATAAATAAGATTTATTATGCTATACCCGATTGAAGAGAATCCTGGTTGTTGGAAGTCGGTAGCTCAAATAAATCCACAGCTTCAGATTTTGCAGACACAGCTGCTAGCAGAAGAGTTACAATACAAGACCATAGCTTTCTACAAATCTACATATATATTATATACATATATACCCCTCTTGTATTCTTTTCTCTTTTCCTTTCAAAGTTGTGGTGTGCATAAGAATTGAGTTAGCTAAGGGATACATATATATGTATATATATATATATATATATATATATATGGTTATAGTTCTCTAATGTTTGGATACAGGGGCAAGTTTATTCAGATGCGGGCATCTGATTTTGTTGCACATGCAATTTCCGACAACTTTTCTAGAACTATATGCTGCCTAAAAGGTCAGTATGTATAGATTTTGAAACGAAGAAATTAAGGAGATTGGAACTGCCCAATTTTTTTTAATTTTTCTTCTTTCTCTTTTCTCGTGTCAGTTGATATAATTCAATCAGTTCTAAATTTTATACGTTATTATTCAAAATTGGATTGAAGTCATTGTTGAGATGTATGATGATAGCAAAACGTATGCAATTATGATAAAATGGTGCTGATGTACAAATTTCTCATCCAGTAGCTATCAATTTTTTTTTCCTCATATTGTCATCGTAATAGACATTCCCATGTATTGAAATTCGATTCTGCAAAGACTTATATATGCCATCACTATATTTGCCTCAAATTTCGTTTCCTTAAATAATTATTAAGCCTAAAATGCATTTATTTGTTTACAACTTCCCATATTCTAAAGAACTTGGTGCAATGTAAAGACCACAACTACATGTTAACCCAGAAACAAACAAACAAAAAAAAAAAAAAAAAAAAAAAAAAAAAAAAAACAACTTTAGCCCATCATATGACCACCCAACTATTCATATACGAATTTAATGTAGATGGTTGCACACAATTTTATTTGATTAGAAAGTTCAATGTTGAACCTTTTGAACTATTTTGATACTATTTGGATTGGTTATCCATATAATATGTAATGTTTTTCATATAATAATAATTATGTAATTTTTTAATGTAATATATTATATTACATATAAAATATAATATGTAATGTTTTTTCTTTCCTGCAAAATCTATGGCTGCCTGAAGGTAGTGGAGAGAGGATAATAGGCTTATAGTCTCAGCTTGTATTGTGATGCACAACTCCCCAGTATTAAAGAGAAAGAATGAGATGATTTACAGGTTTCTAATTTGTTTACCTTCTGTGGAGTTTCTTCACCCTCTTCTCTTCACTGTCACTTCCATCTTCGTCTTCAATTCCATCATCATTTTTGGCAATAAGTCCATAGGAGCACTCTGCTTCAGATATGAAGTAAATACCCCAAAAATATCATCCCATTCGAATCTTGGTTTTGTATTATCTATTAGAATAGCAGAAATAGAGAGGAGAAAGTATCAAATATTCAAATTCCAAGTGAATTTCAACGTATACTCAATTAAGCTTTATACAAACCAATTCTCTCCAAGGATCAATGAAATTCATCACCGGATTACCCTTCTTAGAGCACGACATAGAGAAAGAGAAAGAGAGACATAGAGAGAGAGAGAGAGCAAGTTAGTTTGAAATTTTCTTTCCTCACCAAGCAGAGAAAAATTGCTAAGAACATACAATAAGAATAAGAACAAAAAATTTTACAATCGAAGCAAGATTTCCCTCATTCTCTGCAAATGTCCATTACAATTGTTTTTTTATCTATTTTTTTTATCTTCCTTCTCATCATCACCCAAAGGCAACAATGAACATATTAAATCATACAACAAAATATATATAAAAAAAAAACATAATTTGTTATTCAAGAAAACTGAAGAAGAACCTGAACCTCTAGGGGATGTGGCAGGTAAAAGTGCAACAGGCGGTGTAGTACAAGAAATTTTAAAGAAAATGGGAGGGGGTGGTGTCCATGGCCTCCTCAAGTCTAAGTCCATCCCTATTAACAACTAATGTGACAAATGTTATGATATTGTTTTATTAGTTTATACTGAACTTTACTATTAGAATTTAAAATAAATAAAAATTGTTAATTTGATTCTCAAATCTCAATTAAAAGAAAAAAAAGAGATATATAACTTAATTTAACATTTCAGATGAATAAATTCTTGTGTATTAAAATGCAAGCAAGTAATCATGTTTGCATCCATATAATCTTCGATCAAGTGAACAATTTAATGACCAAAAAAAAAAAAAAAAAGAGGGTGTTGATAATGAGACAACCGTGCGGTTAAAAATAGGTGATTGATGGGCCCTAAATTATTGGATCTGTTGAAAAATAGCCCATATTTGTTGGACAATTAAATAGAATTAAGCCCAAGACGTCTCTCCCGATGTAGACCACATCATGACTACGACAAGCCGGGGAATAAACATTATACTGTTGCTCCATGACCATGACAATGAGTATTATTTTTTGAGTAATTATGTAAATTATAACCTTTTTTTTTTTTTTTTTTATATGTGAAGTATAACTTTAATTGCAGATAAAGATGTCAATAAAATTTTAGTTCATTAATTACTGTCTTTGGCTTTTCTTCCCCATCTCTAAATATAATCACTCCTATTAGATAATTCTAGACTTATGTAATGCGTTAGAAAACATGTTGCCTAATGTTTTTTTGAAAAAAAAAAAAAAAATTGTCATTGGACTCCTTGATAAGAAGATTATTGTATATACATGTACAAACTATAATAGCAAAATTATATGTATGTATGTATGTATTATCCTTTCTAATCCAAGTTTCAACCAAAAAATCTCTTACTTTCTTATAATAAACTTTTTCTTCGGAGATTGAAATAAATCTTTTGAATTTATTTTCTTATGTTGGTTGATATACTTGTTCTTAAACTGCTTATAACGTATACACTATTTTTGTTCCAAAAACAAATATATACTACTTAATCGTAAATTTACGATCCCTTTAAAACATCCTCAAATGACAATGACCATTTGTAATAATTCCATTTATGTAGCCATTATCTGGCTGTTTTTATTATGTGTTCTTTGCAGTGTCTAGGGAGCTTAGGAGTGTGTTAAGCCAATGCATACAAATAGACAGACCTGGCTCATCCTTTTATGTTGAGGCCGGTGCAAGTCTTTCTATGATTAAAGAGTCTTGGTGGTGGTTGAGGCTGGCTTATTCAGGCTGTCGTCATCTTAGAGCAACGAGTCAGAATAATGCTCACCACCTCTTCTATAGTTTTCTTGTTCACATATGAAAGTTTTTATTTTCCGATTCAATACATGATGTTCAAATCCTCTCCTTCCCAATTTATCATAAAAAATTAAAAAAAACAAACAAAAAAATTGTAAACTATGTTCTTGCCCAAAAAAAAAAAAAATAGTGCATGGCTTGTAACAAATTAATTAGAGGAAAAACGTTAGCTTTTTTTGAAGACTTATTAAATGGTACATGAACAACTCAATAATATGGTATTTTTATATGCTAATTTTCTCGGAAAAATCCGATTAGTAAACACAATAATAATCCAAGAATAAACACACCCATCATTTCATATAAACTTAACTCTTTTCATAAATATTAAATAGTACAAGCCACGGCTTACACACTTTATTTAATTATAACTTATAATTAAAAAGCCCCAGCGCCAGCCGTTGAAGCGAATGCAAGCACAGCATGGCATGTACATATAACAATATCTATATATATATATATATATATATATATTTATTTCCTTTATTTATTTATTTTTTTCTTAATTTTAAGATTAGGTGTGCAAAAGAATTGCGTAGTTAGGGGCATATATGGTGTTCTATTTTTTTTTTCTTTTTTTTCCTTTTTTCCTGAAATAGTGCATATGGTGATTAGAGAGAATGAAAGGAGATAAGGTCGTGCGTGGCAAGCTACCATGAGGGTCAACGAATAAAACAAACGGCAAAACAATTCATTGAATGAGGAAAAAAACAAACTGGGTGTCTAAATTGAATCCAAAATATGTTTTTGTTTGTTTTTGGTTTGGTTTTATGTTTGACTTTTGTCTCTGTGAAGTGACACCTAAGTAATTTTTACAATATCTATAATTTTACAACTTTATAAAAATAATGTAATTCGAATGGGGCTTTGTTGTATATTATATATGGGAATAAATTTACCCAAGAAAAACTAATAGACAGGTACAAAGAATAAGGGGTATTTAGCCAAATGCCCTTTTTTCTATAGGCCCGATGAAATATATTTTTTCCATTCAAATAATTTTTATTTTATCCATCGATTTTTTAATATATCTAAGTTACCTTTATTTTTTAATATATCTAAGTTACCCTTATTTAATATAAAACCAAGTAAAATTCATTTTCTTTTCTGGTAAAACACCAGCTCCACTTTGGTTCTTCAAATCGTTGTTAGCATTTCTTTCTTTAACGAAGCTTTCAAGCTTCTCAACTTGCCATTGAAGCGTTCGAAGGCAGCCTTTATAACAGGATCTTCATCCCAAATAGCCTTTGACTGATCGCCAAGGTACTTTTCATCTTGGAAATGGTTCGACAAAATATCCAAAACTGCCATCACTCTTGTCGCTTGGTTCTGAGAAGGGAAGCACTGTAGAAGCACCCCTTCAAGTCTCTTCAAGAACTTTTTCCCCTGTATCAAGCTTTTTTTATTTTTTTTTCCCAAATAATCCAACTAAAAAAAATACACAGATAACTAAAGTGCGGGATGCTTTTTACAGAGAAAGAACAAAGCTAAAAGAAGAAAGCAGACGTTTTTTTTTGTTTTCAATGGGAAATTATCTGTGGAAAGAAGGAAGAAAAAGTACAGGAAATTAGGACAAAATATGTGTAGAATTATCCGGTGTGGGTCTTTCGAAGGGAAAAGAAAAAAGAAAAAAGAGGACATTCAAATCATTTTAAATTTTTTTAAAAACAAAATAGATAAAAAAAGATAAATTAAAAAAATATGAGAATGTATGGATATATTTTATTAAACCCTCCAAGAGAGGGGTAATGTGCAGAATAAGATATAGCTGGCCACAGTATCCCAAATGCACATTTGAATGAAAAGTAATATTGGTGGGAGAAAATCATAGTACGATTGACAATTTCCAGAGGATCCTAGCACGAATTTTTTCCAATATAAAATATAACAAAAATCCTCAATATTATAACATAGAATCCTCATCAAATATATATATATATATATATATATTTTTGTTTGACGGATTAGATGTCCCAGGCATTCTATATCTTTAGTAGATTTGAATTCAGTATAAAAAATATAAATAAAATTATTTTTATCAATTAAATTATCACATTCATCTATCAAATATATATATATATATATATTTTCACAATAAAAAGAATTAACTTAAAGCACAAAAAGTTTTTATGCATCATGCAGTATGCTTTTCAAATATTTTATTTTATGTGGCAAATTAAAAAATATGGTTTAGAAAATGATATATATATATATAATTTTTTTATAATTAAAATCGTTCAAATAAAATTACGTGTTCAAATAAAATTACGTGCGGATTCGTAAAAAACAAAAATTATATAAAAAAAAATATCAAATTTTCACTTAAGATAAAAACAAATACTACACAAAAAAATATATATATATTAATTTTTTTTAAAACATCGGCTTTGGTTAGATTTTATGTCGAATTTACTTTTAACGCACGTTTAACTTTATTAGGACGGTTTTAATCGTAAAATCTTATATATATATTATTCCAACAAGTAGTCCAAAAATACCATGATGAACAAAAATCTAAAAGCTGAGGACACGTAATTGGCACGTTTTCCATCCATCATTTTCTTTGGATGTCTTGTACCGAATAAAGGCGATGGACCCCTGCATTTATTTAGCGAATATTATAATATTTCCATCGTACGTTCCCTACCATTATTATTATTATTATTATTATTTTTTATCATCCCTATCATCATTCTTAAGCATGTCTTACTCCTTTTTTTTTTTTTTTTTTGGCTGAAATTAAGCATGTCTTTCTCATGATCAATATTATGCTATTTTCTCAGCCAAAAAAATAAAAAATAGAGTATTTCCATATAATTTTTTAAAAATATTTTTTAGTCATAAAACATTCATCTTTTGTTCTTTTATTTTTTTCGCTTGTAAAATTTTGTAGTCATAAACATTTATGTTTAGTCATAAAACATTTAAATTTTTTCAACAATATTATAGTTTTTCTTTATAATTTTTTTACTGTACCAAATATTATGTATGTCTAAAATAAATTTTTCTTTATGTTAATAATATATATGTCTAAAATAATAAGATATTATGTAAGACGTGCCCAATTGAAGAGATTCCATATTGTTGGAAGTGAGAAAACCCATAGAAATCCAAAGCATTTGCAGTTAGACACAACCTTCATAACCATAGCTTTCTTCATAGCCATATCTCGTTCTATTTTATGTTCTATCATGCCTTTTCTCAATTTATTCTAAGAATTGGTGTGCAAAACAAATGTGCAGTCAGAGGGCAGAAAACTGAAAAGAGATAAGGTGGTGCCTAGCAAGCTACCACATGAGTGTCAACAAATAAAACAAATGGTAAAACAATTAATAATTAAATGGGGACAAAAAAATCTGGATGCCCTTAAAATTGAAGCCAATATATAAATATATATTTGGTTTGGCTTTTTGCTTTTGTTTTTTGGTTTATGTGAAGCGCCACCTAAGTACTCCATTCGTTCTTTTCTTTTTTCTTTTTTTTTTTTCTTTTCCTTTTCCTTTTTTCAAGAAAGAAATTACTCCATTCAATTAATATTCATAATTTTAAGCCAATCATAATAATAATAATAATAATAATAATGCAGAACAACATCTGGTGGGGCCAGAGCATCCCAAATGCATGCACCTGTGAATGAAAGATATTGGTGGAAGAAAAACGTAGTGCGACCACCAACGACATTTTGGAGGATCCTAGTACGAATTTTCTCCATATAAAATATATATATAAAAAATCCCCCTTCAGTGGAACGTGAAAAACTCATCAAATATATATAAACGTTTTCCAAAAAAATTAAAGAAAAGTTATCTCGTCAAGTATTACAGCTTTTTTTTTTTTTTCCTAATAACAATTTATAACTTTTTATGCAATTTTTTTTTTTTTATTGAAAAGAGAAGCATTTTGGAGCACTTTTGCATCATTAATATCTGTTTTGAAAATTAAAATAAAAAATATTGCAATTATGCTTTTTAGATAACTTATTTGTCTATTTTGAAAATAGAAGTAATAAAATACTGCAGGTATGTTTTTCAATCAACTTATTTATGTGGCAAATGAAACAATATGGTATGAAAAATAGAAGAAAATAGCATAATTTAATGAACAAAAATCTAAAGGCGGAGAATATTTCACTTCAACTATAAAACAAAAACAAAAAACAAAATACAGGAAATAAATTTAAAAATAAAAAAAGAAAAGAAAAACACACACACACACACACAAACAAACAAAGAAAAAGGGCAACGCTGAGAATACATAATCAGCACGTTTTTTAATCCATCATTTTCTTACGAGGGTAGATGGGGCCCAAGTTATAGGGATGAGCAAAATTTAATCTAATCCGTTCAATTCATCCAATCCAATTTATTTTTAACGGTTTGGATTGAATTTTTATATCAATTGAATTGGATTGGATTCAAAATATTATAAATTGTATGGATTGGATTGGTTATGGATTGAAAATATAAATTCAATCAAATCTAATCCAAATAATATATTATATAACTAAAAAATTATATATTTTTTTTATTTTTTTCATTTTAATATATTTTTTTTCCTCTTTATATATTAATTTTTAATTTTTTTTCCATTTTTATATATTGATTTTTAATATATATATATATATATATATATATATATATATTTTTTACATTCCTATATTCCAAATCCCAAATCGAATTGTAAATTATAACTTTAAACTAAACATTTACCTCTATTGCCGCCCACTATCAGTCCATCACCATCACCATCATCATAATATATATATATATATTTTTATATCCCCATCATATATATATATGTAGATCATCATATATATATATATATATATCTACATATATTGTATCCAATTGTTACTTATATATATATATATATATTTAAATATAATTTATTACTAATTTTATTATTTTGATATTTGTGGAGCTTACATAATTAACTAAAATTAGTAAACCTATCAACGTTGATTGATTTATGATTTATCAAACTTTTAAGGTTAAAAAAAAAAGAAGGAATTATGCATTCATTTTTGAGTTGATGAATTTTGATGAATATATTATTTTATATTATTTATTCTAACAATTTTAATTTAATTTTATAGGAGTGAAATAATGATATTAATGTTTGCTACTTAATAAGTACATGATGTGTATCATTTGCTATATTTTTTTTATTTTCCATTATAGATTACGTTGTATTATTGTAATTGTATTTTATATTTGGATAATTATAATTTATTATTTATATTTTATATGTAGAAAATTTTTTATTTGTATTATATATTTATAAATTAGTAAATTTCAAATCAATCAACCAATCCAAACCAAATTAATTATAAATAATTTAATTTAATTTAAATTTTAAATTAAAAAAATTGATATATAAATCGAACCAACCCAACCCATTTATACGTATCGAATGTTTTGGCGTAATAGTGTCGATGGACCCACATTCACGTGAAGAATAATATAGTAGCCGCCCACAATCATGTCGTACGTCCACTATCATATTCATGATTAAGCTGTTTTCTCAGCCAAAAAAAAATGTGAATATATTATTACTCTTCTCTCTCTCTCTCTCTCTCTCTCTCTCTCTCTCTCTCTCTCTCTCTCTCTCTCTCTCTCTCTCTCTCTCTCTCTCTCTCTCTCTCTCTCTATATATATATATATATGTATATATATAACTTTTTACTTTTTTAGTCATAAAACCAATATTTTTATTTGTTTGCAATTGTCATGATTAGGAATGGATATAAATGGATCCGAATCGTTCAAACCGATATAACCAAATTGGTTTGCTTTGATTTAGCTTGAGTTTTTCCTCATGATCAATACAGTTTAGATTGAACAACTTTTAATTTAAATCAAACTTAATTGAATCGATTAATATTGATTGTTATATCAACAATATTAAAATTATTATAATGTTTATTTAATTAATTTATTAAATAATATAGTAAATATATAATGATATTTAATTTATTGTTTTATTTTAATTCAAGTAGATTATATAAATAAATAAAATAATAATATTTTAGCATATATTATTTAAAAAATAAATTTAATAAATATTTTATATACTTAGTATTATTGTTTTTATATATGTGATTTTTAAATATTTTTATTATAATTAATTATATTTTTAATACATTTTTATTAATTAATAATATTAAATTCAAATTATTAAAAATAAAAAACATTTTAAAAAAATTTAAAGATATTTATAAAAAAATTAAAAAAAAAAACAAAATAATACAGTGTTGGATCAAAGCCCAAAAAAAATAAAGCCTAATTAATAATAGTTGATTCAGTTTAGTTTGGTTTTTGGTTTCTCCCTTAAAGTTCAATTTGATTTGGATTTACAGGAAAAAAAAAAAAAAGGAAAAACCAATTGAACTTAATCAACATCCATCCCTAGTTGTAAAACGTTTTAAGAGAAATATATATTTCATTTACTCATTTAATTTTTTTTTTTCCTTGAGTTGGTGTAATTACACGAGCGTGCCTAATTTTGGCAGATACCATCAAGATATTCTTCCCAAATCAATATATAATGGATGGTAATTTTTTTGTTTTTTTTGGATAATTTATAACAATTGTCCTACTTTTAATGTTTGGAATGCATGATCTTATATTGTAAATGTGAAGGGTATATCAACTTAATCAACCTGATGGTAAAACAATTTTATTTAGCTGAAAAAAACAATCAATTAACATAGATGCACAATCATAGACATATTAAAAACATCTTAAATAATTATGTAGATTGTTATTTATTTATTTATTTTTACTGCAATAGAAATATAGATAGTTATTTAAAAAAGAAAAAAAGAAAAAAAACACACATACATAAATAAAACTGTTTAAGAATACATAAATCAAACCGTTTAAGGACTCTGTCAAATTGATGGGAAAAAAGAGTAAAACAAACACTAAGGATGACCATCTACTTTTAGGGGTTTGATAGACAATGTGAATGAATGAAAAACTAAAAATAATTTTTATCAAGAATATAACAATCAGTTTCAAGAATATAATATCTTCTAAAAATTAAAAAATAGATAGATACATAAATATTAGACAAAACTATTGAAATCTTATTATTGACTTAGACATTTATGCTATATAAACAGAAAATCCTTTCAATTTCCATGCCAATCTACATTTGCATTCACTGGTAGACCCACATGGGCAATCATTTTTTTTTTCCACTTTAGATATGTAAATTTTATTTAATTTAAATTTTTATCTTTTAAAATCAAGCGGTGTTCTCTTAAAACATTTTCAATGGTTCTGCTGTTTATATGCACAAAATTTTATTTATTTATTTCTTCTAATTTCTTTTAAGGAAAAAAAAAATAGTATCATAACACGTATATGCACAAAATATTGATGACACCATCCATTTTATTTTTTATTGGCTATATATTAGTTGCTTTTGAATTATGTTCTCTTACTTTACCTCCAGGTTTTCTACACTCTTCATATTATCCGTTTCATTCAATTTATTATTAGTATGTTTTAGTAAGTGTTTTTGACTTAGTTCCTATCAACCCAATATCACTCGCTTATATATATTACTATTTATGAAGCATAGGCATTCATGTAGTTACAATTTATGAAGGGTATTCTATTTTGAAACACTTATGTCTAATTTGACTTTGTAAATCTATACTAAATGTTGGCTTTGCTTTTGCAAAAGCTCATTGCTACTAAACTTGGTGCTCAAAAAATATCCGGTATTATAGTTTTTGACAATAGAGGGAAAAATCATATGATCCTTTGCCAAATATAGAGATTTCTTATGTATTTATGTATCCTAAGCATTTAAATATCTATTAATTAGTGTTGTGTTGTTTTAAGTAGTATATTATAAGTAACTTATACTAACTAAGCTACTAATCTTGTTCAGGTTTTTGTGGATGTAGAGTAATTTTTAGACGGTGTGGTTGGATTGGCTCGCGATGCGAACTTAGCTTCCTTATTTTGGTTGCTAAAGAAATTTGTTCATCATAATAATTTATTTTATATTTTAGGTATTGAATTTATTCATTAGTTTTTTTTTTTGTCTTATATATTTCATTAACGATAAATTTCAATAATATATGATTTTAACATTATTTGTGGGTCAATGGGATAGAAATTTATATGGAATAAGAAATCGAAGAGAAGCAAGAATGGGTAGATTTAACGACACTTGTAATATTTATCTTATATTGAGAATGTTGAAGATGGATTACTAAAAAAATCCCCCCTACTTGTTTGATACATTAGCTTTTTATGTTTGTATTGTAATTTTTACTTTAAATTGTTATAAAATTTACTTTAAAGGTAAAATTCAATTATTGTAACACAATTATAAGATTTAGCCAACATGGAATGAGTTATATATATATATATATATATATATATATATATATATTTAAAAACGAAAAGAGATAGCATGACAATCAAGAACTGTACGTCATAGTTCCAAGTTGAGATGATAGTTTTTAAGCAAAACTGTCATCTAATGTAACTCAAAATTTGATATTTGAACTAGTGCATATGACAAATTTTAAAAAATTATCATCTAAAAGCAAATTTAAATGACATTTAAAAAATATCATTTAAAATTGAAACTCAATCTTCCATAAGATGAAAAAAAATATATATATTACTTATAACTTTAGATGATTGTTTTAAACTCTCATCTATGATTGCTCTTTACAATTGTATAATTAATTTTTTTATTATTATTATTATTATTATTGTTTCATATTGACAAAGCATATCGTATATGTTATTCTGTGTAAAGTTGGATAGCACCCTAATGTTATCAATAGAATCCAAAAGCTAAGCTGCAATTTTCAAATTTGAATATCTTTATCTATATACCTAATACATTAGTGTGTGTATATATATATATATATATATTCTGACTTAGGTAAGTGTACTCTATTTTTCAAGTTAGGAATAAATAGATTTGATTATCTACAAACCGTTAAATTACATTTTATACTAAACCTATTACATTAAATATATATAATCCAACAGTTCTAAATGATTGAATCTATTTATTCTCAATTTTAAAAAATAGATTTATCCTTTCCTAACCACCATTATGTATATATTTTTATTCTTTTACTACTATATAAGATTATTTTATAAGCCGGGGGTATTATATTTACATTATCTCAACATTTTCACATCGCATTATTGTTCAGGTTTTTCATTTTCACATAAGAATATGAAAGAAAATTCATGAAACAAAAGACTACCAACAAAGATATAGCATAGCTCATGAACACGACAACGTTGCGAGAATAGGAAAATAAATAAGAAACACAACACCAGCAAATGTCATTAGAATATGAATTCTCTTTTAGTATTTTTAGTTCAATAGTATTATTACTATTTATTTATATATTTTAAATTTGGGCTTTCCCTATGTTGCTATGTCTCTGACATGATAGATTGGTATAAAGCAATAATGCAGACTAATAATTATAGAAGACATGATAGAAGCTTTTATTCATTTCCACTAATCCCAACAAGGATTGAATGGTGCATTGATCCCAGACATAATTCATCAGGAAAAATATTTCAAAACAAAGCTAATTTTATTTCCAACACAAACATTTTTATTTAGAGAAGACTTGGATTACATATTATTTAAAAGCCTCAACATATATATCAGCCATTGAGGCAGTTGGCCAAGCCTATATTGTACTTAACACGGTGGCGATTTAGTTGGTAACAACTTTATTCTTAAGAACACTATAAGCTGCAGCATCAGAGGAGCATGGTGGACTGCAAGAGTCTGTAACATCAAGACACCTGTATCGTGGGGGATATAGGTAGGTGATGCAAACGTCACAGCCATCGCATTCTTTTGCATCGGTGAAGACGTCTGCGCATGTGCACTGTGGAGGATCGCTTTTAGTGCAATAGCAATTATCACAGCACGCTAGCTTATTTCCTTTACTCTTCCCATGCACCACTCTCACTACAACATGGAAAACCCAAAAAGAAAAAAAAAAGAAAAAAAAAAAAAAGAAGAAGAAAAGATCAAAGATGTTGGTTACTTTTTGTATCTACAACATGAAAATTAATGATGACTTTTGTTAAATCTTTCAGTATTCCTTTCGAAAGTTTTAAATTTAGTAAAATTGAATGTACGACAAACTGTTTATCGAATATGTAAAACTAGTGAAAAATGGAGTATTAATATGTACCAAAGTTATTAGAGACATGGTGTTTGGCACTTAGTAGGTCAAAGAGATCCAAGACATGAGCATCGGGTCTAGCAGAAACTGTTGCAGACAGGGGTAGTAGAAGAACAGCTAGCACTGCCACCGTCATGACAACAGCCTTCTTGGATGCCATGAATAATTCTCTCTGCTCTGGTATTTTAGCTTTCTTTGGAAGATTGTTTGGGTGATGCAGAAGATGTGGTAAGTTTGGGAATATTTATACACACATATAAGGAGAGAGCCAAGAGATTAGTTGATGACAAGTATGAGGCTGGAGCCCAGCCACCTCCAAAAATAATAGAATTAATTACATAATTGTTAGAAAATATTGTACTTTAAAGCTTATAATTATCTTTTTATCTAAACTTAGGTAAACTATATATTTTCCATTTTATTTATACGTATAATCTACCATATAACGATTATAAAAAAGTAAAAATTTTCTTTTCCTTATCTTTCTATATTTTTTTAAAAATTTTTTTGCTTTTATTTTAAAAAATAATATAACTAAAAAAATTCAATTCTAAATGATTTTAAAAATTTAAAACAATAAAAAATATTATTTTGGTTTATATTATATTATATATATATATATAAATATTTTTTTTTTACCATAAATCGATATGTGATTAAAAGAAAATTATATATACTTTTTTACTAATACAAAATAAAAATACATGTTTTTCTTTGAATGTTGTATATTAAAATTTTTTGTGGTGAACTTTTTTATTTTTATTATCATCATCATTATTATTATTATTATTATTATTATTATTATTATTATTATTATTATTTTTACGAAAATGCGTTAGACACAAAGTCAAGATCCTTGCTTTCTGCCCTTGATACTAATAGTGGCGATGGACCCCAAATTCACGTGCAGAATAAAAACAAATACTTCCTTGTCCAACCATCAGATCCTACGTCTCTACATCGATACAAAAGAAATAATGCAGAATAGTTTTCAGTGGGTCCAGATAGATCCCAATGCACACGTTTTTTTTTTTTTTTTTTTTTTTGGGGTAAATAGCCCAAATGCATACGTATTAATGAAAACTATTGGTAGGACTGGGAGAAATGTACTACGAATTTTTTCCATATAAATATATATATATATATATGTATCGGATGACTCTAGAATAAGGACTTAATATATTATATAATATATGATACCATAAGGAACAAAAATCTAAAGGACGTAATTGGCACGTTTTCCATCCATCATTTTCTTGCGAGGATACGTGGGATCAAGTTGGATGTCTTGTAGTTCATAAAGGCGATGGACCCCACATTCACGTGGAGAATAGTATAATATTTCCAACAATCACATCGTACGTTCCCCATCATCAATTTTTTTTCTTCGATTTTTATCATCCCTATGATCATTGTTAGGCATGTCTTACACGTGATCAATATTAAGCTATTTTCTCAGCCAAAATATATATATATATATATATTATTAATATAATAGGCTATTTCTATATAATTTTTTTATAAAAAAAAAATTTTAGCCATAAAACATTTATCTTTTGTTTTTGTTTTTTTTCTTTTTTAAAACTTTTAGTCTTAAACATTTATCTTTATTCATAAAACATTTAATTTGTTTCCAACAACAATATTATAGTCTTTATTATATGACAAGTGCATATACATATATATATATATATATATATTTTTTTTTATAATATATATGTCTAAAACAATAAGATATTATGTACCATGTGCCCAGTTGAAGAGATTACATATCGTTGGAAGTGAGAAACCCTTAGAAATCCAAAGCATTTGCAGATACAACTGCTAACAGACGTGCGACCAATGTAACCTTCATAACCACAGCTTTCTTCATAGCCGAATCTCTTTCTATTTTTATATTCTATCGTCCCTTTTCTTAATTAATTCTAAGAAATGGTGTGCAAAACAAATGCGTAGTCAGAGGGCATATATGGAGACGAGAGGGAGTGAAAACTGAAAAGAGATAAGGTCGTGCCTGGCAAGCTACCACATGAGTGTCAACAATTAAAACAAATGGTAGAACAATTAATAATTAAATGAGGACAAAAAAATCTGGATGCCTTTAAAACTGAAGCCAAAATATGATTTTGGTTTGGCTTTTGCTTTTGTTTTTAGTTTTTAGTTTTAGTTTTAGGCTTTTTTTTTTTGGTTTATGTGAAGCACTACCATAGTACTCCATTCGTTTTTTTTTTTTTTTTTTTCCTTTTTGCAAGAAATAAATTACTCCATTCAATTAATATTCATAATTTTAAGCCAATATAATAATAATAATAATAATGAACAACAACATATGGTGAGGCGAGAGCATCCCAATGCAAGTGCCCGTGAATGAAAGATATTGGTGGGAGAAAAACATAGCGCGGCTACCAATAAAATTTTGGAGGATCCTAGTACGAATTTTCTCCATATAAAAGTGTATATATATATATATATATATCCCTTCAGTGGAACATGAAAAACTCATCAAATATATATAAACATTTTCCAAAAAGATTAAAGAAAAATAATCTCGTCAAGTATTGTATTGTAGACATTCTTTTCTTTCTTTTCTTTTTTTCCAATAACAATTTGTAACTTTTTTATGCAATTTTTTTTGATTGAAAAGAGATGCATTTTGGAGTATTTTTGCATCATTAATATCTGTTTTGAAAATAAGAATAAAAAAGATAATTCACGTATGCCTTTTAGATAACTTATTTGTCTATTTTGAAAATAAAAGAAATAAAATACTGCAAGTATGTTTTTCAAATAACATATTTTATGTGGCAAATGAAACAATATGGTTTAAAAAATGGAAAAAAAAATGTGTGAATTTTTGTGTATATATATATATTAGGATTATTATTAAATTATGTTGTGATAAATAATTATTTATCTAGAATAATTAGATATATATACTGCTGAATATACTTAGCCTAACAATATTAAAATTTTATATTAGTTATGATATATTTCCAAATGTATGTATACATATATATATATATATATATATCTTTACAAGTGTAAATAAATACAACATTTCACATTTATATTACTTCTCTGTCTTCTTTTATGATGACAGAGCATCCATTGTTTTATTTTAATATAGAATATATTATCCCAACAAGTAGTTCTAAAATACAATATAATTTAATGAACAAAAATCTAAAGTCTGAGAATACTCCACTTCAAATTAAAACAAACCCAAAAAAAAAAAAAAAGAAAAAAAAAAAGACCACACTGAGAAAACAAACAAATAAAAAAGGACCACGCTAAGTTGGAGTTTTTTAAGTAATAATTCGATGGACCCCACATTCACGTGAAGAAGACTATGTTACTTTCCCACAATCACGTGGTAAGTCTCCTATCATCATTCTTAAGCATGTCTTTCACATGTAATCGATATTAAGCTATTTTCTCAGAAAAAAAATAAAAATAAAAGGTGAATATATTATTACCGGGATATTTGAATATATTATTACCAGGATATTTCCATATATATATATATATATTTGAATTTTTTTATTCATAAAATCAATATTTTTTTATGTTTGTGATTGTCCTAATTTGGAATGGATATAAATGGATCCGGATCGTTTAAACCAACCTAACCAAATTGGTTTGCTTTGGTTTAGCTTGAGTTTTTACTTATGATCAGTATGGTTTAGTTTGAACAACTTTTAATTTAAATCAAATTCAATTGAATTGACTAATATTGATTTTTATATCAATAATAATATTTATTAAATTTATTTCAAATGATATAATAGATAATATCTATTTGGATTGGGTTTAGACCCGCGTGGGAGCTCAATGGTTAGCACACTACAGCCCGATCAATGGATGTTTGAGTCTTGGGGAAGAAGGAATGCTTGTGGGCATAGCAAAAAAACATCTATTTGGTTTTTTGTTTTAATTCATTCATCCATTTAAATTTTTATTTTTATATATTTAAATTATATAAATATATCAACCGATAATATTTAACCCGTATTATTTAGTAAATAAATTTTGATAAATATTTTGATATCTTTAGCATTACTGTTCTTATATATATAATTTTTAAATTTTTTTATCATAATTAATTATATTTTAATACATTTTTATTAATTACTCAATTTTAAATACTATTAATATTAAATTTAAATTATTAAAAATAAAAATATTTTTAAAAAAATTAAAGATATTTAAAAATTTTAAAAACAACAAAATAATACAGTGTTGGATCAAATCCCAAACCAAATCAAACCAAATTAATAATGGTGGATTCAGTTTGGTTTGGTTTTTAGTTTCTTCTTAAAGTTCAATTTGATTTGGATTTACAGGAAAAAAAAAATGTAAAAACCAATTGAAATTAATCAACATCTACCCTTAGTTATAAAACTATTTAAGAGAAATATATATTTCATTCCATTTAATCTTTGATGATTGTTTTTTTTTTTTTTTTGAGTTTGTTGGCATAATTTGTAACACATGATAAATGATTACACGAACGTGCCTAATTTTGGCAGATACTATCAAGATATTCTTCCCAAATCAATATATAATGGATGGTAATTCTTATTTTATTTTATAATTTACAATAATTCTCCTGCTTTTGATGTTTTGAATACATGATCTTATCATGTGTTATTTGGCTTAAAAAACTAATTAATTAATATAGATACACAATCATTGACATGTTAAAACGTCATTGATCCCTTTTTTCCACACCTAGCCCACATGCAAGGCTTTTTTTTTCACATCTCATGCTTAAGCGCCCTTAAGTTCTGTCTTTTAGTGCCTTTAAAACAATGTTTGATAATTATCATATTGAACTACTATATGATATATGGACACAAATAATGCTCTATCATTAATAGTAATGAATAGTATTTTTTATATATAAATTAAACCGCCCATCCAATTATTTATAGGAAAAACCATAATGTTGAAGTAAAATTGACCAAGGTCATTATAGGGCTAAAGCCCAATCAATTAATAGAAGTGAATCGAATATGTAAAAAAATTATAATTTTCATAAAAGTCATGCCTTAATACATAAACAAAATGTGAAAATATGCTTTGGTTAATTATTTAATAAAACGACAAATATTAGAAAGAAAAAGGAATAGAGAACAAAACGTTAAATATTAATCTATTTTGTATAAATGAGGTGGTTACATTCGATTAGAGATGCACTGGCAGAGAGATGATCAATTTGCATTAAAAATGCCATTTATTACATCGATAATATATATAATATAAATTATATTTTCAAATATATTCATCGTAGCACCAATGAATTGACAACTCGACTGACTGATACTTTAATTTCAAAACAAAAACAAATAATTATAGTTATGTCTATGGCTGTCGTACTCCTATTGGTAAAAATTACTACATAATTGTTGTGACAAATAAAAATTAATAATAAAAAAAATTTGAAGTCACTGGGAAATGTATCATTTAGTCAAAAAGTCAAACAAAATGTAAAACACGAGTTATACATATCATTTTAATTTTATCATAACCTTCATCTCTTTTGGTGTTGTCTCTCGCGGCCCGTGTGTATATAAATACCCCTAATCAGCTCTCCATAATCTCATACCCACTCAAAAAAGAAAAAGGAAAAAGAGAAATCAGATCGATCTTCAGCAATGGCGGCCTTGAAGAAAATTGTGGTCTTGCAGGCAGCACTGCTAGTTCTTACAGTACTAGCTGTGTCTGCAAAAGCTGATAGGTTGGATTTCTTCAAGCTTCTCAATTCCAACAGTAAAAAATCTGGTAATATTAAACTCAGAAGCTGATAGGTTGGATTTTATGGAAGGATATATATATATATATATATCCTTCCATAAAATCAGAATTGTTTACCAAGTTAGATTAATTTACTTATTATAATGGTTTTTTTTATGGGTATAAACAGTGGATGGTTACAAAAGATCAGATATTCCAGCGTGCTGTGATAAGTGCATCTGCACGAAGAGCATACCACCGCAGTGCAGATGCACTGACATCTTTATCGGCGACGAGCGGTGCGAGAACTGTGAAACTTGTATATGCACTCGCAGCTTTCCACCGCAGTGTCAGTGCCTCGATATTAAGGACTACTGCGATCCACCATGCTCATCCTCCTCCTCCACCGTTCAGATCATCAAACAAGTGGCTGCCTGATCCACATGATCAGAGACTAATAAACCCAACGTTATTTTATATATAATATATATATATATATATGTATGTTATGTATCATGCTACATGATCATGTGCTCCGTGATCTACTAGCTAGTGTTTACTGTCTTCAATTTGCCTCAGTGGCTGACTGGTGTTGAGGCTTTAATTTTCTATATTAAAAAAAATAAAAATAAATGTACTTGTGAAGATTAATAAAAAATAATTAATGTTGGGTTCTAAAAGTTCAACTTTGTTATTTTGTGTAGATTAAAGTTTCATTACTAGTCTACCGTGTTTAAACCCCGATGCCTCTTCATTTGCTTATTTAGTGTGTATATATATATATATATATATTTTTTTTTTTTTGGTGCCGAAAGCTTGTTTAGCCTTTTCATTGATGATTTAGGGATTCAAAAAGTAAAATGCCAGACCCCAATTTGGGTGAACCTCGTAGAAGGAGGATTGGGCTTAAAGCCCTGTTTCGTGCTCTCAAAAGCCCTGCCTATAGTTTTCTTCAACCATGCAAAAGCCAGTGAAATCTTTCGGCTATATAGATACTACTCCTTGTATTTTTTTCCTCCAGCTCCTCTGCTTTGTCCCAATCGAAATGTTATTCTTATCTTAATGTTGGAGGGCTAAGTGCTTTGAATTTGGACACCTCCTGTCGTATAGAGCAAATGATTTTCATAACTTGGAGGGGAAATATTAACATGAACAGTCCCTGCATAGACATCCAAAATGATCTAGTTTTGGGGTTTGAGCTTTCATGGCTGTGGCATTTCTTGAAAGTTGAAGGTGCTTACTGCTACCTTTTCTTTTTCTCTAACTAGTCTTCTGATAGGCCAATCCCAGTAAGGATTCTAGACTATAAGACTAGGCATTATCTTCTCAGCTTCTCATGCTTAATTTAAGTAACTCTCAGTTTTGAACAATTCAAGAGTCTTAAGTAAGCGGGTATTATTATTACCAGATTGGATTTTATTATTATTATTATTTTTTTTAAATCTAAACGATTTTCCAATATTGGATTTTTGCACTGGTGGCCTGTAATCTGCTTCAAGAAACAAAATGTCATGAAGAATATGGAAATCTCCTCATGAAAATCGTAACTTCACTACAGGCAAGGATGAAAATCATCATTGCAGATAGATACAAGAACCTGGGTACTGAAGTTTTCACTCTAGGATCAATGAGCTCATTATCATGGAAACCAATTAGCAATACACTTCCCAATGATGCTTGTCCTCTACCATCGTGGAGCGATCTGTTTCTCAATGGAATGGAGTTTTTCATTGGCTCAAGCAGTAGCAGCCCTGGTGCCTTTGTCTTCTACTTGCAATCTACTTGCAAATTGTTATTTATTTGTCTTGTAGACACCAATCCCTAATTATTTAAAAAAGTTAATTAATCAACATTAAGGCCATCACATTATGAGAAGTTGAGAAGCTCATAAAAATGCAGAGCAGTTGCAGATACAGGATAGCAATGCAACCTTCAAAACCATAGCTTTATAGCCATATCTCTTTCTGTTTTATATTCTGTCATGCCTTTTCTAATTAATTCTAAGATATAGTGCGCAAAACAAATGTGTAGTCACAGGGCGCGATAAGTGGTGCCCCTAAAATTGAAGTCAGAATATGTTTTGTTTGTTTTTTGGTTTGGCTTTTTGTTTTTGTTTTTTTATTCGTTTTTTTTTTTTTTTTGGTTCTTTTTGCATGAAAGAATTTACTCCATTCAATTAATATCCATAATTTTAAAATAATGTAATTCGAACTGGATCTTGTTATATGTTAACATGATAGATAGTTACGAAGAGCAATGCATGATAATTATCAGCCAATAATAATAATGCAGAACAACATATGGTGGGGCTAGGTTATCCCAAATGCATGCACATGTGAATGAAAGGCATTGGTGGGAGAGAAAATGACATTTTGGAGGATCCTATTACGAATTTTCTCCATATATGTATAAAATCCCCTTCAGTAGCACATGAAAAACTCATCAAATGTATAAACATTTAAAAAAAAAAAAAAGAAAAAAAAAATCGTCAAATATTGCAAACTTTTCTTTTCTTTTCTCTCTTTTTTATTTTTTATTTTCTAATAACAACTGGTAACTTTTTTTATGCATTTTTTTATTTATTGAAAAGAGATGCATTTCTGGAGCACTTTTGCATAATTGATATCTGTTTTGAAAATATATATATATATATATATATATATTTTGCAAGTATGCTTTTTAGATAACTTTTCTATTTTGAAAATAAAAGTTAAAAAATACTGCAAGCTTGCTTTCCAAATAACTTATTTTATGTGGCAAATGAAACAATTTGGCTTAAAAAAAGGAAAAAAAAGAGGTATGGATTTTTGTGTATATATGGAATATATTATTCCACCAAGTAGTCCTCAAATATCATAATTTAATGTACAAAAATCTAAAGGCTTAGAATACGTAGTTTTTGATGGAAAAGGTTGACAACACTTCAAATTATATAAAAAAGAAAAAAAGGACAACGCTGAGAAGGACATTGGATGACTTATCTAATTAAGAGGAATTTGGCCTTTTGCCCTCGTGGTGGGTAAGGCCTTCACGAAATATTTTTTGTTTTATTTTTTTATTTTTTAATATTTTTAAAATATACTTATGTTAAAATCCAACCTTTTTTTTAATATTTCACCATCTCTCTGCAATTTTCTTTCCTCTATCAAAACCCACCCAGCCATTTTTCCTTCCTTTCTTTCGTTTTTTGTGCATTTATTTTATTTTATTTATTTATTTATTTATTTTTTTCTTTTCCACCATCTTTGTGCAATTTTTTTTCCCTGTCAAAATCCAGCTTTTTTTTTTCCTTCCTTTTTTTCGTCTTTTGCTCACTTCCTTTTATTTTTTAGTTCTTTTTTTTTTCTTTTCTACTATCTCTCTGCAATTTTTTTCCCCCTGTCAAAATCCAATTTTTTTTTTTTTCCTTCATTTCTTTTGTCTTTCCTCACTTCTTCTCTTCTACTTCATCAAGACATTTTATGTCTTTTTTTTATTCCTTTCTTTTGTCTTTTCCTCTCTTTCTTTTTATGTTTTATTTTATTTTTTTTCCCCTTTCTGTTCCGAGCTAGCCATTAATCAGAGGATGGAAGGTCTTATTTGTATGTGGAAAGCTACAAAGGCAGTGTTGATAGGGGAAAAACTCAATCAGCAGGTTATAAATTTGGAATGCAAAGGAAGGACAAGAAAGAGTTGCAGTATGATCTGAAGACCTGCAGGTATTGAAAAGTTCAACATTTTTTTTTTTTGGTTAAGAATTCAATTTCTTGTTTGGTTAGGTCGGATAAGATTATGTGAAAGTGAAATATTAGTTTGGAATTTGCTATTTTTAATGCAAAAAGAGCAATTTCTTGTTAGTTTAGGTAGGATAAGATTGTGTGGAAGTGAAATATTAGTTTGAAATTTGCTCTTTTTAATGCAAAAAGAGCAATTTCTTGTTAGTTTAGGTCGGATAAGATTGCGTGGAAGTGAAATATTAGTTTGGAATTTGCTCTTTTTAATGTAAAATATGAAGATAATTTAGTCAAGCTCAAGCTATTTTATGGTGCCATAGAGGAGGTTGGAAGTAGCAAGTGTTTTAAGATGGTTTAATTATGAGAAAACAAGAAAAATGAAAGGCAATGTTTGACTTGGAAGGTACTGAATGAGTGCCATTAAATTTTTCCCCCTTATTAGTATGATTTCTGGTTAAGGTGAAGAGAATGGGAGATGATACCAAATATGTTGCCAAGGTATATCTCTGTCATAATTATTTGTGTTATCTCAATATGTTCTTGCTGCCCCTCATAGGTCTGAGATGGCTTCCTTTATCTTTTTGAAGTAGTTGAACAGCCAAAAATTATGTTCTTTAATGTATACTCTTTAGCATTTGAGCACTCAGAGTCACAAACCATGTGTGGGACAAGTGTAACAAGAATGAGCATCGTGAGATGTGAATGAACCTGTTGACATGCATTAGTGTGATAGTTGAACTTTTTTTTTTCTTTGGTTAAGTGGGATAGTTGGAGTTATTTCATAGTATTAGCAGGTTGTAGATACTGGGAAATGAAAAACAAGGGCTTGATGTTATGGCCTCTTTGAATTTCAATTTGCATTTCACATTTGCAAAACAATTTGTGAGATTATTATTATGATATCACTCTTTAAATTTTGGTGAGATTTTCTGAGGTGGTTTCTTTAAATTGGTACCTTACTTCTTTCCTTTGAACATTAATAAAGTGTCAAAGCTTATATTCCTTTTAGTGATTGAATTGCAGGTTTTAGCCAGAGGCATTGATTGTGATATAGCTTTGCTATCAGTAGAAAGTAAGGAATTTTGGAAAGAAGCTGAACCTCTCTATTTAGGACGTTTGCCACGTCTTTAGGTTTAAATTTCTATCTTTCTTTGGTGGAATCTGTTGTTTGTTCTATGCAATGTGTATGGATTTTGTCCTTTCGCATTATCCCTTTCATCTTTGTGCAGAAGCTAAAATCTGTTATATAAGGAATTAACAAATCATCATAGATGATCCTTTTGATGCCTTGGTTGAATTGTTGTAGCTTGTTGACTAATAACAAAGATAAATTGCCAAAGGCATAAAGAGCGATAGGTGATTTAGTATCCTTAACTTCTAGATCATGATGTCATTTCTTGATTCATATTTGATTTCAAATCTATTAATATTGGTATATGACTGACGTAATGTCATCATATTGAATTGAATTCCTCCCATTTCCTATCTCATTATTAATAATACCAGCTGTATCAATTTAATGTAGCTATGCAATTTCCACTAATGTGTAGATCTAGAATTAATTTAGTTATTATGTGATTGTTAAATACAGAGGTTAAAGTATATGGATTGGTATATATATTTGACTATTCCTGTCAGTAAATCACTTGTTTGAAATTTGAACTGCTGGCTTCCTTATGAGCAGGATTTGGTAACTGTTGTAGGATATCCCCTTGGAGGAGACACCATTTCAGTAACAAAGGGTGTCGTATCACGTATAGAGGTGTGAATTTTCGTACTAGCACACAATCATGTCATTTATCAATTCTATAACATGTCATTATCTTTTTTGGCATTGCTACTCATATTCACTTTCATGTCTTTAAATAAGATTTTATGCTAGCTAACAAACATAAAATATCAAATTTCTTATAAATTTTTTTCTGATCAGGTAACATCATATACTCATGGGTCATCCAATTTGTTAGGCAGGGCACTCAAATTGATGCAACAATAAATCCTGGTTCATTTGTACCTGAAATTTACAGTTCTATTTCTTTCTTTATTAATACTTGTAACACCCCGTCCCGAACCATGTCGGAATTTTTGCACGTTGACCGATGTTGACTGTTGACCGTTGACCGAAGTGGTCCAAAGTTGACTTTTTGATCCAGTTGAAATTCTAGGTTGACTGAGGTACCGTTACGAAGTACACGTTGGCACGAATTCGTAGACTGGTAGCACGTTGAAAACGGAGCTACGGTTTGAAAGTTTTGAGCAAAACAAGTTGAGGTCCAAACTGTCCAAGGGGTGCCGGAGTTGACTTTTTATTCATGCAAGGTTGAGCGTTGACTCATGCATGGTTGTGAAGTGCTCATCGATACGAGTCTGTAGACTAGCGGTACGTCCGATTTGGACATGTGGTTTGAAAGTTATGGACCTGTAAAGTTTTTCAAATACTGTATTATTTTAATATTATTTTTACACGCATAACGAGGTGCCACGTGTGACTCAATGAAGGTGGCCATGTGTCACCATGGTGAAATGCCACATGTCAACCATGTGAAAAAAATCAAATTATTTTATTATTTTTAAATAATAATATTATTATTAATATTATTTAATTATTTCTTTTTCTTTTCCTTTTTCTTTTTCTTTTTCTTTTTTTTTTCTTTTTCTTTTCTTTTCCCCACGTGGGAAAACACCAATCCTTTCTTTTTCTTTTTCTTTTTCTTTTTTTTCTTTTTTCCTTCTTCTTCCCCGAAATACACACACACACGCAGCTTTTCTTTCTTCTCTCCCGACCGTCCCTCTCTCTCCTGTGTCTCAAATTCCGGCCACCCATAGCCCTCACGCGCCAGCCACCAAGGAAGCCCGCCACCTCGCGAGCTTGGCCGCCAAGTTTCACGGCCAGTCGCCGTCGGACGCGCGCCGATCGGGCCGGAGAAGCCGCCGGCCGGCCAAGTTTCTCTCTCCTCTTTTCTTGTGTTTTCCGGCCAGCCCAGTCCCAATTGAGCCTCCTCTCCCCCTATTTTGGGTCCTCTGAATCCAAAAATGGCCTCCAATCCCAGAAATTCGAAGCGGTTTGCGAGATATGGGGAAGTGAACACCGGCCGAAACTTTCCGACCAAATTCCGGCCACCTCCGGTGGAATTGGGGTCGACGGAGACCGGATTGGTGATCCTCGTCCCACAAGCTTCGATTCGGTATATCATTCGCCTATTTTGGTTAACGTTTGTGTTTAAGCCCCCGGGTACCGGATATTATTTACCCGATTAAAATATTAATTTATTTGACTGTCTGTGAATTTTGTTCTAGGAGCACCGGTGAGTCGTGAAATTGATCCCGTGGTGGATCATGGGTTAATTGCGTACTCCAGGTGAGTGACCCACCTTTAAAAATATTTTTGGGGTAATTAATTGTATTTATGTGGTATTAATTTGATATCTGTAAATTGTGCTCATGTGGTGTATTTTAAATATAATCGGGAAAAATATTACTTTATATATATATATATTTACCCATTGGTGCTAAATGAAATGTTGGGGTCATGAGAAAATTCCCGATTATTATTTTATTGTGATTAAATGATATTTATTACACATGAGTAAGTATTTTCAGTAATTCGTTGTGTTTGGATTTTATATAAATTTTGGGCATAATTGGGTTAAATATTTTATGAAAATATTTGTTTAAGTTGGTGGTTTAATTTTATAAATTATGCCCGCGGTATTTCAATTGTTGAATCTCGTATTACGAGAAAAGGTATGGTTTTATCTGTTATCAATGTTTCGTACCGAGTTATTAAATAAAAATATGTGGGATGGTGTTTTGTGAAAATTTGGTATACTTCCCACGGTAATTTTGGAAAACGGTACGGTTGGTTGTTTATGTTTATTTTTAGACGCACTCATACAGTATTGGTGTTCTGGTGTATGGTGTATGGACACGTGGTAGCACGCGGTTATTATGTGGTTTAGCGTGCGGTTATTACTTCACCCGTGAGTTGCCATTGGATCGTGGGCAGGCAAGGTTATTGTTGTGCACAGCCGCCCCCCTCCTTGGCCGGGTTGATGGTTTTTAGCAGTTAGTACTGTCGGGACGCCGAAGTGACCGCTGCAGGTTTCTCTCTTTAACCTCCCGCCAGTCGGTGCTCGGGACGCTGGGTATTGGAGGGCATCACCGGTATATGGTGTGGTGCGTCAGGTGTAATTGTCGGTGTAAATTGCAATTAAAGTTTAAAACCCCAAAGGTGTTCAAAAAATTATTTATTATAATTTATTACAGAATATTTATATTTGGGGTATTTATTTATTTATTTATTTATTTGTTTATTTGTTGTTTATTAATTTGTTTGGTTCCTTGGGTTTTGGGAAGTACGTACAAGGGTTTTGTAAAAATGTTTTAAAAAGGGGAACTTTTCCAACTGAGAGAATTGTAAGGGTTTTGAGAGAAATTATTATTTTCCAATTAATTATTATCTATCTACTGTATTACTGTGGTATTATATTGTATAGTAGATAGGGTCACTCACTGAGATGATTAGCATCTCACACTCTTAAATTCCGTTCCCCTAGGTCCAGGTTGGAGACGTTGATTGTCCGGGACGAGCCCAACGTCTCAGTTCGTTGCCGAAGGTTCAAGAAGTTTTTCTTCCCTTTTTCCTCTCTATCTTGTATTGTTTCTTTATCCGTCATTTTATAAATTCCACATTTGTTGTATAATGCTCTGTATACTGTATTGGACGTGTGGTTGTTTTTAATGCACTGGGTTGCTGCTGTTGTTTTATTTTTGAAGTGCTGCAATTTGTGGAACCAATCTGTAGTAATGTGGGAGGAATAATGGGATGTTTTTAGAAGTGTGTTTTTAGTGCAGGTAATTTGTGGTAAGTAAATCCCTTAGGGGAGGCTCTGCCGGATTTTCCGTTGGAGAGTTCGGTAGAATTTCCCTGGGATCAGGGCTGTCTAGAGTTCCGGGGAAGGAATTCTGGACGGGTCCTGACAATACTTCTCCAATTTATGTATTTTCCTTCCAGAAATAGCTCACCTACCTCAAATATTTTAAACTTTTTTCTTTTGGTGACATTTCTCTATATATTCATGATTACCTTTGCTTATAGTGACATTTCTATGGTTTTAATTGAGTATTCTCTTATTTCTTGTGCTTATAGAGAAGGAGAATTTATGTCTCTATGGATTTCCAAATGAGACATGGGAAGTTAATCTACCTATTGAGGAGGTGCCTCCTGAGCTTCCAGAACTAGCCTTAAGTACAAATCACCCTAGGAATGGGATGTAAAAGAAGGATTGGTTGTCACTAGTTGCCAACGCAATTGTTAAACAAATATTTATTTTAGAGCAAGTTATCCCTTTCCGGTGCTATTTCACTTGTAATAGTGGAATTGAGTACCCAATTCATACTGAAAACTACTTGTATTGTGAGAGTAATCATACGCTATCTTTTATATATTTAAGCTTTGTTGGTTGATTGGAAACACACATTATAGATGCTCATTAAATGAATTAATGAATTATAAATATTATAATTAAATCCCAAAAATTACTCCCATACTATAAATATTATAGTTGGTTGACTGGAAACACACATTATAGTTAAATCCCAAAATATGTATACAATGAAGCATTAAATAAATTAAAGAACAATTCACATTTCACCCATCTACCATTTCTCTCTCTGACTATTGATATCTATCCTCATTTATTTCTATCCCTCTCTCTTCCTCTCCCATCTACCACATTCAATTTCATCCTCTATGTCTCCCTCTCTTTTTCTCCTTTCTTGGTTACGTAGCTTTCAGTCTCCCTTCATATTGACCAACCATTCCACAAAACCACTATTTTCTCACTTCATCTTTGTTATTGGTCTACCAACAACTAGATAAAAAAAACTTCGAAAAGCTTCATTGTGGAGCCCATAAACTTCAGGTTTCATCGGTAATTAAAATGTATGTTTGTGGAGTAGAGTAAATGAAGATTGGTATGTATATATAAATATATATATATTTCCCTTATTTTGTTTTCATATATTGTTCACGTTTTGGTTCAATCATTTATTCCAACTTCTATACTGGTTTTTGTTTTTAATCACTGTTGAAATTGCATCTATTTTGACTATTGTTAGGTTATATTTTTACCCTGTATCATAAACCTAATATATTATTCTACTTTATCCACTATGGTTGTCAGGTGTTGTTAGCTATTCTATTAGGGTTCAATACGCTAACATTTTAACATATTTCTTTGGCATTTTCCTATACGCATTATCGAAAATGCAATCTGAATTTTTCTTTTATCTTGCTTAAGGATGATAATTAAGCATTCCATGTAAGAATCTAGTAAAGCAAATATTGGATTTCTTAAGACCCCGCCAATTAATTGAAGCTCGTGACAAGAAATAATTATTCTGTTTGCAATTGGTAATCCTTTTATGATCAATGTCATAAATTTCTATTTTACTATTTTATGATGGAACATGGAATTTATGTTCTGAAGGTACATGGATGTACCAACATCAAAGAACGAAGATTATACGTATTAAAAGGAATTCTATTTTGGCTGAACTTGAAGATGTTGTCTACAATGCTCTCAACCTGGATTCTACACAACATCAATTAACCCTTAAGTTTATATATCATGTGTGTTTGTCATGTAAGTCGTATGTTGTGAAAACTGATGATGACCTACAATATTTTATAGAAGAGTATAGTTCACATAGACCTCAAGATAAATCTCCACTTATTGTTGATGTGTTACCTAAAGTCTCACACATTAATAATATTGTTGGATGTGTTATAAATATCATACCTCCAAGTTCAGGATTCGTGATTGTTGCCCTACAACATCAAGTTCTGAAGACAGCTATATGTTCCTCTGATGCTGGCATGCAGTTCCCAACGTTCGAACATCATGTTCATTTATTGTTGATGTGTTACCCAAAGTCCCACACATTAATAATATTACTGGATGTGTTATGAATAGCATACCTCCAAGTTCAGGATTGATGATTGTTGCCCCACCACGTCAAGTTCTAGAGACAACTATATGTTCCACTGATGCTGGCATGCAGTCCACAGCATTCGAACATCATGTTCCTGAAACTCTCCCACAACTCACCGACTATAAAATTTGTAAAAATGATGTGCAAACTGTGAAACCATATCATGACAATGAGTGCTTCAAAATTAATGATTTGAATGAATATCGTAGCAATGTTTATGAAAATGAGGAACAAAATGAGGTTGAGGGCAACACTGATCTTAGTGAAGATTGGTTGCGTGACATATGTTGGAATCAACATTTGGGACTATTGGTTAGTGATAGTCAACATGGTGATTCTCCTCATGGTAATAGTCCAATTGGTAATAGGAATGATGATGTGCTTGATTCTCCTCATACCGATAACCATATGCAGTCCAATCGGGATTCTACATCATCCGTATATGCACATAGGGCTAACTGTAGCTTCGCATCTGTCAATGACCATGAAATCATTCGAAGAAACCAACTCTTTTTGAGTAAGAATGAGCTACAAAAGAAGCTTTGTCTATATGCACTGCGAAGGATTTTTGAATTCAAGGTCAAGAAATTAGGTAGGGCCCGATATGAGGTTGTATGTGTAAATGACAATTGCAAGTGGCGATTGCATGCTACCAATATACATGGTGAGAATACAGATGCCTTTATGATTAAGGTCTTCCAGGATGATCATATTTGCTCTTTAAATATCATGAAAAGGGATCATCATCAGGCAACAAGTTCAGTTATTGGAGACATCATCCAGCCAAAGTTTGATGGGATTTCACGGCAATACAAACCCCATGGTATTATGCATGACATTTGCTCTACTTACGAAGTAAACATAAGCTACAATAAAGCATGGACCACTAAGAAAGCTGCACTATCAGGTTTGTGGGGTACGCCTGAAGAGTCATATACAAAACTCCCTTTATGGAGTTAGATTTTAATGAGCAAGAATCCGGACATGTTCACTCGAATTGAAATTGACGATCAAATTAGATTTTTATATTTTTTCATGGCACTTGGAGTTAGCATCAGAGGGTTTCATCATATGCGGAGAGTTGTAGCTGTCGATGGAACTATGCTGAAGAATAGATATAGAGGTTTGTTATATATTGCATCATGTTTGGATGAGAATAATCAAATTTATCCACTTGCTTATGGAATAGGCCTTAGGGAGACAGATGCGGCCTACACGTGGTTTTTTCAGAGATTCAAAGAAGTGTTTGGTGATGATCCCTGTAACACCCCGTCCCAAATCGCACCGGAATCCGTGCACGTTGACCGTTGACCGAAGGAGGTCAAAAGTTGACTTTTTGACTCGGTGAGAATTTTGAGTTGACTAGGGTACCGTGGCGAAGTGCACGATGCCACGAGTTCGTAGACTGGTAGCACGTCGAAAACGGAGCTACGGTTTGAAAGTTATGGACGAAACAAGTTGCGGTCCAAACTGTCCAAGGGGTGCTGGAGTTGACTTTTTGTTTATGGGGAATTGAGCTTTGAATCATGCATGGTTGTGAAGTGCTCGTCGATACGAGTTCACAGACTAGCGGCACGCTCAAAACGGACATCCGGTTAAAAAGTTATGGACGTTTGAAGTTTACCGGATACCGTATTATTTTAATGTTTTTGGGTCGATAAACAGTGAAATGCCACGTGTCAGCTTCTGAGTGGTCCACGTGGCATGAACAGTGTCACACAGGGGTTTTATTTGTTAAAACACTCAGGGAAGAGAGAGAAAGAGAGAGAGGAGAGAGAAAGAGAGAGAGGAGAGAGAGAGAGAGTCACCGGCCGCCGGTCATTTTCATGTTTTCCGGCCTAGTTACTGTACACGCGCCGGCCAGCCAGATTGCCCACCTCATTTCCGGCAAAACCTCCAAATTTCACGGCGAACGGACGCCGGACGCGTCCGGATCGGACCTCCGAAGTTTGGCGGCTATTTTTCCCCCTCCACCGCCGGCCACCGCGAATCGGCACTATTACGGCTGATATACAGTACACGCGCCGTACACCCATCATCCTCTCCTCAAGTCCGGCCTACCCACCAAAAATCACGGCCATCGGACCACCGACGCGCCGGGATCGGAGCGTTTTCCGGCGAGGGGTCGGAAATCTTCAAACGGTGATTTCTCCGCCGTCCGACCTCCGTTTTGCTCACCGCCGGTCCCGTTGGATTGCTCTCCTCACGATCTACAAGTCTGCAAAATTTCACAGCCAACGGCCACCGCACGCACGCGCCGCCGGCGACGGTTGCCGGTGACCGCGGCGGTCCGCCGGAAAATACTGTTCCGGCGAGTACCCGAAATTTCCGGCCGGCTCCAGTCCGCTGTGTTCGACCTCCTGAATCCGAATCCGGCTTCCTTTTCTGCCAATTCGCGACGGTTTGGGAGAATTGCAGAGCCGAAACTCGAAAAGCTTTCCGGCGAGATTCCGACCCCGTCGGGTCCGATCACCGGAAAGTAAGACCGAATCCGTGATCCTCATCACGCGAGCTTCGATTCGGTATATAACTCGTAAATTCTAGATAACGTTTGTGTTTTACCCCCGGGTACCGGGTATTATTTACCCGATTAAAATATTAATTTATTTGACTGTCTGTGAATTTTGTTCTAGGAGCACCGGTGAGTCGTAGAATTGATCCCGTAGTGGATCATGGGTTAATTGCGTGCTCCAGGTGAGTGACCCACCTTCAATTTAATTTTGGGAAATTTAATTTGTGAATATATTATGTGTGATTTAAATATTTGGAATTTAATTTTTATGTACCAAATATTTATTTGATTTATTGTGGAAATTATTGTGAATTTATCGGATTTAAGAAAATGTGCATTTCACCAATTTATGCCATGTGGAATTATTTTATGGTTTTGAGGATTTTGAAATTGGTGTGGTTTTAATGGTAAATTGGGCACGATTTGATTTTCAAATATTTCAAGGAAAATATTTGGTTATGTTGGTGATTTCAATTTTTATGAAATATGCCCATAAAATATTATGGGATTTGATTATGATATTTCGAGAAATTATTTATGCTTGGAAAAAATGTGGATATTTGAATTGATGGATTTGGGAGTTGGTGGATTTGAAAATCATGGGATTTATGGTATTAATTATAAGGAAATTGTGGAGAATTTCCCGGTTCAAGCGGATGGATTATGCCCGCTATGTTTATGAAAAATGTGAAATTTGTTTTATAATTTAAATTGTGGATTTTATGATTTTTAGATGCACCGCGCACGTACTGGTGTTCTGATTATGTGATATGGTATATGTGATATGGATATTGTGCACACGGATATGATTAGCGCGCAGGTGGGTGTGAGTAGCGCGCAGGTGATATTATGAGGGTGTCCTGTGGATGCCATCGGAGAGGGTGGCCACCCCCCCTTTGGCCGGGACACCAGGTTAGCAACGGCGCAGTGGGACGCCACGCGACCGTATGCCGGTTTCTCTCTATAACCTCCTGTCTGGCAGTACCTCGGGACGCTGGGTACTCTGGCGCCACTGGTATATAGTGGGTGCATCAAATGATTTTCAGAACTGTGTTTTAAAAATAAAATGTTTGGAAACTGTATTGGAAAAATAAAATTAATTATTACTGTTCGGATATTTATTTGATGTCTTGGTTTTCGGGGAATATGAATAAAGGGTTTTGTGAAAATGTTTTAAAAGGGGAACCTTTCCAACTGAGAGAATTGTAAGGGTTTTGAGAGAAATTATTATTTCCAAATAATTATTATTTATACTTATTACTGTGATATTATATGGTATAGTAGTAGGGTCGCTCACTGAGATGATTAGCATCTCACACTCTTAAATTCCGTTCCTCTAGGTACCAGGTTGTCGGTGTTCATTCGGAGCGGACTTGATCTTCCTCGCTGTTTTAGTTCGGCAGTACCCGTTTATTCTTTTATTGCAGTTGTAATATTTCTTTCACTCTTGTTGTATTTATTATGCACTGGATTACTGTATTTATTTTGGAGTGCTGTAATTTGTAGAATCAATCTGTAGTAATGTGGGAGGAATAAGGGGATGTTTTTAGAAGTGTGTTTTCAGTGCAGGAAATTTGTGGTAAGTAAATCCCTTAGGGGAGGCTCTGCCGGATTTTCCGTTGGAAGGTTCGGTGGTATTTCCCTGGGATCAGGGCTTGTCTAGGGTTCCGGGGAAGGAATTCTGGACGGGTCCTGACAATCCCAATATAACTTTTATATCAGACAGACACAAGAGTATTGCAAAAGTGATATGGACAGTTTTTTCTAATAACCACCATGGCCACTGCACATATCATCTTGGTACAAATTTGCATGCTAAGAAGTTTAAAGGTAATGTCAATGCGATTCTATCAACTTTTAATGATGCAGCTAGAGCACATATTGTTGAGAAATTTGATAAGGCCATGCAGATTTTAGAAGGGGTTAGTATTGAAGTTGTACAATATCTCAAGGATGCAAATGTTGCTAAGTGGGCTAGATCACATTTTCCGGGCAATAGATACAACATAATGACCATTAACATCGCAGAAAGCATGAATTCTGTGCTTCTTGATGCTAGGGATAAACCCGTTTTGGCACTACTAGATCACATCCATGATATCTTGTAAAGGTGGTGGTATGAACGTCGAAATAATGCAGCTATAATGCAAACTCCTGTTACTAATTGGTTGGAAAAGATCATGTAAGAGCGCTCAAATAATGGCAGAGGCTTCCGTGTTATTCCATTAAACTTATATGAGTTTCAGGTTGTTGGCCTTGGTGTGTTAGTTGGAGTTGTCAACTTAGAAAGTAAGACATGCTCATGCAAGGAATTCGGCATCGATGGATTTCCTTTTGTCCATGCAATTGCAGCATGTAAGTATCGACATATTTTTCCACATACCTTTTGCTCGGCGCATTACTCAATTGAGTTTCTCCATGATGCATATTTAGAGACCATATATCCACTTGGATATAAATGTTAGTGGCATGCTCCAGATGATGTCATAAATCAGCTTGTACTTCCACCTGAGATTGGCAAACATTCAGGAAGACCAAGAAAGGAACGGATTCAATCTCAAGGAGAGGAGCGTCTTCAATATAGATGCGGGTGGTGTAAATAGATTGGTCACAGCAGACGATCTTACTTGACCGCTGTACCACTTGATAGCACTACCAACCAACAACACCATTCAACATCTAGACCACAAATCTCTCTATGCGATGTTAAGCCCCTGGGGTATGTTATTCGGTATATCTTACTATGTATGTGTAGTTTTGTTATCCGTTTAGTTGTGGTATGCTTGTGTTATGCAATGTTGTAAGAATGTAATTAGCAGCCCAACTGCTTAACGTGTGATTTGGTAAAAAAGTTGTTGGCTTCATGTATTGTTTTGGTAAAATAGCATTGTGTGATCAGTATGTTGTATGTTTTTTTACTGTTACGAAGATGCTATTTGATAATAGTGATAATACGCTATTTAATGTGCTTATTAAATTTTGGTTGGAATATCATTTATTCTTGGCGCACATAGCATTTTCAAAGTAGGTGTATTAATTTGTAATGATTCATAACACTTTTAAAAGAATTGGCAATTACTGCTGACAAAAAATCAGTAATTACCGATGGTAACCGTTGGTAATCCAACATAGGAGTTCATGTGCTTGTTGAAAAAATTACAAACGGTTTCCTTTGATAATTACCGATACAACGTCAGTATTTGACATTTGTCCATTGTTTCAAAAGAAATCACTACAATTCCATCTGATAGCTTCGATAATGTGTGTTTCCACCAAAAACATGCTAAATCTCAATTTTGTAATGATCCTCCACTAAAGATTCCAAAAAAAGATTGAAAAAAGTGGAAAATTTTCAAATAAAGATGATTACCGTTGGTGCATCGGTAATTACCAATGTCAACGGTTTCATTGGTAATGACCAAAACCCCATTGGTAATTTCAATTTGCATATTTTTTCAATCCAACAACTTCAATAATTTGTGTTTCCACCAAGAACATGCTAAATCTAACTTTATTTATGATTCTCAACTTTAGAATCCATAAAAAACATCAGAAAAAGTTTGAGAATTTCAAATCAAAATGATTATTGACTGACCATCCATAATTATTGATAAGACCGTCGGTAATCCATAGTAGGGGCTATTATCCTTGCTGGAAACATTACCAACGGAAACATCGGTAATTACCGAAGCCCCATCGGTAATTAGAAATTTGACATATGTTTTCAAAGCAAATCAAAACAATTCAATCCGACAACTTCGATAATGTGTGTTTCCACCAAGAAAGTGCTAAGTCTAACTTTATTAGTGATCCTCAACTAAAGAATTCACAAAAATATAGGGAAAAAGTGGAAAAATTTCAAAGATGATTATCGATGGTACATTGGTAATTACCAATGCCAATGATTTCATCGGAATTACGGAAACCCTGTCGGTAATTTCATTTTGCATATTTTTTCCAATCCAACAACTTCAATAATGTAAAAACTAACTTCATTAATGATCCTCAACAATACAATCCTCAAAAAGTTTGGAAAAAGTTAGAAAATTTCAACCAAAAATGATTACGACGGGTCATCAGTAATTACCGATGGAACCGTTGGTAATCAATATTAGTTGTAAATTAAGTTACTGGAAAAATTACCAACGGTTCCATCGGTAATTACCGAAATCCCATTGGTAATTCCAATTTGACCACTTTTTCAAAGCAAATCACCATAATTCAATCCGACAACTTCAATAATGTGTGTTTCCACCTAGGACATGCTAAATCTAACTTTATTAATGATCCTCAACTAAAGAATCCAAAAACAGATAGGAAAAAGTGGGAAAATTTCAAAAAAAAATGATTACCGATGGTGCATCGGTAATTATCGATGCCGATGGTTTCATCGGTAATTACTGAAACCCCGTTGGTAATCTCCATTTGCATTTTTCTAAATCCAAAAGCTTCGATGATGTGTGTTTTTACCAAGAACATGCTAAATCATTTTTTTGGATTCTAAAGTTGATGATCATTAATAAAGTTAGATTTAGCATGTTCTTGGTGGAAACACACATTATCGTAGTTTTTGAATTGAAAAAAATGCAAATAGAGATTACCAATGGGGTTTCGGTAATTACCGATGCACCATCGGTAATCATCTTTTTTTGAAAATTTTCCACCTTTTCCGATCTTTTTTTTTGGATTTTTTAGTTGAGGATCATTAATAAAGTTAGGTTTAGCATGTCTTAGGTGGAAACATACATTATCGAAGTTGTCGAATTGAATTGTGGTGATTTTCTTTAAAAAAGTGGTCAAATTAGAATTACCGATGGGGTTTTGGTAATTACTGATGGAATCATTGGTAATTTTTTCAACAACTTAATTTACAACTAATATTGATTACCAATGTTTCCATCAGTAATTACCGACAAACTGTCGGTAATCATACAATTGAAAACTCAAAAACAACAATAGTGGCAATTTCTGCCCTCTAATTAATCATGTTGATGGATTGAATGCCTGATTCAAAAATAAATTTGGTTTTGGGATTAAATCCCACTAAACTGATAATTATTTAATGAAAAATTTGCCAAAAAAGGTTATGAGAACTCAGATTTTCATCACCATCTAACACTAAAGGGATAGAACATATGTTCCTAAGCACCACTAGATCCATACTTCTTCCAAAACATAATTAGCTATAAATTATCATAACCAGCAAGAGCACCAGCACCTACAACTGCATGGAGAATGTTAGCACTGGCACCCTTGAAGAGACACTTGGCAACCTCATTCTTCAAAATGTGAGAGAATTGTACTTCACTGCTGCACCAGAGGTCATCATCATTCTTCTGCAAACAGTGTCAATTGGATAGGATATGTGAAACCCGCACCATTGGTAATGAACCATCGACCAAACCATTGAATTGTCTTTGTAGCCTTAGCATCATTAACTAAATGGGTACCAGCATAGTCCAATGAATAGAGAAAAAGAAGGGAAAAAGCACCAGCAGCACCTCCTGATGCCACATAACCAGCAAACCATTTCTAATAATTATCCCTGTTTGTGGGAAGAAGGAAGAAAGGGGCAGGGATTTGGGATTTGGCTCTGTGGTGTGGACTTCTTGAATGACCAAAAAAAAAAAAAAAAAAAGGAAGGACACTCAAATTATTTTTAATTTTATCAAAGATAAAATAGATATAAGAGGATAGATAAAAAAATTTTGAAAAGAAAAAGGTATATTTCATTAAGCCATCTTTGAAAGGGCATCGGACCAAATTCTCCTCTAATTAATTCTAAGATTTGGTGTACGAAAATTTCCATCCAGCATTTTCTTACCAGGGTAGATTGGGCCCAAGTTGATGTTTTCTAAGTGTAAGATTTGGTGTACGAATGGCGTTTTCCATCAATCATTTTCTAGACTGGGCCCAAGTTGGATGTTTTCTACGTAATAATACAAGGGACCCACATTCGCATGAATATACACATAACTTGCCAACAATCACGTACGTCGGCTATAATCATTCGTTAAGCATGTCTTTAACAACGTAATCAATATTAAGCTACCAAAAAAAACTGATACGTATATTATATTTTAACTTTTTTTTGGTCATAAAACCTGTATCTTTCATGCTTGCAATTGTATAATTAGGAATAGGTATAAATGGTTCCGGTCATTCAAACCGATCTAACTAAATTAGCTTGCTTTGGTTTAGTTTACTTTTTTTTTTTTTTTACTTAAGATCAATGCGGTTTAGTTTGGGCAACTTTTAATTTAAATCATATTGAATTGAACTGACCATTAAATTCAAATTATTAAAAATAATAATATTTTAAAAAAATATTACAGATATTCAAAAATTAAGAAAATAAAAAAATGATTTCAGTTCAATTCAATTTGATTTTATAGAAAAAAAAAGAGGTAATAACCAATTGAACTTAATTGATATATATTCATCAAATATCTATTTCATCTACTCATTTAATCTTTGATTTTTCTTTTTATAAGTTTGTTGGCATAATTATATAATACATGATAAATGATTACACAAACGTGCCTAATTTTGGCAGATATTATCAAGATACTCTCTCCAAATCAATGTACAACCGACGTTAAAAAAATTATTATTTTTTTTTTAATTTACAACGATTCTTCTTCGCTCTGATATTTTGAATATATAATCTTATAGATGTAAATTAATGTGAAAGATATATTAACTGAGTCAATTTTATTTTATAGTAAAATGATTTTATTTGGACAAAAAATAATCATTTAATATAGAAATACAATCATAGACATATTAAATTAAAACATCTCAAATGATTGCGTAGATTGTTACTGTTTTTTTAATTATTTTTTATTTTTACAGCATTAGAAATATGCATAATCACTACCAAAAAACACGTACACACAAAATATTCACTTATTGAAATTTCCATCATTCATCTTCCATCTTGGTCCAGTCATGTTACACTCATGGTTGTCAATTAAAATCGAGTGGTCCTCGGCATCCTTTTTGTCTATTATAAAAGGGAAATTCTGTCTTCTTTTTTTCTTTTTTCACTTTCTTGGTTATTTGTCAATAATTATTTCTTTCTTATTATCTTTTTTAAGGAAAAACAAAATAATATCATAACACGTATATGCATAAAATGTTGATAACACCATCCATTTTATTTTTTATTTGCTATTATATTCTCTTACTTTGCCTCGAGATTTTCAACACTCTTTATGTTATCTGTTTCATTCAATTTATTACTAGTATGCTTTAGTAAGTGTTTTTGACTTAGCTCCTGTCAAGCCAACGTTACTAGTTTATATGTTCTACTACTTATGAGCATAGGCATTTATTTAGAGCAATTTATGAAGGATATTCGCTTTTGGAACACTTATGGCTTATTTGACTTTGTAAATTTGTACTAAATGTTGACTTTGCTTTTGCAGAGGCTCATTGCTACTAAAGGTGGTATTCAAACAATATCAGGTATTACAGTGTTTGACAAAAGAGGGAATAATCTTATGATCCTTTTGGCAAATTTAGAGATTTCTTATGTATTTCGGTATCCTAGCAGTTGAATATCTATTAATTAGTGTTGTATTGTTTTAAGTAGTTAAATATAAGTAGCTTATTCTAACTAGGCTACTAATCTTGTTCAGGTTTTTGTGGATTTAAGTAATTTTCATACGGTGCGGTTGGATTGGCTCATGATGCTAACTTAGCTTCCTCATTTTGATTACTAGAGAAATTTGTTGTATAATAATTTATTTCCTACTTTAAGTAGTTAATTGATTTATTAGTTTTTTTCTTTTGTCTTATATATTTCATTAATTATATCAAAAGTAATATGTCATGTGAAATTTTCAGTTTTTTTTTTTTCTCTTTCTTTTCTCTTTCTCTATGCCTATCCCATAGGTACAACGTTTGAATCAATACAGAGCCTTTTATTATGTATAAATGTATCTATATAAATCGATATTATTTCAATAATATATGGCTTAAATATTATTTGTCGGTCAATGGAAGAAAAACTTATATGGAAGAAGAAATAGATGAGAAGCAAGAATGGGTATTTAACGAAATTTGTAATATTTATCCATGTTGAGAATATTGAAGATGGATTATTGAGTTTTTTTATTGTAATTTTTATTTTAAACTATAATAAATTTTACTTTAAGATTATGATTTTACTGTTGTTATTTCTATTTTTTTTAATAAAATTCAATTATTGTTACACAATTATAAGATTTAGTTATTATGGGATGGGTTATATATATATATATATATATTTAAAAAGGAAAAATGATAACATAACAGTTTAAAAAGTTTAGATAATAGTTTTTAAGTGAAACTGTCATATATTAATATAACTCAGAATTTGATATTTGAACTAGTAAAACTGACAATTTTCAAAAAGTTATTATCTCAAAATAAATTTAAATGACATTTAAGAATTATTATCTAAAATTGAAACTTTAAATAGTATGTATAGATTGTTGTTTCACATTGGTGAACATGTGATATATGTTAATGTAAAGTTGTATAAAACCTTGAGGTGATCAATAGAATCAGAAAGCTGAGTTGCATTTTTAAAATTTGAATATGTATATCTTTATACCTAATACTTTAGTATTGTTCTTTCTAGACTTGCTTTGGAATATATATATATATATATATATATATGTATGTATATGGTAGTTTAGCTCAGATGAAGATATACTCAATTTTTCAAGTTGAGAATGAGTACGTGGCCTTAATCATCTAAAATAGTTAAATTACATATTATATCACATTACATGTATGTAATCTAATGATTCTAAATGATTATCGTTAATTTAAAAAAATTAGAATATCCATTTCTAATTACCATTGTATATATATTTTTATTCTCCTACTACCATATGAGTATATTTTACAAGTTGGGGTATTATATTTACACTATCTCATACTTTACGTTGCATTGTTGTTCAAGTTTTTCATTCTCACGTAATATGTGAAAGAAAATCTTTGAAACAAAAGACTACCAACCGAAACAATAGCATAGCTCTTGAATACGTTAACATCTAGAAGGGGGAAATAAATAAGAAACATAGCACTAGCAAATCTCATTAATATGATTTCTCTTTCACCATTTTTAGTTCAATAGTAATATTACTATTTTTTTCAAAAAAAGAAAAAAAGAAAAATTGGGCTAGCCGTGTGTTGCTATGTCTCTGACATGGTAGATAGGCATAAAGAAATAATTAAGAATAATAATTTAAAGAAGACATCACATGATATAAGGTTTTATCCATTTATATCAATCCCAACAAGGATTGAATGGTGCATTGATCCCAAACATAATTCACAGGAAAAATATTTGAGATCAGAGTCAATTTTATTTCCTACATAAACATTTTTTTTTTTAGAGAAGACTTGGCTTACATATTATTTAAAAGCCTCAACATATACATCAGTCATTGAGGCAGTTGGCCAAGCCTATATAGTACTTAACATAGTGGCGATTCAGTTGGTAGCAACATCGGAGCATGGTGGACTGCAACAGTCTGTAACATCAAGACACTTGCATTGTGGTGGATAGCTCATTGTGCAGACGCAAAGATCACAGCCCTCGCATCGATGTGGATCGGAGAACATGTCTGCGCACATGCATTTTGGAGGCATGCTTTTAGTGCAATAGCAAGCGTCACAGCATGCCATCATATTTCCTTCATTCTTTCCACGTACCACTCTCACTACAACATAGAAAACCAACCAATAAAAAAAAATGAAATAAACAAGATGTTGGTTACTTCAAATTTGTATCCACAACATGAAAATTAATAATGAATCTCGTTAAATCGTTCAGTATTCGGTTTTAAAAAAAAATTAAATTTAGTTACGAGTGGCAAAAAAATAAACCATAATGTTTATCGAATATGTAAAACTTGTGAAACAGAAAAAAAAGTATTAATATGTACCAAAGTTATCAGAAGCATGGTTTCGGGCACTTAGTAGGTCAAAGAGATCCAAGACATGAGCATCAGTTCTAGCAGAAACTGTTGCAGACAAAGGTAGCAGCAGAACAGCTAGCACTGCCACAGTCATGACAACAGCCTTCTTGGAAGCCATGAATAATTCTCTCTGCTCTGGTATTTTAACTCTCTTTTGAATATTGTTTGGGGGATGCAGAAGATGTGGTAAGTTTGGGGATATTTATAGACACATGTACGGAAAGAGAGCCAACAGATTAGTTGGTGACAAAAATAAATAAATAAATCAATAAAGAAACGCGTTTTTGGTTATTAATGAAATTCCAAAATCCAAATATAATTTTTAAAAGAGTATATGTTAAAAAAATTCAGAGAGAGAGATAGTGACTAAACCTTTTTCCAATAAATTTAAAAGAAAATAAACATGAATTTTTTTTTGGTCGTTTGTCACTGATTTCTTACCAATGTTATGTTGTCTTTTACTCTCTGTCCAACAAGTAGATATAGATATTTAATTTATCTCTTTCTTTTTTTGCTTAAAAATATTTAATTTGTCGCTTTCAAATAAGTTGATAAACATTTAATGCGTTTTGTAGTGCGGGAAGCTTGGGAGCATGCCCACCTACCTCCAAAAAGTAATTAAAAAATATATTCTTGAAAGCCATAGAATAAACGTTTTAATATTTTTTATACTACAAAGTATATATATTACCTATGATAGTTCTTCGTCATTATACAAGAAATCTAAATTATGTTGCATATTATAAATTAGAAAAATGAATTAAATAAATTCACTATCTGCTTATAATAGACTTTAATACTAATCAGCGGCGGAGGTAGGCTTAGGCCTTAAGCTGGGGGTGGGGCTGGGGCGGAGGCAAGCTTGGGTCTGAGGGGGTCATGCCCCCCTCCCACAATTTTCACTTTTAACATTTTATATGTATAATATTATATTTGTTTTTGGGTTTTTCCCTTAGTGCGTCCCTTTATAAAATTAATTTTAATTTTTTTAGTCCCCAAATCAAGATAAGAATTTTTTAGTATTTTTATGTGGATCTTAATTAATTAATTTTTAAAAAATATTGTATTATAGAATTTATAACTGTCAGGACCCGTCCAGAATTCCTTCCCCGGAACCCTAGACAGCCCTGATCCCAGGGAAACCCTACCGGACCCTCCAACGGAAAATCCGACAGAGCCTCCCCTAAGGGATTTACTTACCACAAACTACCTGCACTGAAAATGCACTTCTAAAATCATCCCCTTATTCCTCCCACGAACTTCAACTGATTCCACAAATTTCAGCACTTCTCAAAAGCAACAACAGTCCAGTGCATAAATAAAACAGAAGTATCCCAATAGTATACAGAGCTTTAAGAAGTGCTAAACAACAGAAATACAACAAGGCTGAAAGAAATAATACACTGAAATAAAAGAGTACAGAAGTACTTCTCGAAACACAACAGCAGCGGAAAACTTGGTTCGCTCCGGAAGAACGTCTACCACCACTTGCACCTAAGGGAACGGAATTTAAGAGTGTGAGATGCTAATCATCTCCGTGAGTAACCCGAGCTACTGAACACCTTTTGTGATAATAAAAATAATAGTAATAGCAATTAAGGAATAGAACAAATACCAGCAATTAATAAATAAATAATAATTACTGTTGGAAAATAATAATTTCCCTCAAAACTCTCACCAATCGCTCCGTTTGAAGTGTTCCCTTTTTAAAACATTTTCGCAAAACCCAATGTACATACCTCCCAAAAACCAAGGGATTAAATAATTTAACAACAACAATTAAATAAATAAATACCGCAAATATAATTAAAATGTAATAAATTATAATAAATAATTTTAGAACACCTTTGGGGTTTAAAACACTATTTGCAATTTACACCGACAATTACACCTGACGCACCACACCATATACTGGTGATGCCCTCCGATACCCAGCGTCCCGAGCACCGACTGGCGGGAGGTTAAAGAGAGAAACCTGCAGCGGTCACTTCGGCGTCCCGACAGTACCAACTGCTAAAAACCATCACCCGGCCAAGGAGGGGGGCGGCTGTGGCCAATAACAACTTGCCTGCCCACGGTCCAATGGCAACTCACGGGTGAAGTAAAAACCGCACGCTAAACCATATAATAACCGCGTGCTAAACCACGTGTCCATACACCATACACCAGAACACCAATACTGTATGAGTGCGTCTAAAAATAAACAATAACAACCAACCGTACCGTTTTTCCAAAAACCACCGTGGGAAGTATACCATATTTTCACAAAACACCATCCCACATATTTTTATTTAAACAACCCGGTACGAAACAGCGATAATCAACAAACCACAATTTTCCTCGAAATACGAGATGCAACCATAAAAATACAGCGGGCATAATTCATAAAATTCAAACCAAATATTTTCGTAAAATATTTAACACAATTATGCCCGGAAAATCAAATTTAAAGCCACGTACAAATACTACCAAAATACACCTTGCTCATGCATAATAAATTAAACCACAATATAATTCATAAATAAATCACACCACATGAGCATAATTTAAATACCAAATTAAATACCAATTAAATATAATTAATTGCCCAAAATAATTTTTGAAGGTGGGTCACTCACCTGGAGCGCGCAAATCAACTAAGATCCTCCTCGGGATCAACTCCGCTACTCGCGCGTGCACCTAAACAACCACAGTGCACAAACCAAAAATATTAATATTTTATTCGGGTAATTCCCAAATGGATACCCGGGGAGCGAACACCAAGCGACAACTAAAGGGTTACGAGTTATATACCGAATCGAAGCTCGCATGATGAGGATCACGGATTCGGTCTTACTTTCCGGTGATCGAACCCGACGGGTCGGAATCTCGCCGGAAAGCTTTTCGGATTTCGACTCAGCAATTCTCCCAAACCGTCGCGAATTGGCGAAAACAGAAGTCGGATTCGGGTTCAGGAGGTCGAACACTGCGGACTGGAGCTGGCCGGAACTTCGGGTACTCGCCGTGAAATTTGGAGGTTTTGCCGGAAATGAGGAGGGAAACGTTGCTGGCCGGCGCGTGTACAGTAACTCGGCCGGAACAGTTGAAAAACTCCGGTGGCCGGCGGTCCTCTCTCTATCTCTTTCTCTCTCCTCTCTTTCTTTCTCTCTCTTCCCCGAGACTTTTAACAAATAAAAACCCCTGTGTGACACTGTTCATGCCACGTGGACCAATCAGAAGCTGACACGTGATATTTCACTGTTCACCGATCAAAAATATTAAAATAATACGGTATCCGGTAAACTTCAAACGTCCATAACTTTTTAACCGGATGTCCGTTTTGAGCGTGCCGCTAGTCTGTGAACTCGTATCGACGAGCACTTTACAACCATGCATGAGTCAAAGCTCAATTCCCCAAAAATAAAAAGTCAACTCCGGCACCCCCTCGACAGTTTGGACCGCAACTTGTTTCGTCCATAACTTTCAAACCGTAGCTCCGTTTTCGACGTGCTACCAGTCTACGAACTCGTGGTATCGTGCTCTTCGCCACGGTACCCTGGTCAACTTGAAATTCCCACCGAGTCAAAAAGTCAACTTTTGACCCCCTTGGGTCAACGGTCAACAGTCAACCTCGGTCAACGTGCACGGATTCCGGTGCGATTTGGAACGGGGTGTTACAATAACTATCTTTTCATTTGAACTTAAATAAATTATATATTTTTATTCTATTTATTTTGTATAATCTACAATATAAAGACAATAAATAGAAAACGATCCCGTTTGGCCATTTTTTCTGTTTTCAGTTTTCAAAATATTATTTTAAAAATAAAAAAATAAATTATTTTTATTTGTTTTTTGAAAATAAGAATGTTTAACCAGTGATGTTTGAAAATCATTTTCAAAACTTAAAAACAGAAAACAGAAAATATTATTTTTAATATTTTCTAAATTTTTTTAATTTGTTTTCTAAAACTATTTTTGAAAACTGATGGCCAAACATGTAATTTTTTATTTTAAAAACAGTTTTCTGTTTTATAGAACAGAAAACTGTTTTAAAACCTAATGGCCAAACATAAATTTTCTTCTCCTAGTTTTCAGTATATATTAACTTTTAATTTTTAATCTTTTATTTATTTATTATTATTTTTTTAATTTCATTCCATGGATACAACAATGTCAATAACTTCTATCACACAAGAAAGGTAATAATTTCTATATTATTTTTAAATTTTTTCCACTTTTATTTAGAAGAGAATAACATGTTTTAAAAAATAATTTAAAAATCAATTCTAGATGATTTTAAAAATTTTTAAAAATTAATTTATATTTTATTTTATTTATATTTTTTGTTTTTGTTTTTATTAATAAATTGATACATGATTACATTAAAATATTAGAAGAAAATTACATTTACTTTTTAACAGTACAAAATGAAAATATATGTTTTCCTTTTTAAATGTTGTACATTAAAATCTTTTTGTGGTGAATTTTTTATTTTTCCCAAAAACGTTGCCCCCCTAAGTCAAAGATCTTGACTCTGCATCTGATACCAAGATTTAAAATTTTGATATTGATGAAAATATCAAAGGTTCAAAATATAAAAATTTCTATGAAAATATCATAAATTATTGAATATAGACAAAAATTCACAAAAAATGGTAGAAATTTATTTTAAGAAATAAGAATTTTTTGTTGAAACTTTATCATTAGCTTATTTAATCAATCAGTTATTAAATTTACTATAAAAATTGTAAAAATATTAAATAGATATTATGTTTCTCTTAATCAATTTAATTTATAGTAAGCGGTAACAATCATAAATAAACTATTATTAATAAAAATATATAAAAAAGGTATATATTTGATAAAATTATTTATTAATTAAGATAAAACAATTATTACAATTACTTATATTCTATAAATATTATCTTAATACTCATAGAATTCTTAGTTAGTTGAAAATTATTGATCTTTTCTTTATTCTCATTTTGAGATGTGAAATGTGAAAAATAATTATTACAAGATGTATTTTCTTAATAATTTTTATGTAATTATTAATATGTTAACTATAAAAATCTTGTGTTAAATATAATTGTTGTTGATGTTTAGTATAATATATTCTATAATTTTTTTAATTTTTATTTGTTTAATGTTATTAATTTAAATACTTTCAATATCAATTTTACATAATATTGTATTTGCATATTATTATTTTCTATTTTTATATAATCAATTATTAATTTCTAATTATATGAATCTATCTTATACAAAATGTATACCATATATATATATATATTATTAATAAATAGAACCTATCAAGGTTATTGAATTGAATTGAATTTATTTTATTTACATCATTAGATACTTAAAAGAAGTCAAAAGATTAAAAAAAAAAATTCACTAAAATTAATTTGATAAAATAATTTATTAAATATCAATAATATTTTTGAATTTTCTATAAAAATTTTAAAAAACTTCATAAATATGTCCACAATTTCCATAGAAATTTTGAAAATTTATATGGAAATTTTTAAAATTTTGATGGATACTATGGATTTTTTAATCAAATTGTTAAAAGTTTGATATAGATATTTTGACAAAAATTTTTATAGAAATTTTGATAAAATTTAAAAAATTTCAATGAATATTATGAAAATTCTATCTATTTTTATTTGGAATCTAAATTTCTTTTCGACCGTTTTAAAAAATAAAAATTTTAAAAAAATTTCAAATAAAATTTCGATATTTAAAATTTTGCTTGATACTAATAATAATGAGAGACCCCACATTCACGTGCAGAATAATAACAATACTTCCTTGTCTTTTTTTCTTCTTTTTTTTTCTTTTGTTTTTTTTTTTTTTTTTAAAACAAACAATACTTCCTTGTCGAACTATCACATCCTACGTCTCTACATCGATACAAAGAGATAATGCAGAATAGTCTTCCGCATATTCTTTATCCACATGCATGTATGAATGAAAACAATTGTTCGGAGAAGCATAGTATGGATTTTTTCCACATCTATATATATATATATATATATATATATTTTCTTACATTAGAGCATGAAAAACTCATCAAATATAAGCTATTCCCCCCCCCCCCCCCCCCCCCCAAAAAAAAAAAAAAAAGAAGTTAAGGAAAAAAAACTAATCAGCAACGGTAAACTTTTTTTGTCCTTTTTTTTGGTAATAAAATTTATAAACTTTCAAAGCTTCGTTATTAATTTTGGAAATAAAAAATAAAGAATTTAGCATGTATATGTGCTTTACAGATAACTTATTGTATGTTGCAAATGATAAAATGTGGTTTTAAAAAATGGAAGAAAAATGAGTGGACTTGTGTGTATTATATTCGGAGAAAATTGCTTATGGAGCGTTCTAGAAGTCCAGTTGGTGCGATCCATTGCTAAGAAACTGACACTACGTAAAGTTACATGTGGTTTCAAGACTTAGAATATTATCGGAATGTGTAAAAGTATGAATCGATTATATCGTTTGAATTTTCCCAGTTAATAGTAATGCGGTCGTTTCCTATTTTCTCCGATTAGGACCATGAAGAAGTTGACACAATCAGATGGGCGAGTTTCTTGTATTTTTACGGGCCATTTTCTTTCCAAATAAGATAACTTAATGGGATGAAATTCCGTTTCTAAATGACGTGGTTTAATTCCATTGGAAAGATAGAGATTGAGATATGATTTTAGAACAAAGGATTCATGACAGGATGGGAATCCTCTTAGAACTTGTAGATGGTTTGTCTAGGGAAGTTCCATTGACAAATCGTTAACGAAAAACCCAAATAAAATCTCACCTAAACCGTGTGTGAATAATTAATACATACAATACAAAATAATACCTCAACATATAAATGATAAAACCTACCTTCATAACCAATTAGGATTCCTGGATGATCTCTTCTAAGGAAGTTTTACTAGGCAATCCTTAAACAAAATCCAATAGGATCTTACCCGAACAATGGACAATCATGTTCATACAATATACGAGTTATGAATTATAACTATCGGTAATAAAAATTATAAATAACTCTATACTGAAACTGTAGAGTAACAACAATAACCCTATATACCATATTAGCATTTTAGTGAGTCATTGACTATCGGGGGAGAAGGAAACTACTAATGCAACCTTCAACATCCCAAAGGTATCGCAGATTAGAATCTCCTATCCAATCTTAAGGATTACGTGATTAGGTAAGGGATAATCAAATAAGCTCGCGTAATCATGATCCAATAAATTTATATCCATGATATAATATGGTATATAATAGCCCGCAATCCAATATATTTATATAGCTATTTAAATAACACCCATAATTATTGTATTACAAGTATGCTTTGCGGATAACTTATTTTATGTGGTAAATAATATAATATGGGTTCAAATAATGGAAGAAAATGCATGGATTTGTGTAATATTATATACAGAGAAAATTTTATATGGAACATCCTAAAAGTCTAATTGGTGTGGCCCATCAATAAAAATTGATATCACGTTAAATTATCACATTTACATTTTTATCTATCAACTAAAAAAGTATTTTTACTACGCTTTTTCTCCCTTTTATGTTTTATTTATTTATTTATTTATTTTTCACTTTTGCTTCTCTTGGTCCTCGTCTTTTCTTTGACGTGCAAATCAAGAATTAGAATATCATCTGAATTTAAAGCTTGAACAGGTTAAATCCTTTGAATTTTCCCAGTTAATAATAATGTGGTCATTTTCTATTTTCTATGGTTAGGACCATGAAGAAGTTGACACAATGAGATGTGTGAGTTTCTTGTCTTTTTTACGGGCCATTTTCTTTTCAAATAAGATGATTTAAAACGATGTGGCTTAATTAATTTCATTGGAGAGACAGAGATTGGGGCAGGATTTGAAACAGAGGATCCATGTCCCCCAGAAATATTGCCCATTCAGTGCAATGGAGCATAATTTCTTTAAAATAATAATAATAATAATAATGCAATGGAGCTCGGATTAGGAGTCCAATGTTTAGAAATTCCTTAGCAGATATATCCCAAAAATAAAAGAAAAAAAAAATGGAGACAATATATTTTGTACAATCAATCTGTGTTTAAAAAAAAAAAAAAAAAGGGATCGCGCATATATTCAGGCTTTTCTCTATTATTCTTTTCAATAATGCAATTATATATTATAAAAAAGGCTATTAAAAATAAAATTTTTGTAACACCCCGTCCCAAATCGCACCGGAATCCGTGCACGTTGACCGTTGACCAAAGGGGTCAAAAGTTGACTTTTTGACTCGGTGGGAATTTCGAGTTGACCAGGGTACCGTGGCGAAGTGCATGACGCCCTGAGTTCGTAGACTAGTAGCACGTCGAAAACGGAGCTACGGTTTGAAAGTTATGGGCAAAACAAGTTGAAGTGTAAACTGTCTAAAAGGTGCCGGGAGTTGACTTTTTCTTGTGATGTAATTGTGAGTTGACTCTTGTATGGTTGTAAAGTACTCGTCGATACGAGTTCATAGACTAGCGGCACGCTTAAATCGGACATGTGGTTAAAAAGTTATGGACGTTTGAAGTTTACCGGATACCGTATTATTTTAATGTTTTTGGGTCGTGAACAGTGAAATGCCACGTGTCAGCTTCTGAGTGGTCCACGTGGCATGAACAGTGTCACGCATGGTTTTAATTTTGAAAAACTCTCGGGGAAGAGAGAGAAAGAGAGAGAAGAGAGAGAGGAGAGAGAAAGAGAGAGAGAGGACCCGCCGGCCGCCGGCCATTTTCACGTTTTCCGGCCTAGTTACTGTACACGCGCCAGCCAGCCAGATTGCCCACCTCATTTCCGGCAAAACCTCCAAATTTCACGGCGAACGGCCGCCGGACGCGCCCGGATCGGACGTCCGAAGTTTGGCGGCGATTTTTCCCCCTCCACCGCCGGCCACCGCGAATCGGCACTATTCCGGCCGATATACAGTACACGCGCCATACACCCATCATCCTCTCCTCAAGTCCGGCCTACCCACCAAAAATCACGGCCATCGGACCACCGACGCGCCGGGATCGGAGCGTTTTCCGGCGAGGGGTTGAAAATCGTCAAACGGTGATTTCTCCGCCGTCCGACCTCCGTTTTGCTCACCGTCGGTCCCGTTGGATTGCTCTCCTCACGATCTACAAATCTGCAAAATTTCACAGCAAACGGCCACCGCCGGAAAATACTGTTCCGGCGACGGTTGCGGCCAGCTCCAGTCCGCAGTGTTCGACCTCCTGAACCCAAATCCGACTTCCGTTTCCACCAATTCGCGACGGTTTGGGAGAATTGCGGAGCCGAAACCCGAAAAGCTTCCCGATAAAATTCCGACCCCGTCGGGTACGATCATCGAAAATTAAGACCGGATCTGTGATTAGCATCACTCGAGCTTCGATTCGGTATATAACTCGTAAATTCTAGATATCGTTTGTGTTTTGACCCCCCGGGTACCGGGTATTATTTACCCGAATAAAATATTAATTTATTTGACTGTCTGTGAATTTTGTTCTAGGAGCACCGGTGAGTCGTAGAATTGATCCCGTAGTGGATCATGGGTTAATTGCGTGCTCCAGGTGAGTGACCCACCTTCAAATTAATTTTGGGGAATTTAATTGATGAATATATTATGTGTGAATTAAATATTTGGAATTTAATTTCTATGTGCCAAATATTTATTGGATTTATTGTAGAATTATTTATGAATTTATTGGATTTAAGAAAATACGAATTCTACAAATTTATGCCGTGTGGAATTATTTTATGGTTTTGAGGATTTTGAAATTGGTGTGGTTTTAATGGTAAATTGGGCACGATTTGATTTTCAAATATTTCAAGGAAAATATTTGGTTATATTGGTGATTTCAATTTTTATAAAATATGCCCATGGAATATTATGAGATTTGATTATGATATTTCGAGAAATTATTATGCTTGGAAAAATGTGGATATTTGAATTGATGGATTTTGGGAGTTGGTGGATTTGAAAATCATGGAATTTATGGTATTGATTATAAAGAAATTACGGAGAATTTCCGGGTTCAAGCGGATGGATTATGCCCGCTATGCTTATGAAAAATGTGAAATTTGTTATATAATTTAAAATTGTGAAATTTATGATTTTTAGATGCACCGTGCACGTACTGGTGTTCTGTTTATATGTTATATGGTTAGTGTGCACACGGTTGTGATTAGCGCGCAGGTGGGTGTGATTAGCGCGCAGGTGATGTGATTAGCGCGCAGGTGGGTGTGAGTAGCGCGCGGTTGATATTATGAGGGTGTCCTGTGGATGCCATCGGAGAGGGCGGCCACCCCCCTTTGGCCGGGACACCAGGTTAGCAGCGGCGCTGTGGGACGCCACGCGACCGTATGCCGGTTTCTCTCTATAACCTCCTGTCTGGCGGTACCTTGGGACGCTGGGTACTGTTGGCGCCACTGGTATATAGTGGGTGCATCAAATGATTTTCAGAACTGTGTTTTAAAAATAAAATGTTTGGAAACTGAATTGGAATTAAAAATATAATTGTTACCGCTTCTGGTATTTAATTGATGTCTTGGTTTTCGGGGAATATGGATAAAGGGTTTTGTGAAATTGTTTTAAAAGGGGAACCTTTCCAACTGAGAGAATTGTAAGGGTTTTGAGAGAAAATATTATTTCCAAATAATTATTATTTATACTTATTACTGTGATAATATATGGTATAGTAGTAGGGTCGCTCACTGAGACGATTAGCATCTCACACTCTTAAATTCCGTTCCTCTAGGTACCAGGTTGTCGGTGTTCACTCGGAGCGGACTTAATCTTCCTCGCTGTTTTAGTTCGGCAGTACCCTGTTATTCTTTTATTGCAGTTGTAATATTTCTTTCACTCTTGTTGTATTTATTTTGCACTGGATTACTGTAATTATTTTTTTAAGTACTGCAATTTGTGGAATCGATTTGTAGTACTGTGGGAGGAATAAGGGGATAATTTTAGAAGTGTGTTTTCAGTGCAGGGAATTTTGTGGTAAGTAAATCCCTTAGGGGAGGCTCTGCCCGATTTTCCGTTGGAAGGTTCGGTAGGGTTTCCCTGGGATCAGGGCTGTCTAGGGTTCCGGGGAAGGAATTCTGGACGGGTCCTGACATTTTAGTCTGACTAATTTTAATCGGTATAAAGTTAATTAAAAATGCCACTATTTCATATTACTCTAGCATTTTTTTTAAATGATATAATTGTGTGTTTAGCTTTGTTGTTATGAAGCTTTGGCCCTCTGCTTCCAAAAGAAGGAAAGAAAGAAAAAGAAAAAGAAAAAGAAAAAAAGTTGTCACATAAACTGTGTAATTAAACGGATATTTGTGATTTGTAACAGTTTTATATATAGTTGGTGTAAATAATATATTTTAGTATTTTCATTGACTAAGAAAAGTTATAATCAATATGCAGTTGAGTTTCAAAATCAATATTACAATTAATATGCAAACCATTGAAAAATCTGAACTTGTAGCTTTATACATTACTGGAATCTATAAAATTATGTATAAAAATCAAAATTAATTAAATTACTGTGCAATAGAAAAAAGAGTGTGATTTAGTTATACATTTGGGAACAAAAACGAAAATTTTATATTCACTATGTTTCTTCTAAGATAACTGGCAACCATGTTGAAGGGAATCCAAATTTGAGGAAATCTGAATGCATAATTTAAGTTAATTTGATACTATGATTGAATAGCCTATTTAAGGAATTTTGTCCAAGTTTTCAATCGTGAAGATAATTGCTATATACAATGCAATAATGCATAGGTTTTTGTTTATAAGAGGCATGCAATTAAAGGCATACGTGGGAGAGATGAAGACAAAAAGGAAGTCAATTTTTTTACATAAAAAATAAAGCTAAAGTTAAAATAGGAAAAAGTCACGCTGAATACGACAGAAAATGAAATGCATTTTTGAAATTGAAAGATGGATATACGTGGTGATTTACTGCGGTGCCACATTTTTATCCCGTATAAATTTTTCTCATAATGCATGGCAAATTAATACGTGTCTGTTTCTATTGGTGGGTCGTCAGCTTCGTCACTTCTCATTTGCCAAAAACAATATATATATATATATAAGTTTTTTCTGTATAGTTTTTTCTTCATTTTTTTTTTAGCCATAAAACATTTATCTTTTGTGTTTTGTGTTTGCATATTCACAAAAACATTTAAAAAATTCTCTTTATTTCTTTTTTTGATAGACAAGAATATAACTGAAATACATAGTTTTGTACTTTTTATAAATTACAAATTATCGTTTTTTGATCTTTATAAAAGCAAGATTTTCATTTACTCATTTAATCTTAGATTTTTTTTTTTGATAATTTTTCACGTAATTAAGTAAATACATGATAAATGATTTACATGAACATGCATTGCGGAGCTCTTCGTGTTCTTTTACCTTCGCTTTCTTCACCTTTGATGGAAAATGAATTTTTTATTGTACTTTGATATTTTTTATTTATATTTAAAACCAATTAATATAGAAAATGCTAAAAATGATTATCTTAAAATTTTAATTTTATATTATTAAGATGGCATTCTACTTAGTATTCATTTGATAAAGTTGGTGAAAATAGAATTTATAACATACCTTTTTTAAAAAAAAAATATTAAAAATTAATAAATGTTTAATTATAAGTTTAAAAAACTGCATTAAATGATTTTTAGATTTCCTATAAAAATTAAAAAAAAAGAAAAAAAAATTTTAAAATTTGAATTTCTCTATAATTATTTAATATTATATTTGAATTGATGACAGAGAAGACAAAAGAGGGGATAAGTTTACTGAAGAAAAGAAAATATTTGTTAATAAATATTGTTTGGATGATAAATACATTAAAAAAAAAAAAAGAAAGAAAGGAAAGGAAAAAGAAGTATTTATAATAATCTTAGTTGTATTGTTTAGAATAGAGTCGTGGACTATTCACAAACACACATTAGTTTGAATATTGAATTACGTGTATGATCAAGAATGAATCGGAGATGCTTGAATAATATTATCTTATCCTCTCTCGAGCATGCCCTTGTCCTCTTATTTTCAAAAACAAATTAATATTTTCTTCCCTAAGATGTGAATATTATCTAACTATTTCGAAATAATTTTTTGATTTCTTCTTAAAAATGAAATAAAATAAAATTCGAAACCTTTTCACGGCCCAATGATTAGGACTGCACCAAACTTTTGATTACCAAATTTTTTTTAATTTATTTATTGAAAATTCCCATCATTTATTCTCCATCTTTGTCTTGTCATGTTTCATTTTTGGTTTGCCAATTCAAATGAGTAGTGGTCCTTAACATCCTATTTATCCAATATAAAAGGGAAATTGTGTATGATTTTTTTAATTATTAATAATATTTATTTTCTTATATATATATATATATATATAGATATATTTTTGATAATTTGGAATGGACAATTTTAACACCGGTTCGTGAATCAGAATTTAAAGGTTATATTACCCATGGAACATTCATCCTTGTTTATTGACAGTTGTCCCCATTTTATATTATTCTCTTAGATGGCTGCTCTTATGTTCATTTCATTTTGTTGCTTCTTTGCAAGGGCATTGTGGATTAGTTAGAATATTGACAAATTTTGTACCATGTGTTCAAAACGTGTGGTCTTCTCTTTTATTCCCATGCTACGTGTTTAAATTGTAACTCTTTTTTGTTTTTTTCGTGAATGTTTAACATGTAACTTTCATGCTCTGCGGAAGTTAATTGATGATAAGTCTTGTCTGTCGTAGCATTACCGAGTGGACCAGGTTGGTGCAAACTTCTTGTCAGCATTAATAGACTTAAGTCTACATTTCTGTTCATTCGGCGAGAAAAAAGTCTACATTTTTGTACTTTTATTAGGTCCATCGTACATTGATACTTCATCCGCTGTGGTATACTTTCGTTGGCCTAGAAGTGGTGAAGTTTATCTGTTTTTCTGTATTTTAGTGGTCCCAATAGAAAAGTTCATACCTTATTATTATTTTTTAATAATATTTTAAGGGAAAGAAAAACAAAGTAGATTTATTGAACTGCTTTGTATATTGGAGGGCTTTTTATATATTGCCAAAATTTATTGAAACTACGAGTATGATCAAGAATCAAAATGTTAAGAAGATACGACAATGATTATTAATACAATGGATATCTTTCAACTTATGCTGATATTCATTGTATAACACAATATATTGGCCTGGCTTTTTAAATATTGACCAAAATTTATTGAACCACGTGCATGATCAAGAATTAAAATGTTAAGAAGATAGGACAATAATTATTAATGCAATGGATATCCTTCAACTTATGCTGACATTTTTAAAATGTCAAGAATATTCGACCATAATGAAATAATGATTGATTATCTTAAAGCTTTTTGTGTTCATCGGATCTGTTTGTTTATTTAAGAAATTTTATCACATTAAAAATCTCTATCAAACTAAGGTGACATTAAAAAAAATTGTCTAATAGATCATCTACTTATAAAATACCTATTAGACAGTGTGAGTCATAAATGAAGCATCTTTTCTCTCCTTTGTCTTCATTAATTCACAGCCTCTTCTTTCTATTCTCTACTCTCATCTTCTCTCTCAACATTCCAACTATTTTCATTGGAGAAGAATTTTAAATAGATATTGTCAATTGATAAATACTATACTACCAAAGCATTAACACCTTTTTTATCCTTTACCATATAAGCTTAAATTAATAGAACCATTGGAGATGCTTTTAATTTACTAAAAAATAATAAGAGGTTGTTGTTGTTAGAACTTAATTTGAAGGTTTTTTTTTTTTTTTTGGATGAAAGAAACAAAATTGAACCTTCATTTTTTTTTTTTTTCAATTCACATACAAGGTAGAGAGGGAGAGAGCTTCATTTGCAAAGAAGAGAGAGTGTTGTAAGAAGTAGCCACGTCAAAATGCTTTTGCTAATATGGCATGAACAGTAACCACTTTCTGTTTAAAAAAAAAAAAAAAAAAAAAGGAAACAACAAAATATACAATTTTGTCTCTTGTATAAATATCAATATAATTAATGCAAATAGTAGTATTGAAGTTTCCAGAAAACTAAACAGAGTTCTTTCTTCTCTCTCTCTTTTCTCTGTTTTTCTTTTTCATTTCTTTTCTTTCTTTGGGTTTCAGATTTTCTCATGGTATCAGAGCTGATATTTGATCCGTAGATCTGAAAATGGTGAACTCTGAAGCTACAAAAATGGTAGATTCTTTAGGCAATTCAATAACGGATCGTTTTGATGCTTCGTTGATTACGGTGTCTCCATTTTCCAGCAGTATTTTGAAGTTGACAGATGAAAATTTTCTCATCTGGAAGTCTCAGATTCTACCAATTCTGAGAGGTTATAAGCTTGAAAAATTTGTTCTTCTTGATGAGCCTCAGTTTATGCGCGACTTTGTCTTTGGTGATCTGGAGGTAAATGATGACAGCCTTTCAAAATTTTCATCTGAACAACAGCTATGGATCTTGCAAGATCAATTTTTGCTTGGCTGGTTGGTTTCGGCCATTACAGTTGAGGAACTTGGAGATCTAATTGGCTTAAAAACTTCAAGACGACTCTGGGTTACAATTGAAGAAAATTATGCCTCTCAATCTGAAATTGCAATGCTTCAGCTTAGGAACCAATTGCAAACCACCAAGAAAGGATCTATGAGGATTATCGATTACTGCAAGAAAATGAAGAAAATTGCAGATCAATTGTGAGCTGCTGGTTTCTTTGTGTCTGAAAAGGAATTGGTTATGTGTATTCTAATGGGATTGGGACCAGAATATGAGACCATTCGTGTCAATTATACCAGTCGGCCTCCATTACCAAGCTTACAGGAGGTAAAGACTTATCTTTCACATTATGAAGCAACTCTTGAGCAAAATACTACTCTGAATGCATTTAATTCTGCGAATCTTGCTAGTGCCTTTAATAATCAGTTGGAGTTAGGCTCTCACACTTCCTCTCCTTTGTCTAATATTGGTCACTCTGCTAGTAGTGGTCGTTCGTTTCTACATACTTCTAGTAATGTTGATTCTGGTTTTGGTAAATTTGGTGAACGAGGAAGGTATGATGATAGTAGAAATAGAGGTTTTTATGGCAGAGGAAGAGGTCGAGGTCGCAGTGGTAGATCTTGGAAACCACAGTGCCAAATTTGTGGCATTTATGGTCATTTAGCAAATGTGTGCTATTATCGTGATTCCAATTCTGGCCATTCTGTCTTTCAAGGTTTTTCTGGTCCTCCCACTGCTCAGGCTAATTTTCCTTCTGCATTTCAACATACTGGTGTGAATGCTAATTTTTCTCAGTTTTACAATCCTTCATCTGTTTTTGGTGGTGTTTCAACTCCATTTTCTGGCATGTTGCAACCTGGAGTATACGGTTCTACTATTCCTCAGTTTGGTGCTAGTTTTAATAATTCTTGTCCAAGTGGTGGAGGCATGTTTTCCGTTGCTGCAGGATATTCATCATCAGCTGCTTCACCTCTGTTAAGTTCCTCAGGCTGTCATACTCCTAGTGGTCCAATGTTCTCTCCCACTCATACTTCTGTTGCTAACAGGTCTTCTTTAAATGGTTCAACATCTGTTAATATGGCAATGACTCCTGTTCTAATGGATGATCCTAACTGGTACTTGGACAGTGGTGCTACTAACCATGTGGTTAGTGATGGTGATAACCTTTTGCAGAAGCTAGAATACAATGGGAGTAATAAGCTTCTTGTTGGAAATGGTCAAAGTCTTGACATTGCAAGCATAGCTAATGCATTGATATATTCCATTTCCCATCCTAAATATGCTTTGATCTTAAAGAATGTCTTAGTTGTTCCTTTTATTGCTAAGAATTTGTTAAGCATATCAAAGTTAGTTTGTGACAACAATGTTATTGTTGAATTTGATGTTACTATCTGCTTAATTAAGGACAAACAGACGGGTCTGGTAGTTCTCAAAGGAGTACTTGAGGATGGACTCTATAAACTTCAAGTGCCGTATAAAACCTCACTGAACAAGAATTCTTGTTGCCTGGCTCGACAGCTCTCTTTCTCTAATAATGCTATTCTATCTTCAGTACCAAAAAAGGAAATGTGTGTCTTGTCTGGTGTCCTTTGTTCTTCTGTTTTAGATGATAAGCAGAATGGTGTATTTCATCCGTGTACATCTGGTGATAATGCTTCTTGTTCTATCTCAGATCAGCATACAGTTTTTGTTTCTCCAAGTGTTTCAGATATTAGTTTGGCATGTAAAGCTACTAAGGCTGTTGATGTTAATGTTTTACATCAATGTTTAGGACATGCTTCAGTACGTATTGTTCACAAAGTTGTATCATTGTACAAACCAGATTTGGAACTTAATAAAACTTTTTCTTTCTATGATGCTTGTCAATATGGCAAGAGTTATCTTTGTCATTTTCCTTCATCTGACTCCAAAGCATCTAAGCCTCTTGAATTGATTCATACTGATGTTTGGGGTCCTATATCTACGATTTCCAAGGGTGGTTTTCGATATTACATTCATTTTTTGGATGATTATTCAAGATATACATGGATTTACCCAATGACTGTAAAATTTAAAGCTATTTCTATTTTTAAAAATTTTCATTTGATGATTGAACGGATGTTTAATACTAAGATTAACTGTTTGCAATCTGACTGGGGTGGCGAATATAGATCTTTTCTTCCTTATCTACAAAGTCATGGCATTCAGTTTCGACATTCTTGTCCTCATATGCATCAGCAAAATGGTAGAGTTGAAAGGAAACATAGACACATTGTTGAAATGGGTTTATGTTTACTTGCTCAAGCTCATATGTCATTACTATATTGGTGGGAAGCTTTTAGTACAGCAGTATATATCATCATCGGTTGCCTACTGCTATTCTTAGTTCTAAAAGTCCTTATCAAATGTTGTTTCACAAACTTCCAGATTATGGTTTTCTTAAAGTTTTTGGCAGTGCCTGTTATCCATTTTTAAGGCCTTATCAGCCGCACAAGTTTTAGTTTCATAGTGAAAAGTGTGTCTTTCTTGGCTATAGTGCTGATCACAAAGGCTATAAGTGCTTAAGCAAGACCGGTAAGATTTATATTGCTAGGAGTGTTATTTTCAATGAGCAGGATTTTCCATTCTCTACTGGTTTTCTACAGCATCTGTCTAAGTCAGTACCTCCAACTTCTGAAATATCAAATACTCCACTGATATTATTGAAGTCTTCTTCTTTTGGTGATCATACTTCTCAGAATTCTTCTTCATCTGTCCCTAACTTGGCTGGTACATTTGCTTCATCAGATTGTTTGAACTCTACAGCTTCATTAGTTTCTACTCACCGTGTATCATCTTCTTCGGATGAGGCTGTTCCAGCTAATGATTCTTTACATCTTGAGTTCACAAGTTCTCTGCCTGTTGATGTTGCCTCTTTGCCTGTTGTTTCGAGTTCTTCCACTATACCAGGTGTACAACTTGGTGTTGTTTTACCACCACTCTCTTCTCAAAAATCAACGTTGGTTTCTCTTCATCCTATGCAAACTAGATCAAAGACAGGGGCTTTGAAACCAAAAGTTTTTAATGTTCATCAATCCTCTTTTTGTGCTGGTGTTGAAGAAAAAGAACCTAAGTCTGTTCATGAAGCTTTGTCAAATCCTAGGTGGAGAAATGTAATGGATAAAGAGTATGAAGCTCTCATTAAAAACAACACCTGGTCCTTGGTGCCTTATTGTTCGGAGATGAATATTGTTAGTCATAAATGGGTGTTTCGTATTAAACGAAATGTTGATGGTTCTGTAGAACACTATAAAGCTCGACTGGTAGCAAAAGGATTTCATCAGCAACCTGGGTTTGATTTTAATGAGACTTTCAGTCCTATTGTCAAGCCTACTACAATAAGACTAGTGCTTAGTCTTGCTGTTGCTCAAGGGTGGATTGTGAAACAGTTGGACTTCAACAATGCTATTCTTAATGGTGATTTGCATGGGGTTGTTTATCTTTATCAACCACAAGGTTATGAAAGTAAGAAGTTTCCTACTCATGTGTGTAAACTTCATAAGGCTTTGTATGGGTTAAAACAAGCTCCAAGAGCTTGGTATGATAAACTAAAATAGGTTTTATTAGTTAAAGGATTTCAAAATTCCATGTTAGATTCATCCTTGTTTGTTCTCAGAACAAAATCAGCTTATACTTTAGTGTTGGTATACATCGATGATATTATCATTACTGGATCTAATGGATCTATCATTCAAAAGCTTGTTTTAGATCTTAATTCTCAGTTTTCTTTGAAGGATTTGGGTGACTTACATTTTTTCTTGGGCATTGAAGTCAAGCGGAACTCCAAAGGCATGTTATTCACTCAAACTAAGTATATTAGTGATCTTCTTAAGAAAACAGGTATGGATGTTGCAAAATCCTATCCTTCACCTATTATTGTTAGTAAGCCTCTCTCTTTAGCTGAAGGTGATCCTTTATCTTATCCAGAACTTTTTAGAAGTACCATTGAAAGTCTTCAATATCTTACTATAACAAGACCTGATATCTGCTTTATTGTTAATAAGCTTAGTCAATTTGTTCATGCACCAACTTCTTCTCATTGGGAAGCTTGTAAAAGATTGTTGAGGTACCTAAAGGGTATAGCAGATCATGGTTTACAATTACATTCTTCTGTGAAATTGGTTATACATGGTTTTACTGATTCCGATTGGGCTAGTGATCGGGATGATAGGCGATCCACCAGTGGTTATGGAATTTTTCTTGGCTCCAATTTAATCTTTTGGAGCTCTAAGAAGCAAGCTGTGGTTGCTCGTTCAAGTACCGAAGCTGAATATAGAGCCTTAGCTCATATAACTTCAGAATTATGCTGGCTATAAAATCTACTTATAGAATTGCAAGTTATATTGCCGACACCTTTGATCTGGACAGATAGTCTGAGTGCTGCTGCTTTAGCTTCAAATCCTGTTCTTCATCAGAGAACAAAGCACATTGAGCTGGATATACATTTTGTTAGAGACAAGGTGCTGAACAAGTCTATTGAAATCAGATATGTACCAACTACAGAGCAGGTAGCAAATGTCTTCACAAAGGCTTTAGGCACAGCAAGGTTCTTATACTTAAAGTCCAGACTCAAAGTTGTAAATGGTGTTTAGATTGTTTAAATCAAAGGGGGAATATTTTTTTTTGTCTTGTCAAACTACGTTTTTTCTTTTGTTAAAAAAAAAAAAGAGTTTGAAGGGGGAATGTCATAAGAAGTAGCCACGTCAAAATGCTTTTGCTGATATGGCATGAACAGTAACCACTTTCTGTTAAAAAAAAAAAAAAAAGGAAACAACAAAATATACAGTTTTGTCTCTTGTATAAATATCAATATAATTAATGAAAATAGTAGTATCGAAGTTTCCAGAAAACTAAACAGAATTCTTTCTTCTCTCTCTCTCTTCTCTGTTTTTCTTTTTCATTTCTTTTCTTTCTTTATTTCAGATTTTCTCAGAGAGTGATTTTCACAGAAGAGATAGAAAGAAAAGAGAGAGAATTTTTTTTAGAGAAGAGATATATTTTTTCTTTTCTCAATTTTCATATTAATGGAAAAAATTTTCAAGAAAAAATTTCTTTTTAAAAAATTATTATAATTTATTTTTTGGAAATATTATAATTTAGTTAAAAATTATTTTTATCCAAAATCGACTTGTGTGTGTCTTTTTGATCATTTATAATAAGTAGCCCATAGTGTCATTCTTCTTGTTAAATTAGGTTGATGCATTATTGTTCTTAGAGTGTATCCTGTGACAACCTTTATTACGTGGCATAGAAAATACAGCTTGAATCTCTGTGTTGACATAATAAGAGCATAGATTAATGTAACACCCTAATATGAGAAAATGCTCAAAATTTAAACTTTTGATTAGGATTGATCAAGGTTAATTAAGTTGGCCCCACAATGGACTTTTTGCTGTGAGAAGAATTTTGCTTTGACTAAGGCATTTTAACAAAGTATACATCGATCTGAGTTTGTAAACTAGTACTATGCCAAAATTGAAACTGAGATTAGTTGTCAGACCCTTCCAAGATTATTTATCAAAACCCTAAGATGTCCCGACTAAGAAAAACTCCACCGAAAATCCTATAGAAAACCCATCAGCAATGCCCCTGTAAATTAGACTTTTCCAAATATTTCCTGCACAGAAAACTCACTCCGAAAACCTGAACTGCCTTTCCTCCATTTTTTCCCCTCTTTCTTTCCTTTTGCTCCTACCTTTTCTCCCCTCTCTCCTTCCTTTTTCTCCTACCTCCTTTCTTTTCTCATCCATTCACCTTAGTGATCTTCTATCAATTAATATTTAGTTCACATTTTTTGAAAGTCCAGGAACTGATGCCCTTTGATTTTATTGCAGATGCAACTTTTTGAACTTCTCAAAAAATTTACAATGCCTAAAATGCAATGAAGATGGCCCTAAAAGAGTTGGTCCATATGACGTTGAAATGAAGAAAGGAGATTGGAATTGTCCTGAGTAAGTCTCTTATTCTCATATCTGTTTACTTGTGAAGTATTTTAACCTTAAAGCTATTTGATGATATTATTTCTCATTTCGAGGCGGAGAAAATATTGACATTGTGGTTCATCAATCAATGAATTTAATTATCTTTTGCCATCAAACATGCTTTATTTGATGGGATTGAGAGGCTTTATTGTTATTGACCTCTGCATCATTATTTTTGTTAGTTCTAATTTTACAATGTGGATTTGATAGTCAAATTTCAACATAGCATGTTCTAGTGTATGGATACAAGGGCAAGTTTATTCACGTGCATCTTTGGTCTACTGGCTGATGCCCCTCTGATTTTGTTGCAGATGCAATTTCATGAACTTCTCTAGAAATATACGCTGCCTAAAGTGTAAAGCAGAGGGGCCAAAGAAGGTCAGTGTAAATTTTGAAATGAAGAAAGGAGATTGGAACTGTCCAAAGTAAGTTTCTTTTTCTCTTTTCTCCTGCCAGTCAACATAATTTAGTCACATTATTATTCAAAGTGATAAATTTTTTTCCCCACCACACTGAATTTTAACAAAATTGAGCACCTAACATTCAAATACATAGCCAAGATAGAAAATGCATGTTTCAATCATTTGATTTCAAAATTAAGATTAATGAATACAAAAGGTTAACCACCATAGGATTCCAAATTCAAGATAAAAAATAATTGAGGCTTACCATGGAGTTTGTGGAAAATATATCAACTTTGGTGGGAATCTTATTTCCATTCTGCTCTCTCTTGGCATGCTGGTTTGTTTTATCACTCATGGTTTCCATCTGCAGGTGTGAGTTTATGAATTTTGCCAGCAACAGGAAGTGTCTAAGTTGTCGAGAGCCACGACTCAAGAGACAGCTAAATCCTGGAGAGTGGGAATGTCCTTCGTAAGTCTCTCTCTTGTTCGATTGAGATTAAATTTCATAGGTCTGACGAAACATCATAATAACTTCTTAAGTCCTATTGTAGATGCGATTTCTTGAACTATAGAAGGAGCAAGGTCTGCTTGAAGTGCAATTGCAATCGCCCTGAAGAAGAAGCAATTTATGAGTACGAGGATGACCAGTTATGGAGGCGGCCTCATTAGTATATGGTTCAAGCAGACTGACCATATTGATTTGATATCTACTCCCCATGATCCTTTGCCATCTGCCATATGTCAGGATTACACCACCATACAAAAAGGAGAGAGCAGTTTATAGGTGAACCCATTAGAGGGGTATGTGAGTTTTGGTCATGGTGGTGCTTTTCTCAGCGCTTCAGCCGTACAGCATAAGAAGGGAGTTAAGAATACTTCAAAAATTTTTTGGTTAGCCTGCATTATCTTGCTGCTTATGTTACAATTTCTGAAAAAGTATGTTTTATTCTCTTACTAATGAATACATTTTGTAAGCTGGGTATTACATTTACACCGTCTCATTCTTTGCACACTGCATTGTTGTTCAAGTTTTACATTCTTACATAATATGTGAAAGAAAATCCTTGAGAACAAAAGACCATCAACAGAAACCAAAACGCAGAGGATTCAGAGTTCATGCATGTGGCTTCTTTATTAGAATGATCTGCCAGCTATTATATCTTTGCAAAATCTACAACGGAGGTTTATTTATTTATCCTTTATTCCTTTTCAATGAAGTTGCTAGACGCTGGAAAATGAACAGGGACCATGTACTAGCAAATCTCATTAGACTATGAATTCTAAAGCAGCATGGAGTAAACCTCAGGCACAGGATAAATACCTGAAACTTCCTTTTCTTTAATGATCGTAGCAAAATTTGCCCTGTTTGTTCACGAATAAACAAGGCCTTTTTTTGGTCCAACTTGTGAGGACTCACGGTTGAACTAGCTCCACCAATACATTACTTCCACATGGCATTATGGAATCCGCATTATGGAATCCACATACTTCAACATGACAATGTTTATGGGAACAGCTTCGTGGTTGGACTGATATAAATGATTGTTTTGTGATCAACGCCCACATTATATTGTGGTGGGCCGTTTGGCTGCTTCCAAGACTTACATGGAGCCTTTAGTGCTTGTAGGCAGCTAGATGCCGAATATCATACATATATTTAATATATTCTATATATATATATATATATATATTATTTTTTTCTCAATTTTTTTTTTCAAATATCATTTTTAGTTGGGAGATTAATTTGCAAAAGATTAGGATAGTCACTATTACACTACTGATGGCAACTAAATTTCATACTCCGTGACGAATATCACAAATCCACTCCATCCGTCGTCTTTGCCCTCTGCCAAAATCTCAAACCCACAATGCAGCAAAAGCTTCTGTGCTATCCACGGAAGAAGCTTGACAACCTTAATTTGGAACAACAATCCCACCGCTTTTTTTAAAAAGAATCTTTATATTTTTCACTCAAGCAATTCTTAAATTAGACTGCTTAGATGTGTATATGATTTTGAACTGGGTGTTAAATCTGTTATTCCCTTCTTTCCTATTAGGCCAAGCTGTTAGCAAAATTATTGTTGCCAAAAAAATATAAGCGGATTGGATAAAATTAAAGAAGGCAAAAAAATATTCTAGTTTTAGTTGAAGTTAATCAAGGGGTGAACAAGCACATATAAGTATTAATTATAAGGCATTTCAGTATAATCCAACAAGCACACTCAAAAAAACAAAAAAAAAAAACAAAAAAACAAAAAAAGAGGAAAAATCCAATCATTTCATATATATATATGACTAGTGCCGGCCATTTTTTAATTAATTATAATTAAAAAAATCCTCAAAACCAGTGAATGAGGCTAAAGCAAGCACAACATGGCATTTACAAAGAAAATATAAGTAGTAGGTTTAGTGTTTAATGATCAGTAAGTAGTTGATGTGAACAACATGAGTTGGGGATCGAGATTTGGATTTGCGTTTCGGGTAGCAGAATTAGTAATATCTGCACGTTTACGTTGTGGGATAGCACTTCTGTGTCTGTGTCTGTGACGGTCTTTGCAAATGCAATCTTCACAGGACTTGTTTCGTTCAAGCCTGTGGAAGACGTCACGGCATCTGCAGATTTGCTAAGTAAGCAGAAGCAGTTGTTGCAGCATTGCTCATTTGCCTTATTGTGTTAATTCACTACCAAAAACAAATAAATGCAGGTATCCCATTAATTATAATTAAGAAGCAGGGATGGTGAATTATTTATATACGTTTTGAATAACGATAAATAAGATTTATTATGTTATACCCGATGGTTGTTGGAAGTCAGTAGCTCAAATAAATCCAGAGCTTCAGATTTTGCAGACACAGCTGCTAGCAGAAGAGCTACAATACAACCGTTATGACAATAGCTTTCTTCAAATCTATATATATATATATATATACACATATATATTCCCCTCTTGTATTCTTTTCTCTTTTCTTTTCAAAGTTGGTGTGCATAAGAGTTGAGTTAGCTAAGGGATACATATATATATATATATATATGGTTAGTGATATTTTATGGTGCGAACATCCGCATACGGACTGTACTAAAAACTAACGTTTTTTGAAAAAAATATTACCTTTTGGTACAGTCCGCACCATAAAACTGCTTTGTATGGTTATATACTGCTTTGTATGGTTATAGTTGTTTAATATTTGGATACAGGGGCAATAGAACTGCTTTGTATGGTTATAGTTGTTTAATATTTGGATACAGGGGAAAGTTTACTCTGGTGCGCGCATCTGATTTTGTTGCACATGCAATTTCCAACAACTTTCTAGAACTATATGCTGCCTAAAAGGTCAATATGTATAGATTTTGAAACGAAGAAATTAAGGAGATAGGAACTGCCCAAATCAAGTTTTTTTCTTTCTCTTTTCTCGTGTCAGTTGACATAATTCAATCAGTTCTAGAGTTGATAAACTATATTTTGATACATTATTATTCAAAATTGGATTGAGGTCATTGTTGACATGCGTAATGATAGCTTCTGATGTGATCAGTGTTAGTTTTGTTATCTACAAGGATAATTACAAAAATATCCCATAGTATGGGACCATATATATATATATATCGATTTGGCCTATAATTACTAATGTGATGCAGCGCAGAAGACAGAAAAAAATGATATAATTATTCAGCACTAGAAATATTTAAAAACGAAAAAAAGAAAAAAAGAAAAAAAGAAAAAAAAAGATAGAAAACTCAAAATATTATTCATCAACAACAGTCATTTACAATCATAAGCTAAAATGAAGGAGTTTTGTGTTGGATAAATATTCATTCATTCATTTTGGGAAACAAGGTGTGTGGGCAGTCATCAAGCTTATTGCTTGTCCAGGGATACGAAGATTCACTGCTTGTTTGGTAAGCTTGTCATACAGAAACAGCCTACCTTTAGTTCCCCACACGTTCTTCTCACGAAAAACAAACATCTTGCTGGTGTTGGTGCGGTTCCAACCTGATAGCAAAAATTTGTAGGAAACGCCATGCAGGGGGTTCCAGCAGCAGGGGTGGTAGAATACTGAATAGCATACTCCATGAATCCTCATTGCCATATTCACCTAACACCCATATATCGAAACTACAATCTCTATGAGGATTAACCAGAGAAAGGTGTTCATTATGATGAGGAGGAGGACAATCAGAACCTCTCTTATATATTTTGAATGCACTATTAACTAAAAACCACATCGTTAGGAAAGGGTGTGATGAGAAATTTGTCATTGCTCATGCCCAACGAAACCATTGACAAATTTGTTAACAGATCAACTATATTCTATCCGTTGTGGCATTCCGTGGGCATATACAATCATTCCACAAGCCCAATAACAAGAATCTTCAAAACCACCATTTATGGTCCCTTCATATACGAGTTGCTTCCACTGGTTGCATGGTTTTGAAGCTGTAAATCTGAATCTCCAACCTCTTCTCAACCATGGCAATCTAATTATCATCCCAATCCAAATTTGATACAGCGAAAAAGGGCTTGTACTCGATATTTTTGGAATCAAACCCAATTCCATAAACTGAGATTCCTATTATGTTGATATGGATGCAAAAGGAATAGCCTCAGTGTCCTTGTTGGAGAATTCCGCACGGCATGTAACTTTAGAATTGATACAGACCGTCACAACAACAAAAGCACATAAACTTATGTTGGGGGAGAAAATAAATTAATTCTACTATACTAATAATTTATACAAGCAAATACATTGATATAATATAAAATACTCATACACATGCAGCAGGACCCACACACATAATTAAGACTCAACACATAAACACAACTCTTAACATTTATTGACACATGAAAGCTCTCTCTTTCTAAGAGCTTACTCTACTCAATTGAGTAGCTCTTTCATTCACACCAACCGAGAGCCTCCTTGGAGCTCACTTGTGTAGCTCACCAAGCAAGGAAGCCAAAGCTTCATTTTATACTTGACAAAGTCGGTTGATTTGGCGTTCTCAAAGCTTCTAGACTTCTCCACTATGTCCTTGCTCTCATCCCCAATTTTAGATATTTTTTTCACAAATTCCAATGCTCAACTTCCAACCAAGTATATCAAATATACTAGTTAATTCTAGAATCTTCTAAGTCAATATTGATCCTTCAATTCTCCCCCTCAATATTGACTTCCCATTCTTTCTTTTCTTCTTAAGTGCTGAAAAATTATCACATTCTTCCTTTGGTGTCTTGGCATCTCCAGTAGGCTTCGAAATTATCTCCTCCATGGTAGTCTTAATTACCAACATGCCTTACTAGCTTTGATCTTCCACTTCATCAAAGCAGCGACATTCACCAGCGACATAATCTTGTCGCCTCCAACGATCTCCCAGAAATTCTATCCCTGCAACGACCACATATATTGTAATCTATGCTATTGAGCTTCCACATACCTTCTATCTTTTGAAGGTCATTCATCGTGGTTTGGTGGTCCGCTCACACACCAAACAAGCTTGGTCCCAAACAGCAAGCTCCACAATCCCAGATTGTGCACGATCATACGAAGCTCCACCAACAACGATTCTTGACCACCTCTTGCCACTGCAGTCCTAGACTGCCTCCATGCATCACCGCGATCCCTGATTGCCTCACAACTTTATGGTCCTTGACCATCCTCTGGCACTTGTGGTCTCTAACCGTTCACCATACGGTCTTTGACCGTTTCCTCCAATATTGTGGTCACCAATGCTCATGCCTTGATCCCTAACAAACTCTTACATACCACTCTTTTATACTAAGCAAGACACCAAAACTTACCAAACCCATTAAACTATTATCCTATTGAATCTTACCCCGCTCTGATACCAAATTGTTGGGGGAGAAAATAAATTAATTCTACTATACTAATAATTTATACAAGCAAATACATTGATATAATATAAAATACTCATACACATGCAGCAGGACCCACACACATAATTAAGACTCAACACATAAACACAACTCTTAACATTTATTGACACATGAAAGCTCTCTCTTTCTAAGAGCTTACTCTACTCAATTGAGTAGCTCTTTCATTCACACCAACCGAGAGCCTCCTTGGAGCTCACTTGTGTAGCTCACCAAGCAAGGAAGCCAAAGCTTCCTTTTATACTTGACAAAGTCGGTTGATTTGGCGTTCTCAAAGCTTCTAGACTTCTCCACTATGTCCTTGCTCTCATCCCCAATTTTAGATATTTTTTTCACAAATTCCAATGCTCAACTTCCAACCAAGTATATCAAATATACTAGTTAATTCTAGAATCTTCTAAGTCAATATTGATCCTTCAACTTATACCCTCTTCTTCCTCCTCCTTTATGAGGGCTTCCACGTGAGAATTTTTGGTGACTAAATCGATACAGATGAGTTCGGTAACTTCCATGATGCTCCAGATCGTTGTAAGAAAGTATGCGAGTTCCATATTCATTGGCGATGACCATAGAAGGATTTTTATTATTATTATCGCTCCTGTTGCTCTGGTTGAGGCAAGTATTTGGAAATGAAGCAATAACTTTAGTTTAAGGAATTCCATGACTCCCACACGCTCTTGAATCGCATCAGATCTATATCCGGCAACCTCAACAGAATTTCAATCACCAACTCCTCCGGCAACATTGTCAATTTTTTCACCATGATGAAGATTAGGGTTTAGAGTTTTCTTATATATTTAGGTAACACTCACTGGTTTATGCTGGAGATGAATCTAGAACTTAGCTGGAAAAGAACAAAAAAGTAAAGAAAATACGCATCTTAACATCACCATTTAACATTGTTTATGCAGGAGATGAATCTGGTGACTGTAGCTTCAGCACAACCTGCCACCAAAAAGATTTCTAATGGCTTCATCAATTCAAAGCATACACACAAATATATGCAGTTAAGATATAATGCTGCTGATGTAGAAAAGCATCAGATTAATAGGCTCAGAAAAGAAACACCCCGTGGTAGAATTTCATCCAAATTAAAAATATCGGTTCACTCCAAAACAATAAAGTGCAACTGAAACTGAAAAATACCTTCTTTATATGTTCCAGTTCCACATCATCGTCTAGGAAAAAGCTGAGGTACGGACTGGTATGTTAACCTGGTTAATATCCATAATTTACATATATATATATATATATATATATGTAAATACAAAATCTGACTCTTATCAGGTTCTTAAATTTAAAACTTGTTGCAGACCAATATGTTGCGAGAGAAAATTTATCTCATAACATGTTGCACAAAGTTGGTCCAAACCAAATATTAAACTCAAGGATCTGACCTGAACATAACCTGATCATATATATATATATATATATATCAATTAGTTATAGTTTTTCAAGTGTCTTAAGAATTACTCATAACAGCATTAATACCAAAAGGACATAAATGTTCCCCAACATATGGTGCCACACACAAAACAATACCACAAGGTTTGCTCCTAGCTGCCTGTGTTTCTCAATAGAATCTTGTCCACCGGAGAAGGCATACTTAGTTATCCGCAGAAATCAGCACAAATGCTTTTAATTAAACATATTTGGCAATGTTCTCAAATATGTTCATTTCTATCAACTTCTGTCAACAACAAACTTCTCATCCAGTAGCTATCAATTTTTGTTTCCTCATATTGTCATCGTAATAGACATTCCCATGTATTGAAACTCGATTCTGCAAAGACTTATATAGACTATCACTATATTTGCCTCGAATTTTGTTTCCTTAAATGATTATTAAGCCTAAAATGCCTTTATTTGTTAACAACTTCCCATATTCTAAAGAACTTGTTGAATGGTAAAGACCACAACTGCATGTTAACCCCCAAAAAAAAAGAATTTAGCCCATCACTAAGGCACAAAGAAAGTCTTAAAGAAGAACGTTTGCAGCTGATTAATTCATATGACCATCCAACCATTCATATACGAATTTAATGTATATGGGTGCTCACAATTTTGTTTGATTAGAAAGTTCAATGTTGAACCTTTTGGACTATTTTGATACTATTTGGATTAGCTATGAATATAATATGTAATGTTTTTAATATAATAATAATTATGTAATTTTTTAATGCAATATATTATATTACATATAAAATATAATATGTAATGTTTTTTCTTTCCTACAAAATCTATGGCTACCTGAAGGTAGTGGAGAAAGGATAATAGGTTTATAGTTGTTATAAAAATAGTATGGATATATGTGTATATATGTGGAATAACAGTTGTCAATAATCATTATCAAATACAGGAAATAAAATATAAAATAAAAATATGTATGTTCTTAGTTTTAATCTGCTGGTTGAAAAATAATCCAAGACCTATGTGATATTACAGGATTCTTAAGATAATTTCCATCCCACCGGTGTAGATGTTTTCTGACAGTTGTCTCCCAGGATACAACGAAATCAAAAACTTTTGGATGCAGCACCACCAAAATTTTTCCTCGAACTTTCAGTATATCTTTACTTTATCACTCTCTAAATGCAAATCTTTTAGAAAATTTTTTCACTGTTCAAAACAAGAATAAAAACCAATTCTTTTTCTACTCTCTTCTCCCTCTTTTTCTCGTACCCAGAAAAGCGTTTTTCTATTCTCAAAAAATCTTTCTTTTCCTTCTTTTACTCTTTCCTTTTCCAAAAACCCAAACGGCAACAAAAATAAATTTCATTTAATGCCCATTACTACAAACAGTCCAAATCATTCAAATTCCTTAAACGTTACAATAGTCTCAGCTTGTATTGTGATGCACAACTCCCCAGTATTAAAGAGAAAGAATGAGATGATTTACAGGTTTCTAATTTGTGTACCTTCTCTGGAGTTTCTTCACCCTCTTCTCTTCACTGTCACTTCCATCATCATTTTTGGTAATAAATCCATGGTGGTGGGTAATCAAGTTGTCCACAGGAGCACTCTGTTTCAGATATGAAGCAAATACCCCAAAAATATCATCCCATTCGAATCTTGATTTTGTACTATTTATTAGAGTAGTAAAAATAGAGAGGGGGAAGTATTCAAATTCTAAGTGACTTTCAACTTATACTCAATTAAGCTTTATACAAACCAATTCTCTCCAAGGATCAATGAAATTCATCGCCGGATTACCCTTCTTAGAGCACGACATGGAGAAAGAGAGAGAGAGAGAGAGAGCAAGTGAATTTGAAATTTTCTTTCCTCTCCAAGCAGAAGAAAAAGTGCTAAGAACATACAATAAGAACAATAAATTTTACAATTGAAGCAAGATTTCCCTCATTCTCTGCAAATGTCCATTACAATTGGTTTTTTTTTTTATTTTTTTTTTATCTTCCTTCTCATCATCACCCAAAGGCAACAGTAAACATATTAAATCATACAACAAAATATGAAAAAAATAAATATTTGTTATTCAAGAAAACGAAGAACCTGAACCTCTAGGGGATGTGGTAGGTAAAAGGGCAACAGGCGGTGTAGTACAAGAAATTTTAAAAGAAAATGGGAGGGGGTGGTGGCCATAGCCCCCTCAAGTCTAAGTCCATCCCTATTAACAACTAATGTGACAAATGTTATGATATTGTTTTATTAGTTTATACTGAACTTTAACTATTAGAATTTCCAATAAATAAAAATTGTTAATTTGAATCTCAAATCTCAATTAAAAATATAATATATATATATATATATATACACATATATATTAATTTTACATTTCGGACGAATAAATTCTGGCGTATTAAATGCAAGCAAGTAACAATGTTTGCATCCATATAATATTCGATCAAGTGAATAATTTAATGACCAAAAAAATTATTTTGATAATAAAACAACCGTGCGTTCTTTTTTTTTTTTTTTTTTTTTTTCAAACAACAATTTTGGATCGATTATTTACTCGAAGGTTATAGATGGGCCCTAAATTATTGGATCTGTTGAAAAATAGCCCATATTTATTGGACAATTAAATAGAATTAAGCCCAGGATGTCTCTTCTGATGTACAGCACTTGTTTGCGTCAATCATGTATACGACAAGCCGGGGAATAAATATTCTACTATTGCTTCATGACCATGACAACGAGTATTATTTTTTGAGTAATTATGTAAATTATAACTTTTTTTTTTCTTTAATATGTAAAGTATAACTTTAATTGAAGATAAAGATGCCTACATAATTTTATTGAAAAATTTAATTTTAGTTCATTAATTATTGTCTTTGGCTTTTCTTTCCAATATCAAAATATAATCACACTTATTAGATAATTCTGGACAAATTTTTATCCAAAGCAAAATAATATATTATGTAATGTCAGAAAAAATGTTTTTATTTATTTTTATTTTTTTAAAGCTTTTTCAGAGGACTTCTTGATAAGAAGACTGTATGTATGTATTATTCTTTCTAATCCAAGTTGCATCCATACAATCTCTTACTTTCTTATAATAAATTTTTTCTTTAGAGATTGAAATAAATCTTTTGAATTTTTTTTCTTATGTTGTTTGATATACTTAAACTTGTTATAACCTATACACTTTAATTTTTGTTCCAAAAACAAATATATACTACTTAATTGTAAAATTATGATCCCTCTAAAACATCCTAAATGACAATGACTATTTGTATTAATTCCACTTATATAAAGCCGTTATCTGGCTGCTTTATTATGTGTTTTTTGCAGTGTCTACAGAGCTTAGAAATGTGTTAAGCCAATGCACACAAATAGACAGACCCGGCTGATCCTTTTATGTTGATGTCAGTGCAAGTCTTTCTATGATTAAGAGTCTTGGTGGGGGTTGAAGCTGGCTTATTCAGTCTGTAGTCGAGCTATGAGTCAGAACAATGCTAGCTCACCACCTCTTCCTCCATAGTTATCTAGTTCATATATAAAAGTTTTTATTTTCGGATTCAATACCTGATGTTAAAATTCTCCCCTTCCCAATTTATAATAAAAAAAACAAAAAAAATTGTAAGACTATATTGTTGCCAATAAAAATAAAAAATAAAAAAATAGTGCACGGCTTGTAACAAATTAATTAGAAGAAAAACTTTAGCTTTTTTTGAAGATTAATTAAATGGTAGATGAACAACTCAATAATATGGTATTTTATATGCTAATTTTCTCAGAAATATCCAACTAGTAAACACAATAATAATCCAAGAATAAATAATACCGCAAGTATGCTTTTCAAAAAACTTATTTTACGTGGCAAATTAAAAAATATGGTTTAGAAAATAAGTGGATATATATATATATATATAATATTATTCCAACAAGTGGTCCAAAAATACCATAATGAACAAAAATCTAAAAGCTAAGAACACGTAATTGGCACGTGTTCCATCCATCACTTTCTTAGGAGGATAGGTGAGATGAAGTTGGATGTCTTGTACCTAATAAAGGCGATGAACCCTACATTCACGTAGAGATTAGTATAATATTTCCAACAATCACATCGTACGTTCCCTATCATCATTTTCTTCTTCTTTTTATTTTTATTTTATTTTATTTTTATTTTTATTTTTAATTTATCATCCCTATCATCATTCTTAAGCATGTCTTACACATGATCACTATTAAGCTATTTTCTCAGCCAAAAAAATAAAAAGTAAAAAATAGGCTATTTCTATATAATTTAATAAAAATTAAAAAATAGGCTATTTCTATATAATTTTTAAAAGTTTTTTTTTTTAGTCATGAAACATTCATCTTTTGATTTTTTTTTTAATTTTGTGAACATTTTTAATCATAAATATTTATCTTTAGTCATAAAACATTTAATTTTTTTAACAATTTTATATATATATTTTTTAATAAATTTCTTACTGTACCGAAAGGGTGTATATATATATATATATATGTTAATAGTATATACATATATGTTAATAATATATATGTCTAAAATAATAAGATATTATGTAAGACGTGCCCAATTGAAGAGATTCCATATTGTTGGAAGTGAGAAACCCATAGAGATCCAAAGCATTTGCAGTTAGATACAACCTTCATAATCGGAGTCAAAGTTTAAAATATTCGATATTTCTTTAAAATTTTCTCGATATCTCTATTTTTTGAAGGGGTTAAAATAAAATTTAGATTCGAAATGAAAATGAATAGAACTTGCATATTATCCATTGAAATTTCTGAAATTTCACCAAAATATGCATGAAAATTTCTGTAAAATATCCACATCAAATTCTTAACGATTTGGTTAAAAAATCTATAATTTCCATGGAAATTATGAAATTTCGAAAATATCCAGGAAATTTTTAATTTTTTTTAAAAATTCATAAATATTATTGATATTTAGTAAAATGTTTTATCAAATTAACTTTATTGATAATTTTTTTACCCTTTAATTACTTTTAGATATTTAGTGATATAAGAAAAATAGAATGAATCGAATTGAATAATATTAATAAGTTCTACTTATTGAATATCGATAAAATAAAAATACAAATATTGTTGATCATATTTTTGAACCTGTCAAATCTTATCATTGGGAATATTCGTTTTATAAATGTGGGTAAATAGATGATGAAATATAGACATGTAAAATAATAATGTTTGTTTGAAAAATAAAAAATAAAAATTCCTGACAATTCACAATTTTTTTTTTTTAACATTTTTGAAGAAGTTAGAATAGGTAGTGACCAAAGATAATCACTAAATCGAGAAGTTGGATTAAGTCCATTTACTAGTTAGCAATATTACACACATGCAACACAAGATGAAGATCATGGGAATAGAGATGCAGGTCAAAGATTCGGTGGTGTTGGAAAAGACTATATAAGTGAAGAGAAATCTTCAATGGAGATGTCACAACAAGAAGATGATTCGATTTCTATGAATTTTGAATCTATAAGGGTTGGAAGTTATTTTTATAACTCTTATTCAATGGATATTTATGGAATATCATTAAGTAGCAATTCATGGGTATCATCTCAAACTCAATTATTAGATAATTGTAGTTATACACATAGTCAACCAATAATGTAAGATCTATATGGTTGGCATATTAATACTTATATGCAAAATTATCAGGGACATACATCTTTTCATAACTATTTCTCATATTTCACATTTCAAAATCAAAATAAAGAAGAAACGGATGTTTTGTCAACCATCCAGAAGTTTTATATGGTATTAAGATGATATTTATGAACTATAATATAATTGTAATGATTGTTTTATATATTTTAGTTAATAAATAATTTTATCATATATGTATTTTTTTGACATATTTTTATTAATAATAATTCATCTATGGTCATTAATACTTATTATAAATTAATTTACTAACAAGAATATAACATCTATTCAATATTTTAACAAGTTTTATGATCAATTTGATAATTAATGGATCAAATAAGCTAATTCTAAAATTTCAATAAAAATTTTTATTATTTTTTATAATTTTTATCAAATTTAATTTTTTTTAATATTTTTATAAAAAATTTTATATTTTAAATTTTTGATATTTCAATTGATATCGATTTTTTAAATTTTAACCATAGCTTTCTTTATAGCCATGTCTCTTTCTATTTTATATTCTATCATGTCTTTTCTTAATTTATTCTAAGAACTGGTGTGCAAAACAAATGTGGAATCAGAGGGCAGAAAACTGAAAAGAGATAACGCGGTGCCAAGCAAGCTGCCACATGAGTGTCAACATATAAAATAATTAAATAAGGACAAAAAAATCTGGATGCCCTTAAAATTGAAGCCAATATATATATATATATATATATATATTTGGTTTGGCTTTTTGCTTTTGTTTTTTGGTTTATGTGAAGCGCCACCTAAGTACTCCATTCGTTTTTTTTTTTTTTTTTCTTTTCCTTTTTTCAAGAAAGAAATTACTCCATTCAATTAATATCCATAAATTTAAGCCGATAATAATAATAATAATAATAATAATAATGCAGAACAACATATGGTGGGGCCAAAGCATCCAAATGCATGCACATGTGAATGAGATATCGGTGGGAGAAAAACGTAGTGCGACCACCAATGACATTTTGGAGGATCCTAGTACGAATTTTCTCCATATAATACATATATATATATATATATATATATATATATATAAATCCCATTCAGTAGAACATGAAAAACTCATCAAATATATATAAACATTTTTTAAAAAAATTAAAGAAGAGTAATCTCGTCAAGTATTGCAATTTTTTTTTCCACTAACAATTTGTAACTTTTTTATGCAAATTTTTTTTTTTAATTGAAAAGAGATGCATTTTGGAGCACTTTTGCATCATTAACATCTGTTTTGAAAATAAAAATAAAAAAAATATTGCAAGTTTGCTTTTTAGATAACTTATTTGTTTATTTTAAAAATAAAAGTAATAAAATACTGCAAGTACGTTTTTCAAATAACTTATTTTATGTGGCAAATGAAACAATATGGTTTAAAAAATGGACGAAAATGCGTGGATTTTTCTGTATATATAGAATATATTATTCCAACAAGATATAATTTAATGAACAAAAATCTAAAGGCTGAGACTACTTCACTTCAAATTTAGAACAAACAAAATACAAAATACAAAAAATAAAAAATAAAAAATAAAAAACAATAAAAAAAAGGACAACGCTGAGAATACATAATCAGCACGTTTTTTTATCCATCATTTTCTTAGGAGGGTTGATGGTGCGAAGTTGGATGTTTTTTACGTAATAATGTCGATGGACCCACATTGATGGACCCCACATTCACGTGAAGAACCGTATTACTTGCCCACAATCACTACGTCCCTCTTTAACATCGTAATCAATATTAAGCTATTTTAGCCCCCAAAATAAAGTGAATATATTATTATTAGGATATTTCTTTATATATATATATATATATTTAATTTTTTTACTCATAAAACCAATAATTTTTTGTGTTTGCAATTCACATAATTAGGAATGGATATAAATGGATCCAGATTTTTCAAACCGATCTAATCAAATTGATTTGCTTTGGTTTAGCTTGAGTTTTTATTTATGATCAATAGCAATTAGTTCGAACAATTTTTAATTTAAATTAAACTTAATTGAATTGATTAATATTGATTTTTATATCAATAATACTAGAATTATTAAAATATTTATTAAATTTATATATTAATAAATAATGTAACGATATTTAATTGAATTTTTTTAATTAATTCATCTATTTAAAAATTTATTTTTTTATATTTAGATTATATAAATATATAATCTATAATATTTTAATACGTATTATTTATTAAATAAATTTAATAAATATTTTGATATCTATGACATTATTATTATTATATATGTAATTTTTAAATATTTTATTATAATTAATTATATTTTTAATATATTTTTATTAATTATTTAACTTAAGATATTAATAATATTAAATTCAAATTATTAAAAATAAAAATATTTTTAAAATTTATTAAAGATATTTAAAAATTAAAAACTAATAAAATAATACAATGTTGGATTAAAGCCCAAACCAATCGAACTGAATCAATAATGGCCAATTCAATTTGGTTTAGCTTTTGGTTTCTTCTTAAAGTTCAATATGATTTGGATTTACAGGAAAAAAAAATATAAAAACCAATTCAACTTAATCAACATCCATTCCTAGATATAAAACTATTTAAGGGAAATATATATTTCATTTACTCATTTAATCTTTGATTTTTTTTTTTTTATTTATAAGTTCTTTGGCATGATTATGTAATACATGATAAATGATTACACGAATGTGCCTAATTTTGGCAGATACTGTCAAGATATTCTTCCCAAATCGATATATAATGGATGGTAATTTTTTTTTTTTTTCTCCTCCTTGTGATGTTTCGAATGCATGATCTTATCTGTGAGTGTGAAGAGTATGTTAGCTGAACAAACCTGATGGTAAAACAATTTTGTTTGACTGAAAAATAATCAACTAATATATAGATGCACAATCAAAGACATATTAAAAATATTTTAAATGATTCTATATATTGTTATTTATTTATTTATTTTTACCACGTTAGAAATATAAATAGTTATTCAAAAAGAAAAAAGAAAAAAAATACATACATAAATAAAACTGTTTAGGGACTCTTTCAAATTGATGTTAAAAAAAAAAAAAAGTAAAATAAACACTTAGGATGACTAAAATAAACACTAAGGATGGCTATCTACTTTTAGGGGTTCGATAGATAGTATGACTGAACGAAATGCTAAAAATAATTTTTATCAAAAATGTAACAATCACTTGGATAAAACCGTTATCAGTTTGTTTGGATAGATTGAAAATTAAATTAATCTATAATAAATTTAAAAACTGAATGTCTAAATCGCTACTTTTGAAAATGAGGATTTAAATTGCAAAAATCTAAAAATCTAAAAATATTAAAATGCAATTAATCCCAAATTGTCTTTCAATGTTGGTTGAATATGACGTGACAAAAATTTTAATCATCATTTAAAAAAAAAAAAATTCCAATTGAGCCAAAGTGCAATGATTTAAAAATTGAGGATTAAAAATGTAATATTGTAAATTTGAGGGTTAAAAGTGCAATTTCTTTAAATAAGAGGATACTAAAATGTAATTAACTTAAAATTTTAATATGAAAAGATTCCAGAATCGTCCTGTTGTTAAGCGTTACTTTAATTCTAGCGCTAATTTTCTATTTTAGATTTTGTTTCCTTTTGAAAAACATGCAAACAAAGGTTTCACAGCTGACCCAAAAAAAAAAAACAAAAAACAAAAAAAAAACGAAGGGTATATACAGAGAATTTTTGTTATTATCTAATAAAGTGACCCTTTACAATATAGGGTGGCAATGAGGGAAAATATAATAGTGGCAAAGGATCCGCATCGATCACAATAAGGTAAATACAATTTTTTATTTTTTATTTTGAAAAAAAAAAGTAATTTCTGAGACTTTGTAGGCAACGCTACATATATGATAAATCCAACTCCAAGTAACTTCTAACATGTTTTTGTTTTTAAATGCAATTAAGTTTTGTAGTAATATCTTATAGAAATTGAAAATAATTTAAAACCTATATAAAAATGCAAATAAGAACAAATATTAATAAAACCCTTATACTCATCACATAGCAGATTTTACATCTCTTAATTCGATTTCAATTTCAAGAGAACCTTAAAATTGCTACCATATATATATAATTTTTACAGTGCAAATTGTCCGCATGTGGATACATGTAAAGTTGACGCTTATTGGATAAAAATATCGGTTTTGTTGTATACTGTACACACATAAAAGACAATGCTTTTATAAAAAAAAGTATTAATTTTGAATACAATCCGCATGCGGACCGTCCGCATTGTAGAATTCTCTTATATATATATTATACTAATTTTCTAACTTTATATACTTTTTTACTAACATGCCGTAAAAATCATAATAAAAAAATTTATTTGTTTGATTTTCTAATATTTGTATTTTTTAAGTTTGGAGATGACTTGTCCATTAAAAATAATAATAATAATAATACCAGTCGAAATGAAGTTAATGAAGTTTTTTGTAAAGTACTGCAAAATATACTTGCGTTCGTGTTCTTCTGTGCTTGGAGTGCAGGGATAAATTTAGTGCTTCCCTTTATGCATTAATGCGTTCTAGCCCAGAAGCATTTTATAAAAATTTTATAAAAAGGTTTTAATTAATTTTCCTTGTGCAGTAATGGAATAATGGGCATATAAGATGTCAGGACCCGTCCAGAATTCCTCCTCCGGAACCCTAGACAGCCCTGATCCCAGGGAAATACCACCGAACCTTCCAACGGAAAATCCGGCAGCACCTCCCCTAAGGGATTTACTTACCACAAATTTACCTGCACTGAAAACACACTTCAAAAATATCCCCTTATTCCTCCCACAAACTACAAATTGGTTCCACAAATTCCAGCACTTCAAAATACAGTAATCCAGTGCAAAATAAATACAACAAGAATGAAAGAAATAGTACAACCGCAATAAAGAAGAACAGGGTACTTCATGAAGTAAAACAGCGAGGAAGATCAAGTCCGCTCCGAATGAACACCGACAACCTGGAACCTAGAGGAACGGAATTTAAGAGTGTGAGATGCTAATCATCTCAGTGAGCGACCCTACTACTATACCATATAATATCACAGTAATAAGTATAAATAATAATTATTTGGAAATAATATTTTCTCTCAAAACCCTTACAATTCTCTCAGTTGGAAAGGTTCCCCTTTTAAAACAATTTCACAAAACCCTTTATCCATATTCCCCGAAAACCAAGACATCAATTAAATACCAGAAGCGGTAACAATTATATTTTTAATTCCAATTCAGTTTCCAAACATTTTATTTTTAAAACACAGTTCTGAAAATCATTTGATGCACCCACTATATACCAATGGCGCCAACAGTACCCAGTGTCCCAAGGTACCGCCAGACAGGAGGTTATAGAGAGAAACCGGCATACGGTCGCGTGGCGTCCCACAGCGCCGCTGCTAACCTGGTGTCCCGGCCAAAGGGGGGTGGCCGCCCTCTCCGATGGCATCCACAGGACACCCTCATAATATCAACCGCGCGCTACTCACACCCACCTGCGCGCTAATCACATCACCTGCGCGCTAATCACACCCACCTGCGCGCTAATCACAACCATGTGCACACTAACCATATCACATATACCATATCACATAATCAGAACACCAGTACGTGCACGGTGCATCTAAAAATTATAAAATCCGCAAATTTAAATTATAAAACAAATTTCACATTTTTCATAAGCATAGCGGGCATAATCCATCCGCTTGAACCGGGAAATTCTCCACAATTTCCTTATAATCAATGCCATAAATTCCATGATTTTCAAATCCACCAACTCCCAAATCCATCAATTCAAATATCCACATTTTTCCAAGCATAAATAATTTCTCGAAATATCATAATCAAATCTCATAATATTCCATGGGCATATTTTATAAAAATTGAAATCACCAACATAACCAAATATTTTCCTTGAAATATTTGAAATTCAAATCGTGCCCAATTTAACATTAAAACCACACCAATTTCAAAATCCTCAAAACCATAAATTAATTTCACATGGCATAAATTGGTGAAATACACATTTTTTTAAATCCGATAAATTCACAAATAATTCCACCATAAATCAAATAAATATTTGGCACATAAAAATTAAATTCCAAATATTTAAATCACACATAATATATTCACCAATTAAATTTCCCAAAATTAAATTGAAGGTGGGTCACTCACCTGGAGCACGCAATTAACCCATGATCCACTACGGGATCAATTCTACGACTCACCGGTGCTCCTAGAACAAAATTCACAGACAGTCAAATAAATTAATATTTTATTCGGGTAAATAATACCCGGTACCCGGGGGGTCAAAACACAAACGATAACTAAAATTTACGAATCATATACCGAATCGAAGCTCGAGTGATGCTAATCACAGATCCGGTCTTAATTTCCGATGATCGTACCCGACGGGGTTTGAATTTCGTCGGGAAGCTTTTCGGGTTTCGGCTCCGCAATTCTCCCAAACCGTCGCGAATTGGCGGAAACGGAAGTCGGATTTGGGTTCAGGAGGTCGAACACTGCGGACTGGAGCTGGCCGGAATTTTCGGGTACTCGCCGGAACAGTATTTTCCGGCGGGCCGCCACGTCACCGGCAACCGTCGCCGGAACAGTATTTTCCAGAAGTGGCCGTTTGCTGTGAAATTTTGCAGATTTGTAGATCGTGAGGAGAGCAATCCAACGGGACCGACGGTGAGCAAAACGGAGGTCGGACGGCGGAGAAATCACCGTTTGAAGATTTTCGACCCCTCGCCAGAAAACGCTCCGATCCCGGCGCGTCGGTGGTCCGATGGCCGTGATTTTTGGTGGGTAGGCCGGACTTGAGGAGAGGATGCTGGGTGTATGGCACGTGTACTGTATATTGGCCGGAATAGTGCCGATTCGCGGTGGCCGGCGGTGGAGGGGGAAAAATCGCCGCCAAACTTCGGACGTCCGATCCGGGCGCGTCCGGCGGCCGTTCGCCGTGAAATTTGGAGGTTTTGCCGGAAATGAGGTGGGCAATCTGGCTGGCCGGCGCGTGTACAGTAACTAGGCCGGAAAAACGTGAAAATGACCGGCGGCCGGCGGGTCCTCTCTCTCTCTTTCTGTCAGGACCCGTCCGGAATTCCTTCCCCGGAACCCTAGACAGCCCTGATCCCAGGGAAACCCTACCGAACATTCCAACGGAAAATTCGGCAGAGCCTCCCCTAAGGGATTTACTTACCACAAAATTCCCTGCACTGAAAACACACTTCAAAAATATCCCCTTATTCCTCCCACAATACTACAAATTGGTTCCACAAATTTGAGCACTTCAAAATAAATACAGTAATCCAGTGCATAATAAATACAACAAGAATGAAAGAAATAGTACAACTGCAATAAAGAAGAACAGGGTACTTCACGAAGTAAAACAGCGATGAAGATCAAGTCCGCTCCGAGTGAACACCGACAACCTGGTACCTAGAGGAACGGAATTTAAGAGTGTGAGATGCTAATCATCTCAGTGAGCGACCCTACTACTATACCATATAATATCACAGTAATAAGTATAAATAATAATTATTTGGAAATAATATTTTCTCTCAAAACCCTTACAATTCTCTCAGTTGGAAAGGTTCCCCTTTGAAAACAATTTCACAAAACCCTTTATCCATATTCCCCGAAAACCAAGACATCAATTAAATACCAGAAGCGGTAACAATCATATTTTTAATTCCAATTCAGTTTCCAAACATTTTATTTTTAAAACACAGTTCTGAAAATCATTTGATGCACCCACTATATACCAGTGGCGCCAACAGTACCCAGCGTCCCAAGGTACCGCCAGACAGGAGGTTATAGAGAGAAACCGGCATACGGTCGCGTGGCGTCCCACAGCGCCGCTGCTAACCTGGTGTCCCGGCCAAAGGGGGGTGGCCGCCCTCTCCGATGGCATCCACAGGACACCCTCATAATATCAACCGCGCGCTACTCACACCCACCTGCGCGCTAATCACATCACCTGCGCGCTAATCACACCCACCTGCGCGCTAATCACAACCGTGTGCACACTAACCATATCACATATACCATATCACATAATCAGAACACCAGTACGTGCACGGTGCATCTAAAAATTATAAAATCCATAAATTTAAATCATAAAACAAATTTCACATTTTTCATAAGCATAGCGGGCATAATCCATCCGCTTGAACCGGGAAATTCTCCACAATTTCCTTATAATCCATACCAAAAATTTCATGATTTTCAAATCCACCAACTCCCAAATCCATCAATTCAAATATCCACATTTTTTTTTCCAAGCATAAATAATTTCTCGAAATATCATAATCAAATCCCATAATATTTTATGGGCATATTTCATAAAAATTGAAATCACCAACATAACCAAATATTTTCCTTGAAATATTTGAAAATCAAATCGTGCCCAATTTACCATTAAAACCACACCAATTTCAAAATCCTCAAAACCATAAAATAATTCCACACGGCATAAATTTGTAGAATTCGCATTTTCTTAAATCCAATAAGTTCATAAATACTTCTACAATAAATCCAATAAATATTTGGCACATAGAAATTAAATTCCAAATATTTAATTCACACATAATATATTCATCAATTAAATTTCCCAAAATTAATTTGAAGGTGGATCACTCACCTGGAGCACGCAATTAACCCATGATCCACTACGGGATCAATTCTACGACTCACCGGTGCTCCTAGAACAAAATTCACAGACAGTCAAATAAATTAATATTTTATTCGGGTAAATAATACCCGGTACCCGGGGGGTCAAAACACAAACGATATCTAGCATTTACGAATCATATACCGAATCGAAGCTCGAGTGATGCTAATCACAGATCCGGTCTTAATTTTCGATGATCGTACCCGACGGGGTTTGAATTTTATCGGGAAGCTTTTCGGGTTTCGGCTCCGCAATTCTCCCAAACCGTCGCGAATTGGTGGAAACGGAAGTCGGATTTGGGTTCAGGAGGTCGAACACTGCGGACTGGAGCTGGCCGGAATTTTCGAGGTACTCGCCGGAACAGTAATTTCCGGCGGCCGCCACGTCACCGGCAACCGTCGCCGGAACAGTAATTTCCGACGGTGGCCGTTTGCTGTGAAATTTTGCAGATTTGTAGATCGTGAGGAGAGCAATCCAACGGGACCGACGGTGAGCAAAACGGAGGTCGGACGGCGGAGAAATCACCGTTTGAAGATTTTCGACCCCTCGCCGGAAAACGCTCCGATCCCGGCGCGTCGGTGGTCCGATGGCCGTGATTTTTGGTGGGTAGGCCGGACTTGAGGAGAGGATGATGGGTGTATGGCGCATGTACTGTATATCGGCCGGAATAGTGCCGATTCGCGGTGGCCGGCGGTGGAGGGGAAAAATCGCCGCCAAACTTCGGACGTCCGATCCGGGCGCGTCCGGCGGCCGTTCGCCGTGAAATTTGGAGGTTTTGCCGGAAATGAGGTGGGCAATCTGGCTGGCCGGCGCGTGTACAGTAACTAGGCCGGAAAAACGTGAAAATGACCGGCGGCCGGCGGGTCCTCTCTCTCTCTTTCTCTCTCCTCTCTCTCTTTCTCTCTCTTCTCTCTCTTTCTCTCTCTTCCCCGAGAGTTTTTCAAAATTAAACCCTGCGTGACACTGTTCATGCCACGTGGACCACTCAGAAGCTGACACGTGGCATTTCACTGTTCACGACCCAAAAACATTAAAATAATACGGTATCCGGTAAACTTCAAACGTCCATAACTTTTTAACCACATGTCCGATTTAAGCGTGCCGCTAGTCTATGAACTCGTATCGACGAGTACTTTACAACCATACAAGAGTCAACTCACAATTACATCACAAGAAAAAGTCAACTCCCGGCACCTTTTAGACAGTTTACACTTCAACTTGTTTTGCCCATAACTTTCAAACCGTAGCTCCGTTTTCGACGTGCTACTAGTCTACGAACTCAGGGCGTCATGCACTTCGCCACGGTACCCTGGTCAACTCGAAATTCCCACCGAGTCAAAAAGTCAACTTTTGACCCCTTTGGTCAACGGTCAACGTGCACGGATTCCGGTGCGATTCGGGACGGGGTGTTACATAAGAACTTTAGAAGAAATTTTTATAAGATCATCAATTCCTACTTTAAGGATATATATATATATATATATATATATATATATAATGAATTATATATTAATTCATATCAAGTAATAAGTTATATTCATAAAACTTCATATTTATTAACTTTCATATAATTCAGCAGACGCCATGAATAGCTTACACTTTATCTAATTTTATAATTAGAAGCCACAACAGCAGTGGTTAAGGCAAAGAGAGAGAAAACTAGGAATCACTCCGTGGCATATGCAATATTTATTTAGTTTGACTTCTGATTAACAGCAAAAGCAGCAGCTTCTGGTGTGCATTTCGGGTGACAAAAATCAGTAACATCAGCTCACCTACGTTGCGGAGGAACGCTGAGAGATCAGAAGCAGGTTTCACACGTTGCGCACCGCTCAGTGCCTTTGAAAACTTGTCTGCAATGGCATTGCGGCTGGTAGCTTGTGGATGAGCACTTGTCGCAGCGTGGCCCATCCGGCTTCTTGTGTTTCACTATTTTATTTTCATCACAAATAATTATATAAGAGGTGGGTGAAAAATAATGTATCGATATCGGTTTTGATATAACGAGAAACTAGCAGGGAGGAATTGTAAATGACAACTCATCAGATAATATGATTTATTTGATTTGACACCTGTAGATAACTGTATTCTATGCTTTTTTTTTATAAATTTTCCACTATATCAAATCCATATTTATATATATTTTTTAATAATATATATGTCTAAACTAATAAGATATTATGTAATAGATACCAGTTGAAGAGAAATCTGATTGTTGGAAGCATGAATATAAAAATCCATGATATTATTGATATTTCTGTCGATATTTTTTAATTTTTTTTTAGATTTGATATCAATAAGAGGATAAAAAATATCCACCAACATATTTAATACTGATAAGAAATTAAAATTTATTTATCACCTACAAAAATATCAAATTTATTCATAATTGTTGAAGATTCCGACAATTATTAATGGAAATTGAAGAAAAAAATGTGAATTTTTATTGAAATATAGAAGAAATGTCAAATTCATTGATGGTTATCAATAGATATGTCATTGTTGCCGATATTCACTGTTTAGTTACCAATTACTTGAAGTTCTTATCCATTTTAAACAAGAATAAAAATTAATCACTATAGTTAAAAATTATATATTTTAGTAAATATTTATCATATTTCTCAACTTGCATACTTCGATCGGGTTGAAAATCCCCCACTGCTAAGTTGTAATTTAAAAAAAAAAAAGTAACATTTACATTTAACTAATTAAGATTTTAAATTTATAATTATGTTTGATCAAATACTGTGTATGTAATTAAAAGAACAATACTTTAGGATCATAGTTAGTACAATTATTATGGCATAACAATAAATTGTTTATATATATATATATATTATTAATTTTAGATAAAATTGCATGCTTTGATTTATTTAAAATTTTAGATACATATTTAATTAGACAAATTTAAAATATTTGGTACTAATAATAAACACTTTTTTTTTTAATATTTATCGACTATATTTTCATAATTACTCCATTCTTTTTTTTTTTTTTTCTTTTGTTCTTTTTGCAAGAAAGAATTTACTTATATTAACATCGTAGATAGGTACGAACAGTAATGCATGATAATTTTCAGCCAATAATAACGCAGAACAACATATGGTGGGGCCAGACTATCCCAAATGCATCACATGTGAATGAAAGGTATTGGTGGGAGAGAAACATTGTACGAATGACATTTTGGAGGATCCTAGTACGAATTTTCTCCATAATATATATATATATATATATATATATATATATTTATAAAATCCCCTTCAGTAGAACATGAAATACTCATGATGTATAAACATTTTTCAAAAAAGAAAAAAAATCGTCAAGTATTGCAAACTTTTCTTTTCTGTTTTTTTTTTTTTTTTTTTTTTTTTTTTTTTTTTGGGTAATAACAACTTGTAATTTTTTTTATGCATTTTTTTTTAATTGAAAAGAGATGCATTTTGGAGCACTTTTGCATCACTAATATCTGTTTTGAAAATTTAAAAAAAAATTATATATATATATATATATATATATTGCAAGTATGCTTTTAGATAACTTATTTGTCTATTTTGAGAATAAAAAAAAAAAAAATAGCGCAAGCGTGCTTTTCAAATAACTTATTTTACGTGGCAAATGAAACAATTTGGTTTAAAAAAAGGAAAAAAAAAAAAAGGCTTGGATTTTTGTGTATATCAAGTGGCCTTCGACATCCTTTTTGTCTATTATAAAAGGGAAATTCTGTCTTTTTCTTTGTTATTTATCAATAATTATTTCTTTCTTATTATTTCTTTTAAGGAAAATCAAAATAATATCATAACACGTATATGCACAAAATGTTGATGACATCATCCATTTTATTTTTTATTGGCTATTACATTCTCTTACTTTGCCTCGAGGTTGTCAACACTCTTTATATTATCTGTTTCATTCAATTTATTACTAGCTAGTATGCTAAAAGTAAGTGCTTTTTACTTAGCTCCTATCAAGCCAACATTACTAGTTTATATGTTCTACTACTTATGAGCATAGGCATTCAATTAGAGCAATTTATGAAGGATATTCGCTTTTGGAGCACTCATGGCTTATTTGACTTTGTAAATTTGTACTAAATGTTGACTTTGCTTTTGCAGAGGCTTATTGCTACTAAACGTGGTATTCAAAGAATATCAGTTATTACAATGTTTGACAAAAGAGGGAATAATCTTATGATCCTTTGGCAAATTTAGAGATTTTTTTATGTATTTCTCTATCATAAGCAGTTGAATATCTATTAATTAGTGTTGTATTGTTATAAGTAGTTAAATATAAGTAGCTTATTCTAACTAGGCTACTAATCTTGTTCAGGTTTTTGTGGATTTAGAGTAATTTTTAGACGGTGTGGTTGGATTGGCTCACGATGCTAACTTAGCTTCCTCATTTTGATTGCTAGAGAAATTTGTTGTATAATAATTTATTTCCTATTTTAGGTAATGAATTGATTTATTATTATTATTATTATTATTTTGTGTTATGTATTTCATTAATTGTAAATTTTCAGTAATATATGGCTTAAATATTATTTGTAGGTCAATGGAAGAGAAATTTATATGGAAGAAGAAATCGTTGAGAAGCAAGAATGGGTATTTAACGATATTTGTAATATTTATCCATATTGAGAATATTGAAGATGGATTACTGAGTTTTTTTTTTTTTTTCCCCCTCTTCTTGGTTGATGCAATATTAACTTTTTATGCTTGTATTGTAATTTTTATTTTAAACTATTATAAATTTTACTTTAAGATTATGACTTTCCTGTTTTATTTCTATTTTTTGAATAAAAATCAATTATTGTTACACAATTATAAGATTTAGTTATTATGGGATGAGTTATATATATATATTTAAAAATGAAAAGTGATATCATGACACTCAAAAAAGTTTAGATGATATTTTTTAAGCGAAACTGCCATCTATTAATATAACTTAGAATTTGATATTTGAACTAGTAAAGCTGACAATTCTTCAAAGAACTATCATTTCAAAATAAATTTAAATGACATTTAAAAACTATCATCTAAAATCGAAACTTTAAATGATACATTACAAGATGACGATCCTTCATAAGATGAAAAAGCATTATTTATAACTTTAGATTTTTGTCATTATAATTGTTCTCTACAATTGTATAATTGATTTGTTTCTTTTGTTGTAAAGCTGCATAGAGTATGTATAGATTATTGTTTCACATTGGCGAACATGTGATATATGTTAATGTAAAGTTGGATAAAACCCTAAGGTGATCAATAGAATCAGAAAGATGAGTTGCATTTTTAAAATTTGAATATCTTTATCTATATACCTAATACTTTAGTATTATTCTTTCTAGGCTTGCTTTGGAATATATATATATATATATATATATATGCAGTTCAGCTCAGATGAGGATATATTCAATTTTTCAAGTTGAGAATGAGTGGCCTTAATCATCTAGAATAGTTAAACTACATCTTATATCAAACCTATCACATTACATATATGTAATTTAATGATTCTAAATGATTCAATTCACTTTTCTTTAATTTAAAAAGTTTAGAATATCCTTTCCTAATTTACCATTGTATATATATATTTTTTTTCTCTTACTACCATATGAGTATATTTTCTAAGTTGGGGTATTATATTTACACTATCTCATATTTTCTAAGTTGGGGTATTATATTTACACTATCTCATACTTTACGTTGCATTGTTGTTCAAGTTTTTCATTCTCACGCAATATGTGAAAGAAAACCCTTGAAACAAAAGACTACCAACGGAAACAATAGCATAGCTCTTGAATACGATAACGTCGCTAGAAGAGGGAAATAAATAAGAAATATAGCACTTATCAAATCTCATTAAAATATGATTTTTTCTTTCACCATTTTAGTTCAATAGTAATAGTACTATTTAAAAAAAAAAATTGGGATAGCCTTGTGTTGCTCTGTCTCTGACATGATAGATAGGCATAAAGAAATAATCCAGAATAATAATTTAGAGAAGACGTACATGATATAAGCTTTTATCCATTTATATCAATCCCAACAAGGATTGAATGGTGCATTGATCCCAAACATAATTCACAGGAAAAATATTTGAGATCAAAGGCAATTTTATTTCCAACATAAACATTTTTATTTAGGGAAGACTTGGCTTACATATTATTTAAAAGCCTCAACATATGCATCAGCCATTGAGGCAGTTGGCCAAGCCTATATAGTACTTAACATAGTGGCGATTTAGTCGGTAGCAACAGCGGAACATGGTGGACTGCAACAGTCTGTAACATCAAGACACTTGCATTGTGGGGGATAGCTCATTGTGCACATGCAAAGATCACAGCCCATGCATCGATGTGGATCGGAGAAGATGTCTGCGCACATGCATTTTGGAGGCATGCTTTTAGTGCAATAGCAAGCATCACAGCATGCCATCATATTTCCTTCATTCTTCCCACGCACCACTCTCACTACAACATAGAAAACCAACCAATAAAAAAAAAAAAAAAAAAGATGTTGGTTACTTCAAATTCGTATCCACAACATGAAAATTAATAATGAATCTCGTTAAATCTTTCCGTATTCGGCTTGAACCAAAAAAAAAAAAAAAATTTAGTTACGAGTGGGAAAAAAAAATAAAAAACCATAATGTTTATCGAATAGGTAAAACTTGTGAAACAGAAAAAAGGATGTTAATATGTACCAAAGTTATCAGAAACATGGTTTCTGGCACTTAGTAGGTCAAAGAGATCCAAGACATGAGCATCAGGTCTAGCAGAAACTGTTGCAGACAAAGCTAGCAGAAGAACAGCTAGCACTGCCACAGTCATGACAACAGCCTTCTTGGAAGCCATGAATAATTCTCTTTGCTCTGGTATTTTAGCTCTCTTTTGAAGATTGTTTGGGTGGTGAAGAAGATGTGGTAAGTTTGGGGATATTTATAGACAATGTACGGAAAGAGAGCCAACAGATTACTTGGTGACAAAAATAAATAAATAAATCAATAAAGAAACGCGTTTTTGGTTATTAATGAAATTCCAAAATCCAAATATAATTTTTAAAAGAGAATATGTTTAAAAAATAAAGAGAGAGAGAGAGAGAGAGATTAAACGTTTTCCCAATAAATTCAAAAGAAAATAAACATTAATTGTTTTTGTCGTTTATACGTGTCCTTGCACGTGTATCTTGTCACTGATTTCTTACCAATGTTATGTTGTCTCTTACTCTCTGTCCAACAAGTAGATATAGATATTTAATTTATCTCTTTTTTTTTTTTTTGGCTTAAAAATATTTAATTTGTCGCTTTCAAATAAGCAGATAAATATTCAATTTATTTTGTATAGCGGGACGCTTGGGAGCTTGCCCGCCCACCTTCAAAAGGTAATTAAAAAATATATGCTCTTGAAAGCCATAGACTAAACGTTACAAAAAGTAATTAATAAACATTTTAATATTTTTTATACTACAAAGTATATATATTACTTATGATAGTTCTTGGTTATGATGCAACAAATCTAAATTATGTTCCATATTATAAAATTAGAAAAATGAATTAAATAAATTCACTATCTGGTTATAATAGACTTTAATAAATGAATTAAACAATACTAGTCGGGGCGGAGGTAGGCTATCCCCACTGACAATACCATTTGTTTGGTTAGATGAAAATCCAAGACAGACACCCATCTCAACCAAGAAATTTTTTAGAAAATATATATATATTTTTTTGAAATCTCTCTAGAATTTTAATAATCAAGAAGCTCAATTATAATTGTAGAATAGAAATGATTTTGTGAGTTTCATGCCACCTCTATAATTGATCCTTGATTTACTGATTAAATTAGACACCAAATATAAATTTTAAAAATTAAATAACAGATGGAATGATCTATGTGCAGAGAAAAAATAGATTCGCATTTGTATTAACTTGGGTTCTTGTATTTTTAAAAATGAAACATAGGATTTGAGCTTGCCAAAGAGACTAAGGTTGCTTTGAATGATAATACTTGCCAGAGAGACTAAGATTGGTTTGGATGATAATACTTCTAAGTTTGAGATAGATGGGATCCCAGCAGAGAAGAATAGTGTTATAGGAGTAACCGTGTTAAGGTGTGTAACTGTTGATATGGCAAAAATAAGACAGATGTTATTTTTTTATTGGTAGTATGTACCATATCAGATTCTATATAAATACTATGTACTGAAAAATTTCTCATGTTCGCCTCCCCTAATTTTCACTTTTAACATTTTATATATATTAAATATATTTGTTTTTGGGTTATTACCTTAGTTGGTCCCTTCATAAAATTGATTTTAATTTTTTTTCAGTCTCCAAATCAAGTTAGGATCTTAATTAATTAATTTTTAGAAAATATTGTATTATAGAGTTTATAATTTTTTTCATCTGAACCTAGATAAATTATATATTTTTCATCCTATATATATCGTATAATATACCATACAAAGATAATAAATAGAAAACAAAATTTTTCTTCTCCTTGTTTTTGGTATATATTGATTTCCAATTTAATTTCAGTCTATCTACCCAATAAAGTCAATAACTATGGCACACAAGAAAAGCAATAACTTTTATATTTTTGTATTTTTCACATTTTTATTTAGAAAAGAATAACATTTTTTAAAAATTTAAAAGAATGAAGAATATTATTTTGATCTGTGTTTTATTTTATTTTTTATTTTTGTTTTTGTTTATGTTAATAAATTGAGATATAATCAAGTTAAAATATTAGAAGAAAATTATATATGCTTTTTAACAGTACAAAATAAAAATATGTGTTTTTCTTTTTAAATATTGTACATTAAATTTCTTTTGTGTTGTTAATAAATTGCTTGCCTTTTTTTTTTCTTTCCCCCCCCCCCCCCCCCCCCAAAAAAAAAAAAAATCCTGGCTCCGCACCTGGTAAAAGGCGATAGACCCCACAATCACGTGCAGAATAGTGACAATACTTCATTACCAAAAAGATCACATCCTACGACTCTACATCGATACAAAAAAATAATGCAGAATAATTTTCAGTATATTCTGTATCCACATGCACGTATTATTGCAAACTATTGCTGGGAGAAACATAGTACGGATTTTTTCAACATATATATATATATATATATATTCTTTCATTACAGCTTGAAAAACTCATCATCATCAAATATAAACTTTTAATCCATCGTTATCAATTTTGAAAATAAAGAATTTTACAAGTATATGTGCTTTACAGATAACTTACTTTATGTCGCAAATAATAAAATGTGGTTTTAAAAATTGGAAGAAAAATGAGTGGATTTGTGTATATTATATTCGGATAAAATTGTATATGGAGCATTCTGGAAGTCCAGTTGGTGCGGTTCATTGATAAGAAACTGACACTGCGAAAAGTTACATGTGGTGTCAAGACTTGGAATATTATCTGAATGTAAAAGCATGAATAGATTATATCGCTTGAATTTTCCCAGTTAATTAATATACTAATTTGGTCGTTTCCTATTTTCTACGATTAGGACCATGAAGAACACAATCAGATGTGTGAGTTTCTTGTCTTTTTAGGGCCATTTTCTTTCCAAATAAGATAATTTAGTGGGATAAAATTCCGTTTAAACGATGTGGCTTAATTTCATTGGAAAGATAGAGATTGGGATAGGATTTTAGAACAAACAAACCATGATAGGATCCTCTCAGAATTTTTGGATAGTTTCGTCTAGGAAAATCTCATTGAACAATCTTTAAAGAAAAGTCCAATAGAACATCACTTGAACCGCAGACAAGTAATAGATACAATAAAAAATAATACTTTGAGGTTTATATTTACGAAGGTGTTCTTTTCGGTTGAATATTCACTTGCGGAATTACACAGTTTGAATATTGAACACGTAAACTCCAAAAAAAAAAAAAAAAAAAGGTATATTGAACACGTAAGTGTACAATCAAGCTTGAAAATGTTAAGAAGATACGACAATAATAATTATTACTACAACGGATATCGGATGTCCTTCAACTTATGCTGATCTTTTTACTAGAGAATTGTTCTTCAGAATGCGATGATCATTGATAATTTGTCGATTTAGGACTTTGTTTGTATAAAGTTAAAAACAAAGAACTCAGATAATTATGCTGCAAAACTTGCATAAACAAGAAACTTAGATCGCCTTCTTTTTTTTTTTTTGTTAATAAATTTTAAACGTTATTCTTTATCAAAATTTTTAAGGTTAACTACAATTTTGGTATCTCTTAATTTTAAGAAATTACCTTTTTGGCTATCAAGTTTAAAACAGAGATTGCATTTTTGACTATTAAATTTAAAATGTTCAAATTTAGATCTTCAAGTTTCAATTTAATTCATTTAGGCCCCATTGGATTTTTGGCAAACGTTAATTTCCGGTTTGAGGGTATTCAAAGATATATATATATATATATATATATTAAATAAAAAGCCTCAATTGCAATCCATTAAAGCCAAAGGACTTGAATAGTAAAAAATTGTAGGATTAATTGTACTTTAATGCCCTTAACTTATAGTACTTAGCTTTAAAAAAATAGCGATTTAAACTTTTGTTTTTCAATTTATTTTAGATTGATTTGATCTTCAATTTGGACTAATAAATTAATAATGACTTTGTTTAGAAACTTAAAAGCAGATTTTGCAAGAGATTAGGATGAAATTGAAAATTAGACCAGTTTATAATAAATTTAAAAATTTGAAAAAATCAAAATCACTACTTTTAAAAATAAGGGTCTAAATGTAAAATTTTAAAAATTAAAAATATCAAAATATAATTAATCTCAAATTGTTTTTTAATATTGGTTGAATATGATGACGAAACTTTTATCATCATTAATCTTAAAAATCCAATTGTACCAAAGTACAACAAATTGGAACTTGAGAACCAAAATTAAAACATTTTAAATTTAATAGCCAAAAATGCAACTTTTTTAAAATCAGAGGATACTAAAACATAACTAATTTAAAATTTTAATAAGAAAGAGATTTAAAACTGTCTTGTTGTTTAGCGTTACTTTAATTCTAGCGCTAATTTCTGTCTTAGATTTTGTCTCCTTTGGAAAAACGTGCAAACAGAGGTTTCTCAGCTGATCCAAAATAATAATAATAATAAAACATAGGGTTTACACAGAGAATTTTGTTATTATCTTATAAAGTCAAAATGACCCTTTGCGATACAGAGTAGAGTGGCAATGACGGAAAACATATAATAGTGGCAAAGGATCCGTATCGATCACAATATGGTAAATACTAAATTTCTTTCTTCTTCTTTTTATTTTTTAATTTAAAAAAAGAGTGAATTCTCATACTACGTAGGCAATGCAACATATATGATATGTCCAATTAACTTCTAATATATTTTTGTTTTTAAATGTAATTAAGTTATGCAGTTATCTTATAGAAATTCAAAATAATTGAAAACCGACATAAAAATGCAAATAAGAACAAATATTAATAAAACCCATCACATAGCAGATTTTACATCTCTGCTATTTGATTTCAAGAGAACATTAAAATTACTACCATGTATATATATATATATATATATTATTCTAATTTTTCTAACTTTATATACTTTTTTACTAACATGCCGTAAAAATAATAATAGTAAAAAAAATTATTCGTTTGATTTTCTAATATTTGTATTTTTTAAGTTTGGAGATAACTTGTCCATTAAAAAGAAATAATAATACCAGTCAAAATGAAGTTATTGAAGTTTTTGTAAAGTACTGCAAAATATACTTGTGTTCATGTTCTTCTATGGCTGGACTGCAGGGATAAATTTAGTGCTTCCATTTTTGCATTAATGCATTCTAGCCCAGAAGCATTTTATAATAAGGTTTTAATTTTCCTTGTGCAGTAATGGAATAATGGGCATATAAGAACTTTATAAGAAATTTTTATAAGATCATCAATTCCTGCTTTAAGTACTTATATATATATATATAATGAATTATATATTAATTCATATCAAGTAATAATTTATATTCATGAAACTCCATATTTATTAACTTTCATATAATTCAGTAGACGCCATGAATAGCTTACACTTTATCTAATTTTATAATTAGAAACCACAACAGCAGTGGTTAAGGCAAAGAGAGAGAAAACTGGGAAGCACTCCATGGCATATGCAATATTTATTTAGTTTGACTTCTGATTAACAGCAAAAGCAGCAGCTTCTGGTGTGCATTTCGGGTGGCAAAAATCAGTAACATCAGCCCACCTACATTGCGGAGGAACGCTGAGAGTCCAGAAGCAGGTTTCACACGTTGCGCACCGCTCAGTGCCTTTGGAAACTTGTCTGCAATGGCATTGCGGCGGGTAGCTTGTGGATAAGCACTTGTCGCAGCATGGCCCATCCGGCTGCTTGTGTTTCCCTATTTTATTTTCATCACAAATAATTATGTAAGACGTGGGTGAAGAATAAAATATCAATATCGGTTTTGATATAACGAGAAACTAATAAGGAGAGATCGTAAATGATAATATTCATAATCGTCTGATAATATGATTTATTTGATCCGACAACTGTAGATAATTGTCTTTTATGATTTTTTTTTATTTTATAAAATTTTCATTTTATCAAATCCATATTTATATATATATATATATATATATATGTAAACTAATAAGATATTATGTAATAGGTACGCAATTGAAAAGAAACCTGGTTATTGGAAGCATGGATATAAAAATTCATAATATTATCAATATTTCTATCGATATTTCAGTAATATTTTAGATTCGATTTTAATAAGAAGGATAAAAAATATCCACCAACATATTTAATATTGATAAGAAATTAAAATTTATTTATCACTTATATCAACAAAAATGTTGAATTTATCCATAATTGTCGAAGATGTCAACAACTATCAATGGAAATTGAAGAAAAAAATATGGATTTTTATTGAAATATAGAAGAAATGTGAATTCATTGATGGTTACCGACAGACATGTCATTGTTGTGAATATCCACTGTTTAATTACTAATTACTTGAAGTTCTTCTCCATTTTAAACAAGAATAAAAATTAATCACTATAGTTAAAAATTATGTATTTTAGTAAATATTTATCGTATTTCTCAACTTTCATACTTCGATCTGGTTGAAAATCCCACTCTTCTAAGTTGTAATAAATAATGTAAAAAAAGAAGATAAAAGTTAACTATTATTTTTAATTACGATTTTAAATTTATAATTATGTTTGATCAGGTACTTTCCATGTAATTAAAAGAATAATACTTTAGCATGATCATAGTTAGTATCATTATTACGGCGTAATAATAAATTGTTTATATATATATATATATTTATATTATTAATTTTAGATAAAATTGGATACTTTGATTTATTTAAAATTTGAGATACATATTTAATTGGACAAATTTACAATATTTGGGTACTAATAATAACATTTTATTTGTTTTAATATTTATGAACTGTTTTTTCATAACTTTTATTCTAACTATTATATTTTTATTTTATTTTACTGTATTAAATATCTAATATGAAAAAGTTTATGTTTTAAGTAAAATATTAATAATTTTTATAATATTTTTATCGATATTTTTATAAATTATACATTGAATTTTTTTATCGATATTTTGATCAATAGTTGGAATAGTTGGAGATGAGAAACCCATAAAAATGGAGAGCAGTTGCAAATACTACTGCTAATAGAAGAATAGTACTGCAACCTTCCAAACCATCGTTTTCTTCATAGCCATATCACTTTCTATTTTATATTCTACCATGCCTTTTCCAATTAATCTTAAAATTTGGAGTGCATAACAAATGTGTAGTCACAGGGCACGAAAATTGAGAAGAGATAATTGTGGTGCCTGGCAAGCTACCATGAGTGTCCACAAATAAAACAAACGGCAAAACAATTAATAATTGAATGAGGACAAAAAATTCGGATGGCCCTAAAATTGAAGTAAAAATATGTTTTGTTTGTTTTTGGTTTGCCTTTTTTGCTTTTGTTTTTTGTTTTCCTTTTTTTATTTTTTTGTTCATGGGGAGCGCCACTTAAGTAATTACTCCATTCATTTTTTTTTTTTTCTTTTTGTAAGAAAGAATTTAACATGATAGACAGGTACGAAGAGTAATGCATGATAATTTTCACCCGATAATAATAATGCAGAACAACATATGTTGGGGCCAGATTATCCCAAATGCATGCACACATGTGAATGAAAAGTATTGGTGGGAGAGAAACATTGTACGAATGACATTCTGGAGGACCCAATAACCAATTTTCTCCATATAATATATATATATATATATATATATATATATATTTGTACATATGTATAAAATCCCCTTCAATAGAACATGAAAAACTCATCAAATGTATAAACATTTTTCCCCCCCAAAAAAAAAAAATCATTGCAAACTTTTCTTTTCTTTCTTTTTTTTTTTTTTTTTAATAACAACTAACTTTTTTTATGCATTTTTTTTTATTAAAAAGAGATGTATTTTGGAGCACTTTTGCATCATTAATATCTATTTTGAAAATAAATAATCGATTTGGAACTTACTAGTTTATAAATATATAATACAAATTAAAAATCTTCCATACATAAAATATAAATAATAAATTATAGTTATCCGAATATAAATACAATTAGAGTAATCTAACATAGAATAAATATAAGATCGCAATCTATAACTATATAATTTATAATATCCAATAACACTCATCAATGTTAACTAAGAGCTTATGGTGGTGATGGTCGAACTTGGTTATGGTGGTGGTGGCGGCAAGATAACATGAAGCAGGCTGTTTAGGGTTTATTTGGGGATATGTTAAAAAAATATATATATTAAAAATTGAAACATAAAAATGAAAAAAAAATAAAAAAATTATATAATTTTTTAATCGTATAATATACAAGTTGGGTTGAGTTGGGTTGGATTGGATTTATATTTCCAACCTGATAACCAAACCAATCCAAAAAAATTATGATATATTGTGTAACAGTCCAATCCACCCGCATATAGATATTGTCCGCTTTGGCACTGAGAAATCCTCTTACAACCCAGTCCTCACGGGTTTAAAACGCGTCTACAAAGGAAAGGTATCCACACACTTATAAGCCATTCTTCGTTTCCCTTTCTAACCGATGTGGGACTTCACAATTCTCCTCCCTTAGGGTCCAGCGTCCTTGCTGGCACACCCATCCGGGTCTGGCTTTGATACCAACTATAACAGTTCAGTCCACCCGCATGTAGATATTGTCAGCTTTGGCACTGAGAAATCCTCTTACAACCTAGGTCTCAGGGGTTTAAAATGCGTCTACAAAGGAAAGATATCTACACATTTAAAAGCCATGCTTCGTTCCCCTTTCCAACCGATGTGGGACTTCACATATTGAACCTAACCTAACTAGACTTGGTAACGTGTTGTGTTAAATCTTGTTTATGTTGTATTGTGTTGTATTCATGTGAAATTAAGTTAACCCAAACATGACCCGTTAAGCTTTTGTGTAAAAATATATAAATTCGAACCCATTCGATAAATTATCGTGTAACCTTTCATCCAACCCGTTAACCCATTAACAATAAATACAAATTTAAAAATTTAAATTTACTTAGTTTTGAAATAATAAAATAATAATTTTTTTAAAAAATTACAAAAATTCTTGTTTATTTTTAGATTTTTTAAAAATTAAACTAAAAAATAACAAATTAATAAATGTTTAACAATAAATTAAGTAATTTTAATACTATAAAACTTATGTAATTATCAAAATACCTCATCTTTACTGGGTCTAATAGGTTTATCGTATTTCATCCGTTAATTTATTGGGTCTTATTGGGTGACACTGATAAAGATCCGACATGATATCGTCAACCTAAACCCGTAAATTATCGTGTGGGTTCTTGCCGTGTTATCTTATCTTGTGAGATTTTGCCAGACCTAAACCCAACCCAATTTATATAAGAAATCTAATCCAAACTGTTAAAAATAGATTGGATCGATCGGCTTAAATGGGTTGGGATGGATTTTGCCCACCCCTATTGATGACACCATCCATTTTATTTTTTGTTGGCTATTAAATTCTCTTACTTTGCCTCGAGGTTTTCAACACTCTTTATATTATTTGTTTCATTCAATTTATTACTAGTTAGTATGCTTTAGTAAGTGCTTTTTACTTAGCTCCTATGAAGCCAACATTACTAGTTTATATGTTCTACTATAAGCATAGGCATTCATTTAGTGCAATTTACGATGGATATTCTGTAACACCCCGTCCCGAATCGCACCAGAATCCGTGCACGTTAACCGTTGACCAAAGGGGTCAAAAGTTGACTTTTTGACTCGGTGGGAATTTCGAGTTGACCAGGGTACCGTGGCGAAGTGCATGACGCCCTGAGTTCGTAGACTAGTAGCACGTCGAAAACGGAGCTACGGTTTGAAAGTTATGGGCAAAACAAGTTGAAGTGTAAACTGTCTAAAAGGTGCCAGGAGTTGACTTTTTCTTGTGATGTAATTGTGAGTTGACTCTTGTATGGTTGTAAAGTACTCGTCGATACGAGTTCATAGACTAGCGGCACGCTTAAATCGGACATGTGGTTAAAACGTTATGGACGTTTGAAGTTTACCGGATACCGTATTATTTTAATGTTTTTGGGTCGTGAACAGTGAAATGCCACGTGTCAGCTTCTGAGTGGTCCACGTGGCATGAACAGTGTCACGCAGGGTTTTAATTTTGAAAAACTCTCGGGGAAGAGAGAGAAAGAGAGAGAAGAGAGAGAAAGAGAGAGAGGAGAGAGAAAGAGAGAGAGAGGACCCGCCGGCCGCCGGTCATTTTCACATTTTTCCGGCTTAGTTACTGTACACGCGCCGGCCAGCCAGATTGCCCACCTCATTTCCGGCAAAACCTCCAAATTTCACGGCCAACGGCCGCCGGACGCGCCCGGATCGGACGTCGGAAGTTTGGCGGCGATTTTTCCCCCTCCACCGCCGGCCACCGCGAATCGGCACTATTCCGGCCGATATACAGTACACGCGCCATACACCCAGCATCCTCTCCTCAAGTCCGGCCTACCCACCAAAAATCACGGCCATCGGACCACCGACGCGCCGGGATCGGAGCGTTTTCCGGCGAGGGGTCGAAAATCTTCAAACGGTGATTTCTCCGCCGTCCGACCTCCCTTTTGCTCACCGTCAGTCCCGTTGGATTGCTCTCCTCACGATCTACAAATCTGCAAAATTTCACAGCAAACGGCCACCGCCGGAAAATACTGTTCCGGCGACGGTTGCCGGTGACCGCGGCGGCCCGCCGGAAAATACTGTTCCGGCGAGTACCCGAAAATTTCGGCCAGCTCCAGTCCGCAGTGTTCGACCTCCTGAACCCAAATCCGACTTCCGTTTCCACCAATTCGCGACGGTTTGGGAGAATTGCGGAGCCGAAACCCGAAAAGCTTCCCGACGAAATTCAAACCCCGTCGGGTACGATCATCGAAAATTAAGACCGGATCTGTGATTAGCATCACTCGAGCTTCGATTCGGTATATAACTCGTAAATTCTAGATATCGTTTGTGTTTTGACCCCCCGGGTACCGGGTATTATTTACCCGAATAAAATATTAATTTATTTGACTGTCTGTGAATTTTGTTCTAGGAGCACCGGTGAGTCGTAGAATTGATCCTGTAGTGGATCATGGGTTAATTGCGTGCTCAAGGTGAGTGACCCACCTTCAAATTAATTTTGGGGAATTTAATTGATGAATATATTATGTGTGAATTAAATATTTGGAATTTAATTTCTATGTGCCAAATATTTATTGGATTTATTGTAGAATTATTTATGAATTTATTGGATTTAAGAAAATGCGAATTCTACAAATTTATGCCGTGTGGAATTATTTTATGGTTTTGAGGATTTTGAAATTGGTGTGGTTTTAATGGTAAATTGGGCACGATTTGATTTTCAAATATTTCAAGGAAAATATTTGGTTATGTTGGTGATTTCAATTTTTATGAAATATGCCCATAAAATATTATGGGATTTGATTATGATATTTCGAGAAATTATTTATGCTTCGAAAAAATGTGGATATTTGAATTGATGGATTTGGGAGTTGGTGGATTTGAAAATCATGGAATTTATGGTATGGATTATAAGGAAATTGTGGAGAATTTCCCGGTTCAAGCGGATGGATTATGCCCGCTATGCTTATGAAAAATGTGAAATTTGTTTTATGATTTAAATTTATGGATTTTATAATTTTTAGATGCACCGTGCACGTACTGGTGTTCTGATTATGTGATCTGGTATATGTGATATGGTTAGTGTGCACACGGTTGTGATTAGCGCGCAGGTGGGTGTGATTAGCGCGCAGGTGATGTGATTAGCGCGTAGGTGGGTGTGAGTAGCGCGCGGTTGATATTATGAGGGTGTCCTGTGGATGCCATCGGAGAGGGCGGCCACCCCCCTTTGGCCGGGACACCAGGTTAGCAGCGGCGCAGTGGGACGCCACGCGACCGTATGCCGGTTTCTTTCTATAACCTCCTGTCTGGCGGTACCTTGGGACGCTGGGTACTGTTGGCGCCACTGGTATATAGTGGGTGCATCAAATGATTTTCAGAACTGTGTTTTAAAAATAAAATGTTAATGAAAAATATAATTGTTACCGCTTCTGGTATTTAATTGATGTCTTGGTTTTCGGGAAATATGAATAAAGGGTTTTGTGAAAATGTTTTAAAAGGGCAACCTTTCCAACTGAGAGAATTGTAAGGGTTTTGAGAGAAATTATTATTTCCAACTAATTATTATTTATATACCTATTACCGTGGTATGATAGTGTAGAGTAGTAGGGTCGCTCACTGAGATGATTAGCATCTCACACTCTTAAATTCCGTTCCTCTAGGTACCAGGTTGTCGGTGTTCACTCGGAGCGGACTCGATCTTCCTCGCTGTATTTGTTCGTGCAGTACCTTGTTCTTCTTTTACTGCAGTTGTACTATTTCTTTCACTTTTACTGTATTCTGTATTTTGTAGTACTTCATAAAGCTCTGTATACTGTATGGGACACTTATTTGAAGTGCTGAAATTTGTGGAACCAATTTGTAGTTTGTGGGAGGAATAAGGGGATATTTTTGAAGTGTGTTTTCAGTGCAGGTAAATTTGTGGTAAGTAAATCCCTTAGGGGAGGTGCTGCCGGATTTTCCGTTGGAAGGTTCGGTGGTATTTCCCTGGGATCAGGGCTGTCTAGGGTTCCGGAGGAGGAATTCTGGACGGGTCCTGACAGTTTCGATTTTTAGAACACTTGTGGCTTATTTGACTTTGTAAATTTTTACTAAATGTTGACTTTGCTTTTGCAAAGGCTCGGTATTAAAAAAATATCAGGTATTACAGTGTTTGACAAAAGAGGAATAATCTTATGATCTCTTGCCAAATTTAGAGATTTCTTATGTATTTCTGTATCATAAGCAGTTGAATATCGATTAATTAGTGTTGTATTGTTTTAAGTAGTTAAATATAAGTAGCTTATTCTAACTAGGCTACTAATCTTGTTCAGGTTTTTGTGGATTTAGAGTAATTTTTAGACTGTGTGGTTGGCTTGGCTCACGATGCTAACTTAGCTTCCTCAATTTGATTGCTAGAGAAATTTGTTGTATAATAGTTTATTTCCTATTTTAGGTAATGAATTCATTTATTATTATTATTATTATTTTGTGTTGTGTATTTCATTAATTATAAATTTTCAGTAATATATGGCTTAAATATTATTTGTCGGTCAATGGAAGAGAAACTTATATGGAAGAAGAAATCGGTGAGAAGCAAGAATGGGTTTTTAACGATATTTGTAATATTTATCCATATTGAGAATATAGAAGATGGATTACTTTTTTTTTTTTTTTTGTTGATGCAATATTACCTTTTTATGCTTGTATTTTAATTTTTATTTTAAACTATTATAAATTTTACTTTAAGATTATGAAGAAGAAATCGATGAGAAGCAAGAACGGGTATTTAACTATATTTGTAATATTAATCCATATTGAGAATATTGAAGATGGATTACTGAGGTTTTTCTTTTTTCCCCCTCTTCTTGGTTGATGCAATATTATCTTTTTATGCTTTTATTGTAATTTTTATTTTAAACTATTATAAATTTTACTTTAAGATTATGACTTCCCTGTTTTATTTCTATTTTTTGAATAAAATTCTATTATTGTTACACAATTATAAGATTTAGTTATTAGGGGATGAGTTATATATCTATATATATATATATATATGTGTGTGTGTGTGTGTGTGTGTATGTGTGTGTGTGTATGTGTGTGTGTGTGTGTATTTAAAAAAGAAAAATGATAACATGACAATTAAAAAGGTTTAGATGGTAGTTTTTCAGCAAAATTGTCATCTAGTAATGTAATTCAGAACTTTTAAAAAAACTATCATCTCAAAGTAAATTTAAAAGACATTTAAGACCTATCATCTAAAATTGAAACTTTAGATGACACTTTATATGATGGTGGTCCTCATAAGATGAAAAAACATTATTTATAACTTTAAATTATTGTTTTAAACTGTTATCTATCCATGCTTTGTCATTATGATTGTTCTCTACAATTGTATAACTGATTTGTTTCTTTTGTTGTAAAGCTGTATAGAGTATGTATAGATTATTGTTTCACATTGGCGAACATGTGATATATGTTAATGTAAAGTTGTATAAAACCCTAAGGTGATCAATGGAATTAGAAAGCTGAGTTGCATTTTTAAAATTTGAATATCCTTATCTATATACCTAATACTTTAGTATTATTCTTTCTAGACTTGCTTTGGAATATATATATATATATATATATATATATGTAGTTCAGCTTAGACGAGAATATACTCAATTTTTTAAATTGAAAATGAATAGCCTTAATCATCTACAATAGTTAAATTACATATTATATCAAACTTATCACATTACATTACATATATGTAATCTAATGATTCTAAACAATTCAATTCACTTGTCCTAAATTTAAAAAGTTTAGAATATCCTTTTTTAATTACCATTGTATATATATATTTTTATTCTCTTATTACCATGTGAGTATATTTTATAAGTTGGGGTATTATATTTACACTCTCATACTTTACGTTGCATTATTGTTCAAGCTTTTCATTCTCACGTAATATGTGAAAGAAAATCCTTGAAACAAAAGACTACCGACCGAAACAATAGCATAGCTCTTGAATACGATAACGTCGCTAGAAGAGGGAAATAAATAAGAAACATAGCACCAGCAAATCTCATTAAAATATTATCTCTCTCTCACCATTTTTAGTTCAATAGTAATATAACAATTTTTTTATTTTTTATTTTTTTTTTAAATATTGGGCTATCCTTTTGTTGCTATGTCTCTGACATGATAGATAGGCATAAAGAAATAATCCAGAATAATAATTTATAGAAGACACGATATAAGCTTATCCATTTATATCAATCCCAACAAGGATTGAATGGTGCATTGATCCCAAACATAATTCACAGGAAAAATATTTGAGATCAAAGTCGATTTTATTTCCAACATAAACATTTTTATTTAGGAAGACTTGGCTTACATATTATTTAAAAGCCTCAACATATGCATCAGCCATTGAGGCAGTTGGCCAAGCCTATATAGTACTTAACATAGTGGCGATTTAGTCGGTAGCAACAGCGGAACATGGTGGACTGCAACAGTCTGTAACATCAAGACACTTGCATTGTGGGGGATAGCTCATTGTGCACATGCAAAGATCACAGCCCATGCATCGATGTGGATCGGAGAAGATGTCTGCGCACATGCATTTTGGAGGCATGCTTTTAGTGCAATAGCAAGCGTCACAGCATGCCATCATATTTCCTTCATTCTTCCCACGCACCACTCTCACTACAACATAGAAAACCAACCAATAAAAATAAATAAATAAATAAATAAATAAATAAAAACAAGATGTTGGTTACTTCAAATTTGTATCCACAACATGAAAATTAATAATGAATCTCGTTAAATCTTTCCGTATTCGGTTTGAACCAAAAAAAAAAAAAAGAAAAAAAAAACAAAACAAAAAAGAATTTAGTTACGAGTGGAAGGAAAAAAAAAAAAAAACCATAATGTTTATAGAATATGTAAAACTTGTGAAACAGAAAAAAGGGTATTAATATGTACCAAAGTTATCAGAAACATGGTTTCTGGCACTTAATAGGTCAAAGAGATCCAAGACATGAGCATCAGGTCTAGCAGAAACTGTTGCAGACAAAGCTAGCAGCAGAACAGCTAGCACTGCCACAGTCATGACAACAGCCTTCTTGGAAGCCATGAATAATTCTCTCTGCTCTGGTATTTTAGCTCGCTTTTGAAGATTGTTTCGGGGGTGCAGAAAATGTGGTAAGTTTGGAGATATTTATAGACACATGTACGGCAAGAGAGCCAACAGATTAGTTGGTGACAAAAATAAATAAATAAATCAATAAAGAAACGCGTTTTTGGTTATTAATGAAATTCCAAAATCCGCATATAATTTTTAAAAGAGAATATGTTAAAAAAATAAAGAGAGAGAGAGAGAGAGAGAGTGATTAAACGTTTTTCCGATAAATTCAAAAGAAAATAAACATTAATTTTTTTTGTCGTTTATACGTGTCCTTGCACGTGTATCTTGTCACTGTTTTCTTACCAATGTTATGTTGTCTCGTACTCTCTGTCCAACAAGTAGACATAGATATTTAATTTATCTCCTTTTTTTGCTTAAAAATATTTAATTTGTCGCTTTCAAATAAGTATATATATTACTTATGATAGTTCTTCGTTATTATACAAAAAAATCTAAATTATGTTCCATATTGTGAAATTAGAGAAATGATTAAATAAATTCATTATCTGGTTATAATAGACTTTAATTAATGAATTAAACAATACTAATTGGGACGGAGGTAGGCTTAGGTCTAATGAGGCCATGTCCGCCGAGAAATTTTTTAGTACATACAGTATACTGACATGGTATATACAGCCAATAAAGAAATAACATCTGATTCATCACACATTTTAATATTTTTCGATCCTGTTTCTGTAACTCTTCCATTTTGTTTTTTGCTGGCTGTCTATTTTCTTCTGCATTAGACCTCCATATCAAATCAATTCACTAAAATGTTTACAAGAATTTCTCGCCTCAAATATAAAGCATCCAAGTCTTGCCCACTTTGATTTATGGTCCTTTCGCGGATTTTCCCATAGCCGTATATGAAGAACCAGAATCAAATTGTTCACTCTTCAATCATTCACCATTCACCAAGAAGATGGGCTATCCCTATTGACAATACCATTTGGTTGGTTAGATGAAATTCCAAGACAGACACACATATAAACCAAGAAATCTTTTCGAAAATATATATATATATATATATATATATATTTCTTTGAAATCTCACACAAGGTATCTAGAATTTTAATAATCAAGAAGTCCAATTATAATTGTAGAATAGAAATGGCTTTGTGAGTTTCATGGCACCTATATATTATCCTTTTCAATCTATTTTCAAATGTTTAACTCCTAACCATATCCATAATTGACCCTTGATTTACTGACTAGATTAGATACCAAATATAAATTTCAGAAATTAAATAACAGATGGAATGGTCTATGTGCAGAGAAAAATTAAGTTCGCATTTGTATTGATTTGGGTCCTTGTATTCTTAAAAATGAAACATGGGATTTGAGCTTGTCAAAGAGACTAAGGTTGCTTTGGATGATAATACTTGCCAGAGAGACTAAGATTGCTTTGAATGATAAGATTGCTTTGGATAATAATCTTCTAAGTTTGAGACAGATGGGATCCCAACGGAGAAGAAGAGAGTTATAGTAGTAACAGTGTTAAGGTGTGTAGTTGCTGATATGGCAAAATGGGACAAATGTTATTTTTTTATTGATAGTGTGTACCACATCAGATTCCATATCAATGTACTTTATGTACTGAAAAATTTCTCATGTCCGCCTCCCCCAATTTTTGCTTTTAACATTTTATATATATTAAATATATTTGTTTTTGGGTCATTACCTTCGTTGGTCCCTTTATAAAATTGGTTTTAATTTTTTTTCAGTCTCCAAATCAAGTTAGGATTCTTTTAGTATTTTTATGTGGATCTTAATTAATTAATTTTTAGAAAATATTGTATATAGAGTTTATAAATATTTTTTCATCTGAACCTAGATAAATTATATATTTTTCATCCTATTTATATCGTATAATATACCATACAAAGACAATAAATAGGAAACAAAATTTTTCTTCTCCTTGTTTTTGGTATATATTGATTTCCAATTTAATTTCATCCATCTACACAATAAAGTCAATAACTTTGGCACACAAGAAAAGTAATAACTTTTATATTTTTGTACTTTTCACATTTTTATTTAGAAGAAAATAACATTTTTGAAAATTTAAAAGAATGAGGAATATTATTTTGATTTATGTTTTATTTTATTTTTTTATTTTTGTTTTTGTTTATGTTAATAAACTGATATATAATAAAATTAAAATATTAGAAGAAAATTATATATGCTTTTTAACAGTACAAAATAAAAATGTATGTTTTTCTTTTTAAATATTGTACATTAATTTTTTTTGTGGTGAATTTTTTTTTTTTTAATGTTATGAAAATTTGTTTATATTAATAAATTGATTTTTTTTCCCCAAAATGTTTTTTTTTTTAAAATTTTTTTTTTCAAAACTCCTGGCTCCGCACCTGATACAAGGCATAGACCCTACATTCACGTGCAGAATAATGACAATACTTCATTACCAAAAAGATCACATCCTACGACTCTACATCGGTACAACAAAATAATGCAGAATAATTTTCACTATATTTCTGCATCCACATGCACGTATCAATGAGAACTATAGCTGGAAGAAACATAGTACGGATTTTTTCAACATATATAGATATATATATATATATATATATATATATATATATATATATATATATATTTATATATTCTTTCATTGCAGCTTGAAAAACTTATCATCATCAAATATAAACTTTTAATGCATCGTTATCAATTTTGAAAATAAAGAATTTTGCAAGTATATGTGCTTTACAGATAACTTACTTTATATTGCAAATAATAAAATGTGGTTTTAAAAATTGGAAGAAAAATGAGTGGATTTGTGTATATTATATTCGGATAAAATTGTATATGAAGCATTCTAGAAGTCCAGTTGGTGCGGTCCATTGATAAGATATTGACACTGCGTAAAGTTACATGTGGCGTCAAGACTTGGCATATTATCTGAATGTAAAAGCATGAATAGATTATATCGCTTGAATTTTCCTAGTTAATACTAAGGTGGTCGTTTACTATTTTCTACGATTAGGACCATGAAGAAGTAGACACAATCAGATGTGCGAGTTTCTTGTCTTTTTAGGGCCATTTCTTTCCAAATAAGATAATTTAGTGGGATAAAATTCGTTTAAACGATGTGGCTTAACAAACCATGATAGGATCCTCTCAGAATTTTTGGATAGTTTTGTCTAGGAAAGTCTCATTGAACAATCTTTAAAAAAAGTCCAATAAAACATCACTTGAACCTCAGACAACTATGTGAGATCTCACATCGGTTGGAAAGGAGAATGAAGTATGGATACATTTCCCTTGCGACGCATTTTGACAAAACAGTACAGGCTGGGCCCAAAGCGGACAATATCGCAAGCGGGTGGACTAAACTGTTACAGTTGGTATCAGAGCCAGTACCCGGATCGGTGTGCCAGCGAGGACATTGGGCCCCAAGAGCGGAGGATTGTGAGATCTCACATCAGTTGGAAAGGAAAACGAAGCATGCCTTAAAAGAGAGTGTGGATACCTTTCCCTCGCGACGCGTTTTGACAAAACCGTGCAGACTGGATCCAAAGCGGACAATATCGCATGCGGGTGGACTGGACTGTTACAACTAACACAGAATAAAAAATAATACTTCAATATATATATATATATATATATGATAGAACCTACCTTGATAACCACTCAGGACTCCTCCTAAAAAAGTCTCACTAGATAATTTTTAAATAAATCCCAATGAGATATTACCCGAACAGTACTGGACAATCACATCCATACAATATAAAATAATAGCTTACTATATATATATATATATATATATATATATAAGTCACAATAGCATGCAAACCTAGAACTACAGCCAACATTTACAGCTCATTATATTATATGGCATTATTTCACATATATACCAAGGTCACTACTATATTCATGATTTAAATTAGAGCATTTTAAAAGTACTTAAAAAATCAAGTAATACAAATCATGCAAAAAAGTTTAAGAAGAATAAAGATAAATATGGAAAGATAAATACTACTACTATTGTGCGAACTGCAGAAACGATATATGATGTATGAGGTAGATTGTCCCCTGACTATGTGAATCTAGGGGAATGAGTTAAAAACAAAAAAAAAATGTGAAATATAAATATCCTATTGAATAGTATGCTATAGTAAGAAAATAACATTTTATTGTTAAAAACATCTCTCCAAACCTCTCATCTACTCTTTGAAAAGTTTTACTTTTAAAACCATTTCATAAACCCATATTTATTACCCCAAAGCTCTAATTAAACAAGTACATTATGCATTGAATAAATCAACATTAATTCATTATAACGACCAAAACAATAACCACACATTTATTCAAGCATCAAGACTATACATCAAACATTTAATCTATCATTTTAAATCTTAAACTGCCCATATGTATCTACAACCCTTTATACCATATTATATACCAAGTACTGCCATGTGCTTCTTAGTGTTCCAAGGCACCACAGGTTAGTGCGGGAGGAGGGGAAAACTCATCATGACCTTTTAGCTTCTAAAGAAATTGTTGTAGGAACCTTATCATTATTCTTTGTAGTGATAAATATATACTAGCCATAATTAAATATCAATTGTAACCATCAGTAATATGGCCCACCAACTCGTCATGCCCAATACCACCATTATCCTGGCTATGATCTATATCAATTATACTCATTAGTACTATATGGTATAGAATCCTCATCATGTCCAGTATTACCAAATGTCTATTAGATCCAAAAGCATATAATCATATAAATCACTAATCAGATCATAGTCTCATCAACCATTTCAAATAAGCCTACATTTTTCATGCCATAAAATTATATAATTAATAATTGGGTTAGACATTATTATAGATATCGGAACATTCATATTTCAAGTTTCAAAGGTTCACCATGAATATATTTCTACTGTAAACATTTAAAATTTTGCAAAAAATCACATAAAATGATAATGTATATATAAATGACCATATATGCATAAGTAAATTTTTTTTTATTTTTCAAACGACATATATGTAGATATCTTACTAGTATGCCCAAGTTCATTCGAAAGCAAACCACTCACAGATACTATTACTAATCATTCTTTCTCGTCATCTCAGGATGCAGTACAGATGTCTATAATATAATAAAATATTTTTTAGGCTCTTAAAATTAAACTAAGGATATTGGTGTATATCAAATATCTTAAAATAATTTATATAACTATAAAATTACATAAAGTGGACACAAATAATCCAATTGCACCCAAACATTTAGGATTCGGTATCCAAAATTGGAGTTTTTCACTCGAAGGTTAATTTTATGAAATTAAATCTTCAAATGGTCCTACTAACATCTAATTATACTAAATTCAATTTGGTTTTAAGTTGTCCAAAAACAGTCCTACTTTATCTAGTATTTACACAAATTGACCCATATTGATGAATATCAATATTATGCCAAAAATTCCAACAAGTATTTTATGTATGGAGGTTCATAAGGGTAATTAAATACTAAGTTGTTCCATTAATTAATTAGCTATTTCCTTTTAGTTTTATTCTTTTTTCATTTGAGCTATAGACACTACAAAATTTACCAAGTAGTTTATTAAATAATGTGGTGAAATTATTTGTCATTTTTTATTGGTTAGCAAATATATATTCTAGATATAGATGAGTGAAGCTTTTACAAAATGGATATGATTAAATATCCATACCATGCTACATCATTTGGTAAATTATTTGATGAGTTTTCTGTATCTTTAGTATTATTTATTTATTTTTTATTACTGTGCTAAAACATGGCTATTATTATATGAAAGGAATACAAAAACAAATTGCTCAATTCACAAGTAGGCATCATGCTAAAGTCAAATCTTCAAAAGAAAAAACGAGGAAAGGATCATTATGCATGTTGGCCAGGTTTTTTTTTATAGCAATGTGACAAAAAAATTTGACATTTATATTCATCGACGTGTTGTTTAGAATAGAGTCATGGAATATTCACAAACACACATTAGTTTGAATATTGAACTACGTGTATGATCAAGAATTGAATCGGAGATGCTTGAAGAATATTATCTTATCCTCTCGCGACCACGCCCTTATCCTCTTATCTTCAAAAACAAATTAATATTTTCTTCCCTAAGATGTGGACATATATCTAGCTATTTTGAAAAAAGATATATCTAACTATTTTGAAATAATTTTCTGATATCTTCTTAAAATGAAATAAAATAAAATTCGAAACCCTTTGACGGCCCAATGATTAAGGACTGCACTAATCTTTTGATTACCATTTTTTTATTTTCTTTCTTATTGAAAATTTCAATAATCTATTTTCCATCTTTTGTCTTGTCATGTTTCATTTTTGGTTTGCCATTTCAAATGAGTAGTGGTCCTCAACATCCTTTTTATCCAATATAAAAGGGAAATTGGGCATGATTTTTTTAATTATTAATAATATTTATTTCCTTTTATATATATAGATATATTTTTGATAATTTGAGAATGGAAAATTTTAACACCGGTTCGTGAATCTAGGATTTAAAGGTAATATTACCAATGGACTAGTCATTCTCGTTTATTTACAATCTTCCCCCTTTTATACTAGTCTCTCAGATGGCTGCTTTTGTGTTCATTTCATTTTGTTGCTTCTTTGCAAGGGCATTGTGGATTAATTAGAATATTGACAAATTTTGTACCATGTGTTCAAAACGTGTGGTCTTCTCTTTTATTCCCATGTTACGTATTTAAAATGTAACTTTCATGCTCTGCGCGGAAGTTAAATTGATGATAAGTCTTGTCTGTCGTAGCATTACCTAGTGGAGACGGTTGGTGCAAATTTCTTGTCACCATTAGTAGACTTATAAGTCTACATTTCTGTTCATTCAGCGAGAAAAAAAGTCTACATTTTTGTTCATTTGGTAGGTTCATCGTACATTGATTTTTCATCCGCTTTGGTATACTTTCGTGGGCCTAGGAGTGGAAGTTTATCTGTTCTTATGTATTTTAGTGGTCCCAATAGAAAAGTTTATACCTTATTATTATTATTTTTTAATAATATTCTAAGGGTAAGAAAAACAAATTAGATTTATTGAATTTTTTTTTTGGGTGAATAAGTAGATTTATTGAACTACTTCGTATATTGGCGTGCTTTTTATATATTGCCAAAATTTATTGAACTACGAGTCTGATCAAGAATTAAAATGTCAAGAAGATACGACAATGATTATTAACACAATGGATATCCTTCAACTTATGCTGATGTTTATTGTATAACACAATACATTGGCCTGACTTTTATATATTGACCAAAATTTATAGAACCACGTGTATGATCAAGAATTAAAATGTTAAGAAGATAGGACAATAATAATTAATACAATGAATATCCTTCAACTTATGCTGACATTTTAAAAATGTTAACAATATATGACCATAATGAATCAATGATCGATTATCTTAGAGCTTTTCGTGTTCATTGGATCTGTCTGTCTATTTAAATTTTTTTTTCCATATTAAACTAATAAACAATTTTTTAAAATAATCATCTTTAATTAAGCATGTAAATCCCTAACAAACTAAAGTGATATTAAAAAAAAAATTTATTTAGTAGATCATCTATTTGTGAATGATCTAATAGACAATGTGAATCATAAATTAAACCTCTTCTTGTCCTCTATCTTCATTAATTCACAGTCTTTTCTCTCTTTTCTCTCTTTCCTCTCTATTCTCATCTCCTCTTTTAACATCCCAATTTTTTTCATTGGAAAAGAATTTTAAGTAAACATTGTCAATTGATTAATATTACACCACCAAAGCACTAACATCTTTTTAATCCTTTATCATATAAATTTTAATGGACAGAACCATTAAAGATACTTTTAATATACTAAGAAATAAGAAGAAAATGTTGCCATTAGAACTTAGTTTGAAGCTTTTCCTTTTTTTTTTTTTTTTGGATGAAAGAAACAAAATTGAAACCTTCACTTTCAATTTTTTTTTTTTTTTAGTTTACATACGAGGAAGAGAGGGAGAGAGAGGGAAAGATCTTCATTTGCAAAGGATGGGGGGGAGAGAAAGAGAGAGAGAGAGAGAGAGTGTAATTTTCAAGAAGAGAGAGAAAGAAAAGGGAGAGAATTTTTTTTTAGAGAAGAGATGTCAGGACCCGCCCAGAATTCCTGCCCCGGAACCCTAGACAAGCCCTGATCCCAGGGAAATACCACCGAACCTTCCAACGGAAAATCCGACAGCACCTCCCCTAAGGGTAGGACTTACCAAAAATTACCTGCACTGAGAACACACTTCTATTTTCACCCCCTTATTCCTCCCGCAAAACTACAAATTGATTCCACAAATTTATAACACTTCACAACAGTAACAGCAGCCCAGTGCATAAATAAAACATAAGTGTCGAAATAGTATACAGAGCTTCCTGAAGTGCTAATCAACAGAAAATACAACAAGATGAAAGAAATAATACAACTAAAAAGAATGAGTACAAAAGTACTTCTCAAAACACGATAGCGACGGAGAACTGGTTCGCCCCGGAAGAACGTCTATCACCCCTTGCACCTAAGGGAATGGAACTTAAAAACGTGAGATGCTAATCATCTCAATGAGTGACCCTAGCCACTGAACACTTTTAATAATAATAATAATAATAATATAACAAATAAGGGAATTAAATTAATACCAACAATTAATAAATAAATAATAATAACAGTTGGAATAATAATTTTCCCTCAAAACTCTCACTAATCACTCCGTTGGAAATGTTTCCTTTTTAAAACAATTTCACAAAACCCGATATTCGAACTTCTCGAAAACCAAGGGATCAAACCATTTGATAAACAATAAATAAATAAATACCCCAATATATAATTAAAGTGTAATAAATCATAATAAATAACTTTGAACACTTTTGGGGTTTGGAACTTTATCTGAAAATTTACACTTGACGCACCACACCATATACCGATGATGCCCTCCGATACCTAGCGTCCTGAGCACCGACTGGCGGGGAGATTAAAGAGAGAAACTTGCAAACGGCACTTCGGCGTTCCGACAGTACCGCTGCTGAAACCGTCATCTCGGCCAAGGAGGGGGGCGGCTGTGGCCAATATCACACTTGCCTGTCCACGGTCCAAATGGCAACTCACAGGAGACATAATACTTGCGCGCTAAACCACATATACATATACCAGAACACCAATACTGTATGAATGTGTCTAAAATAATTATTTAAGCAACCGTACCATTCTTTCCAAAATTACCGTGGGAAATATACCAAAATTTCACACTTACCATCCCACATATTTTTATTTAACAAACCGGTACGAAAACATCGATAACAAATAAAACCATAATTTTTCTCATAATACGAGGTTCAACGAATAAAATACTGTAGGCATAATTATAAATTAAACCACCAATTTAACAAATATTTTCATAAAATATTTAAACCAATTATGCCTAAGTATATTTTTAAAACCACATACGATTATTATCGAAATATACTTTGCTCATGCATAATCAATAAATTAAATCACAATAAAATCGTAATTAAATTGTACCACATGAGCATAATTTAAATACCAATTAAACACTAATTAAACATAATTAATTGCCCAAAATATTTTTAAAGGTGGGTCACTCACCTTAAGCGCGTATATCAGCTAAGATCCTTCACAGGATCAACTCCACTACTCGTACGCGCACCTAAAACATCCACAGTATACCAACCAAATATATTAATATTTTAATCGGGTAACTCCCAAATGGGTACCCGGGGAGCGAACACAAACAACATCTAAAAGTTACAAGTTATATACCAGATCGAAGCTTGAGTGATGAGGATCACGGATTCGGTCTTACTTTCCGGTGATCGGACCCAAGGTGGCCGGAATCTCGCCGGAAAGATTTCGGGATTCGACTCCTCAATTCTCCCAAACCGTCGCGAATTGGCGGAAAAGGATGCCGGATTTGGATTCAGGAGGTCAGAATCAGTGGATAGGGACCGGCGGTGCAACTGGGTACTCGCCGGAACAGTAACTTCCGGCGAGCCGCCGCGGGCACCGGGAACCGTCGCCGGCGGCAGCGCGTGCGGTGGCCGTTGGCTGAGATTTTTGATGGTTTTGTAGATCGAGGGGAGAGGATTCCAACGGGACCGGCAGTGAGGCAAATGGAGGCCCGACGGCGGAGAAATCAGGGTTTGAAGATTTTCGGCCCCTCACCGGAAAACGCTCCGATCCCGGTGCGTCGGAGGTCTGGTTGCCGTGAAATTTGGTGGGTAGGCCGGACTTGAGGAGGTGGTGAGGGGTGGCTGGCGCGTGTAGCCTTAAAATGGCCGGAAACAGGGCAAACGGCGGTGGAGGGAAAAATCACCGCCGAACTTTGTCACCTCGATCCGGGCACGTCTGGCGACCAACAGCCGTGAGATTTTGGGGTTTGGCCGGAAATGGAAAGCCGCTCCCGTCTGGCTGGCGCGTGTAGCAAAAATCGACCGAAAAATTGGACGATTCCGGCGGTCGGCCGGTTTCTCTCTCTCTCTCTCTCTTTCTCTCTCTTCCCCGGCGTTTTTGCCAAATAAAAGCCACCGTGGTGACACTGTTCATCCACGTGGACCAATCAGGTGATGACACATGGCATTACTGTGCACTTAAGCCAAATATAATAAAATATTACGGTATCCGGCGAATTTCAAACGTCCATAACTTTTTAACCAAATGTCCGATTTAAGCGTGCCGCTAGTCTATGAACTCGTATCGAGGAGTACTTTACAATCATGCAAGAGTCAAAACAAAATTACACAACAAGAAAAAGTCAACTCTCGGCACCTTTTGGACTATTTGCACCTCGACTTGTTTTGCCCATAATTTTCAAACCGTAGCTCCATTTTCAACGTGCTACTAGTCTACGAACTCAGGGCATCATGCACTTCGCCACGGTACCCTGGTCAACTAGAAATTCCAACTAGGACAAAAAGTCAACTGTTGACCCCCTCGGTCAATGTGCACGGATTCCGGTGTGATTTGGGACGGGGTGTTACAACCTCCCCCCCCCCTTATAAAAATTTCATCTTTGAAATTCCGCAAGTCACTGGAACAGATAAGGGTACTGATCACGCATCTGCGCTTCGAGCTCCCACGTTGCTTCCTCGACTAAATGGTTTCGCCATAAAACTTTAACTAGAGGAATAGTCTTGTTACGTAGCACCAGCTCCTCGCGATCCAAAATCTGCACTGGCTGCTCCACCTACGAAAGATCTTCCCTTAATTCTATGTCAGGACTCTCGAGTACGTGTGAGGGGTCTGCAATATGCCTCCGTAGCATCGAAACATGAAACACGTTGTGCACTCGGGCTAGCTCTTCCGGTAACGCCAACCTATAAGCCACAGGGCCAATCCTCTCCGTAATCTCGTAAGGCCCAATATAACGAGGACCCAACTTACCTCGTCGACCAAAGCGTACGACTCCTTTCCATGGAGATAGCTTTAGGAATACCCAATCCCCTACTTCGAATTCCAAATCCTTCCTACGCACATCGGCGTAACTCTTCTGTCGATCTTGAGCAACCTTCAATCGGTCCTTAATGATTTTCACCTTGTCCAAAGTCATCCTTAAATATTCAGATCCAACCGCATTATTCATTGCAAGGAGTCTCTCTTCTCCTACCTCATTCCAACACAGAGATGTCCGACACTACCTCCCATGTAAAGCTTCATACGGGGACATCCCAATACTCGCCTGATAACTGTTGTTGTAGACAAATTCTATCAATGGCAATTGTTCATCCCAACTACCGCGAAATTGCATAACACACGACCTTAGCATGTCTTCTAATGTCTGAATTGTGCGCTTAGCTTGTCCATCAGATTGCGGGTGAAAAGCGGTGCTGTAGTTAAGTCTTGCTCCTAATGCATCAGCCAACTTCCGCCATATTCGTGAAATAAAATACGAATCTCGATTGAAGACGATGGCTAACGGTACCCCATGAAAACTTACAATACGTTGCACGAATAACTGGGCTAACTTCTCCGGTGAAAAACGTTCTCGTACCGGTAAGAAGTGTGCCGACTTGGTAAGACGATCGATGATTACCCAAATGCCATCGTACCTTCTAGGTGTGGAAGGAAGCTTGAATACGAAGTCCATGTTGAGTTCTTCCCACTTCCACACGGGAATCGGTAAGGATTGGAGTAGTCCCGAAGGCTTCTGTCTTTCTGCCTTTACTTGTTGGCAGATTAAACACTTTGATACAAAATCTGCCACTTCTCTCTTCATGCCAATCCACCAATAATACTTAACAAGCGTTCGGTACATTTTGGTACTTCCAGGATGCATCGCATACATCGAGCTATGCGCCTCTTCGAAAATCTCCTTCTTGAGTTATGGGATATCAAGAACACAAAGTCGTCCTTTATACACGAGGGCTCCATCCCTCCTTATGGAAAACTCCGGATCAAGACCTTTTTGTACCTTGCCCTTAATTGTTCTCAATTCAGGATCTTCCAATTGAGTCTCCAATATACGATCCACCAACACCGGTCGCACCTGAAAACTAGCCATAAGAACTCCCGAAGGATGCATATGCATTAACACCCCCATCTTCTTCAACTCCACCATGAGAGGTAGTTGGATGGCTTGGATGTGAGCAAGAGATCCGATAGCCTTCCTACTCAAAGCATCTGCTACTACATTCGCCTTGCCTGGGTGATAATCAATCACACAGTCATAATCCTTCAACAACTCCATCCATCTCCTTTGCATCATATTTAACTCCTTCTGAGTAAAAATGTACTTGAGGCTTTTGTGGTCGGTATAAATTTGGCATGTGGCCCCATACAAGTAGTGTCTCCAGTTCTTTAGAGCAAAGACTACCGCCGCCAATTCTAAGTCATGCATAGGGTAATTCTGTTCGTGCTGCTTCAATTGATGTGATGCGTACGCTACCACCCTTTGATTCTGCATTAGCTTAGCACGCAACCCAACCCTTGATGGGATGCATCACAATAGACTTCAAAACCTTCATTCCCATTAGGTAAAGTTAAGACAGGTGCGGATGTCAACCTTTGCTTCAACTCCTGAAAACTCTGTTCACACCTGTCCGTCCAACTAAATTCAACGTTCTTTCGGGTTAAATTATGAAGCGGTCCAGCAATTTTCAAAAACCCTTCTATAAAACGAAGGTAATATCCCGCTAATCCAAGAAAACTTCGTACTTCCCTCACAGTGATAGGGCGCTCCCAACTCAACACTGCCTTCACCTTATCGGAGTCCACATAGATGCCTTCGGCTGACACCATATGTCCGAGAAAACCCACTTGATTCAACCAGAACTCACACTTGTCGAATTTAGCATATAGCTGATGCTGCCTCAGAGTTTGGAGCACTCTTTTCAAATGTCTCACGTGCTCTTCTTGGCTCCTTGAATAGATCAGGATGTCATCTATAAATACAATGACAAAACGATCCAAGTACGGACGAAACACCCTATTCATCAAATTCATAAAAGCTGCTGGGGCATTGGTGAGTTCGAACGACATCACTAGGAATTCATAATGTCCGTACCTCGTCCTAAAGGTAGTCTTAGGAATGTCCGACTCTCAGATCCTTAACTGATGGTATCCAGATCTCAAGTCGATCTTGGAGAACACTTTGGCACCTTGGAGTTGGTTAAAGAGATCATCTATCCTGGCAATGGATAGCGATTAGGGATGGTGACCTTATTGAGTTGCCGGTAGTCAATACACAGTCTTAGACTACCATCCTTCTTCTTCACAAACAAAATTGGAGCGCCCCATGGTGATATGCTTGGTCTAATAAACCCCTTTATCTACCAAATCTTGCAATTGGACCTTTAGCTCCCTTAGCTCCGCTGGAGCCATCCGATACGGCGGTAGAGAAATCGGCACAGTACCCGGAATTAATTCAATGGGAAAGTCAACTTCTCTTTCCGGAGGCAATCCTGGTAACTCCTCAGGAAACACATCCGGAAAATCCCGCACAACGGGCATGTCTTCCAACCTGACCCCACTTACTCGGGTATCTATCACATGAGCCAAATACCCTTGGTAACCTTTATTCAGTAGCTTCTTGGCGGTAAGGGTAGATATCAACCTCGGCAAGGGCCTTCCAACCTCCCCACGGAATACAACTTCTGGCAACCCTGGCCTCCTAAATGTAACTTCTTTGCTAAAACAATCTACAGATGCATGGTTCCTTGCCAACCAATCCATGCCCTAGATTACATCAAGTCCGGATAGATCCAACAGGATCAAGTCCGCTTCCATCACTTGATCTTCGATGCAGAAGAAACATTCCTTGATTAACTGGCTAGGCCACAAGGATTCTCCTGCAGGGGTGGCTATTTCTAGCAGACATTCTAAAGGAGTAGGGGTCATACCGACCCGAACGATAAATGCTCTTGAGATAAACGAATGTGTTGCTCCCGGGTCTATAAGCACACATACGTCATTACCAAAAATATTCAAAGTACCTGTAACAACGTCAGGCGTAGTCCTGGCTTCCTGCTGCATCATAGTAAACACCCGACCTTGACCTGTCTGCTGGGGTTTCCTTCCTCTACCTCGACTCGATCCTGCAGACGGTTGGGCTGATCCGGAAGAAGCTCCTACTGCCTGACTCCCTTGGGAACTCTGACTTCGAAATACACCAGTATGCTGTGCTTGTCGACCTGCTCCTAGCACACTGCCACTACCATAAGGGCACTCCCTCCTTATGTGGCCTGGCTGCCCACACTAAAAGCATAAACCATCCATCTGACACGGCCCAGAATGCTTCCTCCTACAAATTGGACAAATCCGCGGAGAACCAAAGTGTGACTGCTGATACGAGCTTGTATCCCCACTGATCGAATGGCGAGCTGACTGGGGCATACGATAACTGCCCCTCCTCTGAAATCTGCCTCGTGGGCTTAGCCCATCACTATCTGAGCCTGAACTATGGCTTTTCTTAGCTGCCCCCTGTCGAGGTACCCCACTATATGAACCTTCGAATGATCTGCGCCTCGAGGGTCTGCGCATCTCCGCCTGTCTCTCTAGCTCGAGCACTGCATCCCTGGCGGACTGATAAGTGGGATGTACTGATCCAGAAAGGGTGAAGGCTATATTCTCATTCAAGCCGTCTATGAACCTCACCTTCTTCACATGATCGTCGGGAATCATGTGCATGCAGAATTCTAATAATTCCCGAAATCTTCTCTTGTACTCAAACACTGTCATGTTCCCCTGTTGCAGTTCCTCGAACTCTCTCCTTCTTGCCTCACGATAGGCAGGAGGACAATACTCAGTAGAGAAGGCAACCTTAAACTGATCCCATGTATGCCTTCTGCGAGTGTTTTCTATTTGCCACCATTTTCGGGCGTCTCCTTCTAACATGAAACCAGAAATCCTCACCATATCCTCGTCGGGGCACTGCATCCCCTCTTCCAAGATTTCCTCCATGTTGGATAGCCAATTCATGGCTACAGCTGGGCCTTGGCTTCCATCGAAATTCACGGCTCCTAAACGTCGAACCTGATCCACGGATCGATTACTAGAGCTTGAACCTCCTAAGGCTCTAGTTAGTTGAGAGACCAGATTTCTAAGGCTCGATTGACTCCCGGAACTCTCCGTTGAGCGTTCCCGAGTTCTACGTCTGTCCCGCCTACTCATCGTAGCAAATTCTGAGGAACAAACAAGAGTTTAGAAACAGGGACACTTGAGCATGATTACAAAAGGAAGAATTTACGGATGGGCTATACAGCAATGCACAGTCTCTTAGGATTACAAGAACCTATGCTCTGATACCAACTGTCGGGACCCGCCCAGAATTCCTTCCCCGGAACCCTAGACAAGCCCTGATCGCAGGAAAATACCACCGAACTTTCCAATGGAAAATTCGGCAGCACCTCCCTTAAGGGTAGGACTTACCAAAAATTACCTGCACTGAGAACACACTTCTATTTTCACCCCCTTATTCCTCCCGCAAAACTACAAATTGATTCCACAAATTTACAGCATTTCACAACAGTAACAGCAGCCCAGTGCATAAATAAAACATAAGTGTCGAAATAGTATACAGAGCTTCATGAAGTGCTAATCAACAAAAAATACAACAAGATGAAAGAAATAATACAACTAAAAGGAATGAGTACAAAAGTACTTCTCAAAACACGATAGCGACAGAGAACTGGTTCGCCCCGGAAGAACGTCTATCACCCCTAGCACCTAAGGGAACGGAACTTAAAAACGTGAGATGCTAATCATCTCAATGAGTGACCCTAGCCACTGAACACTTTTAATAATAATAATAATAATAATAATAATATAACAAATAAGGGAATTGAATTAATACCAACAATTAATAAATAAATAAAAATAACAGTTGGAATAATAATTTTCCCTCAAAACTCTCACTAATCACTCCGTTGGAAATGTTCCCTTTTTAAAACAATTTCACAAAACCCGATATTCGAACTTCCCGAAAACCAAGGGATCAAACCATTTGATAAACAATAAATAAATAAATACCCCAATATATAATTAAAGTGTAATAAATCATAATAAATAACTTTGAACACTTTTGAGGTTTGGAACTTTATCTGAAAATTTACACTTGACGCACCACACCATATACCGGTGATGCCCTCTGATACCTAGCGTCCTGAGCACCGACTGGCGGGGAGATTAAAGAGAGAAACTTGCAAACGGCACTTCGGCGTTCCGACAGTACCGCTGCTGAAACCGTCATCCCGGCCAAGGAGGGAGGCGGCTGTGGCCAATATCAAACTTTCCTGCCCACGGTCCAAATGGCAACTCACGGGAGACATAATACTTGCGCGCTAAACCACATATACATATACAGAACATCTATACTGTATGAATGCGTCTAAAATAATTATTTAATCAACCGTACCGTTCTTTCCAAAATATTTAAACCAATTATGCCCAAGTATATTTTTAAAACCACATACGATTATTACCGAAATATACTTTGCTCATGCATGATCAATAAATTAAATCACAATAAAATCATAATTAAATTGTACCACATGAGCATAATTTAAATACCAATTAAGCACCAACATAATTAATTGCCCAAAATATTTTTAAAGGTGGGTCACTCACCTTAAGCGCGTATATCAGCTAAGATCCTCCGCAGGATCAACTCCACTACTCGTACGCGCAACTAAAACATCCACAGTATACCAACCAAATATATTAATATTTTAATCGGGTAACTCCCAAATGGGTACCCGGGGAGAGAACACAAATGACATCTAAAAGTTACGAGTTATATATCGAATCGAAGCTTGAGTGATGAGGATCACGGATTTGGTCTTACTTTCCGGTGATCGGACCCGAGGTGGCCGGAATCTCACCGGAAAGCTTTTGGGATTCGACTCCTCAATTCTCCCAAACCATCGCAAATTGGCGAAAAAGGATGCTGGATTTGGATTCAGGAGGTCGGAATCAGTGGATAGGGACCGGCGGTGCAACTGGGTACTCGGTGGAACAGTAACTTCCGGCGAGCTGCCGCGGGCACCGGCAACCGTCGCCGGCGGCGGCGCGTGCTGTAGCCGTTGGTTGAGCTTTTTGGCGGTTTTGTAGATCTAGGGGAGAGGATTCCAACGGGACCGGTGGTGAGGCAAACGGAGGCCGGAAGGCAGAGAAATCGGGGTTTGAAGATTTTCGGCCTCTCGCAGGAAAACGCTCCGATCCCGGCGCGTCGGAGGTCCGGTGGCCATGAAATTTGGTGGGTAGGCCGGAATTGAAGAGGTGGTGAGGGGTGGCTGGCGCGTGTGGCCTGAAAATGGCCGGAAACAAAGCGCGGTGGCTGGCGGTGGAGGGAAAAATCACCGCCGAGCTTCGCCGTCTCGATCCGGGCGCGTCCGGCAACCAACGGCCGGAAATGGGAAGCCGCTCCCGTCTGGCCGGCGCGTGTAGCAAAAATTGGCCGAAAAATTGGACGATTGCGACGGCCGGTCGATTTCTCTCTCTCTCTCTCCTCTCTCTCTTTCTCTCTCTTCCCCAACGTTTTTGCCAAATAAAAGCCACCGTGGTGACACTGTTCATCCACGTGGACCAATTAGGTGATGACACGTGGGATTACTGTGCACTTAAGCTAGATATAATCGACGAGTTCAGAGACTAGTGGCACGCTTAAATCGGACATCTGGTTAAAAAGTTATGGACGTTTGAAATTCGCAGGATACCGTAATATTTTATTATATCTGGCTTAAGTGCACAATAATGCCACGTGTAGTCACCTGATTGGTCCACGTTGGTGAACAGTGTCACCCACGGTGGCTTTTATTTGGCAAAAACGTCGGGGAGGAGAGAGAAAGAGAGAGAGGGGAGAGAGAGAGAGAGAGAGAGAGAGAAACGACCGGCTGCCGGAAATCGTCCAATTTTCCGGCCGATCCTGCTACACGCACCTGCCAGACGGGAGCGCCTTCCCATTTCCGGCCGAACCCTGAAATTTCACGACCGCCGATCGCTGTACGCGCCCAGACCGAGCCGGCGAAGCTCGGTGGCGATTTTTTCCCTCCACCACCAGCCACCGCCGTTGACCCCTTTGTTGCCATTTTCAGGCCGCACGCACCAGCCACCCCTCACCACCTCCTCATTTCTGGCCGGCCCACCAAATTTCACGGCCACCGGACCTCCGACGCGCTGGGATCGGAGCATTTTCCGGCGAGGCGCCGAAAATCTTCAAACCCCGATCTCTCCGCTGTCCGGCCTCCGTTTGCCTCACCACCGGTCCCGTTGGAATCCTCTCCCCTCGATCTACAAAACCCCTAAAAATCTCAGCCAACGGCCATCGCACGCGCCGCCTCAGGCGACGGTTACCGGTGACCGCGGCGGCCGGCCGGAAGTCACTGTTCCGGCGAGTACCCAGTTGCACCGCCGGTCCCTGTCCACTAATTCTGACCTCCTGAATCCAAATCCGGCATTCTTTTCCTCCAATTCGCGATGGTTTGGGAGAATTGAGGAGTCGAATCCCGAAAGCTTTCCGGTGAGATTCCGACCACCTCGGGTCCGATCTCCGGGAAGTAAAACCGAATCCGTGATCCTCATCACTCAAGTTCGATTCGGTATATCACTCGTAATTTTTAGTTGTTGTTTGTGTTCGCTCCCCGGGTACCCATTTGGGAGTTATCCGATTAAAATATTAATATATTTGGTTGGTGTACTGTGAATGTTTTCGGTGCGCGTGCGAGTAGTGGAATTGATCCTGCGGAGGATCTTAGCTGATATACGAGCTTAAGGTCAGTGACCCACCTTTAAAAATATTTTTGGACAATTAATTATATTTAATTGGTGTTTAATTGATATTTGAATTATGCTCATGTGGTGCAATTTAATTATTATTTTATTGTGATTTAATTTTTAATTATTATGCATGAGTAAGGTATTTTCAGTAATAAATCGTATGTGGTTTTAAATATTATTTTTGGGCATAATTGGTTTAAATATTTTATGAAAATATTTGTTTAAATTGGTGGTTTAATTTTGTAATTATGCGCACGGTATTTTATTTGTTGAACCTCGTATTACGAAAAAAATTATTGTTCTATTGGTTATCGATATTTTCGTACCGGATTGTTAAATGAAAATATGTGGGATGGTAAATGTGAAAATTGGTATATTTTCCACGGTAATTTTGGAAAACGGTACGGTTGATTTAATAATTATTTTAGACGCATTCATACAGTATTGGTGTTCTGGTGTATGTATATGTGGTTTAGCGTGCAAGTATTATGTCTCCCGTGAGTTGCCATCGGATCGTGGGCAGACAAGTTTGATATTGGCCACAACCGCCCCCCTCCTTGGCCGGGATGACGGTTTCAGCAACGGTACTGTCGGGATGCCGAAGTGCTGTTTGCAAGTTTCTCTCTTTAATCTCCCCGCCATTCGGTGCTCAGGACGCTGGGTATCGGAGGACATTACCGGTATATGGTGTGGTGCGTCAAGTGTAAATTTTCAGATAAAGTTTCAAACCCCAAAGAGTACAAAAGTTATTTATTATATTTATTTATACTTTAATTACATTGGGGTATTTATTTATTTATTATGTATTAAATTGTTTGATCCCTTGGTTTTCGGGAAATACGAATATCGGGTTTTATGAAAATGTTTTAAAAAGGGAACATTTCCAACGGAGTGATTAGTGAGAGTTTCGAGAGAAATTTTTATTTTCAACTGTTATTATTTGCTGGTATTAATTACATTCCTTTATTTGTTGTATTATTATTATTATTATTAAAAGTGTTCAGTAGCTAGGGTCACTCACTGAGATGATTAGCATCTCACATTTTTAAATTCCGTTCCCTTAGGTGCAAAGGGTGGTAGACGTTCTTCCGGGGCGAACCAATTCTCCGCCGCTATCGTAGTTCGAGAAGTACCTTTGTACTCGTTCAATTCAGTTGTAATATTTCTTTCATCTTTGTTGTGTTTTCTATTGAATAGCACTTCATGAAGCTCTGTATACTATTTTGGACACTTATGTTTTATTTATGCACTAGATTGCTGTTATTCTTGTGAAGTGCTGTAAAATTTATGGAATCAATTTGTAGTATTGTGGGAGGAATAAGGGGATAAGTGTAGAAGTGTGTTTTCAGTGCAGGTAATTTTTGGAAAGTCCTACCCATAGGGGAGGTGCTGCTGGATTTTCCGTTGGAAGGTTCGGTGATATTTCCCTGGGATCAGGGCTTGTCTAGGGTTCCGGGGAGGAATTCTGGACGGTGTCTGACAGTTGGTATCAGAGCATAGGTTCTTGTAATCCTAAGGGACTGTGCATTGCTGTACAGCCCATCCGTAAATTTCTCTCTTTTTGTAATCGTGCTTTAGTGTCTTTGTTTCTAAACTCTTGTTTGTTTCCTCAGAATCTGCTATGATGCATAGGCGGAACACACGTAGTACTCGGGAACACTCAGCTGAGAGTTCCGGAAGTCGATCGAGCCTTAGGCAACTTGTCTCTCAACTAACTCGAGCCTTAGGAGGTTCAAGCTCTAGTAATCGATCCGTAGATCAAGCTCGACGTTTGGGAGCCGAGAACTTCGATGGAAGCCAAGGCCCAGCTGCAGCCATAAATTGGCTATCCAACATGGAGAAAATCCTAGAAGAGGGAATGCAGTGCCTCGACGAGGATATGGTGAGAATCTCTGGTTTCTTGTTAGAAGGAGACGTCCGGAAGTGGTGGCAAGTAGAAAAAACTTGCAGAAGGCATACGTGGGATCAGTTTAAGGTTGCCTTCTCTACTGAGTATTGTCCTCCTGCCTACCGTGAGGCAAGAAGGAGAGAGTTCGAGGAATTGCAACAGGGGAACATGACAGTGTCCAAGTACGAGAGAAGATTTCGGGAACTATCCGAATTCTGCATGCACATGATTCCCGACGATCATGCGAAGAAGGTGAGGTTCATAGATGGTCTGAATGAAAACATAGCCCTCAACCTTGCTGGATCAGTACATCCCACCTATCAGTCCGCCAGGGATGCAGTGTTGGAGCTAGAGAGACAGGTGGAGATGAGCAAACCCTCGAGGCGCAGATCATTCGAAGGTTCATACAGTGGAGCACCTAGCCAGGGAGCGTCTAAGAAGAGCCATAACTCAGGCTCATCAGGTAATGGTGGACCGAGCCCACGAGGCAGATTTCAGAGGAGAGGCAGTTATCATATGCCCTAGTCAGCTTGCCATTCAATCAGTTGGGATACAAGCTCGTATCAACAGTCACACTTTGGTTCTCCGCGGATTTGTCCAATTTGTAGGAGGAAGCATTCTGGGCCGTGTCAGATGGATGGTTTATGTTTTCAATGTGGGCAGCCAGGCCACATGAGGAGGGAGTGTCCTTATGGTAGTGGCAGTGTGCTAGGGGCAGGTCGAATAGCACAGCATACTGGTGTATTTCCGGGTCAGAGTTCCCAGGGGAGTCAGGCAGTAGGAGCTTCTTCGGGATCAGCTCAACCGTCTGTAGGATCGAGTCGAGGTAGAGGAAGGAAACCCCAGCAGACAGGTCAAGGTCGGGTGTTTGCTATGACGCAGCAGGAAGCCAAGACCACACCTGACGTTGTTACAGGTACTTTGAATATTTTTGGTAATGACGAACGTGTGCTTATAGAACCGGGAGCAACACATTCGTTCATCTCAAGAGAATTTGTCGTTCGGGTTGGTATAACCCCTACTTTAGAATGCCTATTAGAAATAGCCACTCCTGCGGGAGAATCCTTGTGGCCCAACCAGTTGATCAAGGAGTGTTTCTTCTGCATCGAAGATCTAGTAACGGAAGCGGACTTGATCCTGTTGGATCTATCCAGACTTGATGTAATCTTGGGCATGGATTGGTTGGCAAGGAACCATGCATCCGTAAATTGTTTTAGCAAAAAAGTTACATTCAGGAGGTCAGGGTTGCCAGAAGTGGTATTCCGTGGGGAAGTTGGAAGGCCCTTGCCGAGGTTGATATCTACCTTTACCGCCAAGAAGCTACTGAATAAGAGTTGCTAAGGGTATTTGGCTCATGTGATAGATACCCGAGTAAGTGGGGTCAGGTTGGAAGACATGCCTGTTGTGCGGGATTTTCCGGATGTGTTTCCTGAGGAGTTACCAGGATTGCCTTCGGAAAGGGAAGTCGACTTTCCCATTGAATTAATTCCGGGTACCGTGCCTATTTCTCTACCGCCGTATCAAATGGCTCTAGCGGAGCTAAGGGAGCTAAAGGTCCAATTGCAAGATTTGGTAGATAAGGGGTTTATTAGATCAAGCATATCACCATGGGGAGCTCCAGTTTTGTTTGTGAAGAAGAAAGATGGTAGTCTAAGACTGTGCATAGACTACCAACAACTTAATAAGGTAACCATCCCTAATCGCTATACGTTGCCAAGGATAGATGATCTATTTGACCAACTCCAAGGTGCCAAGGTGTTTTCCAAGATCGACTTGAGATCTGGATACCATCAGTTAAGGATCCGAGAGTCAGACATTCCTAAGACTACCTTTAGGACGAGGTACGGACATTATGAATTACTAGTGATGTCGTTCGGACTCACCAATGCCCCAGCAGCTTTTATGGATTTGATGAACAGGGTGTTTCATCTGTACTTGGATCGTTTTTTCATTGTATTTATAGATGACATCCTGATCTATTCAAGGAGCCAAGAAGAGCACGTGAGGCATTTGAAGAGAGTGCTCCAAATTCTAAGGCAGCATCCGCTATATGCTAAGTTCGACAAGTGTGAATTCTGGTTAAATCAAGTGGGTTTTCTCGGACATATCATGTCAGCCGAAGGCATTTATGTGGATCCTGATAAGGTGAAGGCAGTGTTGAGTTGGGAGCGCCCTACCACTGTGAGGGAAGTACGAAGTTTTCTTGGATTAGCTGGATATTACCGTCGTTTTATAGAAGGGTTTTCGAAAATTGCTGGACCGCTTCATAACTTAACCCGAAAGAAGGTTGAATTTAGCTGGATGGACAGGTGTGAACAGAGTTTTCAGGAGTTGAAGCAAAGGTTAACATCCGCACCTGTCTTAACTTTACCTAATGGGAATGAAAGTTTTGAAGTCTATTGTGATGCATCCCATCAAGAGTTGGGTTGCGTGCTAATGCAGAATCAAAGGGTGGTAGCGTACGCATCACGGCAATTGAAACAGCACGAACAGAATTACCCTACGCATGACTTAGAATTGGCGGCAGTAGTCTTTGTTTTAAAGAAGTGGAGACACTACTTGTATGGGGCCACATGCCAAATGTATACCGACTACAAAAGCCTCAAGTACATTTTCACTCAGAAGAAGTTAAATATGAGGCAAAGGAGATGGATGGAGTTATTGAAGGATTATGACTGTGTGATTGATTATCACCCAGGCAAGGCGAATGTAGTGGCAGATGCTTTGAGTAGGAAAGCTATTGGATCGCTTGCTCACATCCAAGCCATCCAACTACCTCTCATGGTGGAGTTGAACAAGATGGGAGTGTTAATGCATATGCATCCTTCGGGAGTTCTTATGGCTAGTTTTCAGATGCGATCGGTGTTGGTGGATCGTATATTGGAGACTCAAATGGGAGATCCTAAATTGAGAACAATTAAGAGTAAGGTACAAGAAGGTCTTGATCCGGAGTTTTCCATAAGGAGAGATGGAGCCCTCGTGTATAAAGGACGACTTTGTGTTCCTAATATCCCAGAACTCAAGAAGGAGATTTTAGAAGGGGCACATAGCTCGATGTATGCGATGCATCCTGGAAGTTCCAAAATGTACCAAACGCTTGTTAAGTATTATTGGTGGATTGGCATGAAGAGAGAAGTGGCAGGTTTTGTATCAAAGTGCTTAATTTGTCAACAGGTGAAGGCAGAAAGACATAAGCCTTTAGGGCTACTCCAACCCTTACCTATTCCGTGTGGAAGTGGGAAGAACTCAACATGGACTTCGTATTCAAGCTTCCTCCCACACCTAGAAGATACGACGGCATTTGGGTAATCATCGATCGTCTTACCAAGTCGGCACATTTCTTACCAGTACGAGAACATTTTTCACCCGAGAAGTTAGCCCAGTTGTTCGTGCAACGTATTGTAAGTCTTCATGGAGTACCACTAGCCATCGTATCCGATCGAGATCCACGTTTTACTTCACGACTATGGTGGAAGTTGGCTGATGCATTAGGAGCAAGACTTAACTACAGCACCGCTTTTCACCCGCAATCTGATGGACAAGCTGAGCGCACAATTCAGACATTAGAAGACATGCTAAGATCTTGTGTTGTGCAATTTCGCGGTAGCTGGGATGAACAATTGCCATTGATAGAATTTGTCTACAACAACAGTTATCAGGCGAGTATTGGGATGTCCCCGTATGAAGCTTTATATGGGAGGCAGTGTCGGACACCTTTGTGTTAGAGTGAGGTAGGAGAAGAGAGACTCCTTGCAACGAATAATGCGGTTGGATCTGAGTATTTACGGATGACCTTGGACAAGGTGAAGATCATTAAGGATCGGTTGAAGGTTGCCCAAGATCGACAGAAGAGTTACGCCGATGTGCGTAGGAAGAATTTGGAATTCAAAGTAGGAGATTGGGTATTCCTAAAGCTATCTTCATGGAAAGGAGTCGTATGTTTTGGTCGACGAGGTAAGTTGGGTCCTCGTTATATTGGACCTTACAAGATTACGGAGAGGATTGGCCCTGTGGCTTATAGATTGGCGTTATCGGAAGAGCTAGCCCGAGTGCACAACGTGTTTCATGTTTCGATACTACGGAAGTATATTGCAGACCCCTCACACGTACTCGAGACTCCTAACATAGAATTAAGGGAAGATCTTTCGTATGTGGAGCAACCAATGCAGATTTTGGATCGTGAGGAGCGGGTGCTACGTAACAAGACTATTCCTCTAGTTAAGGTTTTATGGCGGAACCATTTAGTCAAGGAAGCAACGTGGGAGCCCGAAGCGCAGATGCGTGATCAGTACCCTTATCTGTTCCAGTGACGTGCGGAATTTCGAGGACGAAATTCTTATAAGGGGGGGAGGTTGTAACACCCCGTCCTACATCACATCGGAATTCGTGCACGTTGACCGAGGTTGACCATTGACCGAGTGGGTCAAAAGTTGACTTTTTGTTCCAGTTGAAATTTCTAGTTGACCAGGGTACCGTAGCGAAGTGCATGATGCCCCTAGTTCGTAGACTAGTAGCACGTCGAAAACGGAGCTACGGTTTGAAAGTTATGGGCAAAACAAGTCGAGGTACAAACTGTCCAAAAGGTGCCGGGAGTTGACTTTTTATTGTTGTGTAATTTTGTTTTAACTTTTGTATGGTTGTAAAGTACTCGTCGATACGAGTTCATAGACTAGTTGCATACTTAAATTGGACATCTGGTTAAAAAGTTATAGATGTTTGAAGTTCGCCGGATATCGTAATATTTTATTATATCTGGCTTAAGTGCACAGTAATGCCACGTGTTGTCACCTGATTGGTCCACGTGGGTGAACAGTGTCACCCACGGTGGCTTTTATTTGGCAAAAACGTCGGGGAGGAGAGAGAAAGAGAGAGAGGAGAGAGAGAAAGAGAGAAACGACCGATCGTCGGAAATCGTCCAATTTTCCGGCCGATCCTTGCTACATGCGTTGGCCAGACGGGAGCGCCTTCCCATTTCCGGCCGAACCCTAAAATTTCACGACCGCCGGTCGCCGGAAATGCCCATACCGAGCCCGAGAAGCTCGGCAGCGATTTTTCCCCTCCACCGCCGGCCACCGCCGTTGACCCCTTTCCGGCCATTTTCAGGCCACACGCGCCAGCCACCCCTCACCACCTCCTCATTTCCGGCCAGCCCACCAAATTTCACGACCACCGGACCTCCGACGCGCCGGGATCGGAGCATTTTCCGATGAGACGCCGAAATCTTCAAACCCCGATCTCTCCGCTGTCCGGCCTCCGTTTGCCTCACCGCCGGTCCCGTTGGAATCCTCTCCCCTCGATCTACAAAACCCCCAAAAATCTCAGCCAACGACCATCGCACGCGCCGCCGCCGGCGACGGTTGCCGGTGACCGAGGCGGCTCGCCGGAAGTTACTGCTCAGGACGCTGGGTATCGGAGGGCATCACCGGTATATGGTGTGGTGCGTCAAGTGTAAATTTTCAGATAAAGTTTCAAACCCCAAAGAGTACAAAAGTTATTTATTATATTTATTTACACTTTAATTACATTGGGGTATTTATTTATTTATTGTGTATTAAATTATTTGATCCCTTGGTTTTCGGGAAATACAAATATCGGGTTTTGTGAAAATGTTTTAAAAAGGGAACATTTCCAACGGAGTGATTAGTGAGAGTTTCTAGAGAAATTTTTATTTTCAACTGTTATTATTTGCCGGTATTAATTACATTCCTTTATTTGTTGTATTATTATTATTATTATTATTAAAAGTGTTCAGTAGCTAGGGTCGCTCACTGAGATGATTAGCATCTCACGTTTTTAAATTTCGTTCCCTTAGGTGCAAGGGGTGGTAGACGTTCTTCCGGGGCGAACCAATTTTCCGCCGCTATCGTAGTTCGAGAAGTACCTTTGTACTCGTTCAATTCAATTGTAATATTTTTTTCATCTTTGTTGTGTTTTCTATTGAATAGCACTTCATGAAGCTCTGTATACTATTTTGGACACTTATGTTTTATTTATGCACTGTATTGCTGTTATTCTTGTGAAGTGCTGTAAAATTTGTGGAATCAATTTGTAGTATTGTGGGAGGAATAAGGGGATGAGTATAGAAGTGTGTTTTTAGTGCAGGTAATTTTTGGTAAGTCCTACCCTTAGGGGAGGTGCTGTCGGATTTTCCGTTGAAAGGTTCGGTGGTATTTCCCTGGGATCAGGGCTTGTCTAGGGTTCCGACGAGGAATTCTGGACAGGTCCTGACAAAGATTGACTAAGTTGGCCTCATGGTGAACTTTTTATAGCGAGAAGAATTTGGCTTCAACCAAGGCACCGTGACGAAGTACCACGCCAAAATCGAAACTAAGTTTAATTTCAAAACCTTCCCAAGGTTACTTATTAGAACCTTATGATACCCTAGTTAGGGAAAACCCCATTAAAAATTCTATAAAAAATTTATAAGTATCTCCTCTGTAAATTAGACTTTCTCTAATATTTCTTGTACAAAAAACTCATTTCGAAAATGTACGTTTGCCTTATTCCTTCCAACCTTACTACAAGTTTTCACAATTTTACAAAACTTTAATAGCAATGATATAGGAATATAACTATAAATAATAAATCATAAATCAAAAATGCCTTTTTTATGTAATAGGACCATGTTCGAAATTTCCTACCTTAACCCGAAATGAGCCCGACTCTCCTCAAGTTTTCATTTAGCATAGGAAATACATAATTATAAAGGCTAATACACTTGTCCAAATGCTACGATAGGCTAGTACTCTTGTATGATGGTTGCAATATCTATCCAAAGACTAATACATCTATCCAAAAGCTATGATACTTGTTCGAAGACTAAAGTACCTACCCAAAGGCTAGTACTCCTGCCTGAATGACTATCTGAAGGCTACTACATCTGCTTGAAGGCTGAAGTACTTGCAAGAAGACTACAATACTTGCTCGAAGGCTAATACTCATATCTGAAAGCTGCAATATCTACTTGAAAGCTAATACACTTGTTCAAAGGCTATGATAACTATCCGAAGACTGAAATACCTATCTAAAGATTAGTACTCCTACCTGAAGGCTACAATACTTGCTCAAGACTTAATATACCTGCTCGAAGGCTAGTACTCATGTCTGAAAACTGCAATACCTACCTGAAGTTAATACATCTATCTCAAAGCTACAATACCTATTCGAAAACTAATACACTTGATGTACCATATGACGTACCAAAGCACGATCTCATGATGTTAGCTGATCATAAATATACTACTATCAGTACAACAAAGGGTGGTTGCCAATAATGGTCATCCACCCCGCTGATCTTGTAGGTAGCAAAAATGTGATACTAGCATATCCATGAGTTTAACTTGGTTTTTTAGGACCCTTTATGAGGTACCTGTCAAAGTCCTAAAATGGACCCAACTAAGGGAAATCCTACCAGAAATCTTACACAAAATCCGACATCTCCTCTGTAAACTAAACTTCCCAAATATTCTGTGCACATAAAATTCACTCCGATAATATACATTCACCTTATTCCTCTACCCTATTATAAGTTTCTACAAATTTACATAACTTCGATAATAATAGCATAGGAATATAGATATACAAAATAATTAATAAATTGTAATACATTTATAGGTATCGGGACTCCTTCCAGAGTTTACTACTTAGACCCTTAATAGATTTGATTTTTCCTAAGTTTTTACTCAACACAGAAAATACATATTTTTATATCTCATGACCATCCACACTTCCCACATATTACCATCTCATATTTCTACAACACTTCATGAATATACCAAACATATAAATGTAGATAGAATAAAAATAATAATAATAGTAACAATACAATCTAAGTCCTAGATCCTAAATTATTCAGTCTATCCCTTTAACATTTAGAAAATATATAAAATCAAATTGTACTGCTAATACTTGATAAATTATAAGACAACTTTTAATGAAATAAATTATATTTAAGAAAAGGCATATAAAGGTACAATACTTTAAATTGAATGATTAAGGTATTAACAGTAACTCCGATAATATCACTACTATCCAAAACCAATGTAAATATATATATATATATATATATATATCAACATATCTGTACACAACCTCTTGCAGAATTTGGATAATCTGCCCAAGAATGCAATAGCCGTCCAAAGGCTAACACTCTTGCCCTAAAACTATAATATCTATCCGGAGGCTAATATACTTGCCCGAAGGCTACAATATCTGTCCGAAGGCTGTAATAACTCCAAACCTATCAAATCATCAATTCAGACAAATACAGTAATTTTTCAATTGACAACAACAACAACAACAACAATAATAATAATAAATAGGTAAAATAGAATTAAAACTGATAAATATATTACATAACTCACACACTCGAGACCAAAATATACACGATGTACCATACAGTATACTAATAAATGATTTCATGATATCAAATATCTGGGTATTATACTACCAATATGATTAGATGTGTTTGTAATAGCCATCTAATCCAATGATCTCGTAGACAGCAAAAATAAGATACTAGATCATTTGTGAGCAAAGTCAGGTTGTTGTCCTAATACGGTGTGGTACACCATAATATAACATAATATATATATACATAAAAAATTAAAAAAAAATTAAAAAAAAAAACTAATGCTCTATACAATATACCAGTTCTGCCAAGTGATGCTTGAAGCCTAAACACCACTTGACAGATGGGAAAAAAAGAAAATGACATGTACACAGCCCTATTATAATCCTAATGGTACCGGTGTTAAATAACCAACCATCCTACGGCCAAAAGGGGTGGTTATCACCATAGAAATATCTATCTACCCTTGATCTTCTTAGTATTTATAGAAATGGCAAAACCTACTGTTCTTCAATAATAAGGAAAAGGTTTATTCTATCATCGCAAAATATCTCACTACCCTCTCTCACCATAGATCACAAAGGATGACTAAATATAACTTGAGCGCTAATCCATAACATAGCAGTGTAAAACACCAGTATTGGATGATGCGTATAAAAGCCACACAATCTCATTTTTAAAATCATAAATAAAAATATAATTGAATAAATAAGTAAACAAATTAAATTAAATTAAATATAATTAAACATAAACAAATAATCTTGCAAAAAAATCATAGCCATAATATATATATTTGTATATACATACTTATATATTTATATGGTACATAATCTCAATATATACATATCATGTTAAAGTCAAATTTAATAATAGATAATTATTAACCCACAAACAATGTTAAGAGAAAAAAAATGACCAATTTTAATATAAAATCAAACCTACGATTAGTCACAATTTATAAACCATTTTCGTACGTATAAAAAGGTAAAATCCTTTAACAAATATATATATATATATATATATGGGGGCTTTGCTATGGTTCGGTCGGTCCGCATGCGGATCCGCATCAAAGTCGACGCTTTTAAAAAGAAGCGTTGGTTTTGCTGTTACATAGACACACCAAAGCTCGGCTTTGATAGGGATCCGTACCATAACAACGCCCTATACATATATATATATATATATATATATATATACAAATATTTATCTAAACACACATATATATGTGTATACATACATACAAGCATGATATTATCACAAAAATTCTAAAATTCTATAATAGAAAATAAATTTTTAACAGAGTCCCAGAATTATTTTAGGAGAATAAACCATTCGCATCAAAATACCATAAATCTATATATGTACACACACAGAGAAGAATAATCACTCTAAGTCATTGAGACATTTCAAAATAAAAAAAATTATATAAACAATACTCTAATTTCAATACCAACCCAAAGCCAAACATACGAAGTCCAACAAAATCATTCTCATAAGCTAAAGTAGTGGTATCATATTATCACTTACAAGACTTTAAAACATGCTTAATCAAGATATAATCATGAAACTTAAAATGACAATTCCATAAAAACATAATTATATACCCTTTGTTCCAAAAGTATAAAAATCTATCAGATATATAGGCGTGCAAGGTTATATACATATATATAGATATATATATATATATATATATAAGTTCCGTGTATATATATATATATATATATCTATTGGGCACGTAACAAATTCTAGCACTTATACGTTTCTTTTTCCAACTTCTAAATGATTATATATGTAGCACTAAACTTCTATAAACAGTCATGAGGAGTACTCAAAATACATTCAAATAATTAAAAAATACATATATATATATATATATTTATATAACCCACTCACAAAACCTGCCGCTTCTACGTTAAATTCGGTTTACGTGCTCCTCGAGGACCCCTATATAGTGTTCCTTTAAGACCCTCAAGATCAAGAATTGCTATTGTCATTGGCTAAATTATTCCCATGATTCAACAATTTCAACTCATAGACTTTAACTCCCACTTTCAAATGCATAACCATTAACTTTTTAAAAAAAAACACCTTAATTTTGGCAGCCACTCAGTTAAACCATCAAGTTAACTTACCAAAACTTAATTTCCAGCTTACTACAACCATCTGACAACATATCCAATCAACCAGTTTCAAAACCACATAAATCTCCATTCAAACCAACCCAACCTCAAACGAAATTTTCCAGAAATCTACTTCACAATACAAAGACAGCCGTTGCCCTTTAAAATGAATGTGTTACAGTCCCACAATTTCAACTCAACAACTTTACCAACAATTTCATTAACCAAAACCAACCTTAACGAAGCTATTTCCTTTCCCTAAATTACTTTAAATTTGGCCTACACAGCTCCAACCACCAGAACATAATTCATCTACAAAGTTAACTTACTACCAATTCAAATTCACATACCAAAGCATTCATTATAAATTATCAACATTACCCAAACATCGAATCTCCATGCCTCAATTAGATACTAGTTCACTACCAACACAAAACTCTCTATGCCTCAATTAGATACCAGTTCATTACCACCACAAAGCTCAATTTCCATATTCATTACTCATAAACTTGAGTAACTGACCTTATAAAGAGTTTAATCTTCACAAAACCATTTCATAAATACACAGACAAAGACGCTACCCATTATTAACCAAACTTGCAATAATCTAGCTCCCACGACGGTAAAATCCTAAACACCCAACAATCGTAGGCAATCTATATATCAGAGTAACAAGTTTGGAAGCTCACTTTGCTCAACGGTAGCCGCCGGTGACCGTAATCGTCGCCTGAAAGTTGCTATCAATGTGGGCTCCTTTGTACTTTGCAAACGAGCAAGTTTTGAGCCAATCCGATCTCGGATTCGAGCCCAGGAGGTCCAATAATGATAGAAAAGGTCGGCCCCAAGGCCTGAGAACCACTGATTTCCGGTAATTGAACCAAAATAGTGATCGCCGGAGTTCAAGTTTTCCCTGGCGCGTCACGTGGTCAATCAGAGTGATCTTTCCGTGATTGGGTTGCTGGTAGCCTGGAATTGGTGGCTGAGGTGGCGGTGTGTTGAAACGGTGTAGAAATTGGCATGATTTCAAGGTGGAAGTCCGGTGTGCGTGAGTTTAGCATGGCGTCGGATTGCTGGCTGAAGAAGAAGAGGAGTCGTGTGTTCCTCCGTTTTTTTTTTTTTTTTTTTTTTCTCCCTTTAAAACCAACCTTTAGTTAAAAGAAAAATAATCCTTAAATTTCAAAATAATATATGTATGTATATATATGTACACTTAAAATCTCCACCATGTATTTGTAATTTACATATCAAAATAATAATAGTAAATAATTTTTTTTTTCAGGCTTTAAAATCAATTTTCAAAATTAAGTTTACCCACTTATGAAATTACCAAAATGCTCTCAAATGTTTACTTATTATAACTTTCAAATCATAATTCAAAATTTGATTTGTCGCCAATCTTATAAAATTACCAAAATGCTTTCAAATGTTTATTTATTATAACTTTCTAATCATAATTCAAAATTTGATATGTTGCTAGTCTATAAATCCATATTAATGAGCTCTATACAACGGTATACCTATTAATATTGAATCTAGACTAAATAAAAAGTCAACCTCGGATCTCATTTAATTAATTTGAATCAAACATTATGCTGGCCATAAATAAGATATGTCGTTAGTTTATGAATTCTTATCGATGAATCATTCGTCATCGTACAAGGGTCAAATTCAGAACACATACTAGTAAAAAGTCAACTTCAAATCCCACTTTGTTAACCCTGATCAAACTTGATCACACTACTAGAATCGCATATATGATGCAATAAATGCGTCGCACAAAATAAACAACGACGTATCGCACGGCGTCGTCTAACGTCCTGTCGCTAAATCCATAAGATAACAAGTGACACTGTATGAAAGTCGCCTATCTTTTAGCTTTTAGCGACGCATATTGACTTTTAGCAACGCATTCTATCAATCCACTTATAACGATGCATTATTTAGCAACGCTTCATAACAATGTCGCTAAAAATATGTTAGCGACTGTTTCATATAACGTCGCTAAATATATTAGTCGCTAATGAGTCACCTATTTAGCGACGCATTAATGCGACGTATTATTTGTTAATGCGTCGCCCCTTCTTTTTTTTTTTAATTTTTTTAAATTTTGTGAAAAGTGATTAAAATAATAAAAATAATTAAAATAATTAAAATACAAAAAAAAAAAACTAGCTCATCCAAAATAATTAGAATACAAAAATTTAAAATAAATATTTTGTCATAACAAATTAATTATCAAATAAATTAAATATCATCTCATTGCATATTTTTACATAATTTATAAGTTATTGTATTTTTCATAACAAATTTAATATTAATTAAACTTCCATGAATGCATACTCATTAAGATGGAAGTTGACATCCTCTTGTTGACGATATTACACCCTCATACTGCATATGAAAAAATTAAAAAAGTTATTAACACTTATGCAAAACAAGTAAAATATTAATCACTATTAAATTTGTAATTTAGTAAATGAAAATTTAAAGAATATTACCATTGTTCTTAAGATTTGACGATGCACATTTCTTCCCTCACAATCATTACAAACATAGTCACTCTCACATTCATCCTCATTATCATTTTCATCGATACCTGGCAACTATATAACAAATGGATTGTAAGTTATCGTAGTATCTCCAAGAACATCTTCTTCAACAAAAATACGATGTTGTGGTGAAGTTAAAACAATAGATCATCTTGAATCAAGTTGATCTTCAACATAAAATACTTGTTGAACTTAATAAAACAATGTCAAGCAATATCACAAACAAAATTTCTACAAAAGCAAGATTAATAAAACCCAACAAACCTAACCTGTAGTTAAAATGAAAAAAAAAACAACCCACCTCATGTCTCCGCCAACCACAAAGAAAAGAGAAACTCACCTAAATGATGGAGACAAAGAAAGAAGAAACCTAGAAAATCACAAGGGCGACACAGAGAAATCCAGCTTCCCGGCTGACGACAACATAGGCAAATAAAAAATGAAACCCGAAATATCTCACTCTTCAAGTCTCTCTTAGATTGCTTCCAAATCTAATATCTATTAGGTAGTGTACTTGATGTAGTTTTAAAAAGGAAAAAGGGATTCAAAGGAGCACATAAAAATTTTAAAACGCGCCAAAAATTTTCAAAAAATGGCAAAAATGAGCCTTTTCTCCCAATTGCATTTTTTTTCTTTGATTAATTTTTTATTTTTTATCTATAAATAAAAACTGAAAATATTTCTTAAAAATGCGAAGCAAAATATCGAAGATTGCTATTTATTTTTCTGTTTTTCAAGTATACCTTTATTCTTTATAAAATTTGCATGTCTTTCAAAATTTTTATTTATTTTAATTGAGAGAACAAGCAATGCATTCTCTTCATGAAGGGTCGCCTGTTCTTGAATGTTGGGATCAAGCAACGCATCTTGAATGTTTTTTATATTTTCTTTATAATCTTTAAATAATTTTTTAATTGTTCATCAATAAATATATTCATGTAGTAATCCAATGAACATAAATTCCATTGATCTAAAAAGAAAAAATAGTTTTGTCAATGCTCTTCTCAGTTATTCACATATATGTGTATAGACGAGACACAAAATATCTCAAGACCTAATTTGAGATAGGATACCGAATATAAAACTCTAATTCAACAAGCATTTATTGACCAATTTATCTACATAAGTATGTTAAATGCGCTTAACTTTCATGTGGTTGTGGTCAATGATAGTTTACTTGTTTTTAAAAATTGAAAGTCTAAAAAATTGCTTTTTTAAAAAAAAAATAAAAAATAATTGAAGGAACAGGCGACGCAATTTCATTAAAACGCGTCACCTATTCCATGTTTTTTTAAATCTTTAATTAGTTTTGTTGATTGCTTATCTACAAATTAAAAAAAAAAAGCCTATTTGCAAAATTAAAAAATTACTAAAAACAACTTTCAAATTGAAAAAAAAGTTAAAAATTGGTTAGGTGAAACGGCGACGCAGTTGTTAACAAATGCGTCACCTTTTCATCTATTTAGAGACTTTTTCTTAAAAGACTGCGTCACCTAAAACTATATTAACTAGTTCTTGTTGTATTATTACATCCAAGTGATTTGGCCTGGTGGTGTGGTGATTTTTTGAGAGTGTAGGAGGTCCTGGGTTCAATTCTTGTTATGGTCCTATTTTGATTTTATTTTTTTTATGGGTTTCTAAATGTTTAAAAAAAATTGAAAAAAAGAAAAGAAAAGGAGACGCATTTATTGAAGAATGCATCGCCTGTTCATCTATTTGGTGACGCATTCTTTAAATAATGCATCGTCTAACACTATATTAGCTAGTTTTTGTTGTATTGGTATATACAAGTCATTTGGTTTGGTGGTATGGTGATTTCTTGAGAGTATCGGAGGTCGCATCATCTGTTCATCTATTTGGCGACGCATTCTTTAAATAATACGTCGCCTAACACTATATTAGATAGTTCTTGTTGTATTATTACATCCAAGTCAATTGGCCTGGTGGTGTGGTGATTTCTTGAGTGTGTAGGAGGTCCTGGGTTCAATTCTTGTCATGGTTCTATTTTGATTTTATTTTTTTTATGGGTTTCTAAATGTTTAAATAAAAAAATTAAAAAAAAAAAGAAAAGGCGACGCATTTGTTGAAGAATGCGTCGCCTGTTCATTTATTTGGCGACGCATTCTTTAAATAATGCATCGCCTAGCACTATATTAGATAGTTTTCATTGTATTATTACATCCAAGTCATTTGGCCTGGTGCTGTGGTGATTTTTTGAGTGTGTAGAAGGTCATGGGTTCAATTCTTGTCATGGCCTTATTTTAATTTTTTTTTTATGGGTTTCTAAATGTTTAAACAAAAAAATTGGAAAAAAAAAAAGGCAATGCATTTGTTGAAGAATGCGTCGCCTTTTCATCTATTTGGTGATGTATTCTTTAAATAATGCGTCGCCTAACATTATGTTAGCTAATTTTTATTATATTAGTGTATACAGGTCATTTGGCTTGATGGTGTGGTGATTTTTTGAGAAGTAGGAGATCCTGGGTTCAATTTTTGTCATGGTCCTATTTTGATTTTATTTTTTTATGGGTTTCTAAATGTTTAAACAAAAAAATTGAAAAAAAAAAAAAAGAAAAGGCGATGCATTTGTTGAAGAATGATGCGTCGCCTGTTAACTATATTAAAAAAAAAAAAAAAGCTCAGTTTTGGCGCTCTAATATTTTTATTGATTATTTTTTGTTAAAATAAAATTAGATTTATTAAAAGAACTAAAAAAAAAAAGATGAGGAGAGAATAGGCGATGCAAATTCTAAATAGTGTCGCCTGTTAACTGTATAAAAAAAATAAAATAAAAAAAACTTAAAAAGAGAACAGGTGACGCACAATCTAAATAGTACATCGCCTGTTAACTATATTAAAAAAATAAAAAAATAAAAAAGCTCAGTTTGGCACTCTAATATTTTTACTGGTTATTTGTTGCTGAAATAAAATTAGATTGATTAAAATAACTAAAAAAAAAAGGGTGAGGAGAGAACAGGCGAAGCACAATCTAAATAGTGCATCGCCTGTTAACTAAATAGTTATTTTTTATTGAAATAAAATTAGATTTATTAACAGAACTAAAAAAAATAAATGAGGAGAGAACAGGCGACGCTCAATCTAAATAGTGCGTCGTCTGTTAACTATATATATATATATATATAAAATAGCTCAGTTTTAGCGCACTAATATTTTTACTAGTTATTTTTTATTGAAATAAAATTAAACGGATTAAAAGATCTAAAACAAAAAAGTGAAGAGAGAACAAACAACGCACAATCTTATTGGTGCCTCGTCTGTTAACTATATATAAAAAATAAAATAAATAAAAAAAAGCTTAGTATTGGTGCACTAATATTTTCACTGGTTATTTATTATTGAAATAAAATTAGATTGATTAAAAGATCTAAAAAAAAATATGAAGAGAGAACAGGCGACGCACAATCTTATTGGTGCGTCGCCTGTTACACATTTAACAAAAAAAAAAAAACAAAACAAAACCAGCTCAATTATGTTGCTCTAATATTTTTATGGGTTATTTGTTGTTGAATTAAAATTAGATTAATTAAAAAAACTAAAAAAAAGGGGAGGAAAGAACAGGCGACGCACAATCTATATAGTGCATCGCCTGTTAACTAAATAGATATATAAAAAAAATAAAAAAATAAAAAAAGCTCATTTTTGTCGGTTTAATATTTTTACTGATTATTTGTTGAAATAAAATTAGATTATTTAAAAAAACTAAAAAAAAATTAGAAAGTAAAGGGAAGAGAACAGGCGACGCACAATCTAATTAATGCGTCGCCTGTAACATATATAATAAAAAATAAAAAATAAAAACTGCTCGGTTATGTTACTCTAATATTTTTACTGTTTATTTGTTATTGAAATAAAATTAGATTGATTAAAAGAACTAAAAAAAAAAAAAAAAAAGATAGGAGTGAACAGGTGACGCACAATCTAAATAGTGCGTCGCCTGTTAAAGGGAAGGTAACAGGCGATGCACAATCTAAATAGTGCGTCACCTATTACCTCTATTAAAAAAAACACAAAAAAAAAACAAAAAAACCAGCTCAGTTATGTTGTTCTAATATTTTTGTTGGTTATTTATAGTTGAAATAAAAAAAATACTATTTAAGAGATTTGCAAGAATAAGCTATACAAGAAAAATTATATAATTGAAAACCAACCTTGTATAATTAAATTTTATTATTATGTAAATATAGATTAGTGGTTGGTATTCATTTTTCATGAGTAGCATTTAAACGTACAATTCAATTCAGATAAAATATACAAGCAGTATTAATGGCGATTCTGATCAGCTCTACATTCAGCGACCCTTAACGGATATGTCACATGTTTTTTGTTTTTAGCGACCTTTCGAGATCGATAGTTTTTTAATGCGTCGTATATTTATTGAATTTTTACAAACGCATTAACCTCAGAGTAACAGTTTTGTTTTTTCAGATGCGTTTGTCTCGTAGCGTCGCTAAGTGAGTGTCGCTGGATATCAATTTTCGAGTAGTGTCAAAAGTTCATATCCTAAGCATTTTCTCAGATCGGAGTATTACATGGTTGCTATCCCAGTATGGTATAGTACACCAACACATATCAATATATATATATATATATATATATATAAGTATATATAAAAACAAAGACACATAATGTATCATATGATATACCAGTGCCACTAAGTTATGCTTTACGTCCCAAAACCACTTGACAAGTTTGGTGAGAAGAAGACTTGCACACCGCCCTATTTGCTAATGCTAAATAACCTGCTATCCTACTGCCAAAGAAAATGTCTATATAAAATAAAATAAAAATATATTTTTTATCATATGTAAATATCCTTTGCATTAGTATTTTGTCTTTGAGTTTTTCTTACAAATCTTACATTGTAGAAAACGATGTTAAAAGTAATTAAAAAACATTTTAATATATTCTATATCCTACAAAGTATTACCTAAATATAGTTTCTCTAGGGAAAAACATAATTAATGAAAAAAAAGAAAAAACTTAAGTAATATGGCAGTGATGTCATAAATTGTTGGTACATTTTAACGTAAGATTAACGAAAAAGAAACATTTCAGGTAAGAAGAATTTGGTCATGCCTGTACAAAGGTCAAAATAAGATTTGTTTAAGAAAATGCAGAAGATAAAAAACAATTACGAAGACCATACAAATAAAATAGCTACTTATTTCCTTGTCTCACTATCCGCTGCGCATTCAAATATTAATACACTATTTATTTTATTTTGAAAAAAATACATTTATTATTATAAATATATTAGCACATGTGGTCCCAAAAAAAAAAAAATCAGCTCAGTTATGTTAATGTAATATTTTCACTGGTTATTTGTAGTTGAAATAAAATTAGATTGACTAAAAAAACCAAAAAAAAAAAAGAAAAAAAAAGAGAACAATCGACATACAATCTTCATTGTGCATCGCCTGTTACCAAAATCTTAATTAAAAAAAAAAAAGGAGCTCAATTATGTTGCTCTAACATTTTCATTGGTTCTTTGTAGTTGAAATAAAATTAGATTAACTAAAAGAATCCAAAAAAAAAAAAGAGAACAGGCGACACACAATCTTCATTGTGCGTCGCCTGTTACCAAAATCTTTAAAAAAAAAAAAAAAAAAAAAAAAAAGGAGCTTAGTTATATTGCTCTAATATTTTCACTGGTTATTTATAGTTGAAATAAAATTAGATTGACTAAAAGAACCAAAAAATAAATAAATAAAAAGGAGAACAGGTGACACACAATCTTCATTGTGGTCGCCTATTACCAAAATCTTTAAAAAAAAAAAATAGCTCAGTTATGTTGCTCTAATATTTTCACAGGTTATTTGTAGTTGAAATAAAATTAGATTGACTAAAAGAACCAAAAAAAAAAAAAAAGAATAGGCAACACTTCATTGTGCATCACCCGTTACCAAAATCTATAAAAATAAAAAAAATAAAAAAAGAAACTTAGTTATGTTACTCTAATATTTTCACTAGTTATTTGTAGTTCAAATAAAATTAGATTAACTAAAAAAACCAAAAAAAAAAAAAAAGGAGAACAGGCGACACACAATCTTCATTGTGCGTCAAATAAAAAGAGCTCAATTATGTTGCTGTAATATTTTCACTAGTTATTTGTAGTTGAAATAAAATTAGATTAACTAAAAGTATCACAAAAAAAAAAGAGAACAGGCGACACACAATCTTCATTGTGCGTCCCCTGTTACGAAAATCTTAAAAAAAAAAAAAAAGGAAGCTCAGTTATGTTGCTCTAATATTTTCACTAGTTATTTGTAGTTGAAATAAAATTAGATTAACTAAAAGAACAAAAAAAAAAAAAAAAACTAGCTCAGTTATGTTACTCTAATATTTTCACTGATTATTTGTAGTTGAAATAAAATTAGATTGACTAAAAGAACCCAAAAAAAAAAAAAAGGGAGAACAAGAGACACATAATCTTCATTGTGCGTCGCCTGTTACGAAAATCTAAAAAAAAAAAAAGAAAAAAAAAAGAGCTTAATTATGTTGCTCTAATATTTTCATTGGTTATTTGTAGTTGAAATAAAATTAGATTGATTAAAAAAAAAAAAAAAACTACCATAGTTATGTTGCTTTAATATTTTCACTGGTTATTTGTAGTTGAAATAAAATTAGATTGACTAAAAAACAAAAATTGAATCCAGGACCTTTTACACTTTGAAGGAATCACCACACCACCAGGCGAAATGACTTGAACGTAATAATACAACAAGAACTAGCTAATATAGTTTTAAGCGACGCATTCTTTTAACAAAGAGTCACCAAATAAATGAAAAGGCAACGCATTTGCAACAATTGGGTTGCCTTTTCACTTAACCAATTTTTAACTTTTTTTGAATTTGAAAGTTGTTTTTAGTAATTTTTTTAATTTTGCAAATATGTTTTTTTTTAATTTGTAGATGAGCAATCAACAAAACTAATTAAAGATTAAAAAAATAATAATAAAACATGGAATAGGCGACGCGTTTTAATGGAATTACGATGCCTGTTCCTTCAATTTTCTTATTTTTTTTTAAAGAAAAAGCAATTTAATAGACTTTTAATTTTTAAAAACAAGTAAGCTATCTTTGACCATAAACACATGAAAGTTAAGCCCATTTAACATACTTATGTAGATAAATTAGTCAATAAATGCTTGTTGAATTAGAATTCTATATTCAATACCCTATCTCAAAATTAGGTCTTGAGATATTCTGCATCTTGTCTGTACACATATATGTGAATAATTGATAAGAACATTGACAAAACTATTTTTTGTTTTTAGATAAATGGAATTTATGTTTGTTGGATTGATACATGAATATATTTATAGATGAACAATTAAAAAACTCTTCAAAGATTATAAAGAAAATATAAAAATTGGAACAGGCGACGCTTTTCGACCATAATGCATCGCTTGATCCCACAATTCAAGAACAGGTGACCCTTCTTGAAGAGAATGTGTTGCCTGTTCTCTCAATTAGAAAAAACAAAAATTTTAAAAGACATGCAAATTTTATAAAGAATAAATGTGTACTTGAAAAATAGAAAAATAAACAACAATCTTCGATATTTTGGTTCACATTTTTAAGAAATATTTTCAATTTTTATTTGTAGATGAAAACTAAAAAATTAATCAAAGAAAAAAAATGAAATTGAGAGAAAAAGCACGTTTTTGCCATTTTTTCAAAATTTTTGGCGCGTTTTAAAATTTTTACGTGCGCCTTTAAATCCCTTTTCTTTTTTAAAACTACATCAAGTACACTATCTAATAGATATTAGATTTGAAAAAAATCTACGAAAGACTTGAAGAGTGAGATATTTCGGGTTTCATTTTTTATTTGTCTATGTTGTCGTCGGTAGGGAAGCTGTGTAACAGCCCAGTCCACCCGCATATAATATTGTCCGTTTTGGCCTAGCCCGCACGGTTTTGTCAAAAAGCGTCGCAAGGGAAAGGTATCCACACCTTCTTCTAAGGCATACTTCGTTCTTCTTTCCAACCGATGTGGGATCTCACAATTGTTTTTTAATTTTTTTTTAGGGGAACAAAATTTAAAAATTACTGTAACAGCTCAGTCAATCCGCATGCGATATTGTCTGCTTTGGGCCCAGCTCGCACGGTTTTGTCAAATGCGTCGCAAGGGAAAGGTATCCACACCCACTTATATGGAGTGTTTCGTTCCCATTTCCAACCGATATGGGACTTTACAGTCCTCCCCCTTTGGGGCCAAGCATCCTCACTGGCACACCGATCCGGGTACTAGCTCTTATACCAACTGTAACAGCCCAGTCCACCCGCATGCAATATTGTCCGCTTTGGACCCAGCCCGCACGGTTTTGTCAAAACACGTCGCATGGGAAAGGTATCCACACCCGCTTATATGGAGTGTTTTGTTCCCCTTTCCAACCGATGTGGGACTTCACAAGCTAGATTTCTCTGCGTTGCGTGATTTTCTGGGTTTCTTCTTTCTTTATCTCCATCGTTTAGGTGAGTTTCTTTTTTCTTTGTGGTTGGCGGAGACATGTGGTGGGTTGGTTTTTTTTTTTTTCATTTTAAACGCAGGTTAGGTTCGTTGGGTTTTATTAATCTGGCTTTTGTAGAAATTTTGTTTGTGATATTGATTGACATTGTTTTGCTAAGTTCAACAAGTATTTTATGTTGAAGATCAACTTGATTCGAGATGGTCTGTTGTTTTAACTTCACCACAACATCGTACTTTTGTTGAAGAAGATTTTCTTGGAGATACTACTATAGCTCACAATCCATTTGTCATATAGTTGTCAAGTATCGATAAAAATGATAATGAAGATGAATATGAGAGTAGCTATGTTTGTAATGAATGTAAGGGGATATAGATAAACAATATCTTCTAAATAAATTGGTAAGTATATTTATTAACTTGTGTTTTAAGTAATATTTGTAACATTTATTATTATTCATTTAATTATTTTTTTGAACCACTTCATTATGTGTTTTCCACTTTTAATTAGGAGAAATGGGTCTCGTTAAATCTTAAGAACGATGCTAATATTCTTTAAATTTTCATTTACTAAATTATAAATTTAATAATGATTAATATTTTATTTATTTTGCATAAGTGTTAATAACTTTTTTAATATTTCCATATGCAATATGAAAGTGTAATATCGTCAATAAGAGGACGTCAACTTCCATCTCAATGAGTATGCATTCTTGAAAGTTTATTAATATTAAATTTGTTATAAAAAAAATACAATAGTTTACAAATTATGTCAACGAGTTAATATTAAATTTATTTGATAATTAATTTGTCAAGAAAAAATATGTATTTTAAATTTTTGTACTCTAATTATTCTGGATGAAGCTAGTTTTAGTTTTTTTGTATTTCAATTATTTTTATATTTTTACTATTTTAATAATATTCACAAAATTAAAAATTAAAAAGCGAATGGGCGATGCATCAACAAGAAACAAGGTCGCCCAACATATTTGGCGACCTTTACTTGCCCATCTTTAGCAACTAACAAATCTAGCGATGCTTAAAACAGAGTCGCTAATATCATTTTTAGCGACTTTTCTAAAAATACATAAAGAATCGCTATAAGTAATGAAAACTACGTCGCTAAAATCCTCCATGGTCGCTAAAAAGGTGACTCTACTTATAAGTCACTTGTAATATCTTTATTTAGCGATTCTACACAAAACAGTCACTAGAAAATACGTCGCTATAAGTGGATCGAAATAATGAGTCGCTAAAAACTCATACATAGGTGACTTATATAATGTGTCGCTAAAATAAATGAGTGTTGCTAAAATCCCAAATAAGGAGACTCTCATAAAGAGTCGCTAAAAGTCGATCTATGTCGCTAAAAACTTTAATTCGGTGACTCAAATAATGCGTCGCTAAAAGTGTATTGTCGCTAAACATGGAAATATAGACGACTCTGATAATGAGTCGCTAAAAGTCTATGGTTGTTGCTAAAAACTCTCATATCGGTGACTCACGTAATGCGTCGCTAAAAGTAACATGTGTCGCTAAAAATTGATGTATAGGCGACTCTGATAATGAGTCCTTAAATGTCTATTTAAGTCACTAAAAACTCAAGGATAGGCGACTCTGATAATGGGTCGCTAAATGTCTTTGCATTTTGTGACATGATGTTAGGCGACTCATTGGAATACGTCATGTTTATTTTTTACGACACATTTATTCCATCATTTATCAATGCTATTCTAGTAGTGAAAGAAAATTTATAAAGCCTAGAAAATTAAAACTCACTATTTTCTTGTTCTTCTTCTATCTCTCTTTCTTCTATGTAAGAGATATAGTCCTTTCCTTCTTAAGAAAGAACACCAACAATGACGGACTATGGCGATGCAATTTCACTATCCCAAGCCCGAGACCTCTCTCACACCTCTGCCATTAACGACTCTGACAATAGTCCACGAAGCATCTCGCTCTCTCCTACAGTGCTGCTACATACCAAAGCCGAAGAAGGAAGATTATCATCTTCCAAGCCAAGAATTACTGAAAATGTCGTAAATACTTTTATATATATATATATATATACACACACAAATATTGGAAACCAATTTGAAAGATTTACTCAACAAGTATTAACCTACTCTGCAAATTAAAAGATGATGATATCGACCTTCTTGCTCTGTTATCTTCGATTTGCTGAGAAATTAGGAAAGCCCTTAATTGGATGGTTTTTGATGGAGTTAAGCAAGATTCATTGAGAGTTTTTAAGGCTGCAATCAAAGCTAATGAAGAGTATTAGAAGTTGGGTAAATTACAATCAGGTTTGAATATGCCAGAACAGGTTGGTCCTCCTGTTTAACACCCAACCCAATCGAAAAAACCTCTGTTAGGACTTATTAAACTGAATTTTGATGGTTCATATAAGGTGGCAAGTGGAGATTGTGGAGTGGGACTTATTGCTAGAAATTCAAATAGAAGAAGACATTGTGGAGTAGGAATTATTTAGTGGATTATTCTCCATCGATAATTAACCAAATCATAGAGAGAGAGAGAAAAAGAAGAGAGAGATAGAAGAAGATGAAGAAAATGGTAGTTTTGGTTTTTTAGGTTTTGTAATTTTATTTTTTATTTTTTTTGGTTTTTAAGGTTTTATAATTTTTATTCTCAAAATAATTTCAAAAATTACAAAAAAAAATTAATTTATTTATCGCTTCATAAAAGTGAACGGAAAATGTTACAATTTGACGGTCTTGATAATAAAAGTATATGCAAATTAATGATTTCAATATTATTATACAAATAATGTTAAAGTACCTTATTTACCAAAGAAAAAAATATGATACTATTTTACTGGTTGAAAATTTTAATGTATATTTCAATACAAGCCAGTAAATTAATGTCACATAATTTTTTTTTATAAAATAATTATAAATATCTTAACAAGTTTCATTGGTGCTTCCTTATTACCAATAATAAATAATATTTTACTATTAGATATATGATCATAATTGCTAGTTTTTATAGTAAACAGGGTATGCAAATCAATATGTTCCCTGACCTAGGGATGGCAATTTGCCCTGCATGTAACACCTCGTACCAAAAAATATACATGATTAAACAAGTTTGACCAAATTGACTAAGTTTGACCAAGTTTGACCAAGCGAATAATATATGGGTTCAAGTTGACTTTTTCAATAGCCAATATTTTTTGTTTGACTGAGGTACCATTGTATAGATCTCATCGATACGAGTTCACAGACTAGCAGCACGCTAAATTCTGAGTTACAGATAAAACGTTATGGTTCTGAGAAGTTTTAAACATAAGTTTTAAATCAGTGTCCAAGCCAATCCCCAGTTTTTGTCTGTTAGTGACTCAAGGCTTAATATCAGCCTAGGTAAGTGTGTCAAACAGGAAATAAAGCCCAAATACCCATTTCTTCCCCAAAACCCGAGAAATTCTCTCCTCAGACCCGTGGGTCCGAACTGGGTCGTTTCAACCCGTTTACCGTCGAACCGGGTCACCGCCGTTTTGCCCATTTTCGGCCAACCACCACTTACACGTGCCAGCCACCTAGGAAGGCAAGCTCAACAGTGAAATTTCACGGCAAGAAGCGGCTGGACGCGCCCAGATCGGGCCGACAAAATCCACAGCGGCTAGCGAGGTGGGTCGCCGGATTTTCTCATTTGTTTGCCATTTCAGGCCAACCCATACACCTTTTCCACTATTTTCGACCCCTCTGAGCTCATTTCTATGGTTATTTTGTTCAGATTCCTCAACGTTTGAAAGATCCGACAATGAGAAGTTCGACCGATGATTCAACAGTGTTTTCCGGCCACCGAAGGAAACTTTGGACCAAGATGAGCATACTGATGAGTTCCTTGTCTCTTGGGCTTTCTGTCAATATAAAGTTTGTGAATTTTGGAGGTCGTTTGATAATTTTTTTCATTTTTGGATCAATTAGTTAATTTTCGAATAAGTTGGGGACTGTGTTTGGACAAAATTAGTCAATTTAGTTAAAATTGGAGTTGAATTAGTGAATTGGATATTATTAGGACCCATTAGGTGGTTCGATTTTGAAATATTAGGTTTTGGGTAAAAATCCCTAATTTTGGGTACTGGGTCCTAAGGACATGCAGTATAATTAGACTGCCCAGTGACCAATTTATGCAATTTTGTAGTACTGTAAATCATTTTGAGACATTTGGGTTATACAAGTGTCTCTAGTTTAGTTGTTTGGAGCCTGAGAAATATTTTGTTATTTTACAGGTATTCGAGTTGAGCCTGAAGGCAATCCTATAGAGGAGCAGGTATGAGCATCTACAGTACTGTGAGTGGTTATAACATTTTTAAATGTTTTGGACATATAGTATAATATATATGTAGATTAAATATTTTACGTATATACCATTTGATTGAAATGTTGTTTTATGCATATATAAATATTTGCTTCCACATATATGTGTGATCATTTTATATGATTTTTGATAATATTTTAAGTGATTTCCAATTTTAATGGGTCCATAAATGGACTTGTGGTATTTAAATATTTTGGTAATTAAATTGAGGTTTTAAATCATTTTGGAAACTATTTGGTTTGAGAAACCAGATTGAAAATCATAAAATTTTAAGCAAGATCAAATATTTTATAATGTTATGTGCTTAAAATTGGTTTATGGTGAATATATTTTACTGTGGTATTTCTGGTTTTCGTATGAAATGACGTTTTGAGATTTTGAAGTATTTAATTAAGCGTGGAATTTTAAATGTTAAATTATGATTTATGATACAGTATCGTTTGGAAAAATATATATATATAATCTTACAAGATTGTTTCATGTATACTGTATTGGTTATTTTTAAATTGATGTACCGTGCGATGCCAATATCTTGGATCAGTATTATATTATATTACCACATGCTGGGTTTACCACAGTGCCGTGAGGTTGGTTTCATCCAACGGTTATCTATTATTACCACGGACTGTGAGGTCAGGTTTATCCGATGGTTTATTATTATTGCCACGGTGCCGTGAGGTTGGTATCATCCAACGGTTTATTATTGCCAAGGACCGTGAGGTTAGGTACATCCCGACTGTTATTTATTATTTCCACGACACCATTCATATATTGAGGATCGTGAGGTGGGTGTATCCCACAGTTTACAGATTGGTACATCGTATGGTACATGGTATATGTTTGTATATATTGTTGATTTACAAATATTGTGGTGATTTCTGTATTTTCATATTTATTTGGTGGAACTGTATTTATTATAGTGTATGCTCAAATGTTTATATCTTGATTTGAGACATTTCATAATATTACAATGATCGTTCATTCATACTTTTGAGCATCAGTTTTCATGATATTAATTGGGGTACAAGTTTGGATTTTGTGAAATGATTTTTAAATGGAAAACTTTTCAACGAGTGGAATGAGAGGTCTTGAGAGAAAGATTTTTCAGAAATAAATCATTATTTTTCTATTATACTATGCCACTCACTGAGATTTCCTTATCTCACGTTTTATTGTTTTAAATTCGTTCCCCTAGGGCCAGGCAGCTAGTAGCAGTCTACCTCGCACATAGCTTATCGCTTGTTTCCTTCCCCTATAACAGCCGTATTTATCCTTTCTTCACCTATTGTTATCTTCTGGACTTATTTATTACTTATTTGTACTCATAGACTTTGTTGACACTCTTAGAATGCTCTGATTTTAATTATGGGACTCAGTAGAGACCATGGTACTCATGTGTGTAGTTATGGCCTGTAGTACAATAGGCCGGTTGTGGACTTATTTTTATATATATATATATATTGAGATATTAATGTTAATGCTGGTGTTTGATTATCTACGTTTTAAGGTGAGGTTCCATTGGATATTTTCTTGGGATTTTCCAGTGGGACTTCCCTAGGCGAGATCACCTGAGAGTCCTGGGAGGGTTCCCGGGGCGGGTCCTGTCAGCTTGGTATCAAAGCGTTAGGTTCTAAATTCCTCGGGGTTGCGCATTGCTATGCAACTCATCTTTTGTTTTGCATACTTTCCTAACCTATTTCTTGACATTGATTTCATTTCTTTTATTCGTGGAAATAGTTCTTTTTTTTTTTCCTTATGGCGCACAGAGGTAGACGTAGGTCTCAGCAGGCTTCAGCCGAAAGTACGGATGCACCCACTTATGAGGACTATCTTGTCGAGCGCCTGGCTTGATCACTCGAGAGGAGTGGGTTTATTAGGTATTCTGTTAAGTAGGCTTGTAGACTTGGAGCAGTTGGTTGTGATGGCTCCATAGATCCTATGCAATGTCCGGATGAGGACAAGGTCACATTAGTTAGCGTTATGCTCGAAGGAAACTCGAGGAAGTGGTGGACGTATGAAAGGACTAGGAGACATCACCTTGAACATAGTTTAAGACTACATTTCACATTGAGCTTTGTTCTTCAACCTTTATTAAGATTAAGAGGTTAAAGTTGAGACACCACTCAGAGTTCAAGACAATGTACAGTGAACAACGATAGCAGTTTTTGTTTTTTTGTTTTTAGAGATCTGCAGTCCGAGGTAGCTTATGTGGCAGGTTTCATGATGGGTAGTGCCAATGGGATGGATCATGCTTTCATTACAAGCAGTCAGAACACTTTAAAAATGATTAACCTTATCGAGAATATGGTCATGCTAAAGCTTTACGACCGGGTGCACAATTTCAACTGATTGATGGGCACAAAGTATATGATACATAAACAGGCCAGACTTCAAGAAATTCTACCAACATTGGACAACGGTCTTCGTCCACAGCCAAAGGCAGAGGTCAGAAGGGATGACAATTTACTAGAGGTAAGGTATATGCTATGATCAATTCGGAGATCACTCTGATGTTGTGACAGATACATTATCTATGCTTGGTAGTGACGGACATATTTTATTGGCTCAAGGACCACACACTCTTTTGTTTTACGTGAATATGTTACACTAGTCGAGATAACTCAAGTTCGTCAGGGGTGTTACCTGAAAGGTTCCACATCCATAGGAGGATTCTTTTAACCTCGTCAGGTGTTTAAGAGTAGTTATCTTCATTGCATGGGAATTAAGGTTCTTAATATTAGAATCTAGTATAGGTAAAGTTTGTTTATGCATTTTGGTGATCTTGTGTAGGACAACTTGCTGAGAATTAAGTGGTGAATTTCATAAGTTGATTTTGTAGCATCTGCTTTTGAATGATGATTTTACATCTTGGTTTTGATATTTTGTTTCCTTGAAGATTGAGGGTTTTATATCGATGATGTTTTATGGATTGAAGGTGGTTGATATTCTTGATGATAACTCAATCTCCTAAGGAATATGATTTTTGGGGCATAATTAGAATATAAGCAAGTAATGAATGTTTTCTTATGATTTGAGAATCTAGTAACTAGTTTATAGTATTTGGTTGTGATACTAGAATTAAGATTTAAATTTCTTTATTGCTCAAGGTATGTATTCTTGGAGTTTGTTTAAAATTGGAAGAATTTGAGGTATCTTCAAGAATGATATTTTAGATGATGAGAGGACTCGGACTTGATCTTTTGGCTTCATATTTCTTGGTGTTGACAATCTTGAGGATTTCTTTAGGCTTTATAAGCAATCTAAAGCTCTCCATTGGAATAAATATAAGGAACTTTGTTTTATGACTTTGATGAATTTGGTTAAAAGAAAGATGTTTGTCGAGGTTAAGGAAATTGGATAATCAATGAGGAACATGGATCTTATAATTGCAAGTACTAGGAGTGTAATCGGAGGCAAAGAGAATAATTTACATTTTAATTTTGTGACACTAGTATTTGGTTTGAGAAATTAGATTTAAGTTATAAACATTCTTTTTGAATTGATGGATGAAGTTTTTTTTTTTTTTTTAGAAAGTTATGAGTTGTTACTTATGCTTCTAGACAGTGGAAGAAGCACGAGCTGAATTATCCGACTCATGAGTTAGAGCTTGCTGCAATGTTTTATATATATATATATATATATATTCCAAGCTTGGAGGCACTACTTGTATAGAGTTGCTTGTCGGATCTTTACTGATCATAGGAGCACTAAGTATTTGTTTACTCAGAAGGAGTTGAACTTAAGGCAAAGGAGATGGATAGATTGCTCAAAGATTATGATTGCGCTACTTCTTTGATGTTTGAGTTGCACAGTTGGGTGTTAATTTGTGCATGCATACTTCATGAGGACCTTTTTTTTTTAACTAGCTTTTGACTACGACCAATACTTATGGATTGTGTTTTTGAGGTCCAATTTGAAGTCCCTTACTTAATGAGTATAAGAAGGAAAGTTAAACAAGGGGGAAGTCAGATTTCACTATCAAAGGCAATAGAGCATTGGTGATTGGTTCTAGGCTTTGTGTTCCTGCAAATGAAGAGCTGAAAAGGCAAGTACTGGATGAAGCGCATAGTTCTGCGTATGCCATGCACCCCGGTAGTATCAAAATGTACCATACCTTGAAAAAAGCATTATTGGTGGGCAGGGATGAAAAGAGAAGTTGCTGATTATGCATCCAAGTGTTTCATTTGCCAATAAGTGAAAGTAAAGCGATAAAAGCCTTTTGGACTTCTACAAACCTTACCCATCCTAGAATGGAAATGGGAGCGCATCACGATGGATTCTGTATTCAAGCTTTCGCCCCACAGTTCAGAGGCATGACGGTATTTGGGTGATCGTCGATCAACTCGCTAAGTCTGCACATTTCCTACCCTTTCATGAGAAGTTTTCTCCTCAAAAGTTAGCGGAACTCTTTATGAATCATATAGTGAGCTTGCATGGAGTGCCAATATTGATTATATCTGACAGAGATCCACAGTTCACTTTGAGATTTTGGCAAAGATTAATGAATGAACTTGGTGTCAAGTTGAATTTGAGTACCGCTTTTCACCCTCAGACCAATGGACAATCTGAGAGGACTATTTAGACCTTAGAGGACATGTTGAGGTCATATGTGCTACAGTTCAAGGGGAATTGGAATGAGTATCTACCTTTAGCAAAGTTCACCTACAACAATAGCTATCACTCGAACATTGAAGATGTCACCTTATGAATCATTGTATGAGAGACAATGTCAGACTCCATTATGTTGAAATGAGACGGGTGAAAGGAAACTTTTAGACCTTGAGATTGTTCAGGCGACAGTGGATAAGGTCAATATGATATGGGCTAATTTGAAAGCAGCACAAGACAGGCAAAAGAGCTATGCGGATGTGCATAGGAAGGATCTCAAGTTTGAGGTTAGCGATCGAGTATTCTTAAGGCTCTCTCCTTGGAAAGGTGTAGTATGTTTTGGACAACGAGGGAAGTTAAGTCCTCGCTACATTGGACTGTATGAGATAGTAGAGAGGATGGGTCCAGTGGCTTACAGGGTTGACTTGTCAGAGGAGCTTTCTCGAGTCCACGATGTTTTTCACATTCCATGCTCCGCAAGTATATCTCAGACCCATCACATGTGTTGAGACATGGGAGATTGAATTTAGGGATGACTTGTCTTATGAGGAGCAGCCAGTGCAGATTTTAGGAAGGGAAGAGAAAAGGTTTCGCAATAAGACTATAGCTTTGGTGAAGGTTCTTTAGAGAAACCAAATTGTCGAGGAGGCGACTTGGGAGCAAGAGGATCAAATGCGGAGTCAGTATCCTTACCTCTTCCAAAACTAAAGTACGAATTTTTTGGACGAAATTTCTTTAAGGGGGGTAGGTTGTAACACCACGTACCAAAAAATATACATGATTAAACAAGTTTAACCAAATTGACTAAGTTTGACCAAGTGAATAATATATAGGTTCAAGTTGACTTTTTCAATAGCCAATATTTTTGGTTTGAATGAGGTACTATTGTGTAGATCTCGTCGATACGACTTCACATACTGGCAGCACGCCAAATTCTGAGTTACGGATAAAAAGTTATGGTTCTGAAAAGTTTTAAGCATAAGTTTTAAATTAGTGGCCAAGCCAGTCCCCAGTTTTTGTCTATTAGTGACCCAAGGCTTTATATAAGCCTAGGTAAGCATGTCAAATAGGAAACAAAGCCCAAAATACCCATTTCTTCCCCAAAATCTGATAAATTCTCTCCTCAGACCCATGGGTCCGAACTGGGTCGTTTCGACCCGTTTACCGTCGAACCGGGTCACTGTCGTTTTTCCCATTTCCTGCCAACCACCACTTACACCGCCAGCCACCTAGGAAGACCACCTGAAGGTGAGCTCAGCCGTGAAATTTCACGGCAAGAAGCGGCTGGACGCGCCCAGATCAGGCCGGCGAAGTCCACGGCGGCTGGCGAGGTGGGTCGCCGAATTTTCTCATTTTTTGGCTATTTCAGGCCAATCCATACACCTTTTCCACTATTTTTGACCCCTTTGAGCTCATTTCTGTGGTTATTTTGTCCAGATTCCTCACCGTTTGAAAGATCCGACAATGAGAAGTTCGGCCAACTCTTTAACAGTGTTTTCCGGCCACCGGAGGAAACTTTGGACCAAGGTGAGCATACTGATGAGTTACTTATCTCTTGGGCTTTCTGTCAATATAACGTTTGTGAATTTTGGAGGTCGTTTGATAATTTTTCTATTTTTGGATCAATTAGTTAATTTTCGGATAAGTTGGGGACTATATTTGGACAAAATTAGTCAATTTAGTTAAAATTGGAGTTGAATTAGCAAAATTGGATATTATTAGGACCCATTAGGTGGTTCGATTTTGAAATATTAGGCTTCGGGTAACAATCCCCAATTTTGGTTACCGGGTCCTAAGGACACGCGGTATAATTGGACTGCCCGGTGACCAATTTATGCAATTTTGTAGTACTGTAAATCATTTTGAGACATTTGGGTTATACAAGTGTCTCTAGTTTAGTTGTTTGGAGCCTGAGAAATATTTTGTTATTTTACAGGTATTCGAGTTGAGCCTGAAGGCAATCATGTAGAGGAGCAGGTATGAGCATCTACAGTACTGTGAGTGGTTATACCATTTTTAAATGTTTTGGACATATAGTATAATATATATGTAGATTAAATATTTTACGTATATACCATTTGATTGAAATGTTGTTTTATGCATATATAAATATTTGCTTCCATATATTTGTGTGATCATTTTATATGATTTTTGATAATATTTTAAGTGATTTCCAATTTTAATGGGTCCATAAATGAACTTGTGGTATTTAAATATTTTGGTAATTAAATTGAGGTTTTAAATCATTTTGGAAACTATTTGGTTTGAGAAACCAGATTGAAAATCATAAAATTTTAAGCAAGATCAAATATTTTATAATGTTATGTGCTTAAAATTGGTTTATGGTGAATATATTTTACTGTGGTATTTCTGGTTTTCGTATGAAATGACGTTTTGAGATTTTGAAGTATTTAATTAAGCGTGGAATTTTAAATGTTAAATTATGATTTATGATACAGTATCGTTTGGAAAAATATATATATATAATCTTACAAGATTGTTTCATGTATACTGTATTGGTTATTTTTAAATTGAGGTTGGTTTCATCCAACGGTTATCTATTATTACCACGGACTGTGAGGTCAGGTTTATCCGATGGTTTATTATTATTGCCACGGTGCCGTGAGGTTGGTATCATCCAACGGTTTATTATTGCCAAGGACCGTGAGGTTAGGTACATCCCGACTGTTATTTATTATTTCCACGACACCATTCATATATTGAGGATCGTGAGGTGGGTGTATCCCACAGTTTACAGATTGGTACATCGTATGGTACATGGTATATGTTTGTATATATTGTTGATTTACAAATATTGTGGTGATTTTTGCATTTTCATATTTATTTGGTGGAACTGTATTTATTATAGTGTATGCTCAAATGTTTATATCTTGATTTGAGACATTTCATAATATTACAATGATCGTTCATTCATACTTTTGAGCATCGATTTTCATGATATTAATTGGGTTACAAGTTTGGGTTTTGTGAAATGATTTTTAAATGGGGAACTTTTCAATGAGTGGAATGAGAGATCTTGAGAGAAATATTTTTCAAAAATAAATCATTATTTTTCTATTATACTATGTCACTCACTGAGATTTTCTTATCTCACGTTTTATTGTTTTGAATTCGTTCCCCTAGGCCCAGGTAGCTAGTAACAGTCTACCTCGCGCATAGCTTATCACTTGTTTCCTTCCACTACAGCAGCCGTATTTATCCTTTCTTCACCTATTGTTATCTTCTAGACTTATTTATTACTTATTTGTACTCATAGACTTTGTTGACACTCTTAGAATGCTCTGATTTTAATTATGGGACTCAGTAGAGACCATGGTGCTCATGTGTATAGTTATGGCCTGTAGTACAGTAGGTCGGTTGTAGACTTATTTATATATATATATATATATATATATTGATGTATTAATGTTAATGCTGGTGTTTGATTATCTACGTTTTAAGGTGAGGTTCCATTGGATATTTTCTAGGGATTGTCGAGTGGGACTTCCCTAGGCGGGATCACCCGGGAAATCCTGGGAGGGTTCCCGAGACGGATCCTATCACTGCACACCCCGAAAACCGTAGTGCACCGCCCCTAACGGGGCGGTTTTTCTCTGAAAAATCGGGATGACGGGGTGGGCTCGAGGTTTTAGATGAAAAACCGATTCATGGTCGGGCTGGGCCCTGGGAATAAATACCCCAACCTTGTATATATATATATATATATTTAATTTAAATTTTTTATTTTTTATTTTTTATTTTTTTATCATTCCCAATTTTTTACTAACAAAACAACCTTACCCCTGTAACCCCTCATTTCATTTGCTTCTAGCCCCGACACACACTGCCGCCACCTGCAGCTGCTGCTTAAGCCTTCACTGTCACCTACTGCTCACCGCCAGCGCGACCTGCTGCAACAACACAGTTGAGCTCCTTGTGCTACTGGATCTCTCTTTCCTTCTTGTTTTTCTGTTCTTGTAAGAGCTTTCTCTACCATTGCTCTGAATCAGACATGTTGTTCTTTACTTTTCCATTTGTTGGGAGGCGTTTGGCGTTTGCAGATTGGGATTGGGGGTCTGGGCGGCTGACATTTAGGAAGGGGGACCAGCTCGAGTTAGCAAGATGGAAAGCTGTTGATTTTGTGAAATTCTATTTTATTACTTTCCATTTTCTATTTTTCCTTTCTTCTAATTATTTCATTTTCTTACTTTTTATTTTTCATTTTTTATTTTGCCCCTATAACGAATGATTCTAATCTAATTTTTCCTTCTTTTTTTTCCAAAATGATAATTTTAAAACATTTCTTCTTTAGTGATTGGATCATAGCATTTCTTCTTTATTGCATTTCTTCTATTTATTTTTATCCTTACAAAATATTTTAATTTTATATTTTACATCTGATTCATTCATTAAAGTATATTTGTTTAATCCCCTTTAAGACAAAACTATTTATATATATATATATGCATTTGGTCACTGCGGCAAAACTGCCTAGAATATATAATTGTTTATTTTAATTTCCTCATACACTTGTCATCATTCAACGAAAAAATAAAATGGCCAAAGCATGTGCACTTGTTTCTTTTTTTTTTTGTCAGCATCATGATATTGTGTTAATAATTAAACATGGTCTTGCTAAGACTCATTGCATTATGGAAAACAAGATTGACTCTTTAGATTTTCCAAAATCATTCATGCAAGACCATAATAATTAATTTGTTTGGAAATAATATATATATATATATATATATATATTAATTAAAAACGGAGAAAACCGCCCCGTCCCGTCTCCGTCCCGCAAAATCCCCATCCCCGCCCTGTATCTAAAGAAATGGGGAAAACCGCGGGGATGGGATGGCAAATTCCCCGCGGGGACGGGGACGGTATTTTAAAAACCGATCCCGCTCCGCCCTGTTGACATTCCTACCCTAACCAAGGAAAAAAAAAAAAAAAAACAAAAACTCTAATACTCTTACGGTACGTTTGAATGAATAAATATAAAGTTAGTAGGAATTTAATTTTAATGGAAAAATAATGATTTTTTTTATTTGGATATTTATTATAAAATAAATTGGATATTTATTATAAAATGAAAAAGTATAAATCTAAAAAATTAGATTTCAACCAATATAAAAAAAATATGTAAGAAAGTTGTTAAAAAAAATAGTTTTGAAATTTTTTTAAAATATATATTTGCTCTTAATTTATTATACAATATTAAATTTATTTACTTATAAATTTCAATTTTCGTATTACTCACTAAACAGATTAAAAAAATTAATTTTTAAAAAATTAAATTTTAAAAACTAAATTTTAAAAATTAATTTTTTTTTTAACTTTAATACTTCTTAAACGGATTTACACCAACTAAATTTTTGAATATTCGGTAAAAGTTATGAACGCCTGTTAAACTCGTAGTGGCAGCTTTAGTAACAGAGAACCACAACCCACGCCAGTTAGGCAGGTTCGAATCTAGGGGGAGGGGTGCCTAGTGGCATAGCCACAAAACAAAAAAGTTATAAACGCCTCTCTCTCTCTCTCTCTCTCTCTCTCTCTCTCTCTCTCTCTCTCTCTCTCTCCCAAATATAGATTTTTACCAAACATAATTGAATTGGCGCATTGATCGCATACATAATTTACCATAAATATAAATGAAATCAAAGCCGGTTTTGTTTCCAAACACAAACATTTTTATTTAGAGAAGACTTGGTTAACATTTTATTTGAAAGCCTTAACGTCAGTAATCATTAAGGCAAGTACTTGAACATTGGCGGTTTAGTTGAAGTAACTATATTCTTCAAGATGGAATTGGCTGCAGCAACATCAGAGCATGTTGCACTGCAAGAATCTGTAACATCATAACACCAACATAGTGGGGGAATGCTCCGTGTGCAGACGCACTTATCACAGCCAGCGCATCAATATATATGGTTTCACAAGTTATCAAAAACATGGTTTCTGGCACTTAGTAGGTGAAAGAAATCCAAGACATGAGCATCAGGTCTAGCAGAAACTGTTGCAGACAAAGCTAGCAGAAGAGCTAGCACTGCCACCATCATGACAACAGCCTTCATGGAAGCCATGAATAATTCTCTCTCCTATGGTATTTTAGCTCTCTCTGAAATTGTTTGGGGATGCAGAAGAAGTGGCAAGTTTGGGAATTTATATACGCATGTACGTAGAGAGAGTCAAGAGATCAGTCCGCGACAACAGTCATAATAAGAAATGATAATATAACGATGACAATAATAATAATAATAATAAGATGAGTAAATATCATTATTCTCATATTTTTCTATTTATTTTATTATTACATTTCTATTATTGAAAGATATCAATATAGTTTGTTTATATTTCCTTTTTATTGCAATACATCATTTTTTTTAAGATTCTTACCAATAGATTAGAATTTGACCTATTTATCCTTCATTTAACCATTTTTTTTCACTTCTTTTATTTTTCTTTTATTTTTTTTTTATTTCTAGGTATTTTAGAGAAAAAGACACAATACACATATACACACTTCTTCTAAAATTGCTAAATCTTCAAAATATTGGTGCTAAAATCTTCCTTTCCAACTTATATATATACATACATATAAGTAACAAATTATATATGGTAATCATAATTGCCTCAAATACAATTTTAAATATTAAGTTTATCCATATTGAATTCATTTATGAATATTTTAGTCTTAAAAGATTAAAAAACAAAAACAAAAACAAGTTAATTATGAGTTGTTTTTTCCAAAAAATAATTATTTATGAGTGATTAGATTATTTTGGTTATTTCAAAAAGAATTTAATCAAATAAAAGGTAACTAAATCAAAATATAATTTTATTGTTAAAAGTTTTAAAAAAAAAATGATAGTGTATTGAAATGAAAGCAAAAGGTAAAGGATTGTGCTCATAATTTTCATAATCAAATGTAGTATAGGAGAAAAAAAAAAAGTTTTTATTGAGAAACTACAATAGGAACAACCCCTCAATCGGCAAAACCAAAATCGCAACAATTTAATTTTTTGATTAATAAAAACCTTCAAACACGTCATCCCAAAGTTGAAATTTGAAGTCAATATCTGAAGTGAACGCAAAAAGGCCAAAAAAAAAAAGTTGATGTTTTGTACCAAATAATGGCGATGGTAGCCCATATTCACGCGAAGAATAGTGCTGGTCAAGTCGATAATTAGAGCTCTGACTCCACAACCACGTGAAGAATAGTAGAATAGTTGCAGACAATCAGAGACTTTCCATTGGATTATGAAAATATACATTGGCAAAATATATTAGATAATATTATAGTCTAGAATGAAAAATTAAATGTATGTTTGTCAAATCTTTATTACACATTTTGGACCTCACATTTACCTGAAGCATCGTACAACGCTTGCCTACAATTACATCATCCGTCCCTTACTTTTGATTTTTTTGAAATTCAACATTAATTTTAATTTATTATTTTTAATTTAGTTTAGCTTAATTGTTATAAATATATATATATATATATATTTAAAAGAACATCGATCAATTATTAAATTTTTTATAAAATAAATATAATTTTCTATTTTTATATATATTTCAAACTTTAACTATAAATAATAATAATAATAATAATAACAATAATAATAAAAAGATTAAAAACTTCATTTTCTCTCAATTTTTTTTTCTTTTACTAATATTTTGTTTTTAAATCTTATTAATTTTTTTTATATATTTTGATCAAAAAGCCATAAAGGAATGCGATCTTAATTATTGTTATTTATTTACTAAATTTATATTCATCATTCATTCACATAATATTTTTTATTTTATTTTATTTTATTTTATTTTACATGAATTCGTGTTTGTAGTTATTTATAAGTTTTTGTTGTGGTCATAGTTTAAAAAAAATTGAAACTTTTTATGAAATTTTCATAAAATTTCTATTTTTACAATATATGGAAAAAGAAATTTAACTTCAAAGTGAAAATTAGTATAATTTCCATAATATCCATTGAAATTTTCAATGTTTCTCTATAATTTCTATTGAAATTTCTATCAATCAAATCATTCATTATTCGTTAAAAAATCTTTAATTTTCATGAAAATTTTGAAAATTTTCATGAAATTATGGAAATTTTAGAAATATGTATGAATTTTTTAAATTTTGTTATTAAATTTTTTTATAAATATTATTAATATTTAGTAAATTTTTTTGCTAAATTAACACTATTGATATATATATATACTTATCATTTAATTCCATTCCAATAATGAAGCAAATAAAAATAAAAAAAAATTACATATTAACAGACAATGTAATGTTCAAAATTACACTAGAAAAATTTATATATCATATTACTAGAAAAAAAAATTAATGTTACGAGTTATAAATCTACCTACTCATTATTATATATATCTTTTACTATAATAAATGTAATAGTTGTATAAATATTATAAAAAATGTAGATAAAAATTATTATGTAGATAAAAATTAAAAAATATGAAGGTAATATATTTTTTGTAAATTCAACCATTAGATATTCATATTTGATGATATGTTATAATAATTACATACAAAATTATCAAAAAAATATATATTTTTAGTAGTTACTTTTTATATTTTATATTTTAAAATAAAAATTAAAAAAATACCAATAATTTTCAACTAGTGCAAGTGGGGAGCCCCACTCTCTAACTAAGTATAACTTGTCGAGGCCAAATCGACCCTGCTTTCTACCCAATTGAAAATCAATTCATAATAAATGGAGTAATCTATAAAGGTTAGATGATATATGCTTTTTGTATTTTCTATGAGATTTTGGTTTGCATTTCCTAGTAGAATAATTTTTCTTTTCTCATTTTTTGTTGTTTTCATAATGGTAATAACAAAAAGCATTTTTTTATTAGATATGATCATGATGCTAGCTGGTATAATAAATAAGGCATGCGAATGAACGTGTAACCAGACCAACAAGCTTTTATCCATTTCCATTTAATCCCAACAAGGATAATGGGCACTGATCCCAAACATAGCTTACCATCACTACAAGATAAAACGCATTTAATGGCAGCTTGTTTTACCATTAATGAATCAACTATTGCCACTAAAGACTTTTGAACAAAAATATTTTGTTATTGTGTTGCCGCAATACACTAAAGATAACTAAAAACATAAATTTTGCCATAGAAGCCTCACTATATGTGGTAAAATTAGTTTTGCCACTATAGAAATCGTTAGTGCGAAATAGAGTGCCACTAAAATTTAAAATATTATCGCTGTGATATATTTACACTGTGGCAGTTGTTCAATGTTGCCACTCTTAGAATAACATTTAGTGGAAATATTTTGTTGCCACTAGTTTACATATAATATAACATGTTCTGTAACATCCCGTCTCCAAGTATATCGAAAATTTCTCAAATTTAACCAAAATTGACCGGATTTGACCATTGTTGACCGAGAAGGGATCAAATATTGACTTTTTGATCCTAATGGAATCTCACATTGACCGAGGTATCGTTAAAAAGTACACGTTGTCACGAGTTCATAAACTAGTAAAACGTTGAAACGGAGCTATGGTTTGAAAGTTATGAGCAAAACAAGTTGAGGTCCAAACTGTCCAAGGGGTGCCAGAGTTGACTTTTTATTCATGCAAAGTTGAGTTTTGACTCATGCATGGTTGTAAAGTACTCATCGATACGAGTCCGTAGACTAGTGACACGTCTGATTTGGACATGTGGTTTGAAAGTTATGGACTTGTAAAATTTTTCAAATACAATATTATTTTAATAATATTTTTAAATATGTGAACAGTATGCCACGTGTGACTTAATAAAAGGTGTCATGTGTCACAACGGTGAGATGCCACATGTCAACTATGGTTAAATAACATATTATTTTATTATTATTTTATACAATAATATTATTTTATTATTATTTAATTATTTTCTTTTATTTTCTTTTTATTCTTTTTCTCTGTTTTTTTTTTCCTTCCCCCACGTGGGAAAACACCCCCTCCCCCCCGGCGGAAGCTTTCCTCTTCTTCTTCGTTCTTCTTCTTCCTTCTTCCTTTCCTTTCCTTTTCCTCCTCTCGGGTCCTTGCCGTTTCTCAGATTCCGGCTACCAGACGGCCACACGCGCCGGCCACTAGTGAATCCTAGTTTCCGATGACCCCGACCTCCAAATTTTCCGGCCAGACGCCACTGGACGAGCCCAGATCGGACCGGTGAAGTCGGCGGCAGGTTGAGTTTTCTGGCGATTCTAGCCGTTTCCGGCCAACCCAGTCCGATCTTCCACCCCTTTCCCCCTATTTTGGGTCCTCTGAGTTCAAATATGGTCTCCAATTGTTTAAATTCGAGGTGGTTCATGAGTTTTGAAGAGATGAAATTCGACCGGTACTTCCCGGGCAAATTCTGGCCACCACCGGCGGAATTGGGGTCAATGGAGTCCGGTAATGCGATCCTCGTTCCACAAGCTTCGATTCGGTATATTACTCGTCAATTTTTGTTAACGTTTGTGTTAAACCCCCCGGGTACCGGGTATTATTTACCCGAATAAAATATTAATTTATTTGAGATGTGTAATGTTGTTGTTCTAGGAGCAAGTGTGCGTCGTGGAATTGATCTAATGGAGGATCTTGGAGATATTGCGTGCTCGAGGTGAGTGACCCACCTTCAAAATTATTTTGAGATGTTAATATATATATATATATATTTTGTGTTAATTGATTATTTGAAAATTATGTTTGATGTGTTGAATATTTAGTAAATTTATATTTGTAATTTTGATGCCAAAATTGAATGGAATTAAATATTTGTGCATTATAAAATATTTTGGTTTTAAAGAATTTAAGATTTTGGTAATTATTATCAAATTTCATTGTCGAAATATTTCATAATTAAATATTTGGTAAATATGTTTTATGTATTTGATATTAAGAGAATTTCCATCTAAATTATATTGCCAATGTATGTTGTTTTAATATATGTTTGGGTGTCAAAAATATATTTGGGAATTAAAAGAAATTGTGATTTAATTGTATTTATTATGCATGAGCAAGGTGTTTTCATTTAATTAATTGTATTTGGATTTTAATATTATTTTTGGACATGATTTGATTTTAAATATTTCAAGGAAATTATTGGTTTAATTTTGGTGGTTTCAAATTATATAATTATGCCCTTGGAATATTATTGGATTGATTTTATGATTTGGGAAAAAATTATTTGTATATTGTTATCGGTGGATTTATGCTGGTGTTATTTAAGAAAAATATGGGAAAGTGAATTTGAAAAATGGTATAATTCCCAAAGTGAATTTTGAAAAATTTGGTATTTTAATAATAAATTTGGTTATTTGTTTTAGATGCACTCATACAGTATTGGTGTTCTGTACTGTATATGTGGATGAGCGCGCAAGTTATAATGTCTCCCGTGAGTTACCATTGGACCTAAGGTAGGCAAATTTGATATTGGCCATAAGCCGCCCCCCTCCGTGACCGGGATGACGGTTTAAGCAGCAGCGCTGTCGGGACACCAAAGCGACCGTATGCAAGTTTCTCTCTTTAACCTCCCGTTACACGGTGCTCGGGATGCTGGGTATCGTGGGACATCACTGGTATATAGTATGGTGCGTCAAGTGATTATTTTTCTGATATAAATTTCAAACCCTAAAGTTTTAAAGTCGTAATTGAATTAAATGTATTTAATGTTGTTTCTATTATTTATTTCAATTGGAGATTTTAATACAAATTTTATGGAATTTTATTATGTTTTTAATTACCTATTTATATTAATGTTTTAACAATATATCTTATCTTGATTTTACTATTTACATTGATTTGATGATTTTAAAGAGATTTTACTATATTTTTACCATTTATTTTAAATGGAGGTTTTAATTTGATTTAATTATTCATTTATTTAATTGTTCAATTAATTGATTCATTCTAATAATTTTATTATTTCCTGAATTGTCTTAATGTAAGTTTCATTAGTATTTTTGTATTATTTGTTTATGACATTTATTACTCATTTAGTAATTGTTAAGAAGTTATTTTATTTTATTTTATATTTAGTTGACTAATTGATTCCTTGGTTTTCGGGGAATACAAATAACGGATTTTGCGAACATGTTTTAAAAGGAGAACCTTTCCAACGAAGTGAATGGTGAGGATTTTGAGAGAAAATATTATTTTTAATTAATTATTATTTATTTACTTATTTATTCTTAATTAATTAAATGCACTATAATTATTATTACTATTATAATTGTACACTAGATAGGGTCACTCACTGAGATGATTATGTCAGGACCCGTCCAGAATTCCTTCCCCGGAACCCTAGACAGCCCTGATCCCAGGGAAACCCTACCGAACCCTCCAACGGAAAATCCGGCAGAGCCTCCCCTAAGGGATTTACTTACCACAAATTACCTGCACCGAAAACACACTTCTAACAACATCCCCTTATTCCTCCCACAAACTACAAATTGGTTCCACAAATTACAGTAATCCAGTGCAAAGTAAATACAACAAGAGTGAAAGAAATATTACAACTGCAATAAAAGAAGAACAGGGTACTTCACGAGGTAAAACAACGATGAAGATCAAGTCCGCTCCGGATGAACACCAACAACCTGGTACCTAGAGGAACGGAATTTAAGAGTGTGAGATGCTAATCATCTCAGTGAGTGACCCTATCTACTATACAATATAATACCACAGTAATACAGTAGATAGATAATAATTATTTGGAAAATAATTATTTCTCTCAAAACCCTTACAATTCTCTCAGTTGGAAAAGTTCCCCTTTTAAAACATTTTCACAAAACCCTTTATTCATATTCCCCGAAAACCAAGACATCAAATAAATATCCGAACAGTAATAATTAATTTTAATTCCAATACAGCTTCAAAACATTTTTATTTTTTTTAAACACAGCTCTGAAAATCAGTTGATGCACCCACTATATACCAGTGGCGCCAACAGTACCCAGCGTCCCGAGGTACCGCCAGACAGGAGGTTATAGAGAGAAACCGGCATACGGTCGCGTGGCGTCCCACTGCGCCGCTGCTAACCTGGTGTCCCGGCCAATGGGGGGTGGCCACCCTCTCCGATGGCATCCACAGGACACCCTCATAATATCACCTGCGCGCTACTCACACCCACCTGCGCGCTAATCATATCCGTGTGCACAATATCCATATCACATATACCATATCACATAATCAGAACACCAGTACGTGCACGGTGCATCTAAAAATCATAAAATCCATAAATTTAAATCATAAAACAAATTTCACATTTTTCATAAGCATAGCGGGCATAATCCATCCGCTTGAACCGGGAAATTCTCCACAATTTCTTTATAATCAATGCCATAAATTCCATGATTTTCAAATCCACCAACTTCCAAATCCATCAATTTAAATATCCACATTTTTCCAAGCATAAATAATTCTCGAAATATCATAGTCAAATCTCATAATATTCCATGGGCATATTTTATAAAAATTGAAATCAGCAACATAACCAAATATTTTCTTTGAAATATTTGAAAATCAAATCGTGCCCAATTTACCATTAAAACCACACCAATTTCAAAATCCTCAAAACCATAAAATAATTCCACACGGCATAAATTTGTAGAATTCGCATTTTCTTAAATCCAATAAATTCATAAATAATTCTACAATAAATCCAATAAATATTTGGCACATAGAAATTAAATTCCAAATATTTAATTCACACATAATATATTCATCAATTAAATTCCCCAAAATTAATTTGAAGATGGGTCACTCACCTGGAGCACGCAATTAACCCATGATCCACTACGGGATCAATTCTACGACTCACCGGTGCTCCGAATCGAAGCTCGAGTGATGTTGATCACAGATTCGGTCTCAATTTCCGATGATCGTACCCGACGGGGTTTGAATTTCGCCGGGAAGCTTTTCGGATTTCGGTTCCGCAATTCTCCTAAACCGTCATGAATTGGCGGAAACGGATGCTGGATTCGGGTTCAGGAGGTCGAACACTGCGGACTGGAGCTGGCCGGAATTTCGGGTACTCGTCGGAACAGTATTTTCCGGCGAGCCGCCACGGTCACCGGCAACCGTCTCCGGCGGTGGCCGTTGGTCGTGAAATTTTGCAGACTTGTAGATCTTGAGGAGAGCAACCCAACGGGACCGGCGGTGAGCAAAACGGAGGTCGGACGGCGGAGAAATCACCGTTTGAAGATTTCCGACCCCTCGCCGGAAAACGCTCCGATCCCGGCGCGTCAGTGGTCCGATGGCTGTGATTTTTGGTGGGTTGGCCGGACTTGAGGAGAGGATGATGGGTGTACGGTGCGTGTACTGTAGATTTGGCCGAAACAGGGTCGATTCGCGGTGGCCGGCGGTGGAGGGGAAAAACTCGCCGCCGAACTTCGGAGCTCCGATCCGGGCGCGTCCGGCGGCCATTCGCCGTGAAATTTGGAGGTTTTGCCGGAAATGAGGTGGGCAACCTGGATGGCCGGTGCGTGTACAGTAACTAGGCCGGAAAACGTGAAAATGATCGGCGGCCGGTGACTCTCTCTCTCTCTCCTCTCTCTCTTTCTCTCTCCTCTCTCTCTTTTCTCTCTCTTCCCCGAGTGTTTTAACAAATAAAACCCCTGTGTGACACTGTTCATGCCACGTGGACCAATCAGAAGCTAACACGTGGCATTTCACTGTTTATCAACCCAAAAACATTAAAATAATACGGTATCCGGTAAACTTCAAACGTCCATAACTTTTTAACCGGATGTCCGTTTTGAGTGTGCCGCTAGTCTGTGAACTCGTATCGACGAGCACTTCACAACCATGCATGAGTCAAAGCTCAATTCCCCATAAACAAAAAGTCAACTCCGGCACCCCTTGGACAGTTTGGACCGCAACTTGTTTCGTCCATAACTTTCAAACCGTAGCTCCGTTTTCGACGTGCTACCAGTCTACGAACTCGTGGCATCGTGCACTTCGCCACGGTACCCTAGTCAACTCAAAATTCTCACCGAGTCAAAAAGTCAACTTTTGACCCCCTTCGGTCAACGGTCAACCTCGGTCAACGTGCACGGATTCCGGTCCGATTTGGGACGGGGTGTTACAGATTAGCATCTCATATTTTTAAATTTCGTTCCCCTAGGTCCAGGTTGGGAGACGTTGATCGTCCAGGATGAGCCCGACGTCTCAATTCATTGCCGAAAGTCCAAGAAGCATTTCTTCCCTTTTTTTCCTCTTCATCTTGTATTGCTTCATCTGTCATTGTATTAATTCCACATTTATTTTTATAATGCTCTGTATACTGTATTGAACATTTAGTTATTAATTATACACTGATTTCCTGTTATTCATTTGGAATGCTGCAAATTTGTGGAATTAAATTGTAGCAATATGGGAGGAATAAGGGGATGTATATAGAAGTGTGTTTTCAGTGCAGGAAATTGTGGTAAGTTCAACCCTTAGGGGAGGTTCTGCCGGATTTTCCATTGGAAGATCCGGTAGGATTTCCCTGGAATCAAGGCTTGTTGAGGGTTCTGGTGAAGAATTTTGGATGGATCCTGACATGTTCTCCTAATGCTTTTTTATTTTCTTCATTATTAATTATCTCCTTTGTTTTTTTGTTTTTTTTTTTTTTTGGTTCTTTTTTAGTCTTTGATTGTTTTCTCTAGCTTAAAAGTTAATTTTGTATTGCTTATATATTTCATTTACAACTCAAAACATTGAAAATGTGCAGCGAATACTTTAACTGAACGAAAAGAACAAATTTGTAACATTGTGGAATTGAATAAATATATTTTGCATGTTAAATCCATGAGTATTTGATTGGGATTTCCTTTTTTTAAGCATTTAATGACAAAGCTCTCTTTAGAGAGAAAGAGCACGTATATGGTCTAGATCTAATTGAAATAAATATCAACAACGGGCTTGAAGGGACTCTGGTGGCCCTTCTTCAATGATACCAAAACCTTTCCGTTGCCAAGTGGTTTCGGATGCTAGTTTTCCGGTCTTTGAGGAAACTGTGATCTAGAACCTTATTGTTTGCTCAATCACCTAAGCTTTTGATTCCATCACATGCAATGTTGTCATACATAGTAGCTTCAATTACACAGCACTAAATTTACATAGTAATAACAGAGACCAACATATTGAAGAGTGGTTTCCTAACTAGCTTAAAAGAGATAAAGAAAAGCCAATTAGATCGTAGAACTTACAAGTGGCAAAGATAAACACGAGGTAGGATAGGATATCACGCATATATTCAGGCTTTTCTTTATTATTCTTTTCAATAGTGCAATTATATATTATAAAAAATGCTATTAAAGATAAAAATTGTGTCTGACTAATTTTAATCCGTATAAAGTTAATTAAAATGCTACTATTTCATATTACTCTAGCATTTTTTTTAAATGATATAATTGTGTGTTTAGCTTTGTTGTTGTGAAGCTTTGGCGCCCTGCTACCAAAAGAAGGAATGAAAAAAAAAGAAAAAAAAGAAGTTTTCATATAAACTGTGTAATTAAACGGATATTTGTGATTTGTAACTGTTTTATAGTTGATGTAAATCATTTATTTTAGTAGTTTGATTGACTAAGAAAAGTTATGATCAATATGCACTTGAGTTTCAAAATCAATATTACAATTAATTTGCAAACCATTGAAAAATCTGAAATTGTAGCTTTATACATTACTGGAATCTATAAAATTATGTATAAAAATCAAAATCAATTAAAGTACTGTGCAATAGAAGAAAGAGTGTGATTTAGTTATACATTTGGGAACAAAAACGAAATTTTTATATTCACTATGTTTCTTCTAAGATAACTGGCAACAATTTTGAAGGGAATCCGATTTTCAGGAAATCTGAACGCATAATTTAAGTTAATTTGAAACTATGATTGAATAGCCTGTTTAAGGAATTTTGTCCAAGTTTTCAATCGTGAAGATAATTGCTAAATACAATGCAATAATGCATAGGTTTTGTTTATAAGAGGCATGCAATAAAAGGCATACGTGGGAGAGATGAAGACAAAAAGAAAGTCATATTTTTTTTTTTTTTACATAAAAAATAAATTAAAGTTAAAATAGAAAAAAGTCACGCTGAATACGACCGATAGTAAAATGCATTTTTGAATTGAAAGATGGGTATAGTTCAGCAACCAAAAAAAAAAAAAAAAAAGAGGGAATTGAAAGATGGGTATAGGTGGTGATTTATTGCGGTGCCACATTTTTATTGAACAACTAAATCCGTATGATGATCCTGTATAAATTTCTCTCACAATACATGGCAATTTAATACAGTGTCTGTTTCTATAAGTGACTATATATTATTATTAGGCTATTTTTATATAGTTTTTCTTAATTTTTTTTGAGCCATAGAACATTTATTTTTTGTGTTTGCATATTCACAAAAACATTTAAAAATTTATCTCTTTATTTTATTTTTTTTTTGATAGACAAGAATATAACTATGTGAAATATATAGTTTTTTACTTTTTTATAAATTACAAATTATCGTTTTTTTCATAAAGCAAGTATTTCATTTACTCATTTAATCTTATAATTTTATTTTATTTTTTGAGAATTTTTCAATAATTAAGTAAATACATGATAAATGATTTACACGAACATGCATTGGGGAGCTTTTCGTGTTCCTTTACTTTCGCTTTCTTCACCTTTGATGGAAAATGAATTCTTTACTTGTATTTTGATATTTTTTATTTTATATTTAAAACCTATTAATAACGAAAATGATAAAAATGATTATCTTAAAATTTAAATTTTATATTATTAATTAAAATGACAATTTACATAGTATTCACATTTGACAGAATTGGTGAAAATAGAGTTTATAATATATTTTTTTTAAAAAAAATTATTAAAAAATTAATAAGTGTTTAATTGTAAGTTAGAAAAACACTATTAAATGATTCTTAGATTTTCCATAAAAATTAAAAATGAAGAAGAAGATAAAGAATTTTAAAATTTGAATTTTTTTTAAAATTATTTAATATTATGTTGGGATGAGTTTAATGAAGAAAAGAAAATATTTGTTAATAAATATTATTTGGATGATTAATATATATAAAAAACAATAAATAAATAAAAAAGGAAAGGAAAAAGAAGTATTTATAATAATCTTAGTAGTGTTGTTTAGAATAGAGTCGTGAAGTATTCACAAACACACATTAGTTTGAATATTGAATTACGTGTATGATCAAGAATGAATCGGAGATGCTTGAAGAATATAATCTTATTCTCTTTCGAGCATGCCCTTGTCCTCTTATCTTAAAAAACAAATTAATATTTTCTTCCCTAAGATGTGGACATATATGTCTTGGAAAACATATATCTAACTATTTCGAAATAATTTTTTGATTTCTTCTTAAAATGAAATCAAATAAAATTCGAAACCCTTTCACGGCCCAATGATTAGGACTGCACCAATATTTTGATTACCAATTTTTTTTTTTTTTCTTATTGAAAATTCCCATCATTTATTCTCCATCTTTGTCTTGTCATATTTAATTTTTGGTTTGCCAATTCAAATGAGTAGTGGTCCTCAACATCCTATTTATCCAATATAAAAGGGAATTTGTGTATGATTTTTTTTTCAATTAATAATAATATTTATTTTCTTTTATATATATAGATATATTTTTGATAATTTGGGAATGGACAATTTTAACACCGGGTTAAAGCTTATTACCCATGGAACACTCATCCTCTCGTTTATTGACAGTTGTCCCCCTTTTATACTATTTTCTTAGATGGCTGCTCTTATGTTCATTTCATTTTGTTGCTTCTTTGCCAGGGCATTGGGGATTTATTAGAATAATGACAAATTTTGTACCATGTGTTCAAAACAAAAAATATAGGTATATATATATTTTTTTTAAAACCGATTTTGTAAAGTATTATTTAGGTTATCTTTTAGTGTATACTGCATGCATAGTCCCTAAACTACATAAAATTACACTTTGGTCTCTCCTGATGAAGGAATTTTGGATGGAAAATTGGTTAGAGACTGAAGAATGCAATAAATAGGAAGTTCGGAACCTCAGTGCCAAAAGAGAAGTTAAGGAACTAAAGTGCAAAATGCAGCACAATTTAGAGACTCTACATGCCATTATCCTTATTATAATCATTAAGATTTTATTAGTAGTTGTCAATAGAGTATACAAAAATGTGATTTCTTTTGTATTTTTTTTTCTTTTTTTTTCAAATATCCATCTTTCTATCACAAAAGTAAAAAGTAACAATTAAGTTTTATTTGTTTGTCTATTATATAGGACAAGTATAAATTTATCATTTCAATATTGCTATAAAAATAACGTTAGAATGATCAATTTATTTATCAATGTCTCATTTGACAAAATGATATGATATTATTTTATTATTTGAAATATTAATATATATTTTAATACAAATCAAAAAAATAATATCATGTTATTTGTCATATAAGATGATCATAAATATCTTTATAAGTTTTATTGATACTTGATGATAAATAATATATATATATTTTTTTATATCTATATGAGATGCTATCTAGTATAGTACGAGGATCAAATTGTAACCAGACCGGCAAGCTTTATCCATTTCCGTTAATCCCAACAAGGAACGAATGGTGCATTGATCCCAATCATAATTGCCCAGAAAAATGTACGAAATCAAAGCCAATTTTATTTCCAACACAAACATTTTTATTTAGAAAAGACTTGGTTAACATTTTATTTAAAAGCCTCAACGTCAGTACTCATTGAGGCAATTGGCCAAGCCCATATGGTGCTTAACATAGTGGCGATTTAGTTGGTAGCAACTTTATTCTTCAGAACGAAAGCTGCATCATCGGGGCATGGTGGGCTGCAAGAGTCTGTAACATCGACACACCTGCATTGTGGGGGATAGCTCAGCGCGCAGATGCAAACGTCACAGCCGTTGCATCGAGATGTATCGGAGAAGATGTCTGCGCATCTGCATTGTGGAGGATAGCTTTTAGTGCAATAGCAAGCATCACAGCATGCTATGTTATTTCCTTTATTCTTCCCATGCACCACTCTCACTACAACATGGATAACCAAAAAAAAAGATGTTGGTTACTTCAAAATTGTATCCGCAACATGAAAATTAATAATGAATCTAGTTAAATATTTCAGTATTCGATTTAAAAAAATTTAGATTTAGTACAATTCAATGTAAGAGATTTAAAACATTTTGCTGAAACGAATAAGTAAAACTTGTGAAACAGAAAAGAGTATTAGTATGTACCAAAGTTCTGTGAAACATGATTTTGGCACTTAGTAGGTCAAAAAGATCCAAGACATGAACATCAGGTCTAGCAGAAACTGTTGCAGACAAAGCTAGCAGAAGAGCTAGCACTGCCACCATCATGACAGCAGCCTTCTTGGATGCCATGAATACTTTCTCTCTTTCTCTGGTATATTAGCTCTCTTTGAAGATTGTTTGAGGGATGCTGAAGATGTGGTAAGTTTGGGAATATTTATATACACATGTACGAAGAGAAAGCCAAGAGATTAGTTGGTGACAAGAAGTAGGTAGATATTTAATTTGTTTAGTACATGGGGAGTATCAATGTAAAGTATATGTGTGTGTGTGTATATATATATATATATATATATATTTTGGCTAAAACAAAAAACATGTCTCATGCTAGTGTTTTTGGCATTAGGTTGAAGCTCTATGCCACATGGATTAGCAATATATGGGATTATTCAAGCCAATACTAAAGTTTGTCAAGATTTATATTTCAATTTTTAAATCTAGAGATATAAAAATGAGTCGGTTTTCTTTTGTTAAACTATCATCCTTAGTAGTAGTATTTATGTAAAGTAGGTTGATATTTAGTTTGTTTATATACATATATTAGTATTTAATTTTTATTTTTTTTAAAAAAGGGTAGAAAGAAAGAGAAAAAAGAAGAATGTTGAAAATTAAAAAATAAATATAAATTACTTTGTATCTTGGTAATTTTCATTTTGTTTTTTATTTTTTTAAAAAAAATAGTTTGATAGCGCTCTTTTCAAGGAAAAATAATTAAAAAATAAATAATGATGGTCAAGTAATATTGGCTTAGTTAATAAGCTATCTATTCATACCTATAATTGAAAAATTATAAACTTAGTGATGAAATTTTATGCCTTTTATAACTAAAATTAGTTTCATATTAAAATGATAAATTTGAATTGTGGTTTATAGCACCCTAGGCTAGCTAAGGAAAGTATTTTATCTTTCTATTCTAGTTGTTCTGCTGGATAGGAGTTTATCTTTCCTTCTTTTGAGAGAGATGTTACGGAGCACTTTCCCAAAAATCTTTAAGGATAACAATTAGCCTAGAAAATTTCGCGTTTTAGGGAATCAAATGAGAAATCACCAATATACGTTGTGATATACTATTTTAATTGGAAAAATTGAAGTTTAAGACCATATTATTGGCTAATTTTGTTGATTTAGTTATCATTTATTATTATAATAAATTGAGAGATTGATTTAATTTAGTTGTTTATTATATACAACTAAATATTAAATATATAGAATTCTACTTTATTTCATTGATACTGAAATAATTATGTTTTGCAGTATATAATAATTTTTGAAGAATCGTATTCCTATTTAAGTACGTAATTATTTATTGTATGTACATTGTATTTTTTCTTTTCATATTTTGTTTTCTTTTTACAATTGAGAAGTAAAACTCACTGTATCTCTTTCTATTAGGTGCATTTATTTTTATTTAATAGAATTTTTTCCATACCGTCAAGTTATATTTGAAAATACTTATAGAAATCCTGGCTGCATCCTTGGTAAAGCCATAGAATAAAAGATGCAGAAAGCAATGAAAAAATATTTTATCTTTTTATTGTACAAAGTATATATTACTTATTATAGTTCATAGGGCAGAACTAATTAAATTAGCCATGTAATTTTATTTTATTTTATTTTTATACAGAAATAGTAGCCATGCCTTAAGTTATGGGTGGGAAGGCAGCAATTAATGTCATAAATTGTGTATAGGAAGGATTAGGTCTGAAGTCATCCTATAAAGGTTGAAATAAAATTTGTTTAATTTATGGGTTGTTATTACTTATAAAAGCATTGGAAATGGAGTCTTTATTAGTTTTATTTTATTTTTTTAAAATAGAGAGTCAATTCTAATTTCGAACAAACTCTTTATATTTATAAATTAAAATAAAAAATGAATTTGACTCGTCAGAGAATCAAACTACACTTTCTAAAGTTAAATTTATAATGCTTTTATTTATTATATTATATTTTTCTTTGCACCGCTAGTTAAAATAATAAAAAATGCAAATATTCATACATTTCCTACGCAACATTATTATTTAACTTTTTTTCAAATAAAATAAAAACAAATTTAAAGAGTGTTGATGGATGGAGTGGTTTTATAAATTCACTGTTTATTTTCAAATATTTTTAAGATGCTTTTTAAAATAGAAAATATATTCTTCAAAACAAAGAGCATTGTTATAGATACTCTAATCCCTAAACTATATCATGTTTTATAAATTACTTCTTCTTTTTTTTTCTTTGCAAAATAATCCCCAAAGTAATTTGTTAGACTATCTGGATCACTTTTATTATTAGCTATCTATGAGTAGAATCAACAAATTATATATGATAATATTAATTTAAAATAATTTTTTTATTTTTTTAATACTAAAAATCTATTAAATAAAAAGTAAATCTTTTACTGAAAACCAATTAATTTTCACTAAGTATTTAAACAATACTGATTATTTTTATAAAAATTTATGTATTTTGTTATTTACTCCAATTTAATTTTGTAGCAAATCAATATTTATTATAAAGTAAACTAAATAGTTCACTCTATTAAAACTTTATATATAAATATATATATATATATATATATATATATATATTACTTGTCTCTTTCTAAAAAGCATATAAATATTTAATTTATTAATTAGGATGATTTTTATTTTGACTCTTCAGTTTATCGTGATTATATTTAGATTTTAATTATAAAAATTACTTTAAAAAAGAGATTAATGAATTTTAAATATAATTTTACATATATATTAATTTAATTGTAATTAAGATAAAAATATAAATTTAACTGTAATTGAGATAAAAATATGGATGTAAATGAAATTTTATTTGCCATAATAAATATGAGCTACTAATCGATTAGATTACCGTACTTATATTAGATTGCTATGTATAGCGGGACTTTGTTTTTCGTATAGCGGCACTAGTCTCCTTCCAAATAGACAAGTAGATAGGTAGCTTTCCAGCAGAAACAAAAATAGTGTTAGGTTAGGTTGCTGTATTTAGTTATTGTTAGGTCGGTGTATTTAGTAATTATGGCCTACTCTTAGATTAGGTTGCTGTCACATCTAAAATAATGTTAGCTTCCTGTACTGGATAAGATTGCCACGTATAAGACTTATCCATGGCTTGGGCCCACCCACGTCCAAAAATGCACACATAAGCATACATACATACATACGTACATATACTATGTCTACGATTAGGTCGGATTTATAGCTCAAAAAGATAGAAAAATATCTAGTTATTGGATTTCAAAAAATCATATTAATAGTTCAGATTATTTTTTTATCATGCATGTAAAAAAAATTACTTGACAAACAACATTCTTTTAATATTTTTACTATTCATTTCCTTTTCGCTTGCACCACTATTTCATCTAGTCTTTATCATTTCAAAATTTTCAAATCCGCTGTCTTCCATTTTCACCAACATTTTAACTCAACGTGAGGACCAACTTGACCATTTTAAAAATCTCAAATCCAGCCCAACCAATCACCTTTCAAAAGTAGAAAGAGTCATCGCCGAAAGTGCTAGGTTGTCATTGTGAATACCATACTTAGGGGTTTCTATCGACAATGTGTATTAATTAACTTATTTTTTTTAAGATTTTTTTAACCAAAAAAAAACATGGACAGGGGAGAAGAGGAAGCTCTAACTGCTGGAAGCAAAGGTTTCATCCTTTTTTATACATGTTTTTGTCATGCATATTTTAATTTTTATTACTTCCATCCCCTCCTCCTTGAGAGTTTCATTTATTTAAATTTTTATTTTTGTAATATATAATTGAGTATTGTGAGTTTGACAATAGAAATTAAGTAACTGTGACAATAGGAATTAAGTAAATGAGAAATTGAAATCAATATACCTTGCAATATTAAAAAATAGTTTAATAGATATCATAAAGCCGACATTTTCAATATGTAAAAGCTTGGACTTTAACAAAATTTTAAAAGTTTTTATTTTCTTTGTTTTGCTTACAAAGAAAAAAGCCAAAAAAAAAAAAAAAAGGATGGGCGAAAGCTAATGCTTTTTAAGCATAAAAGCATCGATTTTGGTGCTTTCACTATTAAAAAAAAAAATCATTTTAATGTACTAGTTTAAGTTGCTAAGTAAATTTGAATGAGTATCCAATAAAAAAATCAATATATTTAACTTTATAAATAAAAAATTTTAAAATACACCAAAATTTTAAAAATTTTTATTTTTTTATTTTGCTTACGAAGATAAAAGGCTAATAAAAATAATTGACAGGAAAAAGCCTACGTTTTTTAACATAAAAACATTAACTTTAGTGCTTTCAATATTAAAAAAAAAATTATTTTAATATATTATTTTAAATTACTAAATTAATATATTTGAATGAATACCAAATTAAAAAAATAATATATTTAACTTTACAAATAAAAATTTTTAAAATATATTAAAATTTTAAAAAAATTTATTTTTTAATTTTACTTAAAAAAAATAAAAAATTACCAATTGAAAAATCGATGCTTTTAAACATAAAAACGTCAGTTTGATGCTTTCAATATTTAAAAAAAAAAAAAAATCATTTTAATGTGTATGAAGTGCAGAAAGACATGGATCACTCAGTTTCGTATAAGTTCAACGTCATAGTCAAATCTTACATAAAGATTGTTTCACGTGTAAACCATCTGGCTTTACATAGTACTAACAATCAACAAAAGCAATTTTAGGATCAGGCCTTTGGTCCAACTTTTTTCATAATATTTTTTTTATTTAATTTTTTTTTTTTTTTGTAATGTGGACATGATATTTCCACATGTAAAAATCATATGGTTTTCCATACATTTTAATTTTTTTTTAATATTAAAAGCAAGGTGATGTTTTGTTTTTATATTTAAAGACGTCGACTTTTCCTTATTAATTTTTTTTATTTTTCTTTTCAGCAAAATATATATTTTAAAATTTTTCATTTATAAAGTTAAATATATATATATTTTTATTTGATACTCATTCAAACATATTTATTTAGCAACTTAAAATAATAGATCAAAATAATTTTTTTTTAATATTAAAAATACCAAAACCAATGTTTTTATGCATAAAAGCTTGCTTTTGCCAATCAAATTTTTTTTTTTTGGCCTTTTTCTTCGTAAGCAAACGAAAAAAGTAAAAACTTTTAAAATTTTTTTAAAGTTGACATTTTTACATGTTAAAAGCGTTGACTTTAAATTTTTTTTTTTTAATGTTGTAAGGTATATTGATTCTAATTTCTCATTTACTTAATCCCTATTGTCATACTTAATTAATTTCTATTGTCAAACTCATAATACTCGGTCATGTATTGAAAAAATAAAAATTTAAATAAATGAAGCTCACAAGGAACAGATGAAAGCAATAAAAATTAAAAAATGCATGACAAAAACATGTATAAGAAAGGCTGTGACATTTGCTTCCCACAATTGGACCTTCCTCTTTTCCTCAGTCCATGTTTCTTTTTAAAAAAAAAATGAAAAAGGCAACAAGTTAATTAATACACATTGTTGGTGGAAACCCCCAAGTATGGTACTCACGATGGCGGCCTGGCACTCGCGGCTATGAGTTTTTTTACTTTTTAACGATGATCGATTGAGCTGGATTTGGAATTTTTGAAATGGTCAAGCTGGTCCTCACACCGAGCTAGAAAGTTGGTGAGAGTGAGCAATGGTGAATTTGGAAATTTTGAAACGGTGAAGTCTGGATGAAACAATGGTGCGAGCAAGAAGGAAATGAATAGTAAAAATGTTAAAGATATGTTATTTGTCAAGCAATTTTTTCTCACATGTGACAAAGAGTAATCTGACCGTTCATATGACTCCTTGAAATCCAATGGCTGGACATTTTTTCATGTTTTTAGACCGTATCATATTGGTCAGGTTCGACATGACTATAGAAAGACTTTATATATATATATATATATATATATATATATATATATATATTTATATAACATGTTTATGATACAGATGGTATGTATGCAGATCATAGATATTGACGATGATTTTTGAAAAAAATTATCATCAAACTCATATTCAGAGATGAATATTGACGATAATTTTTTAAAAAACCATTGTCCAGATCTCTCTGCATGCAGACCGTTCGCACTGTAGCATATCCCTATATATATATATATATATATATATATATTATAGTTTAAAATTTAAAATATTAAAATCTTTTGTGATTTTTTATTTATTAAATACATCAAAAAAAATTTTAGATAGAAACCAGAATAATTTTTATAATATCTATCAAAATTTTCAATATTTTTCTATAATTTTCATGAGAATTTCTATCATAATATCTATATTAAATCTTTAATAATTTAATTAAAAAATTCATAATTTTTTGAAATTTAAAAAATTTCCATAAAATTTCTATAAATTTTCATAGAAATTTTAAAAAAATCTATAATTTTTTATTAAATTATTTATCAAAATTTTTATAAATATTATTGATATTTAGTAAATTTTTGTACCAAATTAATATTATTGATAGTTTTTTACTTTTTAATCATCTTCCAATAATTAGGCTAATAAAAATAAAAAGTTTTGCATTTAACAAACAATATCTAAAATTATATTAGACAAGTCTATATATCATATACTTAGAGAAAATTAGTATTATAAATTACAAATTTTCCTATCTATTACTATATTTTTACAATAATAAATTTAATATTTTTATAAATATTATAAATTTCCATTAAATTTTTATAAATTTTCATAGAAATTCTAAAAATATTTATGATTTTTTGTTGAATTATTTATCAAAAATTTTATAAATATTATTGACGTTTAGTAAATTTTTTTTTGGCAAATTATATATATATATATATATATATATATATATATATATATATTTACCATTTGATTGTATTCCAATAATTAGGTAAATAAAAATATAGAAAAAATTCACATTTAATAAAAAATGTTCAATATTACATTAGAAAAGTTTATCTATCATATTCTTTGAAAAAATTAGTATTATAAGTTAAAAGTTTACCTACCTATTATTATTTTTTTTACAATAATAAATTTAATATTTTATTTAAATATTATAAAATAAATAAAATTAAAATGTAGACAAAATTAAAAAATATCTAACAAATTTATTTTTTGCAAATTAAGATTCAAAATTTCGGTATTAATAATATATTAACAATTATATATAAAATTATCAAAAAGATATTTTTTTTTTAATAATTACTTCTTATATTTTATATTTTAAAATGAAAATAAAAAAATATAAATAATTCTCAACCACCTAGGAGTATTTTTATAGTATTGAAATAACATTTATAAAATATAACGTAATTGTAATAAGTGTTTTGTATATCTTAATTAATAAATAATATTATTAAATATGTATCTTTTACATTTTTTATTAATAATATTATATTTTTAATTATCAATGCTAATTATAAATCGATTTATTAAAAGAACTATTTAATAGTCAATTTAATGATTTATTAATTAAATAAACTAATGCTAAAGTTTCAATAAAAAAATTTATTTTTTAAAATAAATTTTTATCATTTTTTTATAAATTTTATTGATATTTCAATAATTTTTAATATTTCCGTGGATATTTTTATATTTTGAACTCTTGATTTTTTTTATCGATATTAAATTTTGAACTTTGATATATATATTATTTAATTATATATTAGTCTTTAATTAAGAACAAAAGTATGGAAGAAGGGAAGAGGGAAATAGAGAGAGAGAGAAAATGTTGAACACAAATTACTTTGTAAACTAAAAAATAAAAAATAAAAAAAAAGAGAAGCAATGAAATTTTGTCCATTTTTATAATTAAAATTAGTTTCATATTAAGATAGTAATTTTGAATTGTGATCTGATATTTTAATTGAAAAATTGAAATCTAAGATGATATTATTTACTAAATTTAGTGATTTAGTTAGAATTTAATAGTAATAAATGGAGAGTTTTTTTTTTAATTATAATAAATTGATATATTGATTTAGTTTAGTTGTTTATTTAATACAACCAAATGTTAAATATAGAATTCTATTTATTTTATGATATATTTTTATGTAAAATAGTTTAAGTTTTGTAATATATAAACTTTAAAAAAAAAAAGAAGAGTATTTATAGACTTGGCACACAAGTAAAACCATCTAGAACACGCCTTTAAATCAAAAGTTTAAATCATATTATCAAATTCCATGCTCCCCGATTATAAAGAGTTTAATATTGATTAAAAAAAAAGAAAAGAAAAAAAAAACTCAACATTTAAAGGTTGAATTTATGTTATCGGTCCGGAACATAAATGCATATTTGTTCCTACATTGCACATACATGAATATATATGTGGAAAAATAATAAAAAATGTAAATATACATTTATATATATATATATATATATATATATATATTGAGAATATTTTCAACTTTTTAACATCAAGATAAGTTGGTTTAATAAGAGTAATGCTACATGCATTAAATTTTTTTACCAACATTTTGATAATCAATTATGTAGTAGTTTCTTAATAATGTTAAATTGATATTACTATATATACATAGAAAAATAAATATTTAAAATATATCAAATCATAAATATCAAAATTTTAATAAAAAATTTTAACCACTAGATTTATCCATTTAATAATATAGAATTTGCATTTGACACCATTATATATATATATATACAATAATTATTCAGTTAGAATATGTTGATTATCAAAACTATATATTATAAAGTCAAATGTACAATAACATGATAATTTTAACATCATATATTTTTTTATTAATTTTTATATTATTTAAAAAATTAAAATTTAAAACTAAAAATTGAATTCAGAACTGAAAAAAATTCTGATATCTTTTTTAACATTAAAATTTTGATTTGAGCCGATTGGAAATATATATATATATATATATAGAGAGAGAGAGAGAGAGTCTAACATGCGGTCAGTCCTTATGCTTAATTTACGGACCAAAAACGTGCCAAAATGCCGCAGCCCTTGGATAAAAACTGATGGTTCAGATTATACCCTCTTTTCCTCCCAAAGCTATCTCACGTGCCTTACTTTTTGCTTCTCCTCTCCTTCCGCCCTTTCTCTTCTCCTCTGCTTCGACATCTCTGTCTAGTTCTCTCTCTGTCTTCCTTTCTTTTCTCTTCCTATAAACCCTCTTTCAATTCCCTTGCCAAAAAATTTAAAAATTTGAGAAACCAGATACAGAAAGAACCCAAAAAAAAAAAAAAAAAACTGACTAAACGGGAAAAAGAAAAATGTATATCTGGAAGATTCAGAATTTTCAGACAAAGCTTCCTCTATGTTTTGGAGCTTATGACACAAAGTTTGCAAAAAAAAGATCCTTTTTGAATTTTAGCAAGATTCTTAAGGAAAAAAAAATTAAATTTTGTTTTTTGAGATTGGATATCTGATGGGTTGTTGATGGATTTTTTGGGTTCTTTTTTTTTTTTTTTTTTTTTTTTTTGTAGCTATTAGAGGTGCTGATCAACAATTATCGGAGACGACGACGGAGTAGTTGCACGGACAATCGGAGTGCTCGGGGCAAACTTGGAGTGAAAGGCCATAAATTTTGAAAAATTGAACTAATTTTTCGTATGTGAATTTACAATTCAATCGGAACCGTCCGTAATTGTTGTAGAAAATCCAAAGGCTACGGTATTTTTGCACGTTTTTAATCCGAAAATTAAACATAAAGGACCGATCGCATTCTCCTTCCCACAATTTTTTTTAAATATTTTTTTAAACTTTTTGTTGCTGCTGAAATGGTCCTTTCCCACAATTAAATACTCATTAGCAACAATTATTGTGCTTACGACCATAAATGAACCTCGATATTATACCAAAAAAATAAATGCAACACATTGCAAAATTCTGACCTCATATTTATTCTTGTTTGGAGGTTGGTGCAATATCACTTAATTACTGATCTTGAGTTTGGATTTTTATTTGTCCTTTTTTGGCTGACCCCTGTTCCCCCTCCTACGAGAAAATCTTGAGTGCAATTGTGGTACCAGATCAGCCGGTACCACTCCATGTGATATTATTATGACATATATAAACAATTTGGCAGATCACTATCTCGTAAGCTCATCCTTCTAATTTAATTTTTTATTTTTTGAAAAGGTAAGTATTTTGAACCTTGTTTTTGCTTTTTGTGCTGCCGAGAGACCATTCTTGATCCTTCTTCTTCGTCTTCAACTGTGGCTTCTCTATCTCTAAAAAAATGAACAAAAGTTTAAAATCACCTCCCAAAAGCTTAAAAATGACAACATTAATCATTCAATTTTTTTTTTTTTGTATTATGTGAAATTTTAAAATATCACGAGAGATTATAATTTTTTCCTTAAATTTAGAGAATTATCATTCTTTGAGAAATTACCCATGAATCATAAAATCAAGTTTCTTATGATAACAAAAAAGAAAAAAAAAATTTTAAATTTTATAATTCATAAGAGAACTAATTCGCTAGAATACCCATTATCTTTAGAAAGCACCAGCTAAGTAATTAACAATTTAAAAGAAAACGGAGGAGGAGATGGAGAAGAAGAAGTTGTAACATCATTCTCCAAATAATTTTGGAGCGACCTAGTAGGGTACACCTCAAGCCAAACATAAAGAATTACAACAGAATATTTAGCTAAACAATCAACCACATTGTTTGCAATTGTTAGAGTGAAATTGCAGCTAAAACCTCCATGGTTCTAAAATAATGGGAGGTGTTTTTAAGCTTTTGTTCACTTTTTTAGAGATGGAGAAGCCACAATTGAAGACAAAGAAGAAAAAAGATCTCGGAGACAGCACAAAAATAAAAAACAAGGTCTTTTCAATAAATAAAAATTAAATTAGAAATATGAGCTTACGTGACATGGTAAATTATTTACGTGTCATAATATGACTTGGAGGGATACCAGCCGACCTGGTACCATCGTTGCACTGAATATTTTCTCTCCTACGCGAACTCGTGCATCTCTATTGTAAGTAGTGGCTTCTCGACCACTAGACCACTTCGTCTTGAGTTCAGATCTTTTTATTATAAAAAAAAAAAATAGAAAAGAAAATATCAGATCCACTGTACAATGGCAAGTAGAAACGGTGTAAACGTGGCAAGGACCCAGTTTGAAATTTCGTTCAATCAATTAATTACTTTTTCTGATGAATATTAATTGCTTACTTTTACATGAAATGTAAACGTGGCAAGGACCGGATACTATTACATGAAATTTATATAAAGATAAAATTGAATATAAATCTAAATGTGCAGCTTGTCCATTTATTCACAATCGTACCTATTTAATACTAATTATGTATCAGTTTTAAAATTTATTTTATTAACTTATAAATTCATAAACACTAGGTGCTCCATATTTAATCCAATGCTAATCAATTTAAATTTGTAAACAAAACAAAATAATTAAACCTTTTTTATTGCTTCATAATCCACAAATATACAATACTATTTTACAAGTTGTAATAACAAACTTGAAATATATTGGAATTGATTCTTAAAGAAACTAGGTAAGTTTTCTATTTTTTTATCAATTAATAATTACACATATTTTTTTATTTTTCTAAATATCCAATAAACATATAAAATTAATAAAAAAGTCAACTTTTTTATTTTCTTGTTGATTTTGTATATTAAAAGAAATTGCAGAAATATTTAATATTGATTCAATTATAAATTAGTTTCGCATATTTAAAAAAATATAATTTTATTTTGATTTAAAAAAAAATTTGATTCAATTTTTTTTAATATTGATATATGCATCATAAAATTGAAAGGGTCCACTTAATAAATGTACATTTATATTTTTGTTTTTATTAATAATTTGATTTTATATTTATATTTTTTAATTAGAAATTATGTACTAAATCTGGGCCCAACTTGACAATCTTGGTCCCATGCCTGGGAACAGGGTCTAGTGACTTTTTACATGAAATGTTATGCAACATCAATTGATTTCAGATCCTCTATAAATGTGGCAGGGACTCAGTTGGAAAAAGTTTGTTGAATCAAATTAATTACTTTGTCTGGTGTATATTAATTGCTAATTTTCTTAGCCGGGTAATAGGCCAAATTGGACGGAAATGGAGAAAAAGACGGATGGTGATACGTTTTGCCGAGTTTGGAGACTATTTTGCAATGAAAAAATAATAATTAAGGACTACTTTGTAAAAGGCCATATAGTTTAGTTTTGCCGAGTTTTGAGACTATTTTGCAATGAAAAAATAACTAAGGATCAATTTGTAAAATGCAATATAGTTTAGGGGACTACAAGTAATAATAACCCTTCATTCATTAAAGTCTATAATGATCAAAGAGGGAATTTATTTAATTCATTTTTCTAATTTTATTATATAGAGCATAATTAGATTTATTTTATATCAAATGATGAAAATAAAAAGCCAAGCATGAACTTCCCCCCCCCTTAATATTGGAGATAGATGAATTTGATTTCAGATCATTGCAAGAAGAATGGTGAACTCATTACAAGAGAGTTGATAGTAAATGATCCATACTCAATTTTTATAAAATATTAATTATAAATTTTTTTTTACCTGATCCTGCAAAATATTTTTTTTACGTCAAAATAAAAATTATATAAAAAATCAAATTCCGTGAAGCAAAATTGTTTTAGGTTTCTTTTCAGTATTGCCCTCTAAAGTCTTTCCTTTTTACACTTGAGTCCAACTATTACCAATATCAAAATCTGGAGTTGTTAACACTTTATCCACTCTTTGCACTACGCATACAAAGTTTACTTCAGAAACTACTTTATCCACTATTTGGACTACATGTACAAAGTTTACTTCAGAAACTAAAATGGGAACAACCCTCAACCAAAATCGCAACAAAATAATTTATGATTAATTAAAACTTTCAAATCATATGCCCTTTTTCTTTCTACTTGCAAGTTAAAGATCATTTGTATCCCAAGTTGAAATTAGAAGTCAATATCTAAAGTTAAAGCAATAGTAATAATAATAATAATAAAAAAAAAAGTAAACATCTAAAAGCTGTGAAGTGCACCTTTTTTCCATTCATAATTTTCTTAGGAGCGTAGATGGGACCTAACTGCCCAAATCGGATGTTCCACGAGCCTAGATTTAGAAGATTTAGAATCCAATTGTCTTTATGTGCATTAGATGTGCATTTAATAGGTCAAATTGGACAGCAATAGAGAAAACGTGCTATATTTTATAAAATGTGATATAATAACCCAACAAACTTTATTTTAACTTTTATGTAAGGATGAACGTGAATAGGGTTAGTTTGGTTTGGGATTAAAATATAATCTAATTTATATTTTTTGATTTATCTAATAGAAAAAACAATCTAAACTTTAAATTCAAGTCAAGTTAAATTATTCCAAACCATTTATAATCAGTTTGATTTGGATTGGTTAATCGATTTGAAATTTATTAGTTTATGAATATATAATACAAAGTAAAAATCTTTCAAACATAAAATATAAATAATAAATTGTAGTTATCCAAATGTAAAATATGATTAAAGTAATATAATATAGAATAAAATATAACATTGCAATCTATAAGTGTGTCATATATAATATCCAGCAACATTGATTAATGTTTAAAAAAAAAAAAACACTCTTCAATGCAAAGTAAAAAAGTAAAAAGTAGCAACTAATAATGCATTGATGCCGAGTATTGAAGCAAAGAATGAACAGCAACTGATAGCTGATGCTGTGAATTTTGATGGCTGTGTATGTGATAGTCGAAACTTGGTCAATGATTATGGTGGTGGTGACGGCGACAAGGCATGTTTAGGGTTTCAATTCATTTGAAAATTGGAATAAAATTAATATATAAAAATATATAATTTTTTAATCGTATAATATATAATTTTGGTTGAATTAAGTTTATATTTCCAATCCAATTATCGATCTAATCCAAATAATTTATAATATTTTAAACAAAATCCAATTTAATTTATATAAAAATCCAATCCAAATGGCTATAAATAGATTTGATCAATCGGTTTAAAATGATTAAATTGGATTTTATCCACCTTTACCTTCGTATGCTGATATCATGCATGAATACATATGTATTCAAATTGTCGATCCAGACCATAAAACATACATATCCCTACATTGTTTGTTTTGTATATGTAGGTATGTACATACAGGAAAATATATCTATATATATATATATATATATATATTTGGATAGATAATTAGAAATGTGAATATAAAATGTATAGTGATGCTCAAGTAAGAGTATCTTTAACTTAAAATGTTAAAGATAAATAGACTTAATTATCAAGAATAGTTGGATTATATATACATTTAACGTGACAAATTTGATATGATATATTATTTAAGTTTTAAATGATCAAGTATATTTATTCTTAACTTAACAAGATAAAAATATCTTTCCTTTAACTTTAAATCAACTGTACACACATGTGTGTGTATATATACATATATTTGAAGAAAAATAGTTGCAGATTCATCTGGCCCCTCTTGATGCAATAGCAAGGCAAATTTTTAAATAACCCAATTAGGCAACTCCGACAATAGATTCGAGAACTAATGGGAGCTTAGTTCTCATTAACAGTAGCTAGGTTAAGCTTCAAGTATTCAACAATGGAGGTGAACGGACTCACTGGATGTAGACGATGAATAGAATAGAACAGACTTAAATACTTAGTCTTTGCACACGAAAACGAGTCGTTTTGAGCAACAACCATATATACATCAGCACCAAGACATCAACAGATTGAGACAAATCTTATTGGCTAATTTAAAGATAGGTAAGCTAATTAAAGGTAAATAAACGAAGCACAAATAGGATTAATGAAAGAAAAATGCTATATGAAATTTATATGTTAAATAGCATTTTAAATAAGTTATTATTAAATAATTTATTTTAAAATTTTTAAAATAAAAAATAATAAAATTAAATACTCAGTTTAAATTTACTATATAAATGATAACCATTACCGATGCTGATAAATGACACGACTCTTAATAAAACGGTGCACTTTATGACTAAAACAAGTGAAAGCATGTGAACATCAGAGCGAGGCACGCAACGTTTTCCAACGGTTGTCATGAATCCAAATTAAAACGACGTTGTCTGTCTCTGAACTTAGCCCTTAAGCTTTCGTCCCCGTTACCTTTCTCTGAAAGTAAAAATTAAATGATAGGTTTTAGTCCTTTTAACACATTTATTGACAGTACATTAGCAACAATTATTGTACTCGAGACTGTAAATACACCATCCATCAAAAGACAAAATACACCGAATATATTACATATTTCACATTTCATGTTCATGTTTAATCTTACGTTGTCTGGGCCGTGCAAATTGATTGCCTTGTACTAAGTATGTACAGGTGGCAGCCAGTTAGAAATGTTGTTGAATCTATTAATTATTTTGTTTGTGCCCCCATACAGTTAATGGGAAAGTAGGTGAAACTTTAGTGAAAATTGTAATTTCATTATAAAAGTAGTAATTTTTTTTTTTATATTCTAAAAATTTATTTTTATAAAATTAGAATTATTAAAATATGTATTAAATTTATTTATAAAATAATATGATAATATTTAATTAGTTTATTTTTAAATATTTAAATAATATAAATATATTAATTGATAATATTTTAATATATATTATTTAATAAATATTTTAATAATATTATTATTATATATTTTAAAATAAAAAAGAATAAGTCTAAAAAATTATGTTTCCATTTATATAAAAAAGTAATATCTACAAAGATGTTTTGAAAATTTATAAAAAAAAATTGTATTAGACTTTTTAAATATAAATTTATTTTTAATTATTATATAAATTAAAATTTTTTATTATTTATTAAACATAACAAAAAAATTAATTTCAAAATTTGTTTTTTAAATAAAATAAAATTTTAAAAATCAGCTGCCCTTTTAATTTTGACATTGCTGAACAAGGCTTGATGTATAATAATTAGCTATGCGTAGTTTTCTTACGAGTTCTATCGGATGTCTTGTAGCTAATATTAGCGATATGGAAATGATGGACCCCACATTCACATGAAGAATAGGACAATGCTTGCCGACAATTATGTCATCCATTTCCTATTTTTTACATCCCTCTCTGGTCCATACATCCGTCAAGCTTAAACGTCATACACGTGATCAATAATACATGAAGCTACTTAATGATGAAAAAATAATAATAATATTAAGCTATTTTCTCAGAAAAAATAAAAATATATTATTCCCAAGATTTAAAAAATCAAAAGTTTTTAGAAAATTTTATGGAAAATTTTGTTTTTCTTTATGGGATAAAAAGAAAATTATACAAAAATAAAATTAAAATAATTTCTATAATATCTATCTATATTTTCAATATGTATTTATAACTATTATAGAAATTTCTATCGGAATATTAACATTAAATTTTTAACAATTTAATCAAAAATATATAATCTCAATAAAAAATTCTAATATTTTCATAAAATTTTTATAAAAATTTCTATTAAATTAATTTTTTTTTTAAGAATTCTTATCTAAAAATTAATAAATACTATCAATGCATAACTTTATATCTATGTATTGTTTTTTACAATAATAAATTTAATATTTCTATAAATATTATAAAATGGACATAAATTATAATATAGATAAAAGCATAATATGCATGTAAAATAAATAATAAATATTATAAACATGTACAGGGAATATATTCTCCACAAATATAGTTATGTTGTCAAATAGTAACTTTTGGGTACCATCTCAAACTCAATCATTAAAAAATTATAATTTTGTAAAATATAATTGTAACACCCCGTCCTAAATCGCACCGGAATCCGTGCACGTTGACCGAGGTTGACTGTTGACCGTTGACCAAGGGGATCAAAAGTTGACTTTTTAACTCGGTAGGAATTTCGAGTTGACCAGGGTACCGTGGCGAAGTACACAATGCCCCGAGTTCGTAGACTGGTAGCACGTCGAAAACGGAGCTACGGTTTGAAAGTTATGGGCGAAACAAGTTGCAGTCCAAACTGTCCAAGGGGTGCCGAAGTTGACTTTTTATTTATGGGGAAATGAGCTTTGACTCATGCATGGTTGTGAAGTACTCATCGATACGAGTACACAGACTAGCGGCACCCTCAAAACGGACATCCGGTTAAAAAGTTATGGACGTTTGAAGTTTACCGGATACCGTATTATTTTAATGTTTTTGGGTCGATGAATAGTGAAATGCCACATGTCAGCTTATGATTGGTCCACGTGGCATGAACAGTGTTACACAGGGTTTTTATTTGATAAAATTTTCGGGGAAGAGAGAGAAAGAGAGAGAGGAGAGAGAAAGAGAGAGAGAGAGATCGCCGGCCACCGGAATTTTTCAACTGTTCCGCCGATCTACAGTACACGCGCCGGCCAGCAAGGTTGCCCTCCTCATTTCCGACGAAACCTCCAAGTTTCACAGCGAACGGCTGCCGGACGCGCCCGGATCGGACGTCCGAAGATCGGTGGCGAGTTTCTCCCCTCCACCGCCGGCCACCGCAAATCGACCCACTTCCGGCCATTTTCAGGCCACATGCGCCGTACACCCTTGATCCTCTCCTCACGTCCAGCCGACCCACCAAAAATCACGGCCATCGGACCACCGACGCGCCGGGATCGGAGCGTTTTCCGGCGAGGGGCCGAAAAACTTCAAACGGTGATTTCTCTGCCGTCCGACCTCCGTTTTGCTCACCGCCGGTCCCGTTGGATTGCTCTCCTCACGATCTACAAATCTGCAAAATTTCACGACCAACGGCCACCGCACGCGCCGCCGCCGGCGACGGTTGCCGGTGACCGTGGCGGCTCGCCGGAAAGTACTGTTCCGGCGAGTACCCAGTTTTTCGGCCAGATCCAGTCCACTGTGTTCGACCTCCTGAACCCGAATCCGGCTTCCGTTTCCGCCAATTCGCGACGGTTTGGGAGAATTGCGGAGCCGAAACTCGAAAAGCTTTTCGGTGAGATTCCGACCCCGTCAGGTCCGATCACCGGAAAGTAAGACCGAATCCGTGATCCTCATCACGCGAGCTTCGATTCGGTATATAACTCGTAACCCTTAAATATCGCTTGGTGTTCGCTCCCCGGGTACCCATTTGGGAATTACCCGAATAAAATATTAATATTTTTGGTTTGTGCACTGTGGTTGTTTATGTGCGCGTATGAGTAGTGGAGTTAATCCCGAGGAGGATCTTAGTTGATTTGCGTGCTCAAGGTGAGTGACCCACCTTCAAAAATTATTTTGGGTAATTAATTATATTTAATTGGTATTTAATTTGGTATTTAAATTATGCTCATGTGGTGTGATTTATTTATGAATTATATTGTGGTTTAATTTATTATACATGAGCAAGGTGTATTTTGGTAGTATTTGTACGTGGTTTTAAATTTGATTTTTCGGGCATAATTGGGTTAAATATTTTACAAAAATATTGGTTTGAATTTTATAAATTATGCCCGTTGTATTTTTATGGTTGCGTCTCGTACTTCGAGAAAACTGTGGTTTGTTGGTTATCAATGTTTCGTACCGGGTTATTGAATAAAAATATGTGGGATGGTGTTTTGTGAAAATATGGTATACTTCCCACGGTGGTTTTTGGAAAAAAAAAACGGTACGGTTGGTTACTTATGTTTATTTTTAGACGCACTCATATAGTATTGGTGTTCTGGTGTATGATGTATGGACACGTGGTAGCACGCGGTTATTATGTGGTTTAGCGTGCGGTTATTACTTCATCCGTGAGTTGCCATTGGACCGTGGGCAGGCAAGGTTATTGTTGCGCATAGCCGCCCCCCTCCTTGGCCGGGTGATGGTTTTAGCAGCGGTACTGTCGGGACGCCGAAGTGACCGTTGCAGGTTTCTCTCTTTAACCCCCCGCCAGTCGATGCTCGGGACGCTGGGTATCGGAGGGCATCACCGGTATATGGTGTGGTGCGTCGGTGTAAATTGCAAATAATGGTTTAAACCCCAAAGGTGTTCAAAATTTATTTACTATAATTTATTATATTTTTATTATATATATATTGGGGTATGTTTTTATTTATTTATTGTGTATCAAATGGTTTAATCCCTTGGTTTTTGGGAGGTATGTACATTGGGTTTTGTGAAAAGGTTTTAAAAAGGGAACATTTCAAACGGAGCGATTGGTGAGAGTTTTGAGGGAAATTATTATTTTCCACCAGTTATCATTATTTATTTATTAATTGTTGGTATTTGTTCTATTCCTTAATTGCTATTAATATTATTTTATTATCAAAAGGTGTTCAGTAGTTCGGGTTACTCACTGAGATGATTAGCATCTCACACTCTTAAATTCCGTTCCCTTAGGTGCAAATGGTGGTAGACGTTCTTCCGGAGCGAACCAAGTTTTCCGCTGCTGTCGTGTTTCGAGAAATATCTTTGTACTCTTTCATTCCAGTGTATTATTTTTTTCAGCCTTGTTGTATTTCTGTTGTTTAGCACTTCTTAAAGCTCTGTATACTATTGGAATACTTCTGTTTTATTTATGCACTGGACTGTTGTTGCTTTTGAGAAGTGCTGAAATTTGTGGAACAATTTGTAGTTTGTGGGAGGAATAAGGGGATGTTTTTTAGAAGTGTGTTTTCAGTGCAGGTAGTTTGTGGTAAGTAAATCCCTTAGGGGAGGCTCTGTCGGATTTTCCGTTGGAGGGTCCGGTAGGGTTTCCCTGGGATCAGGGCTGTCTAGGGTTCCGGGGAAGGAATTCTGGACGGGTCCTGACATAATGATTATCAATAAGGATAATTATATTTAATATAAAACTTATATGATTGATATATTAATGATTACATACAAAATTATCAAGAATATATAACTTTTAGCAATTAATTATCATGTTTCACATCTTAAAATGAAGATAGAAATGCGATTAATAATTTTCAATCATATAAGAATTCTATACAGTATTGAGATGACATATAATATAATTATAATCCTTTTTATATATTTCTTAATTAATAAATATTTTTATCAAATATGTATTTTTTCTATTTTTATTGATAATAATATATTTATTATCATTAATGCTTTCTATGTATTAATTGACTAATAAAAATATAAAATTCATTTGATATTTCTGTAATTTTATTAATCAATTTGATAATTAATTGATTAAATAAATTAATTCTAAAATATTTCAATAAAAATATTTATTTTTAAATAAATTCCTATTAACATCTATCATTTTTTATGAATTTTTATCGATATCGATAATTTTTTATATTTCCACGGATATTTTTGCAATTTGAACTCTTAATATTTTTATTGGTATCAATTTTTGAACGTTGATTATTACTAGGCTACTTCTATATACTTTTTTTTTTGGTGCTCGCAATAGTCACAAAAATATTTAAGAATATAATTGTTTCAAATATATAGTTTTGTACTTTTATAAATTACTAATGATCAAATTTTAAATCTTTAAAGTAAATTTTTTATTAACTCATTTAATCTTTGAAGTTTATTTATTTATTTATTTTTTCTTTTTGAGAATTTTAGCATAACTAAATAAATATATGGTAAATGATTACACTAAGATAATTAGGTTCTTTCAATTTTATCCTGATTACACTTAGATTCATACATTTGGAAAATCATTATTTAGATTTATTAGTTGGTTTTTACCAATTAATTTTAAAAGTTAAAAGCTATAATTGTATTTTTATAATATTATTCAATTATAAAGTACTAATTTTAAAGTTCATTTAATCATTAACTATTATATTTAACCAGTAAAAATTGATAGATAGGTCATTTTTGATAGGTATGTAAAAGTAAAAGAATATTAATGACAATTTTCTAAGAATATGGGTCTAAGTATAATTATGGCAAAATTAATTAAAAGATTTATGATATTCTTTCTCTTTCTAAAAGCGAGTGGTATGGGTGGACATAAGTCATAAAAATATTTATGTTTCATTAGATTATTTCTTGCAGTTATATCCTTGTGCCATTGTTATTGAAGTCTTGTAAATTGGTGGAAATAGCTCATAATAAGGTGGTATATTATTGGGTTTGTTATTTGTGCAGAAAATTTTGAGACATGTCAAATCCTTAAGAGAGATACTGTCAGATTTTTTGTGGCAAGGTCCTGTAGGGTTTCTTCAGGTTAAACTTGTCTAGGATTTTGATAAGGAATCTTGGATGGTTTTGACACGACACCCTGAATACTCACTCTTTATTAATTGTTACAATTTGTGCATTAGTAAGTCTAAAATCACACAACAAGTTGGCACATGAATGATGATGAAAACAACAATTTTAGACAAACTTGAAATATAATTTTTATTGATATATTTTTGATACAATGATTTATACACTCGTACTTTATAAAAATTCTGTACACTTCTGATAACAATTAAAAACAAGAAAATAACGATAAATATTAGGAAATATAGGTTTTTTTATCTAACTAAAACTCTATGACTAAAAGTCTATCTCTACACAACCCTCTTGAAATAGCCTTGCAAATAACAAAATCCTAAAAAACAGTATTTCTCTTATTTGATCAGCTGCTAATGGTTTCAATCTTGTGTTTGTCTCTAATGGCATGTCCACGTTCCCTTGATTATTATCTCGCTCATACATTGCATAAATAGCATACACTTTATCAAGCCCCTCAAGCTGGCAAGTGGGATACGATGAACTCCCAACTTGAACTGAAAATCCATGAACAACTATTTGAATAAAGCTTTTGTGAAAATATCTATAACTTGTTGATAAAAGGGTAAATATCATGTGACTAATGTGGCATTTGTACCTTTTCTTGAAAGAAATGATAATCAAGTTGTATGTGTTTCTTCATTGATGAAACACAGGATTAATGGTCATATGCAATCTGTTGATATTATCATAAAGGAGCTTGATTGGTTTATTATAAGAGAAATCAATATCTTACAATATATATGATAACCAAAGTAGTTTAACGGTAGCTATTGCCGTTGCTTAATATCTCAAACTTAGCACTTGAGCATGACACAATTGATTGCTTTTGGAAAACCAATACACACAATTTGCCCCTATATAAACATAGTAACTAGATTGGCTTCTCCTTGGCACCTTGCCTAATCAGCATCTGGGCATCCAATTAATGTGGACAAGCTTTTTGATAGTAATCAAAGTCCATAGTCCATTATACCATAAAATAACATAAAATCCACTTAACAGCCTGAAAGTTCTTTTTCTATGGGGCTTTGAAAGTGTTGACATACCTTATTTAATGAATATTCAATTCTGAGGAACAAGAAGTAAGGTATTGAAGTGCATCTATATTGCTATGGTATTTTGTTGCAATCATGGCTTCATTGGAATTTGCTAGTAGTGGTGGTTTGACAGAGATGGTGATATTCGGCCTTCAGCATATTTGCATGCTTAAGTAAATCCTTTGTGTACTTTTTACTGTGGCAAGAATAGACTTCTGTTGAAGAATTTAACTTTAATACCAAGAGAAAGTAGTGAATGGCTCCAAGATTTTTTAGAGCAAATTGAGTCTTAATTAATGAATACACCAATTCAAGTTGAATGAATTTGACCCCGCAATAATCACATCATTAACATATATTAGAAGGAAAACAAGATAGTAACCATTATTACCATTGTTGGATCCAAAATGAGAGCAATCGGCTCCACTGCACAAGAAGCCAAGTTTGTATAAGACATTGGGAGAGCTTATCAAACTAGAAATAAAGGGCTTCAAATCATACACAAATTTCTTTAATAAGTGGGCATAAGGAGGCTTTAACGGATCATGGAAACCAGGATGTTGTTCCATATATATCGTTTCAGTCAAATCATTATGAAGAAAAGCATTTTTAACATCTAGTTGCTTTATTTCCCATTTTAACAGTAAAGCTACAAGGAAAGTGAGCCTGATAGTAGCTGGTTTTACCACAAAACTAAAGAACTCTTCATAGTTTAAACTTTCAACTTGAGTAAAACCCTTTGCAACTAGCCTAGCTTTGTATCTATCCAGTAAACAATCTTTTTTGAGCTTTGTGCAGTAAACCCACTTTGATCCAACTACATTTACATCAGCAAAATAAGAGACCAACACCCATGAGTGATTTTTATGCAGTGCTTGAATTTCTAATTACATAGCTTTAACTCATTCCTTTGTTTTGAGTGTTGCCTTCAAAGATTTTGGTTCAGGAATCAAACAAGATGTGGTAGTTAGAGGGGCTTTGCATGAGAAAAAAAAGAACAAGTTTAATTCATTTTGACATTTAGGATGTACATGTAGTTGACAATCAATTAACATAGTATGTCCATGAGTGGGGACTAAACGTATAGATTGAGGTTATTTTGGATAGGTAGGTTAATAGATAATTGAGATAATATATTAGGTTAAGTGTTCATATCAATTGGTGAGGGCATCACTTCTAAATGAGTTACTATCTGATTGAGAAGGCCTTGGATTTATATCTAATGACTTAGCTATCAGTTCAATGTGGGACATAGTTGAAGGTGACATATTATGTTGGGACTCAGTGGGAGTGTTTGGTTTGGCTTTTTACTGATGTGGTGGCTTATTGGATGTTTCACAACAACTCCCATATGGCTTTCCCATTGTATGGTCATGTTGTGTTGTGGAGTCATTTTGATCAATATTTTTTTGCATGGGTGCTTGAATCCATTCGTTTGTATCAAGAAATTTAGTTAAGGGTAATAAGTCCTACACAACATTGTTAGAAGAATTTCTATTCGCTCCAAAGGGAAAAACAATTTCATCAAAAACTACATGTCTTGATATGTATATCTTGTGAGTAACAGGATCAAGGCATCAATAACCTTTATGTAATGTGCTATAACCAAGAAAGACATAGGGGTATGTTTTCATTGTAAATTTGTGATCACCTTGTTTTCTTAGATGTGGGTAATACTTACAACCCCACACCTTGTTTTCCTAGATATGGGTAATACTTACAACCCCACTCTCTGCCCAATCTAAAACAACTAATTATTAATGAGTGGAGTAGCCAATTTAGGTCATATGATGTATGTTTTTTCGTATTTCCTACAAATGTAAGTTTTTTTTATTAGCATTTCCCAGCAGAATATTTTTTTGATTTTTTTTTTATTTGCATCTCCCAGCAGAATATTTTTTTGATTTTTTTTTATTGTTTTCAAAATCAATGATAATAAATATCATTTTTTTATTAGATACGATCATGATGCTAGCTGGTATAACAGATAAGGCATGCGGATGAATGTGTAACAAGACCAACATGGATTAAATGGGGCATTGATCCCAAACATAGCTTACCATCATTACAAGGTAAAACACATTTAGTGGCAGTTTATTTTGCCATTAATGCTTTAACTATTGCCACTAAATACTTTTAGAACAAAAATATTTTGTTACTGTGTTGCCAATATAGGTCGGCCACTAATAATAACTAGTGGCAAAACATAAATTTTTCCATCAAATCCTTTCATTATAAGCAGTGAAGAAAAAATTGTCGATTGCGGCGAAATGTTGGTTACAATGCCAGTTTTCGACGAGCATCGACACCAATAGTGGGGGGAAAAAATATCGCCGATTTTCTTGCCTCTAACCACAGCCACCACCACCACTTCTTCTTCTTCAGATTTTCCGTTCAAGTCCCTCACTCTCTCCTTTCTCTTATACATGTGAATGAGTCTGCGATTGGGTTTTCTCTGTTGAATTGTTTGGGATGCGAGGGTCTTGCCTTGTGTTTATCAAATGGTGCCTCATCCACCCACAGAGAAAAAACACATTCATTTAATGCTTCCAATATTGAACCCACTTCTTCAATATTTTTGAAATGGAAATTTTTTTTTTTTTTGAGACATTGGTAATATTGTACTTCTACAAGGCTAATAGTTCAGATGAATTGTGTTTTTTACTAAAAAATTTGACTTTTTTTAGTTGATTAGTAATTTATAAATAAATGATATGCCTTTCATTAAGCTTTTCTAATATTGAAGTAATAAATTAGAAACTAAAATCAGATTTTTATTTTTTATTTTTTAATGCCAATACAAATAGGGAATCATTTATTTCCTTTATTAATATTCACAAAAAGACTTTTTAAATAGATATGTTTGGCATATCCATAATTATATAAAAAAAATTTCTGATATAATGAGTTGAAATATCCATTGTTATACTCGTAAAACATCTGAGTATGATCATCAATTTGAAACATTAAAGAATTATTTTTGATATTGATGATGTATTATAAATTATATTTAAGAATTTAATGTATTTGTTAATTTTTTTATATTTTGACGCTAACAAACACTGTGTTTTCATTATTTAAAATAATTTTTAGTATTTATAAATTATTTTATTATTATTGTATTCGAATTATTATATTTTTTTATATTATTTTACTATATTAATGATCTCATCGATATTTCCACAAAATCATACCCTCGACATTTCCATCGATATCGATATTTCCATAAAATCATACCCTCGATATTTCCATCGATATAGATATTTTCATCACTGATTATAAGTGGTAAAATTAGTTTTGCCACTACAGAAATTGTTAGTGGCAAAATGGATTGCCACTAAAATTTAAAATATTGCCACTGTGATATAGAAATTAGCCAATATACAGTAAGAATTGCCACAAAATACTTAAACTTTGGCAATAATACGATGTTGGCACTCTTGGAATATCATTTAGTGGCAAAATTTGCTGCCACTCTACATTTTATTGTGGCAATGCAACAATGCCACTTTAAATATTTCCATTCAGTGACAATATTTTGTTACCGCTAGTTTACATATAACGTGTCATGTTCTCCTAATGCTTTTTTATTTTCTATACTTTTCTTCATTCTTAATGATCTCTTTTTTTCTTTTTCTTTGTTCTTTTTTAGTTTTTGCTTTTTTCTTACTACTCAAAACATTGAAAATGTGTAGCAGGAATACTTTAACTAAAAGAAAAGAAACAAATTTGTAACATTATGGAATTGAATAAATATATGTTGCTTCGAAACAAATATATACGAAATAGAGATATTCCAACCGCCTGTCCAGGGTTGAGCCCTGCATGTTAAATCCATGAGTATTTATTTGGGGTCTCCTTTTTTTGAACATTTTAATGACAAAGCTCTCTTTAGAGAGAAAGAGCTTATAAATGGTCTAAATCCAATTGAAATAAACATCCACAATGGGCTTGAAGGGACTCTGGTGGCCATTCTTCCATGATGCCAAAGCCTCTTGGTTGCCAAGTGGTTTTTGTAACACCCCGTCCCGAACCATGTCGGAATTTTTGCACGTTGACCGAGGTTGACTGTTGACTTTAACCGTTGATCGTTGACCGAAGGGGTCAAAAGTTGACTTTTTGACCCGGTTAAAATTCTAGGTTGACTGAGGTACCGTTACAAAGTATATGTTGGCACGCGTTCGTAGACTAGTAGCACGTTGAAAACGGAGCTACGGTTTGAAAGTTATGAGCAAAACAAGTTGGGGTCCAAACTGTCCAAGGGGTGCCGGAGTTGACTTTTTACTCATGCAAGGTTGAGCGTTGACTCATGCATGGTTGTGAAGTGCTTGTTGGTACGAGTCCGTAGACTAGCGGCACGTCCGATTTGGACATGTGGTTTGAAAGTTATGGACCTGTAGAGTTTTTCAAACACCGTATTATTTTAATATTATTTTTAAACGAGTAACGAGGTGCCACATGTGACTTAATGAAGGTGACCATGTGTCACCATGGTGGAATGCCACATGTCAACCATGTTTAAAATCAAATTATTTTATTATTATTTTAAATAATAATATTGTTATTTAATTATTTAATAATTTTTATTTTTATTTTCCTTTTTCTTTTTCTTTTTCTTTTCCTTTTTCTTTTCTTTTTCTTTTTCTTTTTCTTTTTTCCCCACGTGGGAAAACACCCCCTTTCTTTTCCCTTCCCTTCTTCTTCCCCGAGCCCGACAGAGGCAAGACAAAAAACGCACAGCCTTCTCTCTCTCTCTCTCCTTTGACTCTCTCACCCTCTTTCTGTTGACCGGCGTTTTGATCGGATTTCAGTCGCCGGAATTCCACATGCGCCTGCCACCGGGGAAGCCCACCTCGCCGCGATCTCGACCTCCAAATTTCCCGGCCTGTCGCCGCCGGACGCGCCCAGATCGGGCCGGTGAAGCCGGCGGCGGCCGGTTATGTTTTTCATGCGATTCTCGCTGTTTTCGACCAACCCAGCCCGTCCCATACCTCTATCCTACTATTTTCGACCCCTCTGAGTCCATTTCCGGGGTTAGATTGCCCAAAATCCCCACCGTTTGAAAGATCCCTCAAGTTTAAAACCGGCCGAAGCTTTCCGGCCAAATTCCGACCACCTCCGGCGGAATTGGGGTCGATGGAGACCGGATTTGTAATCCTCTTCGCTCAAGCTTCGATTCGGTATATTATTCGCCTATTTTGGTTAACGTTTGTGTTTGACCCCCCTTGGTACCGGATATTATTTATCCGAATAAAATATTAATTTATTTGACTATGTGTGAATTGTGTTCTAGGAGCATCGGTGAGTCGTGGAATTGATCCCATGGTGGATCGTAGGTTAATTGTGTGCTCCAGGTGAGTGACCCACCTTCAAATTAATTTTGGGAATTTAAAATTGTGATTATTGTGTGTGGTCTGAATATTTGAAATTTAATTTCTATGTGCCAAATATTTATTTGATTTATTGTGAAATTATTAGTGCATTTATTTTGATTAAAAAAAATATGTATTATATAATTTATGCCTTGTGGAATTATTTTATGTTTGAGAATTTTGAAATTCTTGTGGTTTTAACATTAAATTGGGCATGATTTGATTTTCAAATATTTTAAGGAAAATATTTGCTCATATTGGTGACTCCAATTTTTATAAAATATGCCCATGGAATATTGTGAGATTTAATTATTATATTTCGAGAAATTATTTATGCTATTGGGAAAATGTGAATATTTGAATTGGTGGATTTGGGAGTTGTGGATTTGAAAATCATGGAATTTATGGTATTGATTATAAAGAAATTGTGGAGAATTTCCCGGGTCCAAGCGGATGGAATATACCCGCTGTGTTTATGCAAAAGTGTGAGTTTTGATATATAAATTCAATATGTGGATTTTATGATTTTTATATGCACCGTGCACGTACTGGTGTTCTGTTTATATGTGATATGGTTAGTGTGCACACGGTTGTGATTAGCGCTCAGGTGGGTGTGAGGAACGCGAAGGTGATATTATGAGGTTGTCCTGTGGTTGCCATCGGATGAGGGTAGGCCACCCCTCCATGGCCGAGACACCCGGTTAGCAGCGGCGCAGTGGGACGCCACGCGACCGTATGCCGGTTTCTTTCTATAACCTCCTGTCTGGCGGTACCTTGGGACGCTGGGTACTGTTGGCGCCACTGGTATATAGTGGGTGCATCAAATGATTTTCAGAACTGTGTTTTAAAAATAAAATGTTTTGAAATTGTATTGGAATTAAAAATATAATTATTATTGTTTCTGGTATTTATTTGATGTCTTGGTTTTCGAAGATTACGAACAAAGGGTTTTGTGAAAAGGTTTTAAAAGGAGAACTTTTCCAACTGAGAGAATTGTAAGGGTTTTGAGAGAAATTATTATTTCCAATTAATTATTATCTATCTACTTATTACCGTGGTATTATATTGTATAGTAGATAGGGTTACTCACTGAGATGATTAGCATCTCACATTCTTAAATTCCGTTCCCCTAGGTCCAGGTTGGAGACGTTGATTGTCCGGGGCGAGCCCGACGTCTCAGTTCGTTGCCGAAGTCCAAGAAGTATTTATTCCCTTTTTCCTCTTCATCTTGTATTGTTTCCGTATCTGTCATTGTATAAATTCCACATTTATCTGTATAATGTTCTGTATACTGTATTGGACGTGTAGTTATTATTTATGCACTGGGTTGCTGCTGTTGTTATTTGAAGTGTTGAAATTTGTGGAATCAATTTGTAATAATGTGGGAGGAATAAGGAGATGAATTTTTGAAGTGTGTTTTCAGTGCAGGTAATTTTTGGTTAGTCCTACCCTTAGGGGAGGTGCTGTCGGATTTTCCGTTGGAAAGTTCAGTGGTATTTTCCTGAAATCAGGGCTTGTCTAGGGTTCTGGGGAAGAAATTCTGGACGGATCCTGACAGTTTCGGATGCTAGTTTTCTGGTCTTTGAGGAAACTATGATCCAGAAAGTTATTGTTTGCTTTATCACCTAAGCTTTTGATGCCATCACACTGCAATATTGTCATGCACAATGGCTTCAATTATACAGCGTTAAATTTACATAGTAATAACAGAGACCAACATGTTGAAGAATGGTTTTCTAGCTAGCTTAACAGAGATAAAGAAAAGCCAATTTAGATCGTAGAAACTTACCAGTGACAAAAATAAAAACAAGGTAGGATGTCATCTCTTCATATAGCTGAAAATGGATCTCCCTGCTTTCTGCATTGGAAAAAACAAAAAAACAAAAAATGTATATATGCTATGAGAGATCCTCTAAAAGTTCACGTATTATTTAATGAGAGGTCCAATCACAACTTTAATATTTCACAATAAAGTGAATTATCATTATTTACTCACTGCAGGATTAGTACTAGTAATACTAGTAAAAGGCTTCCAATCAAGTGTCTCACTACTAGTAAAAGGCGTCCAATCAAGTGTCTCAGGTATGACCTAGGAAGTGAACTCAATGATTTCCCAACTGCAAACCCGATGTTACAAAATCAAGAAAGGCTATCATTAGCAATGTTAATTAGTCTACTCTACTCTAAACATCAATACAGAGTTAATAACATAGTAGCATGAAACATGAGGTAAGTGAAAGGCTTAATTTGTTTGATATATTGATTCATTTTGACTGCTAGAGAAAGCGATTCTCAATGGTACTTCTAATTATTACGTTTCATTCTCATTTACAGTACTAAAAGCTCTTCGACCTACGAATACTAATGTTGAAGTAGCTGGTCCAACCAGCTTTTCTCCTTCTCTTTTTTTTTTTTTTTTTTTTTTTTTTTTTTTCCCCCACCTCCGTTTATCAGTCATCATTATTATATCATTCTGATAAAATAAAATAAAAAAAAAAAAAAAAAAAACGTTTGAGTTATTACCTGACATTTTTTTCTTTACAGAATTCTATGCTATACGAAGCACAAAAATTTTATGCTAGTTAAGAAAGAAAATGTGCCGAAACGTGGCACAACTAACACAAAATCAGTAAAATGTTTGAAAGCAGACATCCATTTGGAATTGGCGAACCACAGGTAAAGTTTGTTGTTTCAATCACTTTGAGCGCCGCAAAACAGATATGTAATAGAGACAAAAATTTTCTTCAAGTCAAAGAGAATTAAGGATTCACACAGCAGAAGAAGAAACAAAGGCAATTTAATTACCTAGTATGAACTTGGAAATCGGAGGCTTTGTCGTTGGAAGAAGTTTCGTTACTGTTGAGGCTCTCCTCCTCAATATGATTGCTCAAACGAGAAAATGAAGCAAACCCACCAGACTTCAAACCAGAAATTTCACATTTTTTTTTTTTTTTTACGAGATAATGTAATTTGGTGGGGATGGATATTACTTACAGAACTACAAAAGGAAGTAATTAAATTTCTTAATATCCAACATGGTTTCTAAGAGGTTACCAATATAGAAAATGAGGGCCATCTTACTAACAGATAAAAACTAATTATTTTCAAAAAGCAAGTAATCTCTAATAAAAATAAACAATAATGCCTTTCATTCTTACACACACCATACAATATCAAATATGAAATCAGCAAACGATCTTCTTTATTAGCTCTGTTTGGCCTGCAATTATTTTGGATCATGTAGTCAAATCACTTCATCTAGTTCTGAAAACATTCCCTTCCCAGCGCTATTTGGTTTAAATAAATATGCATTTCACCACAAAAAGAACAGTATCTCTAAAGGCTAACCACACTAGTACAATTCACCTATTCAAAATTTTCAAAATGAACTAGATTGGTATATATGACCTATGTAGCTGCATGTATTCATGGTACAATCATTCATGAATATGTATTGAAGCTTCAATAACCAAAACAAGAGTTGAGAGAGCATATAATTGTTACAATCATTAGTATATGGAACAACAAAAATTTATGATTTACAACACCAATAATACATTCAAAAATTTCAACGTAAATAAAAAAATCGAGATATCTAGTTAAGAAAATATACAATATACATACAGTACAATTTCGAGGCAAGCCATATGCAACTAGCAGCAACGTTCTGCAAGAAATCCTCCTTCCCATAAAAAAGGCAACTGACACAAGGAGAGAACAAGCAATAGCCACAGAAGAAACCAAGAAGAAAATAGCCACCGGAGAAACAGAGTAATATATTTCACTCCTGAACCATGTTGCTGCAAATAAATGAGGTACACAACATGTAAATAAGTACATGTTTAAGACAGTGCAAAGATGTTGACAAGTACATGATTAAGAGAGTGCAAAGATGTTGACCTAAAACAGAATAGAGAAAACTACCAACACAAGCAAGCAAGCGCGCGCACAAACACACAGAGGATTGACAAAATACATAAAAACCTATTTGTTACTAACAACTGCACATTCAGGTCTACAGTTTAATCCCTTTTTCCTAAATCTTATAATATAAAATTTTAATATAAGAAAAACATTTCCAGCAAAGGCCACTAGAGGTATTAAAAGCATGTTGGAAAATGGCCTGATAAATTCAAGAGAAATGGATAAGAAATGTGCAAACAAGGATTATAGTTTTTGAAGATGACTTCAAAAATAGTGGTGCTTCCAAAATCCTTGGAATCAGATCTGCAATAGTAAATCAAATGTGAAATAGCTAAGAGGTTGTCCTTATCTTTTAACTTATGAAAGTAGAGGTCTTCAAAATGCAAAAATGAAGAAAAGTTAGCAATTTCTATAGCCTAATTCAAACCTGCATCTATTGAACTAATTATCCTCAGCTTTCTTGCTTGTGTTCTTTACTTAAACATAACAAATACAATATTTGCTACTATATGAGTTAGAGCTCCATTCTTGATCTCGTAATATACATCACACAATTTATAGATTAATCAATTGTTCGTGATGTTTATCAATGTTCTTAAATATTAGAATAAGTTATCGACATTTTCCTAAGTTTGTGAAATTTTTGTGAACCATTCTATGTAACTACATAAATTCCCAACAGTTGTTAAATTTAGCTCCATTCACGATTTCATAACTACGGCGTTTAGTCAAAAAATTGAAGCTATGGAGACAATTATACCGTCCGTTTAGTTATCAATTTAAGATTAAAAAAAATTGCGGAAAAACCAAATTGTGAAGCCAACAAAATTTTGCAAAAGGAATAACGGGTACCCAAAAAAAAACAAAGAATCAGATTGCGTGCACAGACAGAGAGCGAGGAAACTTAGTCGCTTGATCTATGAATTGGATCGTGAAGCTCTTTGTAGTTTCAAGATTTGACAGAAGCTAAACCTAGGAAAATCAGAAATTGACGGAACAATTTGATTAGAGAATGATACGTTGAAGCATATTCAAATTTCACAGTGATATTCCAGAAAATGCGTTGCAAATCGATTGGATTCCGAATTGATTGCTTGCACAGAGAAAAAAGTTGCGGTGAGACAGACAATGTTCCACTAACCTGCTTCCTACAATTGGCGATTTTAACTTTTTCCCGTTATCTTATTTGACATTAGCGTGAAGAAATTAAGTGCTGCCACTAACTCATTCCCTCGCGTGGCGACATTGCACTACGCCATTATCTTATTTTTCATTAGTGACTGAGTCTTGGAAAACGACACATAAAAACGTTTTTAGTCACCTCGATTACTCCAAAATAGTTTTTTTTTTTTTTTTTTTTTTTTTGAGGACATGTCCACCTATACTAAATAATTCGAAGAAGTAGGTAGATGCTTCAATTATTTAGTTTGGCGCCAACGTATCCTCAATATCAAGCCCACCCTACTCAAAATATATATATCTACATAGAAAAAAACATATATAGATATATATGAATACGCAAAGGTGCTCATATTTTTAACCTTTTAGATTAAAGAAAATTATTAAAAGTCATTAGATTATATATCTTTATATGGGAGATTTAATGTAATATATAATCTAATGGTTTTAGATGATCAATCTCATTTATTTTCAAACTTAAAAATTTTAAAATAGTTTTATATGAGTCAGACTATATAAAATATATATTAATATGAGAAAAAGAACAACGTTTTATTATTTTTTCTTTTCTTTTCGAGAATGAGAAAAAAGAAGAATGTTGAAAATTACAAAACAAATATAAATCACTTTGTATCTTGATTTTATTTTTAACTTTTTTTGAGGGGGGGAAAAAAAAAAAGAAGAAGCTCGGTTGTGATTTTTTAAAGGAAAGATAAACCAAAAAAAAAAAAATTTAAAGAGCACTGATGAAATTTTATCCATTTTCGTAGTAAAAGTTAGTTTCATATGAAAATAGTAATTTTGAGTTGTGATATACTATTTTAATTGAAAAAATTGAAGATTCTTAGTTAGCATTGTTTTTTTTTTTTTTTTATTATTATTATTTTAACAAAAATTACATTTGCATTCCTTTAAAACTTTATTAGACATTTCTCCTTAATAAAAAAAGGTTATTGATTTTTTTGGTCTTTTGCATTCTAAACATTAAAAAATTGCACTTTGCAACTTCATTTTTTGCCTTATATGTCAGTCATGTTAAACTTTTTTATAAACTTAGCACAAAAAAAGGAGCAAAAAGCAATAGTGTAAAAAAGAGTGAAATTTGGGTACATAATACCATGAAAAAAAAAAAAAGATGTAAAGTGTCAAATCATGTATAATAAAAAGTGAATTGGTACTATATCTGTCAGGACCCGTCCAAAATTCTTCATCGAACCTTAGACAAGCCCTGATCCCAGGAAAATCCTATCGAATCTTCCAAGAAAAATTCGACAGTATCTCCCCTAAAAGTTGGACTTACTACAAAATTCCCTGGGATCAGGGCTTGTCTAAGGCTCCGGTGAGGAATTTTGGACGGGTCCTGACAGTTAGTATCAGAGCCAGTACCCGGATCGGTGTGATAGCGAGAATGCTAGGCCTCAAAGGGGGTAGATTGTGAGATCCCACATCGGTTGGAAAGGAAAACGAAGCATGCCTTATAAGAGGGTGTGGATACATTTCCCTTGAAACGGGTTTTGACAAAACCGTGCGAATGGGCTCAAAGCGGACAATGTCTCATGCGGGTGGACTGGGCTGTTACAATATCCCTTATTATAATTCAAGAGGGATAAATGTCACACCCCGTCCCAAACTACGACGGAAATTTTTCAACTTTGACCGTTGACCGTTAACTTTGACTTTGACCATTGACCAAGGGGTCAAAAGTTGACTTTTTGACTTGGATGGAATTCTAGGTTGACTAAGGTACCGTTACAAAGTACACGTTGGCACAAGTTCGTAGACTAGTAGCACGTTGAAAACGGAGCTACGGTTTGGAAGTTATGAGCAAAACAAGTTGAGGTCCAAACTGTCCAAGGGGTGCCGGAGTTGACTTTTTATTCATGCAAAGTTGAGCTTTGATTCATGCATGGTTGTGAAGTACTCGTTGATATGAGTCCGTAGACTAGTGGCACGTCCGATTTGGACATGTGGACTGAAAGTTATGGACCTATAGAATTTTTCAAATACTGTATTATTTTAATATTATTTTTTAAACGTGTAATGATGTGCCATGTGTGACTTAATAAATGTGACCATGTGTCACCATGTTGAGATGCCACATGTCAACCGTGTTTAATATTATATTATTTTATTGTTATTTTATATAATAATATTATTTTTAATATTATTTAATTATTTTCTTTTCTTTCTTTTTCTTTTCTTTTTTTTTTCTTTTTTTTCTTTTCCCCCATTTGGGAAAACACCAGCCACCCCGAGCCTCTTCTTCTTCCTTCTTCTTCTTCTTCTTTCTTTCCTTCTTTCTTCCTTCCCATCGGCCATCCCTCTCTCTCTCTCCCGTGTTCATCTTTCTCCGGCCACCACAAGCCACAGCGCCAGCCACCATCCAAGACCACACGCCAGCGAGCTCACTAGCCAAATTTGGTGGCCGGCCGGCAGGCGACGCTCCCAGATAGGGCCGGTGAAGTCGGCGGCGGCGAGTTTAAATTTTCCGACGATTCCGCCGTATTCCGGCCAACTTAGTCCAAATTAAACCTCCTCTCCCCCTATTTTGGGTCTTTTGATCCCAAATATGGCCTCCAATTTCCAAAATTCGAAACGGTTTGCGAGATACGAGGAATTGAATCTTGGCTGAAGCTTTCCGGCCAAATTCCGGTCACCGCCGGTCGAATTGAGCTCAATGGAGGTCGGTAATGTGATCCTCATCTCACAAGCTTTCCATGGACATATAATTTGTCAATTTTGGTTAACGTTTATGTTAGATCCCCCGGATATCGGGTATTATTTATCCGAATAAAATATTAATTTATTTGATTGTGTATGAATGGTGTTCTAGGAGCACGGGTGAGTCGTGAAATTGATCCCATGGAGGATCTTAGGTTAATTGCGTGCTCCAGGTGAGTGACCCACCTTTAAAAATATTTTGGGACGATTAATTATATTTAATTGGTGTTTAATTGATATTTGGAATTATGCTCATGTGGTGCAATTTAATTATTATTTTATTGTGATTTAATTTTATTTATTATGCATGAGTAAGGTATTTTCAGTAATAAATCGTAAGTGGTTTTAATATTGTTTGCGGGCATAATTGGTTTAAATATTTTAAGGAAATTATTTGTTTAATTGGTGGTTTAAATTTTATAATTATGCCCTTGGTATATTATTTGTTGGACCTCGTGTTATGAGAAAAATTATTATTTTATTCTTATCGATGTTTTCGTACCAGATATGTTAAAAGAAAATATATGGGATGGTAAATGTGAAAATTGGTATATTTCCCACGGTGATTTTGGAAAATCGGTACGGTTATAATTAATTTAGTAATTATTTTAGACGCACTCATACAGTATTGATGTTCCGGTGTATATATGGTTAGCGCGCAAGTTATTATGTCTCCCGTGAGTTGCCATTGGACTGTGGACAGGCAAGTTTGATATTAGCCACAGCCGCCCCCCTCCTTGGCCGGGATGACGGTTTCAGTAGCGGTACTGTCGGGACGCCGAAGTGCCGTTTGCAAGTTTCTCTCTTTAACCTCCCGCCAGTCGGTGCTCGGAACGCTGGGTATCGTAGTGCATCACTGGTATATGGTGTGGTGCGTCAAGTATAAGTTTTCAGATAAAATTTCAAACCCCAAAAGTGTTCAAAAATTATTTATTATATTTATTTACATTTTAACTATATTTGGGGTATTTATTTATTTATTGTTTATCAAATTATTTGATTCCTTGGTTTTCGGAAAATACGAATATCGGGTTTTGTGCAAATGTTTTAAAAAGGAAACATTTCTAACGGAGTAAATAGTGAGAGTTTTAAGAGAAACTATTATTTTCAACTGTTATTATTTATTTACCTATTTAATTGCCGGTATTAATTAAATTTCCTTATTTGTTATATTATTATTATTAAAAGTGTTCAGTAGATAGGGTCACTCACTGAGATGATTAGCATCTCACGTTTTTAAATTCCGTTCCCTTAGGTGCAAGGGGTGGTAGACGTTCTTCCGGAGAACCAAATCTCCACCGCTATCGTAGTTCGAGAAGTACCTTCGTACTCGTTATTTCAGTTGTAATATTTCTTTCATCTTTGTTGTATTTTCTATTAAATAGTATTTCATGAAGCTCTGTATATTATTCTGGACACTTATGTTTTATTTATGCACTGGATTACTGTTATTCCTGTGAAGTTCTGTAAAATTGTGGAATCAATTTGTAGTATTGTGGGAGGAATAAGGGGATGAATATAGAAGTGTGTTTTCAGTGCAGGTAATTTGTGGTAAGTCCATTCTTTAGGGGAGGTTCTGCCGGATTTTCCATTGAAGGGTCTGATAGGGTTTTCCTGGGATCAGGACTTGTCTAGGATTCCGGTGAGAAATTTTAGACGGGTCCTGACAGAAAACCAATTAAATAGCCATGTCATAAATTTTATTTCTTTTATTAGTAAATCATAGCAGTGTCATAAATTGTGGGCAGGAAGGAAGCAATTATAATATTATAAACAATAATACTACAGGTGCTATTTAGTCCACCAATATATTTATCAAAAGTGCACATATTATTATTTGATTGGTTAATATGTTAATATGATATAAAATTTGATAAGTCAATCTTAAAAGGATAATTGTTATTAAATATAAAGCAATCAAATAATGATATGCATACTCTTGGTAGATATGTTGATAAACTAAATGATGCCTGTAGTATTTTGTGGGTAGGAAGGATTAGGTCATATATGAAGCCATCGCAAGGTCCAAAATACGATTTACTTAATTCATTCATTTATTATATGAAATTTAGATTTCTTGCATAATAAATGATGAAAATAAATAAAAATTATCTTTTGAAAGGAAACAATGAATTTTACCATTGGAATAGTCAATGACCTCCTTATTAGAGAGTAGATTAAACTGAATTTCAGTTTTTATAAAGTATTAACTAGTACAATTTTTACCTTATTAATCCACTAAAATATTTTTTAGGTCAAAATAAAAATTATATAAAAAAATTTAATTCGAAGAAGTGAAATTTTTTTATGTTTCTTCTTACTATTGCCCGCTAAACTTTTTCCCTTTAGTCCAACTATTACTAATGCTAAAATCTGGAGGTGTTAACACTTTATCCATGCCAATTGCAGTACGGAAAGCAACTTTAATATCAAAACTAAAATAGGTGGTCTTGGACCACCTATTTTTACATAATCCTTCCATAAATTTTTGACACAAGGCAAAAATAGATTAATATGTTTTTAAAATGATTGATGTGACTTAATATTTTGATTTTTTATTATAATTTTTACCACGTATAAAAAAATTTGTGAAAAGATTATGTAAAAATAAATAGTTAAAGAACCATTTGATTTTATCTCCCGTAAGGACAAAACCAAAATCGTAACAAATAAATTTATAATTAATTAAAATCTTCAAAACATGCCCCTTTTCTTTTTACTAGTAAGTTAAAGATCAATTGTATCCCAATTTTCAAAGTTGAAATAAGAAATCAATATAAGGTTGAAGCAACAAAATAATAATAATAATAATAATAATAATAATGGCATTTTGATAATCTTGATTTTTATGGTTTTGCAATTTAGGCTTTTAACTTTTTTATTTAACAATTCAAACCCTTAATTTTTCATTTTATTGCAATTTATGTGTTTTTGACTTATGGTTAACATGGCTTAATAGCTACTTCATATAACTAATATTTAATCATATCAAACTTTTAACTAGAAAATATTAAAGTGAAAAATTTTTAAATTAGTTTTATAAATTTGTATTTTGATATCTTCTAATTTGAAATTTAATACAATATAATACCAGATGAAACGGCAGTTAAACCATGTAGTCGAATTTTTAACAAGGCTCATATTGCAATAAATTAAAAAATCGAGGCTTTAATTGCTAAGTAAAAAATCAAGGGTCCAAATTGTAAAATTTTAAAAATTGAAGATCCCAAAATATAATTAACTCAAAAAAAAAAGAAAAAAAAGAAGAAGAAGAAGTTAATATCTAAAGGTGAAGAAGTCACATGCTTTTCATCCATAATTTTCTTACAAAGGTGAGATGGGGCCAAGTTGGATGCTTTATACCTAACAATGGCCGTGAACTCAACATTCATGTGAACAATAGTAAAATGCTTGTTGACAATTAGAGCATTTTAATGAAATATGAATTGTGAAAATAAGCATGCCGCATAAGTGACATGAACAATATTATATATAAAGAAATTGCTCTAAAATAGTAGGAGATGCATTGCAACAAATTGAAAAATTGAAAACCTCAATTGCTAAGTCAAAAAGTCAATGATTTAAATTGAAAAATCCTAAAAATAATTACATATACCAATATACAATTAATCAAAAAAAATTTAAAGGCCAAGAAGTAGCACGTTTTTTTATCCATAATTTTCTTAGCGACAGTAGATGGGGGCCAAATTGGATGCTTTGTACTCAATAATAGTGATGGACCCCACATTCACATGAGGAATACTACAATACTTGCTGACAATTAGAGGAAGTTAAAATAAGCATGTTACATAAACAGTATAGACAATTTTATAAATAAAAAAAAAAAATTGCTCTCAAACAATATGAGCACATCTAATGGGAATGTGGAAATAAAATATCTATATTTATAAATTTATACTATCATTTATAACAATTTTCTCATTTTCGATGTCTTAAAGTTACGATGTCATAGTTGTAGATGTCGAGTAAATACTTATTGAATCAACTCCATTTGATTATAAATAGGAATATTTATTCATATTCTTTATTTTATTGTATTTTTATGAATAGCTAATCCCATATATTTTAAAAGGAACAATATGTGTCTTAGAATAAATCATAACAAATAGGCAGACCTAAAGCATAGGCCATTAAAGCCTATACCTAGGAACCCCATTTTATTAGGGCCCAAAATTTTTTTTCCTTATATATAACATATACATGTATTTATTAAATATAATATAATTATTAGTTTAAGTTGAAAATATAAGAATCTTGATTTAAAAATAATTTTAAATTATCTCTAACTGATTATTTATTTTTTTAGTAAATTCTAATTGATCGTTTATTGTTATAATTATTTCTAATTATTTTTATTTTTAAAAAATGACATCGTTAGTCCAGTTAAATTTTTTATATTCTATAATTGATTAGATTTTAATAGTAAAAAAAAAAAAAAAGAGACAAATACGTTAAATACACTTATTGTTTATGCACTTTTCCTTTTTCTCATTTGTTTATGCATTTTTTTTTCTCATAGTATTCACTTATTTTCTTCTCTTCTCATATACTCATATTTCATATTTATTTAGTCATGGTATCCAACCTATATAATATGTGATTTTGATCCAAAGGATTCTAAAATAAAAGGTAAGCTCGTAAGTTATTATTTATTTTATTGTATTTCTCTAGTTTCTACTTTTTTTTTCTTATATCTTAATTTGAATAAATTGATTAGATTTATTTTCAAAACTAAATGTTTAAAAATAATAATAAATCCATAATTAAAAAACAGTACTTGAAATACTAAACTTTATATAAAAAAAAAAAGTTAAATTTAATTCCTTCTCATAATGCATGGATATATTATTTTTTGTTAGCGTAGTTTCAATGGAAAGAATTTTTTTAAAATTGAAATTAATAAAATCTTATTTATGTTCAACTATGTCTCAATAAAATTAAACAATTTAGCAATGTTATCGATTGATAAAGATTTATTATCAAAGTTTGAATATAAAAATTTAATTTGTAACTTTGAATCTCAAAAAGCCAAAAAACAAAATAATTTTATATCAAAAAATCTGATTTTTAAAAAAATAATATTCACTTAAAGCCCTATGTATTGTTTTTGCCTTAAGGCCTCAAAAATGGTTGAGAGGACCCCTGGTAACAAATCAATTTATGATTAATTAAAACCTTCAAGACATACCCCTTTTCTTTCTACTTGTAAGTTAAAAATCAATTAATGTATCCCAAAGCTGAAATTAGAAGTTAATGTCTAAAGTACCAAAAGAAAAAAAAAAGTTCTTAATAAATTTAATTTAGAGGGAAAACCACTAGAAATACATCTCCAAATTAAGTTTAATATTGATTAAAAAAAAAGTCAATATCTAAAGGCTGAAGTTATGTTGTTGGTCCATAATATAAATACATACAGAATACGTATCCCTATATTTTATGTTTCTGTATGTACAAATTACATTTTAAAAACAACTAATGTTTTTTGAAAATAAGAAGGATAGGCCCATAATAAAACATTTTAATAATTTATTACACAACGTAAAAGTAATTTAAAACATAATATTTTTAAACATTTGTAAAAATAATTTTAAAACGTTTAACATTTAAGAAGACCAGACCAATAAAAGAAGTACCTATTTCCCAGCCTCTCCTGCTGTCCCACTGATCACTATTCGCCACCACATTTAAATATTAATACACTATTCATTTGGAAAAATTACATCTATTATTATAAAATATATTATTATTTAGGAAATGTTTCATTTAAATCCCATGAAATTCGCAACAATTTTCAATTAATCTCTTAGCTTTTAAAAGTTTCAACTAGCACTCTTACAAAAAGTTTGACCGATATAAATTCAACAAGTGTAAATGAGACAATAAAAAATAAAAAAATCAAATTATATTTAGGCCAAACTTCATAGAAAGTAAATCATCAAATTACGTTTTGGTCCTTAATTTTTATTTTTAACAATTTGGTCCATCAACTTCACAATTAGTCCCTTGTCAATTTATTATCTAAAAAGCCCTAAGTAAGAGAGATCAAAGCACAACTTCGGTATTGTTTAGAACCATAATGCCAGCAATAAAAAATAAAATAAAATAAAATGTTTTTTTTCCAAAAATAATTTAAAATTTTAAAAATCAATTCTAACTAATAAGAATCTTAAATTTATACATTTTATAAAAAAAACATATCTAAAAATTTAATTGAGTACTAAAGGTTTTGAAATATTTTTAAAATAATATAAAATAAAAATTCAATATAAAAATTTAGAACTGTCAATAGTATAAATATAAATTAATCATTTCATTATTATTATTATATAAATAATACTAAAAATACCAATTTATTTTCTAGTGCTTGATATTATTTTATTGGTATACAAGCTAATAAAATAATATAATGTTTTTATATCACATAAGTGATCATATATATCTTTGTAAGTCTTATTAATTATTGGTCCTTTATTATTTAGCTGTTTTTTTTTTTTATAATTTTTCTTATCAATCAATGTTAACAAATAGCATTTTTATATTAGATATGATTATGATGCTAGCTGGTATAGTAAATAAGGCATGCAGATGGATGTGTAAACCGTCTTCATTTAATCCCAACAAGGATTGAATGGCGCTTTGACCCCGAAGTTAATTAACGAAAAAAATAAATGAAATCAAAGCCAATTTTCATTCCAACACAAACGCTTTTATTTAGAGAAGACTTGATTTACATATTTTATTTAAAAGCCTCAACGTCAGCCATTGAGGCACTTGGCCAAGCCTAGTAGCAGTACTTGAACATGGTGGGGGTCTAGTTGGGAGCGACTATACTTCTCTTCAAGACGGAATTAGCTGCAGCATCAGCGGAGCATACTGGACTGCAAGACTCTGTTGTATCATAACACCTGCATATTGGGGGATAGGTCACTGCGCAGATGCATGCATCACAGCCCTCGCATCGATTTGTATCGCTGAAGGTGTCGTAACATTTGCATTTCGGAGGATTGCTTTTAGTGCAAGCGCAAGCATCACAGCAAGCTATGCTATTTCCTTCATTCTTCCCACGCACCACTCTCATTGCAACATGGATAACCCAAAAAAGAAGAAGAAGAAGAAAATGATTGTTGGTAAATTCAAATTTGTATCCACGACATGAAAATTAACAATGAATCTTGTTAAATCTTTCAGTATTTGGTTTGAAAAAATTTAGATTATGTACAATTGAATGTACGAGCAGAGAAAAATAAATAAATAAATAAATAAAGTCCATAATCTTTATCGAATATGTAAAACTCGTGAAACAAAAGAGGAGTATTAGTATGTACCAAAGTTATTAGAAACATGGCTTTCGGCAGCACTTAGTAGGTCAAAGAGATCCAAAACATGAGCATCAGGTCTAGCAGAAATTACAGTTGAAGACAAAGCTAGCACAAAAGCTAGCACTGCCACCTTCATTACCACAGCCTTCTTGGATGCCATGAATAATTCTCTCTTTCTCTGGAACTTTAGCTCTCTTTGAAGATTGTTTGGGGATGTAGAAGAAGTGGCAAGTCTGGGAATTTATATACACATATTGAGAGAGCCAACAAATTAACTGTTGATAAAAATAAATGAAGATAAATATAAAAGAGAAAGAGAGAGAGAGAGAGCTTTTCCAATAAATCACGTGTCCTTTTTTTGATCTGGCATTTATACGTGTCCTTTCAAACGACACATTGAAACGTTTTTGGTCATGGATATGAACTCCAAAACAATTGATGATATGTCCAGCTTTACTAAATAGTTCAAAGTAGTCGGTGGATACTTCAATTATTTAGTTTGGCGCCACATATGTCCTCAATATCAAGCCCAGCCTCCTCAAAATATTATGTATATATATAAAAGAAAATAAAATAAATATATAAATATGCAATGGTGCTCAACTATTCTTAATTTTTTAAATTAAGGATAATTATGAAAAGTCAGTTGACTACATGTATTTATATGACAGATTTTGTAACACCCCGTCCCGAATCGCACCGAAATCCGTGCACGTTGACCGAGGTTGACCGTTGACCGTTGACCGAAGGGGTTAAAGTTGACTTTTTGACTCGGTGGGAATTTCGAGTTGACCAGGGTACCGTGGCGAAGTGCATGACGCCCTGAGTTCGTAGACTGGTAGCACGTCGAAACGGAGCTACGGTTTGAAAGTTATGGGCGAAACAAGTTGAAGTGCAAACTGTCCAAAAGGTGCCGGGAGTTGACTTTTTCTTGTGATGTAATTTTGAGTTGACTCTTATATGGTTGTAAAGTACTCATCGATACGAGTTCATAGACTAGCGGCACGCTTAAATCGGACATTTGGTTAAAAAGTTACGGACGTTTGAAATTTGCCGGGTACCGTATTATTTTAATATATCTGGCTTAAGTGTACAGTAACACCACGTGTCAGCTTCTGATTGGTCCACGTGACATGAACAGTGTCACGCAGGGTTTTTATTTGTTAAAACACTCGGGGAAGAGAGAGAAAGAGAGAGGAGAGAGAAAGAGAGAGAGAGAGAGAGAGAGGACCGCCGGCCACCGGAATTTTTGCACTGTTCCGGCCGATCTACAGTGCACGTGCCGGCCAGCCAGATTGCCCACCTCATTTCCGGCAAAACCTCCAAGTTTCACGACGAACGGCCGCCGGACGCGCCCGGATCGGAGCTCCGAAGTTCGGCGGTGAGTTTTTCCCCTCCACTGCCGGCCACCGCAAATCGACCCTTTTCCGGCCGAGATACTGTACACGCGCCAGCTAGCCTTGATCCTCTCCTCAAGTCCGGCCGACCCACCAAAAATCACGGCCATCGGACCATCGACGCGCCGGGATCGGAGCGTTTTCCGGCGAGGGGTCGGAAATATTCAAACGGTGATTTCTCCGCCGTCCGACCTCCGTTTTGCTCACCGCTGGTTCCGTTGAGTTGCTCTCCTCATGATCTACAAGACTGCAAAATTTGACGACCAACGGCCACCGCACGCGCCGCCACCGGCGACGGTTGCCGGTGACCGCGGCGGCTTGTCGGAAAATACTGTTTGGGAGAATTGCGTTTCCACCAATTCGCGACGGTTTGGGAGAATTGCGGAGCCGAAACCCGAAAAGCTTCCCGACGAAATTCCGACCCCGTCGGGTACGATCCTCGGAAATTAAGACCGGATCTGTGATTAGCATCACTCGAGCTTTGATTCGGTATATAATTCGTAAATTTTAGTTATCGTTGGTGTTCGCTCCCCGGGTACCCATTTGGGGATTACCCGAATAAAATATTAATATTTGTGGTTTGGTACTGTGGATGTTTTAGGTGCACGTGTGAGTAGCGGAGCCGATCCTACGGAGGATCTTGATTGAGATACGTGCATAAGGTGAGTGACCCACCTTCAAATTAATTTTGGGGAATTTAATTTGTGAATATAATATGTGTGTGATTTAAATATTTGGAAATTAATTTCTATGTGCCAAATATTTATTGGATTTATTGTGGAATTATTTATGAATTTATTGGATTTAAGAAAAGGTGCATTTTACAAATTTATGCCATGTGAAATTATTTTATGGATTTGAGGATTTTGAAATTGGTGTGGTTTTAATATTAAATTGGGCATGATTTAATTTTCAAATATTTCAAAGAAAATATTTGGTTATGTTGGTGATTTCAATTTTTATAAAATATGCCCATGGAATATTATGAGATTTGATTATGATATTTCGAGAAATTATTATGCTTGGAAAAAAGTGGATATTTGAATTGATGGATTTTGGGAGTTGGTGGATTTGAAAATCACGGAATTTATGGCATTAATTATAAAGAAATTGTGGAGAATTTCCCGGTTCAAGCGGATGGATTATGCCCGCTATGCTTATGAAGAATGTGGAAATTGTTTTATAATTTAAATTTGTGGATTTTATGATTTTTGAATGCACCGTGCACGTACTGGTGTTCTGATTATATGTGATATGGATATTGTGCACACGGATATGATTAGCGCGCAGGTGGGTGTGAGTAGCGCGCAGGTGATATTATGAGGGTGTCCTGTGGATGCCATCGGAGAGGGTGGCCACCCCCCTTTGACCGGGACACCAGGTTAGCAGCGGCGCAGTGGGACGCCATGCGACCGTATGCCGGTTTCTCTCTATAACCTCCTGTCTGGCGGTACATTGGGACGCTGGGTACTGTTGGCGCCACTGGTATATAGTGGGTGCATCAACTGATTTCGGAACTGTGTTTTAAAAATAAAATGTTTTAAAACTGTATTGGATTTGAAATTAATTATTACTATTCGGATATTTATTTGATGTCTTGGTTTTCGGGGAATATGAATAAAGGGTTTTGTGAAAATGTTTTAAAAGGGGAACCTTTCCAACTGAGAGAATTGTAAGAGTTTTGAGAGAAAATATTATTTCCAAATAATTATTATTTATATACCTATTACCGTGGTATTATATTGTATAGTAGATAAGGTCACTCACTGAGATGATTAGCATCTCACACTCTTAAATTCTGTTCCTCTAGGTACCAGGTTGTCGGTGTTCATTCGGAGCGGACTTGATCTTCCTCGCTGTTTTAGTTCGGCAGTACCCGTTTATTCTTTTATTGCAGTTGCAATATTTCTTTCACTCTTGTTGTATTTATTTTGCACTGGATTACTGTATTTATTTTGAAGTGCTGAAATTTGTGGAACAATTTGTAGTTTGTGGGAGGAATAAGGGGATGTTTTTAGAAGTGTGTTTTCAGTGCAGGTAATTTGTGGTAAGTAAATCCCTTAGGGGAGGCTCTGCCGGATTTTTCGTTGGAGGGTCCGGTAGGGTTTCCCTGGGATCAGGGCTTGTCTAGGGTTCCGGAGGAGGAATTCTGGACGGGTCCTGACAGATTTAATGGAACATATAATTTAATAGTTTTAGATAATAAATTTTATTTATTCTGTATAAAACATATACTTTTGTTTCATGAAAAAGTAAGTGAAAAAGGAAGAGAAGCAAGAGAAAAAGAGCAACCTTTTATTTTTTTTTTCTTTTTGAAATTGAGAAAAGAAGGATGTTGAAAATTACAAAACAAATATAAATTATTTTGTATCTTCATTTTTTTTTTATCTTCTTTTGGGAAAAAAAAAAGAAGAAGAAGAAGTTAGCTAGTCCTTTTTTCAAGGAAAAATAAGCCAAAAAAAATTCAAGGAGCAATGATGAAATTTTGTCCATTTTCGTAATTAAATTTAGTTTTATATTGAAATAGTAATTTTAAGTTAAAATATACTATTTTAATTGAAAAAATTGAAGATTATTAGTTAGAGTTTATTATTATTATTATTTTTTCAAAAATTATATTTTGTATTCCTTTAAAACTTTACCAAACATTTCTATTTAATAAAAAAGGTTATTGAATTTTAATTAATTTTATTATTTGAGAATGATTGCGCTTTATGCCCTAGATAAATATATATATACATATATATATATATATATATATATGATTGCGCTTTATGCCCTAAATAAAAAAAAAAAAAAAATACACATTGCATCCTCATTTTTTGCTTTATGTGCCAACCATGTTATAACATTCTTAAAAATTTAACACAAAAAAGGTTATTATTTTCTTATAGGATTTTCCCTAGGTGAGGCCTATGATTTTAATAGAGAATTCCAAGAGGGGTCCTAATAGAATAAAGCTTATCAAATTTTTTTAATTTAATTTATTCTATTTTATTTTTATTATTAAATATTTAAAAAATAATTAAAAAATAAAAATACTATCAATATATTTAATTTGGTAAAAAAAATTTATTAAACATCAGTAATATTTACTAATTTTTTTTATAAAAAATTTTAAAAACAAATAAATATTATAGATATTTCAATGGAAATTATGGATTCTTCAATTTAATTATTAATGATTCAATATGGATGTTTTAACAAAAATTTTTATGAACATTTCAATAAAATTTTAAAAATTTCGATAAATATTATGGAAATTCTATTTGTTTTTATTTTGGATTTAAATTTCTTTTCCACTATTTAGAAAAACCAAAATTTCAACGTCTATTGATTTTTAAAACTTTGGATGAGACATATCCTCAATTATCAAGCCCACCCACCTTAAAAAATATATATAAGTAAAATAAAATACAAGAAAATAAAATTAAATAAATATGTAAATATACAATGGTACTCAACTATTCTTAAGTTTTTTATATTAACAATAATTAGTTAGACCAATTGCATTACATATATAAAAGTCTCTTGTTTAGAAAATCCTGAATGAATTTTGTAAGGGATAAAAGTAAAGATGACAATTTCTTAGTAACACCACCATTAATATATATATATAATAGATAATGGTTTTTGAAAAAGCCATCATCTTTAGTAGTGTCCTAAATAAAATTCTTTTAAAATTTCCTGCAGAATAGATTATTCATTTATTTAGATTATTCATTTATTTATGTGACAAATTCAATGTAATATATAATCTGGTGGTTCTAAATGATCAAGCTTAGTTATCCTAAATTCAAAAAATTGATGATATCCATATCTGAGTCAAATCTATAAAATATATACATATTAGAATTTAATTAGAAAAAAGAAGGGAAAAAGGAAGAGAAGGAAAGAGAAAAAGAGGAATTTTTTTTCTTTTTGAAAATTACAAAACAAATAGAAATCACTTTGTGTCTTGGTGGTTTTTCTTCTTTCTATTTCTTTTTTTGCAAAAAAAAAATTTGATAGTGCTTTTTTAAGGAAAATTAAACCAAAAAAATGTAAGGAACAATGATGAAATTTTGTCCATTTTTGTAATTAAAATTAGTTTTGTGATATACTATTTTAATTGAAAAAAATGAAGATTACCCATTAGAGTTTATTATTATAATATTTTTATTTTTATTTTCTCAAAAAATTACATTTGCATTCATTTAGAACTTTACTAAACATTTCTCTTTGATTAAAAAAAAAAAGTTATTAATTTTTTATTTGAAAATTTGTGTTCTTTGCTTGTTAAATTATAAAGAATTGCACTTTGCATCTTAATTTTTTAGAGCATGTGCCAACCATATGACAATTTTGTTAAAAAGTCAGCACAAAAAAAGAGGATGCAATGGTTAATTTGACAAAATGATACTATATTATTTTATTAATTGAAAAAATTATATCTATATATATATATATATATTTTTTTACTACAAGATAAAAAAAATTATATTATGTCATATATCATAAGTGATCATAAATATCTTTGTAAGCCCTGTTAGCTATTGATCCTTCATTATTTAGCTTCTTTTCTTTTTTTTCTTTTTTTCTTTTTTTCTTCCTTTACTGCAACATTCTCATTTTGAAAGGAGCATTCTTTTATCTTTTGTTTTTTATTTTGTTATTTTATAATTTTCATCCTTCTTTTATCTTTCTTTTTTTATTTTTGTTATTTTATAATTTTCATGATGCTAGCGGGTATAGTAAATATGCAGCTGAATGTGCAACCGTTTTCTTTTAATCCCAGCAAGGATTGAGTGGTGCTTTGATCCCGAAGATAGTTTACCATAAAAATAATGAAATCAAAGCCAATTTTCATTCCAACACAAACGCTTTTATTTAGTGAAGACTTGGTTTGCACTTTATTTAAAAGCCTCAACGTCAGCCATTGAGGCAATTGGCCAAGCCTAGTAGTACTACCTGAACATAGTAGCGGCCGGTTTAGTTGGGAGCAACTATAGCTCTATTCAAGAGGGAATTAGACGCAGCATCAGCGGAGCATGCTGGACTGCAAGACTCTGTTGTATCAAAACACCTGCATAATGGGGGATCGGTCAGTGTGCAGATGCATGCATCACAACCCTCGCATCGATTTGTATCGCTGAAGGTGTCGTAACATATGCATTTCGGAGGATTGCTTTTACTGCAAGCGCAACCATCACAGCAAGCGATGCTATTTCCTTCATTCTTCCCACGCACCACTCTCACTGCAACATGGATAACCCAAAAAAAAAGAAGAAGAAGAAAATGATTGTTGGTAAATTCAAATTTGTATCCACGACGTGAAAATTAACAATGAATCTTGTTAAATCTTTCAGTATTTGGTTTGAATCCATAATCTTTATCGAATGTGTAAAATTTGTGAAACAAAAGAAGAGTAATAATATGTACCAAAGTTATTAGAAACACGCTTTTCGGCAGCACTTAGTAAGTCAAAGAGATCCAAAACATGAGCATCAGGTCTAGCAGAAATTACAGTTGAAGACAAAGCTAGCACAAAAGATAACACTGCCACCTTCATTACCACAGCCTTCTTGGATGCCATGAATAATTCTCTCTTTCTCTGGAACTTTAGCTCTCTTTGAACATTGTTTGGGGATGTAGAAGAAGTGGTAAGTCTGGGAATTTATATACACATGTTGAGAGAGCCAACAAATTAACTGGTGATAAAAATAAATAAAGATAAATATACGAGAGAGAGAGAGAGAGAGAGAGAGAGTTTTTCCAATAAATCACGTGTCCTTTTTTTGATCTGGCATTTATACGTGTCCTTGCAAACGACACATGGAAAAGTTTTTGGTCATCGATATGAATTCCAAAATAATTGATGATATGTCCAGCTATACTAAACAGTTCAAAGTAGTAGGTAGATTCTTCAATTATTTAGTTTGGCCACACGTCCTCAATATCAAAGCCCATCGTCTTCAAAATATTATATATATAGATATATAGATATATATATAAGTAGTCTGTTTATGCTGCGGACGGTTTTCATGCGGATCATAGTATTGGTGATGCTTTTTTATAGTATTGGTGACGATTTTCTAAAAAACCGTCGTTAATACTATGAAAAACCATCACTAATACTGCAGTTCTCATGCGGACCGTCCTCACCATAGAATTTCTGTATATATAAGATAATGAAATAAATATATAAATATGCAATTGTACTCAACTATTCTTAATTTTTTAAATTAAGGATAATTATCAAAAGTCATTGGACTACGTATATTTATACGAAGATTTAATGCAACATGCAATTTAATAGTTTTAGATGAGCAATCTCGTTTATTTCCAAATTTAAAAAGTCAGATTGTATAAAATATATATTAATGTTTAATGAAAACATAAGTGAAAAAGGAAGAGAAGAAAGAGAAAAAGAGCAACCTTTTATTTATTTTTTTTCTTTTCCAAAATGAGAAAAAGAAGGATGTTGAAAATTACAAATCAAATACAAATTACTCTGTATCTTGATTTTCTTTTATCTTGTTTGGAAAAAAAATAAATAAAAATTTTGATGGTGCTTTTTTCAAGGAAAAATAAACCGAAAAATAATTAAGAAGCAATGATGAATTTTTTCTCCATTTCGTAATTAAAGTTAGTTTTATATTAAAATAGTAATTTTAATTTGTGATATACTATTTTAAATGAAAAAACTTTAAGATTATTAGTTAGAGTTTATTATTATATTATTATTATTATTGTTATTCTCAAAAATTATATTTGCATTTCTTTAAAACTTTTACTAAACATTTCTATTTAATAGAAAAAGGTTATTGAGTTTTCATTGATTTTATTATTTGAAAATATTTGCACTTTATGCCCTAAGTTAAAAAAAAAAAAAAAATGCACTTTATTCTCTCACTTGTTGCTTTATGTGCCTGCCATGTTACGACTTTGTTAAAAACTTAACACAAAAAAGGATACTATTTTCTAATAGGATTTCCACTAGTCGAGACCATCATATGATTTTGATAGAGAATTTTAGGAGGGGTTCTAATAAAATAAAATTTATCATGATTTTTCAATTTAATTCATTCTATTTTACTTATATTATTAAATATTTAAAAAATAATTAAAAAATAAAAATACTATCAATATATTTAATTTGTTAAAAAAATTTATCAAACATCCATAATATTTATGAATTTTTTGACAAAAAATAAAAAGATAAATATCATAGATATTTCAATGGAAATTATGAATTTTTTAATCAAATTGTTAAGAATTTAAGGGAGATATTTTAACAAAATATTTTATGAACGTTGTGGTAAAAATTTGAAAATATTGATAAATATTATGGAAATTCTATCCATTCTCATTTAAAATTTAAATTTCTTTTTCATTTATAAAAACCCAAATTTCAGCAAGAATATTGATTTTCAAAACTTTAGGCAGGACATATCCTCAATTATCAAGCCTACCTGACAGGACCCACGCCGGGAACCCTCTCAGGACCTCCCGGGTGATCCCGCCTAATGAAGTCCCACTGGACAATCTCTAGAAAATCTTCAATGGAACCTCACATTAAAACGTAGATAATCAACACCAGCATTAACACTAATACCTCAAATATATAAATATATATATAAATAAGTCCACAACTGGCCTACTGTACTACAGGCCATAACAACACACATGAGTACTATGGTTTCTACTGAGTTCCATATTTAAAATCAGAGCATTATAAGAGTGTCAACAAAGTATATGAGTACAAATAAATAATAAATAAGTCCAGAAGATAACAATAGATAAAGAAAGAATAAATACGGTTGCTGTAGTGGAAGAAAACAAGCGGTAAGCTGTGCGCGAGGTAGACTGCTACTAGGTGCCTGGGCCTAGGGGAATGAATTTAAACAATAAAATGTGAGATAAAGAAATCTCAGCGAGTGGCATAGTATAATAGAAAAATAATGATTTATTTCTGAAAAATCTTTCTCTCAAGACCTCTCATTCCACTCGTTTGAAAAGTTTCCTGTTTAAAAATTATTTCACAAAACCCAAACTTGTACCTCAATTAATATCATAAAAACCGATGCTCAAAAGTATGAATGAATGATCATTGTAATATTATGAAATTTCTCAAATCAAGATATAAACATTTGAGCATAAACTATAATAAATACAGTTCCACTAAATAAATATAAAAATGCAGAAATCACCACAATATTTGTAAATCAACAATATATATAAACATATATAATGTACCATACAATGTACCAATCTATAAACCGTGAGATACACCCACCTCACGACTTTCAATATAGGAACGGTGTCGTGAAAATAATAAATAACCGTTGGGACGCACCCAACCTTACGGTTTATGGCAATAATAAACCGTTGGATAATACCAACCTCACGGCACTGTGGCAATAATAATAAACCTTCAGAATACCCGACGTCACAGTCCGTGGTAGTAATAGATAACCATTGGATGAAACCAATCTCACGGCACCGTGGTAAACCCAGCGCGCGGTAATATAATATAATATAATACTGATCCAAGGTATTGGCATTACATGGTACATCAATTTAAAAATAACCAATATAGTATACATGAAACAATCTTGTAAGATTATATATATATATATATACTTTTCCAAACGATATTGTATCATAAATCATAATTTAACATTTAAACTTCCATCGATTAATTAAATACTTCAAAAATCTCAAAACATCATTTCATATGAAACCAGAAATACCACAGTGAAATATATTCACCATAAACCAATTTTAAGCACATAAAATTATAAAATATTTGATCATGCTTAAAATTATATGATTTTCCATCTAGTTTCTCAAACTAAATAGTTTCCAAAATAATTTAAAAACCTCAATTTAATTACCAAAATAATTAAATACCACAAGTCCATTTATGGACCCATTAAAATTGGAAATCACTTAAAATATTATCAAAAATCATATAAAATGATAACACATATATGTGAAAGCGAATATTTATATATGCATAAAACAACATTTCAATCAAAAGGTATATACGTAAAATATTTAAATCATATATATATTATACTATATACCCAAAATATTTAAAAAATGGTATAATCACTCACAGTACTGTAGATGCTCATGCCTGCTCTTCTACAGGATCGCCTCCAGGCTCAATTCGAGTGCCTGTAATATAACAAAATATTCCTCAGGCTCCAAACAACTAAACCAGAGATACTTGTATAATTCAAATGTCTCAAAATAATTTACAGTACTATAAAATTGCATAAATTGGACACCGGACAATCCAATTATACCGCGTGCCCTTAGGACCCGGTACCCAAAATTGGGGATTTTCACCCAAGCCCTAATTTTTCAAAATCGAACCATCTAATGGGTCCTAATAATATCAAATTTCACTAATTTTATTCCAATTTTAACTAATTTGACCAATTTTGTCCAAACACAGTCTCCAACTTATCCGAAAATTAACTAATTGAGCCAAAAATAGAAAAATTATCAAACGACCTCTAAAATTCACAAAATTTATATTGACGGAAAGCCCAAGAGACAAGGAACTCATCAGTATGCTCACCTTGGTCCAAAGTTTCCTCCGGTGGCCGAAAAATACTATTGAAGCGTCAACCAAACTTCCCGTTGTCGGATCTTTCAAACGGTGAGGAATCTGGAAAAAATAATCACGGAAATAAGTTCAGTGGGGTCAAAAATAATGGAAAGAGTGTATGGGTTGGCCTGAAACGGGCAAGAAATGAGGAAATTCGGCGACCCACCTCGCCGGCCGTCGCGGACTTCGCCAACCCGATTTGGGCACGTCCGGCAGTTTCTTGCCTTGAAATTTCACTATTGAGCTCGCCTTCAGGTGGCCTTCCTAGATGGCTGGTGCGTGTAGGTGGTGGTTGGCCGGAAATGGGCAAAACAGCGTTGACCCGGTTAGACGGTAAACGGGTCGAAACGACCCAGTTCGGACCCACGGGTCTGAGGAGAGAATTTCTCGGGTTTTGGGGAAGAAATTGGTATTTTGAACTTTGCTTCCTATTTGACATGCTTACCTAGGCTTATATAAAGCCTTGGGTCACTAATAGACAAAAACTGGGGATTAATTTGGACACTGATTTAAAACTTATGCTTAAAACTTCTCAGGACCATAACTTTTTATACGTAACTCAGAATTTGGCGTGCGGCCAGTCTGTGAACTCATATCGACGAGATCTACACAATGGTACCTCAGTCAAACAAAAAATATTGGCTATTGAAAAAGTCAACTTAAACCCATATATTATTCACTTGGTCAAACTTAGTCAAATTGATCAAACTTGTTTAATTATGTATATTTTTTGGTACAGGGTGTTACACTACCAACCTTGGAAAAGTAAATAAAATAAAATAAAACACAATAAAATAAATACTAATAAACATATAAGTGTACAATGATACTCAAGTATTCTTAATTTTTTTTTTTTATTAAGAATAATCATCTCGACCAATTGGACTATAAATATTAAAGTCTCTTCTGCAGAAAATCTCAAATGAATTTTGTAAGGGACACAAGTAAAGAGGCAGTTTCTTAGTAAAACCACCATTAATATATATATATATATATATATATGATAGATAATGATTTTTTAAAAAGCTGTCTTTAGTAGTGTCCCAAACAAAATTCATTTGGAATTTCCCACAGAGGAGAATATTCATATATTTATCTGACAGATTTGATACAATGTATGATCCATTGGTTCTATATTATCAAGCTTACATATCCTAAAATTTACAAATTTATTATATCCATATATGAGTCAAACTCTATAAAATATATATATATATATATATATATATATTAGAATTTAATTAAAAAAAGGGGGGGAAAGGAAGAGAAGAAAGAGAAAAAGAAGAATTTTTTTTTTCTTTTTGAAAATGAGAAAGAAGAATGTTGAAAATTACAAAATAAATATAAATTACTTTGTATCTTGGTGATTTTTCTTCTTTTGTTTTTTTTTTAAAAAAAGTTTGATAGTGCTTTTTTCAAGGAAAATCAAACCGAAAAAATGTAAGGAACAATGATGAAATTTTCTCCACTTCTGTAATTAAAATTAGTTTCATATTAAAATAGTAATTTTAAGTTGTGATATACTATTTTAATTGAAAAATTAAAGATTATTCGTTGGAGTTTATTATTATAATATTATTATTTTTATTTTCTCAAAGAATTACATTTTCATTCCACTAGAACCTTACTGAATATTTCTCTCTGATTAAAAAAAAAAAAAGTTATTGATTTTTTATTAGTTTTTTTTTTATTTGGAAATTTGTGTTCTTTGCTTCTTAAATTATATACAATTGTACTTTACACCTTTATTTTTTATAATATGTGCCAGCTATGTGACAATTTTATTAAAATGTTAGCATAAAAAAAGGAGGATGCAATGGTGGAAAAAAAAATAAATAAAAGAAAGTAAATTTTGAGGAGTATAATACTAAGGAAAAATAATTTAAGATGTAATGTATTAAACCATATATAATATAGAGTACGCTAGTGTTGGTGTTTGTATCCCTTACTATAGTTCAATAAGAGAGAACCAACTAAAGTAGTCATGTCATAATTTTTTTTTTTTTTTTTTTTTTTGGGTAAGTTATAGTAGTTTCATAAATCGTGATAGTAAAAAGGCTACTAAATATTATAAAGAATAACGCTAAAAATACTATCTACTCTACTACTATATTTATTAAAAATATATATATATATATATATTATTTAATTAGTTAACATATTAATATAATTTAAAAATTAATAAATAAATTTTTTAAAATAAAATTATTACTTAATATAAAGTAATTAAATAATAATATATTGTTTATAGTTATCTTGATAGATTAAATGGTCCCTATTGTACTTTGCGGGTAAGGTCATGCATGAAGCCATCATACATTGATTTTTGCGATTCAAATAGTGAGTGAACTCGTTGCTGGAGAATAGATGAAACTGAATGTTCAGTTTTTAAAAAGTATTAACTATTACAATTTTTATCTTATTAATTTTTAGGTCAAAATAAAAATTGTACATAAAAATGAATTCGAAGAACTGAAATTGTTTTAGGTTTCTTCATACTAATGCCATCTACACTTTCCCTTTTAACACCCAACTATTACTAATGCTAACAACTAGGAGTGCTAACGTTTGTCCGTACAATTTTCAGTACGGATACCAACTTTAATTCAGAAACTAAAATAGTATAACCCCAGAATGGACAAAACCAAAATCGTAGCAAATTAATTATGATTAATTAATTTAGCCAAAAAAAATAATTTATGATTAGTTAAAATCTGCAAAACATGCCCCTTTTCTTTATACTCGTAATTTAAAGAATAATTGTATCCCAATTCTCAAAGTTGAAATTAGAAGTACTATCTAAAGTTAAAGCAACAAAATAATAATAATAATAATTAATAATGATATTTATTTTTAATTTTAAAATGTTATAATTTAGATTTTTAATTTTTAGATTCAATAATTCAAACCTTTAAATTTTTTATATTGTTGCAAATCGGACGTTTTAACTTATAATTAATATGGTTTAACAATTATTTGGTACATGTAACTGATTTAACATACTGATTGTAAATCGCATCAAATTTATAAAAAAATATATATGAAAAGATAATGTGCTTTTTTTTCAACAATTATCATATTCTACGTCACTATAAAGACATCTATTATACGTTTCAGATTTCAACTCTCAGATTTTATGGTTGATGCAACATTATTTTCATGGGAATTATTATTATTATTATTATTATTATTGTAAAAATTCAGCCAAAAAGTTTCTCTCTTTTGTAATAGATTGTCATCGGATTGTAAAAAAATGTCCGATTATTATTGCCTACTTTCATTAGAAAAAAAGGACTAATATTGGTTAAAAAGTGATTACTTTGCATGAGATATGTACGGTGGCAAGGACCAACAATTGAACCAATTAATTACTTTGTCTGGTGTATATTAATTACTTGGTACGTCTCTCTTTTTTTTCTTTTTTCTCTAATATGTTTATCATTGCTTAGATGGTCTTTTTGTCCATAATTTTCTTGGGAGGGTACGTGGCGATGGACCCCACGTTTAGGAGAAGAGTAGTACAATAATTGTGGACGATCACATGGTCTGTTCCACTATTATTTTCTTCCCACCCATCATCTATTGGTATGCTTTTCTAACCACGTGGTCTTTCAACTTATATATTTTCCTTTTTCTTTCCTGATACTTTTGGTCCCACCGTCATTATCAATTATGCCTATTCCCGTGATCAATAATATTAGAATACATTATTTACACCTTTTAAAGCTACAAAAAGTGTATAGTTAGGATAAATTATTTTTAAATAATGTTAAAAAAAAAATTTAGTGTTAAAAATTATTTGTAAAATGTAAGATATTACGATACAGTCACAGGCTTGATATCAAGCAGCACATGAGATTAGACATCAATAGTATATAGATAAGTGTGCAAAGCGTGCTTGTTAAGTTTCTTGCCCACACCCAGATAAAGTTTCTTATTTGTTTAATTTCTGTTCAAAATTTTTGTGTACTACCCACGTACTTACTAGTTTCTCTTCAAACTCATTTTGCAATATCCACCACATACATGGGGGCCAAATTTTCGCTAACTCTATCATGATCCACCCAAACAATATATCAAACAGAGTTTATTCTGCAAGAACAGGAATAGAAAAGATATAGAAAAAAAAGTAAAAAAAATATATATATATATATAATGAAAGGAAAAAAAAAAATGAAAGGAAAATCTTCATGAGTTAGCTGTAACTGTATGGAGGTAAAGAAAAAATATTAAATCAAAATCTAAGTAATTTTGAAGTCTCACACACGTATAAGGTTGGGGTTTCTTGCATTTATTTTACATTGGTCTCATTTATGGTTTTTCGATAAAAAATTTTGGACAGAAGTTTGATATTTTCGTTTGATTGTACGTTTCTATTTTATTTTTATTGTTAGAAAAAAATATAGATAATATAATAATTTATTTTTTATAGTTTAAATTAAAAAAAAAATTAGTAATTCTAATTTGGTATCAAAATAAGATATTTTTGAATTCAAAACTTAATAATTTTACTCAAAAGTGAAAAAAAAAAATGCATATGAGAACTCCAAAATAAATCCAAAAAACGCTGAGTCTTTATGTTAGAGGAGTGTTAGAGAAAGAAAAAAATTTAAGTTAATGGAAAGTGGTTTACTTTTTCTAAAAACTTTAGTTGATGTAGGATAGTTTATCATCTATTTTTATATTTTTCTCTAATGTTTATTAATTTTTTTTTTCTATTTTCTTCTCTACCAATAAAAAACATCTTCATTAGTTGCATGTGGCTGTATGGAGGTAGAGAAAGAAGATCAAAAGCTAGGCGATTTTGAAGCTACACACATATAAGGTTTGGGTTTACTACATTTATTTTACATTGGTCTGAATTTTAATTTTTTTTTTTTTTAATAAGAGAAGTATGATTTTTTATTTTTGAGTTTGACTGTGATTTTTTTTTTCCCCCTTCTTTTTGTAAGGTTATTTAGTCTGATTTTCTTGGTGACCAATTCATTTAGCGCTACACGTCCTTCGCATGTGCATCAACGTTTTGGTTAGAATTTGTTGATGATTGTTTAAAGCTTCCTTTATTTCATTGCATAGCTATTTAGCATCATTAAGAATAAGAAGTGCCTGAATCTTAATGGGTTTTCTCTGTTTGTAGTGGCTGAATTGTAATGGGTTTTGTTGCTTTTCGTAATCACACAGGTTTAGTATCATAGAGAAGAACTTCTTGCAGCGCTAAATAAACAACATTGGGAGTCAGTTCTGCACGTTAAATTTCATCTATCAAATTAGTTCTCTATTTTCCAAAGTCTAGTTGTTATATCTTGATTTCGGTAATGAGTTTCGTACATTGATTTTCTGAGTTTTGGTGAAATGAATCCAAGAAAACTGGTTTTTTATAGTTCATTTCCAATATTAAGCTTTGACTTTACTCTCCCCTTACCCGCTTCTTGGTGCATATTACAAGTTTTTGGAACAGTTTTAATTGAGCCACTTATGAATCAATGAGATGGCCTACTGATTTTATTATTATTGTTATTAATTTTTTTACTTGACCAAAAAAATGAAATCTAGATTCGAAGCTCCAAATATAACATGATAATTAACTGCATTACACTTAGTATTAATCATCTGGAAAATGCCTTTAAATTTCTCTGTATTTCTTGTATAGCTACTTAGCACCAATAAGAATAAGAAGTTGAATCGTAACGTTTTCTTTGTTTGTTTATTTTGGTTCCTTTAAAATTTGATCATTTACTTTTAAGTTTTTTTTTTTTTTTTTTTTACTCTAATTTTTTTTATAACTTTTGCAAGTTTCAGGTGGGGCAAATGTGAGTGTGAGGCTTGGCAAATATGTGGTATCGCTTGTCAACATGCTATGGCATGTATAAGGTACATGAGGACTGATTCTGCTACATATGTTGACAACAGTTTGAACACAGCGGCCTATTTGCAAACTTCTTCTGGTATGATTCATAATGTACCCGATGAAACAACTTGGTCACATGTTAATGTAGATGATGTACAACCCCCAGAAAATAGAAGAAAGCCTGATAGGCCAAAAGTTGCAAGAAGAAGGGAAAAATGATGAACCAGCAAAACAAAAGAGGTCTTTCACATTGAGGTGTGTTTGTGCAAAGCTTTCGGGACACAACAAAAGATCATGTCCGAAGACACCAAGAACCAAACAAGTAATTTGAATCGCTTACTTATTTGAAATTAAGCTTATTATTTTTATTATTTTTTTGGATTTTCATAATATAGCCATTTACTAACAAATGAAGCCAAGAACTTCTTCACATCCAGGGGCTGAAACTTGGCTGCTAGCAGCAACAACATTAACAACAGTTCTAGGTGTAAGGGTTTAATACTACTAATATTTTGTCATCAGATTGTTAGCGTACCAGTTGATTGATGTGTAACTATAGTTTTTATTTTGTTGTATCCAAGTAAGCAATTTGTTTTGGAAATATGGATCTAAATTGTTTCTTGAATTAATACGATCTAAATTGTTTCTTGAATTAATACAAAGTTCTGCTTTTAGACTATGTTCTCCTATATAGGTGGTTTGGGTATGCATTTGATATGTTACCTTCTTCTTTTTGTGAATGCACCAATGTAGATGGGTTATTTGGATATACATGACTTTGCATAGCAATCTAGGATTGTGTCATCTTTTTTTATTAGGACACAGTCTACATTATGTTATGTCTGTATTGTATGGATTGCATTCCCTTAGTTTGGATGGGGTTGTGTCCCCTTGAAATTATGGAAATGTAATGTTAAGCATCTGATGAAAGGAAATGACAATTTAAGTATGTCTTTAATTAAACTATTATGTGGTTTTTAACTTTCAGTTTATTCTTGCGAATTAGAGCTACTTGTGTGAATTTGTTGTGGAGAAGATAAAATTTTGTAAATATTATGAGCAGATTTGGTATGAAGACCAGTGTTGTGTAATTTTATTTCTGTCCAAAGTTGGTTTTCAAGGGCTGTGTGAATGATACTGGCCATCTACTAGCTGTTGGCTTCCAATTGTTCCAACGGTCACTCATAGATTTTTCACATAAATTTTATTCTTTAATTTAAACAACTAAAGCAATATTAAATGTTCATTTTTTTTTTTCAGTTTTTTATTTATGCCTTGGGACTACTTTTGCCATTGCACAAGCAAATTAGCGAAAAGAAAACATTTGAGTAGATGTCATCCATTTAGAGGGATGCTCAATGAAATTTTTCAAACCTAAGGGGTTTAGTCTGCATTAGGTCAAACAGTAGAGGGTGTAGGTCTTGTTTTGCCGAAATATTAAGCTGCTTTTTCCCCACCTTTGATCCCAACAAGAATTGAATGGAGCATCCATCCCAAACAAAATTTATCATAAAAATAAAATTAAATGAAATCAAAGCCAGTTTCTTTTCCAACACCAACGTTTTTATTTATGGAAGACTTGGTTTACATTTTATGTAAAAGCCTCAACGTAAGCCATTGAGGCAGTTAGCCAAGCCTAGTAGTACTTGAACATAGTGGCGGTTTAGTTGAGAGCAACTTTAGTCTTCAATACAGAATTAGCTGCAGCATCAGCGGAGCATAGTGGACTGCAAGAGTCTGTTGTATCAGTGCACGTGCGTATTGGGGGAATGCTAAATGTGCAGATGCATAAACCACAGCCCTCGCATCGATCTTCATCGCGGAAGATATCGTTGCATTTGCATTGCGGAGGCTGGCTTCTAGTGCAAGCGCAAGCATCACAGCAAGCTATGCTATTTCCTTTATTCTTCCCATGCACCACTCTCACTACAACATGGATAACCCACACCCGCACACACACCCCAAAAAATAATAATACATAATAATCTTCATCAAATATGTAAAACTTGTGAAAAAGAAGAAGAGTATTAATATGTACCAAAGTTATCAGAAGCATGGTTTTTGGCAGCGCTTAGTAGGTGAAAGAGATCCAAGACATGAACATCAGGTCTTGTAGAAATTTCTGTTGCAGATAAAGCTCGCACAAGAGCTAGTACTGCCACCTTCATGACCACAACCTTCTTATATGCCATGAATAATTCTCTTTCTCTGGTATTTTAGCTCTCTTTGAAGATTGTTTAGGGATGCAGAAGAAGTGGTAATTCTGGGAATTTACACACATGTAGAGAGAGCCAAAAAATTACTTGGTGACAAATATAAACAAAGAAACGTTTTTGGTCATCTGCATGAATTCCAATATCCACATATTATTTTCAAAAGAGAATATATTGGAACTGTCAAACAAAGAGAGAGAGAGAGATGTTTTTCTCAATAAATCACGTGACGTCCTTTTTGTTAGAGTTTGGCCCAAGTCCAGATGTGTGAATGATTTTGGGTTTTATTTTTCCTACGGTTGGTTGAAAAAATGAGGACTTTGATAATTTTTATTAAATAAAATAAAAGAATATTTTTGAACGTGGGAGTTGAGAGTTTTAAGGAAATAAAACTCTGGGATGAGTGGTGGAAGAAGACATGTTCTTTGAAAATGTTCTCTTCAATTTTTTGAGGTTTTACAAAGAAAAAGATTTTTGAAAAAAAAAAAGATTTTTGAAAAAAATTACGTGCAAAGACTCAGAGAGAAAACAATGACAGTGGTAAAGTGAAGGTACGCAAAAGTTCGAGGAAAGGTTTTGGAGGTGCCTTATCCAAGATCTTGCAGTCGTCGTATCTTGGAATATGTTCGTCACAAAACTCCTGCACTGGTGGGCGTAAAACATCTTAAGATTATTGGAAAAAATAATTGAATATATATGTAAATAATGTGCCATGTCAGCGGTCGTTGCCACATGGCAATGCTACGTCAGCAAGTGATGATGTGGTCTTGTGCTACGTCAGCATATGGATGACATGGCCAGGTGCCACATCAGCATGTTGATGATGTGGCATCGTGCCACATCAGCATGTTGATTATGTGGCGTCGTGTCACGTCAGAGTAGTGGCACATGTTGGTGAACAGTAACACATGAACAATATTGTTGTTTTTTGTGTATACAGTAATTTTGTGGTGTATACAGAAGCCCTAAAAATCGTATTTTTTGTGTTTTTCCTATTGAAAATTGCTTATAATTAGTTTGTTGAGATAGAAAATAACAACTAATTAATTTCTGTTTTGTGATTTTACAGGAATGGCAAGTGGAGACAATAGGACTGTGCCTACTAAGACTTCTGGGATACAGATGCCTCTTTCTGCAAGTCATGCAGAAAAGCATGAGAAGTTTAATGGAGCAAACTTCAAAAGGTGGCAGCAGAAGATGATATTTTATTTGACCACTCTAGGACTTGTGAAGTACTTGACTGAAGATGCGCTATCCAGTAATGAAGAGAGTGATAGGGAGACACTTATGGCGGTGGATGCATGGAATAATTTTAATTATTTATGTCAGAATTATATCCTAAATGACCTGTCTGATGCCTTGTATGGTGTATATTGTGGCACGAAGTCAACTAAGGAGCTGTGGGAAACACTGGATCGGAAGTACAAGATTGAGAATGCGGGTTCAGGAAAGGTTATTACAGGCTGATTCTTGGACCACATGATGGTAGATACAAAGCCATTAATGAATCAGGTACGTGAGTTGTAAGCGCTGATTCAAGAAATGTTTGCTGAAAGGATGATCATGAATGAAGCCTTACAAGTAGCTTGTATGATTGAAAAGCTACCTCCAAGTTGGAGTGACTTGAGGAATTATCTGAAGCACAAAAGAAAGAAGATGGATATGGAGACTCTTATTGGCAAGCTTCGCATTGAAGATGACAATAGAAAGTCTAATAAGAGAGCTTCGAAGGCTGGATTGAAGGCTAATGTTGTGGAGTATAGTCAAAGCTTCAATAACAAGAAGAAGACTGGAAAAGCTTCCAAGTTTGGGCCTAAAGGAGGAATCTCCAAGAAGACCAAGTTTCAAGACAATTGCTTTTACTGTGACAAGATGGGTCACATAGCTACGGAATGCAGGCTGCCAAAGAGAAAGAGGAACCAGGAACAGGTGATGGAGGACATCACTCGAGAGGTTGATGAAATTGACGTTAGTGCTGTGATATCTGTGGTGAACTTAGTGGGATCCAATCTTAGAAAGTGGTGGTGGATACTGGTGCGACCCGCTATGTGTGTTCAGATAGGAGTATGTTTACTTCCTTCGAACCAAAGAAGAATGGGGAGAAGTTGTTCATGGGGAATTCCGCTACCTTAGAAATCCAAGGTGAGGGCAAAGTAATCCTGAAGATGACCTCGAGAAAAGAGCTAACTCTGCATAATGTACTGTATGTTCCAGACATTCGCAAAAATCTGGTATCTGGATCACTGCTGAGAAAACATGGTTTTCGCTTAGTGTTTGAGTCAGATAAGGTCATTTTGTCCAAATTTGGGATGTTTGTGGAAAAAGACTATGTAGTTAATGGTTTATTTACACTCAATGTAATGAATATAAAGCTAAAAGAAATGAATAAAGCTAGTATTTCTTCTGTTTACTTGCTTGAATCTTCCATTTTGTGGCATGGACTAGGACATGTTAATTTTAATTCTTTGCGGAGGTTAATTAACTTAAATCATATTCCCACGTTTGAAATTGATTGCAGTTATAAGTGTGAAACTTGTGTGGAAGCAAAATCAACGAGGTCATCATATCAAACAATTAATAGAAATAGTGAACCTTTGGATTTAATACATAGTGATATATATGATTTAAATTCGCACTGAGTAGAGATGGTAACAAGTATTTTATCATCTTTATTGATGATAGCATGAAATATTGTTATGTATACCTGCTAAAAAGCAAGGATGTGGTTATAGAGAAATTTATTCTCTATAAAACAGAAGTTGAGAATCAACTTAACAAAAAGGTTAAAGTGATTAGAAGTAATCTTGGTGGGGAGTATGTGACTCCATTTGGAGAGTATTATGCTCAATATGGCATAATATATAAAGTTACTCCACCATATTCCCACAATCAAATGGTGTGGCTGAACTGAAAAATAGAACTTTAAAAGAAATGATGAATGCAATTCTGATAAGTTGTGGAGTACCTCAGAACTTGTGGGGGGAAGCCATTTTATCGGCGAAAGACCTTTTAAATAAGGTGCCCCAGAAAGATCAGGTAAAGACACCCTATGAGTTGTGGAAGGAAAGACAACATTCCTATAAATATTTACAAGTGTAGGGGTGTCTAGCTAAAGTAGTGGTATGTACACCTAAGAAGGTGAAGATAGGTCCCAAAACATTTGATTGCATTTTCATAGGATATGTACAGAATAGTAGTGCATATCGGTTTCTTGTGTATAGGTCAGAAATTTCTGATATTCATAAGAACACAATAATGGAATCGAGAAGTGCATAATTTTTCGAATATATTTTTCCATATAAAACGGAAGAAGGACCGAGTTCATCTAAACGAACTTACGATACTATCAGTGATGATGATAATAATGATAGTGATCGAAAGCAAGAGAATGAAGATGAGACTGAGGATGAGATTAGAAGTAACAAAAGAGTAAGAACCCAAAAATCATACGGTCTGGATTTTTTTAGTTATATGCTAGAAAGTGAACCTCAAAACTTCCAAGAAGCTGTAAATTCTTCTGAAGGGAATTTATGGAAAGAAGCTGTAAAAAGTGATATTGATTCCATCTTGCAGAATCACACTTGGGAATTAGTAGATCTTTCTTCAGGTTGTAAACCTTTAGGTTACAAATGGATTTTTAAAAGGAAGATGAAAGCAGATGGAACAATAGATAAATACAAAGCAAGGCTTTTAATTAAGGGATACAAGCAAAAAGAAGATCTTGATTATTTTGACACTTATTCTCCAGTAACAAGAATAAATTCTATAAGGATGGTATTGGCGATCGCTGCATTGCGGGATCTTGAAGTACGTTAAATGGATGTGAAAATAGCTTTTCTGAATGGAGATCTAGATGAAAAGATTTACATGGAACAACCTGAGGGTTTCACCTCTCCAGGATAAGAAAAGAAAGTCTATATATTGGTAAAGTCTTTATATGGACTTAAACAAGCTCCAAAGCAGTGGCATCAAAAATTTGATAATGCCATGCTAAATGATGGGTTTAAGATAAATGAATGTGACAATGGTATCTATGTAAAAGATACAAAGATTGGATATGTCATTCTATTTTTGTATGTAGATGACATACTCATTGTGGGTAGTGACGACAATATGGTCTGAACTACAAAAGCCATGTTAAATTCCAAATTTGACATGAAAAATATAGGGCTTGCAGATGTGATTTTAGGTATAAAAATCACGAAGACTTCGAATGAAATCATTCTTAGTTAGATGCATTATGTTGATAAAATACTGGCTAAGTTTAGTAATGATGATACTAATATAGCCAGAACACCCATAGACATGAGTTTACACTTATCTAAAAATAAAAGAGAAGGTGTATCTCAAGTGTAATACGCTAGGGTAATTGAAAGTCTTATGTACTTGATGAGTTGTATCAGACCAGACTTAGCTTACGCAATAAGTACACTAAGTAGATACACGAGTAATCCAACTGAAGATCATTGGAAAGGGATCGTTAGAGTACTAAGGTACCTGCGATATACTCGTGAATACGGACTGCACTATACAAGATATCCTGCTGTATTAGAAGGATACAGTGATGCAAATTGGATATCAGATATTAAGGACTCAAAGTCTACTAGTGGATATGTGTCCACATTAGCGGGTGCAGCCGTGATATGGAAGTCCTCAAAATAAACTATGATAGCTCTATCCATGATAGAATCTGAGTTTATCGCATTAGATAAATGTGGTGAAGAGGTAGAATGGCTATGCCAATTTTTAGACGATATTCCTAGGTGGCCTAACCTGTGCCAGCAATAACTTTACGTTGTGATAGTCAATCTGCGATTGGCAGGTCACAGAATATTATGTATAATAGAAAGTCTAGACACATTCATCATAGATACAATTCCATTAGACAATTAATCTCAATTAGAGTTATCTCAATAAACTATGTAAAGTCAAAAGATCACATTGTGGATCCGCTAATCAAAGGGTTAAATAGAGAACTAGTTGAGAAGTCGTCGAGGGGAATGGGATTGAAGCCTGTGAGTAAAGTCGATACGATGGACACCCATCCTAATTGACTGGAGATCCCAAGATCTAGGTTTAATGGGACAACACAATTGTAAAGACTGGTATGGATCACTGTGGGGGGTTAATCCTCCATCCATTCCTATGACAAATAGTGATAGAAAGACGTTAGGCATAAAGTATGCTTTTAATGATTACTATAAGTGTGTGTGGGAACACTATGCATAGTTATGCTGATTACATTGGGAATAGGAATCACCTATGTGAGAGAGAAGAGTGGTCACTTCAAAGGAGAATTGTTAAGGGCGCAATTCTTTAGAAACTCTCATAGAACCAGAAAGGTGTTCATGGCCAAAATGAACACAACAGTGAGAACTGAAGTGTACCAGGAAGGAATCATGTGTAGGCTATCTTGTTATTTACACAGAAGACAAAATGGTTCAAAGATATCGTATCTACCATCAGTCAGTAAAGAAGATGTAGTCTCACAAGAAAAGGTTCAAAGAGTAACATCTACCTATCCTATATAGGTTCCAACTATAGAGCGTTACCACCAGAGTCATGTTTGTTTTAGAAATCAAATCATTCATGTCGGGGATTGTTAGAGTTTGGGCCTTGGCTCAAATGTGTGAATGATTTTGGGTTTTATTTTTCTTACGGGTTGGTTGAAAAAATGAGGATTTTAATCATTTTTATTAAATAAAATAAAAGAATATTTTTGAACGTGGGAGTTGAGAGTTTTAAAGAAATAAAACTCTGGGATGACTGGTGGAAGAAGACACGTTATTTGAAAATGTTCTTTTCAGTTTTTGAAAAAAATTACGTGAAAAAACTCAGAGAGAAAACAGTGACAGTGGTAAAGTAAAGGTATGCAAAAGTTCGAAGGAAAGATTTTGGAGGTGCCGTATCCAAGATCTTGTAGCCGTTATATCCTGAGAGACGTTCGTCACAAAACTCCTGCATCGGTAAGCGTAAAATATCTTAAGGACACTGTGGTATCACATAGGCCTCAGTTAAACTTCCAAAAAATAGATCAGTTCAAGGATATACAGGTTCTAAATTTTTTGAATGTTTATGTAATTTTATTTTACATAATTTTGTTTTGTCCACATGTATTTACATATATATTCAATTATTTTTCCCAATACTTTTTTTGATCTGTCAATTTATATGTGCTCTTGCAAAATGACACATCAAATCTTGTGACTAGATTCTCTTGTATCAATGTTATAACGTATCTTTCCAAGGGAAAAATCTCTAGTACTCCTGGAGTACTGAATACTGGGTACTCCTGCCTATAGATTTTTGACATTTGGACGTTTGTTCCACATCATCTCACCAATAAACGTTGTGTGTTTTTCCTTCATTCTCTTCCACCCTTAAGTGTGTTTTTCCTTCATTCTCTTCCACCCTTAAGCCCTAATCCTTTTCAAATGATAGAACAACTTCATCAAACCAATCTCTCAAAAATTGTTGAACAGTGAAGAACTTGCTTAAGCACTCTTCTAGCATCAGATAGCAAACCAACAAAACCCAATTAAAATCTTCCAATTATTTGGTGTTGTTCAACTAAATCTTCCAATAAAAACCCCCCATAACCGGAAATTTAAGATAATTTTGAAAAGGTGGTTACAAGCTATCATTCATACAAAAATATCCAAAGATGTTTTCATGATTGTACAAATGAAACAAGAAGAAAACCAATTCCACCAAAAATCGCAACCCAGAAAAACCAAAAGAAAAAAAGAAGAAAGAAGAAATTCGGTCGAGGGAGGATTGTGACAGTGATTTAGACGGTATGACTATATTTTCATCCAAGCTCAGTTGTGTTAGAATCAAACTTTGATATTTTTGTGCTTTAAAATTAACTTAAGGTTCTTGTTGTGATTTTAGATTAAAAAACAAATGTAGTTAGACCTGTCTTTTGAAAGCAGAGGAATTAGGGCTGGGAAGAGAAAGGAAAGAATTCTTCACGGTGTTTATTTTTATTCAAATGATGTGGAGCAGAGGTCCAAATGTCAAGAACCAATAGGTAGGAGTATACAATGGTGCTCAAGTTGTTTTAATTCTTAAATTAAGGATAATTGAGGATAATTTTTTAAGAACAGTTTGAACCATATCTATTTATGTGATAGATTTAATGTAATATGTAATCTAATAATTTTAATTTATTTTCAATTTAATCTTTAATATATATATATATATATAAATTAGTACTTAATTAAAAAAATAAGGGAAAAAGGAAGAGTAGAAAGAAAAAAAGAATATTGTTTTTTTCTTTCTTTTTGGGAAAAAAAAAAGAAGAATGTTGAAATTAAATAAACAAATATAAATTACTTTGTATCTTGCTGATTTTTTTTCTTTATCTTTATTTTTAAAAAAAAAAGTTTGATAGTGCTTTTTTCCAGCAAAAATAATTAAGCTAAAAATAATAATAATAATAAGGAGCAGTGATGAAATTTTATCAATTTTTATAATTAAAATAGTAATTTTGAGTTGTGATCAACTATTTTAATTGAAAGAATTGAAGATTATTAGTTAGAGTTTGTTATTGGTTGTTTATTTTATACAACTAAATATTAAATATTAATTTAGTATTTTGGTAATAAATTCTACCTTATTTGGATCATTTTTGAATAATACCCGGGCCATCTTCCACTTCAAAGATGGACCGAGGTTACGAAATTGGGAAATCAAGAACTTGAGGAATACCCATTTAGTTAAAAGAACAAAATTCTCCAAATGGGTATTGACCCAGTTATTCATAGGCCAAGAACTGATCATCTTAACATTCTCTTTGATCATTCACGGTGTGGATTACTAGTAGCTACATTTGTATGTGAATTTGAATACTAATCCTTCGTACAGTGCTTTGGGGCTACAGTACTTATCATGTCTCAAATGTCTTACCTTAATTTGCCAAAATCCTAATATTGGATAATATATATATATATATATATATAAATTTTACAGTACAGACGGTCCATACCATGTTGTGGTGCGGATATTAGTATTGACAACTATTTTTAAAGAAACCATTCTAAATATCCATCTCTGTGTGATAGTATTAACGATGATTTATTTAAAAATCACCGTTAATACTAAGATCCATATGATAAAAATATGCGGATGTCTGCACCATATATATATATATATATACATATTTATTGCAATTGCACATCCTTAGTTCCACTAGTCCTACCATTGCAAAATATGGAATTATCAACTAATCGTTTCGTACCATACTCATCAACTAGAGGCTTGTAGTCGTTAAGATGATCAGTTTTTTTACCTTGGTCTGTTGTTGTTAGCTAGCTTTTCCAAAAATGCTACTTGTGATGATCATAAAAAAGAAAACAAATAAAATGGGGCAAGAGGATTTGCTAATTATCATGTAACTTGCTGAGTCTTCAGACTCTAGGGAGCAAGTAATTATTAATGAGACAAAGTCATATAGCGTGAGAGAAGCGAATCATTCTGTGACAATAAGACAACCCATTTTTTATTAAAAAGTACTATTTATTATCATTGATTAACAATTATTAATGAGATCTACATATTATATGATAATTTAAATATTTATTATTAAAAGTTTAATTTTTAAAAATTTTAACATAAAAAAATATAATTAAATGTCTCAATTAAAATTTACTATATAAATTTGCAATCGTCATCAATGATGATAAAACACAAGACTTTCTTATTGTGGTTTCATAGAGGACAATTAACTAATGTGGCCATGTTATATACTTTTATTTCTTCTTGCTAAACCGTAATAGTGTCATAAATTGTTGGTAGCAAGCACTAGCACAAACATGAAGTCATCGTATAAAGATCAACATACAATTTGTTTAATTCATTTATTAAAGTCTAATTCATCTAAAAAAAAATCATTTATTAAAGTTTATTATGATCACAAGTGAATTTACATTTTTCAGGACTCCTCCAGAGTTACATAGTCCCAATTAAGGGAAATCCCATTTGGAAATTCTATAAAAAATATGGTAGCATCTCCATTGTACTTCCCCAAATATTTCTTAAATAGAAAATCCACTTCAAAAATATACTTTCACCTTATTCCTCATTCCTTACTATAAATTTTCATAAATTTGTAAAATGTTGATAATAACAGCGTAAAAATATAAATAATAAATCATAAATATATTTTCATGTGTCAAGACCTCTTCTAGAGTTTCCTGGCGAAACCTTAAGATGGCCCAACTCTTTTGTAAGTTTTAACTCAATACAGGAAACACACTCCTATACATTCTTAGTCGTCCACACCTCCCACTTTCTACAATCTAACAACTTTGCAACACGCCATAAATATTTATACAGCTCATAAATGTAAATATCAATATAATATTTGTAATATTTGTTCGAAGATCGTAATATTTGCTTGAAGGCTGATTCGTATCTCTATCACCAATACTTGTACGAACTTCTTCACTTCTTAACTATAGGTTACATATGCATTTTCAAATCTAGAAAATCACTAATGAGAATAAACGCAACACTCACACCAACATTAATGATAATACTAACACTATTAAGAAAGCTGATGTTGCTCCTACTACAACTACTACTACGACTACTACTACTACTAATAATAATAATAACAACAACAATTACAATAATATTATTAATAATAATATAATAAAATAATTATGATAATATAGAAAAATGGTATAATAAAATAATTAAACTATGATGTTTAACATTATTTAAATAAAAGCATTAATTAAGAGTATAAATAAAGTTTATAAATATAAAACATTGAAACCATTTATAATCTATGTAAAAATATATTATTTGAACTAAAATTTACTTGATGTACTAGTGCACAGTTCTATAATATCAACCGTTTGTAGATATATTACTATAATACGGTCAGGGGTGGTTGTCTATAATAGTCATCCAACCCACTGATCTCATAGATAGCGGAAATATAATAATAAACCACCCGTAGATATAATCCATATCCAACTGCCTATTAACATAACCTAGTCATTGCCATAGTATTGTATAGTACACAAAATAAAATATACTCGATGCATTGTACAATATAACAGTGCTACTAAGTGATGCTTGGTATTCCAAATACTACTTGATAGAAAAGGAACAAAAAGAAACATAACATGGCTCCTTTAGCATCCCAAAGTCACCATACTCAATAACCTACTATTCTACGACTAGGGGGAGGATGATTAACGCTTTCATCACAATTACCTACCTACCTTTTACTATCTTAACTTCCATAGGAATAACTAAGCCTGTTGTCTTTTGGCCACGGAAGGGTCACTAATGCTATCATTGCAAAATACTTGTCTATCCTCACTCACCACAACTCACAAAAGAGCAACTATTATAACTTGTGCACTGAAATCAATTTGTATATATATATATATATATATATCGAGAACATTGGTACTATATGGTGCATCTAAAAACCAATAAGTTACATACAAATATACAAATATGGAAGTATCGATTTTTCATAAATTACATTTTTAAACTATAGATAAATGTTTTAAATAAATAAATAGATAAATAATAAACAAATAAAAAATAATAAGTGTTAAACATGATGCACATATTCCATAAAATCAAATGTAATTTTATCTATTTAAGTATTATCGAAAAATTAATAACCAATAATAAATTTTGAAAATCCAAATATAATTTTAAGAAAATATACCACGTTAAAATCATCTTAATATTAAATATTTTTATAATTTTCAATTTGTTTAAATCAACATAAATGAATAAATAAATAATAAACAAATAATCTTACAAAATTATATATATATATATATATATGTTAGGATCCTCTTAAATTTACCTATTAGAATTTTAGGATATACTCGATTAGGGGAAAACCCCACTGAAAATTTTACAGAAAATCTGGTAGCATCTTCCCTTTAAAATTGACTTCCTCAAATATTCTCTGCATAGAAAATTCACTCCAAAAGTATACATCTGCCTTATTCCTCCCCTCCTTATTATAATTTTTCTACAATTTACAAGACTTCGATAATAACAGCGTAAAAATATAAATATAAAATATAAATAATAAATAATGAAACATAATTACCTTTTTATGTGTTAAAATCCTTCCCAGGTTTCCTACCTGAATCCCAAAATGGCCATGCCTCTCCCCAAGTTTTAACTCAACAAAGGAAATACATACTCCTATAAAATTCATAGTCATCCACGTCTCCCATTTATTGCAATTTCACAATTTTTACAGCACTTCATAGTTATACTAGTATATATTAAGGTAAATAAAAAGACAATAATAATAACACAAATCATCCCAGGTCCATAACATATTTAGCAATAAGGGATACAATCATAATAATATTTGCAATAATTATAATAATAATAATATCAACAGATAACGTTAACCTAGGTGTCAGGACCCGTCCAGAATTTCTCCTCCGGAACCCTAGACAGCCCTGATCCCAGGGAAATACCACCGAACCTTCCAACGGAAAATCCGGCAGCACCTCCCCTAAGGGATTTACTTACCATAAATTTACCTGCACTGAAAACACACTTCAAAAATATCCCCTTATTCCTCCCACAATACTACAAATTGGTTCCACAAATTTCAGCACTTCAAAATAAATACAGTAATCCAGTGCATAATAAATACAACAAGAATGAAAGAAATAATACAACTGCAATAAAGAAGAACAGGGTACTTCACGAAGTAAAACAGCGAGGAAGATCAAGTCCGCTCCGAATGAACACCGACAACCTGGAACCTAGAGGAACGGAATTTAAGAGTGTGAGATGCTAATCATCTCAGTGAGCGACCCTACTACTATACCATATAATATCACAGTAATAAGTATAAATAATAATTATTTGGAAATAATAATTTCTCTCAAAACCCTTACAATTCTCTCAGTTGGAAAGGTTCCCCTTTTAAAACATTTTCACAAAACCCTTTATCCATATTCCCCGAAAACCAAGACATCAATTAAATACCAGAAGCGGTAACAATTATATTTTTAATTCCAATTCAGTTTCCAAACATTGTATTTTTAAAACATAGTTCTGAAAATCATTTGATGCACCCACTATATACCAGTGGCGCCAACAGTACCCAGCGTCCCAAGGTACCGCCAGACAGGAGGTTATAGAAAGAAACCGGCATACGGTCGCGTGGCGTCCCACTGCGCCGCTGCTAACCTGGTGTCCCGGCCAAAGGGGGGTGGCCGCCCTCTCCGATGGCATCCACAGGACACCCTCATAATATCAACCGCGCGCTACTCACACCCACCTGCGCGCTAATCACAACCGTGTGCACACTAACCATATCACATATACCATATCACATAATCAGAACACCAGTACGTGCACGGTGCATCTAAAAATTATAAAATCCATAAATTTAAATCATAAAACAATTTTCACATTTTTCATAAGCATAGCGGGCATAATCCATCCGCTTGAACCGGGAAATTCTCCACAATTTCCTTATAATCTATACCATAAATTCCATGATTTTCAAATCCACCAACTCCCAAATCCATCAATTCAAATATCCACATTTTTTTTTCCAAGCATAAATAATTTCTCGAAATATCATAATCAAATCCCATAATATTTTATGGGCATATTTCATAAAAATTGAAATCACCAACATCACCAAATATTTTCCTTGAAATATTTGAAAATCAAATCGTGCCCAATTTATCATTAAAACCACACCAATTTCAAAATCCTCAAAACCATAAAATAATTCCACACGGCATAAATTTGTAGAATTCGCATTTTCTTAAATCCAATAAATTCATAAATAATTCTACAATAAATCCAATAAATATTTGGCACATAGAAATTAAATTCCAAATATTTAATTCACACATAATATATTCATCAATTAAATTCCCCAAAATTAATTTGAAGGTGGGTCACTCACCTGGAGCACGCAATTAACCCATGATCCACTACGGGATCAATTCTACGACTCACCGGTGCTCCTAGAACAAAATTCACAGACAGTCAAATAAATTAATATTTTATTCGGGTAAATAATACCCGGTACCCGGGGGGTCAAAACACAAACGATATCTAAAATTTACGAGTTATATACCGAATCGAAGCTCGAGTGATGCTAATCACAGATCCGGTCTTAATTTTCGATGATCGTACCCGACGGGGTTTGAATTTCGTCGGGAAGCTTTTCGGGTTTCGGCTCCGCAATTCTCCCAAACCGTCGCGAATTGGCGGAAACGGAAGTCGGATTTGGGTTCAGGAGGTCGAACACTGCGGACTGGAGCTGGCCGGAATTTTCGGGGTACTCGCCGGAACAGTAATTTCCGGCGGGCCGCCACGTCACCGGCAACCGTCGCCGGAACAGTAATTTCTGACGGTGGCCGTTTGCTGTGAAATTTTGCAGATTTGTAGATCGTGAGGAGAGCAATCCAACGGGACCGACGGTGAGCAAAACGGAGGTCGGACGGCGGAGAAATCACCGTTTGAAGATTTTCGACCCCTCGCCGGAAAACGCTCCGATCCCGGCGCGTTGGTGGTCCGATGGCCGTGATTTTTGGTGGGTAGGCCGGACTTGAGGACAGGATGCTGGGTGTATGGCGCGTGTACTGTATATCGGCCGGAATAGTGCCGATTCGCGGTGGCCGGCGGTGGAGGGAGAAAAATCGCCGCCAAACTTCGGACGTCCGATCCGGGCGCGTCCGGCGGCCGTTTGCCGTGAAATTTGGAGGTTTTGCCGGAAATGAGGTGGGCAAGCTTTCTGTCCGGCGCGTGTACAGTAACTCGGCCGGAAAACGTGAAAACGGCCGGCGGCCGGCGGGTCCTCTCTCTCTTTCTCTCTCCTCTCTCTCTTTCTCTCTCTTCTCTCTCTTTCTCTCTCTTCCCCGAGAGTTTTTCAAAATTAAAACCCTGTTTGACACTGTTCATGCCACGTGGACCACTCAGAAGCTGACACGTGGCATTTCACTGTTCACGACCCAAAAACATTAAAATAATACGGTATCCGGTAAACTTCAAACGTCCATAACTTTTTAACCACATGTCCGATTTAAGCGTGCCGCTAGTCTATGAACTCGTATCGACGAGTACTTTACAACCATACAAGAGTCAACTCACAATTACATCACAAGAAAAAGTCAACTACCGGCACCTTTTAGACAGTTTACACTTCAACTTGTTTTGCCCATAACTTTCAAACCGTAGCTCCGTTTTCGAAGTGCTACTAGTCTACGAACTCAGGGCGTCATGCACTTCGCCACGGTACCCTAGTCAACTCAAAATTCTCACCGAGTCAAAAAGTCAACTTTTGACCCCCTTCGGTCAACGGTCAATGGTCAACCTCGGTCAACGTGCACGGATTCCGGTGCGATTTGGGACGGGGTGTTACAGCCTTCCCCCCTTACAAAAATTTCGTCCTCGAAATTTCCGCGCGTCACTGGAACAAACAAGGGTTCTGATCACGCACCTGCGCTTCGGGCTCCCATGTCGCTTCCTCGACTAAGTAGTTCCTTGCCAACCAATCCATGCCCAACACTACTTCAAGTCCGGATAGATCCAACAGGATCAGGTCTGCTTCCATCACTTGATCTGTGAAATCGTCGGGCGTAGTCCTGGCTCCCTGCTGCGTCATAGCAAACACCCGGCCTTGACTTGTCTGCTGGGGTCTCCTTCCTCTACCTCGACTCGATCCTGCAGACGGCTGGACTGATCCCGAAGAAACTCCTACTGGCTGACTCCCCTGGGAACTCTGTCCTGGAAATATCCCCGTATGCTGTGTCCGTCGACCTGCTTCTAGCACACTGCTGCTACCATAAGGGCAATCCCTCCTTATGTGGCCTGGCTGCCCACACCGAAAGCATAAACCATCCATCTGACACTGCCCAGAATGATTCCCCCTACAAAGTGGACAAATCCGCGGAGAACTAATGCGTGACTGCTGATACGAGCTTGTATCCACACTGATCGAATGGTGAGCTGGCTGGGGCATACGATAACTATCTCTCCTCTGGAATCTGCCTCGTGGGCTTAACCCATCACTGTCTGAGCCTGAGCTATGGCTCTTCTTAGCTGCCCCCTGTCGAGGTACTCCGCTATACGATCCTTCGAATGATCTGCGCCTCGAGGGTCTGTGTATCTCCTCCTGTCTCTCTAGCTCGAGCGCTGCATCCCTGGCGGACTGATAGGTGGGATGTACTGATCCAGAAAGGGTGTAGCCGATACTCTCTTTCAATCCGTCTATGAACCTCACCTTCTTCGTGTGATCGTCGGGAATTAGGTGCATGTAGAATTCTGATAGTTCTCGGAATCTCCTTTCGTACTCTGTCACCGTCATGTTCCCCTGTCGTAGTTCCTCGAACTCTCTCCTTCTTGCTTCACGGTAGGCAGGAGGACAAAACTCAATAGAGAAGGCCATCTTGAACTGATCCCACGTATGCCTTGCACGAACAACTGGGCTAACTTCTCGGGTGAAAAACGTTCTCGTACCGGTAGGAAGTGTGCCGACTTGGTGAGACGATCAATGATTACCCAAATGCCGTCGTACCTTCTAGGTGTGGAAGGAAGCTTGAATACGAAGTCCATGTTGAGTTCTTCCCACTTCCACACGGGAATCGGTAAAGGTTGGAGTAATCCCGAAGGCTTCTGTCTTTCTGCTTTCACTTGTTGACAAATCAAACACTTTGATACGAAGTCTGCCACTTCTCTCTTCATACCAATCCACCAATAATACTTAACAAGCGTCCGGTACATCTTGGTACTTCCCGGATGCATCGCATACATCGAGCTGTGCGCCTCCTCCAAAATCTCCTGCTTGAGTCCTGGGATATCCGGAACACAAAGTCGTCCTTTATACACGAGGGCTCCATCCCTCCTTATGGAAAATTCCGGATCAAGACCTTCTTGTACCTTGCCCTTAATTGTCCTCAACTTAGGATCTTCCATTTGGGTCTCTACTATACGATCCACCAACACCGGTCGTACCTAGAAGCTAGCCATGAGAACTCCTGAAGGATGCATATGCATTAACACCCCCATCTTCTTCAACTCCACCATGAGAGGTAGTTGGATGACTTGGATGTGAGCAAGGGATCCAGTAGCCTTCTTACTCAAGGCATCTGCCACTACATTCGCCTAATAGTGACTTTAACTTCCCTCTTGTGCAACTTTCCTTCTCATGCCCACTAATTAAGGATATTCAAATTGGTCCACGAGAACACGATCTGCAAGTCTTGGTCATAGTCGAACGCTAACCATAAGGCGCTTCTAAAGCATGCATCCTTAAACCAACAACCAACTCTCGTGACTCGATCAGCACTTTAAAAGGTTAGATTAGAACTTAAGTCTAATTTCCTCAAATACTGGTATCACCAAGTTAAGGTTGAGATTAATTCACTTATCTTCGATTACCCTCCTAGTACTTACAATTATAAAACCCTTGCTCCTCATTGATTAACCAATAGTCTTAACCTCGACAAACATCAATCTTTCTTTTAACTAAATTCATCAAGGTCATGAATAAAATTCTCAACATCCAAATACCATTCTTGAAAACCCTAAGTTTCCCTTATTTCAAATAAATTCCATGAATCCACACCTCAAGCAATAAGAAATTTAAATCTTAATTCTAGCATCACCACCAATACTATGAACAAATCACTAGATCCTTAACCCAATAAAGTATTCCACACTTCTTAAATTCTAACTCCGTCCCAAAAATCATACTCCTTATCATTGTAAATTATCACCAACAATATCAACCACCTTGAATCGATAAAGCACCACCAATACGAACCTTAAATCTCCAAGGAAATAAGATATCAAGATCTTAGCTTCTAGAATGAAAATAACCATGCTTAAACATCCAACCATGCCTAAGGAATCATCCTCATCTCATTAACCTCATCAACCACCAAGTAGAACTTTAGTCGCTATCCGGAGCTTGCTTGATTCTCTAAACGCTGTCGTACCTTCTCTTTGTGAACGATAGTTTAAGCACGAAATCCATATTTACATCTCCCTACTTTACTTGTCGGTGACTTAAGTACCTTTATTCGGATCTTGCAACTTCCTTTATCGTGCCAAACCACCATGTCATCCAGTGAGCATTCCATACGTCTTGGTACCCTTGGGGTGTATCGCATACTTTGAATCGCGTGCTTCCTTTAAGATCTCCTTTTTGAACTCAACGATACCCTGCTTTGGATTCTCGACTGGCGATACTTAACCTTAAGTCGCTTTTGGAAAAACCATAACAATAAACAAATAATAAAATATATTTTTCAATATACCTAACTTGCATAGGCAATTGTTAAAACTCCACATTGAAATTCATATCTTAAAATCCATTGCATAAAATAAAATATGCACGCTTGTAATGGAGGTACGTACGACACCTTCTACATGTTACGTAATCCATGATTCCAACTGTCGCCGACACTCTGCTACCAATACAAACCAGGGTGGTTGCCTATATTGGCCGTCCAATTCCCCGGGCTCATAGGCAACATGATCATGGGGCTAGCTCTACATGGACCACATTGGTTCGCCGCCTCCATATGGTGCAGTATAATATTACACAATATAACATACAAATACATGTACGAACAAAAACCAAAAATACTTGAATAAAACACTTTTAATTTCAAATACCACTTTGAAAAGCATTTAATTTTTTGATAAACGATCGGAAAAATATTTTGACGCCTTGAAATCGATCGACACACATCCTTAGGCAATCATCCTTCTTCTCCATGAACGAAACGGATACCATTCACGATGATAAGCTTGACCTTCAAAAAGAAAAGGCATCCTCGACCATCGACTAGGCCATAGGAAGTCCCCGTTAGGCTAGATGATCCTAATTGACACCCTCGAAGATTAGAGTTATTCAAACTCGGGCAACGAATTTACTTCGAGACAAACAGAAAGAACGCTTCCACGCGGGTAAAACGAGAGACTAGACATGGATGGGACACACAACAATGCACAGTCCCTTCGGCATACTAGAACCTAGAGCTCTGATACCAACTGTCAGGACCCGTCCAGAATTCCTCCTCCGGAACCCTAGACAGCCCTGATCCCAGGGAAATACCACCGAACCTTCCAACGGAAAATCCGACAGCACCTCCCCTAAGGGACTTACTTACCATAAATTTACCTGCACTGAAAACACACTTCAAAAATATCCCCTTATTCCTCCCACAATACTACAAATTGGTTCCACAAATTTCAGCACTTCAAAATAAATACAGTAATCCAGTGCATAATAAATACAACAAGAATGAAAGAAATAATACAACTGCAATAAAGAAGAACAGGGTACTTCACGAAGTAAAACAGCGAGGAAGATCAAGTCCGCTCCGAATGAACACCGACAACCTGGAACCTAGAGGAACGGAATTTAAGAGTGTGAGATGCTAATCATCTCAATGAGCGACCCTACTACTATACCATATAATATCACAGTAATAAGTATAAATAATAATTATTTGGAAATAATAATTTCTCTCAAAACCCTTACAATTCTCTCAGTTGGAAAGGTTCCCCTTTTAAAACATTTTCACAAAACCCTTTATCCATATTCCCCGAAAACCAAGACATCAATTAAATACCAGAAGCGGTAACAATTATATTTTTAATTCCAATTCAGTTTCCAAACATTGTATTTTTAAAACACAGTTCTGAAAATCATTTGATGCACCCACTATATACCAGTGGCGCCAACAGTACCCAGCGTCCCAAGGTACCGCCAGACAGGAGGTTATAGAAAGAAACCGGCATACGGTCGCGTGGCGTCCCACTGCGCCGCTGCTAACCTGGTGTCCCGGCCAAAGGGGGGTGGCCGCCCTCTCCGATGGCATCCACAGGACACCCTCATAATATCAACCGCGCGCTACTCACACCCACCTGCGCGCTAATCACAACCGTGTGCACACTAACCATATCACATATACCATATCACATAATCAGAACACCAGTACGTGCACGGTGCATCTAAAAATTATAAAATCCATAAATTTAAATCATAAAACAATTTTCACATTTTTCATAAGCATAGCGGGCATAATCCATCCGCTTGAACCGGGAAATTCTCCACAATTTCCTTATAATCTATACCATAAATTCCATGATTTTCAAATCCACCAACTCCCAAATCCATCAATTCAAATATCCACATTTTTTTTTCCAAGCATAAATAATTTCTCGAAATATCATAATCAAATCCCATAATATTTTATGGGCATATTTCATAAAAATTGAAATCACCAACATCACCAAATATTTTCCTTGAAATATTTGAAAATCAAATCGTGCCCAATTTACCATTAAAACCACACCAATTTCAAAATCCTCAAAACCATAAAATAATTCCACACGGCATAAATTTGTAGAATTCGCATTTTCTTAAATCCAATAAATTCATAAATAATTCTACAATAAATCCAATAAATATTTGGCACATAGAAATTAAATTCCAAATATTTAATTCACACATAATATATTCATCAATTAAATTCCCCAAAATTAATTTGAAGGTGGGTCACTCACCTGGAGCACGCAATTAACCCATGATCCACTACGGGATCAATTCTACGACTCACCGGTGCTCCTAGAACAAAATTCACAGACAGTCAAATAAATTAATATTTTATTCGGGTAAATAATACCCGGTACCCGGGGGGTCAAAACACAAACGATATCTAAAATTTACGAGTTATATACCGAATCGAAGCTCGAGTGATGCTAATCACAGATCCGGTCTTAATTTTCGATGATCGTACCCGACGGGGTTTGAATTTCGTCGGGAAGCTTTTCGGGTTTCGGCTCCGCAATTCTCCCAAACCGTCGCGAATTGGCGGAAACGGAAGTCGGATTTGGGTTCAGGAGGTCGAACACTGCGGACTGGAGCTGGCCGGAATTTTCGGGGTACTCGCCGGAACAGTAATTTCCGGCGGGCCGCCACGTCACCGGCAACCGTCGCCGGAACAGTAATTTCCGACGGTGGCCGTTTGCTGTGAAATTTTGCAGATTTGTAGATCGTGAGGAGAGCAATCCAACGGGACCGACGGTGAGCAAAACGGAGGTCGGACGGCGGAGAAATCACCGTTTGAAGATTTTCGACCCCTCGCCGGAAAACGCTCCGATCCCGGCGCGTTGGTGGTCCGATGGCCGTGATTTTTGGTGGGTAGGCCGGACTTGAGGACAGGATGCTGGGTGTATGGCGCGTGTACTGTATATCGGCCGGAATAGTGCCGATTCGCGGTGGCCGGCGGTGGAGGGAGAAAAATCGCCGCCAAACTTCGGACGTCCGATCCGGGCGCGTCCGGCGGCCGTTTGCCGTGAAATTTGGAGGTTTTGTCGGAAATGAGGTGGGCAAGCTTTCTGTCCGGCGCGTGTACAGTAACTCGGCCGGAAAACGTGAAAACGGCCGGCCGGAAAACGTGAAAACGGCCGGCGGCCGGCGGGTCCTCTCTCTCTCTTTCTCTCTCCTCTCTCTCTTTCTCTCTCTTCTCTCTCTTTCTCTCTCTTCCCCGAGAGTTTTTCAAAATTAAAACCCTGTTTGACACTGTTCATGCCACGTGGACCACTCAGAAGCTGACACGTGGCATTTCACTGTTCACGACCCAAAAACATTAAAATAATACGGTATCCGGTAAACTTCAAACGTCCATAACTTTTTAACCACATGTCCGATTTAAGCGTGCCGCTAGTCTATGAACTCGTATCGACGAGTACTTTACAACCATACAAGAGTCAACTCACAATTACATCACAAGAAAAAGTCAACTACCGGAACCTTTTAGACAGTTTACACTTCAACTTGTTTTGCCCATAACTTTCAAACCGTAGCTCCGTTTTCGAAGTGCTACTAGTCTACGAACTCAGGGCGTCATGCACTTCGCCACGGTACCCTAGTCAACTCAAAATTCTCACCGAGTCAAAAAGTCAACTTTTGACCCCCTTCGGTCAACGGTCAACGGTCAACCTCGGTCAACGTGCACGGATTCCGGTGCGATTTGGGACGGGGTGTTACACTAGGTCTTAGATCCTAAATCATATAACCAGTATTTCAACAACTAGGGAACATACAGATATGAATATATCATTAAAAATGAATAAATTGTAAGATATACTTTAATAAAATAAATTACATTAACACACACATATGGAAATAATACGTTAAATTGAATAGGAAAGGTCATGACAAAAATTCTGATAACATTACCACACCTAAGAACCAGCATAAATGCATATTTTCATTGTATATGTATAAATATACCTAAATATGAATATACATACATTCTCTCAAAGGACTTAACTAATCAGCTCGTTAGCTACATGCCTGCCCGAAGGCTGGAATACCTGCTCAAAAGCTATAATACTTGCCTGAAGGCTAATATATATGTCCGAAAGCTAATACACCTGATCAAAGGTTGCGACACCTGGACGAAGGCTAATACACATGCTCAAAGGCTGAAACAACTGCCCAAAGGCTAATACACCTGTCTGGAGGTGAACCCCGATTTCTATTACAGGTGTTGTACGAATTTTTCCACTATTGTACAATGTTATACACGTACCCCCAAATCTATAAAGTTATCAATTCGGACAAATACAACACTTGTGCAATTGACAATAATAATCATAGTTAGATAAGATAGAACTTAAAATAATAAATACATTACTTAAACAGCACACTCAGAGCGGAAATACATTCAATGTACCATATGATATTCCAATGCACGGCCCTATGATCAATTGTTTGTAGGTATATTATTATTAATATGGCTAGGTATGGTTGCCTATAATGGGCATCAGCATGCTAATCTTGTAGGCGGCAAAAATACCATATTAAATCATTTATTAACCAAATAGGATCATTGCCCTGGTATGATATGGTACAATTAACTTATAACATAATATGTATATATATATATATACATAAAAAGAATACTCAATGCCCATATAATATATTAGTACTACCAATTGATGTTTGGCATCAAATAGAGAGAAAGAGAGAACCTGCATGCGGCCCTTTTAGCATCTCAAAGGTGCCGATACTAAATAATTTATCATCCTACAGCTAAGAGGAGGATGACTAATATCGTCATTGTAAAAATATTTGTCTACTCTCGCTCAACTTAGTACCTATGTGATGGCTAATTATAACCTGTCATTCTTAGGTTATGGGAAGGGTGACTAATCTATCACTGTAAAATGTACCATTTTGAAACTTAATAAAGCCCATTTTGAAACTTAATAAAGCCCCGACGGACTAACTCAAACACATCTTCCTTACATCCACAATCCTTCATAAACCCAATATCTCTCTCTAAATTCCTTTCAGACCAGAGTGTAAATATGGCCAACTTCAATATGCTCCTCACTGTTTCTCTATTAGCATTCACAACCTTCATCATGCTAGAATCCCCAGAGTTTACCGAGGAGGCCAGTGGGAAACCGCCCATGCCACCTTCTATGATCGCAGGATGCCTTTGGAACCATTGGTAGGATTTTTTTTCCCCCTATTTTCAAGTTTTCTTTAGCAGAGTATTTTTTTACTGCATTTTCCTAGAAAAAAAAAACAATGGCAGCAAAAATTCCATTACTTTAATACATTTTTAGATACCCAATACTCATTTATATCCAAATCTTTATGATTTTATCAGAAAAAATTTGGAAATTTTCATTGTTGTTTTAACAGGTGGAGATTTTGAATATTGGAATCTGTACAACCAAGGATACAGCGTGAACACAGCGGCACTGATCACGGCTGTATTCAACAATGGCTTAAGCTACAGGGCTTACTTCGAGATCAAATGCGCAAAAGACCCGCAATGGTGTCACTTTGGTAGTCCCCTCAATCTTCTTCACTGCCGCTAACTTTGTACACCAAACTATCCTTTGCTCAGCAATAATGGTGGTGGACCAGACGGTAGAGGTGGAGGAAACATGGCAAACAGAGAGGTGGAAGTGTTTGGTGAAGAAGGCTTTGAAAGTGGATTTGAGGGAGTGCAAGAAAGCACCATTGTAATCAACGAAATGGAAGAAGGAAGCATTGAAGTTTGGTTTAATGTAGTCGAGGAAGAGAGGGCATGAGGAGGTGAGCAGAAGAAGAAGAGGGAAGAAGAAGAAGATAAGGATTATACAAAAGGAAAATTTTACATATATTTTATCTTTAAAACGATGCGTTTATGTTTTAAGGTTTTTAACAATTTTTAAAAAAATTTTAACAGCCCCTATAAAATATTGTATTTATTAGTTATTCTCATGTACAGCTGTGTAGTTAACTAAACATTTTCATGTTGTTTGTCTTGTATATCCTTATCACGTGTATTTAGGCTTCATCATGTATTTTAAATATTATTTTGTTTCTATCTGCTATACCTCCCTTCTTATCTGTAATAGGATATTTATATCCAGCTATTATTGAATAATAATTAAGCATTACTTTTCAATTTTCTTAAGTTGTTTTATGGTATCAGAGCACCAAACTCTCAAGAATCATGGCCTCATCTTTCTCATCCACCTCAACCTCTATTTCATCTTCTTCCTCCACAACTATTCCAATCATGACCGAACCATCTTTTTCAACAAGAACACTAGTTGTGATCAATGTAGCAACGCAAGTGCCTCTCAAACTCACAGAAAACATGTATTTTCCTTGGAAGGCTCAATTTGATGCTGTTCTTATTAGCTATGATCTTTATGGCTTCATTGATGGTACAAACCCTTGTCCTCAAACAACACATCTTGATAACTCACCAAATCTTGAATATCAATACTGGGTACAGCAAGACAAGCTCATACTTGGAGCAATTTTGGCCCCTCTTTCCAGTGATGTTTCTCATCTGGTTGCAACCTGCAGAACTTCAAGGGACGCATGGTCAACACTGGCTGTCTCATTTGCTAGACCTTCACGTTCTTGTATGCTTAGGCTTCGTGAATGTTTGATTCACCCACAAGGGACACGATCTGTCACTGAATATCTATAGGATATTAAAGGAGCAGCTGATGAATATGCACTTCTTGGGAGTCCAATTGATAATGATGAAGTAATTTTATATATTATCAATGGTTTATCCTCTGATTTAAAGGATATCTCTGCAGCGTTTCGCACCCGAGACACTTCAATCACTTTTGTCAAATTATATGAACAACTTGTAGAGCATGCCACATATTTACATCAATCTGGGTCTTCAACTGATGACACCTCTATCACAGCACACACGGCCAATCACACAGGGAAACAACAAAGAAAATTTTTTTTCTCCAACACAAGACCAACCACACAGTTGTCTGGCTCCACTGTCAATCCAAGACAAACCTTCTTCGGTTCTCCCACCAATTCGAGACACCACTTCTTTGGTTAACCCACACACTTCAGAAGACCTGGTAATTATAGGGGAAAATGTCAACTATGTGACCAACAGGGACATTCGGCCAAATATTGTCCTTCCTTCCGTCACCAATTATTGAACACCTCTCAGCAACAGCGGTATAGTTCTAGGCCGTCCCCTCCACAAGCATTCTGTTCAGGAGCTTCCTCAAATGATGGTCTTCTACCCACGCCACCTTCTTCACCAAACTGGTTGCTTGATTCTGGTGCCTCCCATCACATGGCAAATGATTTGCAAAGCTTAGCCATTCACTCTAAATATGATGGCACTGATGAAATTGTTGTTGGGAATGGTAATAAACTTCCCATTACACATACAAGCACATCTCTTCTACTCACTCCAAATAAAAAGCTCTTGCTATTTGATGTTTTTTGTGTTCCCACCATGACTAGGAACTTACTTTCAGTTTCAAAATTGTGCAAAACTAATAATATTTCTGTGGAATTCTTATCAAATTGCTTTCTTGTGAAGGATTTGCAGACGGGAATAGTACTCCTAAAAGGACCGCATAAATGTGGCACCTATCAGTGGCCATCTTCCTCCTACTATCTGTCTCCATCTCCAACCGCACTTCTCAGCTAGTCTACTTCTCTTCAAGAGTGGCATCATCGTCTAGGACATCCATCTCATAGGATTCTTCATCATCTAGTGTCTGCACAAACATTGCCTATTTTTTTCTTTTAATAAATTCCATTGCACTTCTTGTTTATGTAATAAATCTCATAAAATTTCCTTTGGAATTTCTTCTATGTCAAGTTCAAAGCCTCTCCAATTATTATATACTGATGTTTGGGGACCGACCTCTATTTGTTCTTATGATGGTTTTAAATATTATGTCTTATTTGTTGATAATTTTACCCGATATTCTTGGTTATTTCCACTTAAATCCAAATCTGATGTCTCCTCTGTCATCATAAAATTTAAAAATATTGTTGAAAATTTTTTTCAAACCCCTATTACATCAATATATTCAGATAATGGTGGAGAGTTCCTGAAATTAAAACCATTTTTTACTACACATGGCATCACTCATTTTCTCACCACTCCATATACGCCAGAACAAAATGGTTTTGCTGAACCTCGACATCGACATATTAGGGAAACTGGTCTGCCTCTTCTCACTCAAGCCGGTCTACCAAGTAAATTCTGGATCTATGCTTTCACCACTGCAGTCTATCTCATTAATAGATTACCCACACCTACTCTTCATAATATTTCTCCTTTTCAAAAACCACCCAACTACACTTGTCTTAAGGCTTTTGGGTGTCTCTGTTTCCCTTGGTTAAAGCCATATATGCATCATAAATTAGAGTCTTCCTCTAAACCCTGCATTTTTCTTGGCTACTTACCCACTCAAAGTGGGTACCGTTGCTTTGACCCTTTTCAGGACAAAATATTTATCTCCAGACATGTTAGGTTCATAGAATCCATTTTTCCTTATTCTTCTTTGTCTACCAAACCCGTCAGCCTCATTAATTCTGCAAATACTGCAGCACCTATCCTGCCTACTTCTCCTCACAATTTAATTTCTCTTCTACCTAACTCCTTTTCTACCTCAAATACTATTCATCCAAATCAATTACACCTACCTACCACTCCTTCACTCTCCTCATCTCCTACATCAATTCCCCCCTCCACTTTTCAACATGTCCATACTATTCATCCACATCATTCACACCTACCTACCACTCCCACACTCTCCTCCTCTCATATGTCTCTCTCACCCTCCACTTTTCAACATGTCCATACTATTCATCCACACTATTCATCCACATCATTCACACCTACCCACCACTCCCACACTCTCCTCCTCTCATATGTCTCTCTCACCCTCCACTTTTCAACATGTCCATACTATTCATCCACATCATTCACACTTACCCACCACTCCCACACTCTCCTCCCCTCATACGTCTCACTCATCCTCCAATGTTCAAAATGCCACCATGGGCCCCACCTCCCATGCCTCCTCCCGATGCAACAACTCTTCATGTGAAGCACCTCCACATAATGTTGTTCCATCCCATGATCTTCCTTCCCGTGCACCTCCTGCATCTCCACCAGTTCGGTCCCAATCACCAATTGTACAATAGTTGACTCACCATCATCCTATGAGAACTAGGTCATTAAACTTAATTTTCAAACCCAAGAAGCTCCATGATTTTTTTTGTTGCCACTCAAAATTCCGATGGATGTGTTTCTGAACCTCGAACAGCAATTCAAGCTCTTCAAATTGATGAATGGCGTGCTGCTATGTTTATGGAATTTAATGCCCTCTTACGCAATGGCACATGGGACCTTGTTCCACCTTCTGCTGCCAAGAATGTTGTTGGGTGTAGATGGGTTTTTCGCATTAAAAGAAATCCGGATGGTTCAATCCATAAATATAAAGCTCGGCTTGTCGCGAAGGGTTTTCATCAAGGACTTGGCCTTGATTATTCTAACACTTTTAGTCCAGTAATCAAGCCAACAACAGTTTGTCTTGTTCTTAGTATTGGCCTGTCTCAAAATTGGCCTCTCAAGCAATTGGATATTAATAATGCCTTTCTAAATGGTATTTTACATGAAGAAGTTTACATGTCCCAACCTCCTGGATTTGTTGATGCTTCTAAACTGTCTCATGTTTGTCGCCTCAAGAAAGCCATATACGGCTTAAAACAAGCACCCAGAGCATGGTACAATGAACTTAAGGCTTTCCTTATTTCCTTTGGCTTTACACGGTCTCATTCTAATGCTTCTCTGTTCATTTATAACAAGGATACTCATCTTCTTTATCTTTTGGTTTATGTTGATGACATTATTCTTACGGGCAACAACTCCTCCACACTACAAAGGTTTGTTCGATCTCTCTCCAACAAATTCTCTTTAAAAGATTTGGGAGACTTAAACTATTTTTTAGGGGTTGAAGTTCTGCCTAGCACACACGTTTTATTTCTTAGTCAACACAAATATATCCTTGATCTCTTGGAGAAAACTAACATGACCGTAGCAAAACCAATGGCTTCTTTTATGTCAACGGCTCAAGCTTTAACTCTCTCTGATGGGTCCCAAACCACTAATGCTACCCAGTATCGTCAAGTGGTAGGGAGTTTACAATACCTATCTTTTACACATCCGGATATTGGCTATGCAGTAAATAAGCTATCTCAATTTATGCATTGCCCAATTGAAACCCATTGGCGAGCTGTAAAGTGTCTGCTCTGCTACTTAAAAGTAACCAGCTCATATGGGTTATTCTTGTGCCGCAATACTTCTTCTTGCCTTCATGCTTATTCCGATGCCGATTGGGCTGGCAATAGGGATGACCACACTTCTACTACTGGTTATATCGTTTTTTTAGGTGGCAATCCTGTATCTTGGTCCTCCAAAAAACAACGGTTTGTCTCCTGTTCATCCACTAAAGCAGAGTATAGGGCCGTGGCAAATACGACTTCTGAGTTGTGGTGGTTACTTTCACTTCTTCGTGAACTTAAGGTTCATCTTCCAACCTCTCCAACTGTCTACTGTGATAACATTGGCACTATATATGTGGCTGCTAATCCTGTTTTTCACTCTAAGATGAAACACGTGGGAGTTGATTTTCACTTTGTTAGAGACAAAGTTGCAGAAGGCTTACTTCGGGTGTCTCATATTAGCAGCAAGGACCAGCTTGCTGATGGTCTTACAAAATCATTACCATGATAGAGACTTGAGTTTTTACGTTCCAAACTTGGTGTTCTTCCTAGACTGCCAAGTTTGAGGGGGCATATTAGTTATTCTCATGTACAGTTGTGTAGTTAACTAAACATTTTCATGTTGTTTGTCTTGTATATCTTTATCACGTTTATTTAGGCTTCATCATGTATTTTACTATCTGCTGTACCTCCCTTCTTATCTGTAGTATATTTATACCCAGTTTTTATTGAATAATAATTAAGCATTACTTTTCAATTTTCTTAAGTTGTTTTAGTATTAAACTAGAGGGTAAAGTGCATTTTGGCCAAATTAAAACCATCTCAATATGCTTCTTTTCTTTCTAGCAATTTGAAAGTTAAAAGACAATTTGAAAAACAAAATTGAATCTTTTTTTATTTTTTTTGAGGAAAAAAAAAGGATAATTGAATAGAAGTCAATACCGGCTAAGTCTCTCACGATTATATATGCATATAGTCTAAAACAATAAATAAATAAATGAATAATAATCGAAAGCAAAGCATATTCAAGTCTGTAGAGGCCCGAACGGGGGTAATCCAAACTTCACACCAGCCATAAGACAGTGAAGCCCGGTGGACCACAATTACAATGACAGCCATTTACTAGTTTGAATATTAATTTAGAAATACTGGCAACAAAGCAAAGTTAAACTTTCATTACCCAACATTAATTAATATTTATTAATCTTCACGCGTACATTATTTTTTATATAGAAAATTAAAGCTTCAACACCAGCCGGAGGCAAATTAAAGAAAATAAGCACTAGCTAGCTGTAGATCACGGAGCACATGATCGTGTAGCATGATACATAAATATATGTGTACATATATATATATATATATTAACGTTGGGTTTATTAGTCTGATGTAGATCAGGCAGGCACTTGTTTGATGATCTGGGCAGTGGAGAAGGAGGAGTATGAGCATGGTGGATCGCAGAAATCCTTAACATCAGCGCACCGACACTGCGGTGGGATGCTGCGAGTGCAGTAGCACCTTTCGCAGTTCTTGCACCGCTCGGTGCCGATGAAGACGTCCGTGCAACGGCACTGCGGTGGTATGCTCTTCGTGCACATGCAGTTATCACAGCACGCTGGAATATCTGGCCCTTTGTAACCATCCACTGGTTATGCCAAACCAAAAAAAAAAAAAAAAAATAGTTATAGTTAGTAAATTAATTTCTCTTGGTAGAGAGCGAAAACAGATTTCTTATTTTATAGAAGGATGTATATATATATATATATATGAGTTTACCAGATTTTTGATTATTAGAACTGGAAAGCTCGAAGAGATCAACCCTGTCAGCTTTTGCAGATACAGCAGCTAGTACAAGGACTAGCAGTGCTACATGCAAGACCACAATTTTCTTCAAGGCCGCCATCTCTTTTTCTTAGTTCTTTTTTTCTTTTTCTTTCTTTCTTACTCTTTTTGAGTGGTAGAGATTATGGAGAACTGGTTAAGGGATCGATTTATATACACAACGAGAAAAATAGTACCGCAATAGATAAAGATTATAAGAATAATATATAACTCATGCTTTGCATTTTGTTTGAGTGTTTTTTTTTTTTTTCCATCTGAAATGAGAGCCGAAAGGCGCTTAAGACATTTTGTTTGAGTGTTTGACTAAATAATACATTTGATATTACATTTTTGTGTTTTATCTATTTGTCAGTACTATTATGTAGTTATCAATAGGAAGGACTGTCTTAGACATAACTATATATAATTAATTGGTTTTGTTTAAAATTAGGCATCAATGAATTTCTTTCAACAACAAAAAAAAAAAAAATCGATCAATTGAATTGTCATGTCATGAATCTATATATTTTGTAAAAATATATAAATTTGGGGATTAACCCCCGTTGTTCTACCAAAAAATATATAATATCAATTATGATATATATATATATTTTTAATACAAAATGATCATCTATCTACTAAAATGGCACCACTTTATCTATACAAAATAAAAGTGATTTAAACTTTGATGATCTTTGTTCTTTTTTTTTTTCTTTTTATTATTTTTAAAAGATTTAAGTTTATATAATATAGGCTTTTCATTTCATTTATATTTTTTTCTAATATTCTCCCTCAGATTTCAGATGTAGGCCCTTTTTTTTTTATGGGTCTTTGCGTAGTATCAAGACCTAAACTCAACAACTCTATCCAAAAATAAAATAAAAAACAAACATAAAAAAATAAAATAAAAACATATATAAGACAAAAAAAAAGATTAAAAAAAAAAAAAAAGCTAGCCTACATGTGAGCGGAAGTGTTAGAAAAAAAAATATAAATAAAATAAAAAATCAATCTTCCATCAATTTGAGCTTTTAGAATCAATGATGATTCAACAATTCGACCGGCTTATCTTAATTGATTCAGCTAATGACCCTTGATCAATTTATCTTCATGGATATGATTTTTCCAGTATATTGCCTGATGGATTGGTTCAAAATGGTGATGGAGCATTAGTTGTAGTAATTTAATTGGCTATTATTAAATGATTCATTTTTTATATTAGATTTTTAACTAATATTAAATTATTTTTAAAATTAAATATATCAATCAATAATTATCACATTCACAATAAATCCCATTAGTGATTACTATAAACGATGACAAACGACAAACTTCTTTATATATATATATATGGTCCTCTATGGACAAATTCAATAGTATTCATAATTTAAAAAAAAAAAAAAAGGTATTTAGCACATATATGCTCCAAAATTGTTAAGCTTTTTTATTTTGACACTTTACTCTTTAAACTTTAATTTTTATATACTTTATTCTTTAAATAATTTTTCTATTTTTTTATCTTTTTAGATGCACAGTGCACTTGATCCAATATGTACAGGTCTTCCACGATTCTTTTATTTCGTTTATTTCATTGTTTTATTATTACAATATGTATACCATATGCTTCAAAACTGTTAAAATATAGACCAAAAAAATATAATTTATGGACCAATAATGTATCAAAAATTAGATTTTAAAGTGCTAAAAAAAAAGAAGACCAAATTATAAAAAGCTTAATAATTGAGAATGATTAAGTGCTACCCTGAATAAAATTATACAAACACGTGATATTAGTCATGACCAAAGTCCTCTTCCTTTGTAATCTTATGTTACTTTTAAAAGAAATATTTATATTGACAGCACCTAGTCTACTTTCATTACATACAAATCATTTTGACATTTTTTTCTTTTTTAGAAGAAAAGATTTATCATTGAACCGAAACAGACACCACTTCCTCATTGAAATAATCTTGCAGCCACATAGGACTTTTCTCTAACCAAATGGAGTAAGATTCACATCCTAAAGCAAAACGTGCCAAACATTTTCTACATCATTTTAATCTAGGGCGGCTCTCTAGCAAGCTAGGATACGGTCAACAAAGCAATTCCTAAACATTTGCTAAATAAAGCTTTATTTTTAATAAACTATACATTCAATTTGCATGAAGCTAACAAATTATATGCAAATATTGAATTAAAAGACAATCATATACATATATTAAAATTATTTTAAAATTTTTGTTACTATTTTACAAGGAATTAAAATGTTCAAAACTAAAACCATATTTGTTGAATAGAACTAATCAAGTCATATATTAGAATATTAGTCCAGAAACCCAACTAGCTATTTTTCAAAAAAAAAAAAATGAAAAAGAAAAAGAAAAAGAAAAAGAAAAAGACTAAAGTAATCTTATCCAAGTGCATCATACTTTCGTGATGAAGTTTGATTTCACCATGTTGTGTAGGTTACGTAAAGCAGATATTTTTTGTCAATTGGAGCGCCTACCAGCGAATATATATTTTTTGTCAATTGGAGCGCCTACCAGCAAATATATATTTTTTGTCAATTGGAGCTCCTACCAGCAAATATATACATATATATATATATATATATATATATAAACACACACGCATTCACTGATGGCTTTTTCCTTTTCTTCAAATTTGTTTTCTTTTAATTTCAACTCGTTATGCATTTCCTGTGTATCTTGCCATTTCTGATTTAGTTTTCCGTATCCATACCTTTCAATTAGATCGGTCAAGATGTCATATATGTTATGTCATGTGTTTGTATTATATCGAGTTGTATATTTAATAAATTGTCAGATACTATTGTAAGCTAAATACATAATCATACACTACTATAAAGTAAGGATTGGATTAGATTCAACAATCCAAAAACCAACTTATATTGGATTAGTTTCAATATTAAATTTATTAGATTGGAACCCATGTGCGTCCCTTTTATAAATAATGTTTTATCATGTTGACACGGTTATAGATCCATAATATTGTTAAAGCAAACTTCCGAACAATATTGATAATATTTTGCGGCTTGTATTGTGTATTCTCAGTCCTACTTCCAATATACTAATATTTTGCCTTATTTACATCATATAAGACTTATTATTATTATTATTATTATTTTGACAATAGAAGAGATGGGGACCTTTAAAATTATGGTTTGAGGATTAAATTCTAAAAACCATTGTTATTTGGGCTAATTTGTTGAATAATTCGTCCAAGTAAAAATCCAATGGAATAATTTTAAAATTACAAATGGGTTTTGTGATGTCTCCTCTTGTGGTTTATCTTTCCTTTTGTTATTATGTTCCTTATTTCTTGTATATTTGCTTTTTTGGATCGAGGAATACGAGTTATTGTGTTCCTGAAGAGAAAGAAATTGATGACGAAAAAAAAAAAAAAGCAAAAATAAAAAACTTCACAATTAAGACTTGGTTAGATTTCACCCATCAGAGTGAACTATCTGCATAATGCTGGTAGACCTACAGTTGGAACTAGACTGATTAATTTAAGGATGAAATTCACCATTATATAAAGTAGTTTCAAACCAACCGATCAATGGTTCTCATCTTTTTGTTGTAGAGATTACTCTTGACTTATATTATAATATGCCATTTATTCAATATATATAATATATATTGTTGGGAGTTTTAAACAAATCCGACATTGTTTGGTAACAAACTAAGTGATTCATATAGAAATTAGAATGGCACCCAAAATCTATATTGATGAGGAATACTTCATGGACTTTTATCTGGACTCCTTCAGAGGGCATAAAACTATATACATCATATGTTTATTTATTGTCTTTGTAATACCCATATATATATACATTAAATGCAGTCCTCTATTTTTTAATATGATGAAATTAATAAAATAATTATCAATTCAAATAAATTATATACGATAACAAAATTAATTTTTCAAGAGTAACATAGATAATTAATTTTGCATAATATATATACCTATATAGATATTTTATTCTAAATTTAAATATATAGAATAAATTTGATAAAATTTGAAAGAGCTAAATAAAATAATATATCATTTCATTATATTTACATACCCTCTTTCCTAATGATCAAATATATGTATATATAGTATATCAAATATATATATATATATATATATATATGTAGTATAGCAGAGATTTTAATGAAAATTAATTAAACTAATTACATAAAACACGTACCAAGTAGATTTTTATTTCATAGAGAACTGGGTTCTACATTTTTGCTCAGAAAAGCCTCAACAACAGCCATTGAGGCTACTAGAGCACGTTACAGAGACAGAGTAAATATATCTACTAAACGGTGACGTTTAATAGGTTGGGACATGATTATTCTGAATATTAATCCTCATGGATGCTACTTCAGACATACACGGTGGATGGCAAAACTCCTTCACATCAACGCACCTACACTTCGGTGGATTGCTTCGGGTGCACATGCACTGCTCGCACGACTCGCACCGCTCTTGGCCTACAAAAATGTCCTCGCAGCTGCATTGTGGTGGTTCGCTCATCCTACACAAGCATGTATCGCAGCAAGCTTGGCCGCCTGGTCTGTTTTTCTCTTCATACCCTAAAAAAAGAAACTGTTAAAAGACATATAAATGTAATGGTAATATTCATCTCTTAGTGACTTAAGCTTTTAACAACTTAATAAAATATATTAGAATTCAAAATGCGTAGGTCTACATGTAATAGGAATGTTAAGAGTTAAGACTAATAGAAACCACCATTCATTTAAACTTTTGGGGAAAAAAAAATGATTATTCAACACAAACGAAACTGAATACATATCATAACTTTGTTTAATTACAATATAAGTTATAAATGAAAAATGAGAGAAGAAATTTAAAATTACTTGCATATACCTGATTTGCTTGAGAGCTTAAACAAATTCAGCATATCAGCTGATCTTGCATAAGCTTTTGTTGATATAGCTAACAGTAGGACTAACATGGCCACCTTCAAAACAGCAACGTTCTTCAAACCCATTTTTATTTCTTGTTAAGTATCCTTATGAGGTATTGTTTTTCTTTTCTTATCCAAGTATTTGGAACGATGGGCATGTATATATATATACTCGAAGAGTGGAAGAGGCCAAAAACAGTAAAGAAATTAATAATTCTGCTTTATTAAATTTTTATTAGACGAAGTAAAATAGAAAAAACAACTATAATTTTATACATGAAAAAAAAAAAAATTACAAGAAAGGAAGCAAAGGCTAATACGTAGCCAAGAAAAGACAGCACGTGAGAGTAGGATGGAGCAAGCGTTAGAAAATGGCAGCTGCCCGAGGCAAGGGAGTGTAGGGCAGGTGGTACACGTAGCAAGTGAGTCCTGGTTAAGGTGTCAAGTAGGTAGAGTTACATGTAGACTAACCTAGCTCCACGTTGGTTGCATGCAGTGGGTCAAAAGGTGGTCAAAATCTGTGTTTTTGTTGACTTGTGGTATTTCCATGCCACATCATCACATCTTAACAGTACCTTTTGCATTTGTTATACGTAATATATATATATATATATATATATGCACACACACACACACACACAGCTTTCCTATAGTGCACCGTAAGAGGGTGAACCATCAATTTATTAACAGTAGATGTAAAATCTATTTTATTGTCGACAGTAGGAAAATAGCGGAGCCTTTTTTAAAAATAAATAATAATAATAATAATAATAATAATAATTTACTATTTTTATTTTTTAAAAAAATTAGATTAGCATATTTGTAAGAATCTATACGATTTCTTTTTCATATTAAAATTTCATTTATTTATTTACAATATTTATTATATATAAGGTTTTCTATTTTTATTTTTGAAAAATTACATTTGAAATTTTAAAAATTTTTTTTACTAACTTATTAAAAAAATTAATAATCTTCTTTAATTATTTTTTTATTTTTCATTACTTTTTATTTAAAAATTTTTGCAATTTGCATCTTAAACTATATAAAATTGCACTTTACACCATCATTTATATTTAGTATTTGACAAAAAAACTAATGGTACAAGGATTTTGTGAGTTCAGGGAGCAAATTGTTAGAAAAAAAAATTATTTAAAGTGCAAAGTGTCAATTATGATGAAATTCGGGATAAAATGGTGTCAATTTTTCTATTGTTTATGAATATTGTAAATTTTTCTATTGTTTATGAATATTGTACTGTTGCACTGTTGCATTTTAACTGAATTAATATATCATATAATTCCAATAGAAATATTGAATATTGACTATGACCACTATACATATATTATCCCTCCTTTATCAAAAAAGTAATGATGATGATTCCCTTCATAAATAAAAATAATAATAGAGTAATATATATATAACATATAATCAAGCACATTATGCACATAGTTCCTAAAACTATTTCAGAAAATAAAGCTCACTCATAGATCACAGTTCAAATTAGTTCCTCTCTGTCACTTCCAATGTCAGTTCAATTGTCTAAAATAAGAATAAAATATGTCTTAGGTTCCAAAAATTAAATTAAAGACATTGAATGCATACTAATGTTCTAAAATAACTCTAATAACTTTAAAATTTTAAAAATTTTAGATGTCAAACTATCTAATTATACTATGAGTCCTAAATATCTTATATCAAAAATTGAGGTTTTTCACTCAGAGGTCAATTTATTGAAATTAAACATTCTATTGGATCACATTAACACCTAATTACACTAATATAACTTCAATCATATTCAAGTTATACAATTATATTCAAACACAGTCTAAATTTATTTGGTATTAAACTAATTGATCTAAAGTGAAAAAATTATTAAATGATGTTCAAAATTTATAAATTTTATATCAATGAAAATTTTGTGGGATGAGTAACAAAAATATAAGCTCACCTTGGTCCGAAAATCTCGTCAATGGCTGGAAAATACATTGGAAAGTTCGATTAAAATTAATGTTGATAGATCTCTCTAACTATGAAGAATTTTGACAAACGAAGAATGCCAATGAATTCAAAAGATCCAAAATAGAGGAGGCAAATATATAGATTGAGCTAAAACAACCAGAAAAATAGTGGATCATAACCGCTGGCTTCGTCGTCCTAATCCAGCCCTATTTGGCTAAAGTTTGGCCCAAAATTTTGGTTGCTGATTTGTGACAAGGTTAGCTTCCCCATTGTCCAACGCCTGTAGCAACTTGATGGCTGGAAAAAAGGTGAAATCGGCATTGACTTGGTTGGCGATGGAAGCAAATTGAATTGATTCTGTTTGGGTTTCCACAGGTTTGAAAGAATTTTGGAAACTTTTTGGATATTTTTCAGTTTGTTCAATGAGGATATGATTTTCAAGGTATATATAGATCTTAGATTCACCAAAAGATAAAAATCTGGATTGGTTTGGAAATAGATAAAATACTGATATTTAAGAATTTTTTAAAACTATAACTTTCTAATGTAACTTAGAATTGTCGTACTACTGATCTATAAACTCATATTAACAAGCTCTATATTATGGTATACCGGTCAAATCAAAATTATTAACTAATAAGAAGTCAAACTTAGAATTCAGTAATAATCCAACTAATGAATCCCAATTAAACCAAATAAAATTTATGTTCTAAGTTTTAATTTTGGGACATATTGTCACAAGTTGCTCTTCAAACTCTTCACAAAAACAATCTTACTTCAATAGTCAGTTAATCTTAAATAATTTTGCTACTGATAAGTGCTAATTGGGACCATTTAATTATGTGTTAGTTTTTATTCTAAAACTTTAATTTAAAAATGTAAACTCTTTTAGAAGCCACTTAAATCTTAAATCTTAAATTATCAGATAACAAATATACACTATTGTTAATTAATAGCGTTTTTGAATTGAAGATTGAGATGACGGCGTTTGTACTTACTGGATGGGTGGCAGGCGTTGTAATTCGACAGAAATGAGAGTGGTAAAAGGGAAGTGCAGAAGTTCTAAAAGCCAGTCTTCCCTCCATTTCCGAAAACCAAAAAAGCGTGAATGTGGTTTTCTGCAAAACCCTAGAAGATGAGGGGAAGAGATGACTATAAATTCCTAGAGATCAGAGACGCCATAGCCTCCATCAATCAGAAAGTTAGCCTAATCGGCGTTATCGCCGAGTTCGATTTCCCTAAGAAAACCAAGGGCACTGGTACTCTCTCTCTCTTTCTACTTTCTTTCCCAAATCTCAGATTCTATGTTACGGCACTAAATGCTTTTGATTTTCTGTTTTTCTATAAAAAAAAAAAGAAGTTTTAAATTTGATTGTATTTTTGTGATGGCAATGATGACAAAAAGGCCGGACTTACGGCTGCTGCTTCCGCTTGGTCGGTAGTAGAATGATGAACGTTGCGGTAAAGGTGTTTGTGCTGAGCCACTTCATATTTTTATCTTTTTTTTAATTAAAATTTTTTGTGCCTTTTTAATTTTCTGGGTGTACTGAATGAGTATGCTTTCTTCTTTGATGTCTGTGTTTTCCGTCTGTTTGTTTGGTAAATTTTGCAGATTTCCTTTGTACAGTCAAGATAGTGGATGAATCCCATCAGGACCCAGGACTTCAAGTTCGTGTTTTTGAGGAAAATGAGGAAAAGCTTCCCCATATAGCTTCAACTGGAGATATAATTCAATTTAACCATGTTGTGGTATTTAATTAATACTGTTTAGAAATTAAAGGTTCCAATGTGATTTTTATGTGGACTTGGATAATTGCTGATTTACCATTCCCTATTCGTTGGAGTTTTGGATTATGTAAATTATTATATCTCTATTTTTTTTGGATTTTCTTGATGCTTATTTATTATAGAAAATTCTGTTTTGTTTTGTAATAATATATTTCCATGTACTAGTGTTTAAATTTCAGAAAGCCATTAAAAGCTATAGAACAATTGAGAAAGTGTGTTTTTTAGACAGAATGGTCCAATATATAGGTCTTACTCTGCTGAAATGCAGATATTGTTGAGCATTCTTTTAAGTTTCGTATGGTGATTAAATTGAATGATTATTGCGTCTGCTCTTCCTTCATGTCTCTGACAAAATTTGTCCGCCTTTTAGCTTTTTGTAACTTAGGTGTTTTCATTTATTCAGGAGGATGACAAGCTTTTTGTAAAATAAGAGCTTCGTTTCTTGTTGATTGATATCTTATTTCAATCATGTTGTGCTTTAACTGTGGTCAAATTCTCTTGTAGATGAAAACTCATCATGGAGATTTATTTGCTGTTTTCAACAAGAAGATCTCTTCTTTTGCCTTATATGATGGGAAGGATAGCGATAACTTCCTTCCTTATCAAGTTTCTCCTAAATTTCAAAGAAGAGATCTGGACGCGAAGTTCATAACAGGCCTGAGAAAATGGGTGGTAAATTTCCAGATTGATGGAGGTATTTTCAAGAGAAAACTGATCTTAAATAAGCAAAGAATAGATTTCTCAGTCTTATTTACATTGCACCTTAAAATTTTAGTTATTGCTGATGAAATTCACATATTAATGCACATCTAAAAGTTATAAAACTTTGTCTTAGTAAAGAAAGAAAAAAAAAAAAATAGAAAAAACTTGAAAAAAATATGAGTTATACAAGTTACACAAAAATGTGGCAATGCTGTAGATGTTAAAGAATTTTTAGAATAATTAGTCTGGTACGTAGTGGTCCATGAGTATGATTGAGGATGGGAGAAATCTCAATGAACCAATGAAAACCAAACCGTCCAATTGGAATTTCGTTGATATTAGTAGTTTATTTGTGAAGGTAGCTATTTATATCAGCCTGCCTTTTGTGCTGATACTAATTTTGTTACACAGCTTTAAACTGGGCAATGTGCTTTGCAGGTTCTGATGACTTCTCGTTGCTGAGAGAAATCAAGGAAGGGGAACGTGTTAATGTGGTTTGTAAGGTAATTTAATCCTTTTGTATGATCGTGTTACTTAACTTCAGACTATTTTTTAATATGTTATCAAATAATTATTAAAGTTGGTTAAAGGTGTAACTTTATCAAGTTAAGTTATGCAGTGCATTGATCAATTTTTCATCCTTACGGTGTTTTCTTTTTAAAGATAGTTCATGTATGTGAGGTAGATAAAGATAAATGGATGGCCTTTGTTTGGGATGGAACTGATACTCGACCAGCTTGTATTCCTACAAGGTAAATTCATGTTCGTAATAATATATATATATATATATATATATATATTTATATAAAAGATAAAAAAAAGGCTCCATGTGCTCCAATTCATTATGTGAATTCCAATCCGGGAGCACTACAAAGGTGTTTCAAAGAAGGGTTAACCGTTTTACACACAAATTCAGAAGAGAGTTTGGCTATATTGGTGGCTTATGAAAACCCTTTGCATGAAGAAGAGTTTTGATGATTTATTTGGCTAAACATTGGTCAGCTTAGAGTACTGGAAGTTAGCTTGATAATTACCCATGTTAATTTATAAAACCCTTCTCAAAATGCTTGTGGGTGTGCCTAATTTATTGGAATTAAAAACATGTTGAGACGAAGGTAGTAAAAAGCTTGGAGGTTGTCTCATTATCATGACTAGATGCTCAGTTTTGGTCATTAGGAAATATGTACTAGATGTGAAATTACAATACCTGTTTGTTTATATATATGGTATTAATGTTGCAAGAACTATGAACAGGCTAGAAGATGAAAAGGATCACCCACTTCCTTTACATTTGGAACCCTTGCCTTTGCCTAGAGATGTATTATGTACTTTACCCCAGCTTGGAACTGTGTTAAGGGTGATTTTTTCCCAAGGCATTGAGAAGCATTGCCTTCACTTGCTAAAAACTGGTTACTGGGTGAAATTTGTCAATGTACTCTTTGAGGTTGAAGGAGGATTGTGGCGTGGTGTATTGACACCTTTCACAAAGCTTCGATATACTCCAAATGAGGATAGTCTTGTACTAGAGCGCCAAAGGTTGTTGGTGCTTTTACATGACATGTCATTAAATTTGTTTTCGTTACATTTACTTGTACTGAACTTACTAAAAGCTTTATAAATTGTCTTTGATTCAGGATATATGATTTGCGGTTATCTTCAAGATCACTGCTGGCTCGACTTCCATTCTTTAGCTTTCCTTGTACATCACGAATTACAGGTTTCACATTTTTGGTCAGGAATTGACTGTTATTAGGTTTCTCATTCATAAGATAAAAAGTTAAAACCTATCAGCTCTATATTTTGGCACTTCTACATTGGTTATTATCTGTTTATGTTTGTCCTCCATACTCAGAAGTTGGCCATAAAGATGTGCCATGTGTTACATTGATGGATGTTCTCACTTATTCAGAGGTATGATATTTATGTAAAATTGATTTTGCCATATGTCTTTTCGTGTATGATAAATTTCATTACTTACAGGTGACAGCTAAATTCATGTGTGTGGTACGAGTTGTAGCTGTATTGCCATGGCAGCCTGAAGATTTCTATTTTTGTGGAACTTACAGAATTAGGCTCACTCTGGAGGATCCAACAGCCAGAATATATGCTTATTTGTATGCAGAAGATGGGGTAGGAGCTCGTTAATATCATTCAATATTTTATTCTTTGATATTAAATGTGATTATTATCTTCAGTGTGATTGTTTCAGTTATTTTGATTCCCCACCCGCAAGGTAATGTACATTTCGTGTCAGATTGGAGGAAATAGAGTTTATATAAGTGGTAACTGAAGAATATATATTTTTTTCAATGCTTGTCTGGATTTTGCACTTTCAAACTTGTTTTACCAGTACATTTCTGCAAGGAATGTATTTGCAAAATCTGATTCTTGAATTATGACATACAATAGAAAATTATCGAAGTTTGTTTGTTTGTTTGTTTGTTTTTTAAATGTCTGTTTTATTCTTTTACAAGCATTTGGATTGTGTTTTTCATTCTCTCTTATTTCTATAGGAGAAGTTTTTTGGTGGTTATCCTACTGCTGATGTGTTGACAAGGAAGCGGAATGTATTGCTTGGAATGACGGCTGCAGATGATAATGGCAAGGAAACAGAGGGTGCTGCTAGAAATCCACCATGGATACACTGTTGCCTCAAATCTTATTACCTGACAAAAAGTGATCCTTGGGGAAGTAGACACTATCGAATATTTGGCACCAAATTGGTGGTTTGAGTTGGATGATTATTGTTTTCAATATGTATATATATAGAGATCTAGATGCTGTCTGGATGTCCATGGTGCATAGAACTTAAATCGTATGATATCCTAAACATAGTTTAAAAATGGTATTTATGCATGCGGGTGGCAAATGTCTTGTTATTTTTATGGTTGATTTTTTGTTTTTTGGGGTTTTTACAAGTACTTTTATGGGTTTTGATGTATTTATCATTCATCACAACCAAGCAGTGTTTGATCTATATACTTCAAATAATGATAAAACCCACATCTAACGCAGAAAAAGTACAGCGGAAATGCGTGATAGGAACCTCTATTTATCCCGTATTTATTGATTTTGTAAAACTGAATGCCTGCAGGAAACATTTACCATGTACTTTTGCTCGTGAACAAAAATATGTACAACTGATAACATTTAATCATCAATATACAACCAGATTTCATATTTTTGTCTGTAAATAAAGTTATAATCAGAAGATATCCTCAATACAAGCGGATTCTAATCTCTAAAACGGAAATTGTGATACAAAATAAATCTTTAAAAAATTACATAGTTTATATAGGCACCAAAGATTTTTTTTCTTATTGTCCTCCTACGTCACATTTCTCTATGGCACAATGAGCCTTAAATTATCAAAAACTTCCAATGATAAATCTAGAGAGCTACAACCTGTACATCAAGTAGTGCAGCAGAAAAAATTTTCCTTCTAACAGACAACACTAACAAAGACGACCTCAAAATTTCTGCAAACCAACAAAGTGCCATTAATTAGGAGCAGGTGCAATATGTTCATTGGGATGGATAGGTGCGGGCATTTCTCCGTGTCCTCCAGCAGCAGCCACATTCCGGCGTTGTCGCTCACGAAGGTACAGAACAGTAAGGAGACAGACAAATAGAGTTAGTATTGTTGCATTTCCCTCCTCCAGGAGCACATTCTCCACCCATGCTTCCACTTTTGGATAGACTTCAGGCAATGAATCAATCACGTGGACCTATGCATATACACAAAAACAATAGACTAATAAAATCCAGAGAATTTTATATCCAAAAAAGTTTCTAAAGAATCTATAGAGATCGCTGGAATCTCGCGAGCTTATCCAAAACAGATATATACATTCAATTAATTGAAATCATCTCTATTACAATTGAGCACTAAATCCATATCAAAGTGAAATGAGCAATCAAAAAAGAATATTATGAGTTTTCCACTCATATTTCATTTCTTTATTTCCCACCTAGATGAAAGAAGAAAGGAATTGGAAAATTTGGGTTGAGAATTCAGTATCTCAACCTCAATTTTGTGTCCAAAAACCTGAAGAGTCCAAAATTCATTCCCAAAGAATTTATCGAAAGGAAGAGTACAAAAGGAAACACATAAAGCATGAGGTTAATAATTTAGAGTAAATCATGTTATAACTGGAATAATTTAGATTGAAAACCAGAGCAAATCTGGGTGCAAAAAAGTATCAAGAATTGGAACAATTGCAATAGAGAATGACATTCTAAAACAAGAATTGTCCACAGAGGCAGGTAGGAGTAGATTATTGATGCGAACAGAACCAGCCAAGTCCAACTATAGGACTTTCTGTTTTGTATTTTGACATGTATCTTAATTTCAAATTTTCCTATATGTTACTAAATTCTGTAAATCAATTTCAAGACTGAAGCAGGTAAATCGAATCAGAAAACTCACCAGAAAACCACCCTCATAATTTTTCCTTATCCACAAGCTTGCCAGGGCCAGTGTGACGGGTAACTTTGCAGCAGGATCATTCTCTAAAGCTTGATCATAATAACGTTTGGCAAGGTGAAGATCAAGAGGTAGTCCTAGGCCATGCTCATACATGTAACCAAGGTTGAACATGGCTTGTGCATTAGATTGATACCTAGCATGCATGTAAGCATCAGCCGCACGATCATAGTCCCTCTCAGTACCCTTAGGGAGAAAGAAAAAAAAAGAGCTTCAGTGAACTTGTCACAAGAAAAATAAATGAAAAAGATCGCATTGCCCTGCGCCACAAATAATAAAACTTTTAACATAAAAGCATTGATATAGATTGTCATAGGAGACATACCCGACCATAATAATATGCATCACCAATCAGCAAAGCAGCATGTTCATTACCCTGCTCAGATGCTTGCCACCATAGAGAATGGGCACGTTGATGCCTTTCGGCATCAGTGCAAAACCCAGACTCTCCCATGCACATGCTGCGTTCCCCATATTTGTCGAGAATCCATGCAGCATTACTTTGTGCTACTTCATAGCCTAGCTCAGCCATCCTAGAGTACAAGAGGAATGCCTTACCAATATCACCTTTCAAGTATGACTCCAGTGCCCATCTAGACAATGAACTCCATGGTCCACGCTCTGCAACTAGTTTATATAAAGCAGTAGCCTGAAACCAAATAACATTTATGAATTTGTACACATACTTGCATGCATTATATGGTAGATCTTCATTAAATATATAAATTTAAAAGCTAATAAAGGAAGAGACCAAAAAAGTGGCTATGGAAATGGCAAGACTTGTATTATTTTAAATTATTTATTTGAAGATATATTATTCTGTATGCTTTCCAGTAGAGAAATAAGAAGGGAACCAATCAATATACGATATGAATTGAGAGCTCCCAAATTTAAGTCACCCTGTGTTACAGGTTAAACAAAGAAAAAATACAACAAAAGTATTATGCAGATTAAATGAGAATCAGTTTCACTTTGCAGAACCTGTCAAACATCACTATCTCCTTATAACTTGATAAATATGCACATGAACTTTTAACTGCAGGCCAAATTTATGTACAAAGAACAGGCAAACCTTTATGGGTTGTTTCTGAAGACATGGAAAGAGATATTTTTATGGCAGCAACAGAAGTCCAAGCTCATGGAATTGTTGATCGTGTTAGTTCGGATTGAGGTTTTGAGGTGAAAACATAATGTAATGCACGAAAGAGTTTACCACAGGTTAATATCAAACAGCCAAATTAAGTTCAACTCAACAAAATTCTACCAAACAGACTCACAGACTAAAACACCAACATCTTCCTAAGCCTTAATCAGCCAGTGGAGTTCTAAACCAATTATGCCCTTCAAATGAGCATAAGTTTAGATAGGATAATTTGGTTGAGATATGACTCTTGGTATGGAGCACCACATGTTGGCTAAAAGATAATTCCTACAATTTTATTAAGGCCAACCACTATCATAAACATGTGCACTTCAGATGTGTTTTCATTTTCAGATTGGACAGTTAAAAGAACTGAGTCTACCTTTCTATAATTTTCCTCAAATTTAACATCATTATTCGGTGGAGTACAGCACAAAGGATTGTTACCATTATAACACATATATATGAAGTTCTTTCCCTCCCTTTCCTTATCAAAATTTACTGTGCCATTTAAAGAGAATATATTTTAGATAGTTTCTAAGAGTCACTTTTTAGAGTTATTGGGAAAACAATAATATTGGGAAAAAATATCAAGAAGGTAAAGATAGACCAAATGAGGACAGTCAACGGAGGATTTACCGTCGCAAGATTCTTTTTAAGACCCACTCCAGTATGAAACATCTTTGCCAGCTGGTAGAATGCTTTTGGTTGACCAGCATTAGCAGCAATTATGAAGCATTTACATGCAAGTTTCACATCTCTCTTCACCCCAATCCCTTTAAAATACATTACTCCAAGGTTATAATGCCCACCAGCTTCCTCATTCTCAGCAGCTTTCTCAAAATATTCTTTGGCCTGTAATGATACGTAAAAGTGGCTTATAAAACAGCATACAGATAGATATGAACAAAACTAAAAACAAGCTAAAATAACAAAATGAGATTGTTCAAACAAAATAACTTCTGCATCTAAAGCCGGAACGTAATCTGAAGGGTTGATAAAAAGAAAGCTTCTAACAATCGGAGAACAATCTAAAAGCAGAAAATCGTCAAGACCAATGAAAATAACATAGATAGATGAACAACTTAATCTAGATGAACAATTTTTCTTTAAAATGGAACAAATTCTAGTTAAACCCAATAATGCATTTTTTTTAATAGATCTCCCAGAAAATACTAAATTAGAAACACGAAAAAAATAGCCGCTGCTTTAGGACGAAAACATCAGAGGGGCATGTAAAAAGTAACATGGACAAAAATTACACAAATTCACAAATTCTTAGAATTTCAAGGCATCTAAACAAAATTTAAAAAAAAAAAATTAAGGCAGATTAAGCAAATTAGTTCATCATTTAGATAAATAGAGGAGCAAGTGGTAGACTTACTTTAGTGTAATTCTTCTTTTCAACTCCATAGCCTTTGACATATAAATATCCCATTCCATTATAAGCAGAATAAAGATGCTGCTTCGAAGCAAGAGTTAGCCACTCCAAAGCTTTGGTGTAGTTCCTTTCGACCCCAGCTCCTCTAGCATATATCTCTCCCAGAAGCTCCATGGACCTCGGTTCGCCCTTTTCCACAGCCTTTAGAAACCACGACAAGGCTTTGCCATGGTCACGCCGCAAACCTCTAAGTCCAAAGTAGTAAAAGAGACCGATTTTATACATCGCTCCGGCATTTCCTTTCTGCGCCTGGTACTCCAAAATCTGGAAGTCCTCGTCTTCCTCACCTCGGGATTTCCTCAGGGCCTCCTTGTTCTCCTCAGCTCCATTGTGAATCCTAACCGGTTCAATCACCGGTGAATCTTTCGAGATTAAGAAGCTATTCACCGCAACTTCAGCTAATTCCGAATAAAGTTTAACAGCTTTTTCAAACATCTGCAACCGAACACCGACCGAATCAATCCTATATTTTCTTTTTCTTTTTCTCGGCAACCAAACAGAGTTCATATATAAAAATTAAAAAAAAAAAAATCAAAATTCAGAAGAGTTAAGGTTTCCGCACCTCTTGCTTGAAGTATGTATAAGCAAGGGCCATTTTCGATTGCATGTTACCACCATCAGCGGCGAAGTAATGGTACATGAAAGCCTTCGCTTTGTTCCTCTCTCTCATCTGCCCAGCACCGTTCAGAAACCCTAGAACGGACCGCGCGTGGGGGTGACCAACCGCTACGGCTGCCTCGATCTCCTTCGCGGCCTCGTCCATGAGATTCACTTCGCCGGAGCTCACCGCCCTGACCATCTTCGAGACGCCGGAGTAGTATTGCGCATCGGCCACGGAACCAGGATCGGCGCCGGAGGATGAGTCAGGTTCGAAGATCGGACGCCATGAACCAGGGTCAAGCTCCTCATCGGACTTGTGAGCGTCGGAATCGCCAAACTCGTCCCACTCGGCCGAGTCATGGTGACTGGGATCGGAGGAGGACGAGTCGTCGGGCGAGTTGGCGGTGTCTTTTAGGTCTTCTTGGGAAAGGAAGAGGACGAAGGGTCGGGCGTAGAGGGAAACAGTAAAGAGAGAGAAAATGAGGAGAGAAAAAACGACAAGTGCGTGAATTTGGGGACGCATTTGGTGTTCGGTTTTTGCTGAAACAAAGAAGATGAAGAAGACGAAATAAAACGAAGTAGCTTTGGTTTCCTTTTCGGAGCTCGATGGACGCAAATAGACAATACTGATATTTTACACCTTTATAGGTTTCGTTGCCACGTCAAACTTTGTCACTTGACCCAATCACCTCCTGCCATGTCAGCACTTAAAACAGAAAGCGTGAATGAAGCAGTTAAGATAATTTTTGCTTTTCGGTGCAAAATGCATTTTCGGTCTCCTTTTTTTCTTAATAAAATTATATTCCAACGTAAATATCATATGTAATAATTTATATTTGACATATAGATTTTATTAAATAACAAATTAAAATTGGACTCTAAACAAGAATAAATTAATAATTCTTCATTTTATATTTTTATAATTTTTTGAATATGGTAATAGATGGAGATTGAAAAAAAAAAATTTGTAATAGACAGTTACAAGGTTCTATATTTTCTTTGAAAAAAAAAATGGTCTATATATTGACTGAATTATCTTAATTACTTATTTACAGTGGAAAAAAAAAGTTGGTAAGAATATATATATATATATATATATATATTTATTGCCATGAGGTAACAAAATACTTTTTCATTTACGGACAAAAAGTTAGATTTACTATAATTTTTTTTGGACCTTGAAGTCTTGAATCAACGACCCGGGTTAACACTGGACAAAACTAACATTTTACTATGTTTTGGCCCCCCCCCAAAAAAAAAAAAAAAAAAAAAAACCTACATTTTACTGCTCGAGTCAACAATATTTACATATATATATATATATATATTTCACAAATTCTTCCTTTTTGATATATGCTAACAAATCTTAAAGCAGACTCATGATTCTTGGTGGATGATAAAAAGTAGTCCAACCCAATAAGTTATATCAAGAAGAAGCTATCTACATGGTGATGCGCTCCAAGCCCCACAGCAAGTTTGATGAATATCATTAATTATGAGTAAGTTTGGTTCCTCCAAGAAATTCCAATCCACTTTCTTAGTTTTGATACTTAAAACCTCTTTTGTTTTCTAAAATCTTTAAAACCCATATGTTTGGTTATGTTTTTTATTTTTTATTTTTAAAATATAGAACATAAACAGTTTAATATTATTTTATAAAAATAATAAATATTTGAATAATTATATTTGAAAATAATTTTTAAAATTTAAAAATATACATTTAGGAGTGGTGCATCTGATTTTGAATTGTACGGAATAAATTGTTATTTTTACAATAATTAAGTGTTAAATACAGTGAACTAATATATTTTTTATTTTTTTGAAAACTATAAAAAATATTTTTTATTATTTTCTGTTTTTATTTTTTTTTCATTTATTCTCTAAAAATAGTTTTTGAAAACTTGATAATCAAATAATATATTTTATTTTGAAAATAATTTTTTATTTTAAAATACAAAAAATAATTTTTAAAATAGGTGGCCAAACAAATTCTAATTTCTTTGTTTGTTTTCGTTTTTAATTAAAAGAAAGAGGAAAAAAAACAGTGTGTGAAAAGACTCTGCATGCCTTTCAGTATTGCCTCATGTGATTTACACATGTATGCAATGGTGTAAAATGGATAAAATTAAAGGAAAAGATGAACGGTAAACATAATAAACTAGTTTAGGGATCAATTTGATATATATATATATATATATATATATATAAAGGTTTAGAAACAAAGTGTTAAATAAAGAATTATTTAGGGATTATCGCTGACAACATCCCTAAATATAGATTAACTCTTTCATACTTTCACATCCACATACATCTGCAACTTTTGTCGTATTCGTATAGGCATCAGCTGCAGGATCATGATCCCTCTCGGTGCCCTTAGAGGTAGAAAATTATAGAAAATTAAATGCCTCGATGAAACTTCTCATCAGGAAAGCCAAAAAAATAAATAAAATAATAATAATAATAAACAGTAAAGGCTAAAGAAAAGCACTTACTGCAAACAGAAAAGCAGCATACTGATTACCCTGTTTATATGCATGCCACCATAGAGATTGGGCAAGCTGATGCCTCTCTGCAACAGTGCAAAACCCAGACTCTCCAATGCACAGGCTTTGCTCCCCATATTTATCGAGAATCCATGCAGCATTACTTTGTGCTACCTCATAGCCTAGCTCTGCCATCCTCGAGTACAAAAAGAATGCCTTACCAATATCACCTTTCAAGTATGATTTCACTGCCCATGTAGACAATGAAATCCATGGTCCCTTCTCTGCAACTAGTTTATATAAACCAACAGCCTGCAACCAAATTAGACTAATTTGTGAATTGGTAATCATGCCTAGTGATTGATTTTTCGGTATATCTTAGCATCATGGGGATTTTAACAAACTTTTTTGACCAACCATTTTTAGCTGTTGAAAATCCTTCATCCATGGCTATAGACCCTTTTCCATAATTACACAGTTAGTAATATGCAACCAGTATAGGAAGTTAAAGCCTATATTTAAATCAAAACAGTAATGATTATGATTTTTTGTCAAACACCTTGACCTGTGACAAATAAGCCAATAAAGTGGCAAGACTCAGTTTTTTCTAATTTGATCTTCTATATTTAGTTCAGATTTAAAACATCATTCATTATATATTATATCCAGCCAGCAATGTGACATTCATGGCCGAACTAGACAATGGGAAAATCTTGTTCACTTAGACTATAAGCATCGGAGGAAAGGAAGCATCTTAATTTCTTATGTAATGCATGACTGTTTTCCACAATTACAGAGAAGTTGATGCAGAGGTACTCTTTTTTATCTTTTTACAATCAAATGGTAAAAAAGCCTTACGGTAGGAAGATTCTTTTTAAGACCCACTCCACTATGAAACATCTTTGCCAGCTGGTAGAATGCTTTTATGTGACCGGCATTAGCAGCAATGATGAAGTATTTAGTTGCAAGTTTCACATCCCTCTTTACCCAGATCCCTTTAAGAAACATCACTCCAAGGTTATAATATGCACCCGCTTCCTCATTGTTAGCAGCTTTGTCAAAATTCTCCATTGCCTGCATTGAAAAGTTAAGCAGCTGATAATACGATGTTCTGAAAGATTTAAACCAAACACGTAAGCTGAAATAACTAATAAACTAAACAATTTCTTTCGAGATAGTGTCTACAACTAAAGCTGACAACATAAACAGAAAAGTTTATGCATAGAACAACCCGGAAGAAAACCATGCTTAAAAAACAGTAGAACAATGTAAAAGTAAGATATTGTCTGGTCAGTCAATGATAACAAAACCATGCGTTTTCTAAATGAAAATGGCGTGGATTTATCAACAACCATCATTGAACCGGGAAAAAACCTGGTTAAATTGGAATTCTTTTTTATGTTGTTTTAGGGTTTTTCAATGATATACTAGGATGGAAACATAAGAGGGACAATCCATTTCAAAGATGGACTAAAAAAGAAGCATGACAGACAATGAATTCTGGGATTTAAACCTATGAGTTAAAAGCAGGATAAGCAAATTATAGTCCATCTTCTTGAAGACATTTAAACCATAAAGATAAACAGAAAATTAAGTGGTAATCTTACTTTACTGTAGTTCTTTTCCACTCCATAGCCTCTGAGATATAAATACCCAAGTCCATTATACGCAGAATAAACCTCCTGCTTCGACGCAAGAGCTAGCCACTTGAACGCTTGAGTGTAGTTCCTTTCTACCCCAGTTCCACTAGCATACATCTCTCCCAGAAGCTCCATTGATCTCGGCTCGCCCTTCTCCACAGCATTAAAAAAAAACGATAAGGCCTTGGCATAGTCACGCCGCAACCCTCTAAGTCCAAAGTAGTAAAACAGACCGATTTTATACATCGCTGCAGCATTTCCCTTCTCTGCTTGGTATTTCAAAACCTGAAAATCCTCGTCCTCTTCCCCTTGGAACTTCCTCAGTGCCTCTTTATTCTCTTCTCCTTCGTTGTGAATACTAACAGGTTCAACCACAGGAGAATTCGCCGCAATTAAGAAGCTATTCACTGCCGCTTCAGCTAATTGCGAATAAAGTTGAGCTGATTTGTCATACATCTGCAACCACACACAATGGGAACAATCCAAATTTTTCTTTTTTCTTTTTTCTCGGCAACCAAACATAGCATGAATTTTTAAAAAAAAATTTGAAAATTAGAAGAGCTAAAGTGTCCGTACTCACTTCTTGCTTCAAGTATGTATAAGCAAGAGCCATTTTCGACTGCATATTACCACCGTCGGCGGCGAAGAAATGGTACATGAAAGCTTTGGCTTTGTTCCTTTCTCTCATATGCCCCGACCCGTGAAGAAACCCTAACACGGACATCGCGTGGGGGTGACCAACCGCCACGGCGGCCTCGATCTCCTGCACTGCTTCATGCATAAGGCTTAGTTCGCCGGAGGAGCTAACCGCCTTGAGCATCTTCGACACACCGGAGTAGTAGACTGAATCGGCTTCGGACCCAGGATCGGTATCGCCGGCGGGCGATGAGTCACGTTCCAAGATTGGTCGCCAAGAGCCAAAGTCAAGCTCCTCGTCGGACTTGTGTGAGTCAGAGCAGCAGAACTCATCGTCCCACTCGGACAAGTCGCCGGGCGAGTTCTTGAGGTCGTCTTCAGGGAGGAGGAGAACGAAAGGCCTAGCGTAGAGAGAGACAGTGAGGACAGAGAATACTAGGAAAAACCACTGAGTTGGGAGATGCATTTTGGTTTCAGTTTGTGCTTCAAAGAAACACTGAAGTAGAAGACGAAGTTACAAGGAAGCAACTTTCTTTAGTTTGGTTGACTTTTTGGTGCTTGGTGGAAAATTTGGAAAATACCGTTATTTGTGTGGAGTGGACCAAGACCCCAAAGTCCTGAGGCCTTTGGCTTTCCTGGTTTTTAATACTAGTTTTTTTTTTTTTTTTTTTTTTTTTAATTATTATTATTATTTTGTTTTTAAACACTCTCTCTCTCTCTCTCTCTCTCAAATTATTAATTAATAGATGGTGTTAACCCTTTATGCAATTTTAGCGTTACTTGTTTTGTCATGTAATGGTTTTCAATTAGAATTTTTTTTGTTTTTATAATAATAGTAATAATAATAATAATATTAAAATCATTAATGTTTTAAATTATTTAAATTTTCTTAACAAAATATTGAGGTAAAAAATATTTAAACCACTAGATATTTTATATAAAAATAAATAATTATTTTAATTGTAAAAAATCTTAAAATTAGATAGAGATTTTTTATAAGAAAATTAAACAGAGATCATTGCGTTCATATAAACACTATTTATGCAATATCCAACACTTTAAATTTCATTAATAGTATTTTAAATAAAAAATCCATAATATTAAAGTACGGTTAGAAAAAAATAATAATAATAAAATTAACTAGAATATAATCATATTTTCATAAATTCTAAAAATAATATAGATGAATTGAGGCAAGCCAATTTTTATTTTAATTTTTAGATGGGAAATAATAATAAAAAAAAAGTGTGAGTGAAAAAAGGTGCATCATAACATTTTGAAAGAAAAAAATTAAATATTTATTTACTTCTTCTTTTCTTTTCTTTTATTTTCTTTTTGTTGAGAATTAAAAATCTATTTACTTGTACATGTTTTTAAATAGTGTCTGTCTTGTAAGATTCAATAGGTTATTTTTTTTCTTTAATATAATAGGCTAGTTAGTTATATTAATAATTAATAATATGATACTAACATTGTCTTTTTTTTTGGGTAAAATATTACTATCGTTTTTTTATTATATTATTTTTTTTAAATTACAAATTATCCCAAATTTCATCTTTAATAAAAATGAAATAACGGTTAGAATTAATAAAATATTATACGAAAGGAAGGTGGGAAAAATAATAATTCTGGCCACATCAAACGCCGTCGTTTTAGAGCTGGAAAAATCAGAAAGGAGAAGGAGAAACCGACACCAGAGCCAGTCTCGCTTCCCTTTGTCACGTGCTCTGCACGCTCAGTTCGTCGATTTCTAATTTTCAAGGTGGGTTTATCAGGCTAAACCAACAACAGGGAAAGAGTGGCATGAGAATCATCGTCGAGATTTGAAATTCTGAGGAAGTTAAGTGGCAGAAGCTTGAAGCTGATTTGAGCTTCATTGATTGGGAATGGCGATTGAGCTCAAGCTTTCCCGAACGAGTCGCGTGTATCGCCCTTCTGTAAGTCTCTTCTCTTTCTAATTTGATGATGATGGTGATGATTTTGACAAATACGATTTTGGGGTTTTTACAGGAAGCTGTTGAAGGCAAAATCATTGTCAAGTCTAATTCTTCAATTTCCCATTATGGAATACGTCTCAATGTCAATGGATCCGTCAACTTGCAGGTTCGAAACAGCCCTCTGTTTGATTCCCGCGAAAATAATGGAAAAGAAAAAAATTGAAGCTTAAGACATATTTGAAATCAAATTGACTAACCCCGTTCAAGCAGTGGATTGACCATAAGTAGTTATTACGTATTTATTTATTTAATTATTTAATTATTTATTTTTTTGGGGATAGATGAGGAGTCTATCATATGAAGAATTTTCATGTTTTTCTTCAATTTTCTCAGTAACTAAACGGAGCCTTAGCTAATTTTTTAGGCAAAATTTGTTAAGTTCAAATATTGATTCATGTTCATGCTGCATATGGTTTTTCTGTTTCCGATACCTACATTTTTCTTTTCTTCTGGGATTAAGGTTCGTGGAGGACCACTAGGGGCTGTCGAATCTCTTTATGGTGTTGTCAAGCCTATCCCCATTGTGTGAGTTGCATTCTTATTCCTGTTGTTTTCTTGTTGTTGCAATTGATAGTGGTATGTTTCTGAGAAAGATACCATTCTCTATTGTTTTTAAAAACCTTTCTCAAAATTTTGATATGCTTCATCTCTGTTGTACTTATTCATGAATGCTGGGGTAATATTATGATGCAATGGCATGTAATGGGATGCCGTATATAGTCATTCCCTTTAATTTCAAACCATTTAGCAATAAATTGATTAATTTGCAATTTTGCATGAAACCAAAAACAGATCAGCTGAAGGCAAATCAACCTAGAGTTGGTACAAACTATTAAAAAAAGATTGGTGATGGAGGTGTTTTATTCAAATAGATGAAATTCGGTTATGTTACATCGTTAAGGACCAATTTCTGACTTCTTTAAGCTGCCACTTGACCAGATCTAATAGTTTAGCATTCACTATCTAGAATGGAGGAACCTCCAATGTTCAGTGTCTCAATTGTTTGAGTATTGAGCTAAAAATGAGTCTATCTTAAATTCAACAATGTCAAAATAATGTAGGTTTTGTTTCTAAGTTTTAATTACTATAGTCGAAATGTTTAAAACAGGCTTTTTATTATTTTATTTTATTTATTTATTTATTTATTTTGGCTGAAACAGGCTAGAGATTATTTCTTACAAACTGAATGTCCTCAATTTAATCTTTGGTAATATAATTAATTATGAAGTAAAAGTAGTAATAAGCCTAATATGCTTTAATTTCATGCCTGTATTTTGATGTACTTAAAATTAAGGATAATCAACTTAAAATTTTCATCTTTTTGCATGATAGTTCAACTGTGTGCTTGTTTCATGTGGATTTGTCTCATTAATATGCTTCCTTACTTAGCAGGAATAAGACTGTTGAGGTTAAACCTTCTGGGACGATCAGTTCAGGTACAACAGAGGTAGTATTTTGGTTGCCAATCATTTAAATCTACTAGTGATTTTAATTCAAGCAGTGTTCTTGTATCGATATTCCAAATATGATGCAAGTTTCTTGAAACTTGGAGATTTTATATTTAGGTATTATATATTCATAACACATGTTTATATTATTCAAGCAACACATAGATTTTTTTATTTTAATTTTTTTTCTTTATTAAACATTATGTTAGCATAGAGTAAATTTTCTGTCTGTCTGGTTTCCATTACTCCCTTGTGTCTTTTTTCTTTCTCCATCATTCCTGTTATTCTCAAGATATTAAAAAACATGGAATGCCATACTTTTCCTGTTCTGCTGTTCATATAGAGATTGATATTTCCATATTTCAAGTTGAATGCAAATATCTTAGTACCATTTGTGGCATAAAGTTATCATCTTTGTGGCAGATACCGTTTTCTGTGATTCTCCGGAAGCAAGGAGAAGAAAACTTAGAAAAATTTTATGAGACCTTCCATGGAGCCAATATTAGTATTCAGGTGAATACTTCAACTTAGAAAAGTTCAACTCTTCATTGTTTCACGTGCATGTTGATTGTTGAGGCTTGAGAATATCATGGGTATCTGTTTCTTATTTCGATTCTTCTAAAGCTTTTTTTTCCTATACGCATATGAAACATGATGACTAAGAAATCTTTTGATAGTATTTGTTAACTGTAGATATAATGAGAGGATACCTCCACAGATCATTATCTTCTACAGTGGAATTCATAGTTGAAAGTGATAAAGGTAATTTTTTGTTCTATTGCTAATCATTTGACACCATTATATTTTCCTTGTGATTGTTTCTAAATAATTTAAAGTAATGTTTCTTGTCCGGTGCTTTGTTTTTTCAGGTGATCTTCTTGAGCGGCCAATTTCTCCTGAGGTGATATTATTTTACATTACTCAGGACACTCAAAGACATCCTCTACTTCCTGAATTGAAATCAGGTTTGCTAGTTGCAACTCACGTTGCATTGTATGCCTTTCCTTTCCTTTTTTCTTTTTTATTTTATTTTATTTTTTTCCCCTCGTGTTTTCTAGTGTCGCATTGATATATGTAACCATATTTTGCATGTTATAATAGACTCTTTAACATTTTTCTGGTTTTCCACAAGTGAAATGTAAATATTATTCTTGTGGCGGGTATTGTATTTAAGTTTAATGAAAATATTATAACACAATCAAACCACTAATACAAGGCATTTTTAATAGGAGGATTTCGAGTGACAGGAAGAATGACCACGGAATGTGTTATAACAGATGCCATTAGTGGTGAACTCACAGTAGAAGCATCTGCGGTTCCCATCGGTTCCATTGATATACTCTTATTTTGTGTAGAGTCAATTCTTCTCGGGGAGAGAATTGCGACTAAAACATCTCTTATTCAGACTACCCAGGCATGCAACATGTCAAGCCTTGTCTAAATATTTAACTGAACTTTGTCTAAATATTTAACTGAACTTACATTATGTTTAACTCCTGCTTTCCTTCATCTATTAGATAGCAGATGGAGATGTTTGTCGGAATATGACACTGCCCATTTATGTTATACTCCCCCGCCTTTTAACTTGTCCAACAATTTTCGCCGGGTGAGTTGCCAAGAAGACCTAATTTTCCCTCTCACTTGTTAAATATCAGTTCTTGCTGACACTTCTTGTTTTGAATTGTTTGTGCAGCCCATTTTCAATTGAATTCAAAGTTTCAATAGTGATAAACTTTCAATCAAAACTGTCCAAGTTACATTCGAAATCTGATCCTGGAACTCCTAGATTGTGGGTAAGCACCGGTTCATCTTTTTACCAAAGCAGTACGTATAAATATAGTGCATATATTTTGCTGATTGAAAAGGGCATTATATTTATTTGAGTTCTTTTCTTCCAAACTTTTAGTCGGCGATGGAAACTTTACCACTTGAACTGGTTCGAGCAAAGTGAGATGTAGTGCAAGAATGGGAGATGAATGGATGTGAATTCTTGAAAGAGTGTTTTTGTTTTTAGGCAATGCAAATTCATTGTCAATAAATGTAACTTCTGCAGTGTTTTCTTATGTACTATGCTTTATAAATTTATGTTCTCATTACCATTTGTCTTCAGAACTTGATATTTTCTTTTTTTGGTTATCTGCCTCGGCTAGTTGCTTCAGCTCAAATGTACGTCAAGCTGTCCCTCTAATAGATATATGCTCCTGGCAATTATGAAAAAAATCTATAAAAGAAAATTGTAAAATAGGGAGAAAAAATAATTAAAAAATGAGAGGCTAATACAGTTGTTTCATTACTCATGAAAGTTTTATTGTCTTGGTGAAATGTAAATAGTTGGTATTTTTTATCGTAAATAAATAGTATTTTCGAATTTTATCTTTTCGGGGTTAAATTCGCATTTCTTTTAGATTTTATTTTAAATCTTATTCTTTGGTTTTTTGGTGAGAAAACGGCATATTTTAACGGTGCCAAGTCTATGATGCCATTAAGGGAAGGAATATATATATATATATATATATATATTTTTTTTTTTTGGTTTTCTCGAAAGAAGATGAATAAAAGGTTATATCTGAATCGATCATTTATTGAAATAAAGAATCAAAACGAAGAAAGTCTATCTATCGTTTATTCAAATAAAGAATGAGAATGAAGGTCTGTCAATCATTTTCAGGATAAAAAGCTTAGACATTCCAAATGGAATAAATATAAAGAATAATTGGAAGAATGGCTTGCATTGTTTTGTGCTATACTATATTAATGTGAATTGAAAATGAAATTATTAAATCGAAATTTAAATTATTTAATTAATTATAGAAATATGCAAATTTTACTACCAAAGAGCAAGTTCATTATTTTTTGTCAAATAAAAAATTAAAATCCAACTTTGATAGGACTTTTTGGAATTCTGCATTGATAAAGTCCAAACTGGTGATTTTCAAGCACCCCACACACACACACACACACACACACACATATTATAAAATAAAATAAAAAATTTTAAAAAAATTAAAAAAAAAAAAAAGGAGAAGAAGAAGAAGAAGAAAGAAAGCTTCTTTAAATAATGAGAACATAAAAATTGCTTCTGAAATATATAGAGATACCCCATACAGTACTCTTTATTTGTTATCTGCTTTTCCAAAGGCAACCACTTGAAAAGACTCAACACTTCACTCAATTGAAAACTCGAACAACATGCTGTGTTTGTACTTCTCACCAGGTTGAACAACAACAGAAGGGAAGTTTGGCTGGTTTATAGCGTTTGGGAATCCTTGCGTCTCCAAACAGAGACCTGCATGCTTGTCATAAACAGCGCCTCCTTTACCATTGATTCCACTGACATAGTTTGCAGTGTAAAACTGCATTCCAGGGGCATTGGTCCACAAGTTAAGCACCCTAGAGCTCAAGGGGTCCCTCACTTTCGCAGCATGTTTCAAACCCGATTTCTCATCCCCACAGTCGAGCACATAGTTGTGGTCATAACCCAAGCCAACTTCCTTGATATCCTTGCCAATCTTCTTCTCAGTGGTGAAATCAAAGGGAGTGCCTTTAACTGGCAAGATTTCACCTGTTGGGATGGTGTTTTCATCTACAGGTGTAATATGGTTTGCCCATATCTGAATAAAATGGTCGAGTACATTCCCTGAGTTGTGACCAGCTAAGTTCCAGTAGGTATGCTGAGCTAAATTGATTGGAGTCGGCTTGTTTTCAGACACCGCTTCCATGTCGAGTCTCATTGTTGTGCTTGATGTAAGTGTGTAAGTTGCAGTCAAGGAGACATCCCCTGGGTAACCTATAGAAGGCAAAACAAAAAGAATGAACATGGGGATATTGGTCATCTAAGAGAGAGAGAGAGAGAGAGAGAGAGAGAGAGAGAGAGAGAGAGTACCTTCCTCCCCATCACGACTATGATACTTGAAAGTGATGGATGGGTTCCCATCTTTTTTGTAGTCAGTAACCTGCCATATCTGCTTATCATACCCCTTGTGCCCACCTAAAGAGAGAAATTAAATGTAACAGGATTTGTGAATTCCTTTGTGCAAATATACAAATAAAGCAAAGGACAACCGTAGAACATAATTTTTTTAAGTAAAAACTTAAATTACTTTTTCAGAATCTCTGCCTTTTCTAAGTGACTAAATGGTTTCAGAAGGTAAAATCAAAGCAATCAAAACGAAGGTGCTCCAGAAGTGGGATTTTCAAAGCAATATATTGATGGATGAGGATATTCTCCATTTTGACAACAAAATGAGGTATTCCATATTCTAAGTGATCCAAAAGAAGAGATTCACCTTTAGTACTTTTCTAATGTCCGCCTAGGAAAACAAATACTTGATTTAGCATTCAACATTGCGATCCAATTTACTGAAAAGGATCCAAAGTTGAATTTGGAACTTGTAAATTAGAAGTTCGAAATGTTTTCAATCAATCTATTGTTGAATTAACTACTGGTTACTTGATGATCCGGTTCAAACTTCAAGTCAAAAAAAAAAAAAAAAAAAAAAAATCCCCTTATTCTCCATTTTTCAGAAGAACTTTCATGCTTCAATATAATACTATAAAAAACAGAGGGATAGTACTCCGCACCTAATACTAATAATCCCCTTATTTCTGTCCACTAAACTATAAGTAGAAGCTTATAACATATAAACCAATACTAACAAATGTAAGAATAATACATAGACAGGAGGAATGCAGGGAAACCAAAAGCTCAGTGATTTTATAAAAACTATTACCAAGACAATTTAGGTTTCCATACCATGGAGACTATTTGGAGGTTTGTTGATAGGCAAAGAATATTCGACCCCATTGAGAGTGAATTTTCCATTCTTGATTCTATTAGCGACCCGACCAACAATGCAGCCAAAATAAGGAGCAGCACCTTTCTGATCACACATACATTATCAATATAATCATGATCAAAATCGAATACAAAAGCCTACAATATCATTCAGATCAAATTGCAGATTTTGAATAAACCCTTTTGCTTTCCTTGCAAAAAAAAAAAAAGCTTATCCACCCATAAATTAGCCAACCCAGAATCAAATTAAGCATCATATCACAAAGAGAAATCAAATGGGTTTGCAGAATTTGCAGAAAAGATTAATAAATTTAACCAGATAAGGCTCGAGGGAGTCGAATCCAAGAACAACATCGGCCAATTTTCCTAAGAAAAAAACCATAAAAACCAAACATCAGAAAAGCATTCCCACATTAATTAAAGGAAGATAAGATCATATAGATATATAAGAAAAATATATACCATCTTTGCCGGGAAGAGACAAGGAGGTGATGGTGCAGCCGAAGTTGGTGATAGAAACACTCATGGTTCCATTGTTGAGCTCGAAGATTTCGGGCTTCTGATTCTGATCCGCCATTGAAAGGTTTGGTGGTTTTCTGAGAATGAAAGTGGAAAAGAGAGTAGATAGAGAAACGTTTTGACTTTGTTTTGGGTGCGGTGTTTGATGTGGTAATAGAAGACAAATCGGATTGTATTAAGCCAGCTCTGGAAAAACAAATCACTGAGTTGGAGAGGAAAGTGATTGCGTCATGTCTCCGATTTATTTTGCCACGGTTACATTACGTTTTTCTGTTTTTGTGCTTATCTTTTCCTTCTTTCTCTCTCTCTCTCTCTTTCTCTCTCTCTCTCTCTCTGTTTCTCTTTGGAATATCTCTCTCCATCGTTTTCTGATGAATTTCTATGTGTGTGGGTGTGTGTACATATTGCCTGCACTTTGTTTTTTTCTATCGTATGGGCGTTTTATAGTTTTTTTCAGTGACAATGAAATTTTTTTTTAAAATTCTGTATAATAAAAAAAAATACAAAAAATTTATATATATATATAGCTTATATAAGTTTTTGAGTGTGACTTTTTATTTGCGAAATATATGTAAAATTCTACTGAGTATCTATAAATTTTATATAGACTTATAAAATTATGCAGAATCCTTATAAAAAGACAAATGTAAAGGTTCATATATGGTTTTTTCTTATCAAATATTACAATTTAAAAACCAAAAAGTTATTAAGTATAAATTTAATAATATATTCAAATTTTATTTAAAAAAATCAATTACAAATTTAATTTAAATATAATTAATATATACATGTATATATATATATTTTCATTAATAGTAACATATACATATTTACATATATATATATATATATATATATATATATATATACTTAATAGTATGAAATGATTGCATATAATTTAATTTTTTGATTAATAAATATTTACATTTTATGGTTGATACCTTTATGTATGTGTGTGTATACCTATAATCAGGCTTATAGTCAGATAGCTATTATTTAAAATTTTAAAAATAATTAAATATAAATTTAATGATATATTAACATTTTAATTAGGAAAAATAAAATGGATATAATGAATAAAAAATTATAATTTTGAATTTTAATATTTTTATGTTATTTAAGAATTAAAAATAAAATTCCAATATCAATTTTGATATCTGAGATTTGATTTGATCATGAAACCTGATCATATGTACATATGATACATATAAAAGTTGTGAAGATTGTAGCTAGATTGTAGTTTTTGGTAATACAAAATTTTAAAGCACATGTAAAAAGATAAGTTAAAGGACCATTCACCAAAAACAAAATAAAAATAAAAATAAAAAAGAAAGAGAGAAGGAAAAAAGCCAAAATGGAACTATATATGGAAGGTGTAAAAACGTAGTTAACCATCTTTTTTTAATTTTATTATAAAATTCGAAAAAAATTATTTTTGCAATTCTAAACTAATTCTTTACCAACTCGAAAATAATAAACGTACCAAAAAGAACCCTTTGCTCGCCAATCTTCTCCTTTTTCTTCTTTCTTGACAATCTCTAAAAAGTCCTGGATTTCACACTGGTCCCTAATCATGCAAAATTATCAAAAGGTCCAAACCTGCAACTATTCATTTTTATATCGCATAGGGTCATTGTTCAACTTTTTCTTCTTCTTAGTCGACGCATGGAGGGGATGGATGATATCTTTGACGCCCAAAGTGATGGACACTAATTCCATATCTGTCCGCCGATGGGAGAGGATTTTTTTTTCTTAAGAGGCCAAATCAAAATCAGTGGAGAATGGGATTTTATATGCTTGATTTTTAATAAGTTTGCAGCATATTCTCTATAGAGCAAAAGCCTGTTTAAATTAATTATTAAATATATATATATATATATTTATATATATATATATATATATATATATATATATATATATTATCAAAGTATTATGATCTTGCCCAGACATGTTGAGCCACCCTTGCAGCCAAAATCAATTGGCGGTGGGTCTGTAATTTGGCCGATGTTTGGTAATGCTCGATTTAATGTCCTTGTAATCCACCCACAGACAGATCATCTTGTAATCTGGCTTTAATGTTTATTTGTGTAAAACTGGTCTGGCTGTAATACAGTCAGTGACAACAAACATACCTTGTTTATGCTTAGTGTTCTACTGGTGCTGGCGGTGGTTGACAACTGTAGGCGATGTTTGGGGGATTAAGATTTCTCCTATAAAGCAGCAATTTGCCGGATGACTTATAGAGACTTCGGATGACTTATGGAGACCATTGGAAGGAAATGGAGGATTCAAAAAATTCATATCTACTTGCCACCCAGTAAGCTTTTCCATCCACCATGTACTCAAATATGCTGCGTGTAGTTGTTGAACATGACCCATTTTCAGTACTACTAGATTGAACTAATCTTTTCTCAATCAATCGATTAAGAACTTCATTATTAGAAACTGTTTTGGGTCACTTCTTGGACTTGTTGGCCCTTCACCGGCAATGGTGCTGGTGAGGGATGGAAGAAGATTCCGAAAAAAAAATTCTACAAAGGTGTGTGTGTGTGTGTGTGTGTGTGTGTGTGTGTGTGAGAGAGAGAGAGAGAGAGAGAGAGAGAAGTTTTGTTAGTCACCACACAAGCTATTATCACCAACAACAGCTATTAGTAGTATGACAATTATTAATTGATGGTATTTAATTTTTTATAATGTTTTAATATTAAAAATTTAATATGTAAAGCTTTAATAAGAGTTAATAAAATTTTGATATTAATCTATCAAAAGTAGTCATAAATAGTATTATTTTACTTATATAGGTGTCGTTCATGCGAAGAGCGCTCAATAATCATATAAACTTCTGGTTCATCCACATGCAAGTTGCTTATCTTTCCTCTCTCCAAGCCGATCGAAAGTAGCAAACTAGTAGTGCTACTCTTTCTATATTCCTCTGCACTTAATTACGATTGATCGATATTGCTAAAAATAGTTCAAACTGGGACTTAAATTATATAGCAGGGAAGACCCGTCACCATAAATTTAATTATTATTATTGAATGAAAAAATTTTGAAGTTAATTAATTTTCTGATACATGCTTGTAGATTTCGTCAAATACTGATCATTTGTCAGAAACTTTTCCCTTCTAAGTTTGTTAGCTGTCTAATGTCCATCACATCCTTGCCCCCCCTGCCCCCCCTGCCCCTTAGAACACTCTATTATAATAATAATTCGTACTACAGCGACTTGTTGGGATTTTACTCCTAAATCTTGATGTGTGTATATATATATATATATATATATATATATATATATATGTATAACTAGACTTACATCATATAGATATCACAGTTGTACCATTATAATTTTATTTATTAATCATTAGATTACTATAAAGATTGAAATTTAGAAATCTAATTATAATTCATAAGAACTAAATTTATTTTTTTTTAAATTTAATATATTACTAAATTTATATTAAATTTTTAAATCTAATATAATGAAGTGATCCAAAGTTTTGGATAACGATAAAGTTAGTGGGAATCTAATTTTTTTGAAAAAGTAATAATCTTCTTTTATTTAGATATTTATTATGAGGTAGAAAAGTGTGGACTAAGAAAATTAAATTTGCACCAATGTAGGAAAATATGTGAGAAAATTATTTCTATCTATAAATGTGTTATTTTGAAAATCGCAGAAAAAATAATTTGAAATTTTTTTTAAAATACATATTTTCTCTTAATTTATTATAATATTAAATTTAATTACTTAAAAGTCTCAATATTCCTATTACTCACCAAACATATCAAGAGAAAAATTAATTATCTAGAAATTAAATCTTAAGAAATTAAATTTTAAAAATCAATTTCCTTCTCAATTTTGACATTACCCAAACAAGATGTTAATGTTAAAACTATTTGATCAATTTGATAAAAATCTGATTTTATATATAGGGGAGTGTTCTCCGAACAATAGTTTTTGTCAAATAATTTGGGTCCTTAATTAATATGATCTAATACTATATATTTATTTACTTAAAAACCTTTAAATTCTTTATAGCCATATCCAAAAACCTTTTATCCTTTACTTAAATAGTTTAATCCTTTAAAACAATATTTTCTTTTCTTAATTAAACTAGCATTTATTCTCGTGCGATATATGGCATGAGCATTCACTCTCGTGTCATGCATGGTATGTGTAACCATAATAGATAGATTTTAAAAACAATCAATAATAATTAATTATATTTGAAAACATATTTAAAAGTTTTATTCTTAATAAGTATATTTAGATCGTTCTTTTTCTTTTTTTTCAATTTATACTATAAAAGTTTGTTAATAAATATAAATTTGATCTCTATATATAATACTATTCAATTATAGAATTCAAATTCAAAAATATTTATTTATCAATTTTTTTCCATCTATGAAATTTTTCTATTCAACTTTTTTTCATATGTGAAACTTAAATTCAAATTCAAATTCAAATAAATTAATATAATTTAATTTAAAGTCAAATGCTTTCCATTTATAGATTTCAAATTTAAATTCAAATTCAAATATATTTTTTGATTCTTTGCAAATAATTAATTTCCATATATTAAATACTTATAATGTAATTTAATTATTTAATTGTTTGTTTATATCTTTATTTATTTATTATTATTTATTCTATAAACATATTTTTACATTAGAAGATAATTTATTTATGAAATTCAAATTATAAAATGTTTACTTTTTTAATTTTTTCCATATATAAAATTCAAATTCAAATTCAAATTCAAATGAATTAATAATTTGTTTTAGATATAAATATTATTTTGCTATGTTTAACAACTATTATTTATGATATTATATTTTTTATATCCAAATAAAAAGATATCTTTATTAATTTCCATATAACTATATTTGTATATGTAAAAATATTTAAAATATGCTTAATTAAGAAACTATAAATATACAAATATATTTTATGTATTTGACTTATTTGGTAAATAAAATATTTTATTTATTTAAAATTTATTTTAAAACAAAAATTGATTTTATATATAATTGGGTACAATTATAAAAGGTAAGATAAAATCAAAATAAAAAAATAATTTTTGAGGGAATTTGAAAAAAGAGTATACTGACACGTGACACATCTCTTCTTTTTTTTTTTAATATATTATATAGATATATAGATATAGATATATATAAGTACATTTTGAGCACCTTTTAAAAAAACATAGAAAAATACATTATTCACTTTAAATTTATGTTAAAAAGATCAATTTTATTATTAATTATCATATATTAGTCTTATTATTTTACAATAAAATTATATTAATTGCATATCCATATATAAATATATATTAGTATATAGAATTTTATATAAAATATCTTCAATAATAAAAATATATAGATTCTCATTTTGGGGAAAAAAAAAAGGTTATAAAATATAAAAATAATTAAAAAGTGTCTGATAAAATGTACTGCCGTCTTATTATGCAATATGAAATTGTTATAGACATAATGCATAAAGAAACTTAATATTTAATAAAAAAAATAAATCAAATAAAGATTGGTTGAATGAAAAGGACTTTGACTATTGATTTTGTTTTTTAGATATGGAATTAATAAAAAAAAAAGAAAAAGAAAAAGATAATGTTTTTTAGCATGAAATAGTGTTTTAGATGGTATATAATTTGATTGAATATTATAAATAGAAAAATGCATAGAGCAGAAAGGATAGGCAGAAAAAATATTGGCTTATTTTTTAGGGAAAAAAATATAGATAATTATCCCTCTTTTTTTTTTTTTGGATATTTTAATTATTTAAGATTGTTATAGATATTGATTTAGTTTAGTTCAAAAGAATAATATTACTGTTGCAATACATTCCAACACTTAAACCATATAATGCAGTTGAGTGTTTGAGAGCAAAGTTTCCAACTGAAAGAGCCAACTAACCATTTTTTTCCACTACAATAAGATGCTGAAATAATGGTGAGTTCAATACAGAAAAAAAATTTAAAAGAAACTTTTTAAAATGTCAATAATAATAAAATAATAATAATAAATAAAATAAATATGCTGAAGAGAGAGAGAGAGAGATGTCCTAGAGAATCTCATCATAGATCCTGGCACGCTTTGATACATAATACATCAAGCTTGCTATTGAACTCTATAAGCCTTCTATCATATTATTCTTTTCTTACTCTTCATTTCCATATCCTTTGGAAGCTGACTGCACATTCCTGATGTACGAGGAAAAAACAACAAAATAAAAATATATTTTTTAAATAAAGGCGAATTAAAACATGAAAATCATAGTTGATAAAGCATGTTTACATGTATCTTATACAGCACTCCATGGTTAGCCTTTAAAAAATTATAAATTTGATATTTATATATAATATTATTCAATTATAAAGTTTAAATTCAAAACTATCTACCTTTCTATTTTTTTTCATCTATGGAATTTTTCTATCAAATTTTTTTCCATTTGTGAAATTTAAATTTAAATTCAAATGCATTTATATACTTTAATTTAAATTCATATGTTTTCATTTATAGAATTCAAATTCAAATTTAAATATTTTTTTAATTTCTTGTAAATAATTAATTTCTATATATTAAATAGTCATAATATAATTTATTTATTTATTATTGTTATTATTATTATTATAGCTGACTTTGAGATAATTAAGTTCCATTAAATGGTGATTAAATATATAATAGATAACTATAATTTTTTATAGAATGATAACAAATCAATCTATATAATGACCTAAAAATTTAAATTCAAAAATTACTATTTTAATAATAATCTCTTTTTAAATAATAATAATAATATAATAATAATAATAATAATAATAAAAAGATAAAAATATATATTTGGTAAATAAGATAAAATTAAATATTTTATTTATTTTAAATTTATTTCAAAATTATTATTATATGTAATTTTATCAATTGTTTAATAATTATAGATAATTATATCAAAAATTAATTATATATATCCATAATAAATAATAAATAATAAATAATAAATAAAATAAAAAAAATACGTTTTTGGAGGGAATTCGAAAGAAACATATGGTGACATGTGTCACATACGATTTTTCTTTTATATATTATATTGATATTTCTCTCTCCTAATTAAGCCTCAATCATATTTTTCTCTCCTCAAAACCAATTTGTAAATCTGATTGATAGAATCCATTAGTGTGTCCAAAAGCTTAAAAAATAAATAAATAAATAAAAGAAATAAAAACAATTGCTTGGAGTTTTATACACGCAAACAAAGGACAGGTTGAGTAAAGTTGCTTACATTAATAGAAGATGGAAATCCCAACAGCATATATAAGCGTAAGCATGTGGGAAAATGAACGCAGAAAATTTGTTCTGTCATTTTTTGCATCTGAAAGTGCTATTGCGCTATTATGTAAGATATCTAGGTTTTGCTAATAAAATTTAATTTTGCAGCTAATTTTTTACTAAACTGCATTTATATGAAAGTGGTAAAGATTTCTTTTTTCATTTATATTTTTCCTTAAATCATTTTGCATAAATATTAATGCAAAGAAGACTTGATATTGAAAGCCCGATGGATTTTTTATTGTTATTTTTTCTCATATATTCAAATTCTTAGCTTTAACTCGATTTTTTTTATTAAATTAATGGTAAAATTAAGGAAAAGAAATAGAGAACCACATGCATTGTTTTCTCTCACAATATTTTGTTCCAGTGGATTGTATATATATATATATATATATATTTCTTTTTGGATTTTTAACGGATTCTACCAGATTAGAAATAAAGAATATAGGGATAAAAAAAAAAAAAGAAAAACAAACAATTCTTTTATATATAGATGGGTTTTGAGGAGAGAGAAACATGGTTGGGGCTTAATTAGGAAATAGAAATATTTAGTTAAGAGAGAAAAATAGTGTTGTAAAGCATTAAATTATTTAAGTAATTCATAAAAGGGTGTTTGAATATGCATATAAGGAATCTAAATCTTTTAAAAAGACAAATATAAACTGTTAGATTATATTAATTAAGGGTCTAGATTATTTATTAAAAAGCTTTGATGAAAAACTTTGTATAGTGAAAGCTTCCTATAGACATATGAATATATATACATATACATTGCTAATAATAGTTTGAAATATTATGTCTTTAATGGATTTAAATCCTCTTGCTTGGTTTTTTTATGCTTGCTTTTAATCATAGCAAATTATTTTGTAATTCATTCAATCTAATGGTATAGACTAAACCTACATCATTTAATATCACATAATTTGCACATGACCAATATTAAAATTCTATTCTTGTGCAACACAAGTGAGTTTAGATTAAAAAACCCACATCAAATTCCCCTATTTCTTCTCCATAACCTCAAAAGTCCTTTCCCATGCTCACTGGAACACCCTCAAAGAATTCTTATTTCGTCATTTCTTTCTATGGATTTTGAGACAGCGCAACACCAATGATTATGCATCACTTTTGAAGATGCTACCGAAGAGCAGGGTATTGAAATATACCATATTATTTAAAACTAGTAAAACTAGTAGAAACATTAGGATTGGAATTTAGAGTTGCCTCATAGAAAATCATCTAGCAGATCCATGTGATAACGAAAAGAAAATGTAAAAAAATCTTTCAGTCAATCACGGAACATGTTTCCATCAAATTCTCTTATGTTTTCGTGAAATATAAATTCTTTGTACGTGTTCCTGGGAGAGTGGGCAAGGACTTCAAGAAAAAAATGGAGAATTTGATTGAGAAGAAGATAGGAGACATTTGGTTAGAAAATAGAAAATTTGGGTTTAATCAAAACCCAAGTCAGTCTCACATGAATAAAGTTTTAATGGTCATGTATAAATTATCTGATATTAAATGAACTCAAGTCAGTTGTACCTAAAATATTAAAATCAAGTTATAGTGATTATGTACAAGTCATACAATATAAAATTGTAATATTAAATGATGTAGCTTTAATCTTGATCACTAGATTAAATAAATTAGAAAAATGAATGACTAATATATAAAGCAAACATAAACCAGGTGAAAACAAATCAAAGCAGAATCCAGGTCCATCTTTAATATCCAAAATTAAATTCGACAAACGCATTAAATTTATTGTGTTGGAAAATATAACAGATATATTATGTGCTGGCATTACGTTTATATATCCAGGTGGTTTTACGTTTTAATTGGCTACTGATACGTGGTATGTATAGTTAAAATTAAAACTTACATTAGAAAATAAATCCGTCCCATATATAAAAAAAAAAAATTTTACAACACAACCATGTATTTGTTAATTTAGAATAGTTTTTCTTGTTAAAAAAAAAATTAAAAATACTTCTACTTTGATATGACACAGCTAAAGTACAGTAATTCTCTTTTAAGTTTTGCCAATATTTTCTTACTAAAAATAAAGGCAATTAACATACAAAACTTTCTAATATATATTTATAATAATTTTTCCAAAAGAAGAAGAAGAACTTTTAATCTTGTCAATATTTTCTTACAAAAAGTAAAAGTAGCTAACATACGGAAACTTTGTTTTATATATATATATATATATATATATATATAAAATAATTTTAGAAGACGAAGAGATTTTCTTATAAAAACAACTTTTATTCTTGCTAGTATTTTCTTATAAAGACTAAACGCGATTAATATACACAAACTTTCTTATTTATATTTATAATAATTTTATAAGAAGAAGAAGAAGAATTTTTAGTCTTGCCAATATTTTCTTATGAAAAGTAAAGGCAATTAACATATAGAGTCTTTCTTATATATTTTTACAATAATTTTGTAGTAGAAGAATAACTCTTAGCCTTGCCAATATTTTCATACAAAAATTAGGTAAAGGCAATTAACATACAAAATCTTTCTTACATATATTTATAATAACTTTTCTACAAGAAGAAGACTTTTTTTTTTTTTTTTGAAAGAAGAAGAAGACTCAAGAAGAAAAGAAGAAGAAGACAAGACTGAAGAAGAAGAAGAAGAAGAAGAAGAAGAAGAAGATATTTTTTTAAAGAAGAAGAGAAGAAGGCAAGATTTAAGAAGAAGAAGAAGACCCTTTGTTTTTTTTTTTTTTCCAAAAGAAGAAGAAGACTGGTTTTTTTATTATTTTTTCAAGAAGAGCAAGGAGAAGACTCAAGTTTTCATAAAATGTTTTTTAATTGTTTTTTTATGTGGCATACAGGCACTCATAAAGCTATCTACGACTCAAGTTTTCATAAAATGTTTTTTTTTTTAATTTTTTTTCAAAATAAAGTTTTCATAAAATGTTTTCTTTTAATTTTTTTTTAAGAAGAAAAAGAAGACTCAAGTTTTTTATTTTTTTTATTTTTTATGTAACATACAGAGAAGATGAAAAAGAAGACGTAAGTTTCTATAAAATGTTTTTTTATTATTTTTTGATGCAACATGTAGAGAAGAAGAAGAAGATTCAATATTCATAAAATGTCTTTATATTATTTTTTCAGGATCAACTTTTTATTTAATTCTTTTTTTCTTTTTTTTTTTAACAGCATACATAGAACTATATGTGACTCAAGTTTCATAAAATGTTCTTTTATTTATTAATTTTTTTTTCAAGACGAGAAGAAAAAGACTCAAGGTTTCATAAAATGTTTTTGTTAATTATGTTTTTCGCCCAACAGACATACAACTATCTGTATTTTGTTAAGAGGAAAGCTAATGTGTAATGTACTTAACACATTATTTTTGTAAATGCCTACTCCTTTATCTCATATGTGGATAGTTTTCATTTGTGATTAATTTTTTTATTTTTTTAAATCGTTTATATTTTAATTTTTATAATTAATTAATAGAAACTTTCACCTCCAATATCATAAGAAACAGCTAGTGAAACTTTCTTTAAAATAAGAACCCTCCTTTTTTATCCTGCTTTGTTTCTCCCACTTTATTTATTTATTTATTTATTTATCCTTCTTAGTGGCTATCATTTTCTTTTCATGTTTTTTTCCTAATATTTATTTCAAGCTTTACAGACTTAACCCAAGGGAGCCAAAAAAAAAAAAAAAAAGGAAAAAAAAAAAGGAGATACAGAATGCAGTGGCCTTGATCAATCAGATTCACATTGCTATATGTATAATTGATCACAATTTTTTGGTTTTTTAATGGAAGATCACTGTATTTAATTTGGCTTTAAGTGGAAGGTCCTTGAAGTATCCCATTACATATATATATATATGCTTAAGATGCTTTTCTCCTTTTTCTCTCGCCCTTTTCCTTTTTTTGCTTTTTTATCTTTTTTTCTTTTACGGGTCCCGTCCCAATTAAAAAAATGCAAATTATAATTTTTATTTTTGCTTTCCTTTCTCATTAAGATAATGCCATGTTATGTGTATATATATATATATATACGGTTTTGACATTAAAAACAAAAAGATAAATAAATAAATAAATAAATAAACACCATACATATATGGGAGAAAATTAGTCGGTGCATAACATTCAATAGAAAACTCCTTATTTTCGAATTACCTTTATAGGCTTTATTTGGATCAGATCTGATATTATTATTATTATTTAGATCTAAACAAATTTAAAGTCCTACAAATAAAACAAATATATATATATATATACAAAAAAAAAATAGAAAATAGAAAATAAGGTTCAGTACATATTTGTGCACCTCAAAATCAGGAACATTCGTTACAAACTTCATGACCTTCAGATCCGAAATATCTGATAACTATATAAAAATAAAAATAAAAAGAAAAAGAAAAAGAAAAAAAGTAAAGAAAAGAGTACAAGGTGCTCATGATCATAGCAATTTGATATTTTCACAGAAAATTTGAAACAACATCAACGAAAACATGGAATATCAATTATATCAAAAAGAAAATTAACACAATATATAAAAGCCATACACATATACTAATTTAACATAAAAGTATACAACCTACAAAATGATTTTGACATAAATAATAAAATTGCAAAATTTATAGTTCAACAGAAGCAGAACCAATTGCTTTTGTCAAACCAAAAGTGATTCCCATAGCCAACCATCCTCCAAACAAAACCCTTAATGAAGACTTTACAGGAGGTGCTTTCCCCAAAACTGCACCAAGTGCTCCAAACCCTAACAAAGCAAGGCTCACAACCCCTACAACCACCCCCAACCTCACCTTGTAATCCTTCACAAAACAAGCACCTAACAAAGGCACCAAAGCCCCTACCACAAACGAAATCGCCGACGCCAACGCTGCCTTAAACGGGTTCGGAAGCTTCTCCTTTCTGGTCTCCGTCTCATTCCCTTCCCTCTTCATCTGAGAAACCTCAATATCATATTGTGAGTAGACAGATACAAACTCACCAATTGCCATGCTACAGGCACCGGCGACAAGGCCCGCGAAGCCGGTCAAGATCATGATCTTGGCGTCTTTGCGGACCGCCCCGACACCCATCATGAGGGAGGCTGTGGAGAGCAAACCATCATTGGCACCTAAAACAGCAGCTCTAAGAACTTGGGCCCTTTTGGAGTAATCCACCACCAACCCAATACTTTCTTCTTCTTGTTGTTCTTCTTCTTTCTTTGGATTGGGTTGTGATTCAATATCTTTGGGTGGATTTGTGGGTTTGAGTTCTTTGAGGGATTGGTGGTGGTGGTGGTGGTGGGTGGTGGGTTGAGTGGAAGCCATGGATGAAATGAGAAATTTGAGAGAAAGTTGGAAAAAGGAGTGTGGTGGTCACACGCAAAGAGAGAAATGGATGATGAGAGTGTGGAGGGCACACGCCAATGTTAGAGGGGTATTTATAGAAAGAGAATGTTGGAAAAGATCTAAAACTGTGGAGGACACATTTGGGAGGGTAGAGGTGGAAAAATTAATTGAAGTAGTTGGAATCTAATGCATTCACACTTTAAAAAAATAAAGTAATTGGGTGTGGGTCGATTTGAGGCTGTACCAGCATCTACACCTGTAGATTCTTTTTTAATACTTAGAGATTTTAAATATATAAGTTTTTTTTTAAAAAAAATAGTGATTTTTAGATATAGAGGCTCACATTGAGCTAATCCACATGATGTCAGTCTAGATTAATTCTGTAGGTGTATATATGGGAACCTTTTATAAAACTAGTTTAATAATCTATGTTTTTTTTTTTTTTTCCTTTTCTGATAATGATCAAATTGTCAGTCTGTTTTGTGTTTTCTTTATCTTTGAAAATATTCAAATATTAACATGTACCGTAAAGCATGTGTCATTACAAAATATATATACAAAAAATAATAATAATAATAAAAGAGTTTCAAATTTTTTGGGGAGAGGAATTGAAAATGATATTACAATTTTGACTTAATATAAAATATTTTTTAGTTGTTTCGAAATGAAATTTCATTGGAGAAAGTTGTTACTAATCGTGATATACACGTGTAGTGCACTACACTATAAATTATATTTGATGTGGGATGATAATGCTTGATGAAATTTCCCATTTTACTCCTCGAGTATTGGAAACAACACCAAATTTATTGTGATACTGTTTACGTATAGAAAACGAAAGTGGGGGGAAGATTTTTAAGATAATAAATATTAATTAGTGGAAACAAATAATAAAATATACATATCAGAGATAAAGCTTTGCAAATGGTGAATCCCCTATCTGACAGAATGAAAACTTGTAACAAACATACCAATCAAATGGAATAAAAGAGGCCGACCAAAAAAAAGGGAAGAAATGGAATAAATGAATGTCGATTTGATGGTGAAAAAAGTGGTTAAAGAAAAACCAAAAAAAAGAATATTAGTTTAATAAATATTGTATTTTGATATGATCAGACACAAATTAAAGCTATAAAGCATCAAGGAACTATTGAATGTTAACAATTACAAACGCATGCAATTAGGGGATCAAATATGTGTGACAAGATCAAATATGCGTGATATTCATGTTATTGTGTAAAGAATATACGAAATCTTATGTTTTATGCAATGAACAATTATATAAGAAGTATAAAAATAAAGATATTGATATATAAGAAAGTAAGAAGTATATAAAGTTGAGATAAAAAAAAGTTGCATTTTGATATGATCTGAAACAAATTAAGGCTATAAAGCATCAAGGAATGATTGAATATGTTAGCAATTACAAACGCCATTCACATTTCGACAACTTTGTAATTAGGGGATCAAATCTGTGTGATATTCATTTTAATGTGTAAAAGAAATCTTATGTTGCTGGCAGCAATGAACAATTTAAGAAGTATAAAAAAAGTTGAGATATTGAAGAGAAAGTAAGAAATATAAAGTAGAGTTTAGTTTTGTTTCGAGCTAATACCAATTGAAGAGATAAATTGAAGTGTCTACATTTAGAAAGTAAAATAACATTCCCACGGTGTAGTCTGTAGATTTGCGAGTTACAAAATATACCATTTTTTAATTACTAACAATTTTTCATTGTCATTGAAAATATCTAAGGTAAAGTAATAAGGTTGGAAATAGATGGATCAAGTTGTAATTTGCAGAAAAATGTGATTTTCCCCCCTTTTATTTTACAATTTCGTTGGATTTTGCTTTTAAGAGAACATAACCCTTCTATTAAATTATTAATTAAATTTATAAGATCATATTTCACATACCTTTTGACTTTTAAAGTTTAAAAATTACTTTAAAAAAATGTTTAGATATTTTCTGAAAGTACTTATTGCCATGCATATCACGAAAATTTATTATCCATTTACTTGTAATTAATGAAATATAATTTATTTCCTATATTATTCTCCAACTTCTTTTTCATATATTTATGAACAGTTAGTCAAGTAAGGATCCATCTATCTTTACCGTCTAATCGATCTAATATTTAAAATTTTAAAAATAATTACATCTAGATTTAATAACATACTAAATTTTTATTTTAAAAAAATAAATATTTATTAGAATTTCATGATTAATAAATATAATTTTAAATTTTAATATTTAGATTGTAAATTTTAATACAATCGAAAAGCTAAAAAATAAAAACTTCATATTAGTACTATATTAAATATTATATTGAGTCTAACTATAATATATATATATATATATATATATATATATATATATATATATCTTTTCATTATATTATTAGATTTTCCTTTCATACGTTTTTTCTTCATTTTATGATTTTTACCAAAATATTTTTACGTACGCTTTCCTTTATAAAATAATAATAATGATTTTAATAATATATAATATTAACAATAATAAACAAAAGGGTAACTTAGAATTTATATTATATATATATATATATATGTATTTATATCTTCTTATTAATAGTTTGTGAATCTTTTTGAGTTAAACTTTGAAATTCTTTTTTATCTCTATCCTTAGATTAAACCTGTTTTATCCTTATTTTTTATGTTTTTTTAATTCGGTCATATTTATCATTTCCTACTAAATGGGATTTATCTATTTAAAATTTTTAACTATTCACTTTTTATTTCCTGTATAGTTACTTCTTTCTTTTAACTCAAATACATTCAATGAACAACTATTCATTAAATAAACAATCACTATAAAAACAAACACATATGGAATTAATTAAGGATAAAAAAAAATTAAAATTAGAAGTCAGAAAATCAAAATAAAACTATCTAACAATATTCTAAAATAAGTGATCAATACGAATATATGTTTTGTTGTTTGTAATCACAATATTTCCAACAACAAATGTTGATGACGGAACGTTTTAATAATGACATAATTACATTTTTTTATAATTATTTATGCTAATTATCATTAAAAATAAATGGCGAAATATGATATAAGTGTCATATACCATATAAATTTTGTTCTCTCTTATTTTTTATCATTGCAAGAAATTTCTAATCCAAAGTGGAGAGGATATGTCTCAACCCAATTTCATGTGTGTGAATGTGAGAAACATACCAACTGTGCCAACATTACTTAACATTTTTTTTTTCTTCAAAATAAAGAAAATATGATATACACATAACATATTATGTTGTTGGTAAAATTTTTTTTCTTAAAAGTAAATATTTAATTTTTTCATAATTTATTAAAACATTAAATAAACAAATTGTAAGTTTTAACTAAGAAAGATTCCTAAGCAATTAATAAGAAAATATAATATTAATAGTAAGGTATTCTATTGTTTATTATTATCATCACTATTATTATTGTTATCATCATCTTGTGAAGGAGAGTGTTCCTTAAAAATATTTGGTAAAACTCAGAAAAAGAAGAAAAAACGAGTGAAAGGAAAAACTAATAATATGATAGAAAATGTATATAAGAGAGAAGTTTTTTTTTTTTTTTTTTTTAAATATATGAGAGAGAAGTTGGAGAATAAATATAAGAAACAGATCATAATTCATTATTTCGATAGTTAAAGGACAAAATTGGAATGCAAAGAAATGGGCAATAAATACCGTGGCAACATCCTCATTTTGCGGTATTCTAGGCATTTGATTGATAATAAGCACCAGTGATAATTCCCAAATTTAGAATAAAGCCTTATTTCACCTGGTAATAATGCAAAGCAGCGCATGACTAGATATTTAAAAAAAAAAAAAAAAAAAAGTCTTATATTAACAAGACTCAAAGTATCAAGGAATTATTGAAAATATATATATATATATATGAGCAATTACAAACGCAATTCACATTTCAACAAATATGTAATTAGGGGATCAAATATGTGTTATATTCATGTTAATGTGTAAAGAATATACGTAACTTATGTCGTAGGCAATGAACAATATAAATATAAGAAGTATAAAAAAGTTGAGATATTGAAGAGAAAGAAGTATAAAGTAGAGTTTAGTTATGTTTCAAGCTAATGCCAATTGAAGAGATAAAATGATCGCGTATACATTTAGAAAGTAAATAATATTCCCACGATGTGGTCTGTAGATTTTGCAAGTTAGAAAATACTTTTTAATTACTAACATTTTCCATTGTCATTGAAAATATCCAAAGAAAGTAATAAAGATAGAAATAGTTCAAGTTATAATTTGCAGGAAAATGTGATTTCCCCCTTTTTTTTTTTTACAGTTTTGTTTGAATATTTTGCATTTAAGAGATAATATGAGCTATGCAACAAAGTAATCCTTCCACTAAATTATTAAAGATCATGTTGATACATTGAGGTGAGAGAGAAAGTATGTAATTTTTCAAAAAAATAAAATAATATTCGGCATACCTTTTGATTTTTTAAAGTCAGTTTATATTGTAGAATTAAATTAAATTAGACTAGACTATTTTAAGTTCTAACCAATTAAATTAGAATATTTTAAATTTTTAATTCAGTATAATTTAACAAAATTTGTAATAATTTAGTCAAATCCAATCCAGTCTTACAACACAAACAGTTTCTTAAGGATTAAAAACTGCTTTAAAGTATGTTTGGGTAGTTTTTTGAAAATACTTAAGTTATTGCCATGGAAAATCAAGTTACTGCAAGGAGGATTTATTGTCCTTTTTCTTGTAATTCTTACTTTGTCCTTTAACTATCCAAATAATGAAACATAATTTCTTTCCTATATTAATTCTCGGTAAATTAATTTTTAAAATTTCGACACATTTCAAATGGAACTTTAGTTTTTCCTTTCACACATTTTTTCTTCATTTTCTCATTTTTACCAAATATTTACGAGCGCTTGCTTTCCTTTACAAAATAATAACAATGACTTTAACAATAAATAATATTAACAATAATAGACAAGTGGGTAACTTAAAATTTATATTATATATTTTCCTCTTAATAGTTGTCTTTTAATTAAACGTTCAAATTCTTTTTCATCTCCATCCTTAGTTTTAACTTGTTTTATCTTTATTTTTTTTTCTGTTTTTTAATTCAATCATATTTGTTATTTCCTACTAGATGGGATTTCTATTTTTAAAATTTTTAGCTATTTACTTTTTATTTATTGTATTTTTTTCTTTTAACTCAAATACATTTAAGGGATATTGACACCAATGCACTTTTAATATATTATACTCATTTTTTACACTTTGCACCTTAAATTTTATTTTCTAGCATTATGCTTTCTAAACTCCAATTTTTTTTATTTTTTATTTTTTTTGGCACCTTGCATTCTTCACATATTTTCTGTTAACTATTTAAAAGAATTGTCACATGATTAGCATATGAGATAAAAAATGAAGGTGTAAAATACATCCCATCATAATGGTCCTTAAGTCGAATATGTTTTGGATTCTGAAAAGGCCCGACGGCAATTTGGAACTAGGCGGAGCTAGAAAAGAAGAAAATCAATGCTACACAACCCATTATATCAAGTTATGTTCTCATGGATATTTGATTGTTTGATTGATTCCTATCTAGCATTTTGAGTGTATAAAATCTGAAAAAGAAAAGTTGTTAGAACTTATACACAATATATTCATTTTCCAACTATAAAAGTACCGAAAAATTTTCTTCTTTTTTTTTTTTTTTTTTTTTTGGTGTGTGCTTGAATATTAAAATTGCTTGCCTTCTCTTTCAAATGACTATGTCGAAGCTACGATTATGCCAAATTGTTAATAAGAAAATCGAAATATAGCTATTCAGCCTAGTGAAATCCCAAACAACTTTTTTTTAGTACCCCCACTTAAATTCAAGTTCTTTCCAGCTAAGCATATGTCTTTTGATTTTAGTTTGCTGATGTTAATAAATAATAAGATCTTATTTAGTCAAAAATGACATTATAGTATTGATAAATTTGAAGGGTTTTTTTTTACCATTGATTTGTAAATGTTAGTTTAGAGCTCAAACAATTTTTTCAAACTATATCAATTTTTTCAAGCTATATCAAATGATAAATTCCATAGTGTTTATCTAATAATAGTTTCCATTATAAAATGGATAATCTAACAAATCAAACTCTATATATGAAATTCTGATATGAAGGAGGTTGCTTATATATGATGAATATCTATCGCTTGGTAACATATAATTTATCATATAATTCATAGAAATTGTCCTAAAGTATGTCTAATCTAGTATCATACTTTCCATTATGTTGGATTACCTCGTATATTATGATATGTGTGGTATAGCCATAGTAAATGAATTGCACCGTACCTCGCGATGCACCAATCCAATAATTATCTAGAATCCTTTAAAAAAGAAAAAAAGAAAAAGAAAAATCAAGATTAACCTGAGCAAAGAAATATAAAGCTAGTTTGGTATTGCTATAGTTTTTAAAAATATTTAGTTTTAAATGTGCTGAATAAAGAATTGGTTAAATGTTTGGTAAACTATATGTTGTAAAGAAACAAAAGTTACAAATAAGTGTTTGATAACTTTGAATGTAAAATTGCTGTAAAATTTGATAATTACTAAAATAGATATGATATATATATAAGTTTAGGTCCATTAAAAAAGTACTCTATACAGTTATCTTGTGAATTATTTTTTTTATTTTGAAATTAAATTCAAATTCTTTTAATATATAAATATTATAAATAGTTATAATAAATTCCTAATCATAATTAATTTATATTATTGATCGTTTCGTTTGATTTTCTTTTATAGAAGATTTTAATCTGCATAGACTATTTTATAGGATAAGATAAATATAAATGTAGACTATTTTATAGGGTAAGATGTAAATATAATTTTTGATGATAAATAAAGGATATTTTGAAAATTTAAAATTGTTAATCCTGATTGTGAAAAAATCAAAATTCTTGAAACAGCCCTCAACCTGCTTCTCAAATAAGCTTTGTAAGTGCCAAAATTATTTATTAATCAAGATGAAAGCAGTTTTGCCAAACATTAAATTCTCCTTAAATTGTGGTAGAATTGATTATAGAATTCTCCAAAAATTGTGATAGAACTGATTCTACAGGATCATTTAAAATTATTGTAATGTTATAGGTACCAAAATGTTTACCAAATTTATTTAAAAAATAATACGTGTTAAAATATTATTGATTGGCATATACAACATAAATATAGAAAAACAAATCTTTAAATGGATAAGTAAATTAAAAAAATAAACCAATTAAAAATTATCATATCGTTCACATTATTTGTCCAATAAATTTGATGAAGATTTTGATTACTCTAACATTATTGCTAAAATTAATCCCAAATGATCCATCCACTAAGTTAAACTAATTAAGCTTTGGTTTTGGCTAAAACCAATAAAGAATCTACAATGTATATGGCTACTTTAAAGTTACCGCTGATCTTTTTTTTAATCATTTTTCAAGTCATTTTGATGCCTTGAATCCACGATTTCTCAATTATAGATATAAATGACTTATCAACTAAACTAATTTCACTTAACAAGTTGCAATTAAACATTGCAGTTGCATATTTGTCTCTCCTTCCTTAGTTTAATTTGTCACTTAAAAGCATTTCCCATGAATAATGATTATAAGGTGTTAAACTCACGTGTTAAGCAGTGAGTGTATTACTAAATTAATGATTTTTTTTTTTTATTGGATTACAATGATTTTTACACAAAGGATAGATGGCATGTCTGACCTCAATTAATATTTAAAACTGAAATTTCAACTGAACAAGTAGAACATTTAGTGATTGCTAGTGATTGTTACGTTAACAAGTACCCAACATAAAACAGAAACATATGTTCCCAATATATCAAAATTGCTCCCTTGAAACCCAAATTTTTAGGTAAGCATGATATATATTATGTGACCTATTCAACAATTATTCTTAAACTTATTTTATTATGTGACACAAATTTTATTTTATTTTCATGAAAAAAGAAAAAACTATCATAGATGTAATAGTTTTTGAAAATGTAATAATATTATTTGAGAGTGAAATACTGTTATGAAAAAATAACGGGTTCTGACATTTGTCCTTTCTTTACATTCTTCGTAGTTTAAGGTGTTTTCAGGAGGTTTCCATAAAAATAAAAATAAAAGAAAATAAAAAGAAAAGGTTTCATAAGGAGATTATTAATTAACTAATAGTTTAAAGAGGTTTCAGATACTTATATTAAATACTATATTATCTAGAAATTTATATATAAATTAACGAAAACATGAACCTTGAGGGCATTATTCCCTTAATTGAATTCAATAAATATTACAAAGAAAGCAAAACCAAGAAAAAATTATCTCCAAAGATTGTAATGTTATTATTGTATGATCTGACTTTATTAGTTATACAACAATACTGGAGAATATGTAGAACATCTCAAAGAATGCTCATATGTGACATCTAGAACCAAGAAGATTTATAAATCCCAACTTCGAACACATATTTCTGAGTAGCTGAAGTTTTTGTCCACCAATCGAGACAGTTCTTTAGCCTCCCCTTTCAGCAATCCTCAAACCCCAAATGGAACCTAGCATGGAAAGTGGAAACAATATTTTTTCTAGCTGGTTATCGACCATTAGATACATTATTTGAACACTTGCCCAGACGAATAAGAAGTAAACGGATTTTATCACAAGGAAAATACAATCCAAGGGTGCTACGCCATACCACAGAACTAGGATGAAATTACTAGTTAAACGAGATCATCATGCCTTCCCGGCCGAACCAAACAGATGCATCTTCTCTGCAACCACAGCTTTCATTGCTTCCTTTGCAGCGGCCATAACATGGACTAGATCTTTATTGGGGCCACTAAGTGAATCCATGTAAGCCTTGCGCACCTCAGTGTTCACATTGAACTTTCTCACGCCGAGTTCTATACATCCCTGTAGAAAACATCCAAGTAGTTTATATAAATGTTAACCAGCATCATATTTTTCTTGAAAGTCCATGGCTCATGAAGTCAAACTTCAAGAAGCTAAAAGGTTTATGGTGGTAAAAAAGCAAATGTACCTTGATAAGTTCTTTAGACAAGCCAGAAGCTCCATGAAGCACCAAGAAGACTCCTTTCTTTGAAGTCAAAGCATGCAAATCCTTTACAAAAGGAATTTTAGAAATCAGTAACCTATCTAACTAGGATGCACTAGAATGGTGTATTACAATATTAGCATTTATATATATGTATATGTAAATGGACATATATATCCGTCATACTACGACATTATATTATCTGGCATATGAAATAAAAAATAACATAATATTCAGGTTTGTTTTGTTCTTGTTTTGTGTGTGTAATTCCACATAATTGAATAGCAACTTGTCTTTTTTTCTTGGGAAAGTTGTTTAAACACAGAACCTGAGCAACTCAAACTTTAGTTTTGGTCTTAGAGAATGATGACATTTTGCCACACATGAGCTGTCCCTTGAGGACAAACAGAGATATATTATATATGAAAAACATGATTTACTTACAGCCAAAGAGATTAATGATGAATTAATCCCATAAGGGGTTAGCCTTCCCCTACATTTATTTAAAAGGTAGAAGATAGAGGTAATCTGTCCAATTCTTATTTTTCTTTTTCTTTCTACCAATGTAAACGAATAACAGGATATATTTAGTATTAAAAGCAGAAGTAGTGTATGTTTAATGACCTTAAGTTAAGTTTCAATTAGCACCTGAGCATAATGACATGCAATGCATCTAGTTCTAGCTTAGTGGAAATTAAGGCATCTTGTACTAGAACCCACTGACTAGTGATCATGGAGGGTACATATTCTATCAAGATGCTGCTTCCGATTGATAGAAGAAAGTTCAATATTCATAAGTTAATAGTTTAGCTCGACATAAATGTAATGACTTAAAAGAGTAAATATAAGTAGTTGACCTTAAGCAAATCGAGTCTTAGCTTTGGGCCACTTGCAGGGTATTTCCCATGGACATTTCCAATGCACACTGCCAAAGCATCTATACCAGTCTCATCAATGAACTCTTGAGCCTGAAACATCATGCTTTGTAATGAGCTCGAAAAAGGATAAGTGTAAGATGAAGGATGATTCTAAGAAAAGAGAGAAAATAATTAACCTGATTAGCATCTGTTAGCTTCGCTTCATAATCTTCCACAGTCAAGTCATCTTCTGTCCCTGATAGTCTCCCAAGCTCAGCTTCCACTAGTATCCCTTTCATATGAGCCAACGATGATATGAACTTTGTGTATGAGACATTTTCCGTGAATGAAAGATGTGAACCGTCTACCATCAATGAATCAAATCCCTGGTTTAGATCCAAAGAATGTAAGACAAGTAATCAATGCTCTGTACAACTTGGAAAAAAAGAAAAAAGAAGCATATGATGTGACAAGAAATTATTAGTACTACACCTAATCAAGTTGCATAAAAGGTCAAATTACCAACTCAAGAGCTTCCAACAGATCTTGCTTTGAAGTTCCATGATCAAAGTGAACAGTGATGGGAACCTGCAAACATTCATATGCATCATCTCCACAATCTTCAAAGTCTTTATCGGCATCCAATGTTTTTAATCATTAAAACAGAACTTACAGTGGCTTGTTCAGCAGCAGATATGCAACATGCAATCAAAGGAATGCCTCCCTGTTTCAGGGAACCAGGATGTATCTGGAGAGTGGAACAATTTAATTTATAAACCATCTGAAATTATTTGTCATGGAACTTATAAACAAAATTGAGTTCATCATGTCTCTGATATAAAGAGTGCATCATTACTCATTAGCGATGATAAGAACAAATGAGTACATGAATGACAAGAGATTAGTAGTTTGTTCCTCAGTTAATACACAAGTAAGAAATCACTCTTTTCTAGGGACTGTAAAACCAGCTTTTATATTTTGTGAACCCAACCATAAATAAAGCCCAGTATGTTGCTTTGAACAAAAATATTCTATGCTTAGACTTGAAATGCATAGTTGTTGGCACAAGTGGGATAAATAATATAAGTCACCAAAAATATGTTAGCACTAGTATATCCATCCAGCTTTGGACTGTTTCTAACCTGTAGTATGGCAGGACTATGTTGCTCCTCGGCTGCAGCAACAACTGCCTCAACTCCTTCCAAATTGTAAACGTTAAATGCTCCAATAGCATATCCCCCCTTTTCCGCATTCTTTATTTTGAATAAAATTGTTCAGTAAATGAGGATGGAATTTTTTTAGAAACTTGTGAGTTTGTGACATTTACCAAAAGAAGATCTTTTGTTGATGAAAGTCCAACAGGACGAACCCATGACTTCACAAGCTCTGCTAGTGCTTTACAATCACCAACATTACCTAAGAACATATAATTTATAATTCATATCCAATTCTTAACAATTATGCCTGATTAAAATTATTGAGAACTCTGTATTCACCAGGAAAAACTATGTATGGAACTCCTGGGTATCTGCTTTCAGGACCTAGCTGCCACAATGGCACACCGGCCAAAGCTTGTCCTACTATCTTGGCACATTTCGCTTCAAGAGCTTTCGTGGCAAGATCTGATGAAGTAATTCCCCCCTAGAAAAATTATAAGGATCAATATCTTGGCAAGCCAGAAGCAAGAGTGCCAATTGTTAAATAATTCATAGCTCCAGTTTATCTTCAGGATACATACATATTTTTGTAGACTATTTTATGCATTAAATATTTTATTTCATATAAATTTCAGTATAAAATTCAACACATATTTAGTTCCTAAAATCTTAACCAAAAAATTGCAGTAGGCAAACAAAGGAGGCTTCCGCCCCATAAATTCATTCAACCAGCACCTAAGTGCTTATATTTTCCAAACTTTATTCAATCAATTCGACGTTAGAATGGAAACCAAAGGTTACAAATGCAAACCCAACTTTTTACAAAAACCATTGAGGTTATATTGCAGGTATGATAACTAACAGGAAGAAAAATACAAACCAAAGTACAAGCACTAATTTTAACCAAACTGATCAAATAAGCAGGCAGCTGCAGACAACAGCAGCATATGATGGAATCTGTAATTCATGTCTTTGCCGACAAATAAGCTTTCCAAACAAACCATTTCAAAATTCCATATTAAAGATGATGAAGACAAAGCACCTTGATTGTTTGAAAAAATGGAAGTACCTTTGCAAGAATGTAGCGCGGCTTTGTGGTTATCTTCCTAACTATTTCCACCAAGGCAGAGCTTACTTTGAAGTTGATTTCCAAACTTTCTGAGGGAGCTGTCAAATGGACAATAAATATCCACATCAGGAAAGAAGAGAGGAGAAAGTAATAGCAAAAAATCCTAAAAAAATTAACTCAACTAGTCTGCTATTTTTCTTTGGTCAAACTTTAAGATGGTTGAAGTAGGTCTCTTGAATGTAATACATAAATATAAGTTGTACAGAAGAAAAAGATGAAAAAGACAAAAAAGGTTGAGACCAACTTTTCCCAGTGACAAGCTCTCGACTGGTCATTATTATAGTGTCCCTACGAGCCCTGAGGAAAACATCTGCCATCTCAGCTGCTCTACTAATTTCTGCTACCCTTTCTTCTATAGATCCCATGGCAAGTTTAGGAACAGAGACCTATTCATAAAAATCAATTATTCATTTGTCACCAAGTCAAACCTTTGACCCTACCAACCTAACAGGCTAAATGAGGGAAATAAAAAATGATGGTCCACAATACTTTCAGTTTCTGAGAATCTTTTATCAACATACACAAATTATGTTTACATCCAGAAGAGGCAGATAGTTAAAGGGTTTGAATCACCTCAACGCTTCTTAAAAATTGAACACACTGTTGTTTAAGCTCTTCGACCTGCAAATTTGCATGAATCATAGGTAAAATATCTACATAGAGTACTAAAAAACATACATAACCAATTTTTAGATAACTAGATCAACCTGTTTTGTTGTTTTTGGAACGTAGGACCCCACAACTATGAGACCACCATTCCTTTCTTTGTTTATTCCTAGATCCCTTGGCAAAATTGGAGCTTTTGGGACAATTCCAACACGAGCAGAAACAAAACTAGCAGCAGTGCGGCATAAGTAACGCTTTCCCTTCATTTCAGCCTGAATATGAACAAAAGAAAAGACATTCCCAGTAGTTGAGCAAAATGGTTCAAAGGTATGTCAAATAAAGAAAAATAAAAATAACAGTACAAGTAGCATGAAATCTTGCCTTGATCATTCCAGCTGCAAAGACAGACATGTCTCTTTCACTAGCGGCATTAACTACACATGTTGACCCCTGTTTCATTCAATAAATTAGTCACAGTAAGCAAACACCAAATCAAAACCAAAATAGTAAAGAAATCCACAAAATCTAACTCATCAAAAGGGGGATTATATAAAATGAAACATATTGCCTCAACTATGATACAAAATTTTGAAGTCAGCATGTCAAACTCAAAAAAGAAAAACATAAAAAAAAAAAAATAAAAAAAAGTGCCAATTACACTTGAACATTTCTTAGCTGTTAGCACACAAGTCCAAATATGAAAATCCAAAAGAGTGATATGCAATGCAATAACTTTAAATTACCAACAACCAACAATTATTCAACATACAAACACCATATTAAGCAGATATAGGATAAAACATAAATAAATAAACCTTATTGGTCATTACAGAATTGACTGGAACAAAAGAAAAATGAAGGTCAATTATGTATTTAATAATTATAAGGTTTCTCAATTTGTTGTGGTGTTTCCTACTTATACACATCTTTTAAGCAATAGGATTTAGACTTTGGAACATATTAGATACTTCAACCCTACTTGCTTATGACTAAACATCTCTGTCTCTCCGAGTTCTTCTTTTCCCTCTCTCATCTCCTTCTTCCACTCTCTTCTCTCTTCCATTTATCCAGATCATGAATTGAAAAATTAAAATATGAAATATATCTTTCAATATACTAACTTACAAATTAAATACAAGATTCTTGTTCAATTTAACAACCTAGTAATCTACGCTATAAATATTCTGGGTGGAGATATATAAGAAATCAAACTTTAAACAACTTAGCATATTATGATATAAATATATATATATATATATTAGCATCAATACATTTTGAGTGAGTATAATAATGCAAGTGAATGTACCTCCTTCAAACTACAAAGGCGCTCACACACAGCATCAGGTCCACCCTTCCTTAGCAGTTGGATAGATATAGAAGTAACACTGCTTGCTGGAATACGACCACCTGTTTTCTCCTCCACCCACTGAAATTCAAATTAACAAAGTCAGTCATTTTAAACCTGAAATAATGGGATATAATGCACTAACAGGCTATGATTTTCCAAGTATAGATGATATAAATTAGACCTCCCGGAGATTCGAAGATTTATAGCCAAAAGCAGCATCTTTAGCAAACTCTGTTTCTCCGGCAGGGACAAGTCTACATGCACCATGATTTGTGATCAGTGTTAAACTTCAGCATCAATTATGATCCCTCATTATTACCAAAAAAGCACAGAACAGACTATTACTTATCAGAATCTGCAACATAATGAATATCTCCAATGGTATAACGGCCTCCTTGAAGAAAGAAGGGGCAAATGATCCATGCATCCATATTGCCTAGGACTGAAATGGCAGCATCGGCTTCCTACAGGAATCAAATAGTCCCATGTCATGGCATGAATTGCAAGTATAAATACCAACGAAGCTGACCCTTTAATATAGTTATAGTTGATGTCAATGTCCTTGCCTCTGGAAAATGACCCCGTAAGGTTGAATCACCTCTCAAAACAACTGTATAATCAGCGTTCTTGACTGATTCAGCTGCAGTGTGTAGGTTTCTACATATTTCTTTAATCAATGCACTGGCCTGTAAAAGTTTGCTTTTCCGTGCTCATCATTATGATTCCAAAAGAAGCAAAACTATGAAAACACTCCTTAATATAGAAACAAAGGCCTAACCTTTTCAGAACTCAGTGACCTGGAGTTGGTTAATATAAAAAAACATTTGGGAAGTTTTCTGAATTGCTCAGTAAGTGATTCAACAGTCCTGAAAAATAATAATAATCAAAATATTCAGTGGCACATGCTTGTACAAGCTATGCAGCAAAAGTGCAGCAGCTACACGTTTGAATGATTTATAATATCTGATAGCATCTAAATGTTTCACACAGTGATCATATAGCACAAAGGACAATTAAAGACACTCACCATTCAGTTAATACTTCAATATCGTGAACAGTTTGGGTTCCAGTTGGATCATCATCGAGAACAACCAAAGTCTTTGAATTACTCTGGTTGAGTGTTTGTATCTCAGAAATGGGATCTACTGGCCACTCAGATGGAAGGGAACGCAAGACAGATTCTTTATTAAGAACAGAGAGTTTTCCCTCCACCTTAACACCTGTGAGTGTCTCATAGACCTACAGAGATATATGTATCGTATTTAACTAAATTGCCAAGTTCCATCTAGCCAATTCAGGTATGATAAAAATACCACATAGCAATCTAGTCTTTTAATCACTGATGATTTAATACAAATATGGAATTATCTTTCTTATATCTGTTAAAATTAGGGGGAAAAAAAAAAAAAAAAAAGAATTTCCATGAATAAAAAATACCTAACAACTTCTAGTTAAATTGTAGCGTTCTTTATTTGTTTCTTGACTAATATTTAATTAAATTGTAATTTAACAAAATGTAAAATGATCGGACAGTTAACAAAGTTACAAATAAGAATTTCATGAACCAATAAAAATTCATCATTTTTATTCCCATTAAAAGCATCAAGAAAAAAAAGGAATATATTTTTTCACCTTCTGTACCAAATTTTGCCAACCCAAGCTACAGAAGGAAGAAAGGTCACATTCTGTTATACAGAATGAACAGAAACACCTACTATTTCTAAACAAAAAAAGGAAAGGAGCATAATCCAAAAAGGAAAATAAAAGAGTAAAGAAGTATTATTTCTTGGGCCCCATTTAAAAGGAAACTCAAAGAAAGTAAAGCCAAAGACAATGTAAACAACAATAATTCTTTTCACCAACCAAATTCACATACCGACTAGAAGTAGACCCAATGAAGCAAAGCTGTAATGCGGTCATTTTAAATTTATATAGCAGCCAGAACTTAACCAAGCTAGAGATTTTTACTTTCAGAAATTCCCGAAACATCCTTGCAAATGGAGAAAACTAAGTAAACACACTTATTCAATCAACCATATTCTAAAAGGAGATTGTAGGAGATTGTTATTAACAGGAAGTAGAATCCAAATCTTGTTGATTCCATTTCAGCCAAGTGGAAATTTACACCATTTACTACTTACATTTCTCCACCTCTATGACATACATATCTAACAGCTCTTATAATGTGAACTACTCATTTCCAAATATTTTAAAAAGTCTCCGGACTCTACCAGTCTATTGATAATGAAATGAACATGTTAGTAAAGCTTCTTGTTTGAGAAAAACTAGTATCATAGACACTTATGTTTGATATATACTTTTGAAAGTTCTGTTAAATCCTAGTAAAAGTCTGTTCATAAGCAATAGAACATATCCAGCTGACACCAAAAAGCAGATACACTTGCCCATACCTTAACCACACCAGCATCATCTTGTCGACCCCAACCCGCAGCAGAACCTGCTCAGTATGACACCAAATGTAAATCTCTATCAAGTTACCAACTTGGAAAGCACGAAATAACAAATTCTTAGACTCAAGTGGGAGTTTCGTATTTTTGTTTTCCAAAAGAAGGTATTTACTATAAAACTAAAAGAACATAAAAAAGGAGTTTCTCATGTACGCATGTCATACACACATAAAGTTAGAAATGTAAATAAGAAACAATAAAAGAAAAAAAATAATATAGGCAAAAGCATCAAGAGGGTATTTTCAACCATTCAGAGTCCTCAAGAATCGAGCTTTCAACTTCAGTGAACACTGTTCAACCCCCTAAAAAGATGTTAATCCTCTTGACCAATAGCTCTAAGACATACATAAATTTTCTCCTTTGTTATCTGAACTGTTTTAGTGGACCTGTTCCTCATTCTCTTGTTCACCTTCTTCACGTCCCAAACACTATATAAATTCTATGTTCTGACATTGAGCTTTATAGAAAGATTCTTTTTCTACTTTTTTCCCTATGAATTCACTTCTATCAAAATAAACAGTTGTAAAAACCACAGTTCCATTACAACTTCACTTGGGAAATTTTACATGACAGTATGCAGTAGTCTTTCTTTTTCTTTTGCCTTCTACAATGATCATTTATTATAAATTAATTTGCTACTGAATTTCTCTTATTCATGAAACATATCTCATATATTGAAGTAAGATAGATAAAGAAATAATTTTGACCATATAGATTTTAAACAGAAAAGACCATAAAGTACCTGCAAGGAACAATTGGTGTGCAACTGTAGAAATATGAAGTGGAACTCTCCTAGACAAGCATTCACGAGACACAATGCCCTGTATATGATTACAGTTGGAACACAGAAACCTAATTATTGCTCAATCACATAATTCAAATATAGCAAAAGCATTGGTTAGGGTGGATATGAGTCAGACCAGATCCTTCACAAAGATATCTAGTGCTGAATATGGGGTATAGTCATTGTCCAACATATGCGGAACACGATTTTCAAACATCCTGCAACAGAAGATAGTTTGCTCAAATTTAGTTTATTTTTAATAATCATTCACAACTCGATTTTGAACTTAGATTTATTTCCACTTCATAGATTAGACAATAAAAATTAATGAAGTTTCCAATATTTTTACATAGAGATGTGCCATTATCTCATACTATATTTTTAAATAGAGACTTGCCATTATCTCATACTGCTGAAAATGAAATCAATGGAAAGTATAAATCTTTTAAGTCATTCTCCTCTTAAAGTCATTATTATTACTAACCCAGAATCAGAGGCACACGTTTGTCAAATGTAATGTTACTCCTTATCCAGAGGCTTGAACACAGATTCTATTTTAATGATGTACTAGTACTTTAATTATGCATAAACCAAAATAAATAAAAACCAAACAACCTCTTTAAAATAGAATGGTTGAGGGAGCAGTGGTTGGAGTATTATTTCAACAGAGTAAAAGATGCATACCAAGATGTCCCCCCACTATTTGTGATGACATCAAACAACATCCTTGTATTTAGACCTAATCGAGCTCCAAATGCCATTGCCTCAGCTCCCGATGCAATATGAACTCCAGCAAGCAGTTGATTAACCATCTTGACAACACTACAGACCAAAACATGAAGGGAACAAAATAATCAAACTCCACTTTGCAAACAACAGAGCACTAATCTTTATAAAATGAATAAATATATTAAATATTTAGCACATACGGGGACATGCATCTGTCAGTGGTCTTATCATCATATGAATGGAAAATTTAACAAAGGATAGTATCGACCCAAAAGTACCTTCCAGCCCCACAACCTCCTTTAAGAACATAAAGCTTCTCACTTAGTGCTGCTCATAATAAATAGTGATCAGTCACAATGTTATTTCTCAAACTCCTGAAAACTGTAGAAATGAAAATCTCCTGGTTACCATAATAGTGTATGCTTAGTACCTGAGAGAACTGAACCAGTAGCCTTAAGAGCTTCATCTGTACCAGATGCCAATATCTAAGAAGATATGTAAGCTCAGTTAGATCTCAGTTAACAAATCATTTCACACCTATTTTGTAAGAAAAAAGGTCGTTTATGCACACCGTAAGTGTTCCCATGGAGGCTCTCTTAACACCACCAGACACAGGTGCATCAACCAATTTCAAATTCTTGCCTTCATCTATACAAGTTGCAGAATGACTTGTAATCTTATTACAAAGTAATTACTAAAATGGCATGAAAAGTTAATTTGGACATATAAGCTAAATAAGAGAACATATTATTAAAGCATAAATACATTCAATATTTATTTGGGTAATTATCCAGAAAAACTTAAGTTACGAGATCAGGGACAAGTGTGTATCAACCATTCGATTTTCAGCTACTATTCTTCCATGATAGAATACATAAACAAAAATAAGGAACATATCATAAGTACATTCTCCGATGTGGAGTGATCCATCACAGCTCAGTCATAGGCACCAAGTGAAAATAAGAATTCTCTACATTTACAAACGTGCTCATCTTACCATCATGCTTGAGAAATACAATTCCATACAGTCAATTCAGATACACTAACTTGACTCCCAATAGATTAAGAATTTCACTTTAATATAAACATCAAGGAGACAAATTAGTGTCAAACACCCACATCTTCAAATATTTTGAAGTAAATTTGTTTTTAACTTGCACATATTTATTGGAAAATATGTTTGATATACATTGTTGGGCATACTTCCTATAAGCTATAGCTTTTGGGATTAGTGGTGTTTTAGCATAGTAAAAGAACCTTGGTGACTGAAAGGTGTTGATCCCTTGCATCCCCATTTGAATTTTTATAATAGTTGTTTGAATATTTGGGCATATGTAGGCCCAGCTTCCCTCCCTGTCAATAGGCTTACACATATTAGAAAATATGTTTGATACACATTGTTGGGCCCACTCCCTATAGGCTATAGCTTTCGAGATTAGTAATGATTTTACAATATTGACGTCAGTTAATCATATGAGCGCATGGTATAACCAGTAAACATTATCTCCCTCAATCTTAGTTTTACAATGTCGTGCAACAAATTATAGAGTTTATAGCCAGCGGTTTTGTAGCCCAGTTTCAAAGTGTAAGGAGGTGTTCCAAACCTTTAACAAAAAAGAGATAAGGTTTTGAAGTTACTATTTGAAGTTTTTATAAAGCTATATTCTAAAGTAATTAAAAAATATGTGCTCAAATATGACTTGCTCTTGCCCTAAGCAAGCTAGTAAGCGACATCACTGGCATATTAAACTAGAAATACTAATAGTGCATGAAGAAACAATAATGTAAATCAACATCAGTTACATGATACTGAAACTGAAACCTTATTGGGATTTAAAAGTCTTAGTGAAACTACAGCCAGATAATGAATTGTTATTACAATTGAAAAACCGTACGTGTTAAGTAAGAAAAAGAAAAGTAGTAACAGAAAGAAAATATCAAACTACAGCAAAAGGAAATTTAAAAGCTGGAGTATTGGAAAATCTACTTATTCAAAAGACGTATATAAATAGCAGTTAGACATGGAAGGACATACTTTGCAACCGGCGGTCTAGTTGACTCACAAATCCAGGAGAGACAGTGGATGTAAGGATAATAGATGCTCCAGTTGGAAGAGCTAATAAAGAGAGATATAAGGGTTCAGCGCTAATCACAACAAAGAGATGGAATTCTAGAAAGTATTTGTGTACCTGAAACAGCACCAAATTCTCCATACAATACATTCTCGGCTTGAGCTTCGTTAGTAACCATGATTACAAGCACATCAACATCTAGAGGAGAAAATTTTATCAGAAACATCTAGATTCAACCATCATATCATTTTCTTATCCAATTTAAACATGTAAATTTATGTGTAAATTTAAACCACAGTATATCAGAGAATCACTCATCAGGCTTCTCAACACCTATTAAGGTACATCCTTTAACTTTCTCTTACTTACAGGAATTGTATTTCTACAACACTGAGAAGACTAGAAACACAAAATTATAAGTTAGTAAGTCAACCATTTCAACTTCTTGTTATTTTATTTTTATCTCTCTATTTGCCAATTAGACGGTCAATCCAGCACTTAAAATTTATTTTTTAATCTTTAAAACTGGTAAAGCTTGAGACGTCCAAGTATTAGGTGATAAGTAAATTGAAAATTCTACTTTAAAGGATTTATTAATGATAGAACAAAAATAATAATAATAATAATAATAGAAATAAAGAAATCATAAGAAAAAGTGTATCAGTTAATTTACTCAGTACTCATGCATCCAATAATTCATTTATCGTTGATGACCTTATTTTGGGTTCTATATAGCTAGAGCTGTTAATAGACCTCCAAGTACCTTTGCATACTTCTGCTGGAGAGTTTCCAATCAAACCCCCAGCATTGGCAAATCGAGCAAGAGTTGGCTTATACACCTGCATCAACAGAAGTTTAAAAACACAAATTAATTATAATTGATATTGTAACTAGAGTCTCAATCTGCTCATGCATTAAACAAATAATAATTAGAGGGAAAAAAAAAAAAAAAAAAAAAAAAAAAAAAAAAAGAAAAAAGAAGAAGAATGTATGAACTATGACTTCAATATACATCGAAGCCCACAAGTACAAATAAAAATACTTTTGCATGCAAAACTATACATAAGAGTATAACATAAGCATATAATTTCAGGACGTGAAGAAACAAGGGAAATGAAAATCAAGATGTGCAGAGGAGGATCCAGTAATTTTATCACATTATAGAGTCTAAAATTAAGAAGATTGATTCAAAGCCAAAAGGAAATGTAAACAACTGAGCACTTAATACAGATAAATAAGTTACAGAATATATTTTACGAACTCTCCTTCCTTAAAACTTTAAGAGCCTCTATTAACACTCAAAAAATTGCAAGCAGAAGCATTTGAGATACAATCCTTGATGATCAGTGAAGTTAGGCATAAATGTGGAACAAGGCTGCCTCAGTAAAAATGCAAGTCTTTCGGTTTCCACTGGGAACATAAAAATGCAATAAGAATTCAAGGATAGGAATTACATCATAACCAAGAACAGTAAAGTTTGAGCTTAGAAGATGAGTTGCCATGCCATATCCCATTGCTCCAAGACCAATGAAACCAATTCTGTTCACAGTATTTGCACTGGCAGTAATTTGGCTTGCTAGTTCCTCAGGGACGTAGGTTTCCGCATTCACTGCTTCTGAAACATTAACTCCATGCATTTTTTCCCAAACCTATGCAGCAATTGAACAATGTACAGATATCAAAGAACAACATGATTCTGAAATAAGAGAAAGAAACTTTAAGATGATTTTATTAAATTATAACATTGCATAAATCCATAAAAACAAAACCTCCTTATGAAATGCTTTCAGAAAATCCATATGAAATAACCTTAGTTACTGGTGCATCTTCATTATCTCCAAAACCATGTATAGACCCTGCAAAGGGAATGGTGTGAAAAGGTGAGCACCCAACTAGGTTGCTTCCAAAGATTAAAGAAATGTCACAACTAATAAAGTAATATAGAAATCAATAGTGATTCAAATTTTGTACCATGAACAAGTTGTTGATGTGCAACTGCCAAGAGTGGGAGAGGAAAAGGAAGTGATTTGGCCAAATCCAGAACAGCACCCTGGAATATTGAGGGGAAAATCCATGGATCACATATAATATAATGGATCAAAAAAGAAGGTTTCAGGTGGAAGAAATTGAGTGGTTTATAATTTTAGACCTTAGTCACACTAACAAAAGTTTTTAACACACCACATAATTATAAAACTGGGAATTAGCCACTATGAAGAAGTGTTGTGTTACAACAAAATCAATATTCAGAAATTAAATTCAAATATTGAACTCGTTACTCATTCAAGTCTATTAAATTCCAGTTTATTAAAAAGATAAAGGCATAAAAGAATCCATCAATGCGTAAGTTAAAATATAGTATATTATAATATATTTTACTGGTTCAGTAAATAGTATCTTGTATTTAGAGTTATCAGCCCATATGATGGTCAGAAGTTTTAGTTTAATAATTCTTCTTTTAAAAAAGAAGTTTTGGTTTAATAATTCTTCTTTTAAAAAAAAATAAAAGGTAATTCATGCTTCAGACATCTATAAAATTAGACCTAAAATAATTTGAACTATGATCTGAAACTGAAAGAAATTAATATTGACCTCTTTAGAGCGAAGAACATTTAATGATGCTTAGGAAACAAAGCCATCATCATTAAGTGAAGTAGGTACCAAAAAGAATGAGAAACTGAATGAAACCAAATTTGCAATTCATGTAACTAAGAATATCTTACCAATTTTTGAATGAAAACAGTGAGGGTATGATATTTGGTAGTACCCCTTAACAACTGAGGAACATGATTCTTGAAAACCCTGCATACATAGAACAATCACACACACACCCCAACCCACCCCAAATAAATAAATAAATAAATAAAAGACAGAAAACTAGTAATTGAACAAAAGTTATTTCGATGAGACAGAGAAAACAGTAAATGAACAATAGTTATTTAAAAACGTAATTCAATTTGATGAAAGTAGTACTGACATGCCACCTAGAAGTCAACAAAATGTTTAATTATCTTGGTATGATTCTTCAGCGCAGCAATAATATTTAATACTTATAGCATTATTACAATAGAGGTTAAAAAAGTTTGATGGTATCACACCACTTTTTTCCATCATTTGAGACATGTAGTAACTTATAATCCCAAAACTAATAGTACCTTGAGGACAGATAAAATTGGATATAACAACTGAAAATTGAAATTCATATTGTCATGTAAGTCATGGAGGTAGCAGTGTCCTTATCATTATCTAGAAGTTTAACCATATACCACCAAAGGACAGCTATATTAACTTTGACTTCAGAGCAAAAAATAGCCACAACAAAGAAGAAAAGAGATAGCCTTAAAGCAGAACTACTCACCATGAATTTCCTGCAGCATTGGAAATAATATCATAGATCATCCACGGATGAATACCAGCCTTAGCTCCAAGAGAAATGGCCTCCATAGCAGCAACAAGATGAATGCCCTCAAGCAGTTCATCAACCATTTTAATTTTACTGCAATAGCAAAGGAAATTGGAAGATAAGAATATAATTTTTATTTTTTATTTTTAACAAATAACACTATAAGATATTGTATTACTTCAATATTTTCATAAAAATAATAAGAAAAATCTGAAGTAACATGAATCAATAAAATTCTAATGAAAAAATACTTACAGCAGTTACCAACTCATTGCATGGAACAATATTTTGAAAGAATAAAGAAAATATATAAATTTAGCAGTAGCCATAATTATGTTAGCAGCAGATGCACACCTTCCAGCACCAACTTCACCCTCAAAAACATATAGTTTTTCACACATTGCTGTAAGAAAGAGACAAAAGTTTAACTAAGAAATAAAACGTATTGGAAACAGAGGTTGACAAATGGATTGTCCAATTTGACTGCTTTAGTTTATGAAAATCAATTACCCGAAAGAACAGGTTGTGCCCTTGCAATGGCATCTGACCTTCCTGAGGCAGTAATCTAAATAATGAAAATATCATCAGCACTCCACCTGATAATAAAGAAGTGGGTAGCAGGAGAGAAATTGAACTCCACATGCATCAATAAGAAAGAAAGTGTAAGTAGCATACAATGTTGAATGCAGCATTACCATGATTTTGTCATCTAATACTTCAGACTTTCCTTTAGTGACTTGTATATTTACAAACCAAGCTGTCTCACAGTCATCTGTCAGACAAATACATACGTGAAAGTTAGCTTAAACTTTAAAATAGATGTCATATGTCCACATGTAAGTCAGTTGAGGGGTTATCCAGTTTCATGGTTGGGCATGTGAAATAGACCCCTTAAATGTTCAAAATTGTAAGACAAATCAAAAGAAAACCTTCATTGGAATTCAAGGGCCAAATTCATACATCAATGTGGTAGGATCCAAACATAAAACCAGTTACATAATTAGGCTATGTTACCGTGTTAAGTTAGCTTCAATCCCATTAAAAGCTGTGATAAGAATATATTGAGATGCTTTTGCAACTTGGCATGCAAGAGAAAACAATAGCCATATGAGATCATGAACTCCACTATTTTTGGCTCACTAGTGAGATTCCTCATCAAACATTATGCATGCACAGGTAGATAGCCCAATAAGAAAACTTTTATCTCACTTATGTTCAAAACTTTAAATGATGTGGCAAATGGAAAATGACCACATATACGTATACATATATATAGATGAAGCAGAAACACGACCCATTATGACAATGTCTTAGCATTTATTTGATGATAAAAGAACAAAAAGAAAAACACATTTCACGACTTTCTTTTTTTCTTTTTTTTCGTTGAATAGAGATGGTTACTATATACAAGCAGATTTTCTAGAGAACTCATTATCTACAAACATAGTCTCAAGAGAAGTTAGTTTATATTTATAGTCTCTACAATGTCAGGATGAAAATTACCTGTAAAATTCTTCTCCAGGTTCTGGATATATGATGGAGAAATAGTTGAATGGAGAATAAAGATAGAGCCTTTTTCCATCCCTGCATATTCATAAAGTTATGTATTTTGAACATCAAGCAACTCATGAGAAAATATTGGATAAAATATGAAGGAGCTCCATAAGACCTTTCAAGGCACCCTCATTGCCGAATATTACATCACTAATTTGATCTGCATGACGTATTACCGCAACCAAAGCAAGAACATCTGCAACATAAACAAAGGTACAATTGGTTAAATGTCATATAAAAGCATAATGGTTAACTGTTAAATCATATAAATGCATTTGATGATTAAATGTCAAAAAATGATAAAGTATGAAAAGGTAGTTAAGAAAATGAAAAAACCCTTCAGATATGTTAGAGAGACACAAGTCAAAGCAACAAAATGAAGGCCAGTAAGTCCTGTTTGTGGAATTTCCAATATGGAGCTATGTTTGCAGACAGATGTTTGTCAAAAAGTTGCCCAAGTTAAAATACCTTCTTTGCATAAAGTTGAATATAAACTAAATGGTGTCCATTAACACAGACATAGACAGCCTAGTTCAATGTTTGCAGAGAAAAGAATAGTCATGGTAATAAATATTCATAATAGAACAATCATGTGGAAACAAAGTAAAACGAATGGCATGGTTTGCCATTAGGCCTTGTTAATGATTGAAGAAGGGAAGAAAATTTCACTACGGTAAAAGCTAGACCTTGATCAGATTACATTAGAAAGAATATAAACTTAATTCCAGCAAACTATGTAGACCCAAAAATTTGGATTGCACCTAAGCCTCATCAAGTCCATAACAAGGAGGTTGACTTGTTCTAAAATAGCAGATGAAGTGTTGTCTGTGTATTTGTGAGGAGGAGAGGAACAATGTACGGTTCAAGTTCATGACTACAGCCCCAAAATTGAAGGTATCTAATCCAGATATATGAAACTTATATCAATGTAAGAGAAAATAGTCAAATTTGGTTTTACCTTTTCCTGCCTCCATAGGACTGGCACACTGAGATCCACCTAATTTCAAAAAGTCCTTTATCAAAGGCTCAGATATCTGCAAATGGGAACAAAGTACAGTAAATGACACCACAATTTAAAACTGCTTATCATGCACTGACAAGAATTTTTTATTTACAAAAAATTAATAGATAAACTATGTGAGCAAAAAGGTAGACAAGTCCTTGTGAATTCTTCAGAAGGTCCGAATCAGTAATCAGTAATGGCTACTAGACTAGTATATAGAAGTAAATATAATTATCTACTAGACTAGTATATAGAAGTAAATATAATTAAAAGTGCTGGCCCTAAACATGTGGTTGTCTCATTTTATCAAAGGACAAATCCATTTTGTCTTCACATAATACTATATTTAAACTTACTTTTTAACGTCTAAATCTAAGAATTAATCCTATAATCAATATAAAGATATTATTTAGATCAAATAAAAACTTATTTTGTAGTTAGTAAAAAAAAATATTAGAAAAAAAAAAGATTGCCATGATGAAACTTCCTTCTTTTGAAATTCAAGATATCAAAATAAAGATGCAGTTCAACATAGATTTTTTTTTTTTTTTTTTCCACTCTTTATTATACTAATTGAAGTGAGATGCCCTTTTTACCAACAAAAGGTAAATGTAAATAAAGAATTTAATTTTCACTAAATATTCCATTGAAATTTTTGAATTTCTCAAATTTCTTATCATGAGGTTAAAAAAACAAAATTATTAAACAGATTTTCAATAATATAATTAATCTATACTCAATCCATCCATATTAAATTTTTTTAAGTTTTGCAATAGAAGTTGCAAATATAATATCATCCATAGTACTATAAGATATTAAATTTTGATTCATTCAAGTCAATAAATTTATAAGATTTTTTATTTTAATCGCTATGCATAATAGATCCTCTAAACAACTTTTTGTTCAAATTCTATATTTTATTTTTATTTTCTATTTTATTCCTAATTACCAACCAGGCATATTCTCAACAAGTACAATTCTTATCGATGTTACAGAGCAGTTAAGCATAGAGAAAGAAGGCAAGAGTTGCAAGAAACATTCAAAAGTCTTTGAATTGACAAATTCTTCAGTTAGTATTGACAAATTCTTCAGTTAGTATTAAATATTAATATATAAACTAATATATTTGCCTCCTTTTTTTCTTCCATAACAATAATAATAATTCCTAGTAATATTTTTAATTTAAGATTTTCATTTCACAAAATTATATTACAGATTTATGTTAATACAAATTTTTCATAACCTGACCGCAGATTGTTCCTTTAGCGACTACGATAATACAATTAAAAGACCTTCAAAATAGGTATCACCACGTCAAAGATGGTGTGGGTCTCACATGAGACCACTTTGATCACCTGCTTTGTAAAAGCTACTGTAAGCTAGAATCCTACATCTTTAACATTTGAAAAAAATAAAAAATAAAAAAAAATCGTTCCACCCCATATTTATATAAAATAATAATAATTAGTAACTCAGTTCAAAATAATAATAATAATAATAATAATAACTAGTAACATTTCAAAAAAATAATAATAATAATAACTAATAAAAATAAGAAAAGAGAAAAATTAAAAATAAATAAATAACGGTAACAAAACGAAATTAATTCGTAAAATTTTTTATTTCGCTTAAAGAAATTCATTGATATATGATTAAAAAAAATCCATTAATAATTTTAAAAAAAAAACCCATTAATTATAAAAAAATAAAATAAAATTCCATTGACACGAATCAAAAAGAAAGAATCCATTGACAAAAGCTAAAAGAACAAATAGATAAATTTTCCTAGGAAAAAAAAAAAAGTAAAAGAAAAAAAGGGAAATTGCCATCTAAGAAGAAAATGACACAATGTACTTAATTTCCTTAATTAGAGCATTACTTGTCAGAGTTTTAATTGAGTGGGCGACGGACCTACAGAATCCTATCGGGTTACGTAATCAATATTGATCTTGTTTTCCTGCTAACTCTCATAGTTTCCAAAATCATAAGCTAAAATTTCATGAAATTCAACTCCATTTCTCCAGCAGATCGATTTCTCTTATTCGTTATTATTTTATTTTTTTCTTTTTGGTACTTGGGGATAAAATTCCACTGACAATTATCCAGAGAGAGCTTGATGGAAATTCCAGGTTAGAATTTAAAAAAAAAAAAAATTCCTTCGTTTTTCCTAATCATTTTTCCTAGAAACCAAACAGACTCTAGAAAAATAATAATAAAAACAAAAAAAAGGAAATTACAAGAAATTGTTCACCTCAAATGCTTGAACCGAATAGCCAGAACGGAGAAGCGAAGCGGCCATTTCCAAACTCAAGTCATCTAAGCTTACAAAGCCAACAATACCTTTAGTCGCCATCGATGAGCCAGAGACACACCTCTATTTTTTTTTTCCCTTTGTTTTTTTTTTTTTTTCCCTCTCTTATAAGCTTGAATTCGCAGCGCTTCAAATTCTCTGACGCTTTGGAGCCGAACCTGAAAGCTCTTTTGTATATAAATGACTGTAGGACGAAAAACGACGTTGATGGAAATTAAAAATTGGAATGGTACATATAATATTTATATAATATATAAAGTTGTGCACAGTTTTTCTTTTGTTACTCAGCTTCCACGTGTCTATCGCTGTAATCCTATCGAACTTTTTTAGTGTTGCTTATATATATTATTTCTTTAAAATCATCATTAAAAATATATTATTTTTTGAATCTGATAATGTAAGAAAAGAAAAACAAACAAACACATAGCAAAGTGGAATATAAATCTAATAAAATATACACTTCTTTTATTTTTTTTATTTTAAACTAAAATATTTATTACTTTATATTAAAAGTTTATAATATATAAACTAATGAATAACGATAAGACTATGGAAATTTCAAAAAGAAAAACAATAAAACTGTATAGACACAATATTTTTATTAATTATATTTACCGATTAATACAACAATGGCCTAAAATTAATATGATAAATAATATAAGCTTATTTTATTGGCTTTTGAGTATCAATTATCTCTTTATTAGTTTTCCAAATACTAAATTATATGGTAAAATACGGTATCATTACTTTATTACTATGATACTTTAATGGTTTAAAATTTAATATAAATAAATATATATAGAAAAATATTTTTATATTAAAAGTAAAAAAGGAATTTAAATTCAAATTATCATTCTCAAATAAGTGATTGTTATCATTAATTTTTATCACTGAATTTTCCTAACGAAATAGCAAAATAAATGCGTAAAAGATTGACAAAGAATTAAATACAGATAAATAAAATAATATCATATTATTTGTGTCAAACAGTTTTTTCTTTTTTTTCTTTTTTAAAGTTTTGTCACGTCGTTGACAGCTTTAAGATTAGAATATTTTTGGGTGCAAATCCAATACATTGGCGACTATACCATATAGTCTACGTGGCAATGACGAGAAATAAGTCACAAACAAATCCAATCTTCCTCTTTAGCATATGCCTTTTCGCACGCCTCTTTTGCTTTTATTTTTAAAATTCTTAATAAATAAAGTTATTTAATATTATTTTACATTTGTAAACTAAAAAAATTCTTATGCATAGAACATTAACTTTTTATAAACTTAGTACAATTATACGTTTTGGATGATTAAATCCAAATAAAATTAACATCACAATGCGTATTTTCATCAAATTTAATTTGAAAATAAAATTAGAATAAATTTGGCAATAAAATAATGAGTAAGGAAGCAAGCTTGAAGAGCAAATGAAAAATGTGTTTACAGTTTGAAGAGTAACGCTGGTAGAAGATATACATGTCTACCTTAACTAAACTCCAATATCAAAACTAAAATTTGCTACAGTAAAGACTATGGTATATGGTTAAGGTAGACCATGTATATGGTTAATAATTAAAAATAAAATAAAAAATACCATGTATTATATTAAAGATCAAAATTGGAAGGAAAATTTAAATTTTATCTATTTTATCTTACCATATATATATGTCATGACTAAATTTTGGAAATTATTTGTTATGACCTGTAAAAGTTTAGGATAAGATCAATATTCAAATCCAAATATAGAATTATCTTTTGATTTTATTAAAAAAAAAAAAAACATAATTTTCATTCACGCGAAGAATAACCAAATTCCCTCTTATATTTTTTCCACAATAAATTCCTCGAATGTGTAAAAGATATGTCCTATTTTCAGTCCTTGCTGACTGGACGAGATCCAGATCCAGAAAAAGCTTTTTTACTTTCAATTATTTATTTATTTATTTTTTTTTTTGGGGTAGACTGAAAGAGCTTATTCACGTGATTAATAGCGTGGCTTCTTTCTAGCAAAAAATAATAATAATAAATAAAATGTGCGAGCTATTAAAAAGTAAGTTATTATTTTTTTGGCTGAAAAATCATAAGTATGAGCAATTAAATAAGAGAGTCTGGAAACACAATCATTCTAACTTTTTCCTTTTTTTTTTTTTAAAAAAAAGCGCAATCATTCTAACCTCGTTGTATTAATTTTTTTCATTAAAGTTAAAAAAGCATAGTAAAAATAATAGAGAGGAAAATTCAAAGATTTGATGCCATGGGGTTCTTTCTCAATCATTTGATTGAGTCCTTTTAATTCATGTTTCGCAGGAAAAATAAAATTATAAAATGACTATTTTTGCTGGTCGATTTCTTTCTATGGATTTTTTTTTTCTATATTAAAAAATAAGTCTAAATCTGTTATCAGACTATCCCCATAAAAATGTTTATTAATTAAACAATGAATATATAATTTGGGTTTATGATAAAGTTTTATGAGAAACTATTTTGTGATATTTGGTTTATAGGAAATTGGTCTTCATTGAAAAATATATGATTTAAATGCAATTAAAAATTTATTTGTATTAGAGGTAAAGATAAAAATGTCCATATATATATATATATATATATATTAGATTATTGTTTGAAGCCATGTATCCAAAACAATCTTTTGGTTTACATTGTGTACTACAAACATCATTGAATGGTATTTTTAAAGCATCCTTCGTTGCAATCAATATCATATTATTATCATTGAAATATTTGGAATTTGGACATAAGCAACTTCCTCATCCTGATGATGGTAGAATTTGGAGATTTTTTGTGGAATGAGATTGAATATGAGGAAGCCAACATGGAGGAGACAAAAGCTAAGAAGTTTCGCAGCGCAGCAAATAGCCAAAATAAATAAATAAAATGAAATAATATATAACAATAAATATATTTATATGGGCTATATATAGCTTTATAATGTATAAGGAAAACAAAGAAAAGTAAGTAGCATGGGAAACTTCGTAGTTGCAAAGAAAGCAAGTTGGAAATTTCACAATCGCAAACGAAATTAGTTTCATTTTTTGAAACTAAATGATTTTTTTATTATTTATATTTTTCTTTTCTACACATATATGCCCAATTTTTATTTTTTATTTTTTGGTTGAAAACGAGATTATCCAATTTCAAGTGAAGCTAAATTCATCTTACTAAGATGTGACTGTATGAAAGTGAGAAGTTCAAAATTGATATGATTACGAGCATTATTCTTGGGGAAAAAGCAAAGAAAAAGAAAGAAAATAAAAATAATTTACAATCTCTACCCAACATTTGACAAACCAAACAAAGAATACATAGAGAAAATTTGATTGTATTGGACTTATTGAACTCTAGTCTAATAATTAAACCTAACTTAACTAAGTTTGACAGAGTACAGTTTAGTCCAATTAAATCTTGTACGTCTATCAACCAAATAACAAAGATTATTGACATTCCTGAAGCTGCGGAAGTAGTAGCCATTTTCAAAGCTGTCTTGCTAGCTATCGAAGACAGCCATGTTAACCTCTACTGCAAAAGCGATGCCAAAGCTGTCATCCAAAGCCTTAACGATCCGGTTAACTCCTCGGGGTATTGGTCTACATCCGGGTTTATAAAAAAGATATTAGAATTATGTCCAAGTTTCACTCTATCTGTTTTGCTTGGGTCACAAGAAACGTGAATAAACCAGCTTATCTGGTTTCACGTCGGGCCAGTCTAATTCTTTTGTAGGGGTTATCCCCCCTTCTTTGTTATCCAATCAATTTTTTGAGGGATTAAATTGCCCTCCTTTTTGGTTAATACAACACTCCTCTCAAGCAAAAAAATGGTTAAGAAATATCTCTTGAAAAGAATTCTGATAAAAATTATTATTAGCAAATAGTATCAAAATCAAGAATTGGAACATCCAAAAAGTATGGAACCCATAAGCTAATTCAAGTCCTAAAAATAATCTTGAGCATTATTAATAAGTCCTAAAGATAATCTTGAGCTCGTATGCCGAATGAGAAGTGATTGATTGTTAGTGTATTTTTAGATTTATAAACATCACGTATTTATTGCCAAAATAATGTTAAAAATATTAAAAAGTCTATCAACATACATTTTGCAATAATGAGGTAACATTATTTGAATAACATATATTTAATTGTATTTATTATTTTAAAAATTAATTTGTATGTTAATTTTTTAACTAATAAAATAATAATATGTCATTTTGTCATTTATTTTGATAGGCATATTGATAGAGTTCTTGGTACCTCTAATATTATTTTTATTATCAGGAGTAGAGAATGACTATTTTGCAATTAATCAAGAAATCAAATGAGTAGAGAAGCAAGCTTTATATTTGACTATTTTGCAATTAATAATGAAATCAAATGGATGATGAATTAAGCATATCAATTGTGATTCAAAGTTTAACTAAATCAAAAGGATTATTGGATAACTAAACCCCAATCTGGACAGAGTACTTTTCATTGAAGCAATGTCCAATTCCTAAACAAAACCAATAATTTATATATATATATATATATAAATTAAAATAAAGTTAAAAATGTGATAAGCCAGAATTGCTAATTGCTCAATTTAATTTAACCTATGATTTCTGCTTTTTGAAAAAATAATAATAAAAGAGATGAAAAAAATTCAATAATCAAAAGGATTAATAGAAAGTCTTTCCTTCTTTCTATTTTTTATATAATAAAATTATATATAAAAAGTTTCACATACAAGAAATTTCGGATGAATTTTAACTGAAACAACAACAAAACGACGATTTTTGTAAAAACAATTTAATCTTTTTCAAATGTAATGATGAAAATTTCAGTAAACAATTGTCTTCTTTTTCACTATCCTATCAAAATTCGTTCAAAATTTTCCATATATATACAGGTATAAATAAAAATTATTTGTCTCAACAAGGCTTGACGCTATGGCCCATATCCAAAAACTTCACAAAATCTATCCATATGAAGCCCAGCCCATTTAGATCAAAACTTCAAAATATTGAAAATAATAATAATAATAATAATAATAAAATAAAAAAAATAACAATATGGATGCGCAGAGAGAGTGAGGAAAAACCCTCCAAAATCTCTCTCAGCGGCGCGTGTTGTGACACAATATTCACGCTCTTCTTGCATACTCAGACTACGCAGACTCTCCCTCAACCCTCTGCGTTACTTACTCTGAAAACTTTCTCTCTCGTCCGTATTGTCCTAGAAGACACATTCTTAGTCTCCCTTCTCTTTGCCGTCTTGCTTACTTCCAATCCGCAACGACGTCGTTTGCTCTGCTCCGCTCAACTTCAGTTGGATTTTTGGGGATTTCCATGTCTTTATAGCAATGGGTTAGCTATGATTTTTTTTTTTTTTTTTTTGGTTCAAGTTATAATAATTTTGTCTTCTCATTTAGTAATTTTTGGCTCAGGTTTATCCTTCGTTATTTTCTTACTTTTTTTTTTTTTTTTCTATTTATAATCTGCAGTTAATGATTTTGAGTGTGTTTGGGATCGTAAATGCTATTAGCCAATGAGCTCTTTCATTTATATCATGCATAACCCCACAAATTCTGGAAATTGCTGAGAATATAATAGTGGGTATACCACAATTACAGTGAAGGTGATGCTAAGGTATTATTCTTCTTTATATTTTGTTAGCTATAAGTGCCAAGTATGTATTCTTGTTTCGGACAAAATGGTTATTAGATGAATTTCACTTCCCTTTATATAGGGATTTTAGATGTTTGATTTGATTTTCCTCTTTGAACAATAATGTGAAAGATTGGATATGGGTTTGGTATTTTAATTGGCTAGATGAGCTCGTTTTTTGTATAACCGTTGTGATGGTTTTATAATGTTCCTACTTGAAATGTAAGAATGCGAGTTTGTATGTTATTGTCTTTGGAAAAACAATACATGGTTCATACAGGAACTATTAGGATTGTATTCCTGTGATATTACTTGCTATCTTTCTCTATCAAGATGAAAATTGTTTTTTCTTAATGCAAATGTAAATTTTTTCCAAGGCCATTTTGCTTTTAAATGTGAAATATAGCAGCCATATATCAATAAAGGACTCTGAGCTTTCCTATCCCTTTCTCTGTTCTCTGTTTTTTTTTTTTAAAAATTGTTTTAGCTGTTTTTGGTCAAATTCTTTGTTTAAGCTTGTTTTTTCAATTTTGAACCATATTGTGGTTTTTCTATCAACAAAAAAACTGTATCGTGATTTAGGGTAGGGCATATTGGATAAAAAGCTGATACTTTGTTGGTGCATATAAGCTTGGGTGATTCTCGTAAGATAATTACCACGTTTCTTACCAATGTTGCTTTCTTGTCCGAGTGTTGACTCAATGTGTGTGTGTGCATGCTTTTTTTTTCCAATGTTAGTCATATTAATCTAGACCTTATTATTTTGCAACATTGTCATGCAAAATCAACCTTAAACATTTAAATGGGTCTCCTATAATATATTGGATGGAATTGATTGTAGTCTGTATGTTGAAATTCTGAAATGAAAGGGGAATAAATTTGTATTGTGGCATTTCTTGTAGCTGTTTGTTTTCTTTTGGCCATCTTTCTCTTTAGTTTACCAAGACCAACGGTGTCAACAAGTTTTGTTGTTGTCAGACACATGTCAAAAATAAAATTGAATTAAAAATTCCTATTTCAACAGATTATCTTATCTCAAAGTGGCAAAAAGAAATAAAAACACTAATATATATTAGTCCGCTAGGCATGCATGTGGCTCACGCCTAGCATTGTCAAGTTATTGTTGACAGTCTTAATTTATTTGGCTAACATAAAGTTGTCCATCATACTAGGTTGTGGTTCCACTCAACTAGCACATTCTGTTTCACCTTATTTGATGCTTGAAAACGAGTTTTCTTTGTTTTGTTTTTTGAGTAGATTGGAGCTGATGGGAGACTTTGAAAACAAAGTTCTTTCCTTTATACTATGATATTGTTGCATCTTTGGATGTTAGGGTCTTGGCTGCTCTTAGTACATTTGGGCATTCAAAGTGTTTGGGTAAAGAGACAACTCAGTGGTATAGTTTTCAGCCGGAAAGGGGTAGTTAAGTGTTTAGAGATATCAAATATGTAAATGAAAATGGATTGGACATCAAGTGGACTCATTTCTATATCCTTCAGTTGAAGGGGAATGGTTTAGTTTTTGTTTTTTGATATGTCTATCACTAATTGTTTTCTCAGTTGTAACAAGTTAAAATATGTGGTCCAGACGATGTGTATAATTCTTGTCATAATATAGGCCATACCTAGACTAGGTTATAAGTTTGGGATCATGGAAGGGGCCAGAAGAACAAGCACTTTGGCCATTAATAATTATTTGTAATTTAGGGATATAATGGATGTTGCTTATCAACAAGCATTGTTTATTGTTGTTTTTGCACTTGTTTTTTGATTTGCAGTGAATGGGGTTGTTAGGTTTGATTTCAGAACTTGTTAACTGTCATTGGCTAGTTTATCTCCCTCTTTGAGTTGTATGACAGTGTAAAATTCACTGAATGTCTCTGGTATCTGTTTGGTTATTTAAACGTTTTTTAAGGTATGAAGGCTTTCATTGAGGCTCTAGATATGTAAGCTAAAGTACCTGGTTGTGTATCATCATCATATGGAACATTCTTATTTAAAAATGATTCAGAACAAGAAGTTGATAAAATGTTTACCACAATTAAATTTAATCAACTATTAATGGAAAGTAATATAGTTTGACCTCTTCTCCAGGATCCTATGTTTGCTACATTTATGCATAGCAATATGCTTAGTGGATCAAGTGCCAAGGTATTTTAGCATTATGCGAAGGCATCTTTTGGATTTGTGTAGTTTGGCTGCATGCTTTATGGTTCTTTCCTATTTTGCTTGCTGTAAACTATATGGATTTTTGGACACGACATGTCTCATTGGAATAAGTTCCAAGTTATCATCAACTTGTGTCATTCATTTATGGATAGGAGGGCTACTCGTGTTAGTTTGTTGCCATCATAGGACTGGAGAAGAAAAAGTAAACACTAATTTAGTCCTGTGGCAAGTTAATTTTTTAAAGAATATGGATTTTAATGAACACATAAGAAAGAGTTATTTCGATTCATACCTATGATGTTAGGGTGTTTCTTTTCTGTTTTTTGTCACAATTTTAGGACTCTGCATGTAGGTACTCGAGCTACGAAGAACTATAAGTGCAGTATGGTATAGTTTATAATTTCTACTCATTGTTAACCTAAGAGTTGTTTATTTCCTGCATAAAGTGGTAATCTGTGGTTGAGGGGATAATTGCAGTAAAGGATTTTGAGTCTAATGTCGTTTCTGCTTCTTATATGACACTTTATGGTAGTTGTGCATATATACCATGCAATAATGGTAAGACTCCTCTTCAACAAATCAATTAAGGTTAATTACTTTTTGCTGTTGTTGATGTATATATGGGTGAATGAATGAATTCACAGGTTGGTTTTGTGATGGATAACTCTGACGATGAGAAGGATGGAGTTTATGGGAATTATATACCAAAAGAACTGGGTCGTGGTTCAGCATCTACTGGTGCAAAATTTGTAGATGAAGTACTTAATGGTCAGAATAAACATTGTCTTGAAAACTTTCGAATGGATAAGCATGTGTTTTACAAGTTGTGTGATATTTTGCAAGCCAAAGGCTTACTACGCCACACAAATCGTATAAAGATTGAAGAGCAACTAGCCATATTCATGTTTATAATTGGCCATAATTTACGAACTCGAGCTGTTCAAGAGTTATTCCGTTATTCAGGAGAAACAATCAGTCGCCATTTCAACAATGTTCTGAATGCAATAATGGCAATTTCATTAGATTTTTTTCAGCCTCCTGGATCTGAGATACCGCCAGAAATTCTTGAAGATCCCAGATTCTATCCATATTTTAAGGTAAACCATATATGGTAATTAAGTAAAATTGGGTTCCTTCTTCTGGTGAGTTTTGTCTTATGCTCTTTTATTTTAATCCTGATAGGATTGTGTGGGAGCGGTTGATGGCATACACATTCCGGTGATGGTGGGTGTAGATGAGCAAGGACCTTTCCGCAACAAGAATGGCTTACTTTCGCAGAGTGTTCTGGCTGCATGCTCATTTGATCTCAGGTTCCATTATGTTCTGGCCGGTTGGGAAGGTTCTGCATCAGATTTGCAAGTTCTAAATTCAGCAATCACAAGGCGAAATAAACTGCAAGTCCCTGAAGGTATTGCATACCTGGCTTGGATTATTGGACACCCAGTTGAAATGGCACTCTACAATTCATTTTGCATAATATATAAAAAGATCTTCCATTACGTTATTCATATCATTTTTGCTCCTTCAACAAAAGGACTGAGGTCATTATTCTTTAAATCAGGAGCTCCTGTATGATCTTACTTGCATTATTGGGTAAAAGAAAAATCTTGATGGTGCAGGTAAATACTACCTTCTGGACAGCAAGTACGCAAATATGCCAGGTTTCATTGCTCCATATCCTGGTGTTCCTTATCACTTAAAGGACTTTCCTAGTGGTTGTCATCCTCAAGATGCCAAAGAGCTTTTTAATCAACGGCACTCATTGTTAAGAAATGCCACTGATCGTATTTTTGGGGCCCTAAAGGCTCGCTTTCCTATTTTGATGTCAGCTCCTCCGTATCCATTGCAAACACAGGTTAAGTTGGTTGTGGCGGCATGTGCCTTACACAATTATATCCGTCAAGAGAAACCAGATGACTGGCTTTTTAAAATGTTTGAACAGGATACCGTACCACAAATGGAAGAGCCATTGCCTCCATTAGAAGTGGAGCAACCAATTCTGCTTATTGAGAACTCAGCTTTAGACTTTGCTTTCGAGACAGAAGAGCTAGAATTTACTTCACAATTGCGAGATTCTATTGCAACTGATATGTGGAATGACTATATTCAAGATTTTTCATCTTTATAGATCAATTTGATTGTGGATATAGATCAATTTCAGGCTAGGTTGGAATTCTTTTGTTGATGTACATTAAACCCTTTGATTACAGAGAGGAAATATATTGGTAGACTACACTCACAACGACTATTTGCAGTACTACCATGGAGAATTAATAGAGATTGCTCAAAAACAAGTTAATAGTTCTGATTAAATCCGATCAATGATGGATAGGTCATTACACCCTTCGATTTATAGAGAAGATATATGTTTGTAGACTACACTTACAACAATTATTTGCACTACCATGGAGCATTAATTAGTTTATATGCATTTATGGAGAGTGCTTGGAAGCAAGTTGATTGTTCTGATTGCCAAATAAATTTTTGAAATAGTTGAACTGAAATCCTGAACTTAATGCCTAAAAGGTCTCAATTTCTTGAAGTTGTGCTTGGAACAGGTTGATTGAAGCACAATGTAACAAATTTGACGAATCTTTGACAAACATGGTCTTAGCTCTTAAAACACGGATAAGTCATGATCTTAAACTTTCCATAACTTCAATAAAACAAAAAATAAAAATGAATTTTCCATTGCTTATCCAACCATTAAATGTGCCTATTCAAAGGCCAAGATTATTTGTCAAACTTGGAATATTTTTGAAAATCTTTGCCGAGTTTTTGTTAAATAACTTCTCGGCGTAGTTTTGTCCTGAACTATCCTCCCAACAAAATAAACCTCTATATATATACATATATGATGCTTATAGCCAATTTAATATATTTGTCGTAAAAGATGTAGTATTAAAATGGAGCCAATTTAATTAAACCTCTATTCATATACATATATGATGCTTATAGCCAGCAGAAACAAATGAATTAATGGTTCAATCTGATGGACAGATTATATAAGGTGAACAAATAGAACTGCCAATTTCACAAGCGTTTCAATCACATGAGCAGATAAAAATCAGGAAAACAAAAACGTAGTAGAATAAAAAGTTTTTGCAGTGTTTCCTAGTGTCCAAACAGATAGTTAATTTACCTTCCCGAAGCAAATTGCAGCACTCCTTCGACAGCAAAGCAAGCTAGCTACAAACCACCGTCTGTCTATGATGATATATAATTATATGTTACTAGACAGCTTGAGAACCACAGCCTGAGATAAGAGGTTGGATTCGGTTTTGGACTTTATCTGGAGCCAGTCCAATTGAAGTTTTCTCAAATTGCCATGTTAAAAAGTAAAAATAATTTGTAATTTGGCAATTGGCAATTGATAAATAAAAGTCTGCAACTTCACATAGAAGGAAATGTTTTTAATTTGACTGGGTACTTAGTTTCGACGAAAACTTGTGATTGCCTTTGTTAATAGTATATTTATTTAGGATAGTAGTAAAATAGTTAGTAATTTGTGTAATTGGTCAAAATGTGTCAAAGCTTTACACTCCTATGCAGACACCTTCTAGAAATTACTTTTTACAGCCAGCGTATGCCTATAGTCTCTATTGAAAAAGAGGATGCAAGATTATTTTCACCAATTTTATGGATCACTTTGATGACTATATTAGACTTCTCAATCTTTTTCTATCACAATTAGACTCTTATCCATAAATATATATCTATAGGGTAATAATTTATTGGGTGGCTCACTTTTATTATGGACTATATAAAGATATAACCAATAAATCATAAAAGGTAATATTAATTTAAAATATATATTTTTTATTTTTTATTCTAAAAACCTAATAAAGAAAAATGAACATGAAAGCAATTTGAATTCTAGCATATGTTTAAATAATATTGGATTTTTTTAAAAAAAAAATTGAAAATTTTATATATTTCCTACTTTATATCATTTTAATTTTATATTACATTAATATCTGATACCATATAATGAATTTATATCTTTTTAATTTTATATTACATTAATATCAGATACCATAAAATGAATTAGTTAACCTACTAACTTAAAATTGTTTATCAAATATCGTTTCTAGATGTTTGTTATGTGGATTTTTTTGTCTTTATGATACAACCCTTTGGTAATTTTGCAAATTATTGTATGATTTAAGGGTAATAATTATTGTTTTTTTACTTGTGGTCTCCACTTCTTCCCCTTCTAAGTTTTGTTATTATTATTTTGTGGTAAATGAATGTGAAAATTTATTTTGTCTTAGATATATATTTTTTTGCAATATATTATATATTAAATTAATATCCTAATCGATCAAATATTCTAACTATCGTTCTATATATTCATATTTATTATTCTTATTTAACTATCGTTCTATATATTTATATTTATTATTCTTATTTGACATAAAAGGAAAATTATAATTGTCAAGATTGTCCATTATTATCATTTTACAATTTTGAAGTTCAAAATTCATTCAAGAAAGAAAAAAAGAAAAAAAATAAAAGAGGAAAATTTATTACATATTATAGTTTATTCTTATTTTTATGTTATATTTAACCAGATAATAAAAATTAAATCATGTATATGCATACTTTTCTATTTCTTTTTCAAACTCTAAATGCAGTTTAAAAGATTTTGATATTGATAAAAAATAAAGAACTTCTTTCTGTACGTATACTTGAATAATGAAATAAATAATATAATTTATAATATACTGTACGTGAGTACATGTTATAGTTTGCTTTACTTGAAAAAACTTATATTCATTTGTATAATAAAATAAATGTAAAAAAATGTTAATTTGTTTGTTATTTTAAATTGTAATAAAAGATAGATTTTATTGGTATAGAAAGTAACCCAATATAAAATAATCCAATTTCTAATATATTCGGACGCATGCAACAAATCATCTTTGTTTTGGTTTTCATACATTTGGACTATAAATTATATATGTTAATAAATCAAAACTCCATAAATGGATAATTTGAATATATTTCATATCTAACAATAAATGCCAAAACTTCATGATCGAAAATGAAAAGTATATATGCTTCATTTGCATAATTGTCAAGGGAAAATATTGTATAGGAATCATATAGCTTAAAACAAACTACTTTCCATTCAATATTTTTGTTTCCTAATAAGTGAGCAAAAACTCCTTATTTAGTCCTTAAAAGTTTGATTATTGTGGGAAACTCAAGAATTTGATGGTTATTTGATATGGTTTTAAGTGAATGTGTAGTTTGGCTTTTATTTGGAAATCAATGTAAAATCTTGGCTTTAAGGAGCTTTTAAGAGCAACTTTGGAATGATTTTCCAGTTTTGGAGTAAAATTTCGTTATGCCATTTAAGCTAGGCACCAAAATGTGCAAATAAGGTGCTAACATGCCCAAAAGCTAGCCTAACAACAATGCAAGCCATCCCATGCCACCAACACTGTCAAGCATGCCACAAAGTGTGCAACTCCATGCCAGCATGAGCATTCCATTCCATTCTCTTGTTTTCAATTAGGGGAATTATATCCAAACTATAAAATATGTTAGCTGTGCTACAATCTGTACACATCTACTCTAAAATTTGCTTTTGCTAACTACACTAACAATTTGTACCTATTTTATCCTTAGTGACTTAAAATTAAACATACATCCACCATAATCTATAATTCCCTTAATATCCTTAATAAAATAAGACAATAAAATAAAGAACTTTTATCCCCAGTTTTTTTAAATATACTATTTTAGGATTAGGGTTCTAACTAGAATAATCTGAGACCAAGCCCACTCTCTTCTTCTTTTTATACTCATTCCTCCTCTACTTTCTCCTCCTCTGCTTCTCACTCATAAAGAGAAGAAGAAGAATGAAAGGTACGTAATATTCCATGCAAACAAGAAAGTAATGGTTTTTTTTCCCCCCCATGAAAACACATGCAAAGATCCACTGAGATTTTGTAGTATTTAAAAAATAAATGAACGAATAAGTAAAGATTAGCGAATGTGAGATGATCCAGATTTTATATACCGAAGTATATATGTGTCAATAATATTACAATAGATTGCATATACTGGATAGCAAACCACATTGGTATGTGTAAACCAGATGGCTACCCATAGAAAAATCTCGTTAAAATAGTGAAAAACCAAAAAGGGAAAAAGAAGAAAGCCGAAAAAATAAGGAAAAAAAAAAAAGAACATAACCAAATAAAGAAAATTGATTTTCATAAAACAAAACAAATACTCATATTATCAGTATTGAAAGAGATGAGTTGCCAGTTTTTCTCTTCTATTTTATCATCTTTCATTATTAAACTTCATTGTTAGGGTTTATGTTTTTCTTACATTGTAGAAAAGATGAATGTAGGTCTAATTGCGACAAGGAATCGGTATGTAATTGTAGTATTTTTAATAATTTGTTTGTTTTTTTAATATTTAAAGCTATTTAAGATCTTTTTATTTATAGGTATTGTTAGAATACTAAAAAATTCTTAAAATTGTAATGCAACTAGCATGTTTTATAGTACGGATAGAATTACCAATTCAATTAATTGGAACCTAAGCAAAGGGATGGCTTAATAAACAACCTTAACATTTGAAAAAATTACAAAGAGTGTCATCTAACCTTTTATGTTCACTTAGTATTGCTATAGATATATAGTGCTTTTACTTTAATTGGGTTCAAAAAGCAATTCAGACATCCCTTTTAACCATTTATTATCAGTCCCTGACTCCCTGAAACAAAAGATGGCTTCTTCTAGTAAAATTACCTGCCTAGGTTTCCTTCTTGTCTTCACAGCAGCTTTAGTTAAGTCTCAAAGTTTAGTACACTTAAGAACTTATTCAGACTCTTCTACGCTGGATGGCATGGTGACCCATATATACAGTTCATTATACAGCTTCTTCTGGGGTTACCCAAATTGGAGTGTAGGAAATAGACAATTGACGAGTTTCCTAAAACATGACAAGTTTGACCTAATAACAGTGGCCTTGCATGAAATAGGCCATCTTTTCGGCCTTGAGCAAAGTGAGGATTGGGTAGAAGTTGTCATGTTTCCAAAAGTTACCTCCCGGAAACTACCACAAATTAAGAAGAAGAAGAAGGAGGAGGAGGCCAGCATTAAGAGAATGTTCTGGTTATTGTTTGTATTTTTTATATTTTATTTTTATTTTTTCTTTGTGTTTTTGTTGTGTAGTTTGATAATGGCGGAAATGGAAGTTAATATAATATTAGGTTATCACCAAAGTTTTGTTGACAGATTATGGGCCAGTAGGTGAACACTGTTTATGATAATCAAACTTTCGAGTTCCAACTACTCTTATCATTCTCATCAAAATGGTTTACAAATCGACAAAACATTTAGAAGAAAACAAATTTGTCATACAGAAGAAGAAGGAAAAATGGTATGCCAAAAATGCTTGTCTTGGCTCAGGCTGTCCATTAGATTTTCTATGGGAAGCCCTCTGATTATCCAATGAAAAGCTGACACTTTTGCAATAAAAAGATCCGTGTTTGTCTCGTCCAATTAAAAGCTCACACTTCTTTTACGTGATACATGTCTTCACATTTTGCTTATACTTTGACACGTAGATGACAGAGTCTTTGAAAACTGGGCCCTTCAGAGTTTGACACATGGCATAGAACGCCACAACTATTTGCAACGTCTCTTGACATGTTGGAATGCCACGTGTGGACATGACAAAGTTGACAACCTCACCCTGCAACCGACTAGCTTTCTTTTGGGCCAGAACTACGTGTTGACAGGTTTCTTATGGACCTGGCGATGTGTGGGCTTGTAGTATGGGCATCTATCCAAAAACAAACCCCTTTTATTTAATAATAGCCTAAGCTAGAAAGTACCTTCTTCTTCTTATTCCATTTGTTCCCTTCTTTTTTTTTCTTTTGGGTGTGCGTGTGTCTAAAAGGTGAACAACATATGCTCAAACTGCTAGTGTGCCTAAATAAATTTAAGTTTTCTGCATAGGGGATTTTTTTTTTTTTTGGGTAATAATTCTAGATAGGAGATTTACGTGTACAAAATACAAATGAAACTAAACTTAAATGGTTAAATATATAATGAGAGTTAATTGAAATTATTACTTTACATTATTAAATTTTAAATGAATTAGTTCTAAATTTAATAAAATTTGATCTCAATAAGCATATAAACTTGAATTATCACTTGTGTTGAATTTTTAATTTAATAGTTATAATTGAAATTATTTTCAAAAATATTAATATTAGTGTTGATGCAAAAATCAACACTCATAATTGTCACCCTCTTTCACTGTTAATTAACCTGTGATGCCTGCAAAGGAATAAATACATGAAGAATCTTGAGGTATTGGTATGGTACTGGTCAAAGACACTCCAATGCCCAAGCTTCTATGGTAATTGCCAGGTTGATACTCTATGTAAACTATTGTATGCCTACTTTAATCTGGTAGTGGGAGGAGCTTTTACAAAGTGCCTTCGAAGTAGATTTCTTAACCCTAATGGGCTAGACTATAGAGATATTATTTCATTCAACTAAGGAGATTATCTTTTAACTTAATATCTTTCTTCCTTCTTTACTATTTTTCCTTGATCTGTAAGGTTCGTCATTATTAGGAAAGAGAATATTTCTTTAATTTAATTACTTGATATCCAAGGTTTGTATCATGCCCAAGATATTTAGGATATGGTAATGTTTCTTTGTATCGATAACTTAATGTTAAAGGCAATAATCTATTAGGCTCTTTCGTATGAAGCATAAGATTAGTGTCGAATTGATTAGTGAGGTTGGAATAGATGTATAGGTATGAATAGAAATAGATGGGTTGAAATACTTTATTTAGTAGAGTTCATTCAACATAAGACCATTCATCCCTTCATATATCACTTTATAAGATTGACATAACATTGGTTGGAATAGAACATGGGTTGGAATAGGATAAGGGTTAGGATATGATGAAATTTGGAATATGATAAAAGGTTGGAATAGCATGAAAGTTGAAATAGGATAAGGGTTAAAATAAAATAAGAATTGAAATATAATAAGAGTTGAAATAAGATAAAAATTGGAATAAGATAAATATTGGAATAGGATGAAGGTTAGGATAAGATAAAAGTTGGAATAGGATGAAGGTTGGAATAGGATGAAAGTTGAAATAGAATAAAGGTTGGAATAAGATGAGGGTAGGAATAAGATAACGGTTAAAATATGATGAAGGTTGGAAAACTCTAATGCTTAGACATATCTCTGAGGGACCATCATCAGGGTTAATAGACATTTTTATCCAATCACAATACCTATGTTTGGGTCAAATCAACCTTTTTTGCTGAATTGGAAGGGTAATTCGAATAAGACTCCCTACCAAATGGCTCTTTCATTCATTTTTTCTTTAAGGTACATAATTTATCCCATACAATTAGAGTTATACAATTTTTATTTTTATTTTTTGGTCATTGAAAATATATATATTTATCATAGATATATGTTTTACTATTTTTGTTTTCAAAAAACTATTCTTGAGCAATTCTACACACTCATATTTTTAAAAATACAAATTTTCATTCTTCATTGTTATTTTACAAAATCATTTTACAGAAATCATTTTGTGAAGCATTGCTGAACAGCCCTAACTCTCTTTTTTCCTTCTTGTTTATACCTTCCCTTCACCAAATATAACCCAAACTTTCAGAATTCATCTACAATAAGGTTAAATTATAAATGTTTTCCCATAATTGCTTTTTTCTTTGATTAATATACCACTAAAAGTCAACATGTAAACAAAATAAAAAGTTGTTCGACAATCAAACTAGGCATATATACCAAAACGAATATATACGTCAGTGATTAGTCTGAACATTGAAATGAATCCAAATTGCTGGTCTTCAATGTTTCAGAGGTCAACAACGTCCTAATTTTAATGGTTTATTATTATTATTTTTATTACTATTTTATTTTATATTTATTATTATTATTATTATTATTTTTGAATGGGCTAGAGGGTCTTTTTCATTCTTCATATGAGTGACAGTGCATCTTTTTCTTTTTTGTCAAAACTTGTTGAAAGATGGTGTAGATTGGTCCCCCTTTCACTTTTTGTGCCAATAAAAGAAAACTACAGCTTTAAGATCATATAGTAAACATTTATCTGTGACACGAGAAGTATTGCATAGCGAAACGAGAGGCATAGCATTATGAGAAAAAGTTACTCACTTTCTGTCACGGGCATGTTGCTTAACCTGGTAATTATTTCCTTTTTTTTTTTTCTTTTTTTTTCAAGAATTTGTATCATAATCCTAATTGTCATATAAAAAAAAATCATCATTATCAATTTGAAAAAAACCTTGGAGCTCTCTCTCTCTCTCTCTCTCTCTCTATATATATATATATATATATAGATTTCATTGTTGTTCTTCAATCTTTAATCCCTCCCTCTCTCTATATATATATATATATATAGATTTCATTGTTGTTCTTCAATCTTTAATCCCTCCGACATGAGAGGTTTCTATTTATTTATTTATGACTCTATAATTTTAACAAAAGTCATAAAATTCCTACAGAAAAAGTACATGTGTGTGAAAGAGACCATATTAAAATTAAGGATTCTTGATGCTTATTTACCAAATAAATGAATAAATAAAGGATTCCTGATTAAATATATTCTTTAGAAAATCTTTTGTTAATTAAGAGAAACACTATATTCTATTAGAGAGAGAGAGAGATGCTATAATTAAGGTGTGCCTTCGTGAGGGGAGGTATTATTTTTCTTTGAAAAGATTATAGGCCTGAAAGGTTGAATGATATTTGATTTGAGTACCACTTTAATCCAAAACCTCAGGCTAAACCTTGCATGTGAATCTTTCACTTTTCTTTTTCTTTTTCTTCATCATTTTCTTTTTTCTGTATATATGAATCTCTGGGTTCTTTTTTTTTTTTTTTTTTTGAATAATAATAAAGAAAAACAGAGATGAACATATATAATAATTGTGGAAAAAATAAAAATCAGAAACTATATAACCAATGTCTAAGATGATCATATATTTTATATTTTAAAATAAATAATATGCGAGTACTAAAATTTCTATAAATTTTATTGACAATACCGGTGTGTTCTCTTTCTTTTTCTTTCACCCTAAGATTCTCTATGTTTCAAGTATAGGATAAAGTCTTTGTTCAAATTTTGTGGTTTATATTTTAAATGTGTTCTTAAAAATAAAAATAATAAAAGTAATAATTCAGAGAGGGTATTTGTTAGATAAGCACAAGTCATATGGTTCACAGTTATCCCAAAAAAAAAAAAAAAAAAAAAATTCATGTGGTTCACCTACTGGTCTTAATTTTTCAACCAAACTTTGGTGATCACTATAACATTTATTAACTTTTTTTTTTTTTTTGCTTTATAATTTGTATTGATGAACATCATTTATTAACATTCTCATCATAAAAATGACTGCTCAAAACCAAAGAATAATCTGCATTAATGACCTACTTTTTTTTTAAGTAAGCCATTTTCCATTGCTTTATTGGTCAATTTGGCTATCTAAGCACAACTTGCTTTCTTTTTTGGGCAAGTTATGAACTTTCAAATGATTTAAAAAATGTGTAGTCGTTGTTTGGGATGTTTTTATTGGTAACTTATCTTCAAGAAAAACAAAAATTAAAAAAAAATTACTTCTCTCTGTCAGTGTCACACTGCCAACACATATATATTTTTTTTTAATATAAAATTTACAGTGACTTTTTATTCTTTATTATTTATCATTTATCATTTATTTACTAACCCAATAAAAATAAAAAATTGTATGAGAAAGCTATGAATTAGACAAGTCATACGTATAATTGAAATTATTAGTTAAAAAAAAGAAAAAGAAAAAGAAAAATGGGCATAAAATAAATGAAGCCCCCAAATTCAAACAGAGACCAAGTGAATAAGATCCCATCTATCACTATCTTTCTCAGTTCTCGTCCCTGTACGGCCTTCATCGCTTGGAACATTGTTATTAAACTTCCACTTCACAAGTTCCACCATTATCAAACTACGAAAAAAGCAACCCAAAAAAAAAAAAAAAACAAAAAAAAATTCCAAACAGTCCCTAATGCTGGATCCAGCAAACGATTTGCTTCCTCCTCCTTCTTCCCCAACCAATTCCTCCATTTCCTCCTCCGATCTCGACACTGAGGTAAGTAAACGGCACCATTTAATGGCCATTTCTTATCTAAGCTTTTTTTTTTTTTTGAATTTTAATTCTTATGGGGATTTTATGCAGTCTACAGGCTCATTCTTCCATGACAGAAGCACCACTTTGGGAACACTTATGGGTGTGAGTTTCCCGGCGATCACTTTCCGAGCACCGTCGCAGCACCATCGGGAAATCCATGCGGCTTCATCGTCGGCCGCCGCTACTCCTTCGTCGATGAATGCATCGGGGAAGAGCAAGAAACCTAAGAAGAAGAAAAACTCGGCGGCGGCGGTTGTGGTGGTCGAGAGACGGAGGAGATGGTGGCGGCTCTGCAGAGACGACGGTGCGAAACCGGCTTCGCTGGGAGAGTTTCTTGAGGTGGAGAGGAGGTTCGGAGACGGTGCGTTTTACGGTGCGACGGCGGAGCTTGAAGGTGTGGCGGTGGAGGAGAACCAGCAGAGGAATGGTGGTCGGGTTTTGTTCGCCGACGGGAGGGTTCTTCCACCGGCGGTGGATGTTGATGAAGGTACATCGACGACGGCTGGTGCGCTTTGTAGATTTCCGGTTATGCTCACCGGGATCTGCAGCGGCGGTGTGGGATAAAAAGAAAAAATATGAGAATTTTTATTTTCAAATTCACTCTCTTTTTAATTTTTAAATTTTAAATTTTAAATTTTTATTCTCACTTTAAAAATTATGTTTGTAGATTAATTGATATAACAATAAAATATATATATATTCTTTTAGTATTTGTCTTGTTGCTTTTAGTTTCTATAGGTGGTAAAAAAAAGCATGGTTTGGCTTTGGCTTTTGGGACTTGCTTTTTTTTGTTTTTTTTCCCTCAAATTTTCATTTTTTTTTTAAAGAAATGATTATGCACCTGATAATCAATACTCAAAGTTATCCAAAATTTGATAAAACGACTTAGTTTATGTTGTCACTTTCAAATAATACTTTTCTATAACTTGAAATTTGAGCAAGTCATTGGCTACTTTACAAGTTGCCATTGGAAGTTTTCATGGAGGAGGGAGGCCAAGAGTTTCAAACAAATTTTGGTCCTAACTTGTGTGTAAATTTTGAATATTTTAAATTTCTACGATCCTTAAATAGTGTGTATCTTTCTCGTATATAGATTGATTTGTTACGTGGATGGAGATTGATTTGACACGTGTTTGTTAATACGTACCCGGATTGAACTGTGAGTAGTAGACTTAGACTTAGACTTAGACTTTTATGCTCATGACAAAAACAAACAAGACTTTTATGCTCTAATTATATGGATATTATTTCTTTGTATACTTAATAGGAATTGAATATGAGAGATCAATTTAGATAGGGAAATTCTATGGGTTATGATGAGAAGAGCACACATAGATTTGTAAGTGTTACTAGGTGGATATGCGTTTGTGGGAAGTACATGTGTTGTGGTTTTTTTTTTTTTTTTTTTGGTAAATAGAAGTACATGTACTATGGTTCAATCTCTAGGCATTAATGATTATTGTATATGATAAGGCTAATAATATGCATGTATATTATATCTCACCACCATATATGATAATCACCTATAATTTTATCCGAGAAAATAGTATATAAATGGCTTCCACAATTAATGGGTTTAATAAGAATATTGTATTTTCCAATCACAAAATTTATGTATTACACTATTTATAAATATATTCTTCAAAGAAAAAACTATTATTAAAAGTATATAAATGCTTGAAACTTGCTTAGTATTTAGAGATTACATTCTCTATTGACAAACTAAAAAGTTTTTGGAAAGTTTAATTATTTCTTATTATGGTATGGATATAAAGTAATAAACATGATCGTCCGTATTGTATGAATCTGTTTTTACAATTTATTAATTTTTTGTTTTAATGGCATAATTTAGAGAGGGAAGGCAATTACCGAATTGACATTTCTTCTGAAAAGTGGAGCCTGGGGTTTATCGAGTTTCAGCAGTTTCTGTATTCAATTTCAATTGACTCCTCATCAGTGATTACTGCTAAACATGCATTGGCCAAATAGTCAAAATGTCTGATAAAAGGTTCTACTTTTGCCGATTTTGATTTGCCATAAAGGTGTCCCTAGCTCTCTTATCTTTATGGTAATAAGTCAATTGCTTGTAATTAAAGCCCAAAAACTAAAAAAATTTAAAAATTTAAAAAAAAAAGAAGAAGAAGGGTCAATCACTTTGGATTGAGGAAAACCCATTTGGACTTTCTTTAGTCTTAAAGAATAGGAACTATTGTAATGCATAATAGACCATGAATTTGTCAATTTCATAAAAATTTATGTAATCCATCTTTAGTTCTATTATATGCTTAAATAATGCTTCAACCCCGAAAAAGAAAAAGAAAAAGAAAAAGAAAATTCTGTTATATGCTTTGGTCACTTTCTTCAAGGAATATTTAACTTGGATTGTTATCATGGAGAGGAACAAATAATTTACTTCTCATTACCCAAAAAACTAATAATAATAATAATAATAATAATAATAATAATAATAATTTACTTCTACCCTCTCCTCGATTTAAAACGGGCAATGGTCAATCTTTTTTCATGAAAATAATAATAATAATAGTATATAATAATAGAAGAGATTTATTATATTTATACCCAATAATATAGTTTTTATTGTTGGACTAAAATTTGTAAATTTTGGTTTTGAATTAAGATGCAGGAATGTTGGGTTAATTATAAGTTTGGGGTGTAAAACCTTTGATCAAATAAGTTTTAAGGTTGAACTATAAGAGGGTTTTTTTTTTTTTTTTTTTTTTTTTTTTTTTTTTGCTCAGTTAGTGGAAAAGTTATTTGTTTTATTCAATTAACTGGAATTCACATAATGAATAGAAAGCACATGTATCATCTTTTTATCTCTCACAATATATAAAGCCTAATGCACAACAATGCGTTTTGGGTTTTTGGAACAGTTTAAATCGTTTTGATAATAATAAATTTAATTTGTTATGCCGAGAAAATCTATGGTTCAAAGCTGTATAACCCTTCCCTATAAGCCCATAAAAGAGAAAATTTTAAACTTTTTAATTATAGAATTGTATAGAATATTAAAATAGTAATAATTTTTAATAACTCATTGGTTCTATGTAGCATGAATTAATTGTTTGATATTTATTCATCCAAAAAACAAAATCACCAAAAAGATGAATTAATTGACATTTTTTTGTTGCATTGATTATCATCTTTGCTTCAAGTTAAAGAAAAAAAAAAGAAAAAAAAAAAAAGATTATCATCTTTGTCAAAGAAGAAAAAAGGGCAAAACCACATTTTTTGGAGATAAATCAATCAAAATCGTATCGTGACGTTTATGATAAACGGTAAATGTCAATTTGATATGTCCCCTCAGATATACAGTTGTTTTTTTTATTTTATTTTTTTATATCATTTACAAAAAGTTCTCACCATTTTAATATTTCAAATTTATAATTTTTTAAATATAAATATAAATAATTTTCAAACTGAGCCATGTTTAATTTAAAAAAAAAAAAACTATTTAAGCAGTAACGATAGTGATTTCACTCTTAAGATTAAAAAAAAAAAAGAAAGAAAGAAACTATTAAGTGTAACTAAATTGTTTGCAAAATTAAAAAAATATATATTTAATAGATTAAATAAAAAAATAAATTTTGAAATTTATCACATTAATGATGATCGTCGATTAAACTGTTTCTACCAACATGTTAATTTTTAATTAATTACATTTGATTTTTGTTTCAATTTTTTAGAACCAAGATCATAAAAGGGAAAAATAAATATGTGTAACTTTCAACCAATCAAATTACCACATCACGGCAAATAGGATTCAGTGGTGAGGGTCACTATTGATTACAAATAAAATTTCTCAAAAAAAAAAAAAAAAAAGGTTGACAGAGAAAAAGGATGAAATGAAGAAGCCTTCAATAATAATTTCCTCATAAACAAAATTCAACATAATTAATTAAGCTGATTTTTGCAACTTATTAATTTCCGGAGACAAAAATTGATAGTATAAGGTGGGGCTAGTCTTACGACAATAGAATCTGACAGGTAATGCAACAAAGTTGAAAAGGGTCCTCCTTTTGTTTGTATATTTTGTTTTTGGTCAAGTACCAAGAGACGAACCACTCACATTTCATTTTCAAATACAAGTGGGAAAAGATAAAAGAAAACAACTAGTCCATCCCATGTTTTTTCTAATTAAAGAGATTTTTGAGAATAATAAATTACCTACTTTTCGAAATATTGGACCAGCGGACCACAATCATATGGATAGCAAATAATACAATATGTATTAATAAAATTTAATTCTTCCTGTTACACATATAATTTGGATGAAATATTGCATGTAATCGACACCAGCTGCCTAATAGAAAATTACTTATAATGTATATATATATGACACATTTTCTTTTTCACAAATTTGAATAGAATTCTTCATCAAATAAGGAACAGTGAACAATCTACCCAATAATTTCTAAATCTAAGAGGAAAAATAAGCCCCAAAAATTAACATTAAAATATATATATATATATATTTCTCGTTAATGACTACATGGGATTTTTTTTTTTTTTTTTCAACTTTCAACAATGGTTTCTAAAGCAGGCCTCCAAGATCTTTGCTTTGAATATCTCTTTACTGGTTCTAAATTGATAGGAGGAATAGTAGTACTGTTATCCAAATTCTTAGCTTCTGAAGGGAAAATACAAAACTCACCAAGAACAGGGAAAATCTTGCCAAAGTTGGTACTGAAACTTCCATTTCTGAGTGCTTTGGAGGTTTTGTAAGTGATAGAGCTCATCTCTTCAAAGGTTAGAACAGAGTAAAGAAGATCCATAGGAAGAAGAAGGTAGAGTTGCTTTTTCTCTAGCTCTTCATCAGCTGAAAGGCCTTGAATCCGATTACCAACTTTGAGACTGTTCAATTCGCAGACAAACTGGCCTGGGTTTTCAACCATTAGCTCTGCCGCTTTTACTGGTCTGGTGTAGATTTCTATTCTTCCTTCTGTGGATACCACTTTCCTTACCCCATTGTTTGAGATTATAGATGGAGCACAAGATGCTATATTACCCATTAGAGAAAAGAGAAAGACAGAGTCACAGAGAAAAAAAGAAAATGGATACTTTTTCTCTATGGAGTTTGATAAAACTTGTTTAGCAGCTGATGGCGAAACTGACAGTCACTTTGAATATAAATGAGTTTGTGGATGCAAGATGGTGGTTGGCAAAGAAGAGAGAGAGAGAGAGAGAGAGAGAGAGAGAGACAGAGAGATGGTCCTCTACTCCTTTGTCAGCTAGTTGAGGTTTGGTAGCTTAATAGCTGCACCAGTAGACTCAAGGCAGACAGGGAAAGGAAGGGATGGGAATACATTTTATATCTGATTGTTACAAGGTTAATAAATCATTATGGATCGAACATGGTTTATTTTGACGGTGTACACAATTCTATATGTAATTTGGTTACATATAATACTTTATCCAAAGATGAGTGAAACAGGATTACATGTCACTAGTGGCATTAAAACATATATTTATTTTGTAAGGCCGAAATGTTTATCTTTAATGTTGCAAAAAATTGTAGGTTATTTGGTTTACATGGTTGTATGTGATTATTATTTGGGTAACTTTCTTGGAGGATGAGTGAAACAGGTTATGTGGCATTCAAAGCATACAGAATCTATACCTTCATTTTTGAACTTTAAACCAGAACTTTGTCTTCTTTGATTGTAAGTAAGGAGTAGCTTCAATGCTTCTACTGTTGATGAAAAGGGATGACATGATATTCTAATTCCTATAAGAAACAAGAAAATATCTTGGAAGTCACATATGTTGATTGCAAAACCAAAAATGCAGTAAATTATCAGACTTACTATTGCACACTGGTTGCATGAAAATCCAATGGAGACAGAGCTGTCACCCTAACAAACCCTACGTTTCTTTGAAAAAATGAAAGTAAATGTTATTTTATTAGTATTTCTTATTTGCTAGTAAGGTTTGCACATGGGTGAGGCATGGAGGAACTGTTTGGTAATATAGGAGACCTCGGTTAAGGACACTACCAACCTAATCATTGGATATGGTGACTGGCAATTTCCTGATATGATTCCAACACTGGAGTCACCTAATCCATAATTTTACAACTATATATATATATATATATAAATAGTGAGAGAGAAGGAACTAAAAAACATATTAGTATGCAAATAACTTTCAAAGATATGAAAGGACTATCTATACAAATTGCTAAATTGTCAAATCTTTTTTTCTAGGTACGCAGTCACTCTTCAATGCTAGGCTGCTAGCTTCACAAAATATTCCATAAATCCATGTTACTAATGATTTCAAACCATTTTCTTAAATGCAGATCAGACTAAGTTTTTTCCACTTTAGAAATATGAACAGGTTGAACAGCTTGTTAATTCTTAAATTTTTTATTCTTATTTGAAAAAGAACAAAAATCTCAAGTCAAATGAGTTCTTGATCACTCCCCACAACCACCAACGAAAAAAAAAAAAAAAAAAAAAAAAGGAGAAAAACATCTGCCTTCTTTCTAACCCACCTACTATGGAAGCCATTTTATGTTTTGGCAGACATTTAAGCAAAATAGGAAGGTTATTTTCCAATTTTGCCATTGAAACATGCTTATTGGACGAAATATTCCCTAAAAACTGTACTTAATATGCTAGGGATGAGGGCGGAGGTAAGTGTTACGGCTTTTTTAATGTTAATGATTTTATATTCTAGTGATTAAATATTTTATTTCTTTCTTAATTTTTGTGTTTTAGGATACGAAAAATCCATTAGCAGCTTGAACACAGATGAGTGTAACAGACTGAGAAACTAATGGTTGGCAATTTGCAGGTTGGATTCTGAATAAATTTGATTTTCGTCCTAAAATAGAATACATTCAAGATCCAGACCTCAGAATGTTTGTAAGAAGCTGGACATACTTCCGACGACAAAATGCCAAAAGAGTTATCAATATTTTTGGTTTTAAGGCTGGCAAAGCTGAAACACCAAATCTGCTAGCATGGAGACCATATTTTAGTAGGTCCCCTTGATCCCTCATGTGAGTTGTATAGGAGACTAGTTTTAGGTATTGATGTTCAAACTTCTAACTTTTCTTTCATGGAAACTACCATGAGAAAAACCCATGGTAAAAAAATTTCTGCAAAAAGTCCACAAAATTTCTGGTTTTGTACTGGGTAAATAATGAAAAAAAAGGGTACAGTATACTGAGGAAATTCCTTAGAGATGCAATTCCTCAAAAGCTGCAACAAATTCTGTGGGACTCTACTCTGTGAAACGGTAAAAAAAAATGCATCCCAGAGAAAGCCCCGGAAATTTTGGTTTCAATAGATTGACTAAAGCACAGTTCTTAATGGGTCTGTCATCATGTATTATTCTCCCAATAAACTTTTTTCTTCTTTTTACTTTTTGCCCCTATTTTTCAAATCAAACTTCTGTCTCCCCTGTCAACCAAAACATATACATGCATACCATCTAAAACTAGTTTCACTGTGTTAAAAAACTTTTTCATTAAAGTATTTCATATTTTTCGGAGTCAAGTATGCAATCCTCTACAGTGAGCTAGAACCTATGCATGGGAATAACCATTCTTTGGGAAATTCAGTTTTCTGCATTTGCAAAGTATATGACAGACTAATAAAACAGAATGGTTCTCTTCTTTTCTGATATTTTTTATTTTTCTTTTTTCCTTGTTTTCTTTTGGGAGGGCATATTTGGGATAATTGTTCTTTACAAAGTCACTACCTATACAGTGCTAGTTGAGCTTCATACTTGTTGAATTTTTTAGGTTATAAAACATTGAGGAAAGTGAGCTTCAATTAACCTGTTCGCCACTGGTCAGGCGTCTCTTCTCTTCCTCAACTTGTTCAAGCAAGGCTTCAAGTTCTGCTTCTGACAGACCTTCTAACCGCTTCTGCAAATCCAAAGTGAGGCCTAAGTCTGTGTTAGAGATATATACAATGGGAAGCAACTCTACAATGATACATGCATGCATATTTCAGGACCAATATAGTTGGGGAAAAAAAAATTGTACCTCCATGACTTTGTTTTCATAGTCACGTAGTTGTTGAGCATAAGTCATCTCCTTATTTGAAACTCTAAATATATAAGTTGAAATCCACCCAATAGTCAAGCCTAGCACCAATACCAGCTGAACTACATTTCCTGCTTGTAAGGGATCAACTCCAGCAAACTGAACAAGAAAACATAGCATGAAAAATTGACATGATTAGATAATATAGTTGAATGCATCAATGGAGGCATATATACTACATCAGCTATGTAACTGGAAATGAAGAACGTAATTATGAAACATGCATATCAAATATGTTATAATTATTACATGTAACAATTTCTCAGAATATACATCCAAATCTTCTAATTCAAACTACATATTTGGTAAATGAGTTAGAATGAGCAAGAATGTAAAGAAAAAGGAACAGGTATCAAGTGGAAGTAAAATTTAGAATAATTTGATAAGAAAAAGAAAGGTACCTCTAATCCACTTTTCAAGCCAATACCAATAACAGTTACTCCAACTCCAATCAATAAAACATCTTTTCTCGAGTATCCAAATGGTGTCTGCTGTAAAATCAACGAAAAAGGTATACCACTCAGATTATTTTCTTCTCCAGATGGATATGGCTGTTAGGGTGACACCGAAATCAAATAGTGAACGCGTTTATTGGACTCAAAAGTAGAAAAGTTTTGTCTTTCTAACTCTTAACTTCTAAGATATATTGACATTTAGAATTCCAACACTCCTGTATAGACCAGATAGAGCAAAATATTTAATCCTTTTCCTCAAGTGTTGGAAGATAGAAACTTATATTGGATAATCTTTTTAAAAGATAAACCTTCTGGCTCCTAACAGCGTTAGACCTAGAGAATTTGTGTTCCAGTTTCTGCACCTACATCTTCCAATATTTTCACAAGGAAGAATAACTCATTAAGATTCAAGTGTCAAATTTCCCTTTTCTCTTCCTTTTATATCTCACTGCTCCAAGTCATTCTTATTATATATTTATAAAAAAATAAAATTAAAAAAAAAAATAAAAAAAAAAAAAGGAAAAGGACAGTATACAGCATGACAATCTGCAAGTAGGTGCAAGACTGTACGGTAGAGGACAAAAGGAATGCTACTTCAACCCTTTAAAACAAAATCATATAGATTATGCATGATATATTTTTAATCAGAAACTGGTAAAACATATACTGGATATGCAAGCTCCTTATCCATATGGAAATACAATTCGAGATAAAGGCAGGAGGAAGGAATTTTGTAAAGATAACGTTTTTTTTTGAAAGAGCACAAGACTAGAAATCTAGATATTGCTTCCTCCATGAAAATTTAAATAATTTTATTATCTAATAAAAATAAAACAAAACAAAAACAAAGAAAGGTTCTCTGCCAAGTGAAAACAATCTCTGTAGGTTTCTTGAAACTTACGTTAGAAGATAAACATATAAACTTTTAAATCTAGCCAGTGTTAAGAATATTAGAGTCATAATATTAAGTATAATTATTATTTTAATAAGGATAGTTTAGTTTTTTACTTTGCTCGTTAGCCTGTAGAAATTCTCTTTGTATTATTGTTTAGCTGATAATTTCGCAATAAGAAAACCTTGCATTCTTTTCTCACTTCCTCTTCTTTCTTTTGGTTTGCTTTGTGATGAATATCTTAACAAAGAATTATATTGGATATGGAATTTATCAGAATAAAAAACCAAGAAGTTTTTCAATAAGCACACAGCATGTCTAATCTTATATACATCCTAAAGCTGAAATAACCTATAGAAAAGGCCAGCATATATAATGATTTCAGTACTCCTAACCTCCTCCACCAAAAATAAATTAGTTCTTTCTATGATCTCTGGTGTTAAATTTAAAAGTAATTGTTTAGACCAGGCAATGGCACATTGGAAATGTAAGAGAGATAGCAACTCCTTGGCCATTTGGAATTAAAATTGGTAAACAAATGAAAAAGTCATTCTTTCTGGTAAGCACGCATTCCTTTAATCTCTATGTATAAAAGACAAATAAATTTATGACGAGCTGACAGAACAAGCAAATGCAATAAGCTCTGACAGCATAGAAAAAAGATATTGCAGGGTTCAGTTGTTAGTAGTTGCTCATACATGCCTTGGCCTGATCCGAGGAGTCATCTTTGCTGTCACTGGAGTTTGAAGAATTGCTACTTCTGGGGATGGTATATATGACCCTTTTTGAAGTTATGCCTTCAGATCCTCTTGGCTGAAAAGGGAATGCTGTCTTCATATAAAAGCTCTGACATACGGCATTTCCTGAAAAATTAGATATAAGATGAAGCATAATCAGATAAATGAAATGGTTTCACAAGCAAAGAACTTGATTTTGATAGCACCAATTTACATTGGAAAGGTTATATTGGAAGCACTTCCCAGTATTTCATATTGCACATGGAAAATAGGGAACACAAGTGGAAATACACTTGAAACTTCCAAAATTGTCATATATACGTGAAATACTTATTTCAAAAATTTATAATACTAGATTTGCTAGACCAGTACATGAACTCTGAGAATAGAAGTATACAAGTTAACCACAAAAGTAAAACACCCCCACTTTTTAAGTAAAGCCAAAAATGCAAAAGCTGGAATAATTCAAGAAAAGGCATGTGAAAATGAACAACAATCAAACTCACCTCTCACCAAACCATCAAAAGCTCTCGCCCTAGCTCGAAGATGTGGAAGAGCCAAAATACCCACAGAGGAAGTCACTCCCTTTTCACATAATATTCCGGCATTTGTGATATTTCCAGGAGTAACAATGGCCATCCCTGCAATATTCTTCTCAGGGAAACCAAAAATTTAATTAAAAAAATCTTAAAAAAAAAAGAAAAAGAAAAAAAGAAAGCGATCCAAAAGCCAAAAATAAAATAAAATCCAACTCATTTGAGCAACTGGTGAAAGACCCAAAATCAGGAATAAATGTTCTGTTAACAATTTTAGCCATTTTTCCATGCTGACTTAGTAGTTTTAGCATACTGACTCAGAGAGTAAAACATACCATAATGAAACTTACTCATGGAAAAAATTGAAAATATAAGAAAGAAACAAACTTTACAGTGAAAATGAACAAAATTGAAGCAGAAAAATGAAGAAAGAATACCAGTTTGCAGGTAGAAAGAGCCGCAGCTAGAGACCGATTACCGTTAAATGGATTGCAGATGAATGGTAAACAAGCCCCCTATCCATCCATCGCCGGATCACAACTCCTCTTTTATGTGGGTCCCGCTTTTTTAAATATCGGAGACGGGCTTTGTACAGCCATGGCCGGTTTGGCAAATTTTTATTTTCATAATTATTTTATTGAAAAAAATTCACAAACTCCTTCGATTTGATAAAATATTAAAGACCAAGTTTTCAAATTTGTTTGGAGTGTTTAAAAATAAGACCAAGTTTTCAAATTTGTTAGGAGTGTTTAAAAATATAACCGATCTAATAAAATTATTTATTCAATCTAATTTTATTTATTTAGTTTTGATTCGATTGGATTGAATTAAAAATTTAAAAATTTAATTGGATTGGATCAATTATTTGTTTTGATGTTTTGATGTTTAAAAATAACTAACTTAAACGATCAAATTAAATATTTATACAATTCATTCAAATTTTATTAAGTATATAATATTTTTTGACTAGGTTATAAATTTCAAATAAAATATACTACACAAGATTATTTATCTTATGACAAAATAAATTTGAAAACCTTGAGCGGTGAATGATGTTTTATTAAACCTGATTGGAGCCTATAATTTTTTTTTTTTGGGCTAATTAGCAGTTTGTTACTAACTGTTTGCATAATTCCATTTTGATCTTTAACCTTTTCTTTTTATCATTTTCATCTCTAAAATTCAGTTGTGGTGCATTATTAGTCAATAAATTATTTTTAGTCTAATTTTTAATGATTTTAAAGCATGCAATGCACTTAACATATATATGAAAAGTTTTTATGAGGTTGTTTGGTTTTGCATATTTATAAATATAATTAGATATAAATTAACTCAAAAATAATAAAATATGTATACTTGGGGTAAACTAGATGATATCTCTAGTATTATTATTATTATTTTTATTATAGTAAATGCGCTACACGCTTAAAAATTGCTAAATTACATTATACAAATTTTAAGGATGATATCTCTAGTATCGTTCTTTTCTTGTTATAGTAAATGAGCTACATGCTTCAAAATTTCTAAATCAAATTATAAAAATTTCAAAGACCAACAATATATTTAAAATTAAAATTTAGATGCCAAAATGATAAAATAGAAGGATTTAAAAATCAAAATGTAGATATGGTTGTAAAAAGGTAATAGCTCTTTTTTTTTTTTTTTAATTACAACTTTTGTTTTTGTTTTTTCCTATTCTTTTTAATTACATATCACAAATTATTTATTAAATTTTGGTTGCTTCATCAATTTTTATCTATTTATTTGTGTTCATTAATCTCTTTTCAGTGATTGAATTAAATCGTTTAATTTAACAAATTATAAATTACCAATATATGATTTAATTATATGATATTTAAATTTCTTATCACATATGAACTAAAATAAAAGAGAGTTTGTCAAGTTAGATTGGTCAGCCATAAAGATGAATGTCATATATTAAAAATCAAAATACATTTAAGTAAATATTTTTTCAAATTGGAATATTTCACTATGTAATTTTCTGTTTTATAATGGGGGTATTCCACCAACTATTTTTTTTTTTTTTAAATGACATAACAAGATTGTTTTTGTTTTTGAAGAAAAAGTCCAGCATCACTTATAAAATTCCAAACATTTACAACGATTTCCTATCTATTTTGTAAGCTATACCTAACTATCTTTTACATGCAATATACATATGAAAATTTCAAAATTTTTTTGTAAAAAAGAAATGAAACAAAACTAAAAATGAAGATGTGGGTGTATGAAAATAGAAAGACAGATTATGTAAACTAGAAACGCAAAAGCAATTATTTAGTGTAAATTTTTCCACTGAAGTTTTAACTACAAATCACCATTCACATAATGACAGGAATATATGAAAACATTATATACTTTAACAAATATTTCTATCCAACTCTCTGTACTTTGTTCCCCACTAATGTACTTTTGAGAATCCAACAAAGAGTAGGTGTATATTTGTGTGGTACTCTAGGAAGCGGTCCAAATAATCACAAAAACAAAACTTTATTTTACTCTTATGTATTTCACAAATAAAAACATACAAATATCAACATCAAAGTAACGTCATGTCGTTTTATTGGGGGTATTCTTTCTCTTTTGGACGTCGATCAAAGACAAAAGAGCAACTGTTTGTCGTTTGCATATAATTGGTGGAAGAAAGAAAGATTAATTATCAACATTGTTAGGGGTGAAAATGTAATTTAAATTGGTCAATAATTATAATTTAACATGTATGTACATGACTATTGCCACTTGTCACGCATAAATTGACAGCACACTTTGTATGACCAAAGTCGAAACCTTCTCTTTAAATTGAATTTGAAACTCTATGTATGAAACTTCGAATTTCTCTTTCACTCGCACAATCACACTAACTCAAAATTCGACATTAATTGCTTTTATATACTTTAAAAAAAAATGCTATTTTATAAATGTTATCATGAAATATCAACGATATGATTACATATATAATGGTGGGACATCTTTATGAAAGTTAGAGCAAAAATTTTTCATATTAAATATGATTTTACCAAACTCCAATGTACTGTTTTTTTTAAACAATTATCATGAATTTGAATGATCAATTTCAAAATTAAAATATTACAAAAATAAAAATAAAAATTGAAGATCAATAAAATTATTTTATATAAATTTTTATATGATCGATATTTATTCCATCTATCTTCAAAAGATAAAATGTTTATTGTACGTGATGATGAATAATATTAGAATTTTAGTTTTGAAATCAATAATGCTATATATAACAACTTCTTCACCAGTTATTTGAAAAGTCACCTATATGGCATTATTTTATTAATTTTGTAATAAAAAACCATCCAAATAACGATGATAATTATTTCAGATTCAACAAGATTTTACTTTAAATTTTTTTCCTAATTTATTAAAAGAAAATTTTTATTATTTTTTAATCATTAATTAAATGGCCACATCAATTAGTATATAACTGTTCAATAGGAACCAGGATTTGCTGACGTGTAACAACAACAGAAACGCGTAGGCCAGGTGTCCTATTCTTATACAATTAAAGCCTACGTCACGTTCCAACTTTATTTAAGTCTTTCAATATAATAATAATATATAATTTAACAGTGAAAATTGATATTTTCGCAAACGCCAAACAGAGCCTAACCCAATGATTAAAACCCAATTAATGTCTCTCTTAAATAACCGTCTTCTACAGCACGCATTTTACCCCTCCCCAAACGTCAAAAAAAAAAAAAAAAAGCCTTGCCCATCTATAATCATCATCATCATTCATCCATGGCTATCTCTCTCTAAAAGAAAATAAAAATCTCTCTCTCTCTCCCCCCTTCCTCTCTTTCTCTCTCTACATGTACATAGATGCGGCAGATTTCTTACTCGTCGGAATCCCTGATTATCCGTATGTAACCACTGTCGTCGTATTTTTCCGATGGCGATTGTCACCGGAGATCGGTACATCGAGAGGCTCGTGAAGTTCGTGGAGCAACAGGCCGGGCCTTTGATTGAGGGAACCTTGGTGTTGAAGCTCAATCCCGTCGGACTCCACTACGTACAGTCTCGGCTTGAGGCATTGAATGAGCTCGAAAGTCTCCTCGCCGGAGCTCCGGTTGATTATCTCCGTGCCTATGTTTCTGACCTCGGCGACCACCGAGCGCTCGAGCAGCTCCGGAGGATCCTTAGGCTTCTTACGTCGCTTAAGGTTGTGTCCGTGCTTCAGGCTCCGGCTAGGGACCCCACGCCGCTGTCACTGTTGCCTTTCGGGCGGTTGAGGGTTTTGGAGCTTAGAGGATGTGATTTGTCGACCTCGGCTGCTAAGGGATTGCTCGAGTTGAGGCACACCTTGGAGAAGATCATTTGCCACAATTCTACTGTGAGTTTTTTTTTTTTTTTTTTTGAATTGGTTTTGTTTTAGTGTGGTTTTTGGCTGTATGTTTGGTTGCGGAGAAAAGGGAGGAAAAGGAAAGGAAAATGGAAGTTTGTGGAGAAGGAATTGTGACTAAATGAATATGTACAATGCTATATTTTTGTTTTTTTGGGAAGATAATTAATAACACAACAACCTCAGTGAAATTGGAATTAATTACTTCTCTCTAGCTGCCATTTCCCCATTTGGATTCAAATTTGGGGTGTTTTCTTTTCTTTTCTGTTTTGTTTTTTCAAGCAATTTAAATGCAGCATTAATTGTCCGTATATATCTTTGATTCCTTAGGATTTATTTATCAGTTACATAAAGGAAGTTATTTCTGATTTTTTCTGTCTATATCTTTGATACCTTAGGATGCCCTGCGGCATATTTTTGCCAGTAGAATTGCAGAGATAAAGGGCTCTCCGCAATGGAAACGGTTGTCATTCGTTTCATGCGCATGCAATGGTTTGGTACTTATGGATGAGTCTTTACAGCTACTACCTGCTGTTGAAACTCTTGACCTGAGCCGAAACAAGTTTGCTAAAGTTGATAACCTTCGCAAGTGTGTCAAGTTGAAGCACCTAGATCTTGGTTTCAATCAGCTGAGAGCAATTTCATCATTTAGCGAGGTACTTTTTGGCTCATGGTTGTCATTTTATGGCTCTTGAGTGTCTTATGCTTCTTTTAGTCCGAAATTTACATTTGCTTATTGGTTATTGACTTATTATCATTACTGCTTTCATCAAATATATCTTTTTGTACTCTCGAGATTCGGTTGTTGTATTTGTTAGCAATTTAATAAAAATATGGCTTCAAGACTGCTTTGCAACCGAACAAGTTAGCTCAAGTTAAACATTGTTCTACTTGATGAGTAGGCGTAGCTTGTCCTATAATACACTTGACTAGCTGTCCATAACATTTTTTCATATTATTGCCCTGTCACATAAGCATTCCTTTTGGGCATAATTTGATGCATGTACTTGTGTTTGTTCCACATGATCAAACTAATTGTAGCAGCATCTCTTGTCTCATCCTTAATTGGTGTCACCCTCACTTAATTGATGTATGATTGGTTATTCTTCTGTCTTCAAAAGTCAATCTTAATTTCCTTGTATCTGCATAATTATTTTATGGGACATATTTTAATTTCCCAAAATATCATAGCATATTAGAAAGTTGGTCTTATCGCTGTCCATTTAATTTTATTTGAGCAATAATATTTTTTTTATCCACAAATTGTAAAATGGTTGGAAATAATGTGATGATTAATAACTTGAAGTTTGAGTTCTTTCCTAAGAAGTGTTTGACAATCACATTGCCAAGCTGGCTTCAATATTTCTTTAGTTATCCTTCAAGCATCTAATAAGCAAATTGTCTGATGAAATGCTCCTATGATTTTAAAGTCAAACATAGCTTATTTAGTATAAGTTAAATTTACTTGATAAACTCATATTCTGGAAAGTACTAATAAGTTACTTGATAAACTCATATTCTGGAAAGTACTAATAAGTTAATCTCCAAGTCGCAGGTGTTATTATTTGCATTTTAAATATGTTTCCTGCTGCTATAAACTTTTGATTTAGGAATTAGATTGGACCTATACACCGATGTTGTTGGACTATGCAGGTCTCCTGTCATATTGGTAAACTTGTTTTGAGGAACAATGCTCTAACTACATTTCGTGGGATTGAGAATTTGAAGTCACTTGAAGGGCTTGATGTTTCCTACAATATTATTTCCAATTTTTCAGAGTTAGAATTCCTTTCGGGACTTCAATTTTTACAAAACTTGTGGTTGGAAGGAAACCCAATATGTTGTGCCCGATGGTATAGACCACAAGTATTCGGCTATTTTAGTCATCCAGAGAAAGTAAGCATTCATATATTTATGTTCCCAGACCTTATAATCTTCTTGTTATGTATGCATGCGGTTGTGTTCTGTAATATCAAATTACATCATATAAATTGCTAGTCCTGTTGCACTGATTCTTTTTTATTTTTGTTGCATGGCTAAGTAGTTGAAGTTGGATGATAAGGAAATCAGCACCAGAGAAATGTGGAAGAGACAGCTTATAATTGCCAGGAGGCAGAGGCGACCTGCCAGCTTTGGGTTTTATTCTCCTGCAAAATGTGATGCCACAGGAGAGGGTTCTATCCACAGAAAAAGGGTAAGTGGTTGATATAGTCTATGGGAGTTTTCGATTCAATCACAATCCCCTCTTTTTCCCAGATTAAAGCAGTGAAGGATCTTGGGAGTTTAATATAAAATCTCTAATCTACTATCTCCTTTTTATTTTTATTTTTTCCGTTTCTCTCTCATGAGAAAAATGGTATATCCGATAAACTAGAGTATCAAAGCTTCTAGCTCAAAAAGTTCTTCTGTAAACTTTCTTAGATGGATCATTTCATTTTTGTTATATTGACTAGCACAGCTACTCTTGTTTTTGTCACTCCTGTACAGAAGAAAGTAACACGTCTTGCATCGATTGAGGGTGAAGAAGAAAGCACCTATCTAAATTCTGATGAAGAGTCTGTGTCAATTGATAATGAGATCCAAAGCAGAGAGGAAGCTGTTGTATCTGATAATGAAGCTGAAATAGTTGATTTGATGAACAGGGTTGAGCTAATGAAGAAAGAGCGTTCTATCCTTTGGTTACGGGAGTTTAAAGAGTGGATGGATCATACTTCTGAGAATTTCGTGGACCATACTAAATATTGTACCGCTATATTGGACCCAGGGAGAGAGAATTTAATTAAAACCAAGCCAAGCCATAGGCATTATGGGGAAAGTTCAAGATATGCCTCAGACTCTGTTCAAGCTTCAGGAGATGAAAGTAGTACAAATGTTTTAGAATCAGATAGTTCCTTCACTTATACAACTGCTGGTTTGCATGCTGAACAATATTTTGAGCGAACTGGTTTGGTGGGAAATACTGGTGGAGTTGGCCAAGCTGGCATGGGTAAAATGGATCTTAAGGAGGAGTATCTAAAAGCTTATCCATATGAAAGGATTAGCAGTGTATCTGCACAACCTAAAAGTTCCCGTGCTGATATCTTTGTTAATCAAGGAGGTCATAGGACAGCTGATAATTTGAGCATATCGCCACTAACGACCATTGATGATATTTCAGAATCTCATTCATCCTCTGCTTACCCTGGATCTCCACCTCATTATCAAGAGGATATTCTTCATCGTCGTCACTACTTGGAGGAAGAAATTCTTCAGTTATCTGCTGAGTCCTATTCGATAGCATCATCAGATAGTAATACTAGCTGCAGTCAAGATGATATTTGCGACTTTATGCCGTCAACATCTGGGACTGATCAAGCAATGAATGGAGAGTATTCAAATAACTTTGCCGAATGTCCCTATTTAAAGAATTTTGAGGGTAATTGTTATGGCCAAAGACATCAGATTTCTCATATAAGAGAAAATGGGCAACGTGCAACCAATTCATATGTAGATCAAATCTTTGGTAAGCAGAAACTTACAAATCCGGATCATTCTGTGCACTCACACAATGATATTCCTGCTGGTACTTGTGATGATGTCAACAAAGAGGATGATTTTTTTGACAAGAGAAAAAGCAGAAGAAAAACAAAAAGAAGAGTTATTTCACTGATAGATGATAATATTTCAGCTGGGAAGGTAGAAACATCCGAAAAAACAAATGGCAATCATGGTTTTCATGTTGCAGAAGGGGAACAAGAGCAACCAAGTAAAAGTATCTTTGGTAGTGATTTTCAAAAAGATATTGATAGGAAATATATACTGACAAGTAAAATTAGAACCCCACTAAATGAGGATGCTCTGGGATCTCCTGAGGCTAAATGCTTATCTCTGAGGTGTGATGATTTTATCAAGAACTATTTCAATACAAATGTTGCTGACTCAAAAAGTCATGAGATTTGTATGCAGTACATGCGTTGCTATTGTTTACTTGAGCAGGCTTTCCAGAGCAGAGAAAGGTAAAAAGATTTTGCCAATACTTTTTGGAATACAAGTTAACAAAATGGATATAGGAAATGTGGAAGTTCATATTTTGTAGTTATAAGAAGAATATCTTGCTGTTAGTAATTTAAAAACCATGAGGTGGTTGTATTGGTTGAGTTTATTATACTTTATGGAGTTTTCTCATGTAGGCTTTATCGTTAATTGATATTTGAAAGCCTTCTTTAATTTTTTCCTCAGACCAGCAGTTGTCTAATTCTAGATGACTGACTGCTTTATGACGAGCTTCCGTGTTTCCAGGCTTTGCTCGAGCATCTTCTATAACAGTGTTTTTGGTGTTTTCTTGAACCTTTTCCTTGTAAAAAAGCTTATGCTTTTTTCCTAAAAAATTCTTTTGTTTTCTATATTTTTGTTTGGCATTGATGTGGATTCTTGTTTGTACCTGCTTAGTTTCTATATTAAAAATGCAGCATAGATATAGTCATTTTTTTTTTTTTTTTTTTTGGGGGGCATGAAGTTGACTTCTGATATCCTTCTAATGTTGCCTTTTGAATTGCTTGTAATGCAATTTATGTTAATCCATAAATTTTGAGATGTTTTATAGGTCAGTTTACTGGCAGTAAAATTATTTACTTAAATGTGCAAATGATTATATGATTGATATATTGGACTTTTCATATGCTGTATCTGCTGTGTGCTAAGAAAATATGGAAGTTGCAAAGTTTATATTCAATATTTGCAGATTAATCCTCATCAAGCAAATATGGTTTTTATTTATTTTCCATTTAGTTTCATGTGTATTCAGGATGTTGTCCATAGGTAGGTTTTCTGTACCTATTTATATATCAATTACAAAACATTTTATGCTCCAGAGAACCAAAATAAATTCTAAAATGAAGTTTACTGAATTTTGCAATTTCATTCTCTGCACTATCTTACTTCATATTTCATTTTGTTCCACATGCAGAGAAGTAGCTCTAATACTGAGCAGCAAACAGAAGATGTATGTGCTACTCTTTGGAGGTGCAGGTGATGAAACAGGTTAGATTTTTGAAGTGTTCAAAGAGGCATATTTTCATTATGGACCATGATTTTGGTCATGTGAAATTCTTTCTGCAGATTGTTCAGATTCATGACTGCTAAAGTACAGTGTGATCATGATTTGCAGGAACTACCTTAAGTTTACTAGGTTGCCATAGGGTTGAAGACATTAGGGAGGTTTTTGTTGGTGTAGGACTGCAGGTTGTGAGGTTAGTGAATACTGGATATTGCTACATTTGGCAATTATATAACTTTTCACTTCTCTAACATGTTTTGCTGTGGATGTGTCAGGGTTTGTATTGAGAGGAGTGCAACTTACCTGTTTATTACAAGAGATGTTGAAAAATCACGACAATTACTTTGCTCATTACAAGATTTTGATTCATTTGGAGCAAATGATAAGTGTTGTTTAAGAAGGTGATTCGCTCATTCTCTTACAATTATGAATTTGAAACTTGCATAGAGTGTCTATGATCCACGTATAATTTCAATTTTTCGTTTTTTTATTTGGCTTTGACTTTTCGTTAAGTGCTCTACAGTTTTAGATACATTGTTTTCTTAGTTATGATAGAATGGGGTTTTGGAAATTTAAATGGCAGTTTGGAGCAGGTTCAGGTTGAGTTGTTTGAGAAACAAATATTTGGAGGTTTAAAAGTGAGCATATTCCAGTATTCTATGGTGCTCTTCTGGTACAACAACCATGAAGGTATTCTTTCAACTACTTCACATTTTGCCATCATTTTGTATGTTTAACTGGTAAGATCCTGAACATGAGGAGAAATTTCCATTTGATCTTCCATCACGGGATGAGTATATGTTTTTGATTTTTTCTAGATAAAAGAATATAAAAGTCTTGCAACTAGGATGTTAGTAGCATTCAGTTACATTACATACATATTTCTTCGGTTAATCTTATATTTGTTCAAAACTTAGGCTGCCCACTCCAACTTCTCTCTTCCTCCAATCCCCTTTACCAAACAAGGGATTTATTCATCCTACGTCCTCTCCCTCACATTTTTTCCCTCCATCCATTCCACCTATCAAACACACTTTATGCACAACTTTTTTGCAAGCAATATTTTATTTCTTTTTTACCTACTTGGATAGCACAATTCTTACAATGTCTGATTTTGATAACGATCTGAGTTGATATTTCAATCTGAAGAATGCAATGCCTTTTAAATTCATTCTTTTCTTGTTTATAATATTTACTTAAATGACTGTTATCACATTTGGTAATAAGAATATGTTCAAACTGGACAGAAGGATCATGGGTTTCAAGATCCCTGTTTGTTATTGGAGTGCATCTTCTCATGTGTATTGAAGACCTTGTGCGGTTTGGCTCTCTTTCAGAGGATGCATCTTCACCCCCATACTATTCACTGGATTCATGTTGCGCCATCAATGACATATCTGAAATGGTAACCCTTTTATTTACCTAAGCTTTTTCTAAAGATCGTTTAAGATTTTCAGGCTCCTTAAAAAAACCTTGGTTGGGGACTGTTTTTATAGAAAGCACTGCTCCTACAAAAGTGGTTTCATAAGAAGCAACAAACAAGTGGTTTCCCAAGAAATAATCATCAAGAATTTTTCATTTTTTTGGGTTTTGCCAATCATGTAAAGACGTTTAGATCCTCCTAAAAGCGTTTTAATCATTTTGGAAGTCCCAAACAGGCCCTTATAGTTTCTGTGGGCATGTTCTACAATTTCTTTTGCGCCGAGAGAATGGGGATTACAACTTGGCGATGATATGTTATAGCCAATTTTTTCATAGTAATTATGTTTTTGTTGTTTTCTTTTTAATCATCGGTAAACCATGTAAGATAAATTGTAAATAAATTTTATTACCAGGTCGTCGAGGCCAAGGAGAGCTGTTGTGTGACCTTACAGCTAGAGTGTGCAACATCAGTGTTCAACCCCTCAGCCAAATTCGGCAAGGGGCTTAAAGGGTTTGATAAAAAGACAGCTTCGAGCTCTTTGGCATGGAAGCTAAAGTGGTTCTCCGAGGAGAGTCTTTTCAAGTTCGTGGCACTAGTGAAGGCAATCCATTCAGGAACGAGCACGTCGCCGTTGCTCATAAGATGTACATCATGAAAGCGTTTTTGTTCTTTTTTTTGTTAGCTTCATATTTATTTCATTCTTTGATTTGGGCTTCTTGGCTTTCCCTTCATATATAATATTTTCATTCAGTTTGTTTGCCTGCATTAGTGTGGTGAGTGTTAGGTATTTTATTTATTTATTTATTTTTTTTGGGTATTCTTTAATTTGCATTCTTTTGGGAGCAGTTCATTGTCCTGTGTACATTTTGTACAGTGTACATCATCATCACAGTAACATCTACATTAATCATCAATCTTTTTTCCACCTTCCAACACCACCATTTTAATTTCTTAAATTCAAATTCTTTTATTGATGTAAATGGTTTGTCTTTAATTTTAATAATCATTTAAATTTCAAAGTGTACAAAGGCATTCAATAATAATGTATTGTCACAATTACACAATTGCCAATTACTAAGGCAAAGGTCGAGAAACTCAACCCCACTGTTCTTGAACAACTTGGAGTCGGGTCTATGGGTGGGCATAAAAACCCGATAACTGGAAAAATCGACCAACCGATCACCGAATTGACATCCTGTTATCCTTTTGAACAATGTATATTATTTTATTCTTTGTTGTTCTTCTTGACAACCTGTTATACTTTTTCCTTCTTTTGCTGCTATTGATCGATCTCTCTTGTTTTACTCAACATAGATGAAATCAATATGAAGAATATAGATAAGAAAGGATTAAAAAAAAAAAAAAAAAACAAAGAAAGAAAGAAAGAAAAGGTAAATTACATAAACTCCGCTTCTAGTTTCAAATTTTCTCATATATATCTTTGATTTTTTATTATTTTATTTTATTATTTTAAATTGCAGATGCTCTCCTTCTAGTTTTAGTTTTCTTTTATATGGTAACCTTCACTAAATAAAATTTTAAAATTTGATGGCAATAAATGGGTTACTTTCTTTATAATGGAAAAAATATCCTTGATGTAAAATATTAAAGAAATAATAATAATTATTCTATCTTTTTTAGAAGTTATTTTACAAATAAATTTATTTGTCAAAAAATAAAAAAGAATTGCTAGATGCATTGCAGAAATTTTTTTTCATAGTTTCATTATTTTTAAATTTCAATAATACCTTTACTAAATATTGTATTTTTTTTTTAAGAAAAAAAAAAAAAAAGAAAAGAAAAGAAAGAAAACACCACTTACTTAACCACCCATGTAGATTGAGATGTGAAGGATAATGGTTCTGACAGAGAGACATGGGGGGACAGTGGACTCGAGGTGGAAACTAGCGGAAGACGCGAAGGAACCGAGAGGAGAACCACTAGGTGAAGAAGAGACCGTGGGAGTAAAGCAATCTTGTATCATGCCCCAAAACCAAACCAGATTGTTTGGCCGAACTTATTTTATAGTATTCTAGTTCAGGATTAGCAAAATTAGAATCCGAATATTTGAAAATTTGAAGATACATTCAAAGTACAGTATTTCATTATCACACAAGACCACCATTGTTCAAAGACTTTGGTATTTAACCGATCGTATGGATTTTAGTCATCCTCATTAAGAAAAAGAATGACAATTTGAAATAAATAGATTTTATTTTCTTGTTTTTTTTTTTTTAATTTCCCAATAAATGGATTTTGGGTTTATGAAGAAATTAATGTAAGAAAATAGAAATAGTCGTCAGTAGAGAGAAAGAATGAAGGGAAATAAAGAAGATGGAGAAGGTGAGGGAAAAAAGTAAAAGATAAATAAACAATGGTATTTTTGGTTATTAAATTTTTTATGGGACTGTATAGATATAGAGTGGCAAAAAGAATTTCTTAAATAAAAGATACAACCTTTTGACATAAAAAAATATTTAAATTTGTTTATTTTTTTAGATATATTTATTTGTATATGTTAATTTAAAAGCACAAAGTTACTTTGTATTTTTACTTTTAACATTTTAATATGAGGGTATTTTTGTTAATATAAAAAATAAATTATGTTTGATCATCAAATTTCTTGACTGAGGAGAGAGCTCATGTGAAAGAAAATTGAAACTATAGAGAGATTATGTGCAATTTGTGTAATTTACCCCCCAAAAAAAAAAAAAAAAAAAAGGGTAGGAAAAGCATATGGTAATGACTTGTAGATTATAGCAGTTATAGTGAAGAATATTTTGATTTTGCTTTTCCAGATGCTTCTTTGTTTGATAATACAACACTTTTCTATCACATTCAAAATAAAGCCTTTTGAGTTTTAGTCTCTCTTCTCATCTGTTTTTCTCTCTCTCTTTTTCTCATGTATTTAATCCCATATTGCTTCCAGAATCATGAATATTCCAATGTCGCCCAACTAATATTTAAGGAATGAAAAAACGTGATTAGTCTGAGATGAAATTGGTCAAGTTGTTGTAAAATATGCAGGCATAATTGTAAGATTTTCCAAATGACTTGTCTCAATCAAATTTTACAATATTTAGATTGCCTTGGCTATCAAAAATTGTTGAAGAAATATGTATGGAAACTTTTATTACATGAAGTACAGATTAGTCTTCAAATTTGGGAAAGCCATGGAAACATGGCAATTGCCTGTGGAAACTATATATTACAGAAGCACAATGGAAGTTTACTAACAACAACATATTTGGTGCCTTGGCCCTCGATTTACGCGCTGGCAATGAACATTTTGAGCTTTGGAAACTCTTAATTTGGATAACTTGAACTTGATTGATGGGTTGGTGTTCATATATAAATTTGCTTCCACACTAAGTTTCTTGTTGCTTGGCAGCTTTCTGATATGGAAGTTCAAATGGTTCTCCAAACGTTTTTTTTTTTTTTTTTTTGGTTAAAATAAAAGTTCATAGCGTGTTAATGAAGGCAATTCATTCAGTAACTAACATGCCTTCTTTGCTCATTGTTTGAATCATTTTTCATTTCTTGTTTTTATTGCCTAACCGTATTTATTATTTGATTTCCTTCTTTCCTTCCCCTGTTCTTGCCAGTAAATGGTTTTAAAACGAGATAATTTTCATTTTCCGATCGAATCCATCACTCTCTTCAAAGGCATATTTGGTACTGAGTGAAAATTCAAAAAGATATTGCTTAGATGTATTTTGGACAGCATAATCATATTCATATTAACATGTGAAGTAGATAATGAAAGATTCCTTGCTTTCCAAGCAATGGATATAAAATGAAGAGGTATATAGGGTCTTTAATAATTTATAATTTATTATCATTATTTTCACATTCTGATGCATGTGCGTTAAATCATGTCATCTCCCTCGGTAATTAAAATACAAAGAGAATTATATATATATATATAGGGATATTTTACAGTGCGGACAGTCTGTATACAGATCTCATCAAAAACCAATATTTTTTGAAAAAAAAATGTCAATTTTGCTGTGTATACAAGCCGATGGTTTTTTCCAAAAAAGATCTGCAAAAGTATCGACTTTTGGTGCGGTTCGCACCATAGAACTACTATATATATATATATATATATATTTAGGGGACTTGTATATATAAATCCCAGCCGGAGGGAGTCTGTTGTATTTATTGGCAGCCTGTGATACTTGTTTTTTTCTTTGCTGTCATTGATAGATCTCTCCTGTTTTACTCAACATAGGTGAAAGCAGCATCGCTTTAAATATATAGACAAGAAAGGATAAAAGAGAAAAAAAAAGAGAGAAAAAAAAAAGAAAAAAAAAAAAGAGATGAATATTTCAAATGAAAAGAAATAGGAAAAGCAGATAATAACGGTTTATAGGTGACTGTAGTTAGTGGTGAATATGGCTCTTTTTTTAGTTATTTATTTATTTTATCACTATTAAACTCATTATCATCTCTCAGTACTAGAAATGAACATTTTGAGTTCTGAAACACTAAATCTGGACAACTTCAACTTGGTTGATGGGTTGGCGTTCATATATAAATTTGCTTCAACTCTTTAAGTTTCTTGTTGCATGATTAAATGATTTCTTTTCTGGCAGAGGAATATGGAGCTAAAAAGAATGGTTATAACATGTCAAGCCAATTTTACATGATATTTATGTTTTCATTTTCTTCTTCTACTTCTTCTTAATTGTTGGTAAACCAAGTGAATTAAGTAGTTCGTAAACTTTATTACCATGTTTTAGAGCCAAACAGCACCTTAACATAACCTTACAACTCCTAGGCAAACAGTTTTTTTAAAGTTCATAGCGTGTTAATGAAGGCAATTCATTCAGGAAATAACATGCCTTCTTTTATTCTTCTTTCTGCCGCCTTCAAATTCATTTTCTTTTTTCGATTTAGGCTTTTAATTTCCTTCTTTCCTTCCCCTGTGCTTGTTACTAAATGGTTTTTAAAACGAAATATTTTTCATCGTCCAATCCATCAATCACTCTTTTCAAAGGCATATGCGGTACTGATGTGAAAATTCAAAAATATATTACTTAGATGTATTTTGGACATCATAATCATATCCATATTAACATGTGAAGTAGAAAATGAAAGATTCCTTGCTTTCCAAGCAATGGATATAAAATGAAGAGGTTTCTTACGCGTCTTTGATAATTTGGGGAACCTGCTTTTGTGAAAGAAAAAGATTTAGCTGCCCTTTTTTCATTGCCTTAAATTTGGGGCAAAGATGGTCTATAAATTCGAATCTAGCTTTGATGGCATCTTTAATTAATTTTCCAAAGAGTATGTGATCAGAGATTCTCTATTCCTACCACCTTGACATAAAACAAGAAGATAATAGCAATTTCTTAGGTATCCCATTGGAGGGATTAAAGAGAGTAGTTAAGTTGATTGGCCTTGTTACCATTAAAAAAATATATAATAAAAAATTCGAAAATCAATGTTGGTTATCAACCAAATCTTGAGCATTTTGATATGGCTGGTATTTAGTTACGAAATTCCCATATGAATCAACTAAAATAATTGGCCATAATTGATTTCAGCCATGGCATGGCTAGTGGAATTTCCTACACTAAAGGATGTGCTTCTATGTTGTAAAAAAACACAAGTGCCAAAAATAAATGCATACTAATGCTTTTTTCTCATAGGCATTTCCTTTCTTGTTCTCTTTGCTCATTGCTGGTCTTTTTGTTCCTGTTTTATTTGTTTGTTTGTTTGTTCGCTGGTTCGTTTGTATGTTTTTCTTTTTCTCTTGTTTAATGCAAATTAATATTTTTGCTGGTACATGGAGAAAGACAATTTTGGAATTTGATTGAGTGTATTATGCAATCTTATCTTAAACCAAGATTTGCTATTTCAATAATTTGTGTATAACTCTATAGGGGACTTAAAATTTCATGCCAAAAATGCCAATAATCCAGTCTCGGAATTCTTCATAATAAAACACATAAAGAAGGAACTAAATTTAAAAATGAAGAGATCAAATTTCAGAAAACACTAACTAATTAACTTGTGCAAACAAGCAAGATACAATACACACGGTCTAGTTTCTCTGTTTATTTTCATAAACATAGTAGCATATATAAACACAGCAAGATGAAGAAGACAACTGCTTCAGAACACAGAGACTGCAGGATGTAGTGTGTAATTAAGCTTAGGTATCAGAAGCAGATCATTTCTGGTTCTTCTCGTGCACCTTTCTTATATATTCAGAAGCCTTCCCATCAACATTCATATCTTCCTTAACAACCTTAGATTGATAACCTTCATCTGGCTCAACCAGGTAGGAAAATTTCTTCTTCCTTGTCACTGGTTCTTGTGACCTTAACATTGGATTTTTCTCAACCACGACAAAGCTTGTTGCAGGTTCAAGCTTTCTGGGTTTGACTGGATCGTTTTCAATTGTTCCAAGACTCATCTTGGCTAAGGAGAAAGATGACATCTTGATGAGATTTGCCACAACCTTCATTGAGTTCTCATAAAGCGCGTTGTCCTTCTTCTCCTTACTTTTCATGTCTAGGCTTATGGAGTTTCTGCTTCAACTGCACTCGAACAAATTTAGAAGAATGTAATTTAACTGCTAGAATATTGATGAACTGGGTGTGAAAAATGAGATTATGGTGCTTTCCTTTTAAAGCAAGACAGTGGTGTAAATAAGCAAATTTGTATTGGTCACTGTTTATCAGATCCCAAGAATCTTTCTCTATTGTTTTATGCAATGCTGGTTCCTTTCAGAGACCAACAATGCAAAAGAAGAATCCAATCCCTTATCAATAAATGCCATACGTCGTCCGGATGACTTGGGAAAATATGATGACCTGCTACGTTTTCTATTTTTCTTTTTTTTCCTTGACATCTTGTCTATTTTATTCAATACAGATGAAAGGATAAGAACGACCAAGAAAAACTTTTTTTGTTTTTTAAATTTTGACTAGAAAGAGGAAAGCAGATATCAGTGACAGATCGATCATATGGTGGTGAATATGTAGATATTTATTTCCTAGTGAGGAAGGAACAAGATTCTCCTGTGTGGCTCTGTTGGTACTTTCCACATGCTTCACTCGATCATAAATCATTTGTAAGCCCCAGCCACAACGTTTTCGAATTTCTAGTGCTTTCTTTCATGTATGTTCCATATTAATCATTCTTCCTAAGTTTCATGATGAGAATAAACGTGATTACTCGGTTAATAATTAAACGTGGTTACATATCTTCTAGAATATAGAACCTAGATGTGCAGATAAGCATAGTTCTTTCACTCTCTCTCTCTCTCTCTCTCTCACATATACAAATAGTATAATAATGTTAGATTTATCAAATGATGTGATAATATTTAAATTTTTTTTTTATTCATTTACCTATTTAAAATTCACTCTTTTTTTTTGTAATATTATTTAAATATCACTTATACATTGTAAAGATTATACCAATAATATATTGACACATATAATTTGATAAACATTTTAATGCCTGTAGTACTAGTGCAAATACTACCATATTGATTGTAATGTTTTCCCAGCTGAATGCCCAATAAAACTTTATACGCTTTTTCTTGCCTTGGTGATCAAAATTCTTAAAAGAATTCCTCTTAAACTGGGGTTTCTAAGATTTTATTGAAGAAATATTCAGAAACCTTTTTAAAGTCTTTTGATGAATTGGAGCTTACTTAGGAACTCATATGAGAATTCATATAACTTAGAAATGCAAAACTGGTTATACTTACAAGACATTTCAAGCAAATATAATTAATCTCAGCACCTTTAACGCTATAAACAAATATGAGCTTCCAAGGTATAATAAATGGAAGTTTAAACCGAAAGCTGTAAGCAAGTAGCTGAAGGCATGAAACTATCTATTTATTCAAAAAGTGGTACAAGAATGATGTGTACATAATTTGAAGAAAAACTTACGAGTAAATTTTACAATTTGGATGGAGAAATTCACATCGGGCTTCCTTCATCCTGATTCTCTCTTGTTTTTCTAATGTGGAAGCCTTCAGTTTGTTGAGATGAAAGCCAAGGGTTGGGTGCCTCATAGGTATAACCTTGGAAATGCTCACCCGCAGTTGGTGTCGGAGCTGGCGAGTCGTCTGGAGGCATTGTTGTCCAGCACTTATCAAAATTGGCTGTACAATCTTTTCCACTCACTTCTGGCTTGAACATTGGAAGCAGTTCTCTGGCCTCCAATTTCTTCCAATTGATTACTCGAAACCACCTGTGACTTTTGATCTCATCCCCTCCAGTAGGTCCACTGCCTAACCTTCTTGACGGTTCTTTTTGCAGCAACTGCAAGAATGAATAAGATATTTGAAACCTTTTATTTTCCAAAATAAAGAACAATAGTGAAAATGGGATGGGGGATAAGGGATGGGGGATGAGGGATGGGGAAAGGGAAGAAGAACAAAATGAATATGAAGTGTACTTACTCCTTTGAGCAGAGAATGAGCTTCAGTGCTAAGATAAGATGGAAGTTTCACTTTCTCTTTGATGATTTTCTCCTGAAGTTTCTTTCTATTTGCATGGGTAAATGGAGGCTGCAGGAAGTGGAAAAGTAATGTTGGAACCCACACAAATTGATAGGCAACTTAAAAGAAATGTTTTTCTTAAAAACAAAGTATTAATGGAAGCAAACAAATTGATTAAAAGAGACATTGGGTCTCTCAGGATCTCAATAACAGAAGAGACATGGGGTTGAGAAAGGAAAAAATTAAGTTCAATAAGAACAAACTGGCTGTCCATAACTCAAGTGACACCACAATAATCAAGTTTGAGAGAACAGATTAAATACATTCATGAAACAAAAATCACCACTGCACTATCTGTGGTACAAGCGTACTTCCAGAGTAAGTTCAATTCTATTATCATAAGCACCATAGGCGTTTAACCTTCATTGTCCCTAAGTACTAAGAGAAAATAAACTTCACTATTAAATCATTCAGTTGAAGCATGGATCCAATAATTTATTTTTTAACCCCTTTTGCTCCAAGAAGCAAAAAAGGCCACCCTTTCAAGTAATCATGATTTCAACAGCCAATGATAATTAACCAGACAACAGGCAAACCATCTGGGAAAAAGCTCTTTCTCCACCAGAATAATTACTTTCAATCGTTGGACAAGTTTTGTTTAACCATTATCATTCCTAAAAAAGTAGAAAAGTACACCTTAAAAAGAAATCCTCAAGTAATGGGCAGAGTTCCGACCTTCTGTACAGGTATTCACCAATTAGCGTACCAATTATTGAAGCAAAAAAAAAAAAAAAAGGAGAAAAAAAGGATCTGCAATGTTACATTTCACAATTATATCCCCTAAAAAGCCAAAAAGAGTAAAAACCTAGAATCTAAGTATAGGATGCTTCCATGATATTTACCTGCCCATTTAGCATCTCATACAAGAGTATTCCTACGCTCCACCAGTCTGCATCCTTGTTGTGGCCTTTAGACAGCAAGATTTCTGGAGCCATGTATTCTGTGGTCCCACACATTGAATTTGACCTGCTTGAATCATCAATTTCCTTCGCTAGTCCAAAATCTGTTAGCATAACCTGTATGACAAGTACAAAATACAGGAATGAAACAAATTGTAACAATATAAATATATATAGAAAAAGTGAAGGACATATCATCCTTTTCCATGCATTTTTCTAAAACAGAACTGAGTGAAAGGGCATGATCATTACATGCCCATCTGCATCCATAAGAATATTTTCAGGTTTAAGATCCCGATGCACGATCCCGTGCTTGTGAAGATGTGAAACTGCAGATACTATCTCAGCAGTATATAACCTTGCCTGATCCTCACTACTCAAAGACATACCAGAAACACAGAATTAAAACAGGATAATATACACCAACATTCAAATTTCAAAGATTCTAAAAATCTAAGTACCTGAAGAGGCCCTGCCGATACAGATGAAAGAAAAGATGTCCTCCATTAATAAAATCCAGGATCAAATAAAGCTTAAACTTGGTCTGCAAAATCAGACCAAACAATAAAATAAGTTCATACCAACATACAGTGGAAACTCAAAACAAAATAGTTCATATACACTCCAAAAGTTCTCATAACTCGGAAAGAATCCCAAAGCTGATCAACAAAGAATGAACAAAGCACTTTCTATATCAAGGTTTTTCCTTCAAAAGAGTTGACTTTGATCCCAAAGCTGATCAACAAAGAATGAACAAACCACTTTCTAAATCAAGGTTTTTCCCACAAAAGAGTTGACTTTGATCCCAAAGCTGATCAACAAAGAATGAACAAACCACTTTCTAAATCAAGGTTTTTCCCACAAAAGAGTTGACTTTGATTCATAAAGGTTATTAATTTATTTTGCTTACTTATTAACTGTTAAATTGAAATGGCAACAACTGCCATATATACAAAACAAAACAACCGTCAGAATGAACTGAATCCAAAATCAAAACTGAAACTTGGGTTTGCACCTGGAATGAATAGCGGAGCTGAACAACAAAGGGATGCACAACTTTGGTGAGAATGTCTCTCTCACCCCTCATATAATCCACATGATTCTTCTTTATAATGGTGTCCTTCCTCATCACTTTCATGGCATAGATCCCATCTCCACCATCAAAACAATTATTGCTTTTCTTTCTCACCAGAAACACCTTCCCAAACGCACCTCTACCCACAACTCTCAGGATCTCAAAATCACCAGGCCCAATCTTACCCACACCACTCTCCGCAACAATCTGACTCTTCCCCAACAATTCCCCATCATTAACAACACCACAACCACCATCTCCATTCCCATCCTCAGTTTCCAATTCATCTTCTTCACTTTGGGAATCAAATTCATGGGTTGTTGTAAAAGGCAGAGAAGAAGAAGGAGAGTGAAAGGTGGTAGCTAAGCGAGGAGAGGGACCCACAAAGGAGTGGGACCGGTTGTGAATTACTAAAGGTTGTGCGTCCCCATGAACAACCGTACATGATGTTGTTGTTGACGATGATGTGGAATGATCAATGGGTTTGGGATGGAGATGGGAATGTGGGGTTGGGGTAGATGGGCCAAACACTTCAGAGAAATCGAAGTCTTGGGAAGTGGAATTCTGAGATGAAGAAGAAGAAGAAGATGGGATGGTGAGCTTACTGAGTTTGGAGGCAAGGAGGGCATGAAGGCCTTTCTTCTGGGAAGAAGATGTTGAAAAAACCATGATTGTTTATTATTTTGTTCGAGCTCTGAACAACACACCACGCGCTCACGCGCATTAGGACTGTTAGGAACGGGACGAAGAGCCAAAAAAGCTTTACATTTCTACATCGTAGTATACACATAGAGAGAGACAGAGAGTGGTGGCTGGTCGGGTGGCAATATTGGTGGTCGTCCATGGATGCAAAAACCAAATTGGTAGCAAATTCATTGAATGATGGAAATGTGAATTATTGGTTTCGAATGCCTTTTAGCAACGCGCCTTTTCTGATCGTCGATTTCACTCTCCGTCTCCATTGGCATCATCACATCAATGCTACAAGTCACAATGACACAAGTAAGATGATAGAATCAAATACGTGTATGGTTTTTTATCGCTGCAAAATAGCAATTAAAGTATTTTATTTATTTTAATATTATCATGTTGAAAAAATTGACGAAATCAAAAAAAAAAAAAATGTTGAAAAAATTGACTTAACAAAGTAAAAGTTGGAAAATAAAAATATGTTCTATTTAACCCATTTACAAATTAATAAAAGAGAAATTCTAATTATAATATAAAACTAATTCTATGCGCTGCTAAAAAATTTTATTACAACAATATCCCTATTAATTTTTTTTTCTTTCCTATTTTTAGCTTAAAAAAAAAAATTTAACTTTCAATATTCTTTTAATGTCTTCTCTTCCAAACACAATCATATACTAGAGGTTAGATCTGGCAATTTGAATCATGATACCGCGACACGATTCGAAAACGACACAAAATAAATGGGTTTGAGTTTATTATAAATGGGTTCGGGTTATAATCGGGTCAACCCGTTTAACACGATTATTAATCGTGTCATTTTTGGGTTGACCTGTTTAATTCGAAATTGACCCGTTACGATCCATTTATTAAACGTGTCAGTTTCAACCTGACACGATTATACACCTATTAAAACCCGTTTAAATTTAATTTTAAATTAATATTTTATCACTAATATAATATTTAATAACTAAAAAAATATTCTAAATTAAAAATTTTATAAAAATAATTTTCTATTACTAATTTTTTAAAAATAAAAAATACATCTTTAATAAAACAAAAACATAAAAATGAAAAAATAAAAAAAAAAATTGGATTAATAGGTTAATTTTCGGATTAACGGGTTAATAAGTTAGTTTTCTGGTTAATAGGTTAATTTCAGATTAACGGGTTAATAGGTCAACACGACCCGTTAAAATAATCATGTTAAACGGGTCGTGTCTTGTTGACCTGTTTATAAACAGGTCGGGTTAGTGTTTTAGGTACCTTACACGATTAATAAATGGATCGTGTTCAGATTAGGCATTTTTGACACGATTATTAAACGGATTGACACGAACACAACCTACGAACACTAATTGGCAGGTATACTAGAGGTGACGAAACGGATTAATTTTAATGATTAAGTATTTTTATTTATATTTATAAAAAATTAATTTTAATGATTGAATATTTCTATCTATATTAATAAGAATATTAATAAGAATGCAACTTCAAATCACATTAGGTAACTGGTTTAAAAAAAAAAAAAAAAAAAACTATGTACTAGAGGAACGCCAATATGCTAGAGGCTGCTATCGGACCTCCAATAGATTATTAGTGGTTTTTCGATACCGTTGATATCAAATTTTTCTCATATATATATATATATATATATATATGAAACTAAAAGTTTTCAATTTTTTCTTAAAATGAACTCTGGCCCAATATGGTTATGGCTACCGGTGTGTGAAGGTCACCAATGATGGCCGATTGCTCTCAGTTGACTGGAGTGTTGCTCTAATCTGCATTTCACATTCACCACCAGCCACCTCTCTCTCTCTCTCTCTGAAAATGAGAATCAAACACCCATTAATATCTCTACGAAAGCTCAAAAACCTATCTCACAAAATCATCAAAAAATTATTTCGATTTGTTTTTATCTACAGAGAAGCAATTGTTTATCTAAATGGGGATTAAATCTAAGCTAGTAAAAGAGCCAAGCACACCTTAATAAAAAAATAATAAATTCAAACAATCGCAAAAGTTTATTAAAAAAAAAAAAAAAAACCAAAAGGATTGGCACCGAAGAATAATTGGAATTTTGCTAGAGATCCTATGGCCATCACCAGCAGATCATTGGTGTTCGATAGGATGACTGCTTGATTTTATGATTTTTGGACAACGGGTGGATGTTCAAGAAGATATTAAAAATCAAATTTTTTAGAACAAAATTGAGAAGTTGGATGGGATGTTTTGATAATTTAGATACTTGTGAGATTATATATAGCTATTTTTGCATTCCCCAAAAAAAAAAAAAAAAAAAAAATTTCTCTTAATAAAACAGAGTGTAGAACTAATTCATAAGGCATGGGTGACACCCACTGCAGTATTTTACAAATTGTCATATTCCATTCTCATATAAATTTGTAAACCATAGAACTTAGAAGAAGAGGCTTGTAGAAGTGTAAAATTGCTTTTATTCTGCATTATAAATAACATTTTTATTAGATAAAATAAAAACGTGATCAGAGCCCACAAAACCGTAGAAAGAATTACTATTTTTTGTTTCTCAATTTTCCTTCAACACCAATTAAGAGTTTTAATTCCAGAATGTAAACAAAATAACAAAGAAAAAAAAATTGTTTTAACATATTTCACAAGTTCATCCTTTTTGATGATTTTTCATCGCTGGTCATGCTCTGCTAATATTATATAATCAGGATCATATTCATACATAAACACAAACTGTTTGAAACAATTAATATAAGAACCAAAATGAATGCAAAAATTTCCACCAATGCCTTTTTCTTTTTTTTTTAAGATTTCAAAACTATTTGAGGAATGAAACACTCCTAACAATGCCTAAAATTCTTTCATTACATTCATCTACATCTCTATACCACCATTTTGATCTAACCCCCAAGAAAAATGAAAATGACAACCCCACTCGAGATCCCAACAACTCAACAACATTTAGATACAACAATTCTTCCATCTCTCTCATCAACCAATATGAAATGGCATTTGATTCTCCTTAAAAATTGGAGAATCATAGTAAATACAAAGGAGAACCCCCAGAAAAAATTGAATAGAGTTAAAAGGCTAATACACAATCTCGTAAGATTGATTTTACCGGAGAGGTGAGGCCTAGTAAAATGGCCCCTCACTCTAGTCTTCCTTATGATACAGATGGTGCTGTAATATTCAACTCGAGTGGCCTCAACGCTCCTTGAACAATCTCCTGGACTGTTCGGTTGCGCCGGCAAACATCTGATAGTTCTTCGATTGGAACTGTCAAGGCGTTGATATTAACCCCAGAAGCAGCATCTGACAATGCTGTCAGAAATCTTGATCGCTCGTTTTCTGTGACCGCTGTTGATGGAATTAAAGAAACACTTTGGTTTGCCCACTCCACTGCTTGTGCCCCATATGCTCGAGTAAGCGCTAGTAGTGTGTAAGTTACCTGGGAAAAAGGGAATCTATGAAATTCTGGATATGCATATGAATATGGTAGCGACAAAAGGTTGGGAATAGAACAGAGATTAGCTAACCTGTTCTAGTCGAGAACTTGGAAGTGCTCCAGTTAATGAAGCAATCAAAATTCTTGTGATGGTAAGTCCTCGAGGAATTATGACAGCGTTTCTTATAGGCAAGTACTGTTCTCCCTTGCTAGAGTTTGCAACATCGAAGATATCGGATAAGAAGGTCAATATTGAATTTGAGGCTTCTCTGAAAGCAAAAGGGCCAAAAAAAAAAAAAAAAAAAAAAAAAATCCAATGCTACAAATATCAGTCCCCTGGTATTATGTTTTTCTTCCTTCACAGCCAAAAAGCCTCTGTAAAATAGAAAGAAAGTTCGAAAGAAGCATGCCTGTGCTGCACTGTGACCCCAATCATTGAGCAATCTACTAATGATGGAAATATTGCAGATGGAATGAACAAATGAGGACAATAACGAATGCATCTTGATGCCAACAAAAAACAATCATCAGCTATATCTGGTCTGGCAGTAAATTCCTGCAGGAAATGTAAACATGACCGAAGATTCAACAGATATATTGGAGATCAGAAGAGAATGCAGTACAACACTCAGTAAATTCTTACCTGAATATTCGTAAGAAGATGGGTCGTTTGCATGAATAGTGTTTCAATCAAACTTTTTAAATAATTTGCACATGATGGATCAGAACCAAATATCTGCAGCCCAGGATGTACCAAATTAGAATTAAACATCAATTGCTATAAAAACAACTAGCACTAAAAGAGTGAAATTTCAATACCTTTATAACTTCACTAGATAGGTAAAGAAAGCATGGTTGATGATGCTGTTTATATAGGCCTTGGATCTCTTCTAGCATAGCTCCAATTGTAATTCCCATGTATCTCCCAGAAGTTCTCACCTAAGAAATCACAATTACCTGGAATTATAAGTTAACAAGATAATCATAGTGCAATTCAGTCTATCCATACAATTCAGGCAACAAAAAACGTCACAGCTTGACAATGCGGCAAGCATAAAATCAAATATAGAATCAAGATCCAGATGAAAAGAATTAGCAAAATGATAAAGAGATGAACACGATGGGCATTTAGAGAACCCTAAATTATTACATGACACAGATTTGTTGCTTATAAGTATCATGAATTAAATTAAGAATTAAATTAAAAATATTATATACTACAAATTCTTAAAATAGTATTTTTAAAAAAATTGTTTTGATAGCATAGAGATTAATAAAATTCAGCAAACTCACAGCATATTTACAAGCTCGGCAGAGAGACTCCATTGTCCGCATGTCCCAAGCACGACTACACAAAACCATTAGCAATATAAATTAGAATAACAAGAGATCAAGGTATATCAACAAAGATATAAGTTACCCAGAACCAAGAAACAGTTTATCAGTACTTACAGATCAAAGATGGCTTTAAAAATTGGCCATAACTTCTGAATTGCATCTGCCACAGCTTCAGGGTGACATACATATCTAAAAGTTGATTTGACTCGGATGTTATGAAAAGTTAGGAAGATAAAGTAAAATAAAGGAAATTACAACAGGATATTGATCAAACCTAAAAATGTATGCAAACCGATCAATGTGTACTGTTAGCTCACGTGCAGTTTTCTTATTTATTACTTCTGGGCCTTGGTTGACAATTTCCTGGTTCCAAATCATTAAATCAGTATCATCATCCATAAAGGAGTGGCCATTGGCACACACAAGGAATGTAACAAACCTGTAAAGGAGAAACAACTGGCAAGCATAACTCCTCCAGAGGCCTCTTAGCATGGTCTATTGGAAGTTCTGTAATAACCATGCTGAAAAAGATATTCAACGATACTCAGACCAACAACTTAGCCCAAAACTTTAGTTCATCATGCAATGCACTTCATTCTAGTAAATTTTTACCTCAATGCTTCAACAAGATGCAATGAGTCCTCTGCAGAGACTTTAAAACCACCTTCTCCATTCACTGCTATACGATATATATGAAAGAGCCCTTCCACATATCCACAAAGCTTTTTCCGGCAATCTACATTTAGCATGTAATATATAATTCAAAAGGCAATCATAAGGGTGTCCAGGGGAGAAAAAAGAGAAGAAAGGGGTGGAGAAAAATTATCTGGTGATTCCCATGACTAAGGAACCAAAAATCGCAATGACATACACAGACAGGAAAGTCAAAGTCACAAGAAGCATTACAAATGTAATAAAAACATCATAGAATGACTCAAACAAAGAATGATAACAATTGAAGACAACATGTGGTAGATAATGTACCTTAAATACTAAAGTTCAAATAAGTTTACTTTCTTTCCATTTTTCATGTAATATATTAAGGGTTGCAAAAAAGGAAAACAGTAATTGGAAGAGCTATATGAATGATTTGTGCTGTCATTACAATAGAAAATAACTCATATGTAATCAATGGACACCTGGAAACTTTAAATTTATAGTTATTTATTTTTATTGCTCCTTAACCAGATGAACTAAAACAGAAATATCATTTTTCATAAACAAAAGAGATCATGTACCATCACAGATGTGTCTAAAAGCTAGAGCTGCAGCCGCTGCAGAATCCTCTGATGTACCCATGCCACTCATGAGGATCTCTATGACTGAAGGCAGAATAGAAGGTCCATTGGGTGCAGAATCAAGCCACTTTGAATATGCTCCAATCGTTAAGCACACTGAAATTTTAACATACATGAGTCATGTAGTGCAGAAAGAAACAACAGAAAAATTAGAATTTTCATTTAGAAGATCCCATGTGGTAGCAGCGCCATGCTGCAATATTGTTTGTTCATCATCTCCTCAACGTGTTCAGAAAATCTTGTCTCCCTTTAAGCCACGGATCAATAGAAGGATGGGAATAAAATAAATAAGTAAAAAGAGGAAAAATTAACTTGTAAACCTTAAAAAACAAATTACCTGTCTGAAGTAGCTGGGGATGTTGAGTAAGTTTTGGAAGTAAAGTCATAACCTGTACATATCAAACAACGCAAAAAATAAATAAATAAATAAATAATAATAGTGGTAAGTCACTTAAAAATAGGCAATTTAAAGAAAGCCTGAAAGCAGTCAATCAAACTATAAATCACTAATTGCGTTCAAATATGCAGATCAAGCATGAAGAAAAACCATTTTCCGCATGAATCATAAAAATACTGAAGTACTCGAGCCAGACAACATGCAAGGGATTTCACAATTCTCCACGTGCAATATTAAAAGCATAAAAAATAAAAGCGGTTAGAACTTCAGCAGGACAACAACCATGCATAGACTGCGGCAAAACTGCACAACAAGTTAGCCATGAAGTAACTAAGCATTTCAACGACAAAATGACCATCTATATTCATTTCCACAAACAACTTCTAACTAGCATATCATGCAGGACACCGGTAAACAACAAAGACACATGCATGAAGTTTCTGAATGACATCACACCTGGGGCATTACTTCAGCTTCAACAATTGAGACATAATTTGATATAGCACGGATGCAAAACAAAGCAGCCTCGGCCAGACGCCATTCATTTTGTCCATCATTCTGATACCTACCCACAGCCTTAAATATATAAAATAACGTTAAACGATAGCAAGGGATAACAAGATGATCCTTGCATAAATAAAAATAGAAAATAAATAAATAAATAAATAACTAAAATAAAAAAAACTGCACATCCAATTAGAGGCAAGAACACTGCAGAAAAAAAGATTCAGAAAATGAAAAGACCTATTTTTTTCTTCACTGCTTTAGACAATACAACCAATGATAAAAAATTTCAAAAACTCTTCCACTTTAATCCACCTTATATATCATGTGTGGCAATTTAACTATCATTATCTTCCACAACTGAGTGAAAAATCTAAAGCCAAAAGATACATTTTACATGTCCAGTATGTGGATTACCAATCTGCCAATTGGAAGTCAAGAGTGTTATAATTACTCCCATGTCTTGTTACATATTTTATTTGCTATCATGTCTTGTTTAGATTGATTGATTTTCAGGCATCAAATTAATTTCCTTATAGGTAACCTGCCTAGTGAATCTTCAAGACCTTCCACCACAATGTGTAAGAAATTTTTTAAGATCCATAACACAGATAACCCCAAATTGTCAATAAAGAATTGAAGAGATCCATCAAAGGGAAACCCCAATAGATCCAATCTTCAAGGACTGAGGATAAGTATTCCCAAAAACATGATTATGAAGTTATCTTAGCATCCAACATGAAGATTGTTGACAAAAAAATTGGAAAAAAGAAGGAAAAAAAAAAAAAAAAAAAAAAAAAGGAACATGCTGGTAAGTAAAGGACAAAATGAAGGCTTGATGGTAAATCAAATTCCTTACATATCAGAGTTCATCTATGATATTTCCAAAGCAAAAGAACATAAACTTGTTAGTAGAATATGTTGACCAACATATTAATTTTTATAATCAATGCCAGAGAACATTCATACTATTTAAGTCGAATTCAAAGCTCATTTGTAGTTAATAAAAACCATGTTAAAGACATGAATTGCAAAGCCCACCTTAGCGAAAACGGTAACTTAAGAACTATCAATGCCAACAATTAGCCTTGCTCTGGATATATATATAATTAATCATTATACTATAAAAATAATTTTTCCTACAAAAAGTCACCAAATTGACAAGAATTGTTACAGCATCAAATAAGTCACCACATACCTCAAAAAGCTTCATGTAAAGAATTTTAAGTGTTGAATCACCACCTAGAACCGATGCCGCATCAATTAAGACATCCGCAACAGCTGGAAACAATGGAGATTTAGTTAGAACTGTTGTCATACAAAAGACCAGGTCTCATGGAAAGGAACACAAGAAGAGGCAGATTGTTGAAAAAAAAAATCCTTAACTGCTTTTACCAAGAAATGAATTGCACCAAAGCATTGCATTAATTGGGGGAAAACATAGAAAAGCATCTAACAAAAAATTTTAAAAAAATAATAATAATAGCAAAAAGAAGAAGAAGAAGAAGAAAGAAAAACACCCATAAATACTTGGGTAGGGGAAAAGAACACATGGATGGACATACACTGGTACTATGCACGTGGCAAAAAAAGAAAAGCTTATTGAAAACTTGATGCCTCATAAAGCTAATGTAAGCTTGATGGTTATAAAACTCAAATAGCATTCTAAATGGATACTAGGAAATAGGGAAACAACTTTCATTTCATATCAAACCATGAATATGCTCTCAAATTTTCAGCACTAATCTGCTTTCCTTTCCTTTATACCTTTATTCATGACCATGATATTAGAAAGCTCAACTTTGCCATCTAATAACCAAAATATAGGAAGCATAGCATAAGACAAAATATTTTTATATTGTTAGCCCTATAATACGTTACTCTCTCTTAACTTTCTGTATTGGGTTGTTATTTGCCATCGGTTAAATCACCACCAATGAAAACAGGAGTCCAAAAATCAGCTATTTGCTTATATATGTATGCTTTTGAGCTTGAGTATTGAAAACAATAGAATAAACCTCAAAAGCAACTTCAGCAGTCATGAAGGACTTGTGCTGAAACTGTAAGAGAATTAAAAGACATAACATACCAAAAAGCTAGCCCTTACCATATCTAGTATGTTTAAATTCCTTGAGGTCTTCATATGAAAGGTCTTGAAAATCCTGCGGATATTGAACTCGGAAGCTTACCTGTGAAGAAAAATCTTACCCTCTGAAAGTCGTATATAGTTTAGAAAATGAAAAGCAAAAAGATGATGTCATGTATTACCTTCCACTCAGTTTAAGTTCAGTTAGGAACAACTTATCAGTCCTTTATTTCTCTTCATTATAAATGAGGAGTTCAATTGATAACTTTTCCTTTTTCACAAACATTCAAGTTTACTTTATAAATTTAAAATATAGATCACTCATAAAGGAAATATTTCTCGCCAAAAACACTTAGCAGGAGTTTGATGGAGATTCATATAACAAATAAAATGAATGTGCTTCTCTTCATATCTGGAAAAGTCAAAAAGCCAAACACTAAAAGATTTTGAAACCCAGAAGAATCTTAGGGTATGAACCAAAGCCAATGTCACTTAAAGGTATTTAAATATTTGATGCCAAGATCTGAAATTCAAACCCACCAGGGAAACAAGTGATTCATATGCTGGACGAAAAATTTGCAGCCTTCTATTTCTCTCAGCTTCTATGGATGATTCATTACCAAGTGATATATAGGAATCCCTGAAAGATTAGACACTTTTATACTCAATACTATGTTTTAAGCAAATCAAGTAGACTGAACATTTCCACATGGATTTACCTTTTGGTCAAGTTCACCTGCAAACTGTGCCAAAAATTGAATGTCATTGATGCAATATCATATTCTGGGTGTGAAGCAACTTCCAGTAATGCATGGACTATCAGCATTGATTCATCAGAACCTGAAGAAAGGAAATTATCAATCAAACAAGCACATAGATCAGAGAACAAACTGTCATAAAACATATCAAATATACTATGCCTTCAAACAATGTTTGTTAAAGATGACAAAAAAGTATCCAACAGTTAATGTTATATATTTTCAAGCAGAGCTAAATGTTAATACCAGTTGCAATCAGTTCAACATATGAATCACCCATGTCTGCAAACAATCGCGCAATGGCCTTCACATCTTCCTCATCCTGAAAAAAAATAATAATAATAATTATTTAAAAAAAAAAAAAAACAAAAAAACAAATAACCAATCAGTTCCACTTTCTGATAATATTGTTGATTAACATTTGAATCAGTTTGAAATTCTAACCATATCCAATAGAAAGAGAATCAGAACCATGAATAAGAAATGGCCTTTGCATAGGAGTTAAACTGGGAGTTTGTCCAACCAATGTCACATATTAGGAATATTCTATACCAGAATGCATGCAGAACTGAGTTTTGTATGGTTATGTTTCCATCAATTAGAAAAACGCAAGATGCTTGAAAATAGGCCCAACAACTTACATAAGTTAACATGTAGCCAAGTCCATCAATGCGACATAAATTGGACTAAATATGTAGCATAATAAACTAGGTTAGAAAGAATAAAACATAAGAACAATTAGACCAAGGCCCTGAAATGCTAAGTTATTAGGAAGTGAATCTAAATTGATACAGAGTTAACAGGTATGATTAAACATCCTTAAATTTTCTCAAATATTTTGATTTTCACATTGATATGCACAGACTAAAACAAAAATAAAGCCAATGCTGGCTTTTCACTTTTAACTAAAGATCCGTAAATTGAGAATTCCATTATATAAGCTTTCTGGTTTCCATAAAACAGGCTATAAAATACTATGGATGGAATCAGCAATTGTTATAACCTGTATGGCTAGATTAATGACTTCATCTAATCCTAGCTTAGATAAAAGCACAAGGAAACAACCATATCTGTATGTATCATGTAAGGACATATATGTGACACAAATACCATATAAACTGTAAATATCTATATAATGAAAAATAAAATTGCATTTCTAAGGAAATATATATATATATATATATAAAATAACAATGTAATTGTTTTAAGGAACCATAAGGGTTTAATATAAAAAAATGTACAAAGATAAATTTAAATTCCTATGTCGCACAGCAGAAGCCTTAGTAGTTATTACATGAACACTAACAAGGAAGTGACAGTTAGACAAGCACAAAAGGTGATTAAGGAACAATATATGACATGCGCCCGCTTTGCATTCGGAGTCTGCCTTGATCCAAACAACAAAGAAGCAACGTAAATAGACCAAATCACTAACACAAATGGACCAAGCCACAAAAATGAGCTAAAAGGTAGTCTTACTACAATATAGCTTATTCAGTCTAGGCTTCATGGTATATACAGGCCCAAAAAATAAAAAAATAAAAAAGGAATTGTATGGATATAATACCTTTGAAGCATCTCTAAGTTGTGCCTTAAGACTCATTACTTGAGGCACAATCACTTGAATTAAGGGCATCTGCACAGAAAACCCACCAGAGCTTCCTGCTACTGTATAGTGTATCAACTCAGATATAACTGCATGGGAGAAATAAAACCAAGGAACAAGTCAAAGATGTTCTAAACAGAATTAGTCATACCATTTAAAGCTTAACACTGGGCTCAGACATGGAGGAGAGAAACACTATGAAATTTAAACATTTAAAAAGGGCTCAAAATTACATAAATTCCAAAAGAAATCGTATAGAGTTCAAAATGCAATCAATGCAGAAACAGAAAAAGTAACTTCATCTGCTTCACAAACACAATGGCAGTAGCAAATGGAGCAAAACAATAATAGAAGCACATAAAGATATACTAACAAAATTCAACACATTCAATACAAGGACAGTATTTTCTGATATCAAATCAAGTAAAGCAGGACCACACTGTGTATTGGATCCGGAATCTATCCACTAACATACTAAAATTTCCATCTCTTTAAGAACAAAAATAGGAAAAGCAATATAAGACAAAGGCAGAAAAATTCAACATATTTAGAGATACACAGCACAGACATAATAACATAACAATCAAGTTAAGATAAGATATCAATCATCAAAGAACATGCATAATATCTAGAGAGAAGGGGAAAAAAAAAAATACCATAAATATGGATGTATGCACAAGTCTGTGTCTGTATATATATGAATGTACAGTGAGGCACCTATTCAGGAATCCTGGATTATACTAAAATCTAGGATTTTAATCTCTGTATATATAGATATATATGAATGTACAGTGAGGCACCTATTCAGGAATCCTGGATTATACTAAAATCTAGGATTTTAATCTTGACTATTAGATTTCACCAACGGTGAAGATTAGATGTAGGTTTAAAAAATCACGTGAACTCTTATTTTTCCTTTCTCACTGACTCATCTAAAACCTATCAGCCATTTTGTCTTCCTCAAAATACGATGCCTTTGTCACTCCATAGCCACCATTCTAGACCAAATGGATTCCGCTTTCAACCTTTATTTGCATTCCATAAAAATGAAGCCGCAACTCTCGTTTTGCAAAAGGACCATATACAATACAGAGAGTGGGTATTTTCCAGGCATCTAAGTCTACTTGGGGTTGTGAGAATGAAGAGAAAGTAGAGTTAGTGCTTGGTGGTAGAGGCAGAAATAAATTGGAATGGAAGCTAGTGGTGGAAAAATAACAGGGTGTTCTCCACCTTCGCCGTCAGTTCCTCCATGTCAAAATCCTTGCTGCCTCTTCCTCCTCTTTATTTCCTTCATGCCTTATCTCTGAATTTTTCTTTTCTTAATCTTTTTCTATCAAATGTTCACAACCTATCATCCATCATCTTACCATTGAATGCAAGGTATTCTGTAATCCATTCTTAATATCCGATAAGAAAAGGTTATAGACTATTTTAAATTCAAAGTCATGCATAAAAAAGTTATCATGTTACCAAATATTCATGGCAGACAAACTTCTATATTTTCCTTTTGTATTGCAAGTTCAATGCAATGCTGTTTTGACCAGCAGAAATTCAGAACAAACTCAGTAAACCATAAGGAATTTATAGACTAGCATAGTTGGTTTTGACATGAATGAAAAATATAAAAAGGATGAAAAAAAGGGAAAGTAGAAAGACGAAGTTAGCACATATGGAACATTTATTTAGAGTCAGTAAGAGAGGATGGAGTTTTAATTGTGATGGCATTGTAATATTAGGAAGAGGAAGCTCTGAAATGAATGAGAGAGAAAGGGAAAATGAGGTATCATGTGATTTTTTAAAAATTCCAAGCCGTCGGTGAAATCCAATGGTCAAGATTAAAATCGTAGATTTCAGTATAATCTAATTTTCCTGGATAGGAGCCTCATTGAAGGAATGTACATCTCCTGATCTAGAACCTCAAAACGTCAAAATTGCCCTTTCTAACAAGCAAACCTATCCACTGGGTTTGAAGTTCTACAAGGAGTACAACAACTCAAGAACAACATTGCAACACCAGCACAAACTCACACACAAAGACACACAAACACACACACACACACACACACACACACAAGCACACACACACATATATATATATATATACACACATATATATTTAGCAACTTTTGGGTGCGATACCATTTACAGCTGCCTCTGAAAGTATTTCAGAATTTAAGCTTGACAAAGCAGTGAGCACCAAGGGGTGAGATGCAAGCACACTTCCAGGGATCCTGAAACCACCATAAGACCAATTAAAATTAACTTCTGACATTTACTTTATAAGTTTATTTCCTCTTCGCAGAAGTTTTCAAAAAAAAAAAAAAGTCATACAAATTAGATATAAATTTGGGTTATAGTATCAAAAACAATAAACTATGCCATACTAGTAGACAGAACACTCGAACAACATATTTGAAAATAAGAAGTCATAGATGTTTGTACACAAATGCATAGTTAAGTTACCACCAACCTATAAACTTAAGCTGTTAAAAATGGGCCCAACTATGTATAGCAAGCTAATACAACAGGAGGAAAACAGAGATTAGCCTTTGAATCAACCATACACTAAATAAATCTATACATGGATAACACACTTAAAACCTATATATGCTTCATTTCAACTTCGATATGATAAGTCTAAAGCAAAAAAAGAATAAAAAAATAATAGCTCTATAAGGCAGTGCTTTTCATCAACCAAACACCACTCTGCTATTCAGCAACTTGCAGCTATTGTGCTTGCGTAATTAGTTACGTATATCTTACAACTGTTGTAGAAGAACGTAATTTATCCTTCCAACTCTCAAAACACCTATTTTAAAGAATTTAAAAGGCAACAACAAATAAGCAACAGGTAAAAAGTTATTTTAAGAGCATACAATAGTATGATATTGGAAAAAGTTTTTGCTCTTTTGACACAGCTATAAGGAATCTAGCATAGTGTATTTCCAGATCTTTAAACAAGATAAATACGCTTTCCCCTCAAGGATATGAAATTATCAAACGTTTCTAACAATTGCTAACCTTTACTAAGCAGAACTCTTACAACATAAATAACATCCATGCCCTTGTTATAACTAACAATGAGTAACAAATTAAAAATAAATGATCCCTAGTATGAGTCTAACAAATTCTAAATAAATGATCCCTGGTAAGTTCGTCCATTTGTTGCAGGCATAGCAAACTACCAATCATAATCAGCCCCCACAAAGGACTCTTTCCATTCTGTAACAGAATATTGTCCTATACTCATAATCAGCCTACACAAAGGACTCTTTCCATTTTGTAACAGAATATTGTAATACAGTATGAGGTATGATACCAAAAATGACATATACAGATAAGAATCTGAAATACAGAGAGAGAGAGAGAGAGAGAGAGAGAGAGAGTACCCATGCTTTAGTCGAAGCCAAGAAGCAAATGCCTCTAGAACCTGAAATATTGATGGAGTAAAGATGATGAGACTCTTAGAACATCCAAAAGCAGGTACTCTGTATGTCTTTAAACATCAGCATGAAATCCCTAATTAGAAGTATCTAACTGAAAAAAAAAACATACCTGCTCTTTAAGCTCATTGAAATTCAAGCAAGCTGTTAAGATATTAAGAGCAACCTCCATTTGAGAAGTAAGCTCCTTCTCAAATTGACGTCGTCTTTCTGGACGAGCTGCTATCTTATAGTTATATACTTCCTGATTACAGAGGAACTATAAGTAAAGAAGATGTACTATCATAGATTTTACAAATTTTAGCATTCCTCTGATTAGTGGCAAGGAAAAAGGTAAAAAAAGCGTGTCTACAAAGTCTTATAGCATCAAAAGAGCAACAAATGCTCTTGTAAATGGACAGACACATGGATTATAAAGTTATCTAATTGTCAGAGATATGATCATCAGAAGACAAAAACAAACTGAATGTAAATTCAGGTGTCCAACTTATGAACATATTGTTTCTGGCTGAAAGTTGTACTAAACTAAATCACCAATACTAAGTTCGTCCAAAAACATATAACATCAAACTACTTCAATTTACAGTCCAATAATATAAACAGCATATCCCGACAAAAACTATGAAACATTTAAGATTGCATGACAACAAAGGAACCTGAACATTATTGATAAATTTATTTTAAGGTAACAAATTCATTCATTATATTGCTTGCCATTTGTCAAGTTAGAAAATACTAATGGCACATCATATAAAAAGAAAAAGAAGCGCCAAAATTAAAAGAGCCTCTTATGCTGAAATAATTAACATCTTGGGTAAATTTGATACACATGCATTATACACGTGTGTCTTGTGTATGTATAAACATGGCTATACAGATATACCTCAGGTAAAACTGTAAGTAGCTCCAAAAACCCTGGAATGTACTCTGGATGCATAGTCATTTCATCCCGTAGCCAATTCACAATACCACCATCCCCCCAATCTTCTGCAGGAACATGTACAGCCAAAGCAGCAACTGCAATGCTAATCTAAAAAGCCAGATGATTGAGCATAATATTCTCTTGGGGATCATAAATTACACGAGAATGTGTATGCTAGGAACCTTCTGAATTGTACCTGAGTTCTGACTTTAGGAGGACCCTTGTGGAATTTTCTCAGTAAATTCTGCATTTAAAATACTAGTTAACAGGCCACTCAAACAAGGTAGAAGAAACCAGGAAGAGTACAACTGAAAATACAAAATTTTAATTTGTATAAAAATGTGCTTAAAGATAGTACACAACAGATGAAAGCCACCACACTAATACAGAATTGAAACAGTACACATAGCTTAATTTAGTCCAGTAACAAACACAAATAATTTTGTCTTTGTTTGAGGGAAGCAGCATATGTAACATGCTATTTAAACCAGAAGCTCGTAAGAAACAATTTTGTAAATGATCCATTTGGTGAGATTTACTACACAAGCACTTGACATTGAGCAAATTATAAGTTCAACTTAGAAAATGTACATACTATGTTTAAGGCCAAGTTTCTTCTGTGGTTAAAATCAAGAACGGATACTCACTCACATTTAATGAATCCCGTAATGGGCGAAAAGCTGTAGATGGTAGTTCTTCAAAATATCGCTGTACCTAAAATAAACCTCAAAAAACAAGAATGTATCAGATATTCAGATCAAATAAGGTTTCCACTATTTTAACATTTGTCTTAAACAATAAGCAAACAGAGAAGAAACTCACCTTGCTTCTAAGAGTCTGGGAACAAAAGATTAAGGTTTCTAAATTGCTGGTGGGATCATGAAGCAAGTCATCAGCAACCTAGAAAGATGAAGCAGCACCTTGAATCGTCAAAATATACATATAATAATATATACATATATATATATATATATATAGCCAATGGGAAGCCATTGATGAAATAAAAAAAAAAACTGCCGTAATTGGTTGAACTTACAAATATATATAAGTTCAAATATATATCTATATATATATATATATACGTGCCAAAAAAAAACTAATAACATAAATGCGCCAAGGAAGGAATTCAAATCCAAATTAGGAATTATGTCTCATCTTAAAGAGGATACATTCAATCTGAGGCACAGAAATTATAAGGGTAGCAAATATCTAAAAAAGGGAGGACATCATACTTTATAGATCTTTTGTAGGGAGGAAGAGCTAAAGGAAGTGCAATGTACATATGTGTAACATGCTGTGCGTTCATAAATGTAAAGGCCATGATAATGAATAATCCCTCCTAAACACAACTGCAACATATTATAATCTGTATTCCTATAACATAAATTTAGTATGTTAGAAAGCCTTTGGGTCCAAAAACAAGATTGAAACTTTACTTAAAAAATCCGACTAATGTTATAACCAAAAAAATCCAACTAGAAATAAGTTGAGAAAGAAGAGAAAAATAAGGAAATCAACTTTAAGCTTTCATTTTGTTGAATAACATTGAAATAGGACTTAAAATGAAAAATTAAATTGCATAATATATTAAATGAAATATGGTTATTATTTTATCGTAAGTCTTTAAAAGGATATAGCTAACATTATTTATATGCATGCACATATCTATACTTCAACAAACATCGCGTTCCCACCACATCTCTAAAAGCATATTATTCTCTCTGTCGTTATCGGACTGTTTTTTTTTTTTTATTGGTCTATATATATTATATATATATATACGTGCTCCATGCTTGTGTAAATATTCAAAAAGAGAGCTACAGCCAAACGAGAACCTTAACCGTATCCAAGAGAAAGAGAATGAGAAACTGAAAGTAGAAACTCAGGGGCACTAGAGAACACGCAATCATGAGCTTTATTGATGTAGAGTGATTTCCTAACAGTTAGTTCCCAAACAATGGAAATAAATTAAGTACAGAACACAAAGGATTTGTTTATATACATGTGGGGGTGTCAGAATGGGGGAACATAGCAACATCGACAAGCTTCCTTTTGCATTTAAAGCTGTACCAAGATAGTATTTAACATATTATGATTGAAAGCCAGGCTATTTGCATTAAGAAACCTGACATTTAAAACTTCAGATGCAACCTTCAGAAAAATAACAGCAAAAACGATCAGTTCGTTATAGAAACAAGAAATGGCACGAATGCATCCTTAAAGTAGTTATTTCTTAAAAAAAAAAATTGAAATTCATTCATTCCCTAATTTTTAAAATTCTTATGCAAACAAGCAGAGTCCAACACCTACTGAAAACAAACAGACAATACCCCTCCATTAAACCCTAAAACTTCGAATTCTTGACATTGGCATTGAACGAACACGCGCTTTTTCCAACTTTTCGAAATTCAATTCTCATCAAAATAGAAACAAAATACCGAAAAAAAAAAATCAATCACAAAAATCTCTTTACCAAATCGAATCCACCAAGATTCACAAGCTTCGCTCAATCGGGTAAAATCACACCAAAAAGAAAAAGAGGCATAATAAGATAAGAGTACCTGCCAGGCGTCGAGGTAGCCCTGAAACTCTTGAAGCCATCGATCGGCGTCGACACGAACGGCGTCGTCCGGGTGATGATAGAGTGCATTTAGGGCTTCCTTCACTGCTTTATGGTATGCCATGCTTTGAACTCCGATGAACGATGACTGGGTTTGCAACTCGCTCATCTCTCCGTCTCTCTCTCTCTCTCTCTCTCTCTCTGGATTTCTCTAATATTTATCTCTCTGTGTTCTTTTTTTTTTTATTTTTTAATTTTTTAATTTTTTTGTTATTTTTGATAAAGGGGTTTTTGGCGCCCCCAGTGAACGAAAAGGGTTTGGGGGGGTTTTTTGATCAGAAATGGGAGAGAGAGAGAGAATGAGAATGATTTATAGCCGTCAGATCTGTGCCCGTGGTTTGACTCTTGGTCAATGCGATTCAGGCTAGAGGTTTTTTTTGTCTTTTTATTATCAATTACAAAAATAAATAAATAAATAAATAAAAATATTGTCCGTTTAAAAGATGATGAAGATGTTTCAGCTAGAGGACACGTGGCGCATGATTGGATGAGTTGGTTTTTTTTTTTTTTTTTTTTTTGGGGGTCATATTTTGGGTCCCACTTTGCAGGTTGGCAATGTGGAAATCCCCGTTGGTTCATGAATCGAGCAAAAGATTTTTGAACTGCATTGAGCGGAGAGATTTTTCATATGTACAACCTTTTTTTTTTTAATATATATAAACAATTATTAGTAGTACTATTTATTATTTTTTTAATTACAAGTTTAAGAAATAATGTTTTAAAATTTTCAATTATTAACAAAATTGAATTTGTAAGAAGCTGAATTGGAATGTAATTAAAAAAAAAAAAAAAAGAAATTTGGATTTTAAGATATCTTGAAATGGAATAGTATATTCTAATTAAGACCCTATGTTTATGGATTGACCATATTAAAAATGTCATTCATTTTGTTTGATGTAAACTTTCAATGATACATCCTTTTTAAAACAATTTTAATAGTGCAAAGTTATTATGTTCTCTAATTTAAAAATTTAGAGTTTGCAAGACACATTTTCAATATAAAATATCACTTTTCAATCCCAAAAAAATAAAATAAAATAAAATAAAATTCCCCACTTTTAATATTAAAAAATTAAAATAATTGAATCTTTCAGATATATAAAGAATTATTATTTTTTTAACACAAAAGTTGTGAGTTTGCATTTTCCGACTTTATTTTTAAAATAAAATAAATCAATAATAGGCTTACAATATGTTAGATGACAAGTATTACATTCAGCAAAATATTCAATATATATGTTATACCCAAAACAAAATAAAAAAATAAAATCCCCCATATCCTTTTTTGTTGTAGTTCTTGGACATTTTTTTTTTCTTTTTTATTTTTTTGAAAGGTTTTGCAGTAGAGATTTTATATCCAGTTCTAGTGTAACCATTTTTATTTAATATTCTATAAATCTTATACTGTTTTTGCTACTTTTTTTTTGTAATAGTATTGTTTTTTTCTTAAAAAAAAATCATATTGTTCTGTTATCATTTACCAAAAATAAAAAAATAAAAAAATACTGTTCTTTTTATCAAACTGTTTATTAATATTATGGTCATAAAATTCAAAAGTAATTGTTTGTGGTCTCATTTGCTCTTTTATTGTGTTGAAAAAACAAAATAAATTTATGAAAAAGTATTATAATTTCAAATCCACTTAAAAAACAGAAAGTGTCCTCTTCTAGAATTCATGAGTATTGGCATGTAGAATCTTTTATTTTCTCTGTGTTGACTAAACAATATTGAAAAAAGAGCAAAAACTATATATATGGAGAAAAAAATAAAAAAGGAGGATTATATTATATGAAATTTAATTTTCTAATTCAAATAACATAAACTAAATTCATTTTCCTTGGTTCATATAAGTCCCAAACATAATTTTATTTTATTTTTAAAGTTACTCCTAATATTTATTTTTTTTCCCTGGAAATTTATTTTACTTAAGAAAAAGAAAAAGAAAATTATTGTACATTCACTAAACAAACGTGTTCCGTACCAAGAAACAAAGCGAGAAAATCACTATGTATTAAACTATAAATATTTCAGTGACGGCCTAGCCGTTCTGCTTCAGAAAAACACAGAAAAACGAGGAAGAAGAAGAAGAAGAAAACGGAGAAAGAGAGAGCTATGGCTATGCTGTCGGAACCTGAAAACCCATCACCAAACATCTTCATACCACAAGAATGGTCGGAAGCTGCAGATTCCATTGCATATGATTCTCTCACCTCGCCACCACCCATTGCTTTAATCTGCGGCGCCAAGAATTGCGGGAAGACCACCTTTTCTCGTCACCTTCTCAATGTTCTTCTCCAGAGGTCAATGCTCAGCTTTCCTCATTTTACATATTAGTTTTTTTTGGATTTGCGTAATTGATTGGTTTTTGAGACTGGTTGTTGATCTTTTATGTGTATTGGTAACTTGGTCACTGGGTTTTCATGGACTCTGCGTAAAAATTGAAGTTGAACCTTTTTTTGGCTCATTTTTCTAATGGGTTTTCTTTAAATTTGGAAAATTTCTCCTAGTTGGGTTGCTCACTGTTCTGTCAATATGGAAGCTGAACTGGGTTTGTGTTATTTTTACCTGTATTTGAATTTTTATCTATGAAATTCCGCACCTTTTCTAAAGAAGCCGCTATATATATATATATATATATTTTTTTTTTTCTAGTGGAGTATGAATACAAATCAATGTTCTGGGCTTCATTATAGTTAAAAATTGTTTTGGTGTATAAGTGGCTTCAGTGAACTCATTTGAAAAAAGTTCCAGTATCAATTACGATAATATTTGTTCATGTTATCTCTGAATACCTTGTACTTTATGCCCTTTTTCTTTTCTTCCTGAACTTATTCTAGCTAATTATTACGAGTAACATGTCCTCTGTTGCTCCAAGGCTGCTTATGGCTGAATTATCATGCTTGATATTCCAATTGTGATGTAATTGGTTCATAGCATCTCTGAATACATTGTACTTTATATTCTTTGTCTTTTTTTCCTGAACATATTCTATCTGATTATTATGAGTAACATGTTCTCTGTTGCTCTTGCTCCCAAGGCTGCTAATGGCTGCATTGTCATGCTTGATATTCAAGTGGTTGTTTATATTACTTTATTTTTAGTGTTTTCTCCTAATGTTTTTCAATTTTTTTTGCAGGTATAGGAAAGTAGCTTACTTGGATACAGATGTTGGTCAGCCCGAGTTTACTCCTCCTGGTTTGCTTTCTCTGACTGTGGTTGATAAACCAACTGCAGGTGATGGTTAACAGTCTTCGATTTAACAACAAAATTCCGAAAGTTATCATTAGAGGAGATAAACTGTTGTACTGTTAAAATATGCTAATCAAAGGTGTTGCTTGTGTTTTCTTTCTCATAAAACAGATTTGACAATTCCATGTCTGAAGACACCAGACAGGTACAGACTAAAGTTATGTTACCAGTTATTAACTTGTTATCTAGACATGAAAATTTTGTTCTTCTAAATAATAATGGTGTAATTGCATGTAGTACATACAGTTGAAAGCATATTATGGATATCAAGTATACGGTATAAAGGAGAATGAATAACTGGCTGGACAATCTGATCTATTTTTAGGAGTAGGCTACTTTGCTAATTTTCAACAGGAAAAAGTTTTGTTTGAACTCTTATGTCTGGGGGCCTTGTTAGAGAAAATCATCAACTGAATGCAAATTATATTACAATGTAATCATATGCTTCTTGTTATTTTGATAATTGATATAATATTCGGTAGCTATTATGATCAAGAATGGGAAAATATCGGTTTTATGAAGATTTAGATTATGACATGGTTCTAGTTGATATTCAAAGCTTCCACAGTTCCCAAGAAGTTGTAGAAAGTTTCATTCTAATTTTCAGTTAACTGAATGTGATATTGGATGTGGGCATGTAGTTGTGTTAACCATATATGACTAAGAATATACTTGATATTGCATGAGCTCTATTTAAAAGCTAGTGGTTTTGATGTACTTTTCTAATACTGTCTTCTTCTACTCAAGTCTGTACCATCTTTGCTTGTGTGAGATTTTATTGAAAAATATATGGAAAACCAGATCACTTAATTTTTTTTTTTTTCTTTTTTCCTTAGATCTTTTTTCTTTGGTGATGTTTCCTCCAAAAGGAATCCAACAGCGTACTTGACTTATATATCTACCCTATATGATTACTACCAAATGGAGTACTCAACCTCCAACCTGAGTGAAAACCGTACTAAGACTGAATTGCCTCTTATTATAAATACACCAGGCTGGGTGAAAGGTATAATCTTTGATTTTAACTTAGACCAAATTGAGTTCCATCCCAGCCAGGTGCTGCTCAAGCTAAAGACCAAGTGGCTACCTGTTACTGCCTGTTTACTGTGATTGTGATTTTCAAAGTGTATTTACTCATTCCTCGTGTGCAGGAGTTGGTTATGACATGTTGGTGGATATGTTGAAGCACATGGCTCCTACCCATGTTGTTAAAATAAACATATCTGCTCAGAGTAAGAATCTACCAGATGGAGCATTCTGGTTGGATGAGGATAGTTGTGGAATGGTCAATCTAATTGAGATTGGTTCAGCTCGCCAGGATTCTTTTAATAGATCGTAAGTTCATAGACATTAATGCTGTTACAACTGTTATCTATATTTTTGCTCAGTACTTTTTACATATCAAAAGATAAAAGAAAAGGGAAAATGTCTGTCACTTTCATCAATAATTTTCCTTTTCTATGGAGAATAGAAATTGAGTTTTGTGGAACCACTAGAGTTTCCTTCTTACATATTAGTTTCATCCCCCAGGGTTTTAGTTCAGAAGGATGCACGCCTGTTGCGGGATTTACGAATAATGGCTTATTTCAGACAATGCTTTCCAAGTAACCTGAAAATCACTACTATCAAAGAACTTGCTCATGCACTGGCCTCTCACCCACCATATGAAGTTCCAATATCAAGTATCAAGACTAAACATCTTCATTGTCAGGTCAGTTCAAATTTTTGATTGAGTTGCCACAACATCTTTGGTAATTTTTTTTTAATTTGGTTCTGTTTAGTTCAGTACTTTTTAGACTATCTTAAGACAGCTAAGTGGTGATAAAATCTATATCTCTTGTTTTACTTTTTGGTATAAATAATTATTGCATTCTTTTAAATATTTGAACCCTTCTATTCTAGGTCCCAAGTTCTGAGATCTTCTACAGTTTGAATGCAACCATCGTTGGCTTAGCAGTTAGCTCTGAAGGGTCTGAAAATTTACCTTGGTGTGTTGGTCTTGGTATGTTCCTTTAACCATTCTTTGGCATCTTATTCAACTATAATTTATCTTTTGTTAACTGCCTACTTAATGTTTTAAATCAGTAGAGACTACATCCACTAAATCACTAGAATTTTTTGGTGCTGTAATTGACATTCTGAGTATTTAAAGGATTATGAATGTTTGATTGTAACTTACGATAAAGTGGTAGCTGGAAATCACATACTATAGCTTTAGATGATGTTTGTATGATTATAGCAATTCTCATCTATAATTTTCTCGTCTATAATTTTCTGGTGTGAAAGCATTATAAATCAGTATCAGGGTAACAAGTTGGAACTAAAGATCTTATTTTACCTTTTACCTTTTACTTGATGCCATTACCAGGAATTGTGAGAAGCATTGATACATTCAAGGGTCTGCTATATGTCATTACACCAGTTCCTCTAAGCACTCTGGAAAAGGTTGATCTTTTTCTGCAGGGTTTTATCCAAATTCCTACTTGTTTGTTGCAGGTAATTGATACCTTTCCTATTGAGAATTCGTTTCCTGGAAAATTATGCATCATTTCTTACCTCATCATCCCTACATGGTCATGAATGCATATAAGGCCTTGCTTGTCTTGCATGTGAGAAAAAGTTTGATCATGTTTTAAGTTGCCTTTTTTTTCCAAATACAATATGGTATCCTAGAAAACTATAAATACTTATTCGTTTAGGAGTATGCTTATTAAAATATCCTCTTGATGAATAGATGTGTTGCTAATTTTGGCATGAGATGTTATAAGCAATGTGCTTGAGCATTGTAAAGTGAGGCAGACCACAATTTAATGGGTCTTGGCAGACTAAATTGAAATTTTCTCGGTATTGTTATATTGTTTTCTGTCATCTTTAGGATCTTTATCCGACTACTACCAGATACATTAATCTGTGTTGTTGAATAGAATATAGACGCATACACTCTAACCCGAAAGCTTTGATCTGCTAGTTGATTGTCTATGCTTTGTTTTAAACTCCTTATCAATATATACATTATTGGTTCAATTATAAGCCTTGATGCCTGCAGCTATGACCAAAACAACATACCATAGTGTTAGGTGGTAGATGGGTCATGTTATGCCTTGTTTTGAGTCTTTCAGCTCATATGTCTTTAAAAAAATTATTTAAAAAAAAAAAAAGTATCAAAGCATGCTACCTCAATTTAATATTTATCCAAATTACAACACAATCAAAATGCTTGTTGGTTTTTTATTTATTTATTTATTTATATCCTTAACAGAGAGCCTTACATTATTTACCTATAGTTCTCATAAATCAACTGAATGTTTTCAGGTTCAGGGATGTGTATCTCCGTACATGTCTCAGAATGCTTTATCTACAAGCTAGATCATACGCTGTTGTTGTTGCCAAAACATTGTTTTCCTTCCTCCACACTCATCCGGCTAATATGTTACCTAACTGTGCAAGCGACAGCAGTATGTAGATAGGGTTGCTGTCTATTTTATCTGGTTCTGGTAGATTATAGATTCTTCTCAGCGGACTTAAAAGTGGGATTATTAAGGATGTTCATATTTATAGATATTTTAGTAGTAATTAAACTACTAAAAAAAACTCCGTTGTAACAAGATTAAAATGTTTACAGAGATTTCAACATTAATCTTAATCTCAGTCACATTCCAATACTTACCAAATTGAATGACACTCTGTCATGACAGTTACAAATTGACTTAAAATAAGATAAATGGTTGGGACAGTGGTTTCTAAGTTTGGACCAGAAGCTAAGCATCCCTTCCAGCTGCTTTCTAGGCTGAATTTTCTCATGGTGAAGGCCATGTTTAGACCATAAGCTAAGCAGAGCGTGTATATCTTACAGACGAGTATTTGAACAGCTGGCCTTCAACTAGGATATCTTCTTAACGCCATTAAAAAGTAAAAGCAGTGTTGTAGTTTTCACAAAGAAAGATAAAATGCGGGTGCATTGCAATGTTTCAATCAAAAAACTTGTTTTTGCTTTTTCCTTTTCAAACACTTTTTACCCTTCAACTAATTACACCACCATGAAAAGCATACTTTTTTTTTTTTTTTCAATAATCTAATTTTACTAAGTGTGTTCATGTAAAACAACTAAAATGATAAGCATAATTTTAATTAGCAATCATGTTCTAATCCTACCAATATAATGGTTCTCCAATATTGACACATAAAATTTGACGAAAATGAATTTTATTTTAAAATCACATCTTGATTGGATCACAAACTCATATGCACTAAAATACATCCTAATTAGTTGGACAAGAAAACAAAAATATATTCTTCAAATGACAAAAATTATTTCATTGTAAACTCACATCCGAATTCAATGAATGACTAAAAACATTAAAGTTGTCACATTTTGTTTCCTTTTTTTGACCCAAAAAAAAAAAAAACTAAATAATACAAGATGGCCAAATAAAACATGCAAAAAAGTAAAACTAGAACTCTAAAGTTTGAAAAAACAAGGTTAGTCTTTTACTTAATCCGATTGGTTGGAAAGTGCATGATAGACCGTTATTTGAGGTACATTCTAAGCCTAACAACCTCAATTTTTCCTCGAAGCAAATTTCCTATGTATAGGCAGATGAATTCCACCACCCAAAACTTTGAAAACCTTTTTGCGTTTCAAACCAAAGCCATCTTTCTCTCATCTCCTTCCTCACACAAAAGAAAACACACACACAGAAACACATAGAGAGAGAGAGAGAAGAGGTCATGATCTCGGCACGGTTTGTCCCACCAAGGTCATGATCTTCCATCTCATCACCGGCCTCTGAAAAAAAACACACAAAAACACGCAAACACATAAACAGTTAAAGAAAAAAAAAAGAAAAGTAAGTTCATCATCAACCATTTCTTTCTAGGCAAACAAAACAATGGCAAAGCGCTCATTCACGCGTTTCGTCGAACAGGAGCTGGGCAAGTTCCCACATTTCATAATCTACGCCGTCCTCGAATGGGTGTTGATATTTTTCCTTTTCATCGATGGGTTCATCGCGTTTTTTACCAACGAGTTCGCCAAGTTCTTCGATTTGCGAACGCCATGCTTGCTCTGCACAAGGATCGATCACGTACTCGTACACAGAAACCCAGATTTCTACTACAACGACTCCATTTGCGAATCCCACAAGAAAGACGTTTCCTCACTGGCCTATTGCCACAACCACAAGAAGCTCTCCGACATCCGCAAAATGTGCGAATCTTGTCTCCTATCTTTCGCAACAGAGAAAGAATCCGACTGCGATACGTACAAATCTTTAATTGGGATTCTGCATAAGGATCTGGATTGCTTTCTCGGCGAAGATCAAGTTCAACTGAGCTTGTCGGCTACGAAAGATGAAGGATTGCAAGTGATGGAGAAAAGCGACAGCAAGTATCGGTGCGCGTGCTGTGGGAATTCACTGAAGATGAAATCTTCTTCTTCTTCTTCTTCTTCGAACAATAAAGGAGGAAGACATGCGAGCTTGATTTCGCAAGGTCCGACTCCTTCGCCGAGGGCTCCGTTTGTGAATTCCAGAGGACATGACCATCGTGGTTTGGAATTGCCACATATTCGATACACTGAGCTCAAGTTCATCTCGGATAATGAATCGGAGCTTCCCGAGGATGACGATGCTTCTCAGTGTTCAATGTCCGATGCTCAATTATGTGAGTCCAATCTTATACAATTATATATATGCATACACACGCACGTACATAAGCTAAGCAAGAAGACCATTATTACCCGCCAAAAATTTTTTTAAAAAAATGCTTGCTGAATTATTTTAAAGTTGGCATCTGACGTGGCAGGAATTTATTGGCAACAAGTAATTTTGTCTCTTTGTGCTGCCACATCATCAGTTTGGATAATGTCTATGGATACTAGCCCCTTGGTTGTTAAAAACACAAGCTAATTGGTGGCCATCGTAAAACTCAAATCATAATAATAATAATAAAATTTAGATGCCAAATGATATAACGGTATTATGGGATTCATTTTTCTTAATTTTACATTATATTAATTTTTAGTAAAAAATAATTATATTAGTTTATCAATTGTCAACAAATTGCCACATTATTGGGTATTTAAAAAAAAAAAAAAAAGGAAGAAAATTTAATGGCCTTAGCATTACTCATTTGGAATTCAAATGTCAAAGGAAGTGGGAATTTTTAAGCTTGCTTTTTTTTTATTACGAGCTATCATCACCTTAATGAATGTGGGGATACTTATTTGGCCTCGCTTAGAATTAAAAATTTATTTTGGAAAGTAAATTAATTAAATTATCTTGTCAGCTCTCAAATGTCAAATCTATTGGTGATGGTCACAGTGACATTTTTCTTTTAAGTGCATATTGCATCTTAAGTCATTAGATTACTTTTAAAACTTATGACTTTTAGAAGACTTTTTTAACTTCCCAGCTCGTGGTGAGTTTTTGAATTTGTCATTAGAAAACTACTTAGATGCATAATTTGTAAGCATGAATTTAATTTAAGTTGGATGGAATGTTCTTTTGTGTACTAGTTAAGGAAGATGTCAAAGCTGCCTCTGTGCCATTATTGACAGAACCTGATTATATGAATGAAGATGCTACAAGGACCCCAAGTTTCATAAGAGGAAATAAGTTTTTTGGAATCCCACTTACAGATTCAGCTTCAAACAGTCCTAGAATCGGTCTGAGAAGTTTTAGGAAATCACCATTAGAAAAAACAGAGTTCGCTTCCGAATCAATGATGGAGAGCAATTCTATGAATGAAGATGGTGACTCCATTTTGCACCATTTGAAGAGACAGGTTCGGTTGGATAGGAAATCACTCATGGCACTGTATATGGAACTGGATGAAGAAAGAAGTGCTTCAGCTGTTGCAGCTAACAACGCCATGGCCATGATCACTCGTTTACAGGCAGAGAAAGCGGCGGTTCAGATGGAAGCATTACAATATCAGAGAATGATGGAGGAACAAGCAGAGTATGACCAAGAAGCCCTTCAAGCTACCAACGACATGCTTGTCAAAAGAGAGGAAGATTTGAAGGCTTTGCATGCTGAAGTAGAGGCTTACAGAGAAAAATATGGGATGTTGAAAGAAGAAGATTTCAAAAGAAGACAAGATGAAGTTGATGAAGAATACCAACAATTCAAATCACATCCTTATTCATTTGAAAGTAGCATCACCTCTCCTGTTGGCTCCAATGGAGAAGAGGCTAATGGAGAATTCTCGCACAAATCCGAACGAGCTATATCATTATCATCACAAGGAGACAATGTGAGAGGAAACCACAATGAATCTTTGAAAGACTTTAAAGAGGAGAAAACTTACCTTCTAGGTCGAAAAAAGCTGGAGAAGAGAAGTCACATAACTGACACTGGAGGCTCTTCTTCCCCGTCTGCCTCCGACGGAGTTGATAATATAGATGATGACCCAGGTAATTATGCATATCTACATTCAATATGAGCATATTATTGTTCTTTTGCATTTCTAAGTCATATTATTATTATTTTTTTTATTCTAAATTTAGTATTTGTTTCCCAACATGGTAAATAGGATACGAAGGTAAATCCGCATTGTCCACAGAGTTGTCTCATATTAGCGAGAAGGTGAAGGCTCTTGAAGCAGCAGGTGGATCCTTAGACAGAGCTGCTGAGAAGCTGGAGAAACATAGTGAAGGAAAGAAACTTTTGACAGAAGTTTCTCAAAGTCTAACAAGGCTTCGGCACGTCATGACAATGCTCTCTGATCACAATGACGACGAATGAAATTGCAGTCCTAATAGCTCTACTGGTACATTCCTTTCCAAACCCAATAATTTTGTGATATGAAAAGCAGAAGAGAATAATAATAATGGTACTTTTATTTTTCCACCCTGAATTCTAGTTGATATTGCAGTGCCATTGAGAAAAGATGCAGCAGCTTCCTTGACAAAGGATGTGAGCGGAAGAAATTGTTTCTCATCAAGAGTTATGGATGATAATACTTTATATTATGACAGGGCTGCTTGTACAGATGCCTTTTTAAATGCTTTAGAAGCTCCAGCAGGTTTGGTTCTGTGGTGTTTTTTGAGAGGTTGGATGATCCACGTTACAGTTTTTTCGATTGTAATAATTTTCTTTTTTTCTTTAATGCAAATTTTCACTAATTGATTACAAAAAGAGAAAGTAGAGTAGATTGTTGTACATAATTCAACAACACTGAGGCTTGAGCTCATCATGTGCGAACATAAAACAAATTAAGGTTTACATATTAATTGGACAGCAATTCAATAAGTGAAAGATGATCAAATATACAACAATTGGAAAAAAACAAATAAACAAAATTAGAAGATTTTAATTTTCATTACTTGGTCAAAAAGATTGCAAGGACAATGCATAATTTTAAAAAAAAATTAATTTCTTTCTCTGAGTGGATTATAAGGGTGGGCTCAAAAAAGGTGGGTTTAAACACAATAATTTCAATGTAAATGCAATTCTATTTCAGTTCAGACTTCACAGTAACAGGCTGAAAACCATTATCAACCTGTGAACAATGCAGTCTTATCTAAAAATAATCCGTTCAAAGCCCCAAGACTATAACTGATCATAATACAAGAACCAAGCAACCATTAGTGGAAAACAAGATCAGTCTCGATGCGTGGACATTCTCACTCAAGACCTCTCTGAGACAATATAAATGTGAAAGAACTTTTGAGCATTGCTCATCAAGCACCTATATTACTCTCAAGCTTGGGCACAATTTCCCAAATCAACCAAATCAAATGACTGCATATGACGCTACAGTTAGGAAGTGGTTATTTCTTTTAGGTAGTAGCAAGTGAACATAAATTTTACCACTTAATGCGTAATGGAAAAAATGGAAACGACCTCTATGTTGACCTCCATGATTAGAGAGCAAAGATCGTTTGTTATTGCCGTTTTCTTGAATTTTCTAATACAAGCCAAATAAATCTATGAGGTAATCCTATCAACTCTTCTGAACTTAAAACAACTGAACAATTTTAACCAACAAAATAACGACAAAAATGTTTTCGGTGTTCTTAATAACATATCAAAACTCCTATTTCTTAAGACAGATCTACAAAAACACGGCATAACACAAGAATAATTGCCAATGATTGAAGAGTTAATGGAGATTACAAAAAATAGTCTGGAGTTCTGCGTGTGGCATCAGGTTCAACCTGACGAGGTGCAGGGTCAAATTGAAGGAAGTTCTGCTCCATATTCTCTCCAATCTCGAGGATTGCAGCCATATTTCCACATCGGTAGCAGTAATTTGGAGCACTAAACACTGTCACGACATTCTTTTCCTAAAAAATTGAAAGGAATTCAATGAACTCCAGAACTCCAATTTCAAAGAAAACAAAACATGGATTCTCCCTTAAATTAACTAACCTGGCACCAATTATAGCCTTCCATGACAAGCTGGTGTGCTCTAGAAATAAGAGTGAGTCCATTAGTGTGATTAAACTGTGTGGCAATATCCTGACCAAATGTGTATCCTGCACCTCGAGGAGAAATTCCCCAACCACATCGGTCATCTGGGTCAGACCACAACAGATCACACATTGGGCCCTCATGAGGAACCTACTCCCATTATAGAAACAAAACAGAGGCTACAATTAGGAGACATCATCATACAATTTAGAAATATGTGTTCCACAAATTAAAATGATTAAATCTTCCTTATGTACAACTAGATTTGGTCTATCATATCAATAAAGAATATGCATTTAGCGTATCTATTCTGAGAAGAGTGCATAAATATTTAGTAGTGTCAACCTCAAATGTGGAAAGGAAAGACTTGATAGTAAAAGAACCATGAGTGAAATGATGCGTAAATAGCAATCTATTTCGAGTAATTTTTGTCTATTGGTATAGATATACATGTTTTATCTGCAGCAGACAGCTAGTAGTATACCTCCTGAATCCGGTCCAGAGCACGGATATTATCTAAAGTATCTAAAGAGGGAGAGAGTCCACCATGCAAGCAGAACACCTACATGATAAAACAACAAAGAGCTTGTCAAATGTAACAAAGTCAATAGGAAAAGAAACAAATATAACAAAATAAAAAATCATACCTGACTCTCAATTAATGCTGTAAGTGGCAGATAATCAAAAAGGTCAGTGAAGTACTTCCACACATTTGCATTTCCATATTTTCTCAAACACTCATCATAAAAACCATAGCTGAAAAAAGACACCAAAAATGAAAATTTTGCTTATGGGAATTAGGATTTGATCTTACAAAACAATTAACTAAAAAGAAAAGAATCTCACCAGTTAAAAGATAGAGCAACATCCCTTAATAATTAGGAGATAATTTTGATAAATGCAAATTGACAAAGTTGGAAATTTTTTTTTATGTTAAGAGTGAACCATAATTTGTACTTGTAAGGAAAGTTAATAAATTGAATGAAAATAAGAAACAGGAGAAATTGGCCAATGAGATTTATGAATAGAGTCTTGATGTAGCATTGATATTATCAATTAATGTTGCGTAAAAAATAACCAAAAAAATTATTATTACATATTTTCTTGCATACATTTGAAAGTGGAAGTCTAATTAAAATTTATAAACTAACTCTTGATGAGACATTGAGAAGTTCATGGAAGATTGAAAAAAAATATATAAAATTCCATATGATTGATAACAGAAGATTATTGATAAGCAATACAAAGGAACCTCCCATAATGTTAGTTAGTTAAAAGACACGTGCTGAAAGCAAGGTTAAAAAATATAAAGCAGCTCGTAAGATATTAGATGATGTTAGATGATGTTAATTCAGTTATTCATAAGTGACACACTGGTCGTTCCCTTTTATCTCTGTTTTTATTAATTTCTGAAAGAAAATGTAGACATACCCTCTCCATTTTTGTCAGAATATGCGTTTGCACATGTGCATGTGTAAGCAATTATGGCGTTTGCTTATCACAATTATGGCGTTAGCTTATCACAATTATGGCATTAGCTAATCAAGGAATGTGCAAAAAGATAGCTTCAGGGTTGGCACGTTGCCATGAAGTATAATTTTCACTTTTCACCATTAATATTTCAATAGCTACACAACTAGGAATGAGAAAAGTTAAAAAGAATAACATCTTACACTTGAGTAATTTGTCGGCTCTCATGATTTCCTCTTAGAATTGTGATTCTATCCCTATAACGTACTTTCAGAGCCACTAAAAGTGTGACAGTCTCCACTGAATAGTATCCTCGATCTGCGTGATTTAAAATATAATTAAAAAAATGTAAAGTATGAAAACAATTCCAAATGTTACGTCTCAAAAAGGATATGTACTAATACAAGTCCAAATGAAGTATAACGTCACTGCGGTTCATAATAATATGCCTTTACTTAGCCCTTGTAGTGGAAATAAGCCATTGCTTTAGATGCAATTAAACCAAACAAATAATATAAAATTTGAGAACCATATTTAAGTAAATGCCACAGCAGCTTCAGATTTGTGTAGTTTCATGTCGATTGCATCTTGAGGATACCATACCATCAACACCTATGTGCACTCTAGTACACAATATGACTAATTATGTACATAATTCTATGAATCTTATTCAGTCAATCTGAACTTAAATTTATACTCTGATTGAAATAAAAACAACTAAGACGGATTAAACTTAAAAAAGACCTTGATCTAAGCCTAATATACATCAGACTCCAAATTCAAAATTCCATAGTAAATCTAAGATGCATTACCAACGAATTGCTAACCAATTGAACCCGCATTTCCAGTTACTATCAGCCACAAAATGAGCTGTATTAGCTTCTTTGACAGGAACAAAAACGAATAAAAAAAAAAAACAAAAAAAAAAGGGCTCGAAATTCATCACATACCACCAAAAATCAAATTCCAAAAGGCTCTATATTCTTTCACAATTGCTATACAAATAATGTTATTATTACATAACATAGAAAGCAACAAAAATCCATTACAATACTCTCAATCAGAAAACTTCTTCAACTTTCCACTTCTGTAATCCAACATCTCAATCAGCTCCACAAAACACCATTTTTGCCCCAAATACTCAAATTATTTACGAATCGAACTAAAAAATTAACCGCAAAAAAAGAAAAAAGTGATTGAAATAGTAAATGTTCTTTTAAACTGACCTACATAATCGCCCATAAAGAGGTAATTGGTATCGGGAGCCTCGCCGCCGATCCGGAAAAGCTCGACGAGATCATGGAACTGACCGTGAATATCTCCGCACACCGTGACCGGGCACTTCACCGGTTGAACGTTCCATTCCTCGACCAAGATCGTCCTCGCCTGTTCGCATAGCGTCTTCACCTCCGCTTCCGGCAAAGGCTTACATTGCATCAGGTGCTCGATCTGACGGTCCAGATCGGAGTGTGACGGCATCGTCTTCGATCTTTTCGTTGTTGTATTTTTTAATGGATCCGTACACTGTCTGAGCTGGACTCGCCGCCAATTGTACGATTTCAGGTCATATTCACCGCAGAGTAGCCAGAAATGGCGATTTTCTGGAGAGAGAAAGGTTAGGATTAGGGTTTGGTGTGGATGTGAGAGAGAGAGAGAGAGAGAGAGAGAGAGAGAGAGAGAGAGAGAGAGAGTTCGGGTCCTGAAGCTCAATTGCTGTTGCAGGTGAGGCGAGAGACAGAGCACATTGTTATCAGAACGGAAAAATATTTCAAGCGCTAGTCCCTAATTTTATTACTTATTTACATAATTTACTCAACACTTTTCGTTTTTATGTTTTGTCCACGACATTCGGCTTTTAATACCGATTGTGTCCTTTCCTTAATCCATCTAAACCCAACGCCAAAAGACAAATTTCTAAACAATAATCTATTAGACAATTTAATATTAAAACACTAGTCTAATTCCCCAATTTAGTTGTTTCGGAAAATAGAAATTAAGGGTTTAGCAATTTGATTAACTTATATTAAAATTACTTATTTTTAAAAGTTCTTCAAAACATATTTTGAAGATTTTTTTAAAAATATGTTAGAAAATTGGAATTCAAAATCACCATTAAAACTATTTTGTAAAAACAATTATGAACAAAATTTTATTATTTATCATTAATAATGATTAACAATAAAATTTATGAGGATTTTTTTTTTAATAATAGTCATATAAATTATCAATTTTATCATTTTTTTGTAATATTATTATGGTTGTTAACTTATGATATCCTGTGTCTAATAATAAAATGTAAAATTCATTAAGAATGTGATAAAATTAAACTGCAATTCACTTGTATTACGTTCTAAAAATTCAATGAGAAAATTCTTTTTTTTTTTTTTTTTCTGACAAGAAAAAATGATTGCTATAGATAGTTGGACCAATATTCAATCAAAAACAGAAAAAAACCACCTTAAAATTTGAAATTTTCAGGTATATTTGTGTGCTGAAAGATTAAAAAATGGTCATAAAGCATACATATAAAAAGGAAAAAAATAAAAATAAAAAACAAAGTATGAGAAAATATATGAAGCAAGTGGCGGTGGCGCTGATGACCAAATCCACCATTTTCGCACCAACACTCACTGCAAACTCTCTCAGTCTTTCACGCCCTCGCCCACCACCCACCTTTGCATCACACTCCATCACAACCATGATCAACAATCAGGAACAGCAACATCAACTAGAAGATGCCAATCTTGATGCTATATTCAAGCAAAAAAAGCTCCTCAGATCCAGAGTCCGCAAGCAACTCAAGGCTATGGACCCCACACTCAGATCCCAGGAAGGCAAGCTTTCTTTTTTACATTCTAATAATAGTTTTTTTGGTCCAATTTGATGATAATATGAATTGGGTTCTTTTATTTTTTTTGCCCAGATGATGAGATTCAGAGACTAGTTTTGGAAGCTCCATGGTTTAAATCTTGTCAGAGATTATGTGCTTACATAACCTGCAAGGCACTACGTGAAGTTGATACCTCAAAAGTTTTGTATGAGATTCTGGCAAATCCAGCTAAAGGTATGTGCTTCGAACCCCCAGACAGTAGATTAGCATTCAGAATTCAATTTGTCAGTTATTTTTTGATTGTTGGCCAATTTGTTAATGGTATTGTTAATTTCTATTGTCTTTGGAAAATTATAGTATTTTTGTTCTTTAAAAATGTATTGAAGATGGCCACTCGAGGAAGAAGCTTTATGTTCCACGGGTGGAGGATAAGAACAGTAATATGCGAATGCTAAACATCTCAAGTTTAGATGACCTTGTTGCAAATTCAATGGATATTTTAGAACCGGCTCCAGTGGATGGCAATGGAAATAAACGGGAAGATGGTATGGCACTTGCTTATTTTATAACCAATGGCATACAGTGTTTAAATTTAAGTCATGCTTTTGACGTTCCACCTTTGAAATGTATGGATATCATGTTCATGGGATATGATTTACTTTTTAGATGTATATTTGTGTTTTTTTTTTAAAGTTGACTGCTTTTTGCCTCAAATCAAGAGTGAGACTTACTGGCAATATCTAGGATATTGTTTACCATAAAAATGGTAGGAGTACTCAAGATTTAGGATTGTAAAATCTAATGCAGCAGGTATGTAGCATTTAGCAGGTGATTCTCTCTCTCCATGTTTGCAGGGGTTATTTAAAGCCTCATGTTTTTGGCCACGTTTAGTGTCAGCCAATTGTCTCCCCGTATGTCGGAAATGAAAGACCTATTGGTTGTCCCTCTTGGATTGGATATGGAAACATTACCAATTTTAGGATCTTTTAACCAGTCTTTAAAAACTACTTAAATTCTGGGGTGGTTTAGAAAAGCGTACTAGTACCTCGGGAATAAGTAACAAAGTAGAAGCAAATTTGTTAAGCTCTCTGTTTCCAGAAATCATGAGATAACGTCCATGTTACCTTGATCAATGAAGTGTTGCTTTTGTAGTGTTAGCTTTCGTTAGATTAATGTACTTTATATAGCTCATGTTGTCATCTAGGATCCGATTGTTGCTATTTCCTATGTAGTTGGGTTAACCTTTATAAAATATATTAAAGATCTTTCTTATTGCAGTTATGCAGGCAAATGACCCAGTTGATTTGTTTCTCTTACCTGGTAGAACATTTCTTCCTGTTTACTGGATTGTATATTTACTTTGAGAAGTTATTCTAATTCTTGAAACAAAAATGTAGCTAATTGCATTTTCTTACCGTATTTACTTCCAGGACTGGCATTTGACAGATCTGGAAGACGCTTGGGTCGCGGTGGAGGGTATGATTATTATTTTTCCTGTGCAATATTTCTCTCTGTATCTCTTGTAGTTTGAGCTTAGCTGCTTAGAGTCATCATTTTCTCATTTTGATATGTATGACATCCATAAATATCATTAAATGGATGCTACTGTTGTTGTGCAATCATTTTACCCCAAGGTCATGTAATTAGTGGTATTGTGTAAAAAAACCTCTAAACGCCTTTAATCCATAAACTTGCATATCCTAACTTTCTGCTTCATTAATATCAACGTGTGGTATAACCTGCAGTTACTATGATACCTTCCTGAAGAACTACAAAGAGCTTGCAGGGGCTCGAAATTGGAAGCAACCTCTTCTTGGTATGTGAGATCATGCTGCTTCCTTCAAATTTGAAATACATTGCTTCAAGTATGAAGTCACTTTTTACATGGTTTCGGTATTTTACCGGGAATATTTGGTTCTCTTGTTGTAGTTGCACTTTCCTACTCCATTCAGATAGTGGATGAAGGATCTATACCAGTCACTCAGAATGATATTCCAGTGGATGCGCTTGTTTCCCCGGCTGGTGTGATTCCCATCAGTTCAGCTGCCTTAGACAGGTATCTTCAAGTAAAGCCTCCAATTCTATTGTTGTTCAGGTGGATTTTGATTTTCTCCCCCCTTAACTTCATAACTCATTAAACAAATGCAGATTGAAGGACTGATATTGGTCCTGGGAACCAAACCCAAATACTTCCCTCTGGATGGAATCCTCACATAATCGAAGTTTGATTTTTCCTTAAACAGGTAGAAAGATAATTAAAAAAAAAAAAAATTGATGTTCATTTGCTCAAGCTGCAGGGATTTATGTTCTAATGAGAGGCCAAGTCAATAGCCTCATCATTTGGCCTTAGATTGATCTCATATCAGCTTTTGATGTTGTGTTATATTGGCTGGAATTACTGTTCATATTAGTAGTAACACATCTCAAACTTTTCTATTTAAGAAGCACCTCTGTTGAAAATAAGAATTATGCATGTGTGAAGTTGTTCATTCTTCCCTAAGTGTAGCAGTTGAGAACCATTAAATAGTGAAAAACTCTAATTATTTTGATAAATCATTAAATTTCCTGTTATAATTCTTTTTGCTATGCTGCTTGGATGATCATAAGAGTCAAATGAGAATAAATGAGCTGAAGCATAACTTGACAGAGGCAGAAATAGGAAACAAATATAAAATTAGCATTATATATTTTAAAAATTATCAGCATAGAAAATTTCATATGTTCCATGTCCAGTGGGTTTGGTTTCTCGAGAAATTGCTCATTGCCTACGTATATGATGCTTATGTAATTACTTGGAATACTTACTCCTTGCGGCCATTTCAATGGCAACCTGGTCCTCAATGCTTGAGTGCCAAGGAACTCTTTCTACTCTTTGAGATTATGATTCGAGAACGCCTTCTCAAATACATTTGCTTTTGACCACGTTATCAAATCTCTTTAGCTTTTGAATGATTATTGTCCAAGCTAAGGAAAAGAAGGAAAACAACATAACAAAAAACAAAAACTAGGAGTGGGAAAAAGAGGAAAAAAAAGACAATGCTGTTGACTATGTCAACTCTGAAGAAAAATAAAAGCGTGTATCATAAATGCTTGCCTGTTTCCGTAGGACATATTGATTTCTTAGTCTACTCTCTTGCTTTGTTTGGTAGCTAGATGTTAAAGCATTTTAGAACCATTAAACATTAAAAAGTCCAAAAATTTTGATAAATCATTTCATTTCCTGTTATAATCTCTTTTGCTCTTGCTGCTTGGATGATCATAAGCGTCAAATGAGAATAAATGAGCTGAAGCATAACTTGGCAGATGCAGAAATTGGAAACAAATGTAAAATTAGTATTATAAATTCAAAAAATTATCAGCATAGAAAATTTCATATGTTCCGTGTGCAATGGGTTTTGGTTTCTCGAGAAATTGCTCATTGCCTACGTTTTATGATGCTTATGTAACTACTTGGAATTTTTCTCCTTGCAATCATTTCCAGTGGCAACCTGGTCCTCAATGCTTAACTGCAAGGAACTCTCTCTACTCTTTGAGATTATGATTCAAGAACTCTTTCTCAAATATATTTGCTTTTGACCTGGTCATCAAATCTCTTTATCTTTTGAAAGATTATTGTCCAAGCCAAGGAAAAGCAAAAAAAAATATATATATATATATATATATATATATATATAACAAAAAACAAAAACAAAAAGGAGTGGGAAAAAGGAGAAAAAATAATGTTGTCGACTATGTCAACCCTAAAGAAAAAATAAAAGCTTATACTCTACGCTCGCTTCTGTGGGCATATTATTTCTTGGTCTACTCTAATGCTTTGCTCGGTCGCTAGATGTTACTATCATGCAATTTTGTCAAAAGCCAACTAATCTCAACTAATTTCGCACTAAGAACTTTAGCATTAGTAAAGATTATTAAAATTTTTATCCCTTCACCTTGTGTAGATTTTTCTTTTTTAATCGAGTTGGTGGTTGTTTTATTATGTTGCTTGTCGGACATAACCCAGAAAAGTAATCTTAATATTAAAAAGACTTTTTGGGATTGTAAAAAAAAAAAAATATATATATATATATATATGTACCTGTATACATGTATAGATAAGAATACTCAAACCCAATTCACTGCCAGAATAAATACCTTCAACCATCTCCAATAAACTTTGGAAACGGTGAGTCATTGGCAGCCATGACCAGTTCATCAAGCTCATTCTCGCTCCTCCTGTTTTGCCTGATAGTACTTCTGCTTGCTTTCTTTTCCCATTCCTCAGACCCTGATCCATTACAGGACTTCTGTGTTGCAGATCTAAATGCCACCATATCAGGTAATGGTTTCCCCTGCAAACCCAGATCACAAATAACTTCAGCTGATTTTTTCTATGATGGATTTACCAAAGAGGGGAACACATCCAATATCTTTGGAGCCAGTGTCAACCCAGCGAATGTTCTCGCATTTCCAGCACTCAACACTCTCGGAATTTCCATGAACAGAGTTGACTTTGCCCCAGGTGGTATGAATCCTCCCCATTCACACCCTCGAGCAAGTGAGTCTGGCGTGGTCATTCAAGGGAAGCTCCTTGTGGGATTTGTGACAACGGACAGTGTCTACTACTCCAAAGTTTTGACTGCAGGGCAGATGTTTGTCATCCCTCGGGGACTCGTTCACTTTCAGCGAAACGTCGGAGAAGGCAAAGCACTTGCTTACACTGCCTTCAACAGTCAGTTGCCTGGGGCTGTCATACTTTCCACGACAGCTTTTGCTTCATCTCCACCGATTCCTAATGAAGTGTTAACCCAGGCCTTCCAAATAGAAGATGAAGTTGTCAACAGCATAAGATCCAAGTTTGGTGCTTAGATTATTGTAAAAATGAACCTTCTTGTAATGAAGGCCGTCGCGTTGCACACCTTTCTTTTTCTGGTTCCAGCTCTTTCTCTCTAGTAGCCTTATTATTGGCTATTTGTATTTTACAATAATTGGTTTTATTTATGACCAACAATATTATTATTTAAGGGTTAATTGATACTTCTAACTTGCTTATTCATCAAATTATAAAGAAGAATAATTCCTGAAGTGGCTCCATTGTTCTCACAGGTAGAAAAGAGATTTGTCTAATACTCTATTTTCCATTTCTAAACATGGATTTAGGCATTTAGCAATATCTGGTGTAGTATTTCATGAGTCAACTGTCTGCTGCAGAATCAGGTAGCGGTTCAATCTTTCTACTTTAAGGGTCAAATTTTTGCTAGAATATGATTTAGTATTAACGGAACTTTCTGACAACTATTTGTGACAATTTGTATCATATGAAAGAAAGAAAAGAAAAGAAAAACTATGAAAAAACTCTAAAAACACAATCCTTTTTGTTAACAGTTTTAAGAACTGAATCCACCCTACCGTATTTTTTATAGGTACTAATACAACTGAATTACAATGTTATTCGGTCAGATGATACACTACGATATTCGATGCATTTTACAGCTTTTATAAGATCACAAATGATAAGAATGGTCATATATCGAGAAAACATATTTCTGAACCAGAAATAGAACAACAAAGTTTCTCACTGATTTACGTATGATGAACTGAAGAAATTGCCCACCCTGAACTTATGTTGCTCTTTCATAACTACCACCGACTTGCATGTGCAGCCATTCAGGCTGTGAGCCTTGAGCATACTCCCTCGCCGCTTGTGATCCAAATAACAATCCTGTAGCATCAAACGGCTGTGTACCAAGCTGAGAAAGAAGGTCAACTAGTAAGAAATAATGCTTTAATGAATCCTTTCATAAAGTCATCTTCCTTTGATTAATTAAAGAACAAATTTATTGACCCACAATATAATATTAAGAACAAAATAATTTAATAGAAATTTCTCTTTCATAAGGCAGTAAATTAATATACATTGTGTGACTCTTAACAGAGTCCATCATCGCAAGGAAAGAAGGAAATGAAAAATCGGACCATTCGGAGGAGTAGATACATCATAACATGATTTGCTCAACAAATTAAACATATCCTTAGAAAAAGAATAAATAAGTTTATGCTCTGATTTGTTCAACAAATTAAACATATCCTTAGAAAAAGAATAAATAAATTTATAAGCATAAACGGCATGGCCATAACCATAAAAGAAACGCATGATCAATGATGTCAAACTAGTTCATGTTCTAGCTAGTTTATGGGATTATTATTTTAGATGTTTTATATGTAATAACAAGTTAAGCTTAAAAGTAAGATGCTGCTAGATGCTTTTGCTCACATTCTCTCCTACACAATGATCCCTTCCAAACACAAGGGAAAAACTTTTACAGTTTGAAATCTTCTTTCAGTGTTTAGATAAACAATTTCCTCAGAGGGCCAGCCTAGACATCAGTAAACAAACACCTGTTCATTTTATCTCTCTCTTTTTTTTTGTGTGTTAAATCTCATTCTACTATGAATATAAAATTAGGAATGTTACAAAAATTTTCTACCAATTGAACTATTGAATTAAAAAGAAAAAGAGACTGGAATTATGAAGTGATCAAGCATACGACCTCAAACAGAACAAGCCAAAGAAATACCTTTGACAAACCATATGGTTTATCCCATCCCTCTCTGATGCAAAGACTAAAGAGTAAGATGATTTAATGTTTTTATTAGAAAACTAAGAAATGAACATATAAAGGAATTATGAACATAAAAGCATTGTGTATTAGCAATTTCTGGGACTGACACCATTGGGCAGTATGTAACTATGAGGCTGTTAATAAACAAATTCTTCAGAATTGGTTTGATTTGTAATTTGGCCATAAACAGTTGACCAAACATCACCAGAGGGATCTTCAGTGACTAATCTACATTTTGATGTCCTACCCATTTCAATTTAGCAGAACTGACTTGACTACATATGAATTTCGTTATTATTCAGAAGTGTGCTCATGGTCTAAATCTGGTCGCTACTGATTAACACTCTATTTGGCAGTGCTCATGAGTATAACGGGGAAAACTTACTGACATACTTTTGTATTCTCAAATGCAGTTAGGATATTAAAAATATAGGGAACCAAACAAAATAATACGTCTCAAAGATTATACACAACAAAATAATTTCACACACACGTACACCATCACTTACATCTTTTGATGGAAAGCCTTCAATGCTAGGGTTTATATTCATCCTCGAATTTACTGCTTCAAGCTTCATGGAGAGGAACTACAAATCCAATTCATTTAGACAGATTCAGGTTAATGATAAAAAGAAAAATCATGTTTTGAAGTAACAATAAGAAAAGTGGGATAGGCACCTCAACTTGATGCTGCAATGACTGGATGTAATTAATTATCTCATCAAGGACTAGAGCTTTTCCAATAACCTAAACAGACGAAAAATAATTAGTCAAGTCTAAAACACTAACTGACAGGGCAAGCCACACCCCTAGATAGTTAACATGGAAAAACAAAAAAATAAAAATAAAATCTAATCATGAAACCCTACACAAGATATTGAATAGAAAAGGCAGCAAATTTTACCATTTATTGCCTATGCTAATCTACTTGAAATGAACCTGTATATACTATAGTAAGAGAACTATTCTTCTATAAATAAGAATATGAACTACCTTATTACATCCAGGAACCAAATCTTGGAGAATTTTCATCCGTTCGCTAATCTTCTCTCTTCTTGCCTGCCAAAATATAGCATGTTCAGCAATATAATTCCAAGAGATCATATATAATACTGCTCCTAATACAAGTAGATACATAACTACGAATTACAAAAAGGAAAACAGAAAAATGAAAAAGTTAGCTGTTCTGTAACTGGATATGGAGCTAAACAATAACTACTTTCTTACAAACTACAAGGTCAAAATGACTGAGTTTGCAAATAACTACTTTCTTAGAAACTAGAAGGTCAAAATGACTGAGTGTGCATTACTCTCTCTGCTAGACTGTGACTATCAGTAGCTTGGCCCCTTCTCGCTCTCACATGGATATAATCTTGTTTAGGCGGTTCAGAAGGTTTACTGCTTTGTTCAGCGGGCTTGTTATCAGCCACTGAACTTGCTTCAACTTCATCTTTCGAAACACCATTTCCATCTTTAGATCCTGCTAGTTTCATCCTTTTACCATTTGAATTCTTCTGGTACAAAAGAACATAAGAAATATCAGTAGAAAAACTATTGTAAATATTCAAATAAAGTTAAAACAAAAGGAAGATATAACATATATCACTTCACAGTTCCTGACCTGCAAATTTCAATTCAAAAAGAAAGGATACCAAGCAGAACAAGACAAACCATGAAAAAAAAATTGGTTCCAGATCAAGTTTTCTACAGAGAGCTAAGATATATCTCAGTTCACACGAAAATTACATAATTGCCCAATTCATTATTCGTCAAACATGTAATGTAAGGAAAGAAAAAAAAAAAAAAAAACCGAATTTCCAATCTTGAAACGTTCATGACCACGGAACTGAAGCCTAAAAACGATAAATATGCAGACTTTCAGCTTCACTCTTTCGCAAATGAATGGAAAAAAAAAAAAAAAAAAAAAAAAAAAAAAAAGAGAGAAAATTCTTCCTTAATAACTAAAACCCACGTAGAATATCAATGTTTTAGAACGTGATGGTATATTAGCGGAGATGGGAATTTAAAAAAGAATAAAGCATGGTAAGAAAAACGATCGCTTTCAATTAAGCTCAAAGAGAAAAACAGCAACTCCTCCATTGTTTCTGAGAAAGCAGAATCAAAACTGAACAAAGAAAATTCTAATTGACCGTAAAAGAGCATAAGACCAACCAGGTCATTGGCACTACTAGTAGAAACCATCTTCGAAGACTCGTCCTCAGAGCTCACATCCCTTCTCTTCCTTCCACCACCACCACCACCACCACTCTGCTCGGTCACTGTGGATTCTTCCACCGACCCATCTCGATTCGCTGAGCTCTCACCAAAACCACCTAGGCTCTGACCCAGATTACCCATTCGGAGCCCCAAAACACCACCACCACTACCGGTTTCTCCACCGAAAGGCCAAATCTCCGCCAAGCTGTACGAAGATGGGTTGGCTGCAGAGAATGAAGATTCGTTGATGAGTGGAGGATCCATTCTTTTTTAACAGCCCGGAATTCATTCAAGGCGAGGAGTACCCGAATTCGAAATCCGAATTTTTGAGCTTCAAATGCCACGAACAACAACAACAACAAGAAGGGGGGAAAACTAAAAAAAAAAAGTCCAAGGTATGAGTTTTGCAAAAGCTTTAATATTTTAAAGAGGAAAGTGAGCTAAGTATTTTACTGGAATTAGTGGGTTATTTAAGCAATGATTAGGAAAGAGAGAAAAACTGGATCTTTTTCAGAGTTAGAGAGAGAGAGAGAGATAGGAGTGAGCAGCATTAATAGAAGACGATGAAAGTTAAGAGAGAGAGAGAAGTGAGCAGCATTAATGGAAGACGATGAAAGTTAGAGAGAGAGAGAGAGAGAGGGAGGGTTTTGGGGTGAGGGGACAGGGGAAGCGGAGCGATCCGTTTGCCTAGATAGGGAGAGAGGTGCGCAATGCGCACAGAGGCGCTTTTTACCGCGACAGACAGTGAAGGCAAGCTTGAGAGACTGAGGCGTAGAGAGAGAGAGAGAGAGAGAGACATGGGTAGGGGCCTGTTTGGAAAGGAGATCAACTACGTCCTGGTAACGGGTACGGTCCGAAAGTGAAATGGGAATTGGGATTTGGGAACGTGGGACCTACACTAAAATTACTAGTATAATAGTATTTGTTTTTTTCGAAACTAATATATGTTTTTTTTTTAAAAAAAGGGGAACTAATAGATATATATACATATATATATATATTTTTGGAAGAAATATAATTTTTGGTAAAGTCATTTTTTATATCTAAGTAAAAAATTAAAAAGTAAAAAAGTCATTTCACAATCCTTACCCTCAAAAAAACAAAAAAAAAAAAAAGTCATTTCATAATCAGCACAGCTATTTGTTACCACTTTATTATCCCAAAAAAAAAAACTATTTATTATCATTTATATGAATATTGTCACCGATATGTTTTTTTTTATATTCTTTGAATTCATATTAAAAATCTATATGAAAAGCCAAAAAAAAAAGAAAATAACTTTTAAGAGTGGTTTTATTAAAAGGTCATATTAGCATTTAAAGCTGTGGTTAAATAGTAAATAATATTTTTCTTTCATATAGATTTGTTTATATTTACATAATCTTTACAGATTATTAATATAGTATGTTACTAAAAATCTTATTAGTAAATTATCTTGAAAATCATATTAAATAATCAATATAAATATTATTACTTTTCTCTTCTGCCCATTTTTGTTTTGGAACCTTTGCAAATAAAAATTTATCATCTAAACAAAGATAAGAAAAAATTTTCAAAGCAAAAAAATAAAAAATAAAAGTAAGAAAAAATTTTAATAAAATACAGAGGCTTTTTTTTTTAATATCTTTTAAGATGATGCATGTGTGAGATCGGAGCGCAGTGCGCCTACTGTGCATTTTAAAGAGTGACGTCGAGGGGATATGAAGGGCATTCTCGGAGGATCCGGCTAAACTTGGACCATGGACACCCGTTGGGGCAGCGATTAAGTTGACTCTCTAATAAAAAATGCCACGTGTACGATCAAGTTGTAAAATTACGAAAACAGGGTGGAGTCACTACAGTCCGTTTTGATGCCCGAGTAACCAGAATAGATACCTCCGTACGAGATTATGGAATTTTTTTTTTTGTTTTTTTGACTCAAAAATTTATGGGATCCTATGCTTGATTGGTTGGCACTTTTTAAGATGTATTTTCATCCAACGATGCGGATTTAATTTTTACAAACAAAATATGCAGGTTCTCAGCTTTCACATAAGTGGATCGGGAAATTGAAGTTTGAATTTTGAGAAATTTTGTTATTATTTTAAATAGTATTATGCTGTAATATCATATAATATAAAATTATAATTTGATATTTATGATATTAGAAGTTTTTTTTTTTATTTCAATAAAAATGTCAACATATAACATGGAGTATTTTATTTTTTCGATCGTATAATAGCATAAAATTATTATTATTATTTACAATTGTTTTGCTTCAAAAATTATTATTATTTTTTAGTTTTCTATAATGAACATGAAGTATTGTTAATTTGTTATTGATATTTATAAGAAATATATAAATGTGTTATTAAAATTTGAATGATAAATATAATTTTTTTTAAAAATTGTACTTTTTTAATATATGAGATTTGGTTAGCATTATATGAATAGTTTAATAGAATAGACACGTGATATTTTCATTACTTGTAGTAACAAATTACGTTTTACTAATATGAGGAATAATATCGGTATAAAAAAAAATTATATACTTATTTATATTTATATTTTAAAAAATGTTCGTACCACCGCTAAAGTGGTAACTTAGCAATAAGAAATTGACCGATTATAAAAATAAATATATGCATATCTTAAAAAATATTCATGATAAAAATTTCAATATTCGAGTCCTTATACATCTAAAGTAATTTCTGAAGATGACTCACTTCTCTGATTATATGCGTAGATACGATTCTTTGGTCACAATCTCGTGCTTGCGCTTTTTTGATTCTATTGCTCCAAATAATATATCCTTCTAACTCAATAATTTAATATTTTATTTTTTTTAAAACAAATTACAATTTTGCATAAGGAAAAATAAAATGTAAAGTTACAAATAAGCCTTTTTTTTTTTTTTTTTGAGAGGGGGAGTGGACTGTGGAGTGGTGCTAATTAATATTAGCACAATTTGATTGAACCAAATTTAAAATAATTTATAATAATTTAAGGAAGATATGGATTTTTGTCCTAATGATATACTTAACATTTTTTAAAATGTTGTTGCACATTGATTATGACAATATCATCATTTGTCAAAATCCCACATCAAACCAAAATTTAGTTGCTAACCATCAGTCACCCAATTAAGATTCTGTCCCTTTCTATAAGTATATACATGCCCTTTTCTTGCTTTTAGACTTGGCCAATTTACAAAAGCTATCTTGAACTCTATTAATCTATGTGCTTATTCATCAATAAGAAAATTAAAGAACAATGGTGATTATAAGCTTCTTGAAAAGAAACCCAAAAATCTAAACCAAATTACAGGCTTAAAAATTGCAAGATCTATATAATATTTATCTTATACCTAATCATTGAAACAAGACTGATAAAAAGCCCCATCAAAATTAACAAAAGGCAAAAAAAAAAAAACCTAGAAAAACAAAATAGTTGCTAAAAGCAAGCGACAAAACCTATCCCATTTGCAGAGGAAACCATGCCCCATCAATTTGTTAAAAGTTACTATTGATGTGAGATATAGTTTCCCATCATATTCTTGATAGAAAAAGAGAGAGAGAGAGAGAGAGAGAGAGAGAGAGAGAGAGAGATATTTTGTGGATAAAAGAGGTTGGTGCTAGTGATAAATTCAAATTAAGCTTGCCACCCTTTTCCTTTGTCAAAGAATTTATGTTTGAAAGAGAGAAAGAGAGAGACTTTAAGCGTCAGCAACACCATCACTGCCAAACCCATTTATCTTGTTTGTCTTTTTTTCTTGGGCATACATTTACAACCTATATATCAATCGAACAATCTACATATTTTTATTTATGGTTCTCCATATATAATTGAACCTCCCCATTAAAACGATGATAGTATCTGAACTTATGTCCTTTTAACCAGAGTCCAAATACCTAATCAAAATATATATATATATATATATAGTACCTAAATTGCTTAGCATGAAAAAAAATAATAATAATAATTACACATATCTAAGCAAAAAGCAATTAAATCCCAAGAAAGTTCTTGAATTCTTTGCCTCAAAAGATAGTCATTCATGTGGTTCCAAATCGTTTGCAAATGCAAAGCTGACTATGCCTTTGTATGATGGATTGGTGTATGAAAAAGACTAATTCCTTCTCGAAAGCTCTCCAAATTTGGTTTTCCAAAACGTGCTTGAAAGAGTTATGTGTTTGGCAATGGAGTGTTATTTTTCTTTTCTTTTTCTTGAGAATTTCATTTTCATTTGGTCACCTCTTGTCCACCTCATCTCTTTGCACACGCCAAACATTAGAAAGTAATGTGTCTAATTGCAGTTTTCACTGTTAAATCAATGGCTGCGACATTGTTGTTGCAGGGCTCGTTTGGTAGATGGTCTACAAGCAAAAAAACAAAAACGAAAAAAAAAAAGAAAAAAGAAGAGTGGAAAACCAATTTTTCCATGATTCATGTGGAAAAGGAAGTAAAAACTGAAATCATGAAAAATTGATAAGTGTCAAAGGTTTATTGGTCAAGGTGGAATATATTATGTACGTTGGGTTTTAATCGTATAAAAGGAATCTGTATAGATGCTCTCTAAGAATTTTATCATCTCCTATGTAAAAGGAAATATATATATATATATTGGTAGAGAAGTAGTTAAAAATTATAGTTGGTTCCCCATTTGCTGTTAAAAATTATATAATTTTATCAATCAAACTAATTACAATTAGCAATAAGAGAATTAAGTCCCCACCCCCTTATTTATTTATTTTTATAAAGATGGTTTACCTATTAGACCAATTATTTTCAATTGAAGTGTATCTAATGACATTAATCCGTTGATTTTCAAATTATAAGAAATCTATTAATAAATATTCAAAATCGAATATATCAACTTTCAACAGAGAAATTTCCATGGAAATTAATATTGAATTTTTCAGCATAAAAATAGGCTAACATGGTGCAAAGAAGTCCACCATCTAAACATGAACAATCTGGTGAAAGTCAAAAAAGGATAGCAATGGGACTGAAAAAGCCATGATGTGATGTATCTTTTATAATCAAAAACTCAAATGCTATGAGTTTTTCATTTCACTGGGAAGGTTTTTTACACAAGTTGGAGATTCCAACCCCCTTTAATTCTTCTGCATCAGAAAGAAAAAATTGAACCATCCAATTTTACAAGTGTGATGTGCCATTTATAAGCATGTGATCACACAGAGGAATTTCCTTCCCATTATAGTTCAGATATTTCCAATATATGCTTAAAAATTTCAAGGTTGATTCTTTGGTGAAAAACTGAAAATTTCTCATCCGTCTCTGTCAAACTCAATTATGCTCTGTAATCTCTATCTACATCCACACTTTCATTCCAACTTTCTTCATTTTCTTTTTCTGCTGTTTCTGGTTAATTTTGTGAAAAATGCATCTCACTTTACTACCCAATATGAAAATTTTGTGCCAATGAAGAGTTAGGAAGTAAAGATTGATGTTCAAAGCAAAAAAGAAAAAAAGGGTTGTAAATTGGAAAAAAGCTGGAAATGTTGATAATTGGAATTTGCTTTCTTAAACAATTTTTAGCAATTGATAGGGGTGTGAAATTAATCTAATTTGTGAATAACCAATACAATTTAATTAATAATTGGTTTGGTTTTTTTCAATTCAAATCGAACTTATCTATGATATCAAATTCAAACCAATTTAATTAGTAATTGATTTGGATCAATTTTGAACTTGAGTTTTTTTTTTCTTTTTTTTAATTTGGACTTTTTCAAAAACAAATTTGAAATTTTTAAATTTTAAATTTTGGACATCAACCTTTAGTTTTTGGGCCTTTTTGTTATATAAAATACTTATTTTTTTGAAATGCATTGATTGTCTCAAATGAAAAAATAAAAAAAACTTATATATAAAGATTATTAAAAAAAACATAAGTTAAAACTCAATGATAAAATTACACAATTATACAACCAACCAACCAATAAAATATCTATTTTACATATCTTTTTCCAATTATCCAACCAACCAATAAAATTACAAATAACAACATAAAATTTAATATATATATATATATATATAATTTTATGATTTATATTATTAATTGGTTTGGTTTGAATCAATTTTATTAGATTTTGACGATAGAAATCGAATTAAACTGAATCGGTAGTCGGTTTTGTTTCAATCCAATTATAATTAAAAAACCAATCTAAACAAATTCAATTGAATCAGATTGGTCGATTCTATGTGTTGATTGATTTATTTGCACATCCTTAGCAATTGAGATCAAATTCCCACCAGAATGAAGGCAAAGCCAATTCTTTGTTTATAAACAACTATTGAAATATACGGTTGAGTATCACAGTGATCTTCTTTTTTGCTCCCCAAGAGTATCGAAAACACTAGAAAGAGTAGGTTTTTTTTTTTTTTTTTTTTTTTGGGGGGGGGGGGGTGAAATTACAAATTGTGGTTTTTTCACTTCTCCTTTAGCGTGTAACTTTCTAGAACAAAGAGAATTACAAGTACCTCCATGCCTAGGCTTAGGAATGGTCCATCCAGAGAAGATAGGAGTACCGGTTTGAGAAATGAATTTTGGTCTTGGCCAGTTTAGGTCCAGGTTGACATGGGTAATGTGATGGGCCGTAATTAATGTCTTGGTTTTCTTAACTTCTATGACCTTAAGCTTGAAAGGGCAGGACAGTGTGAGAGACTCTGAGCCATCAACTAAGATGGAATCGGTAGTCTCAAATTGAGAGCTAAATCTATTTGATATGGCCTAAAATTTCTAAATACTGGGTAAATTACAATTAGTGCATATGAAAACATGAAGTGGAGGACTAAATACATAGTTTACTAAATGGAGAAAGTGAGCAAGAACTTCATTCTGCGGGTCATATTTTTTTTTCTTACTTATGTAATGGCATTCTAATGCGTTCCACGTCCCTTCTTCGACTTCTTTATTTCACAGAAACACAAGGTCACAAACATCCAAGCAGATTATATAATTTGGGGACCCTACAACTATATTCTTCACTTTTTGCCTTTTTCTCTTTTCAAGATTGGAATAATGAGATTCCAAATCGAGATCATTGTTCTCTTGAAACCGTCTCCATAGGAACTATTATTCACATCCTTTTAGGGGTAGCTCTAACTAGTTAAAGCCAAGTTGAATACAAGTCCCATCACTAGTATTTTATCACATACCAATAATAATAATATAATATTCTTCTACATAGAATGGTGATCTTATAAAAACCTAGACAAAACACGTCAACTTTTTGGATGCTATATTTTGTTGGACTAAACATGAAGCATTATAAAATGAAGACAAGTAAGCCATACTTGCAATATAAAATGCAGACAGCAAGATTAGCTTGCCATACTTTATATCTAAGTATACTGCAGGAACTAATGACTCTCTAAAATATAGACTAGTGACATTGACACCAAATATGTCTGGCTGCTTGTTATATATGCTTTCTGTGAGATATGCCTCTTGGTTTCCTTGAGAGCCAAGTGGTACAATTTCAAGTCTATCATACACTTCCCAAGGAAAATGGAAATGGGTCTAGCCCACAACCACACACAAGCACCCATACAAATATTATCTACATAATATAGAGGTCAATGAATATTGAATATCTTATTAGAATAGCATAAGATTGTTTATCAAAGTTCTTTTCTTGCTATTCACCAAACCAAACCCAAAAAGGGAAAAAAAAAAAATATATATATATATATATATATATATATATATATATATTTTCTTGCTTCTCAGGGAGGTAAAGATAGCACTATATAATTGGACTGCTTTGAGAGTGATTTCAGTCTTTCACAACTTGTAAGTAGGTAACTAGAATTTAGATATAAGAGATTTCCAAATCTTACCCTGGGCATTAATTGTTCTAAACTGTCAAGTGGAAGAAGTATTAAATCCAGTTCTAAAACTTTCCGAGCCAAAAATAAATAAAATAGATCCAAAACTTGAGTTAATGCTATGGGTTCTTGCACCGCAATCATCACCATCATCTAAAAAATAACAGCTTTTGCAGTCAGGACATTAATTCCGAACATGTCCATGAAAGAGAAGCTTAAAACATTTTAATCAAAAGGGTGATAAATCCTCTCTGACCCTTTATCCAACCAAATCATGCCACATCAAAAATCAAATATGGTGGTGAAAATCATAGTAAATCCTTCCTTCCTACGAAACTCACCGTTCTTCGGAAGTTTCAAATGCAGGTTATCCAAAAACCAGTCTGCCGAAAACCCAATCTAGACTTAAATGGAAGACAATGAACACTTTGAATTAAACCATAGCAAAAATGAATAAATGAACAATGAAAAATACTTGGAACCAAATATTATATCACTAGTGCTTGTGTGATACACAATTGCAGCAAATTAAAATGCCTTTTAGACAAATTAAAAAAGGTCCATGGACAAAAAAGAAGAAGGGGAGAAACTTGTTATTCTCTCTCTTTCTTTTGTTTTTTGCTCTTCCATTGGATAACTAATATACAAGCTAGAAGGATTTGAACTATTCTTTTTTGCTTTCGCTAAAGTCCCTACGCTAAAGATTTCTTGAACTTCTGATGATTTGTTCAATATTTCAATCTGCTATTTGTACAGTGGTCTTAAACAAAAGGATATACAACTTTTGATCCATTGAAAAATACAGAAACCCACCTACTGAATGAGTAACAAAGGACCCAAAACTCGTTCCCACAATACAATGCCATGCTGGTCCGTATATCCCATCAAATTCCTGCACAACACAAAAGCAACCCCACAACAATTTACTCAATAAATTCACAAACCCACATTAAAGAAATCACCAAGATTGAAACTTTTCAATAAAAAAACCATGAATTGATTATGAAAATGATGTTCACCTTTTTGAGAGTTAAAGCAAGGGTCTTGGAGGTGAACTTTTCTAAGCTATCATGGGTCTTTCTAGCACATTCCACAGCATGGATCTGCATAAACGGTGGCATGTCAACAGCAACCACTTTGACACCGGTATTAGCAAAGACATCAGCCAAATTAACATGAGAGCCACAGAGAGATCTCCTCCTTCCACCGCTCAAGCCTAATGAAACCGGAAGTTTCTTCCTTTCCAACATTTTTTCACCTTCTTGACCAATATTCTTCAAATCCTCATTGGCTTCTTTCTTTTCCTCTACAACTACCTCCTCAACTTTCTTCTTATCCACTTCTTTCATTGGTTTCCTATACTTATCTTTATTACGAACATCCTTAGCTGCTGCTTTGCTATGTTTCTCTGTCTTGGATAGAACATCATTTCCCTTAGTAAAGGAATACTTGGAAGTATCATCGACCATGGCAGAAACTGACATAGCTTTGGCTTGCAAATGGGTGTCTACAAGAGGAGGAAGTGACTGCTGTTGGGCGGTGGGTTTCTGTGATAACCTGGGCCTATGAATTGTGATGAGTCTAGAGAAGCTGTTTGACATGGAAGAGGGTTTAGAGGGCATTTTAGGATCTGGGTTTGTGGTTAGGTGGTGAGAAGTGGTGGGTTTAGGTTGCCTTTTGAAGGTGGGATCCATGGATGATACCTTCGATTCTGGGTCTACTAAGATGCGCCGCTGGGTGTTGCGGTGAGCCATATTTTTGGTCTATTTGGGGGTTTGATATGGAAGAAGAAGGGAATGGAAGAGAAGGATTATATGTGATATGCTGTGTTGGTCGGGACGTGTTTTACCCGTAAGTGGCTCAGTGGTGGCCTCCTTTTGTGGGGCTTCACTTGGAATTTTGGAACTTGTGCAATAAAAGATCTAGCTTTTTCTTTGATTACTTCTAACATGCGCCGAGTGCGGAGGGCAAGGGAAGGTCTGTGATGTCTTTGACCGTTGACTAGATCTATCTTTTTTGGGCCTCGTAATGAACTTTAGGGCACCCAAAGTTTTGTCATATGGGTTAGGCCAGTAAGATTTTGGGCGAACCATTTCCAAACCCACCAGATCTGTTTGCTTAGGATTACAACCTAAACGGATAAGTTGGCTTGGGCTTTGATTGGGCTTAATATTGTCCAAAGATTTTACACATTACTTTTCTTGTAAATTCGTTTACACCAGAAAATGGAAAGGAAATGAATGATTGTTAAAATAAAAGGAAAGGAAAAGATAGTGAAGAAAGAAAAAAAAAGAGTAAATTTTAACCATATAGTTTTCTATTCAAATTTAATAGAAAACGTAAGGAAATAAAAATAGTTTAATGAAATTTTTAATATTTTAATATTATCTTTATTAATTAAAAGCTAATTGATTAAGATATTTTATATCTAAATATTTTTGTAAAAATATAAACTATATTATTATTTTTTATTTTTTTCCCTTTTCATTAATAATCAATAAAATAAAAAATTATTAAATATTTTATTTTCCTTTTTTTTCCATTAAATTTATCATTTTTTTTCACCCTCCAATCCAAACACAATGTGGGGAAGTTGTTATTTAGAGCATTTTTAAAGGTATTTTTTAAAAGAATGAGGATATTTTTTTTATTACAAAAATCATATTTGAGATAAATAATGAATTTTTAAAAAAAATTTCTTTCAACATTTTTTATTTGTGTTTTTTTTTTTTTATTCTCTATAACTATTTATTGTTTTGCTTTTTACTCTTTTTTTTTTTATATGAATTATCTATTAAATATATAATAATGGCATGGGATAATATATTATATAAAGCCAAGTCAATTTTTTATTTTAAAAATTCAAAATAAAAAGTCCTTTTAAATTTTTTTTTAAGGATAACTTTTAAATTAAAAAATATGATATATTTAAAGAGTCATTTGAAAATGTTCTTACACGGGTTTTTATTATAATTTTATCTCTTATTTAAAAGGACTAATACTACAATAATTGCTTAATATACACCTAAACCATCAACTCCAGTTAAAAAAAAAAAACAAAAAATAAAAAATTGGTATCTGCAAATTTCCTTCACTCACGAGTTTTAACCATTACCGCAAATTAGAAATTGAAATACAAAATTGTTTAAGTAAAAAATTAAATGCATAACAACCATGTTCAATTAAAACTAAAAGTGAAAAGAAGTTTACATATGTTTGGTATTTTAAAATGGAATAACCAAGGAATGTTCATAATGGAAAAAGTTTACTGATTGTTGCTCTGTTCTCCAACAATTTCTTTTGAACAATACAAAGCCGCTTTAGGTCTTTTAAAAGGAGTGTATGTATTTAGAGGCATTTAGGTATAAAATGAAGTGTACATAAATACTTTAAAGTTTTTTTAAAAAATGTGTAAATAGAATTGCAGTGGGAGAAGCAATTTTTGGATGTGTAAATAGCAGCACCCAGCGATTAAATTCCCAATCCAAATGAATGAATATATCAAGTTATTGAGCCTACAAAAAAAGGAGCCAACTTATCCTTATTTTTATTTTTATTTTTTTTTTGGTAATAACCAACTTATCCTTATTTGAATTTTGTAGTTTATTATTTTTATCTATTACTGTGTTTGGTGATACAAATGGATTGGATAATTTAGTACCCTTTCCCATTTTTTAATGTAGACCCCAAATGGATGGTGATAAGTTACATGATCTAGGGAGAGAAAAGCCATAATAAGTGAAAAACGATTAAAAATGACCGAATCTCCCACCATTTCCAAATCGATTGGAAACGACAATGAATTGGACACCAGCCTTGTGAGAACTATTTAGGGACTTGAGGCCTTTAGTTTGCCAAAATTTGAAGCAAGATGCTATTGGATTCACTGTATATGTTTATCCACATTAAACTATCCAATTCAAGGATCAATTTATATGTAGCCATGATTATTGCCTTACTGAAAAATGTAGGTACGAGGGTATAATAACCAGCCATGTATTTTACTTAGGAATATCTTATATTATATTATCTAAAAACATTCCATGCATGTTATTTTATTAAATACAAGATAAAAACATATAATTTTATTGAATTATAATAACATCCTTTAAAGAAACAATAAAATAAAACAGAATACATATGCAGACTAATGTAAGACAAAGACAGTTTTATAATAGTCGATTAAAATAAATATTGGTATTCATACTCATATATATTTTTCATTATCAAAAATAACAATTGATCTTCATTTTTTTTTTTCATGATTCAAATTTGTATTTGTATAGGCACAAATAGAAATGTTCTACCACTAGAGCTATTTACTTCGTCAATTGATCTTCACTTATTATCCCTATATAATATAAAAATAATATAATATTTTAATTAACTTGTTTGAAAAATTAATTGCGTACAAAATAATTTTGTAAAATAAAATCAAACTTCGATGCATTCATCTCAAAAGTGAAGTTTTGAAAAATAAATGCTTTTAAAAGCAATAATATTATCTATATTTTTAAAATAATAACATATCATTTTGTGTTATCGGTTATAAATAATTTGACAAATCTCTCCTCATAGCATTTGTTTTTTCCTATGTAACCGGTAGATGAATGATGAATTGTGACGATCCCTTTATAATCCATGTCATCAATTTATAAATAAATGTATAAAAACTCACTCGTAGTTGAACATCCCGTTCATATATATATACATATGCACACACACACACACACACACACATACATAGGAATGGCAGGGCGGTAATTGAAATAAAAAAGAGGTCCTAAATGCAGTTGCGCAGTTCATGGAGGATGAAGTCTAGGGGACAAGGAGAGAACTTCAAAATGCTCACTTTTCCCTTCTCTATCTGTTTTCCTCATCCATATTTAATTATAAATATAAATATTTAATTATAAATATATATTTTTATATTATATTTATATTAAAGCCCTCCATAAAATTCTCTAATTCCCATATTCTCACAAATTTTGTAGGCTGTCGTACGGACTATTTTCACATTTTCCATCTATGTTTTCTAATGTAGTGTTATTTTGTTTTGTATTTTTCACAGCCATTTGAAATAAATAATAGAATGTAATATTACCATTTGAGATCTCATACTAAAAACAATAATAAAAAAGCAAATACAGTATGAAACCGTACTAAAACATATATATATATATATATATATATTTTTTGTATGTACTAAAATGAAATATGATAAGCCCAATATCATGCTAGAATCTTTTAAATTAATGTGAATACATATACAAGAAATTATGGTGCCATATTACATAAGATTGTAAAAAATCTTTCGCTTCAAATAATAATCTCACTTGCTTCCCATCTCTTATGGTTAATAGTCTTCTTCTCTTGCCAAATTTGATTAATTCTGAAAATAGTATATATGATTTTTTTTTTGTTTTTATTTTTGATTGCGGTAACTACAATATTAATGTTTATGGAATAATTCTCGACTTCCATAATATAGAGACAAATAATGATAATAACAATAATATTTTTTTAAAGCAAAAAAAAAAATTCTTTTTTTCTTTATCGAAATAAATTTCATATTTAAACTGGCTCTGACAACCTTCTCCAATGGAAGGTTCAATCCATACCACACCCTCATCTACACCATTAATTCCTTATTCGGACCTAATATTGGTTCTGTTAGATTACCAAAGAAGTTTCAGTCCTCACCACACCCTCACCTACACCATTCTGATGTTGGTTCTGTTAGATTACCATTGATTTCAAAAACTTAAACTCTTAAGCTTGTAGAACGTGGATTTATTATGTATATCAGACTTTGTGTCTAACATTCCCCCTCACTTGTATGTCATTTTTTATTCTTACAAGTGTCAATTTCTTAAATGGATGGCAATGTGACGGTGCTGGGATGACCATTTTTTATCCTTACAAGTGTGAATTTCTTAAATAGGTGGTAATATGACGGTAGTAGGATAACCATTTTGTATCCTTACAAGTGTTAATTTCTTAAATGATGTATTTATTATGTATATCAGGCTTTGTATTTAACATTCTCCTCACTTATAGGCCATTTTTAGGTTTTGTGTCTAATATTCCCCCTCACTTGCAGGCCATTTTTGGTCCTTATAAGTGTCAATTTCTTAAATGGGTGGTAATGTATTTATTATGTATATCAGGCTTTGTGTCAAATATTCCCCCTTACTTGAAGGTCATTTTTGGTCCTTACAAGCTAATTTCTTATCCTTACAGGTGGTAATGTGACGGTGGTGGGATGGCCATTTACGATGGTAGGATTCGAACCTAGGTTTTTAGGATTTTGAAGTTTGATACCATATTAGATTACCACTGATCTCATCTTATAGGATATGGATCAGTGGTAATCTAATATGGTATTAGAGCTCAAATTCTAGAAACCTAGGTTCGAACCCCGCCAACGTCACATTATCACCCATTTAAAAAAATTGACACTTGTATAGTAAACCCACATAAAAAAATGACACTTGTCTAATAAACCCACATCCTACAAGATTCAGGAGTTATGTGAGAGAAGGAGAGTGTTATTTAAAGGGAAGGGGAGTGTTATTTAGCTTAAACTTTTGGAATCAATGATAATCTAATAGGTTATTTCTCTGAGGTGGGACACTTGGTATCAGCTTGGGTTCAGCTCTCTAGCTGATGCCATCCACCGCCCATTTTACTATTATTTCATTCTGGGTGCTCTCTGTGTTTTTTTTACTTTTGGTTCTCCAGATTTTTGATTTGGTTTTTATGGTTAGTTTAAGACTTTGAGATGGATTTTTTTTTTCTTTGACTTGTTTGGTTGTTGAGGAAATGATATATGAAAGTTAATATTTACATGTTAGCATTCTATTTGATTTTTTTTTTCTCAGTTTTATTTATTTCCGCAATTGATGAAGCTGGGTTTCTGATTTTTAATGTGGAAACTTTTGTTACAGATTTTCCTGCCATATTTAGATCATTTTAATTTATTGACGAATTGAAGAAGGTTAATAAAAAATTTCCTAGTTAGAATAGCATTTTTGAGTTTATGTCTTAGATTACTTTTATCAGGCTCATCCATTGTCTATCAACTTTCTATTTTGGTAAATCACGAATAATGATTGTTATATTGAAAGACAAAGACCTTATCAAAAAGTTTAAATGCATGATTATATTTCAGATTTTTGTAGAATTGTATTACAAAAGTAGATTTCAAATGTTGGGTTTGAATCATAATTTGTGGAAAGTTTTATCTTGGTTTTTATATTATCTAACTAGGATATGTAGGTTAGAAAGCATATGAGATTGCTCGATGATGGTTTAAGTTGATAATAGACAACCCAAGATGAGCATGAAAACATATCCAAGTTGACGAGTGGAGGTGTAATGATTGTGAGGTTGTCGAGCGAATCAGTTAGGAATTGTTTTAGTGTTTTTACACTGTGATTTCCATTCTCTCTCTAGAAGTTAGCTTGCATTAATAATTGATGCTAATTGCTAAGCTGCTAATCTTAATTTTTGGTTCGGATGTAAATGGCAATGGTAGAACACTTTTGATGAATGTAAGGGATTTTTAAAAAAAATAATTTTGTATATACTGAAGATTACAAAGGATATTTTTATTATCAAAGTGTAATCCTCTGTTTTACCCTTATGAAAACAGAGGTAAACGTAGGTACTTATACAGAAGACAAAATATTTTCAAAAGAAAAAATAATAAAGTCCTTTAAAGAGTGCCTTTAAGGAGTTTCTTTATACAAACAAAATTCCTTGTGAAGCCAGTCAACCAGTAGGCTTTTGAGATTGTTTCCTTTCAAATAGATACTTTCCTCATTTACTTCAGCAATATCACGTCTTTCCTTGTCTGATGATTGAATTCCATGAATACTTCCTTCCTTTGTGTGAATGATAGTAGTGTGAATGACAGCATACTTGCATCCTTATCATGCCCCCTCAAGCTTGGGATTACTATGGATGATAGCATACTAAACTTGGATAGAAAAAGATGAAATTTATCATCATATAAAGGTTTGGTTTGTATATCTACAATTTGGAGAAGGGTAGGAATGTGTATGGTAATCAAATATCCAACGGCAACTTTCCCACGAACAAAATGGTAGTCTATTTGTATGTGATTGGTGCGACCATGAATGATAGGATTTATTTGTCATGTGTAATGCACTAATATTATCACAAAGCATATGAGGAGGTCTATATAAAGGAATCCCAATGTCACATAGTAGAAAACTGATCCAAGTCAGCTTAGCTGCAGTAGTAGCCATGGCCCTATATTCAGCCTCGGTGCTTGATTTAGCCACGGTTGGTTGTTTCTTTGAGAACCATGAGATGCAATTTGCACCGAGAAAAATACAATAGCCACCGGTGCTATGATGAGTAATTGGATAGCCTCCCCAATCAACATCACATAAGCTAGATAAATTTAAAGAGCTTTGCTAAAGGAAACGAGGCCCGTAGTCCATTGTTCCCTTGAGATATCGAAATATTTGTTTTACTTCTCAAAGATGTAGCATAGTTGGATTTTAAAAATGTTGACACACTTAGTTTACTGCTTGTATAATATTTGGTCATGTGAAAGTCAAGTATTGTAAGCTTCCTACTAAGCTTTGTTAATCAGTGGGATTAATTAGAGTAAGGTCATCTTGTTGTGTGTTTTAGTTGCCATAGGAGTTTTTATATATGCTGCTTCGATCATCTTGGCTCGAGTGAGAAGATCATGCATGTATTTAGTTTGTGTAAGAAGCATGTCCCTGGAGAAATATCGAGCTTCTACGTTAAGGAAGAAATGGAGCTGGCCAAGATCTTTAATGGCAAATTCTTTGCTGAGAGTGAGCATGAGGTGATTAACAAAATCAGGATTGTTACCTGTCAAGAACAAGTCATCAACATAGACAAGTAACATAATAGAATTATGTTTATGAAGCACAAATAATGAAGGATCTACTTTACTGCACATGAGACCAAGAAAAATTAAGAATTTGGACAATCTGTCAAACTAGGCTCTAGGAGCCTATTTGAGCCCATACAAGGAACATTTTAAGAGGCAAACATGCTGAGGATGAATTGGAGAAATAAAATCTAAAGGCTATTCCATGTTAGACTGTTCCTTTAAGATGTCCATGTAAGAAGGCATTTTTAATATCTAATTTTCCAATTGTAAGTGACAGCAATTGAAATAGGCATCCTAACTGTGGTGTGTTTTATGACTGGGCTATAAGTTTCTTCAAAATCTTGGCCTTCTACTTGAGCGAAGCCTTTAGCTACCAAATGTGCCTTGTATCTATATATGGAACCATCTTGCTTAAATTTGATTTTATACACCCATTTTGAGCCAATGATATCAGTGTGATGTGGTGGTGGAATAAGTCTCCAGGGATCATTTTTGTGTAAAGAATCAATCTCTTCATGCATAGCTGCAAGCCATTTAGGACTCTTTAGAGCTGTTTTTAAAGACCGAGGTTCTATATTGGTGACCAACAAGGCCATTTTTAGATGCCAAAACTGGATTTATTTGTAACTTTCTCCTCATTATCATGGAATGTGTGTTTGTTGGTGGCTGGTAGGTATTTGCAAGTCAGCAAAAATGTCATTTTGGATACCTTCAGGATTATGAATGAAAATTTAGTTTCTGTTCTGCTCATTTGAGATGCTTTCTGAATTTTCCATGTGAGGTTACTCAAGCTTGACTATAGGTTGTTTTCTATGTTGCTCATTTGTGACGTTTTCTAAAGTTTCTATGTAAGGTTGTTCAAGCTTGATTATAGGACCCATATACTCCACTGCTAGTGCAATGGCAGTTGTTGAACTTCTCTAATGATGCTCAACCGGTTCTGCACAAACACATTCATTAGGAGCTAAAGAATGATTCATTCCTAATGTAGGCATTACAATAGCCTTGAAATCCTGAGGCCGCAAGTTATTTTCATTCTTAGGAAAATTTATTGATTCAATTTGTTTAGACATACTTTTGTTAGAAAACTAATAAGGTAAATTTGTTTCATCAAAAACCACATGTTTAGAAATATAAATGCAATTTGTAGGAGGATATAAAAATCTAAAGCATTTGTGTTGAGAGCTGTAACCAGCAAACACACATGGTAGTGTTTTTCTGGAAAATTTATTTCTGCTATAGTCTCTTAGATAAGGGTAACATTTGCAACCAAAGATGCTCAAATATGCATAATCAGGATGTTTATTAAAAAGGCGAAAATAAGAAGTCTGATTTTTTAAAACATTTATAGGTAAACGATTTAAAAGATAGGTTGCAGTAAAAAAGGCTTCAACCCACAATTTCATTGGTACATTAGCATGGAACATCATAGTGAGTCCCATTTCTACTATGCTTCTATGTTTCCTTTCTACAATTCCATTCTGTTTAGGTATTCCTGGACAAGACATTTGATGCAAAATTCCAAATTTATGTAAGTGCTATTGAAAAACGAATGATTTAAACTCCTTTGAAATTTAAGGAAACACTCAAAGAAGTCAAATTTCTCCCTTAAAGGATACCTCCATGTATACTTCGAAAAATCATCAACAAAAATAGCATAAAATCAAATATTTTAAGGGGAAATTGTTGAGACAGGTCCCCATAAATCATAATGAACATTTTCTAAAGGAATCTTGGAAATTTTATTTGATAAACCAAAAGAAAGTTTGCAATTCTTTACTAATTGACAACTTTCACAAATCCTAAATCTGTTTATCAAACTAGAAACGTCAATAATGTCTTTCGACTGTATAATTCTTAAAAACTTGTGATTTGGATGTCCCATCTTTTGATGGCAAGTTTCTGAAGAAGCCCTTATTGTGTTTAAAGCTTGAATATTCTTCTCCATCAAGAACGTAGAGCTTTCCCTTTTTATGGCCTATTGCTGCAATCCTTTATAATACAACCATTAAAAGAAAACTCAAAAACACAATCATTGTCTTTGGTCAATTGGCTAACAGATAAGAGGTTCTTTTTCAATTTAGGGACTCCCAAAACATTTTTGAGTTTTAAATCTCCTTTATTTGTTTTAATCGTTGAATTACCAATATGAGTTATAGAAAGTCCATGTCCATTTCCAACATATATATTATCTTTACCTATATAAGAAGATGAACATGAATCTTACCTGCATCGTTAGTCATGTGTGTTGTTGCACCTGAGTCTGCATAAAATTTGTCATCATTTTCTGTGGTTTTGAAAGCTGCCAGTGCTTCTAGAACCTCCTTTTCAGTATAAGAGTGATCAAATCTATGCCAGCAATTTATAGCAATATGATTTGGTTTATCACAGATTTGACAGAAGACTTTACCTTCAGGTTTATGATTCAAGCCATGATCACTGAATGGTTGTTGTTGTGGTTTCTTTTTATCTGTGTTTCCAGTGTACATTCCTACTGGTGTAAAAACTTTTCCCTTTGAGTTGAATCTGCCACCTTGATTTCCACGTCCTTTACCTCTACCACTTTGTCCAAAGAAGACTTGATTTTGATCTGACTCTTGTTTACTTGTTTCAGTTTCATTTTAAATCATTTGTTCATGACTTTGTAAGGCCAAAACAAATGATTAAATGAAGGATAAGGTGGTTTTGTAAGCATGGCTACCTTAAAATCTTTATAACTTATGCCAAATCCTCTAGCAAAAGAAAAAACTTTGTCCACGTCCGAAACAGGAGCATTAATAGCATTAAAATTATCACAAACTTGTTTAAACTTACGTTGATATTCATCGATTGAAGACGATCCCTTTTTCATAGAAGCAAGCCGGTCCTTGAGATGATGATCTTGCTCCTTAATTGTAGGTAGCAACTGATCTTCTGCTGATTTCCAGAGAGAATAGGCATTGTCTATTACCACATTCAAGCTTAAAATGTCATTAGACATTGGACACTGAGCAGCCAAGTCGTCAGTAAACCATCGTTACTAACCCAATTGCTGTGATTTGGGTTAAACACCAGAACCTATTTTTCATCCAACAAAAATTCACACGGTGGCTCAGGACTGGTGAGGTGATGTGAGATTCCAAGACTCCGAACCAGCGGGAGTGTTTGTTAACGCCAGAGAAGGAAATTGGAATTGTTTAGTTTCATAGAAACTAAACTAGAACACTGATGGAAGGCTTGAATGGTGAGAACTTGTTCTATTGCAGATGTTTTTGGAGGGATTCTGTTTTGAGAAGAGGTTTCATTCTGAGCATCCATGACAGAAGAAATCCTTGCGGAATTTGACTGCTCTGATACCTTGAAGAAAACAAAGGATAGTTTTATTATGTAAGCATAAATTTTCTTAGTTTTACTTTTAGATTTGTCTACTTTCCCATTGTAATTTTGCTATAAATTGTTTCTCCTTTTCGGGGAGAAGTACGGTTGTGAGGTTGTTTGCTTACTGCTGATGTTGGCCAAGTATGTTATTAAGTAAAATCTCTGATTTGATATTTGGAGTGTTGGTTTTCCAGATAGATGGCAATGATATTTTGAGTTGGAAAGTTTGAAAAAGAAGGCGGAGAATGTCAATTAGTAGTGAAAGACTTTATATTCCCTTGTTTAAGAGCTGGTGCAATTTATGAGAGGACATACTTGTTGGGGACCTCGATTGCACACCTTGTTATTGCTAAGGTGATAGGCTAATAGAGCTATGACTAATACATGTTGATGATAAGATACAGATATTGGAAAAATATTCTGTTGTTTCAATTTCTTAAACAAAGTATCTTTTATTTATTTATTTTTTTAACAAAAATAATTGGCTAATATTATCAAAGAAATAACTACTAGGAAAAACACTTGCTGCAAAAGTATTTATAACAAATATATATAAATATATATTATATATATATATAATTGTCCTAAGTTTATTCCTCTTTCCCAACACTTTACCATGTTAATGTGAAATACTTTATATGTATGATGAAAGGCCATGGTGGATGTGCAAACGAAGTCCGGGCTGACGCTGTAGCTCATGGATGCACAGGGAAAGGAAATGACCAGGCATGTGTTGTAATTAACTTCAGCTTTTTATTATTTTAATTAAACCTCTCTGTGTATTTCTTCTGAGGCATTCTCTTTAATGTTTATCTACGTTCCCTTCGAGCTTCCATTCTTTGCTTTGAATCCCGAACTGAACGTTGTAGCTCCTTGTAGAGCATGGGACATAACCGGCAGAGAAGAAGCTATTGAGTATGCTAAGAAGCATAATGTTCCTGTCCCAGTGACAAAGAAATCTATATACAGCAGAGATGGGAACTTATGGCATCTAAGCCACGAGGTATTATTGTTATACATGTTCTTTGTAGTCAATTTCCTTTAGCATCCATCCTACATAGTTTACATGTTCTCTGTGGTTATTATGTTTTAGTATGCTGAACATTGTTGATGGTATTGATCTGCAATAAAAGTTGCATACTGGTAAATATAACCACATAAATGGTCCAGAGTGAGTTGTTAAAAATGCTATTCAACTTCTAATGTCAATTCATATTTACAATCCTCTACCTATATCACATACGTTTTTTTTATTATTATTTTCTTTCATGCAGGCATGTAGAAATTGAATTTGTCTCAGGACTTCCAGTTTCGGTCAACGGGAAGGAGCTGTCACCAGCTTTACTGCTCTCTGAGCTCAACCAAATTGGTGGAAGACATGGGAGTTGGCCGTGTTGACATGGTTGGCATGAAAAGCCGAGAAATGTATGATACTCCTGGTGGTACAATCTTGTTCAATGCAGTACGCGAGCTGGAGTCCTTAACTCTGGATAGAGAAATGATGCAAGTTAAAGATTCATTGGCCATCAAATATGCAGAGCTCGTGTATGCAGGTAGGTGGTTCAACCCTCTTCGGGAATCCATGGATGCATTCATGGAGAAAACCACCGAAACAACAACAGGTTCAGTGACTGTAAAGTTATACAAAGGCTCAGTTACAGTAACTAGCAGGAAGAGTCCAGACCGTCTGTATAGCTAAGCAAAGACATTTCATCGTTGAAAAAGGGGGTTTATATATATATATATATATATATATATATACATATGTATATCAAGCTGATGCTGCGGGGTTTGTTTGGCTCTTTAGGTCTTCAAATGAGAGTTCAAGCAATATCTCTCATGAGTTTGAAACTACTTGTTCCTATTTTGAAATCTATAATTATGTATGAAGTGCCTTTCCATTAATAAAATTAAAATTTAAAAAATTAAACAAAAGAGTACCCCCAAAAAAAAAAAAAAAAAAAAAACATAGCGTGTATATATATATATATATATATCATATATTTAACATAAACATTCTTACAACGGGCCCTTTCTTTCCCAAACCCCAGCCAAAGGCATTCAGTGGTCTTGCTCTTTACCCGGCCATGGACCTACGAGACCTCAGTATACCTAACATCTTCAACCAGAAGACAGTACTCATGCTAGTAGTTGGGGAAAAAAAAAAAAAAAAAAAAACGAACCCCGTATCATATAGAAGTTGCAGATAACATAAATCTAATTCCATGGACTTGGCAAACGAGAATCTCTAAAAGTAGAAGTCCCACCAGATGCTGCAGGAGATGGAGAGGATGCAATATAATTTGTTCCTGACACAGATAATGTGGGTAAATTTGCAGGATGCCCCTGGTGCCCTATGGGAGCAAAGCGTGATGGACTACCAGTAGCCCCAAAAGTTGCTCGAGATGGGTGTGGAACCTGCAAATAAATATAAACCCAACAACCAAAGTCTATTCATCCTAACATACCAAAGCAAATACACCAAATAGTAACCAAATTTAACCATGAGGTCGTCCATGACATGCTTCTTTTATGCTCTTCATTGTATCATATACCCACAAAAACAATTTAACATGTCTTGATGCTAAATGGTGACAGCAGAAATATGTTCTTCAACTATGGCATAGGAAGATAACAAAGTCTTAGAAGGTTCTATCTTAGCCATACTGTTCAAAAAAGCTGTTAGAAGATCTCAAACAATTTTGCATTCATGCAGTAAAATGAAAAACCACCAGATCAAACCCAGAGTGCTTCACCGGGGTTATTTTTCTATTTTTCAAGAAATGCATGTACATTGAATATTGAACTCACTGGAAAGCAACATCTAGACAATCAATGTCCACAACAATCATTAGTGGTCATTGCAGGTCCTACAAACAAATCACTATCAAGGTTTTACAGGACACTAACTTGGATTTATTTTTTGGTTGTATTGGTACATATCTCTCTTAATTTATTAAGGTAGACACCTTTTTTCAATTTAAACAGCAGATATGGACATATGTCTTGGAAAATTAAATTGAAATGCGTCCCACCATACATTCTTACAAACAATGAAAAAGTACCCTGACTCTTAAACCTCTAGCCAGGCCATCAGGCAGTAAAATTTTTAAAGATCCCAGTTTTAAGCATGTTTTGCAATATGATGTCCTAGGTTACCAATGACAGATCATATTGAGTCTTCCTAAATATCCCCTTTCCAAAAGAAGTTCTCTGATGCTTTGGATCAAGGGAGTGAAAGGAAAAATGAACTCTCAAAAGGTGTATAATAATATGGTGGCCTTTCTTAATTAGGAACAAAAAGTGCAGTCAACTATAAATTTATAAGTAAATATGTGTGTGTGTGTGTGTGTGTGTGTGTGTGTGTGTGGATATGCATATACTAGTATAATCATAATAAAACGTTACTAAAATAAAAAGAAGCAGGAGGTACCCTATTCATTCGCTAAAACACCATAGAAAAATCTTAGCTTGTGAACTCTTAGGGGAAAAGACTTTGCTCTGTGAAAAAATCCTTATAATTCCTCTCTAAACACACGCAACAAAAATTAAAGGGAAATACAGTCCAAAGTCCAAACTGCCCTCTTTGACAAATGCCATGTCATGCCAACTTGCTAAAATCCCAGCAAAATCAACAAACAGATAAATCAGCATAATTTTAAAGATGTACATAGCATATCAAAGAACATTCAGGAAATTCAACTGCAATATGCTTTTAGAAATTTTCATGGTTTTAAAGCATTTAAGTTGGAATACATTACCACATTGTGCTGGATATAGGCTGGCCTTCGAATAGGAGACTCTGAAGATGGCGATGTACTATTCATCCGAAACATTTGTCCCTCCAGATCACCATTAAGATTTGTCTCAGAGCCCATCCTAGGAGTGAAGTGCCTAGTCATTGACCCAGAATCATTGGAGGCATCCACTTGAAGAGGAACAGACGGCCGAATTGCATTTCCTTGCATACAAATCCGTCTCTTTAATTCCTCCTCTGCATTTAAAATCTGTAACCAGCAAATAATTTTACAGAGTCAATAATCATAGACAGGCATGTACCACCAAGTTCTTAAACATTGTATAGTTACAAGTTGAAGTTGTAGAAATCAATATGTTCCAAAAAATTGGATAGTCCAACACTTACCTGTTTCAACAATTGTACCAGATTATGTTTTTTGCCATTCAGAATTTCCAACTTCTCCTCAACCTCTACTTTTCTTTTCAGTTTGTCATTCATTGCATCGTCTTTCTTTTTTGTCTAGCAAGCATCAATGCAAGTGTTGTGAATAAATATATCTCATTTATAAGGGATAATTACAAAATCAAATCAACCATAGTTTGGAATATCATCATGAACTATGGCGTTATGTCCACCAGGTCCTTCTATAGGGTCTGCTTTTAGAGTTGAAAGGAATTGTTCACGTGGCATATAAGAAGCTATCCCACATACACATTATTTGTTTGAATGAAAGATTCTTCTAAAATAAAACTGACAAAAATAATTTGGATAAGAAAATTCAGTCCCTTTTTTGATCAATTTTATACCCACCACCCAAAAAAAAAAAAAAAAAAAAAAAAAAAAAAAAAACACTTTATTCAAGTATACATGTCCATATGGGTGGAAAATTCTGTCCCGCCCTAAAGAAAAAAATAACAGAAAGTCTACTACTGACAAAAATGCGTCAGTTTCTATTGGACATTATGTACTACTTCAAGGGTAACGCTACGGACCATATTAAGGCACAAGCAAAATAAAAAGACTGGTATACATAATTAATCATATAATATATATTTAAAATTATATCATCATAACGTAAAAATCCTTTAAGAACAAATTTATCACTCTTTATATTCAAAGTTCATTTTTTATATAATATATATATATATATATATTTTATATTCAAAGTTTATGCATTGAGTTTAATAATATATATATATATATATATATATGTTATATTTCCATCCATCTCCTAAAAAAAAAAAAATTCTCAAATTTTCTTGTAAGCATAATTTTAAAGAATTTTTACATTTCCAAATAAATTCTTCCATTCTCAAAAACAAAACTTGGAAAAACACACGATATAATGCAATCCATGCAGAAAAATAGCCCCAAAAAAAAAAAAAAAAAAGGCAGAAATTTTAATTACCCAATTACCTCCAAGTTAGAGTTAGGCAATTCATCAACTTTCTCGACCGGAACACCTCGCGAATTGGAACCTCCTTCCACCGGATCCGAAGCTCTCTCTGCAGCATCGGGTTTAGGATCCGGCAAAGAAACGGATCCATTAACGGGTTCCGTCGGAAAACCATCAAATTCTACTACTCCATTCCTATCCTTATTCTCCACTGAGGGCCCTTCCCCGCAATCCGCAATCAATTTCTCATCTCCCAATGGAGCTTCGGAACGAGAAGCATTGCTCTCTTCTTTCGGTGCTTCACTGAGCTGGTTGGGAACGGAATTGGTATCGATAGGATTAGGATTAGGGTTAGGGTTAGAGATGGTGGTGGTGATGGTTGCGGTGGTTGGCGCGGCGGAGGAAGAGGAGGAGCGGATACGAGATAGGGCTCTGGAACGGCGAGTCAAGAGGACTCTGAAATCTTTGAGAGAGATTTGAGGGTTTGGCATAAGCCATCGACGTGGAACGTCTGGTACTCTGTGAAGGTTTCCTCTGTAGAGCGAAATCGCCACCATTCTTTTGCTAAAAAAAAATTCTCTCTCTTTCTTTCTTGTTTTCTCTCCCACTCCGATCTCAATGACTAATAATCCGTTCGTTAATTTCTTAACGACTATTACCCTCCCAATTTTATTTTATTTTTTTAAATAAAATTATTAAACTAACTTTTCTTCACAAGACAAAACATCTTCCTCTCTCTCTCTTTTTATTTTTATTTTTTTTTTCTTAAATAAAAAAAATAATTTATTGTATTTTTATTCTTTTTCTTTTTTAATATTATCCCAAAAAAGAAAATATTCCAAGCCAAAAAAAAAAAAAGGAAAAAAAAAAAAAAGAAGGCAAAGTCCAAATAATTGAATCCGTACATCTTATAAGAATTGAAAGTAGAAATATATTAATGGAACAACTGGCCCTTACTTCTTACCATGTGACGCTCCACGTCAACTTACACTTGTTAAAATGTTATTTAGATCAATATATACAAACCATTGATTTTGCTCTTATTCAATTTAAACATGATTAATTCATCCAAAAAATAAATAAAATTCAAAAATGGCTGGCCATTTCTTTCAATTCCTACATAATTTAAGTTGATAGAGTTGAAGTACATTTTTTTTTTTTTTCGGTGAATTAAAATGTGAAGTACATGGTTTTCAACAAAAGGAGACTCATACGTATTCAAAGTCCTTTCTTTTTGGTTGACTTGAAGCTTTGAACTTTGTTGGCAGCTAATAATAATCACAACCCAAATTGTTAAAGCTTCAATTCCATGTAGGCATGGTCTAAAACAAGAAATGTCCTTATTCTCAAAATATTACTACATTTTTCGTAAGAGTAATAAAAGCCATAAACTTTGAAAAAACTATAAGAGAAAAACCAGAGAGATGATCAGCTACTGATCAAAGTCCGTAGTAAACTGGTTCTTCCAGAAGATCAGGGAATTCCAACAGGATCTCATCCTCTCTAGCTAACAAGGCATCCACAAATGAACTTTCACAAGAGGATGATAAATCATGAACTTCATTGCTTGAGCTCAAAGTATTATCCATCCCAATTTCTCCATTATATTCCTGTAAACCAGCTTCAATCTGAATATGGGTCTCTGGTATTATTGTGTTCTGTGTCTGGTTCAAAATCTCTGAAGATGAAAACTCAACCATGGTTTCTTGTTCTTGTGGGTAATTACTTGGAAGAAATTCATCTTCAAGAAGGAAATCATTCCAATTGAAGGCAATGGCTGATTTCTCTTGCTGCATAGCTGATGAAGTACAAGTAGAAGAAGAAGATGATGGTGAAGAAAGAGTGGGTTTTGGGTTCCAAAAGTCTTGTGGGTTAGAAAATTCATGGTTGTTGCAGTTTGAAGCCTCTGTTACCATTTTTATAGCTTGAAGCTGGGAAAGAAGATCCAAAGACTGGTTATTGGACTGATTGTTGTTAAACATGCTTTCATGGGTTGGTTCTGATTTGGGCAAAACCATTGTTGGGATCGAATTGGTACTGAGATTTGACAACCTTTGTTGTGGTGGTGGGAGTGCAAACGGTTCAGGTTTCATGAGAATTGCATTCTTTAAGTCCTTGTTTAGAGACCCAATTCGAATCCCAGTTTTTGGTAGTCCACCAATGTTTCCATAGTCTGCTAGTATTTGAGAGTAAGGCTTATGGGTAACAGGGTCAATTCCCATGTCAGCGAGCTTCTTTCTGAGCTTAGTGTTCCAGTAGTTTTTAACATCATTGTCTGTCCTGCCAGGAAGTTCTTGGGCTATTATAGACCACCTGAATGGATCATAAAAACCATGTGAGAGAGAGAGAGAAAGAGTCATTGTTCTTGCACTGCTTGTGCCAAAAAAAGAAAAAAAAAGAAAAGAAAAAAAAGGGAGTTAAAACAGTTGGGAATCACCCTACATACATTATAGGCAGTTAGGCATGTGTAATGTTATGCTTGGGTTTGAGGGTTGGGCCACACCTTTTAGGTAAGGCATACATTTTGCTAATTTGTAAGCTCTAATTAAAAGGACAACCAGGTGATGACACATTTAAGGAAATAAGGAAATAATAAGATTTGAATCATAATATCCAAATACAACTAGTATTAAGTAATGATATGATCGTGACTCATTAGTCGTGATTAACGAACAAGAGTCTAGCTGTCTACATAGATGAAGCTACAAGGACTGAAAAACTCATTATAGGAAGTTAAAGCCTTTTGTCACTTTACCACAACTTTTGGTGATAAAACATACCATCAAAGATCAAATACATATAGCCTGTTCACCAACATATTTAGTTTCTTTAAAACCAACATGATTTTGATTAAAAAACAAAATGGGAGGAACTCACAACAAAAATAGACTCAAAAACCAGAAAAACAATTAAGATTCTTCTACTTTTTCTGTATTTCACTAAATGACATTATTTTGATCTTGAGGTTTACTTCATTATCTAAAAAGATCTCATGTGACAAGAAAGTGTTAAGAAGACAAGAATATAAACCAAAAAAAAGAAAGGAAAAAAAATGAATATTTGCCAGAAAAAGAGAACAGAAAATGGTGCAAAACCATGTCCATGGAACTCAAACTAGAAAACAAACCCACCTGCTACCAATGGCTGCATGAAGCCGGACAATAAGTTCTTCTTCTTTGGGTGTGAAGCTTTCATGTTTGAGATCTGGCTTCAAGTAATTAGTCCATCTAAGCCTGCAACTTTTACCACATCTCCTAAGTCCTGTAAATAAAAAATAATAATAAAAAAAAATACAAAAAACACTCAAATTTACTGTAAGTTTGATGATTATCATTCTTGAAAAAAGCAGATGTTTATGTAAATTTTTTCATAGATGGAAGCTACGTATTTTTAACCTGCTCTTTTTGGAACAGCAGTCCAGTTTCCGGTTCCATGCTTCGATACGTATTCGAGTATCTTTGCATCTTCTTCTGCAGACCAAAGACCTCTTTTCACGTTCTGCTTGTCACAACAAGGAGGCCTCACCATCTTTAATCTGTTAAATCCAAAAACACATTTGAAAATCACAAAAAGTAAAAAAGAAAACAAAAAAAAAGTGAAAAAAGGAAAACAAACAAAATAGCTAAGAGAGATAACATTGTTTTCTACTTTTAAACTTCAATTTTGGAAATGTATTTGGGAGATATGAAAGGAGGAATGAAATGAGTTTAAAGGTAATAACATGCGTGGAGGCAAGAAAAGCATGGAGTTTGCTTTCCCATTTAACTAAATTTTCATGATCAAATGGCACCACCCTTTTTAATAAAACTGTTTCAGTTGAAAAATGAAAATAATTAAAGATCATCCTTTCTTTAACTTCACCATTCTCACATGCTTGGCTCCAAGAGCATTTCGAGTCAGGTTTGAATCGGGTGAATTACTTGGTTAAACTTAGATTAAATCTAAGTAAAATAGCTTAAACAATTGTTTGTTTAGATTATTTTAGCTCCTTGAGTAAAAAGGAAATGACTTTGTGGTTTTGGTTTTCCAATAATCACAAGTTTGATGAGAGCAACTATTTTAAACAAATTATTCAACTAAATATAGAAAAAGTAACATGGAAGATCCATTTTAGCTCACTTATTTTTTCTTATTGTGTTTCATATGATATAGAAATAAGAAAAACTTCTCAAACTAAACGAACAAAAGGTATAGTTATAAAACTATGTAATTACTTGAAAAATGGATCAATGAATCAGTTGTAGGCATTCAAGTTAATTGAACAAAGAAAAACATAAATATTTCTTTCTAGCTTGCATAATTGTACTACAGGATAAAGGGGAAGAAAAAAATAAAAACCTTTATGTTATTTGGTGAAAAATGAAAGAAACAAAGTATGTTTTCTTTTCTTTGTTTGGTATATAGGATGAAAAATGGAAAAGAAATATGAAATTAAAGAGTGTTATAAAAACAATTTTAATCGTTTGTATTATTTACAATTTTATCATTTGATTTAAATTTATAAGGAATTTTTATGGTAACTATATTAATATAGTTAGTTACAACTATCTTTCCATCCTCCAATCCCTCCACATATACATTTGGAGGGAAAGTGGATCCACTTACTTTTCCTTTCTCTCCTCCACTCTCTTCTTACCAAACAGGAATAGAATCTACATCCTTCCTCATTTCTATCCTCTCATTGGACATCTCTTTCCTAGAAAGTGTGTGTTAGGTAAGCTTGTTTACAGAATAACAAACCACAAATTGGAAGCAAGAGGTTGAAATGTCAGATTGAAAACATATTACATATAAATTCAAGCCCAAATACAAAGATTTTGCAATCTGCTTACTGAAAGAGCTTGAATATGGTATCAAAATTGAAGATTTGATACTACTAGTTAAAATATTGTGAATCAATTATTTTTCCCCCAAAAAAAATAAAATTTGTTCTGTTTATATTAAAATTTGACCAACTAAATGGCATAACTTGCTCTAGTTTTTAATGTTGTATTCTCTGGTAGGAAACCAACGAGGACAAAGCTGATGACCCAACAACCCAAAAGCCTTGCCTTGTGGGCTTTGAGCACAATGGACACATACAAAGTGTAAATCAAGAAACAGAGTAGGGGAACGCAAGGTTTTGGTTTATTTAACATAAAAGCTATCTCATTGTTGAAGCATAGAAAATAATAAATATTACTACCAAAAAAAAAAAAAAAAAAAGAGAGAGAGAGAGAGAGAGAGAGAGAAAATAATAAATGCATAAATATGTAAAACATATTTATTGAAAAGACAATTTTTAATTCGCACAAATCATCCATTTTTGGAATTAGTAAGTTTTTGATGAACTTGCAATTCCTTAAAACTCTCCACTTCCTCTTTTAGACCTTCCTACCATATAATATCACTTTAATTAACTGAAATCTCATACGAGAGAGATTCACAGCACCAGAAAGAAAGAGGTTGTCCATTTTATTATTTCAAAAAAAAAGAAAAAAAAAAATTAATGTTACATTCATTAATTCCTGGCATAAACTCCATGTTAAGCTTTCTTTTTCTTTTTTTTTAATGTTAAAAATATAAAATTTAAATTTGGAATTATTGTCTGAAAAAAAATAATAATAACAAATAAAAATTATCCTTGGTATAAACCAAGGCAGGCTTTGGTTTTTTCCAATAATATGAGAAATGATTTTCGTAGCTTTGAAAGTTTCGCAAGCTGGTCATGTTTCTCGTTGTTGATGGACACGTGGAACACATCCGTGTGCTGTCTTTGTCCAATGTGGTCCCCAGGTGCCAACAAGCTACAAACATACATACATTACATTACACATTACATCACAGATGCAGTTAGAGGAAGACTGAAGACCTCATCAGCTTTCAGATTTTTCATTTTTTTTAATATCTAAATTTGAGCTTTAATTATAATAAAAAAAATCATAAATTAAGAGTTTTGACTATATAATTAAATTGAAAATCTAAATTAAAATGTTTTTAAAATGAAGATTAAAAGTGCAATTTAATTATTCAGTGACATAAGAATTGGAACTCATCATTATATTTAAAGAGGTATAAATCATTGACACGTAATTTTATTTTTGTAATAAATTGGATATTGAAAGTAGGCAAGATACAGGCTGAAATTATCCGAAAAAATAGATACCATCCAGAGAGCCATCATAAAACTCCAACCCATACTAACTGGTAATAGACAGGTCAAAAACTAAGAGATTATGATGCCAAATGCCAACCCAAAGATTATTTCAATTTTGTACTATGATTATTATATATATATATATATATATATATGGAAAGAGTTACACATACAGATTTGCTTACGATTACCAGAATAAGAATCAATTATATGACAAAAATGATTGTGTTTTGTTTCCTTTCACATGTAAGAGCTAATTTGTAGCATGTGGCACACAGCTAAGCCAATACAAGCTTTTAATTATTTTTATTTTGAGGCTGAAATTCTTTTAAATTCAAAGCTTTTAATTATTTTTATTTTGAGGCTAAAATTCTTTTAAATTCAAACTTTCCAGAATCAGCAAACAAAACAAGTACATGTGACCAAACTAGAAACTTTTTGCTCAATTCTATTTAATGATACTTCCAAGAGTTGGAATGTCTATAAATTCAGTACGTAAAACAAAATCCAGAATAAATAAATTCTGCGTGTTTTGATGGTTACGTACTCTCACAGTTTTTTAACCAAAAAAAAAAAAGAATCTTATTTGCTTTATTTTTATTGTTTTCATTCATATCAAATAAGTGTTCGTAAATCATTATGAAATTAAATGGATCCAACATAAACATCCATTTTTGTCATACTTTTAATAAAGTTGTACTTGGACTAAGTTGAAAGGTGACTCAAGTACCATGTTAACTATTACCATTTTCACTTCAAGTAAAATTGTTGCAGTTGCTGCAGGGACAGCCAATTCAATTCTCATATCCCAATATAAAAGAAAATAAATATAAATAAATTATTTGATAGTACATCAACTTTATATATACACAATACATTATAATTTTGATAATTAATGGTCCAATTGTATGTAATATATGAACGAAGTATATATGTGCATTAAATGGTGACATCCATTATTCAATTATCATGCGATATATATGTTATTGTTACATAAAATCTCTTTTACGTTAGTGCCTTATGCATCTATTCTATGTAACATATTATATATACATATAAAGAATTTCGTTGTAGAGAGTATTAGATTCTCTTCACAAAATGAAAATTTAATATTAAATATCATTTTGAAAGGATTAATTTTATATCGATAATATTTTTCACAAAATATATTTATAGAGCGGATTTATTTGCACCGACGCAAAACTAATCCTTCTGAAATAATGTTTAACGTTAGATTCTCACCTTATAAAAAAAAATATAGTTTTCTTTACAACAAAACTCTACGTATAAAATTATTACATATATATATATATTATATATCCAACTTTATTTATTTATTTATTTATTTTTGCTAAAAATATCCCACTTTATTTCACCTTAGATGAAGTGCTCAAGTGATGGAAAGGCATTAAAAATTGAAGCTTTTGTGCTCCAAAGCAAGTGTGAAAGTAATTGAAATCGGGGCCGTGACAAGGAATATTTTGGGTGCAAAAAAATGGAACCAAATAAAGTGGCTCTGAAATAAATGGTCAGAATGCAAAATGCAAACTACATGTAAGAATGACAAAATCCCAATTGCATTTACCAAAAAACCAAAAAAAAAAAAAAAAAAGACAAAATCCCAATTGTAGTCAACACTATAGCCAATGCTTTTCTTTCTCTTTTTTCACTTTATTTTCAATCACACATCAGACGCTTGCTTAGTGAGTGGGATATCCCTATTCCAACGGGAAAAACCAGCTTTTTATTTTATTATTTTTCCTTGTATTTTTTTTTTTCTGGGAAAAATTAAAGTCAGATCCACTGTTTATAATGCTTTCCTTGTAGGATGGTGTCTGTAAAACTTTCTTTATTTTAATTATTTCTTGGCTAGCCGACTAGCTTAATTGCTTGCTTTATCACCTACCCCCCACCCCCAAAAAAAAAAGGCTTAGTTGCTTGCTTGTTGATCTTGCAAAATTAACAAGAAACAATAAGGAAAAAAGAATTATATTTATATATATATATATATATATATATATAAATACTGCTAGGAATTTGTGAAGTCAATTTAAAATTAATTTTTTAAAAATAAAAAAAGTAAAAGAGAAAAAGATGGGTGAGCATGAAGTAACTTTTTTGTCTTATTAAACTGAAATTTATAGGAAATCCCTCAAATTTAAAACATTGACACCCGTTATGGATAAAATGTTCAAAATTTTATTTTTCATTCGGTGGGATTTGCTGGTTTCTTTCATAAGGATCGTGACAATTACTCAAATTAAAAAAGAAAAGGAATTTTTGATTGTCGTTTTTTAATTACATTATATAATCACAGAAATTAGATTTTTAAAACTTTATCTTTGACGATTCCAAGAGAGAAATTAAAAATTGTCCATGGTTAGGACAACAAATTGAAGAATATTTTTTTGGGTTTATTAATAATTCCTTATTAATGAATATTTTACTTTCAAAACTAACAAGGTTGAATACATTTTTCACATTACTTTTAGTCTAAACTTTTCTTATCATCATCTAAGACTAAAAAGAAAAAAAATAATGTTTCAATTTAATGAGTCAATGGTTGATATTAGATAATGATTTCAAATTTAAATTTTCAATTTTAATATTAAAAATAAAAACAGTATTGTTTTTGTCCAAGTAAATTATCAATCCATTAATTCACCAAGTAGAATTTTTCTTTAAAAAAAAAAAAAATGTGTCATGGTTTCTTCTCCCTTGACTTGGTGATTGGCAAGTGTCTCATAGAGAGTGGTCAATTGAATTTGGAAAATGCTTTAGTGGGATTTGTTTTTTTCTTAGTCTAGTGGGTTTACTTAATTGAATCGGAAACGTTAATGGACTTCTTAATTACCGTAATGAACATAATCAATAAGTCAATTATGAGAAATATAATCATTCACCCAAAAAAAAAAAAAAAAAAAAAGAATGAGAAACGGTCAATTCAACCGTGTCCTTATACCGAAGACCAAGTGGTCAAACCCAATGTTTTGAATATTATTGTAATTCCATTGGCCATTATTTAGTCTGGTTTTCAATGATTTTTGGCCCACATTTCTTTTTATGCTTGTCATTATATATATATACAATAATTCTACTGCTTCTATTCGAGGTTTAATAAGTTTTAGTCGAAAATTCCAACAAACAAAAAAGAAATAAATAAATTTGTGTTCAAACTTTTGTACACGTTTCACAATTATTAATTTTGAAAAAAAAAATTATACAATAAGGCATTAAATGAGTCGGTTTACTAGGTAAGAGGTCCCAATCTCATAGAGTTGATGGAACTTCAACACACAAAAAGAAATAAATATAAAAGACATAAAATTAATGATATTTGAAATTTGTCCTACTTTTTTTTTTTCTGATAAATAGGGATCTTTCCTGCTTGTCTAAAAACTTTGCTCGCAATTAAAATGAATATACTGTCATAAAAAAAATAAAATAATTATAAAATTAAAATAAATAATTTCAATAATACATCTAAAAAAATTAAAAAAGTTTTCATTGCATGACTAATTGAACTCTATACAATTTTATTATAAATTTAAATTTTTATTTTTTATCCCCATTAAAGATATTTATTAATTAAATTTATTCTAATAAACTAAACTAGAATTGCAAGTAGGTATACAAATCATTGAAAATCAAAAAATGAATCAGCAAATTCTATTTAGTTTTTCTTTTTCATTTTGCAACAATAAGCTTTGTTATGTTTTATAACTTTTATTTTGGTTTATATATATATATATTTGTTGCTTACCAACACCTTTGAAAATATTTCTATGAATCTCTTGTTATTGAAAAAAAGTAGAGTTCTATCAATCGGTTCTAAACAGCTTTGTAAATGTTAAAAAAAAAACAGAATAAATTTTTTTTTAAAATTATTCAAAAGTTTATGACTAAACAATTTCAAAAATATTTTAAAAAATATTTAAAAATATATGATTGAAAGTATGCATTCAAATATATTCAAAAATGTTCAAAAGATTAGGACCAAAGGAGCATTCCAAAAAAATATATTCTTAGAAAATAAAAAATTATTTTGAAGTATATAAATAAATAATTTTAAAAATGTTCAAAAATTTATAATCAAATATTTTTAAAATTGTTTAAAAATTTACTATTGAACATTTCAAAAAATATATTATCAGAAAATAAAAAATATCAAAAAGTATAAGATTGAAAAAAATACTTATAATATTTTTTTAAGGAGGAAGCTGGTGAAAAAAAAAAATGGAAAGAGAAATTAGAAAAGACATAAAATAGAAGAAGACACCTAAGCGTTAAGGTGTTATTGTTGGCTGTGTTAGTGGTGTTTTGAGTAGAGAGGCGGACCTTACAATAAGATTCTTTTCTCTCTCCCTCTCTATATTCTCTTTATGTGCACAATGCCCATTTATTGCAACATCACTTTGAAAATAACCATTTTTTTTTTATGAATAAAATAATTAAAAGGGTAAATGTTCACCTACTTTTACAATCTTAAATGATAGATCCATTGAGCAAACTAATTCAGCATGTATGGCTGAAGTTTTATATTCAAATGATAGTTATATTTTGAACTTTTATCTTTGACATGAATAATATTGATTGTTCATCCTTGTTGCAAATTTTATTTGCAAAATGATAAATAAATAAATTAGCATTTGTTTTCTAATTGAAATTTTAATGAAATGCATTATGCAAATATATATATATATATGTATGTATAAAATGAGAGTAATTGTATGTGGATTAGCAAGAGAATAATATTTTAATAACTGACTTTCAAAAATTAATTTTTTTATTATCATTATTATTACCAAAAAAATTGTTTAAGGAAATTTTTAAAACTAGAGTTAAACATGCTTACTAATAGGGAATAACTATGCTTTTAAAGAAAAAGCAACGCTACAAGCATCAAGTTTTTTGATTGAATTACTTACCCATTAATCTGACAAATAATTTGACATTGTTTTATTAGTTGAAAAACTTTTATAAATTATAACTAAACTATGAAATAATAATTAAAATAATACAAACTGATAAAATAATGTTGCAACATGCAGTGGATCAATAGGTAAAGTCTGTACCATCATAGCTCTCTCAACAAATCGTATATGAGATGAAATTAGAAAAGAGGAGACTAATTATATGGTAGCTTATTTATGTATCTAATAATGTAAATCTTATACTTCTAATGGATAAGAATATTATAAAGATTAAAGAGTTTTTATAAAGTATATACAGGTACATGTATAATTGTACAGAATATTTTCTTTCAGTTATACAGTAATTTTTATACTTTTGTGGTCCAAATTTCCACTAACTCAAACTTAGCTATATGAGAATAAATGTAAAGTAATCACCATTTTAACCTGATCAATAAACTGATGCTTATTGGGAAAGTTTGTAATATTAATCGGTAAATTTATCACTTCGTTCTTTTTGGATTGGGATGATTCAAAAGTTTTAATAACCAATGGCAAGGCTAAGATTATATAAAATATTTGAAACTCAAAAAATTAAAAAATGTTATTATTGATTATGAAAATTAAAAAAAAAAAAAATTAACAAAAGCATGATTCTTGTCACTCTCTTTCAAATTTGTTATGTCCCACCTTATCACATTGACAAATTGATTTAACAACATTTTAGTTATCTCCATCCCAAATTGACAAACAAATGTCAAGAAGATGTTACATTTTTAAATATTTGATGGAATGTATCAACTATATAATTCATTTTTTTTGAATATTTTCTCCATATTGGCTAATGATAATTAAACAAATATCCAAAAAAAATTTGAGATTAAAAAAAAGATAAAAATTGAATATGGGGTAAGATCACCAAAAAAAAAAAAAAAAATTACAATTTTTGCAACTATTAAAACAGTTAAGATTTAAGATCACCAGATTTTTTTTTTTTTTTTAAAAAAAAGGTGTAAAATTCCAATAGCTTTATGATCAACAAAATCTTTCCATCTAGATTTTTACGCCTTCAAATTATAGATTTTGTACTAAAATTAAATTATATATAAAAAGATTTTTGTATCTAAAATTTCCCATGAAAAAAGGTAGCAGAAAATGGAATTTGGTGTTTGTTTGTATTTAATTTACAGAGAACATCTGAAAAAAAAAAAATAAATAAAAATTGCCGATTGGATTCTGTGTACTCAATGCGGGTGGGACCGAGATCCAATTGCAAAATAAAAATCTTTTTAATATTTTATTTGTGATCATCTTAATAATAATAATAATACTAAAAACAAAAAAAAATCGAATTTTTTGAAATTTAAAAAATTTATTTATTTATTTATATTTTATATTATTATCAATTTTTTTCCGTTACAATTTTTAAAGCATCAAAGTCCCAAAAGAAATCGGTCATCTTTCCTGGAAAATTCCAACGTCACCGACCTGCAAAATCCAACCCCAAGAAACGGCACCTCCAATCTTGATTTGTTCATCTTCAAATCCTCTCTTTCTCTCTCTCTCTCTCTCTCTCTCTCTATATATATATATATATATATAAAATATGTATATATATCTACGCGTTTGAGTTCCTAGTTACTGGCCCTAATTCTCTCTCTCTCTCTCTCTATAATTCTGGAAGCTTTGATCCTCTTCTTCTTCCATTGAGAAAGAGAGTTAGGTTGAGCAACAACACCCAAGTACGAATTCTTCAACAATTTTCCCGTACTGGGATTGGATTTTTTGGCTATTTTCGTCTTCAAATTTTGTGGGTTTTGTTAATTGAAGATTGATTGAGGATGATGAAGAAAGGCAAATTGGAAAAGTGCGATATGTTTGTGGCTCTGAGCAAGCAAAGATCGATTCAGATTCTGATCGGTGTTGGGCTTTTGTATCTAGTTTTGGTCACTGTGGAAATCCCATTTGTTTTCAGAGCTGGTTTCAGTGCCGTTTCACAGGAGTCCCTGTCTCGGCCCAACAGGCTTAACATCGAGGAAGAGCTGGAAGAGAGAGAAGCTCCGACTCGGCCCCTCGAAAGCGTCTCTATGAATTCGAATGAGCCAACTCAGAGTCGGAAACCGGACCAAATGGTCGTTTCTCGGTTGAAATTCGACCAGAAAATGTTCGAATCGGACAGCAAAAGCGGTGCCACGGAGCTTTACAAGTCGGCGAAGGTTGCTTGGGAAGTTGGGAAAAAGTTCTGGAAGGAACTACAATCTGGGAAAGTGAGAATCAATTCGGAAAAGGTCGAGAACCGATCGGAGTCTTGTCTGCATTCGGTTTCGCTAACTGGGTCGGAGTTTGCTGCCGGCGGCAGAGTCATGGTGCTTCCATGTGGGCTTACATTGGGCTCTCATATAACTCTGGTTGGGAAACCTCGTGTGGCTCATGAAGAACACGACGCGAAGATATCGATGACCAAGGATGATGATGATACGGTGTTGGTTTCTCAGTTCAAGATCGAGTTGCAGGGGTTGAAGACTGTAGATGGTGAAGACCCACCCAGGATTTTGCATTTCAATCCGAGATTGAAAGGGGATTGGAGCGGTCAGCCGGTGATTGAGCAAAACACTTGCTATAGGATGCAGTGGGGGTCTGCCCAAAGGTGTGAAGGGTGGAAATCCAGGGCTGATGAAGAAACTGGTAAGTGATGATGGGTTGAGATTTTTATTGCTTTTTCTATCACATGTCTAAAGTTTTGAATTTTGGTTTTATTTTTCATGTTGCCTCGGAATTGAAATATTTAATATGGTAAAGATATTTGCTTTATTCTGTTGGGATATTAATAACTCATGGAAATCTAAGGTCCAATGAAAAGCTTGTAAGCAATTTGATAATTTGTTCTTGCAGGGGTTTTGTAAGTAGCCCAGAAAAAAGAAAATCAGTTTAAAACACTATGTTATATGTATATTATGTAAGTACTAAGTTTTAAGCGCATGGGTTTTCATTGGATATTTTTTTGTAACTTCTTGGATTTTTAGGCTGTAATGGGATATGAGATTCACATATGAGCTATGGCTATTGTCTTTTATTTTATTTTTTTAAGATTTTATTGCCTTGCTCTTATTTTGTTTGGTTGTTCTGATTGTTGGCTATTTCTTCTTAAGATTCTTAAGTTCATCCATCTTAAATGTAGTAATTCTTTATTACTGGCTTTAGTTGATGATCAGGTGAAGTGTGAGAAGTGGATTCGTGATGACAATGGTCGCCTAGAGGAGTCCAAGGCAACATGGTGGTTAAGCAGGTTAATCGGCCGAACCAAAAAGGTGACAGTTGACTGGCCATTCCCATTTGCGGAGGATAAACTTTTTGTTTTAACTCTTAGTGCTGGGTTCGAGGGTTATCATATTAATGTTGATGGGAGGCATGTCACCTCTTTTCCTTATCGCACTGTGAGTACCATTTCGTTAACCTTTTGATCTCGTGAGGAATGTGGATGTTTTCTAAAAGTTTCTGATAATATCAACAGGGATTTACTCTTGAGGATGCCACTGGTCTATCAGTGAATGGTGATGTTGATGTCCACTCAGTCTTTGCTGCCTCTTTGCCCACATCACATCCTAGTTATGCTCCACAACAGCATCTTGATCTGTCAAGCAGATGGGTTGCCCCCCCTCTTCCTGATGGGGAGGTCGAGCTCTTCATTGGTATTCTTTCTGCAGGCAACCATTTTTCTGAGCGGATGGCAGTTAGGAAGTCTTGGATGCAGCACAGGCTTATCAGATCGTCAAATGTGGTAGCTCGTTTCTTTGTAGCACTGGTAAGTGGCAGCAATTCTAGCAGTTGAATTTGATGTGGTCAATGTACAGACATGGAAGTTAACTTTTGACTTGATACTACAACAGCATGCTAGAAAGGAAGTGAACGTTGAGTTAAGGAAAGAAGCAGAATTTTTTGGTGATATTGTTATAGTACCTTACATGGATAACTATGACCTCGTCGTCTTGAAAACTGTTGCAATTTGCGAGTATGGGGTGAGTTGTGGAAGTAATACACTTGAAGATGGTAGATTGCTTACTACAGTTCAGATATTAACTATATATAATGATGTTGCTTGTATTCCAGGTTCGCAGAATGTCTGCTAAGTATATTATGAAGTGTGATGATGACACATTTGTAAGAGTGGATGCAGTTATTGATGAAGCAAAGAAAGTGCCCGAGGGTAGAAGTTTGTATGTGGGAAACATAAATTACTACCATAAGCCCCTGCGCTATGGTAAATGGGCAGTGACGTATGAGGTGTGTGTAAGCTTAATGATGCATCCTTTGATCGTTATTGCTCTGTTTATTTGTTTATTCTATTTGGCCCCAACTATTTTTTGGCTTATTCATTCAATAATCTTTTTTCTTGTTTTAGTTGATATTGTTGAATTCGCTCTATGTAACCCATGCTAGTGCCCCTCCACACACACACACACACACACATGAATTCAGGCCTATCAACTGGTAGGCTATCATATACTTGTTTCATTATTTGTTTTGGTCCAGAAGTTTGGTAACTTCAATTGCTTAAATCAAAATTCTAGAAATTGGGTTTTGACCGGTAGATCTTGTGGGTATAATTTCAGTAGTGTGTGCTCATGTTTCATCTTCTTCCCCAAAGCCTTGGCTTTATTTTATTGTAGTCTCAGTTATTGCCTTCTCAGACAGTATTTATTTTTGTATCTTATGGCTGTGGTAACTTCATGCACTTTTCCATTATGATATTATCTTGAACCTATTTGTTGGTGGTTTTAGGAGTGGCCTGAAGAAGATTATCCACCTTACGCAAATGGACCAGGTTACATTCTATCATCTGACATTGCACAATTCATCGCATCTGAGTTTGAAGCACGTAAATTGAGGGTAAGAAATGTTATTTTGCTCTCCATCAACTCTCTCATCTAATATATGCAATGATACCTAAAAATGTTTCACTTTTTGCAGTTATTTAAAATGGAAGATGTAAGTATGGGAATGTGGGTAGAAAAATTCAACAGGACAAACCCAGTAGAGTATCTCCACAGCTTGAAGTTCTGCCAGTTTGGTTGCATAGAAGATTATTTGACAGCACATTACCAGTCTCCGAGACAGATGCTCTGCATGTGGGATAAATTGCAGACGCAGGGAAGGCCACATTGCTGTAATATGAGATGATGATTATGATGTTTTCGACCACCGTGGAGAAATCTGAGAATGAATATGGAGAAAAAAGTTTTGCAGTCATAGCATCTTATAATGTATATTCTGTGAAGGTTGACTGATCTTTATCCGGGTCTGTACAAAATTGCCTTTCAATTTCATTCATTGTTTCTTGCCCTTTCCTTTTTGCCTTTTTTTTTTTTTTTTTTTCACTCCTCTTTTGATCTTGAGGCTGGAGGATGATGATAAAGGTGGCTTAGAATGTGTAGATAGAGTACTAAATTTTGCATCAGAATCACAGCACAGAAGATAATGAAGTAGAAAAACATTTTAGATTTGGGCCGATGTGTTTCAATGTTTCTTTTTCTTTTTGTCTCTTTCTTTTTGTCTCTACTGTTTACTTGTACTTTAAGTTTCTCAGAGAGTTGTTTCTTTTCAGCTGCCGGCATTATTTCATATATAAATAAGTCCAATCCATGTTGGACAATCTTTAGTGAGCTTCAATGAGATGGATATTAGACGTTGTAATTAGAGAAATTTTATTCTTTGTAACAACTACATGCTCCATTTTTTGTTTTTTGGTTTCAATTGCATAGTCTTTGATACTACCAATTTTGAGTTGACATCCAATTTAGGGTTTGTGTTATGTGTTGGGACGGTATAATAATGGGAAAAAGTATTTTATGTAACCAATATGTGAGTTAATACATGGAAATGCATATAAGCAACTACCATAATTAATACGAAGAAATGAAAATATATTCACTTGTTATTATTGTTATTTATTTTTTTATAAAAATGTTTTCCACTCCTGACTGTTGAGATGATAATGAACTGGGAAATGAAATGTACTAATTTTTTAATCTTCGTCTTTCTTTTTCTCTTCCTTCTCCATCTTCCTTTTCCTCAAAGTTTATGCTACCCTATGAAATTTTTAATAAATATTAGAGAATATATAAAACGACAAATTCATATGTTAGTGGCTTAAGGTTGATGAATTCTATGAATTATTCTGCTATCAGATAAAATAATTAATTATTGTTATTGTTGTTGTTGTTGTTTTGCCATTGAAATATTTTTTTATTAATTGTCTGAAACTACAGAGTTGAAGGGAAGAAAAAAAAAAAAAAAAAAAAAAAGGACAAAACCCCACTATCCCCAGCTAATTTCCCTAGCCACACTTGATACTCCTTTCTCAATGCCAGTTAAAATATAGAAGTTTTATGCAAAATACAATGATCACAGTCAATGATAAATAAATAAATTTAATAATTAAGTTCGCTAAAAGCTGATTGTATTCCATGTTGTAACTAAATGCAAAGGTAAAACAGTCTTCAAAAGCAGTTTCTGTTGCCATAATATAAAACTTCAGTTCAACAACACCACCAGAAGGCTTTTTGAATCAAAAAGACTCAAAACCATCCCATATATTTTTCATTCATTTTGATTTTGGAGGGTGTGCTTATGTTGTGCTCACATAATTTCAAAGTTTTGGCCCAAAACAAGATTAATGGCTGCAGGGTGTTGGACCATTGGAGCAGATACACACAGATATAGTTCCTTCATCTATAACTTCCTATTGACACAAACAAGAAGGTATATATACCTTAACTATTCTATTTACATGAGAATAAAAAAGAAGGGATAAAAGATTTTTTAAAACTATCATTGTCTAGATGAGAAATACAGCAAAATGTTATGAATTAAATTGTCCATATAGTATAATGTTATAGCCTTTCGACGATTTAGGGGCCAAATTGATTCTTGATATCTTCCTCCATAGCAAACCAGCTTGGGATTAACCAGGTTAGATGAGGATAAAGATCCTTGTAGGAACTCTTGATGGTCCCTTCGGCCACTCTGGTCACAATTGAAATATCTGCTTCAAACAATGGAAATTTATTATTTATAACTGTGTTTTGAAAGAGACAATGGCAATCATGATTCTCAGGTTCTCTTAACCTTTCAGAGGCTTTTTGTCGTTTGATAGTTGAGTTATGATGTAAATAACAGCTGCTGCCACTGATATTGGGCTCCTCCTGAAAAAGGTTACAGAAAAACAGATAAAGAAACAAATAATTTGGTAGTTGGTACCATAAACAAAATTGATACTCATGAAAAGCATGAAATGTCTATGATACTAAGAATGCAAAAACAAAGACAATCAAACTATGTGGTGGTGTGAGAAGCACCCAATACATCTGTAAAGTGCGCTTGGGCCATTGTTAATTACTTCTTCATTACTATGGAATAGTAGATACATAAGGGAAAAAATAAAAAACTTCAATTTTCCATTCCGTTGTATAATCAAAATAAAAACTAACCTTATGTCAAGCTCCTCAGATTTCTGCACTGTTTCTTGAGCAGCCATAACTTCTTGATTTGTCATTCCAAGATTGGAACAGAACCGCCTCTACAGGTTGAAAATGGAAACTATGTATTCATGCTAAAGCATCATGACCAACACAATGTGACACAGTTACATGTAAATAAGAAAACGCCACTGATACTGTATATGTCGTCAGGTGAACGAGGAAAATAAGTTCTAACAGATTAGAAAACTCACCATATAGTCCCCAGCATGAATGGTTCTCATTCCTACTGATTTACCATTCGCAATCTCCATATGCTTCAAGATGAATTCCCTTGCACGGCCAAAATCTTTCTTGGTGGCTCCATTGATTATTGAACATATTTCTAATTCAAATAAGATGTATAATTCATATGTAACATGGTGTGTAAATATATATATATATATATATATATACACACGTATATGTACTTCTTTTGATAAATTGGGTAGGGAATAAATTGGGTAGGGAGATTTAATTACTAGGCTCTACCGAACCTAGGATGTAGGAATTATCATGAGTGGTTATTGCCGATCGGGCTGTCCTAAAGATACATCTATGACATTGTTGAGTGCATGGACAAAACACACACAAAAGTGATCACAAGACAACTAATACCAAATGAATCTCTACCTTTCACAGTACGGGGCTTATTTTCTTGTCGACATGCAATGTAGAGGCAAGCAGCCAAAACTGCTTCTTGATTTCGGGATCTAAGACATTTTTGATCTTCCATCTTCTCATACATTTCATAGGCTCGATCCTTGAGATTGGGAATCATCAGAAAATGAAACAGATTAATCCTTGAGATAGGAATCATCTACGTATAGTGCCAAAAACACTTTTAAAAGTAGAAACAGTTAGCAACTTACTAGCAATCCACAAGCATAAAATGTCATGAATATGAGAGCATATAGAAAAATCCTAAATACTTATTTTTATTTTTGAGGAACTAAGTATGATACAACAAAACTTAGATGAGTGAGAGTAACTGTTATGTACCTTAATGGTTGTGACGAGTCCCAACCTGAAACATCCAGGAATTGCATAAGTTACATGTGCAATTGACACTTTTTCTGATATTGTAATATGCTAAACATAAATAAGCCAACACAAAAATTTCCTTAAAAAAAATAAAAAATTCCAAAATACATGATCATATATGTTTATTTACTGAGAGACATATTCTTCCTTTGGTGGCACCTTAAATTTGGAAAGCATTAAATAAACTTTCATAAAGCGACCATTTAATTCATACAGTAAATTTTCGATTTCGAATTAACACATGTATCTCCATATTAATAATAATAATAAAAAAAAAAATTCCTACCATAAATTCATGTCTACAATGGTCAATTCCCATGTACGAACAAAAGTTCAGAATATCATGGAATCCATTTTCAAACATTGTTAATAATACTCTAAAATGATAAATCATTAAAAAATGAGCATTTACAGTAATTTCTCTTCATCCTGATTGCTCGAGTCCACTATTTTTAGTTGTAAATGTGAGTGGCTTACACTGATTTAGCAAAAACAATCATTTCACAAAATGAGATATCCAGCAAATTCAATAAATCATTTTGAGCTAAATGTCCATATCCATTTACCATTCCTTCATAAAAAAATTGATTCCCACCATTTCTCTACACAAAAAAGAGAAAATCGCAAAAGGTAAACACACACACACACACACACACACACACGCGCGCACACACAAAAATTCCAAACTTTTTCAGTTTCACTTTTTCCTTCAAACCCACGTACACTAACAAACAAAGAACATGACAGATGTAAGAAATCTTTTTTGAAAAAAAAAAAAAAGAAAAAAGAAAAAAAATGAAAACCTATCAGCCATGGCGGTGATGGAACCGAAGGCGTCCACAAGGTGACGCTCACGGTTCTGCCATTTCCCGACCGACGGAGGCTGATCGGAGGGAGTTCCGGCGGTAGGTTTGGCAATGGCGGTGGAGAGACTGCCGAGGGTACCGGGGACGACAGGAACGGGGTGATCGTTACCGGAGTTGTCGTTGGTGGTGGTGGTGGAGGGAGTGTGGAGGAGGATGAGACCGCATTCGGAGCAGGTGGTGGTGTCGCCGGCGGAGTGGTCCAACACCAACTCAGTGGGTCTGTTGCAGTTTCGGCATGGCAAATCCGTCATTTCATTCATATTGATGATGATTGATGATGATGATGGACCCCACCAACCCACCCCCGCCAAAACTCTCTGTCTCTGACTGTCTCTGTTTTCTGTTTCTGGAATTTCAGGTGGCTTTCAATTCTTGTTTTTATAATTTATTGAATTATATTTTATTTTTGTCGGATGGAATTCTTCATTTCTTGCCTACTTTTAGCGAATTAAGGGGCAATATGGTCATTTCATGAATTATCAGTTTTATATTATTGTTGTATTATGGGCCTGTTTGGTTGTTAGTAGTTCGTTTTTATGGGCCTGGTTTGCCCGCACCTTAACTATTTTGTTAATGGATTTTTTATTTATTTATTTTTTTGATCATAATTTGATAGCTATCTAAAATATAGAAAACGATGAATTTCTTTTTCATGGTTATAAATGTAAACTAAAAATTAATGAAAAAAAAATATATCAAATTAATAATGAACCAATGTGAGCATGTCATAATTTGTTTTTTGTTTTTTTTCCATCTTTAGATTAGATAGTACAATTATTGGACACAAAATTGGCACCAATAATTCATAAGATGGGTTATATAAAAAAGCTGCAAAAGAAGAATAGCATGATAAATTGATAATATTATAAATGTTAGAGAATAAGCAAAAGGTGCTCTTGATTAATATATGATAGCAAGGTAGAATTTAGAAACACAAATTCAGTACAAGTTTCTTGATATGATTTGCACAATGCTAAAATTATTGTAAGTTTAGAAGTTTTTGTTGGAGTAATAGTAACAAAGCTACTGTTCCTCATTGCAACATCCAAAAGTTTGAATCTTTATCCAAAACAAAAAGAAAATGTATAGTTTTTCTAGAAAGGAATATTAGTCAATGACTAAAGTTAGTTCCAATCCTCCCACCATATGATATGCTTATACTATTCTTTAAAAAGCTACAACCAATAATTTTGGTCAATAGTTTTTGACATATTGAGAAAGAGACTTGATCTTGACTTAAGGTAGCTTTATTTTCGGTTGTTCACTCGCTCTCATGAGTATATATTTCAATTCTTTAATATTTATAGTGAATTTAGCGAAGATTGACATCTTCTCATGCATTATTGTAAGCTCATCAACATCATCAACCTCATTTCTCACAAATACAAAACCTAAAAATGTTGACCCCAATTATTGCTCGAGACTTTGATAAACAATGTATTATAAAATATCACCTAATTATAATATTTTTTTTAAAAAAATAATTCAAATAATAATAATTACTACTGATATTAATCTAAATTTTCGATATGATTGGAGATAAAACTAAAAAAAGTATAATAATTTTTTAAAGTGATTACAAGAAGGACATTCCTTCTTATCCATGCAAATATAATTATCTTAAAAGAAGATTCATGCTTGCTTTGATTTGTACCTTGTTGGCAAAAGGGTAAACCTTGAATCCCCATTTTGGCATTGAATATTATCTAATATTATACTATACTATTTTTATGTTACTATTTGGATGTCAAACTTCGTAGTGTTGTAGTACTGGAACTAGACAGTATCTTACAAAATTGGAATGACAAATTCCCAACCCCATTTTTTCAAGTACAATTCAATATCAAATCCTTTATATAATTCATTGAACAAACTTACAGTACTAGTAGATTGGGAGCAATGATCAATTACCAACCAATTGACATGACCATCTATGACTTTATGGGCACTGCATTATTGCAAATATTCCTCTATGAATTATTTAGCCCAAAAAAAAAAAAACTCCATGAATCTTAAAACCAATATATATATATATATATATATATATATATTAAGACAAGGAATATGATAAAAGAATGTACTTAGGCAATCATAACCGCAAGGGCAAGTGAGTGACATATCCATGGCTGGACCGTTTCGTCATCTTCTTTAACCCACAGCAGATGAAAATGACCAATTCATGCCAAATGGTTTCCGCAACTTATGGTTCTTTCTGACATGACCTAATCCTTAGCACTTTATTGAAAAGTTCAGCTTTCCATACTAAAATGTCTTTTTGTTTTCTTTTTTTTTTCTTAAATAAACAAATGCTCAAATATAAAATAAAGATAAAAGAAACCTCAACCATATTGTAACCTCAACCATATTGCATGAGTACTTTATTGTAAATGGGAAAAACACGCGTATTCTCTGCAAAAAAAATTACGAATCAAAACAAAAGTTCTGACTCGATGATTAATACCTAATTGGTATTAACAAATGGATCATATTGATGGATATAGGGCATGGAATTTGATTCCCTTATCTGAATTTATTATAGAGTTTAAAATCTTAAAAAAAGGATTAGGTCTGGTCATATGTGTTAAAAAGTTTTCAAATTTCAATTTGAAGATTGGAAAGAAAGAGTGAAAACATGGTTTAGGAAACATATTGTTTTGTCAAAATGGAAACCAAAAGTAGTAACAAATACCCAATAAAGGAAATGACAAACACTTGCATTATAGAATACAAAGGAGCCCACAAAAACCCCTTCGAGAGAATTTTGTCACTTTGTTTATGCAATCAATCTTTTTCTACAATCCAATCCAATGCGCAGAAATTCTGTGCAGCTGGTTCTGATACATACATCGGTTCCCACTTTTCTTTATTATGTGGAGGCCACGTGTCGAATGGATGGCCTTTTTTGAGCTTGGATTAGTCACCTTCCATGCGAGTTTTTTTTTTTTTTTGCCAAGCTTTTGGACCACCTTCCACGTCGTCCCCACCAACCCAAAATTTTCAGCCCACAAAACAATGGCTACCAGGTGTTCGCTTTAATTCCTCTTTACATTAATAAAAATATGATTAAATTTAGTCCTACTAACTTTATTTTCTCTTCTCTTTAGGAGGATTAGTCTTTTACGCTTTTTTCTTGGTTGGGATTTTATGTATGTTTTTCCTGTTTGGGATTTTATGTATGTTTTTCCTTTCTTTTTGGGTTTTACTTTCTATTTCATAAAGAATTTATATATACATACATATATATATATATATATACACAAACACACACGCGCACATATAATTTTGCGTGGTTTGTGTGGCTCGCTTATAAACTTCATTCTTCCCTTATTCTCTACCTACTCTAGCTTCTCTTTTCCCTTCACGTTGATTTGAAAAACACCCAAAAAGCCATGAAAAAAGCCTTGCTTTTGGCTTAAGAAAATACACCAAAAAGAGCCCCCCCCCCCCCCCCCAAAAAAAAAAAAAAAAAAAAAAAAACCCCCCATCAAGCTCCAAAAAAAAAAAAAAAAAAAAAATGGTGCCTGCAACAATGGCCGAGATGTGGACGACTATGGGTTCCACCATAGCCAGTTTCATGTTCATTTGGGCTATAGTCCGCCAGTATTGTCCTTATGAGATCCGCCGCTTCTTTGAGAAATACACTCACAGGTTCATGGGCTATTTCTATCCTTACATTCGAATTTCCATCCATGAATTCTCAGGTGACAGGCTCAAGCGCAGTGAAGCTTATGCTGCTGTTGAAGCCTATCTCAGTTCCAACACATCCAAGAGCGCAAAGAGACTGAAAGCAGAGATGGGTAAAGACAGCAGGAACTTGGTTTTGAGTATGGAAGAGTACGAGAGAGTGACTGATGAATTTCAAGGTGCAAAAGTGTGGTGGGTTTTGAACAAAGCTTTGTCTCCTTCAAGATCAATGTCAATGACTTACTATCCAGAGCAGGAGAAGAAGTTTTACAAGCTCACATTCCACAGAAAGTACAGAGAAATGATCACAGCTACGTATCTGGAGCATGTTCTGAGGGAAGGGAGGGAGATTAGGCTGAGAAACAGGCAGAGGAAGCTTTATACAAACAGTCCAGGTTATAAATGGCCAAGTTACAAGCAGACCATGTGGAGTCACATTGTGTTTGAACACCCTGCAACTTTTGAAACAATGGCATTGGAACCAGAGAAGAAGCAGGAGATCATTGAAGATTTGTTGACATTTAGCAAGAGCAAAGATTTCTATGCAAGGATTGGGAAAGCTTGGAAAAGAGGGTATCTACTTTATGGGCCACCAGGCACAGGGAAATCAACCATGATTGCTGCAATGGCTAATCTGCTGAGCTATGATGTTTATGATCTTGAACTCACTGCCGTGAAGGACAACACAGAGCTCAGAAAGCTTTTGATTGAGACGACCTGTAAGTCTATAATTGTGATAGAGGATATTGATTGCTCACTTGATCTTACAGGTCAGAGGAACAAGAAATCAGAGAAATCTGGTGCTGAAGTTGAGAACAAGTCCAACAAAGAAAGGAAAGAACCAAAAGAAGAAGGGAATAGCAGCAGCAGAGTGACACTTTCAGGGCTGTTGAATTTCATTGATGGGCTTTGGTCTTCTTGTGGGGGTGAGAGGCTGATTGTTTTTACCACCAATTATGTGGAGAAATTGGACCCAGCACTGATAAGAAGGGGTAGGATGGACAAGCATATTGAGCTGTCTTATTGCAGTTTCAAAGGGTTCAAAGTTCTTGCTAAGAACTACTTGAACCTTGAGAATCATCAAATGTTTGATACAGTTGAAAAGTTGATTGGGGAGATTAAGGTCACTCCTGCTGATGTTGCAGAGAATCTCATGCCCAAATCCCCACTGGATGATCCTGAGAAGTGTCTAGCAAACTTGATTCAAGCTCTTGAAGAAGCCAAGGAAGAACAGGAAGAAGCAGAAGCTGCTAAGGAGATGGATGAAGAATCATCCAAAGAGAATGAGCCAACCAAAGAAGATGCTACAGAGCCACCACAGGTTAACAAGGAGATTGAAAAACCAGATACATGAGTTAAAGAGTTTTATCCTATAGTTCTATTCTACTTGAGAATTTTCCTAATTATTAAGAGGAAGTTCCTGCTTGATGTGGTTAATTATATCGCAGAGGGAGTATGTCTTTTTTATTTTTTTCTTTTTTAATAATATATGTAAAAACTCCATATTAGAGAGCTATTTGAGCTTAATGTTATCAAATTATAGTTACTGCCTAAATGGAATTCTGATAGAACAGAGTGCAATAGAATCCACTAGTAGTTATTTTTTAAGCTCATTGGTGTAGTTTACTATTTGCTTAATTCTATTGTTTTCTTAGGAAAGTAGAAGAAGTGATTGGATAGTTATATGTCCTATCTAAATGTTACTAGAATAATACATACTGCTAATAAAATATTAACCTGAAAATCTCATAGGGAATTACTCAAAAGACACATTTTTTAACCCTACCCGTTTTAGTATACAAGTAGGCCAAAGAATAATGAATCTTAAATAATGCAAATCTAAAAATAATGTATCCTTGTCATAGTTGAACATGACAAAGAAACTTTCTTTATGCTTTTGTTTGAATTTGGTCTTATCTAAATTCAATAGTGAAACTCATGCCTCTTTTACTCCTTTCTTTTTCAAAGTATTTTAAAGCTTTTTTTTGTTGTGACAATTTGGTAGATGTTTCTCAAAAAATACACTTTATTAGTTTTGGTTTTAATCTTTTATCGAGACCTAAAGATTTTCCAAAATAGTGTGAAACATTTTAGAAATTGTTTTTGAGCCTCAAAGCCATAATAGCATTTCAGAAGTAGAATTTGTTAGATTAAAGGAATCCACCTAACCTCTTATAGAATCCATGTATGGTGGTTGAAAGGTAAAAACTTAAAGGTACTAACAAACTATTCACCAAAGTAAATAAATAAATACAACCAAATTGAAGTAGGTACAATGCAAGTGAAATGAGAGGTTACAAAAAAGGGCTTCCAAAAAAAAAAAAGAAAAAAAAAGAAAAAAAAAAAAAGCAGGTTGTCCTCCGATCTCTATGTATAATAATGTACTGAATAAAACATCAATGGGTAGAGGACTTGGTCCACGTGAGAGACCTTGAATTAGAGGCAGATCATTTTGTCTTCTTCTTTCTCCTCCAAAAAGAGGTGACCAACTAATCCTTATCAATGAGGTTTGCACGGATTGGTGCTCTGTCCACAACATTCATCAACTAGTGTGCTATTGATCTTCTATTATTCTCAACGAAAATAGAATATTATCATTATAATAATTTTATATTATATATATATATATATATATATATGCTGGTTAGTTTAGCTCCAATTCTTTTCTAATAAATTTGACCAAAACTTTGATTAAAAAAAAAAATTGACCAAGCCTGCCAAATAAAGTTATTTTTGTACTAATAATTTCATCAAATTCATTAGTTAAAAAATCATGTTTGAACTAAAACTGATAAAAAAATCAAAACTGACGTAGCCTAGGGATAATTAAAATGACACTAACCTAAGAAAATAAGTGTGAACATTGGTTACATACCATCTTGAAAACGTAAATGGAAAAAAAGTACTAAAATTAATTTATTGATGATTCACATTTTGATTATAAATTAATTTTCGAAACCGATTGGATTTCATGAAATTATATATAAACTTTTTTAAAAGTAAGATGAGGATGAAGGCAGAGATATGAAATTCAAGCTATATATATTTATCATTTTTGTTGTTTTTCTCTGTTTATATCCGATTTGGTGGTAAGATGACAACCTTTCTGAAAAAAGTATCCTATATTTTAATGTACCACCTTTCTGCTTTATGTACGAGTTTAACTTTAGAAAATAATATTCAAATATATAATGATCGCTCTTCAATTTTATTGTTTTAATATGAGCATCTCTAAAATTGTTCTTTAAAATAAAGAATAAATTTTTTATTATAAAAGTTTTTTTTTTAAATTTTTTTATTTAGTGAATTTTTAAAAAATTCTTCAACAACATGTTTTTATTTATGCTTTCAAATTTTATTTGTCCTCTAAATATTTATTACTTTATTTATTATTTTTTTTAATTTTTAATTTTATAAATTATCTATTAAATATTATAATAGTAGAATAGAAACATATATTGTATTAAATTATATTAATATAATATTAAAATAAAGAATGAATTTGATTTTTTATATTTAAAGAATCAAATTAATTTTTTTATTTTAAAAACTCAAAATAAAAAATACTTTAAAGTTCTTTTTAACTTTAAAGGATTGCCTTTTTAGAATAAAAAAAAAAGTCATACATTTAAATAGTTTCTTAGAACTGTTTTAAGATATTATATTTTCAATAATTTCCATGACAAAAAGATAATAAAAAAAATAAAATATTAAGGCATTTTGAAGAATGAACTTGGTTCGTCCGAATTGACTTCATATTTATAAACTCTAATTAATTAAACAGCACTTCTTTTTTAGGGTAAAAAAAAAGAACAAATGAAAAAGCAAAAAGAAAATAACTTTAATTTGGCGATAATTTTTTTTGAATGGAATTATGGTGATCATTTACCAAGTATTATATCTGTATCTTTTAAGTCTGCAACTGTATGTCCATAAGCATAATAAGCATAATAGAGACACTGAGAGTAGTCTCTTAACAGCATATAATCTTTTCCATTTTTTTATTAATTGTTTTTGTAATTTGTTTGGTGATCAATTTACTTAAATCACCTTATTAAGTGCTTTTTTTTTTTTTTTCTTTTTTTGGGGTAAAACACCTTGTCAAGTGTTTGTTTTAAAAGATAAGCCATATATGACTAGTAAATGTCTACTATATTTATATATTTATAATGACAAAAAAAAAAAAAATTGTTTATCGAAATGAATCATTTTTAAAATAGTTTGAAATGATTTTCGATTTGGCCTTTCTTTTTCTTAAACTTGTAGTTAGGTGGGAAATTTTGTTATTATTTAAAACATAAACCAATTATATATAATTAAAGTAAAACTAAATAAAAATAACTTAAACTTTCCGAAAGGAGTAAGTGAATCCTTGAAGATAACCTAGTAACTTTAGTCCGAATCTCTGTCTCCAAGATTTTATTTTATTTTTTTTAAAGAAAAAAAAAAAACTTAATTTAGTGGAATTGGGCAGGCAGACAACAAATACCCAAGATCAACTTTAATATTAGGCAACCCAACAAAATTAAACTAAGCGGGGGTTTGTAATAAGGAAATTATTAAAAGAAGGAAACAAAAAAGAACAGAATAGAAACCCTCTTTTGGCCTTAAGTCATCTTCAAAAGCCAACATACACACGGCTGCCCACAACAAAAGTACAAGTTAAATCACAACATAATGTTTTATTTGTTATCATGGCTCATGTAATATCAGACTCTCTCTATGGTCAAATATCACATCACATTAAAATGCTTTCATTTTTTTTTATTTTTTATTTTTTAAATGTCACATAATACTTATCTTAACATTGTCAATTTATATCATAAGCTACAAAACCCATCTCCAACTCCCTATTTCACCAGACAGGTAAAAAACATATGTATATATTAACCAAGCCCTTTGTTATCAATCACAACTCATAAGTATCAAATGGACGTATAATAAATTGGAGAGGAGAGAAAGGGATTAGAGACACGAAAATATGAAGTTACAATTATAAAAAAGTCATTACTGTCTGCTTCAAAAGTCATTATATCAGGTACTACCATATAATTAACAAAAAATATGTCATTTACGGGGAACTTATTTCGTGGCACATTGCTTTGTAATCAAATTGGTAATAACGATTAGATTTTGAAATTGATCATATCTGGTGTTAAAATTTTCTAGTCTAATTTATTAGAAAAAAAAAAAAAGATACATTTTTTGTGACCAAATTGAACTGTAAATTACATATGATATATGTGACAATTGGAGGTTATATAACAAACTTGAATTTGGATCATTATTCCAAAAAGCAATTGTTTTACTTCCAAACAATAGCAATATTTCAAACACATTGAGCTTCCAAAGTTCTTGATTGTCTTTCCATATATAATAACTGGACTAAATATACCTTTCATGCCATGCAATTCTAGTCCACATTCCACGCACTCCAACCATTCAAATTTCATCCACAGAATTTACTCATGAAGCTATTCACCATTTATTATATCATCTTTCGCCTGGCTCTGTCGTTTAATTTTTTTGCTTATAAATACCAATCCACCGTTCACTCTCTTTTTCAGCCTAGCCAATTATAAATTTCTTTGTGCATGAATCATCTATATTCTTTTTCCTTCTCTCTTTCCTTTAATTTCCTCTAATTTCTCCCCTCCCCCGCCGCGCCCCCCCCCCCCCCCCCCCCCCAATGAATCATAAATCCCATATCACAGAAATCCTTCTCAATGGCCTGAGAAAATACAAAAACCAGTTGACCATCAGCTCAAGCTTCACAAACCAATCCATGAAAATGGCAAAAATGGCTCAGACATGGGGCACTACCGGCTCGACACTAGCAAGCTTCATGTTTGTTTGGGCTATCATTCGCCAATATTGTCATCTCCATATATGAGTTCACCGGCCATGATCGTCTGTCTTGAAGCGAAGCCTTTCGGCGGTAAAAGCTTAAAAAAATCTCCAATACCTCCATGACTGCAAACAGACTCAAAGCAGAGATGGAAACAGAGAGCAGCAGCTTGGTTTTGAGCATGGAAGAGCACGAAAAAGCCATGGACGAGTTCCGTGGCGCGAAAGTTTGTTGGGTTTTGAGAAAAGCTGCATCATCATCATCATCATCATCGAGATTGATACATGGAAATGAGAGGAAGATTTATTATAAGTTCGTTCCCAAGTTTCATAGACTTCACAGGGAGATAATAGTAAATTCGTGTTTGGATTTCGAGGTGAAGAAAGGGAATGAAATTAGATTGGGAAACAGACAGAGGAAGCTTTATACCAATTTCAGGGGCTACAAATTGCATAGCAACAAACCAACTATGTGGAGTCACATTGGCTTCGAACACCCTGCGAGCTTCGAAACAATGGCAATGGAGGCCGAGAAGAAGAAGGAGATCATTGAAGATTTATTGCCTTTCAGGAATGGAAAAGAATTCTATGTGAGAATTGGAAAAGCTTGGAAAAGGGGTTACTTGCTTTATAGGCAACATGGGGCATGGAAATCCACCGTGGTTGCTGCAATGGCTATGCTGCTTAGCTATGATGTTTATGACCTCGAACTCACAGCCGTGAAAGATAATACAGAGCTAAGGAAGCTTTTGATTGAAACCACGGGGAAATCGACAATAGTGATCGAAGATATCGATTGCTCACTCGATCTTTCAGGACAGAGGAAAAAGAAAGCAGGGGAGGAAAGTTGTTTGGATGATGAGAATTATAACAAGCCCAACAGAGAAAGCAACGTGACGCTTTCAGGGTTGTTGAACTTCATTGATGGATTATGGGCTTCTTATGTAGGTGAGAGGATCATAGCTTTTACTATGAATTACGTGGAAAAGCTCGATTCGGCACTGATAAGAAGGGGTCGGATGGACAAGCATATTGAGAGTGCTTGCCAAGAACTATTTGAAACTTGAAACTCATCAAATGTTTGATAAAATTGATGAGGTAGACCAAGATAAACCCTGCAGATGTTGCAGAGAATTTGATGCCTAAGTCCCTTGAGGATGATCCGGAGAAATGTCTTTCAAACTTGATAAAAGCTATGGAAGAAAATGGAAGCCATAGCTAGCAGCTGGTCAGCCACAAAATAACAAGAATGATATTCAATTGATGGTTAAGTGTGTGTTTTTTTTTTTTTTTTATAATTTTTTTTTATTTTATAAAATATCTTTTAATTATATAACTTTGAATTAGAGTTTACAATTAAATAATAAGCTTCTATTAATTATCTCCAATATAATTATTTTGGTGTTTTAATTGTAATTATATACACACACACACACACACACACACACATATATATATATATATATATATTTTAAGCTAGTCCAGATTTATTATGTAACCTTGTTTTAATTTGTTCGCGTTTGGTAATAACTTCTAGGAAGATTGGAGTTTAACACATCTCATGCCTTTCAAACTTCTAAACAATAACTATCAAAATTGCGTGTGTCAAAAATATGTATGGTATGATTAAATACCATTTAAAAAAAATCAGTTTTAATAAACGTTATTGAAAATTGAATTATGTATCTTTTTTTTACATTTTTAATAAAAATGAAAACAAAACCAAAGAAAAAATGCCGGAAAATTTAGTAGCCCATTTTTCTTAACTTTTTAACCCCAGAGAAGTGTCTTTCATACTTGATAAAAGCCATGGAAGATGCAAAAGAAAGAGAAAGAAGCATCCGCAAAAGAGAATGAGTCAAAGCAGGCAATAGATGTCAAAGACATTGAAGAAACTCAGTAATAAACCAGTGTATATGGTATTAGGAAAAAAACCAAATTGATTGCTGATTAAAGACAATACACCAATGACCAAGTCCAATATAAACATATATATACACAGAGTTGAACTACCTCATTAGAATATATCCTTTATTTATATGTTTGTTTATTTTTTTTTCACATCTTAACAATAACCTATACATCAAGTTTCAGTGTTTTGGATATAGAAAAAGCTTTGCCACACTGACTAATCCAATTTGTTTATATGTCAATCTGTTTTCTTTTTCTTTCTTTTTAAAAAGCCATCTAAATTCTAAAATAAATAACTTGGAGAATAATCAAGAAAGAGAGGAAGAACCTCATGCCCATAAGTTCTCAGAAGATGATGATCCAGAGACATGATCTTTCAATTGGCTCATGAAAAAATTAAGCAAGAAGCTGCTTCTAGTAAGCTAGCTAATTATAGCCAATCATAAGGCATAAAAGCCATCCAAGGATTCAAAATCCATGGAAAAAGAAGCAGCTATGCGAAAAGAAAAAGGCTGTGGATGACAAGGAACACAAAAAGAGAAATGATTTTTTAGAAATATTATAATTATTATATTCTTTGATATAAGGCCAAATTTTAATACATAATAAAAAGAATATGAACGTTACAGTGAAAAATGACTTAAATTTGGTTTTTTATAAGTCAAAAACTGACTTAAATGGTGAACTTTTAGTTTAGCTTCAATACCACCTTTTTTTTTTTTTCAATAAAAAAAATATAGATAAAATTATTAACATCCTAACAATTGATGTTAGTCATCCAGTTTTAAATAATTTATTACCTCAATTGATTTCTTCTAGGAAAATAATATTTCTCTGTAATCTTAATGGCTTATGTGTCTAAGCACTAAAGATTAAAAAGAATGTTTTAAATTTACTTTACTCTGCCTTTCTTGTACCATAAGAAAACAATTTACTCCTATAAGAAGGTAAAACAATTCAAAACACTTTCTTCTTCTCAAGTACTTTGGTAATTATAAGCATCCAAATCTACCATTTTTCTATATCATTATTTATTTATTTATTTTGATGAACCACTCCTTGTTATCTCTTTTCCTCTCTCTGATGAACTATACCATCCATGCAACCTTGCCCATATCATGGGAAAAGACGGTAACAAGATGTCAAGAACCACACCAAAAGGAATGAAGATGGTTTCAGCAAGGTTGGCTCAGGCACGTACAACTGTGGGCTCCACTATTGCGAGCTTCATGTTCATTTATGGCGAGCGTCTCCCTTCCTTATAAACTTCACCATATAATTCAAAAGGATGCTCAAGGACTGCTTCAATAAATAAATAAATAAAAAAGACTAAGTGAAGCTTATGCTGCTTCGGAAGCCTACCTTATAGCTCAAATACGTCCAAAACCAGCAAGTGACTCGAAGCAGAGATGGAAACACAATAAAGCAACTTGAGTTTTGAGTATGGGTAATTGTGAGGAAGTGAGTGATGGATTCAGAATGCAAAACTTTGGTGGGTTTTTGAGCAAAGGTGTGCCATCAATATCTACGAATATGAAGCAGCGGTTCTATAAGCTAACATCTATAATCAGTAAGGGAATAGTTGTTGTAAAGAGTAATAGACGTGTTGTAAAATATGAGCATGTTTTGATTAATAGACTATATACAATATATATACTAAATACGACAAATCTAATGCGATTTACATTCCTAAGGTAGTGTCCTAAGAATAATTAAGGAAAGAATATTTAAATATCAATACAAATTTACAACAGAATTAGCAAGCCAGGATATTAAGAACCTAAAATTACTTATATTTTAACAGTAAGGGAGATTATATGGGTGTAGAACGCTTTTTGGTTGATGAATTAAGACATTTTTTGTCAGTGGCTGGCTGTTTTAATTGTTCTTACAGTCCTAGAGAGAGCATTAATAGAGCCAGACTTGAGCTAGCAGTATACTCTCTAACGTTTTCTGTATATGAGTTATGGTTAAAAGTGCCACCTGTGTGGTTATCTGTTTCAATAGTGCCTAAGTTGCTGCATATGGAGTTGCTGTCAGCTGACCAAGTCACTAGAATATTTGTTATGCTGTTAGCTGACCAAGTCTTTAGGATATTGTTATGATTTATGCTGTTATGCTGTTTTATTTGTTATGCTAGTTTCTTAGTGGCTAGAAATTAGTAAGCTGTTAGTCATGCCTTGTGTTTAGGAAATTTTTTTGTTTTTTTGTTAAATGTTAGCTCTATATAAAGAGCAATGCAGTGAATAAAAAAATATATTCTGGTCTTCAATTTTCTAGTGTCTTATAACAACAAATTGGTATCAGAGCATTTTCTTGAGGGATCTGTGAGCTGAGCCATCTTCTTGAGAGATCTATGAACTGAGTGAATCTAAACACAAACCCAGAAACACAAAAAGCCAAAGCCAGAACTTAAAAGACCAGAAACACAAACCAGAACCATAAAAACCTTCAAAATGGAAGCTGAAACAACATTCTCTCATGTTGTTCTACCAGTTTTTGATGGTGATAACTATCAAGCTTGGGCTATTAAAATGATGGTTCATCTTGAGGCATTAGATCTTTGGGAGGCTGTAGAGGAGGATTATGATGTTCCACCATTGCCAGCAAATCCAACAATGACACAACTGAAGGCTCACAAAGAGAGGAAGACAAAGAAGTCGAAAGCTAAAGCATGTCTATTCTCTGCTGTTTCAAGCACCATATTTACAAGAATTATGAATCTACAGTCAGCAAAGGCTATTTGGGATTATCTCAAGAATGAATACCAAGGGAACGAAAGAACAAAAAACATGTAGGTGCTTAACTTGATCAGGGAGTTTGAAATGCTAAAAATGAGGGAGATAGAAACCATCAAAGACTATTCTGACAAGTTGCTGGGCATAGTAAACAAGGTGAGGTTGCTCGGTAAGGATTTTTCTGATAAGCGAATTGTACAAAAAATTCTTGTGACTTTGCCTGAAAAGTATGAGTCTAAAATTTCTTCGTTAGAAGAATCTAAGGATTTGTCAAGTATATCCTTGGAAGAATTAGTAAATGCTTTGCAAGCCCAAGAGCAAAGGAGAATGATGAGAAAAGAAGAATCTGTAGAGAATGCTTTTCAAGCAAAGGCACAAAATTCAAGAGGAGGCAAAGACAAGAAGGACAACAAGAAGAAGAGCAGCATATCCATCTTGCCCATACTGAAGACTAACCATCCACAAAGGAAGTGTTGGTGGAGACCAGATGTCAAGTGCAGAAAATGTGGTTAGATTAGGCATGTGGAGAGAATCTGCAAGTCACAACAACATGAAGGAAAAGCAAATATTGTTGTTGAGCAACATCAAGAGGAGCAGCTATTTGTTGCAACTGGTTTTGCAGCCAGTAATAGCTCTAGTGTTTCTTGGCTGATTGATAGTGGTTACACACATCACATGGCTAATAATCTAGAGCTTTTCAAGGAAATCAACAAAACTGAAATTTCTAAAGTAAAAATTGGAAATGGGGAGTATATCTCAGTCAAAGGCAAAGTAATTGTGGCTTTAGAAAGCTTATCAGGTTTGAAGTATATTACTGATGTTTTATATGTGCCTGACATTGACCAAAACCTGCTTAGTGTTGGACGACTGATTGAGAAGGGCTTTAAAGTTATATTTGAAGACAAATGGTGCAGGATTAAAGATGTAAAAGGAAGAGATGCTTTTAAGGTGAAAATGAGAGCAAAAAGCTTTGCTCTAAATCTGATGGAGGGTGAGCAGATAGCCTTTTCAAGTAGTGCAAACAATGTGGAAGTGTGGCATAGAAGGCTTGGGCATTTCCACCATGCTGGACTTCTATACATGCAGAATCACAATATGGTAAAAGGAGTATCATTACTAGAAGACAAACTTTCTGATTGTGTGGCTTGTCAATATGGAGAGCAAATTAGAAGATCCTTTCCTCAAACTACATAGAGAGCAACATGCAAACTTCAACTGGTACATACAGATGTTGGAGGACCTCTAAAAACATCTTCCTTAAATAGCAGTAAATATTATATTATATTTATTAATGATTATACTAGATTCTGTTGGATTTATTTTCTTAAATTTAAATCCGAAGTTGCTAATGTTTTTTGGAAATATAAAACTTGGGTGGAGAATCAAAGTGGTTACAGGTTGCAAACAATCAGATCAGACAATGGAAATGAATACACTTGTGATAGTTTCAAAATTTTCTGTGATGAAGCAGACATTGAGCACCAGTTTAAAGCACCATATACTCCGGAGCAGAACGATGTAAGTGAAAGAAAAAATAGAAGTATTATGGAAATGACAAGGTGTTTGCGCATGAAAAGGAACTGCCAAAGAACTTGTGGGCAGAGGCCACAAATACTGCAGTTTATCTGTTAAATCGATTACCAACTAGAGTTCTACAAAAAAGAACTCCATTTGAAGCTTGGTTTGGTTACAAACCAGACCTACAATATTTAAGAACTTTTGGTTGTCTTTGTTTTGCTCATGTGCAATAGGTGAAAAGAGATAAACTCGATAAAAAAGCGGAACCGAGAGTTTTTATTGGATATAGTAAAGCATTCAAGGCTTACAAAATTTTCCAACCATAAAATGGAAAAATTCTTGTAAGTAGAGATGTCACATTTATGGAAGACAGACAATGGAACTAGGATGAGTCAGTAAAGGAGCAACAGTCTGAAATTCAACAAAATATGGATGATAACATAGATGATGAACCACTTAAAGGTCTAAGGTTATTATCTGATATTTATGAAAGATGTAATGCCGTGTTTGAGCCAACAGAGTTTAAAGAAGCAGAGAAGGATGACAAGTGGGTTGAAGCAATGAAAGAAGAGCTTAAGATTATTGAGAAGAATGGCACATGGGAGTTGGTGGATAGATGTCAGGACCCATCCATAATTCCTTCCCCGGAACCCTAGACAAGTCCTGATCCCAGGGAAACCCTACCGGACCCTCCAACGGAAAATCCGGCAGAGCCTCCCCTAAAGGATGGACTAACCACAAATTACCTGCACTGAAAACACACTTCAAAAAAACATTCCCTTTTTCCTCCCACAATACTACAAATGGTTCCACAAATTTCAGCACTTCAAATAACAACAGCAGCAACTAAGTGCATAAATAAAGAACAACTACACGTCTAATACAGTATACAGAGCATTATACAGATAAATGTGGAATTTATAAAATGACATATAAGGAAGCAATACAAGACAGAGAGGAAAAAAGGAAAGAAAAACTTCTTGAACCTTCGGCAACAAACTGAGACGTTGGGCTCGCCCCGGACAATCAATGTCTCCAACCTGGACCTAGGGGAACGGAATTTAAGAGTGTGAGATGCTAATTATCTCAGTGAGTGACCCTAACTACTGAACACCTTTAGTGATAATAAAATAATATTAATAGCAATCAAGGAATAGAACAATTACCAACAATTAATAAATAAATAATAATAACTGTTGAAAAATAATAATTTCCCTCAAAACTCTTACCAATCGCTCCGTTTGAAATGTTCCCTTTTTAAAACATTTTCGCAAAACCCAATGTACATACCTCCCGAAAACCAAGGGATTAAACCATTTGATAAACAATAATTAAATAAATACATACCCCAATATATAATTAAAATGTAATAAATTATAGTAAATAACTTTGAACACCTTTGGGGTTTAAAACATTATTTGCAATTTACACCGACGCACCACACCATATATCGGTGATGCTCTCCGATACCCAGCGTCCCGAGCACCGACTGGAGGGGGGTTAAAGAGAGAAACCTGCAACGGCACTTCGGCGTCCCAATAGTACCGCTGCTGAAACCATCAACCTGGCCAAGGAGGGGGGCGGCTGTGCGCAATAACAAACTTGCCTGCCCACTGTCCAATGGCAACTCACGGGTGAAGTAATAACCGCGCGCTAAACCATATAATACCTGCGCGCTACCACGTGTCCATACACCATACACCAGAACACCAATACTGTATGAGTGCGTCTAAAAATAAACATTATTAACCAACCGTACCGTTTTCCAAAATTACCGTGGGAAATACATTAAATTCTCACACTTACCATCCTATATATTTTTATTTAATAAACCGGTACGAAACATTGATAACAATAAACCATAATTTTCTCGAAATACGAAATGCAACCATAAAAATACCGCGGGCATAATTTATAAAATTTAAACAAATATTTTCATAAAATATTTAACCCAATTATGCCCGAAAAATTAATACTGAAACCACGTACAAATACTACCGAAATACACTTTGCTCATGCATAATAAATAAATTAAACCACAATATAACCATAATTAAATCACACCACATGAGCATAATTTAAATACCAATTTAAATACCAAATAAACATAATTAATTGCCCAAAATAATTTTTGAAGGTGGGTCACTCACCTGGAGCACGCAATTAAACCATGATCCACCATGGGATCAATTCCATGACTCACCCGTGCTCCTAAAACACAATTCACACACAGTCAAATAAATTAATATTTTAATCGGGTAAATAATACCCGGTACCTGGAGGGTCAAACACAAACGTTATTCAAAATAGGCGAATAATATACCGAATCGAAGCTTGAGCGACGAGGATTACAAATCCGGTCTCCATCGACCCCAATTCCGCCGGAGGTGGCCGGAATTTGATCGGAAAGCTTCGGCCGGTTTTCAATTCCTCGTATCTCGTAAACCGCTTCGAATTTTTGAGATTGGAGGCCATTTTTGAACTCAGAGGACCCAAAATAGGGGGAGAGGAGGTTTAATTCGGACTGGGCTGGTCGGAAAACACAAGAAAAGAGGAGAGAGAAATTTTTCCGGCCGACGGCTTCTCCGGCCCGATCGGCGCGCGTCCGGCGGCCGGTGACCGTGAAAATTGGCGGCTGAGCTCGTCTCCTCCCTCCGCTCGTCACTGGCCGGCGTGTGAGGACTATGGGTGGCTAGAATTTAAAAACACGGGAGAGAGAGAGACGACGGGAGGGAGAAAAAAAACTGTGCGTTTTGTCTCTGTCTTGGTCGGGCTCGGGGAAGAAGAAGGGAAGGAAGGGAAAGAAAGGAAGGGTGTTTTCCCACGTGGGGAAAAAAGAAAAAGAAAAAGAAAAGGAAAAGAAAAAGGAAAAGAATAAGAAAAAGAAAAAGGAAAATAAAAATAAAAAGAATTAAATAATTAAATAACAATATTATTATTTAAAATAATAATAAAATAATTTGATTTTAAACATGGTTGACATGTGGCATTTCACCATGGTGACACATAGTCACCTTCATTAAGTCACACGTGGCACCTCGTTACGCGTTTAAAAATAATATTAAAATAATATAGTATTTGAAAAACTCTACAGGTCCATAGCTTTCAAACCACATGTCCAAATCGGACGTGCCGCTAGTCTACGGACTCGTATCGACGAGCACTTCACAATCATGCATGAGTCAAAGCTCAACTTTGTATGAATAAAAAGTCAACTCCAGCACCCCTTGGACAGTTTGGACCTCAACTTGTTTTGCTCATAACTTTCAAACCGTAGCTCCGTTTTCAACGTGCTACCAGTCTACGAACTCGTGCCGTGTACTTCGTAACGGCACCTCAGTCAACCTAGAATTCCAACCGGGTCAAAAAGTCAACTTTTGACCTCTTGATCAACGGTCAACAGTCAACCTCGGTCAACGTGCAAAAATTCCGACATGGTTCGGGACGGGGTGTTACAATAGACCTCAATATAGAAAGGTCATTGGAGTCAAATGGGTTTACAGAACCAAATTTAATGCAAATGGTTTTGTAAATAAACATAAAGCCAGATTAGTTGTGAAAGGGTATAGTTAAGTGTTTAGGGTAGATTTTTTAGAAACCTTTGCTCTCGTAGCATGCTTGGATACAATCATAATGTTACTTGCTTTGGCTGCACAGAAGGGATGGAAGATTTACCAGTTGGATGTAAAATGTGCTTTTTTAAATAGTTATCTTCAAGACGAAATTTATATAGAGCAGCCTGAAGGATTTCAAGTCAAGGGACAGGAGGAGAAGATATACTCATTGAAGAAGGCATTATACAGTCTCAAACAGGCTCCTAGGCCAGGTATAGCAGGATCAATGAATATCTTCAAAGCTTTGGTTTTGTTAAAAGTCCAAGTGAAGCTACGCTATATATAAAAAAAACAGATGCTAACTTAATTATAGTTTCTATTTATGTTGATAATCTTCTTGTAACAGGAAGCAAGGAGATGCTGGTGAAAGAATTTAAAGCCAAAATGCTAGAAGCATTTGAGATGACAGACTTTGGCTTAATGTCCTATTTTCTAGGAATAGAGGTGAAGCAAGACGATCATGGAGTCTTCATAAGCCAAACAAATTATGCAAAGGAAATACTCAAGAAATTTCACATGGAAGATTGCAAAAGCACTAGCACACCCATGAATCAAAAGGAGAAATTTAGTAAAGAGGATGGAGCTGAAAAAGTTGATGAAAGCTTATATACGAGTCTGATTGGTTGCTTGATGTATCTTACAGCTACCAGACCAGACATAATGTTTGCAGTAAGTTTGCTTTCAAGATTTATGCATTGTGCTAGTGAAATGCATTTTCAGGCTGCCAAACGAATTGTAAGATATATCAAAGGCACAACAAATTATGGCATTCAATATTCTAGCTGTCAATCTTTTAAGCTTCATAGTTATTCTAATAGTGACTGGGCAGGTTCCATAGATGACATGAGAAGCACAATAGGTTTTTGTTTCAGTTTTGGATCAGGAAAATACTTGCAGACTTACACATGAAGCAAATTGAGCCAACAGAAATCTATGTAGATAACCAAGCTGCCATTGCAATTTCAAATGATCCTATTTTTCATGGAAGGACAAAGCATTTCGAGATCAAGCTATATCATTTGAGCAAAAAACAGAAGGCTAGTGAAATTAAACTGGTTTATTGTACGTCTGAGAACCCAATTGCGGATGTGTTTACCAAAGCTCTTCCAAAAGCAAGATTTGAAGTTCTAAGAAATAAACTAAGTCTATGCAACTATTAGGCAAGGAGGAGAAATTGTTACAATAGTACCTAAGTTGCTGCATATGGAGTTGCTATCAGCTGACCAAGTCACTAGAATATTTGTTATGCTGTTAGCTGATCAAGTCTTTAGGATATTTGTTATGATTTATATTGTTATGCTGTTTTATTTGTTATGCTAGTTTCTTAGTGGCTAGAAATTAGGAAGTTGTTAGTCATGCCTTGTATTAAAGAAATTTTTTTGTTTTTCTGTTAAATGTTAGCTCTATATAAAGAGCAATGCAATGAATAAAAAAATATATTTTGGTCTTCAATTTTCTAGTGTCTCATAACAACATTATCATGTATTATGATGGATGGTGTTTGTAATGGTACTGATATTTTTGATTTTTTTTAATGATATGTATAATGTCTTTTTTTTCAGAAAAATTGCCTCTAGCCTAGCTCTCACAAGCATGTTGAACTTTCACTTATGTGATCTTTTTCCAACAATATAATATTAAGGTCATAAATCCACTTCCAAATTCACCACTAAGCCACTAGTACCTTTTGAATGTGTTGTTCTTGGCAATGAAATTTTGTAATACTATATTAAGAACCGGGATAAAATGACTATAACAAGAATGCTTAAAAGTAACACACAGCGGGAATTGAGAAGGCTTGGAGAAGAGGGTATTTGCTTTATGGTCCCACCAAGGGCAGGGAAATCCATCATGATTTGCTGCCATTGCCAATTTTGCTAGACAATGATGTTAATTATATGATCTTGATTGCTCATTTGAACTCGCAGGTCAAGAGGAAGAAAGAAAGCAGAGAAAATACCCAACAAAGAAAAGAAAGTGAAAGAAAGATGAGGGAAACTATATGGCAGCAGAGTGAGAGTGACACTTTCTAAGCTGTTTTGAATTTCGTTGATGGACAAGCATATTGAGCTTTCTTATTGCAGTTTTGAAATTGGGTTCAGAGAATTCTTCCAAAAAGTAGTATTTGAATATTCAAAACAAACGAATGTTTGATAAAATTGAAAGATTGATGAGGCAGAGAATCTGATGCCCTAGTGATCATTTCAGGATGATCTAGAGAGAAACGCCTTTTCAAACTTGATTCAAGCTATGAAAGAAGCCAAAGGTAAAAGCAGAAGCTGCTAAGAAGAAAGATGTGAAATCATCAAAGGAGAATGAAACCGATTAGCAAGAGGGAATTTGGTTCTATGGCAAAAGTCATTCAAAAAACCAGAGTGAACCGATAATCCAACAATTTATTTAGCTCTAGAGCAACATTAATATATTGAAAGAAAATTAGACCAGTCCAGTGTTTACATTTATGTGTATATTTATTGTTTTAAATAAAAATGAACAAAATTGAAAAGCTGATGAAAACAGTGCACAACTCCCACATCAATCAAACACAGTTGAATTCTACAGAACCTTTGTTGTCTCTTATGGTTCTTACTCAACCGTGAGTAGAATATGCTTATATTTAATTTAGTAGTTATACAAAGTTCTTTTTTTGGTAAAGAGTTCATATATTATAAGTTGCATCATAGTGTTGAAGGTCAATGCCATCACAAAATGAATTGAGGATGATACCCATCATCCATCATGTAATAATTTACAATATGAAGAAATTTCTAGGTACCTTCTCTGTTATCCAACTAGCATAGCATATGGTTCTAAAAACATATAAAACTCACGTGGGCTTCATTTCTCTTTGCGTTTGGTAATGATTTCTTGAATCAAACCCAAAACTTAGCCTTGGGACCATGACAACTTACGTTAACAAAAAATGAAAAATTGATAATAAGAGGAAAAACCCATTTCTACATGCATGCTGATTATGGTTGAGTGGTTTTCCTAATTTGGGTTCATCTTGTTCCAAAACCCAGAGGAATGAACTCTTTTATAATTTTACCAAAAAAGAAAAAGGAAAAAACAAACTCTTTTATAATCCTTTATGAATTTTCTTATTGAAAAAAAAAAAAAAACTCTGAATTCTCTCTAATTAAAAGAAAATAATTGTCTAGGTAATTACTTTGTGGGAGATTAGAAACATCCAAACATTAATTGGATGGAACATATTTTGAAATGTTGGATTATAATTTATTAAACTGAACGATTTCAAGTTTTGACCCAATAAGAAATTAAAATAGTTTCAATATTGTCTAAGCATCCCAAGGACCGAAACCTTATAAACAATTATTTTTTATTTTTTATTTTTAAATATATATTGGCCTTAATGGTGTCTTGAAAAGCCACTAGTAAACATCTACCAAAAACAAACGAGTATGAACTACGCATTTATTTTAAGTAAACGTCAGTGTCATGACATAATAAGGTGACCTCATGAAACTTACTTGCCAAGTTATCTACAGTCCCAAGAAACCCACGGGAAGAAAATCTTCGGTGCAACGGTGGTACCAGCTGATTTGGTACCACTCCAAATGCTTTAACGACATCTGCTAAAATTTTGCCATATCAGCTTTTTTTTTTTTTTTTTCAAATTGCCATTTTATTTACTTTTATATATTTAATTTCATTTTAATTTACTCAAATACCTTTTCCTTCTATCTTCTTCTTCAAACTTAGATCTAGGGTTTTTTAGATACTCATATGGCAACCAGCAGCCATTTCCGCTAGAGAATCGCCGACGGTGGCTGCTGGGCTTTGTTCCAGTTTTTTTTTTTTTTTTTTAAATTTTCTTCAATATTTGTTTAATTTTCAAATCTCTTCCTCTCCTACCAACATTAATTGGCAACAGAAGTAACAGTAACGGCCTACCGTCGGCTGTTTGAGAATCTGGAGGATAAATCCCGATTCTCTAAACCTCTTTATCTATTCTCTTTTCAAAATGGAATGCATAGAAACTACATATTGAAATGCCCACTAATTCTACCAAAATCCTCCATTTTAGTTCACCAAATTAATAGCATCACCACAAATTTCATATAGACCAAGAAGAGTTTAAAAAACGAAGCTCATTGTCTGAGTCGGAATCCTGCTCCTTGAAAATTTTCGACCAGTCTCACAGTAGCCGCCAAGGATTCCTTGAAAATTTTCGACCAGTCTCACAGTAGCCGCCAGTGACTTCAGGTATGGCTAAAGGGGAAAAGAATAAAACCCTAAATGGTCGGCTAAAATATTTACCCTTTCCTATTTATTTATTCTTCTATAAAGTTTATCTTTTTAGAATTAAAAAAAAAAATTAAAATAGTAAACTGGATAATTTTTAAATAATTATGATTCTTTTTAATAAATGGCATTTAATAATTTGAAGGGGTACTAAATCAGTTGGTACCACCATTGCACCGAAGATTTTCTCACTGGAAGAAAATCTTCGGTGGTACCAGCTGATTTGGTACCTATTGTCTAAGTTTTAGACTCATGAGAGAGAAGGAATTTCCACCTCTGACTGGGTCTGAGTGGTCCCCATTAAATTCATAAAGGCTTTTACTTTACCTGCTACTTTTTTCCACCAAATGATACGTGTCCTAATCTTCTACGCCCATTAAGTCTTCCGAGTCTTCAAATTGAAACCTTAAATCTTTGTAGAAAAAAAAAAAAAAAGAAAAAGAATTTTCATGTGGACTTAAAAAGCATTATGATTTATAATAACCCCTCAATTATTTCATCATTATAATAAATTATTATAAAATATACACTTCTAATATTAGACTTTCTCAATTCATCATAGATACCTTCAACTTGTCATTCCAATTCTCTATACCAAACAACTCTGTTCTTTTTTTCCTCAAACGTTGTTTCAAATGGATTCCTCCTTGATTTCTTTCTTTCTCACACTCTTAAACCAAAACATGCATGCCAAATTCCTTTCCAAAACCTCAAGAACAACATCCCCACAAGAAACCATGAAACTAGTGCCTGCAAAAAGAGCACAAACACTTGCAACAATGGGGTCAACCATAGCCACTTTCACCTTTGTTTGGGCTATCATTTGCCAATACTGTCCTTACGAAATCCGCCATATGATAGAAAAGCTCAAGCAAAAGATCAAGGACTATTTCTACCCTTATATCCGGATCACAATCCACGAATTCACTGGCCATGATCGCGATCGGATGATGAAGCGCAGTGAAGGCTATGCCGCGGTTGAAGCTTATCTGAGCTCCAACTCCTCAGCCAATGCCAACAGACTCAAAGCCGAGAAGGAAACCGATACGAGCTGCTTGATTCTGAGCATGGGTAGGGATCAGATTCTGAGTGATGAATTCCAAGGTGCAAAAGTTTGGTGGGTGTTGAAGAAATTGTCCTCACACAGAGTAGCTTATGAGCAGAAGTACTACGAGCTCACTTTCAATAAGCGTCACCGAGAAATAATCACCAAGTATTATCTAGATCATGTCATAAAGGAAGGGAAAGAGATCAGGATCGGAAACAGGCAGAGGAAACTATACACCAATTGTTCTGGTGGATTAAAATGGTCAGCTTACCAGCCAACAATATGGAGTCACATAGTGTTTGAGCACCCTGCTAGCTTCGAAAAAATGGCAATGGAAGCAGAGAGGAAACAGGAGATTATTGATGATTTATTGACTTTCAGGAATGGAAAAGATTACTATGCAAGTATTGGGAAAGCTTGGAAGAGAGGTTACTTGCTCTATGGTCCACCAGGGACTGGTAAATCAACCATGATTGCTGCTATGGCTAATCTGCTTGGCTATGATATTTATGATCTTGAGCTCACTTCTGTGAAGGACAATACAGAGCTAAGAAGGCTTTTGATTGAGACTACTGGGAAATCAATAATTGTGATTGAAGATATTGATTGCTCGCTTGATCTTACAGATCAGAGGAAGAAGAAAACAGAGAAAGTTTCAGAAGCAGAACAGAAAGAGATTAAGAAAGAAGCAAGAGATGAGGGAAGCAAAGTGACACTGTCAGGGCTGTTGAATTTCATTGATGGTTTATGGTCTTCTTGTGGGGGTGAGAGGATCGTGGTTTTCACTACAAATTATGTGGAAAAACTCGATCCGGCATTGATTAGAAGGGGTCGGATGGACAAGTATATTGAGCTTAGTTATTGCAGTTTCGAAGGTTTCAAAGTGCTTGCCAAGAACTATTTGAAACTTGAAAACCATCAAATGTTTGATAAAATTGAAAAGCTGATGATGGAGACCAAGCTCACCCCCGCTGATGTTGCTGAGAACCTCATGCCCAAATCACATAGGGATGATCCAGAGAAGTGTCTTACAAACTTGATAAGAGCTATGGAAAAAGCAAGAAAAAGAGCAGAAGCTGACAGGAAGAAAGACGAAGAGGGAGCATCATCAAAAGAGAATGAGACAAAGCAGCCACCAACTGTCAAAGACATTGAAGAAAATGAATATAATAAACCAGTGTAGTGGTATTAGGAAAATAAAGAAGTTGAGTGCTGATTAAAGACAATGCACCATGTCCAATATATATATATATATATATATGTGTGTGTGTGTGTGTACTATATAACATTTCATGGTGACAGAGTTGAACTACCTTACTAGACTTTGTCCTTTATTTATATATTTGTTAATTTTTTTATTATTATTATTTTTTTTAACATCTTAACAATAACCCATCAAGTACCAGTGTTTTGGGGATCGAAAAAGCTTTAAACAAGCTTTCAATCTCTTTCTTTTTCTTTCTTTTTTCGAAGCCATATAAAATAAATAAACTGGTGCATATTTAAGAAAGAGATAACTTTGTTAAAGAGATATATGTGTTTTATACTTGGCAAACATTACCACCACTACTGTCATATCCAGAGACACGTCTTAGAAATATTAGGAATTTTTCTTTTGCTTGATTTGAGGTTACACTTTATTTTATAATCAAAATATGAATGCTGATGGCTCAAGGTCACAGTGAAAGCGACTTAAATTTGGTTTTTTGGAAGTTAAAACAAAAAAATTACGTAAATGGTCAGCTTTTAATGTTTTGGAAATCAGAAAAATCATTAGAATATACAAGCAACTGGTGTTAGTCATCATATTATATATAATATGAACTAATCTTCCAGGAAAATATTCCTTCTTGGTACTCCTAGCATATGTGTGATGTGCCAAAGATCAAAAAGTATGTTTTAAATTCAAAGCACTGCCCTACTACCATAATAAACCAAAAAAAACTCCATATACATCTTTGAAATTATATAATCCTTTTCAGATAGCAATAAATAAAAAAAAATAAAAAGTAAAAAGATAAGACTTTTTTTTACTACCAATTTAGCTCATAAGGTTAAGCAAATTAAGTCATTACTAGGCAGACTCTCTACAATCACTCCAATCAAATGCAAGTTTCCCAATTCCATGTTATCAATTTCTTAGGCATAGTTTAGAAACTAGGAACCAAATATTTACCTGCCAAAAACTTGCACATATATATATATATATATATATATATATATATATATATATTCCTAGGTCATCATGATTTATTTTAGCTCAAATACATCCAAAAGTGGCAAGCGACTCAAAGCAGTTGTGCCATCGAAATGAAATTATACAGAGCAAAGGTTTTATAAACTAACATCACAAATTTGTACTCTACACAAATTTACAACATGTTATGGGAGCAAACAATGAAATTGGAAAGCGAATTAGGATACATCTTCAACATGTTACCGGAGTTAGGCAAATAGTTACCTTCTTCACTTTGCCTTCCAAATTATAAAACCTTTCATATTACCCTCTAAACTATTATATTTTTGTCATTTTAGTCCATTTATACAAGTTTTCCTTATAACTTGATAAAATTTGTCATGCATACTATCCAATAGTAAAATTAAATAAAACAGAGCAATTGCTAAATAAAGTTATACGAGTAGAGTATGTTTAATTTTATCAGATTTATTTATCCAAAAAAAAATCATCAATATGTCAAAATTCATGATTGGACTAAATTGAAAAAAAAAAAACTAAAAATAATAATTTTGGGGGGGCAATGTGAGAAATTTTGTAATATAAGGGACAAAATGTAAAAAATTGTGTAGTTCACCCTCTTAAAAGAATTTTCATTCGTAATAATAGTTTAAATAAACTTGTCTAACGCGGACATGGACTTAATATGATGTAGTTAGCACAAGTGCTCATGAGGATTGTTATGCAGACATGGGACTTGTTATGATGTAGTACGACAAGTGCACAGGATTGTTATTTACCATATTTATTTTTGATAATAATAATAATGTTATTTTCTTTCTTTTAGCCCAAGTTTGATTAAATATTTTGGTTTATTTTTAGTTTCCTTATGGTGGTTTTTGGGGTTTTCCCTAAGGATCCGTTTGGAAAATATCAAAGTTGTGAAGGAAAATAATCTTCGGATTTAATTTCCTGGAATTCAGTTTTATAAGAATTAATTTTTCTTTTGGTTTGTTTGGTAAATAATACGAAAGTTAGGATTTATAAGTAATTAAATTTAAATTGTATAATAAATTAAGAGTAAATATGTATTTTAAAAAAATTTCAAAACTAATTTATCTGTGATTCTCAAAATGACATCTATATATGTGGAAACAACTTTCCCACATATTTTACTACATTAGTGGGAATCTAATTCCCTGTACCTATATTTTTTTACCTTACAATAAACATCCAAATAAAAAAAAATTATCAATTTTCTAAAAAAATTAGATTGCTACTAACTTTACCTCTATCCAAACATACTATAAGTAAGAATTTGTTTTCCTACATACAATTGTTAAGAGTTTGTTTCTCTATAGAGAATTGTTCTCTCTTTTAGTTTCATTTTGTCTGCGGTAACACCATCTCTAATTGGACTCAATCTGTCCTCTTCCACCGTTACTACAATGGATTCCTCCATGTTTTATTTTTTTCTCACTCTGTTAAACCAGTTAAACAGAAACATGCACGGCAAATTCCTTGCCAAGAGCTCAACAAAGCCAGACAAGAAACCATGAAAACAAAAACACAAGCACTTGCAAAAATGGGGTCAGCAATAGCCACTCTTACTTTTGTTTGGGCTATCATTGGCCAATACTGTCCCTATGAAATCCGACATATGGTTGGAAAGCTCACGCAGAGGATCAAGGACTTTTTCAACCCGTATATCTGTATCACCATCCCTGAATTTGCCGGCGGGATAGCAAGGCGCAGCGAAGGCTATGCAGCTGTTGAAGCTTATCTGAGCTCCAATTCCTCAAGCAATGCCAATAGACTCAAAGCAGAAAAGGAGAGACATAACAGCAAATTGATTCTAAGCATATATAAGGATCAGATTCTTTCTGATGAGTTTCAAGGTACAAAAGTTTGGTGGGTTTTGAAAAAACCAACTTCAAATTATAAGCACTACGAGCTCACTTTCAACAAGCGTTACAGGGAGATAATCACCAACTCATATCTAGACCATGTTATGAAAGAAGGGAAAGAGATCAGGATTGGAAACATGAAGAGAAGGCTTTACACAAATTGTTGTGCTGGATCAAAATGGTTTTCTTATCAGCCAACAATGTGGAGTCACATAGTGTTTGAGCACCCTGCCAGCTTCGAAACAATGGCGATGGAAACCGAGAAGTAAAGAGAGATTATTGATGATTTATTGGCTTTCAAGAATGGAAAAGATTACTACGCAAAAATTGGGAAAGCTTGGAAAAGAGGGTATTTGCTTTATGGACCACCAGGGACTGGAAAATCAACCATGATTGCTGCTATGGCTAATCTGCTGAGCTATGATATTTATGATCTTGAGCTCGCTTCCGTGAAGAACAACAGTGAGTTTAGAAAGCTTTTGATTGAGACTACTAGGAAATCCATAATTGTCATAGAAGATATTGATTTCTCACTTGATTTAACAGGCCAGAGGTCTAAGGAGAAGAATGCCGAGAAATTTTCAGAAGAAGATGAAGAGGATTCCGACAAGAAGGTCAAGAAAGAAGCAGAAGATAAAAAAAACAATGTGACACTTTCTGGACTGTTGAATTTCATTGATGGATTATGGTCTTCTTGTGGGACTGAACGGATCATTGTTTTCACTACAAATTATGTGGAAAAGCTCGATCCGGCATTGATTAGAAGGGGTCGGATGGACAAGTCTATTGAGCTTTCTTATTGCAGTTTTGAAGGTTTCAAAGTGCTTGCCAAGAACCATTTGAAAATTGAAAACCATCAAATGTTTGATAAAATTGAAAAGTTGATGGTGGAGACACAGATCACCCCTGCTGATGTTGCAGAGGACCTGATGCCCAAATCCCTTCAGGATGGTCCAGAGAAGTGCCTTTCAAACTTGATAAAAGCTATGGAAGAAGCGAAAGAAAAAGCTGGTAGGAAGAACAAAGAGGAAGCAGCAAAACAGAAGAATAAGGCGAAAGAAAAAACTGATAGGAAGAACAAAGAGGAAGCAGCGAAAGAGAAGAACAAGGCAAAGCAGGCACTAGATGTCAAAGAGATTGAAAATGTTAGAGTTAGTGACCCGAATTCTTGTTGATTCGATCCAAAAAGCTCTGCGATGCGACCCATTTGGTGAAACTAATTTTGGAGAAAAATTTGGGGCTCTGTGGTGGAAGCGGAGGTCTCGGGCTGATAGGACTGTAGCCCACCACTGAGCCCGACGGGGGTGCGGGGGCAGCGCCCCCGCGGTACGGACCTATTTAATTTTAGGGTTTCTTCCGTACAATATATATATTATGCTTTTGGGGTTTTCCTTCTTCGGCTGTAATTGGGGTTTTAGGGTATCTTGAAATTTGGCTCACCTTTGTACTAATTTTTCGATATTTGATTTGCTTCTCTCTGTCCGTGGTTTTTCCCATCAAGGGTTTCCACGTAAATTGTGTGTTTGTTCTTCGCTTTCTTTGTTTCCGTTGCTATTTATTTTTTTCCCAATTACGTAACAAAAAATAATCGAAGTAATAGACCAGAGACATGATGACGAATAGAGAAAAATCATTTATTTAGAAATATTAGAAGTATTATTATTATTATTATTATTATTATTATTATCTTGTTTGATTAGCGGTTACATTTTAATATATAATTCACAGAGAAAAAAATGACTTAAATTTGTTTATTATCATTTTTTTTTTTTTTTTTGGTTTGAAGTTTTTGACTCAAATGGTGAACTTTTAGTTTAGCTTCGATATCATCGTCTTCTTCATTTTACTTTTTTTGAAACAAAATATATTATTTGTTTTCTTAAACAAAACAGTAAAAAATCATTAACATGTAAACAACATCAAGTTATAGATAATTTATTAACATAAAAGTGACTTTCCAGGAAAGTGACACCTGCTATATAGTCCAACTAGCACATGTGTCCAAGCACCAAAGATCAAAAAGTAAGGTTTAAAATTCAATGCACTGTCTTTCATCTTCCACAAGCAAACTGAATTCCCCAATCACATATTTTGATGCTATATAATTGCTTCCAGGAAACTTGTTTTTTTACTAATTTAGCTAATTAAAGTTAAACATATCAATAATAACATTCTACCGGGTGGAGGAGCTCAATGTCTTGGGCTCCAATAATTTCTTGGCGACAATAGACCATTTTTTTCCACATGAATTGGCAATTCATCATCGCCAATAGACTACTGAAGCCTCGATCCTTCCTACAGTAAAATAAAATTTAACATGTCAATTACTAGACTCACTTTTAATCCCTGCCACTTATGGTCCACCTAATCCACAATCCTTCCAATCAAATGTAAAGTTTTTCAATCCATGTTATAAATTTCTTTGCGTGGTTTAGGTACCAAACATTTAGCCGACAAAAGCTTGGAAAATGTAGCAAATATTCTGAGGTCCACATGATTCTTTTTCCTCCTTTACAATAGGTTACACTTATGGTGGAACAGCAATTATACCAGTCAGCAAACCACTTGGATAAAAAATCCATCAATCAAACTGCTTTTTCTATGAATTCAAAGAAACCCTTCCAACAACATAAGAGAAGGTAAAACAATTCAAAACACTTTCTTCGTCCCCATCACTTTGATTTTATAAGCTTCAAAATCTACCCTTTTTCTCCTTTGTTTTATTTTACCTCTCTTTGTTTCTTGGATGAAACCCTCCTTGTTATCTCTTTTCCTCTCTCTAATAAACTATGACATCCATGCAAAAGGTCTTGCTCATATCATGGGGAAAGACAGTAACAAGATCGCATTAAGAACCACATCAGAAAGAATGAAGATGGTTCCTGCAAGGCTGACACAGAAATGGGCTACTATGGCGAGCTTCATGTTTGTGTGGGCGATTGTCTCCCAATACCTCCTTCCTAATGAGCTTCACCGTATAATTCACAGGTTCAAACGGAAGCTCAAGAACTACTTCGATCCCTATATTAAGATTACCATCCACGAGTTCACAGGCGAAAGATTGAGGCGAAGTGAAGCCTATGCTTCTGTGGAAGCCTACCTTAGTTCAATCACATCCAAAATTGGCAAGAGATTCAAAGCAGAGATGGAAACAGAAAATAGTAACTTGGTTTTGAGTTTAGATGAGAATGAGGAAGTAAGTGATGAATTTCAAGGTGCAAAACTTTGGTGGGTTTTGAGCAAAGTTGTGCCGCCAAAGTCTACCGTGCAGAGGTTTTGTAAGCTAACTTTTCATAAGCGGTACAAGGAGATGGTCACGAATTCATATCTACAGCATGTTATGAGACAAGGCAAAGAAATCAGGAAAGGAAACAGGAAAAGGAGGATACACAGTAATTGTTCTGGCTACAAATGGAGTCACACTGTGTTTGAACACCCTGCAAGCTTCGAAACGATTGCAATGGATCAGGACAAGAAGCAGGAGATTATCGAAGATTTACTGGCTTTCAGCAGGGGTAAAGATTACTACGCAAGAATTGGCAAGGCATGGAAAAGAGGGTATTTGCTATATGGACCACCAGGGACAGGGAAAACAACCATGATTGCTGCCATGGCTAATCTGCTGAACTATGATGTTTATGATCTTGAGTTGACAGCGGTTTCGAGCAACATAGATCTTAGGAGGCTTTTGATTGAGACGACCAGTAAGTCTATAATTGTGATAGAGGATATTGACTGCTCCGTTGATCTTACAGGTCAGAGGAAGAAGCGAACAGAGCAATCTTGTTTGAAAGACGAGAACAAATGCTCAGTGAAGGAGAAGAAAGAGCATAAAGAAGAGGGAGATAGCAGCACCTACGTGACACTTTCAGGGCTGTTGAATTTCATTGATGGGCTATGGTCATCATGCGGGGCTGAAAGACTGATTGTCTTTACTACAAATTATGTGGAGAAGCTTGATCCAGCGCTGATAAGAAGAGGTCGGATGGACAAGCATATTGAGATGTCCTATTGCAGTTTCAATGGGTTCAAAGTTCTTGCAAAGAACTACTTGGATCTCGAAAACCACAAAATGTTTGAGAGAATTGAAAAGTTGATGGAGGAGACCAAGATCACTCCTGCTGATGTTGCAGAGAACCTCATGCCCAAATCCTTAGTTGATGATCCAGAAAGATGTCTTTCAAACTTTATTCAAGTTCTTGAGAAAGTGTTGGAAAATGCTTCTGCTAAGAAGTCCGAAGAGACCGAGCTAACTAAGGAATCAAATGCCAATGGAAAAGCAGAAGCAGCAGATAACGACAAGCAATCGGTAGAAGATGAGTCAACCAAGAGAGAGACTGTCCCAATTTGAGTGCCAAAAACGAATATAATTTCTTGTTGTCCTAGTTTATTGCTTTTTTAATATTGTTCTACGTAGTACGTTGTACCACAATCATGTATCTTTCTTTTTGAATTTGAAGTAGCCCACTAGCAATATTATCGTACTAACAAGCACACAAGTTCTTGTCATCATGATTGAAAAGTATTACATTCCCCAAATACTATAGGACTTTTGTATCTCTTTCAATTAATTAGATAACTTGCAATATTAGAGATTTTTATGAAACCATAATTTGCTACACAAACTAGGCATACAACTTCGAAGAAGAAATATCAGTTATTTCAAAATTTTGGCCAAATTAGTTTATTCTTCACTGATTCTGCAGGCCATAGGGGCAACGCCCGGTGCGACAAAAGACACATATTTTTACTCCCTGGTTTTGATTCTAAATCGAGATGCGAGGAGGTCATCAATAAAAACGAATTTGGAACATGTATAACCTCAATATTGTCATAAACTATAAAATATGAATGCTTAGGACCAAGTCACTGTGAAACTTACATGATTTGGTGGCTCTGCACCTTTTTGTCTTCCATTGTTTAACCGGAAGAAAGTGGCCAACTTTCTTATAATGACATGCACTAACATAATATATTTGCATAATCAAAATCCAGAAAAACAAAATTTGAAAATTGGACATATGAGAAGGAACAATTCAACTTTTAGTACAGCTTTAAAAACATCCTTTTTTTTTTTTAAATAATAATTTATTAATAATATATCATTTTTTTAGGGCTTGTTATTACCTGGAAGCACGAGTTTCAAGCTGTGAATTATGGTGGAAGAAAAAACAAAACTACTTTTTGACCAGCAACAGCCTATTTCACTACCTAATTTGACCATCAGAGTAATACCATACAAAAGATGCAGGAAATTATTTGTTTCCAAGGCAAAAGACAAACAAGAATGTCAAAAGGGAAACAAAATCCAAAAATCTAGACAACTGAAACGATGTGATGCAAAAAATGAAAAGATGATAAAGATTTAGTTACCTTTGGAGGGAGGATGGTACCATTACAATAAAGAAAATCAGAGCCAACCAACCCAAATGCCCAGAAGCAGATCAATGTCAAGACGGTAAAGATAATAATACTACAGAGGCCTCAACATCTAAAGCCCAATTTTTCAGTTACATATTAGTTGAAAGGTTATTGTACATTGATTGGATGAACTAAAGAACTCCCAACAAATTCTCATTCATCTTCTTAGTTTCTCCCCTCTATTTTTTTTTTCTTTTTTTTTTTTTTTTAAGTTTTTCTTTTGAATCTTGGACATACTAAAAAATGACTACCTAATCTACATAACTCTCCGCATCATGTTGCTCCCTGGTTGTATATCATAAACCAAGGTAGTTGCTTAAATTATGCCATGGAAGAACTCTGATGGTAACTTCCTCCGTGGACTAATCACAAAATTTATAAAATTTTTAACTATCGTACACTTTGGCTTCTCTGCAAAAACATCCCTACCTTTTATGAAGCAGAGTGGGAAGCTTCAGAAATCATCCGTATCTTCATCCTTCATTATTGCGTTTGGACCATCATCGAAACCTGCAGGGGCAGCCTCGTTTAAGTCAAGAAAACGTCTTTTTCGTATGCCCTCAACTTCTTCTCGGCCTGGGCTGTTTGATTTCTCAGGTGGTGGATCTTGCTCTTTCTCTACTGTCTCAGGGTACACTTCAACAGGCTGAGCCTCTTTTGTTTCTTGGTCATCATCATTGCCATCAGATGCCTGACTTTCCATTGAATACTCCCCGTTCTCGCTTGGATCTGAGTGTTCATCTGATGCATTTGATTTTCCAGGTTTCATAGACTCTGGTTCTGATTCCGATAGCTCATACTGTCGGTAATTGATGCGGTTTCTCGTGGCTCTCTTACTACGTCTTAGACCTGACTGGAGCTCATCAACCGACCTCAATTTAGTTTCTCTCCTAGTGCGACCCGGCAATTTCTTGAATTTTTGAGGTTCATCACTGTCTTCACTGATACTCAAGGACTCTTCTTCCTCCTCTTCTTCCTCCTCTTCGGCATTTTCATCATCCCAATGGTACTCCTCATCTCCTTCAGAGCTACTAGAAAATTTCCTCCTCTGTTTACGTTTTCTCAAATATTCCTCATCATATATAGCTTCTCCAACTATATCATCATCACTGTCAAAGTCTGCTTCATTATCTGAAACTGCTTCAACAAACTCTTTCTCAGAATACCTTTGAGGCCGCTGTCTTCGCCGATTGCTGCATGTAGAATATGAAAAAGTTAGTATTTGAAAGAGCTTTTGGGTATCAAAGGAATCAAGAACCACCTGCCCCACAACACTAAAACAAAAGGAAAAAGGCATTAAAGAAGCACACCTTCTGTCGAATTGGTCTTTATTATAGTCATCAGCATAATCATAATCGGGTGATTTGGGAGACAGCGCACTAAAGTTGACGTGTTGAGTGGCATGCGAAGGGCCACTCCATTTACCATTAGTAGAAGCTTCAGGTTTCACGACTCCATCTCTTCTCTGTAAAGGATCTGGGGATGGCTGTTTCCGTCTGATAAAGGAGAGATAGAGATATAAGGCAAGAGCATATTGTATTGGTTTGCTTCAAAGAAAATCTAACCACTGTGTTGTGTGTGAGTATGCACATGCACGAGAGAGAGAGAGAGAGAGAGAGAGAGAGAGAGAGAGAGAGAGAGAGTCACTGAGGATGCATAAGTAGGCGATGGTTTTCATACTTGGTTATCTTGATTGCCTCATTGATGGATCGATCATAATCATCTGCATAATCATTTGTCAACAATTACATTCATGTATCTCTCAAACACATGACACATCAGACAGAAACATTATAAACATTCTTCTCATATCATCTGAACATAACTTTTATCTCTTTCTTGGCAATGGGTTCCTGTCATGCTTGATGATTTAGTTTCCTTCAAAAATTTAATCATTGAGCTAAAAGTTGCATTACATTTCCAAGTACCCATGGAAATAAAATCTTTAGAATTCAAATCCTTAACAATGCAAGCAATCATTGAGAATGCTCAATTAGGTATCAATAAGCATGGTTTGGTACTACAAAGTTACTTTGGGCTATGACCATCGATGAATTAGACAACAAAGTCCTTGAAAAGGAATCTCAGTAACTCATAACAGAAAAGGAATTCCAGTAATATACATCCATCTATTCAGACAATGTTGATATGCCAACAAATATACAGAAACATCCACATAAAATGAAACCTCATAAAAAGTATGGCAAGCACACAACATCTAAACTAACCTTGATTAAATCCATTTAATTGTCAGTATACAAACAAACATAAAATTTGGCAATTAAAGGAAAAAGCATTGTCTAATAAAAAGAACTTGAAAGAGTGGACCCTCTATGTTGCTATCCCAAGTGCTCAACAGTTGAAAATTCTCTACTTGGATGGAGAGACGGCTAAGGTGTAACCCATCTTTTAAGAAAAGACAAATGCAAGTTGAGACAAAATGCTCAATTTGACTAAGCTTTTACTCCAAAAGAATTGGGGTTAAAAGAAAGACAAAGGCAATGAGTTGAATGAATGAAGGCACTCTCCAACCACCTATATTTCATACTTCTCTCATTATCAAAAATCAAATGTTAAACGACATAAAGATCAAATAACTACCTCAAAAGGGTTAATTGCACTTAGAAAATTATGCAGAAAATAAAATGAATATGTTCATATTTGCTGCTATTACCGAATGTATAGGTGACAGGTTTCCTGTCACGAAGGGAGCGCCCTGGACCAAGTCCATCCACACTTAAGAAATTATCAAGAAGGAGAGCTTGTCTGTGTTGTTTCTTCAGCAGCCTCTCTTTCCTCTGTTTAAAATAGCAATTTAACAATAACCAGTATCACCATACTGACAGCAAAAAACAGTATATAGAAATCCTTTCAGCAAAGAAAATTTAACTACAAGGCGTACCAGGGAACATAAAAGTATCAAAAGGTTTCAGTCAGGAAACACTATTACATACCTTGTGAACCTTCTCAATCTCTGGAAGCATGTCATTTTTCAACTTTTTCCCCAAAGAAGCCTCTGTTCTATTTTTACTTGAGAAAAGTTTCTCCTGTGGCAGTTGAAAATGAGTTTAGAAAGAAAAGCAGCAACTGAGCAATGTCAAGCAACAACAAATACGGCATTCATTTAAAATTAATAATGTTTAGTGTGAAAAATAAAAATTATCATTGTCAGCAACTGCGAATAACATATCTTCAATTCAAAGACTATATTTGGAATCTTAAATTTCACTCACTATGCTTTGACTGAAAATTCTCATGGTCAAAGCTGATATGAGAAATTATCCAATCTTGAAACTGCTTCCATAGCTAGAAGCAGCCCTTTCAAAATTCATGCCAAACTAGATCTATATCAGGCATATTAATGAATGAGCTCAGTGCTGAATTAACTCATAAATTATCACAGCAGGCAAGGATTAAATATCATAGTCAGGACCTCATTAACAATTTCCCTTTTTCTCATAATTTGGAACAGTAGTGACAATAATAACCCAGGCTCTTAAGTGAAGGAAAAAGAAAAATTATTATTTGTAATGTGAAACCAGTAACCAATACATGGTTAACCATTGCTAAAGTAGAGCATGGAAAAATCTCACAAAAGGGCAGTATAAATGAATAGGTAATCTTTTGTAACTTACAGAAACATCTTGAAATTCATCAAAATTGGTTGCGACTGTTTCCCACAGGTATGTTGTACTAGGAAGGACCTGAGAACCCTTTGTTTTTGCTTTCTTCACCTCAACTTTCCTTATCTCCCGATGCAATCGGTGACCAATTATTGGATCATCTTCATACCTGCATCAACACAAGCACCCAGTGGATAAAAGTCATACCAAACAAAAAAAGTGCTTTACACAGAAACCTTCAACCAGATAGTTGAAGACTTTTTTAGCAAACAACAAAGGAGGTTTTGGTGCATCCAACCCTTGCCAAAGTAAAATAAAATGACATAAGCAAAAAACAATACCGTTCAATGGATTGGTTTATTATCAAGTTCTATATTACCAGTAAGATATTCCAGATGAGTCACCCCCAACACGTTCTTTACGAAATGCTGAAAGTTGAACACCATGTTTAAGTGAGTTGTCAATATAGTTGCGGACATCCTCTTGCTGCAAAACATCACTCAGATTCAATCCTTCTGGTAGTATACAACAAGAAAAGCATAGAACACAATTTCATAAGTAGGTATTACCAAATAAACTTAGTACCTAAGGAATCGCTTTGGGGATGGAAACACCAACAAGTAAACAAGAAAATATATATTGCCATGTTGATTTTTAACAAAACAAATAAATAAATAAATAAAGCAAATAGCAAGCTATATACAAGAAAGACAAGGATTGTAATGAAATAACAAAATGCAGGTCAATGAGAAAGCAATAACCATCATGTGCACAATTAAAAGAGAAGCAAATCTGAATCCGGTAAGCTTTGCATGAAGAAGCATCAAATAACAATAATTTTTAATGGCTCATTAATGAAAGACAAACTTCAGATATAGTCCCATGACAGACAGAAGAAGGGAGGGGATTGTAAATGATTTTAACAAGCATATAGGTCCAAGAAGAATCAGACAGTGTGCAACAAGTGCCCAATTCACAAATCAATTGCTGCAAATAGTTTTTACAAACCGACTTAACATGAATCTTTAAAATCAAAAACTAAGCAACGCAACTTTAAAATTAATATATACAAACAAACTAAAAAAGTTCTGCTAGTGATGACAATACCTCTACACGAATGTCACAAAGAGCTTTCAATATGACCACACGAATACCAGGATCAAGTGTTTTATATACATCAATCTCCAACCTAGAAAATTGGGATAACTTATGACATTAAAAAACATCAGAAGAGATATATGTTAGAGTAATCCAGATATTTATGAAAACTCACCCATGTGAAGCAACAATGGGTAGATCCCCATCTGCAACCTGCATTCAGATGGAGTTAAAGTCAGTTATAAACAAGCACAAAAGGGATCTACCCAGACTACAATATTGTCAAACATCAGTTATCAGAGTGCAATTACCCAATGCCACCAGTCTCTCAACTTTCTGCATAAAACAGTAACCCAAGTATCACGTGTAAGTGCCATTCGTGTAACAGGAGGAATAGCCTGTATGGAAATGAATAAAAGTTATGAGCAAGCAACAATACAATCACCAAAGTACTAAATATTCCAGTAGCATAAGCTTTAACAGGCTTGTCTTATGTGGTTTTCAGAAGAACATATATTAATCAAATTTATTAAAAGTTCAAACTGATTCTGCAAGCTAATGACACTACAATAAGCAATAGCAAAAATCTTTAGTGGCTTAATGCTAATGCTCATCCAAAGAAAGTTTCCATAATATTTGATTGATAAATCCAAATACATATTAGCATCAAAGGTTTTGCTACAGAGATTAAACTTCAATTCCACACCCAAAAATCGTTTTTCATGTTACTTACTCAAACTGCTACTGATAAAAAAGCAAAATACCGTTATAAGCAATATACATATTAGCATCAAAGGTTTTGCTACAGAGATTAAACTTCAATTCCATGCCCAAAAATCGTTTTTCATGTTACTTACTCAAACTGCTACTGATAAAAAAGCAAAATACCGTTATAAGCAATAGCAACCTAAGGTAGGATGTTACTCAAATTATTCATATTAGCCACTATAATGGTGGTTGTTTCTCTTATTGAAGCTCTAAAGCATTATCACCAATTTGATTTTCCCAACCATAATTATTTGATACCTAGCAATTGATTCTTCAATCCTCAATTAGCACTCACAAGCTTGGGAAATTATATATATGATATAGGAATATTTCGCAGATAAAAGAGATATTGATTCACAAACACTGGCAGAGAAAATACGAGGGGAAATAATACCTCCAAGGCGAATACCAAGGAAATGTTTACTAGGAAAGCTAACCTAATTATAAAGGCCAATTTCTGGGCAAGTCGCCAATTCCCTTAAACAGTCTATGTAATGTGTCATAGTGCAACACTCGACAATAAAAATTGGTGCTTATCACTAAAATATCCAACACAATCACTCGCAAAGTATGAAAGCACTTTTAATTTTCATTTCCTTTTAAGTTTTCTATCTACATTTAGATGATTACAACACTTAATTATAGAACGAAGGCATGTGATAACTCAAATGTACTACTGAATCAGCCTGATAAAAATCATATAAGCTAATTTTTGCACTTCCATAGACGTCAAATGTAGCTTGGATGTGAGCTTGAAAACGATAAAAACTAAAAATTTACAAAGATTGGTATGGAAAGTTATAATCTATTTGGCATTACTAACACCAAACAAGCACAAAGAACATAAACTGAGAAGAAAGGAATTAACTTCAATAAGAAAAACTGCATGAGCAACCCAATTAACAAAGAACCAAAAAAAAAGAAAAAGAAAAAGAAAAAAAAAAGAAAAAAGAAAAAAATAAGACCCCATATCCTCAAACTGAAAAACAGAATGCACATTCCCCTAAAACAAGCTAACTAGAAACACAAAGCTGATAAACCCAAACACGAAGAAAAAGAAAGCACCAACCTTTAGCAAAGGGATGTGTATGTCACTCAAAGTGTCATTGGGTGTAATCAAAGCAGTCTCGAACTCTTCAGCAGAGAATTCCACTGAAATATTCAAAAGCGGCCTAAAAACCTGCAAACCCAGTAATAGAAAAAACAACCACATAAGCCCTAAAAACACAAACATAGATAGAAACAAACACACACAAAAAGATCAGAACTTTGGAGAGCTCACGTGCAAGAAATTGAGTACGGAAGCCAATTCCCACATCGACCGGAGACTCCACCTCGGCAATTGCGAAGGCGGAGGCGGACCCACCAACGGCGTCACGATCTTACTACTGCCGCATTGCTGCGGCGACTCGTCGTTTTGCTGCTCTTGCTGTTGCTTATCGTTGTTGCTATTGTTCTGCTTCTCCTTCTTCGCAGCCTTTGCCTTCCTCTGCTCGCTCGCAGACTGGGCTTTGGCCGCATAGAGCCTCTCAGCGGCCCGAATGGTGCAGGCCCGGGAGGGGCGGTTGCTCCTCGATAATGGAGGAAGGGCTGGAGTCGCCGTGGTTGGGTTGTCGTTTTGAGGAGGTGGGTTGTCGTTTTCATGGTTCGTGGTGTCGTTCTGAGCGACGGGTTGTTCAGGGGAAGATCGGTCTGAAGGGATCGGAGGAGGAGTAGATTCAAGGGACATGATTTGTCAGAGATCGATGAGGGTTTAGGGAAAGTCTAGGGTGGGATTACATGTAGAGGATCACCATGGTTTTGCATTGGAAGAGGGATTCAAGTATAACATAGAAGATGATGAAGACAGAATAAGAAGAAGAAAAGGGGTTGCCTTGTATTTATTTTTTTAATTAATTATTTTTTTCTACCAAAAGAAATATATAAATAGGAAAAAAAGAAAATTTACAAAGGTTATGGAGGAGGACCAAAGGTCCAAACCACCATTCACATACAAATATATATTTTATGTGACTTCTATGGAGGTTTTTCTTTTTCTTGCTTATGTGACTGCGTTTCCGTTTTGGGGAAAATCAGAAAGAGAAAGAGGAAAAACACAAGGCAAGAGGAAGGAGGGTGGAGAGAGTAGAGAGAAAAGAGGAAGAGAGAAAATTACTCTTTTTTATTTTCTTTCTTTTTTGACAAAAGAAAGATTGGGGAAGAAAAAATGCAAGGACTTTTTTCTTCTTTTTTTTTTGGATTTTTGATTATATTTTGTTTTTGTTTTATTATTTTTTAATCTTTTGGTTTTTTGGGTTATTGAGGAATTTTATTTTTAAGTCTGTAAAAAAGTTTTAAACTGGGTGGGTAATTAGCAATTTTGGGCTTTTTATCTTGGCAATGTTGCAAAATAAAAAAAAAAAAAATTGGATATTTTAGAGTTTGATCGATTTTTACCAATTAAGCCATTTATTGGGCCTTGTATGATTAATAAATTAATGTATACCTCGTCTTCTCTTTCATGGGGGAAAAAAAAATGCAAAAACAAAAAACAAAAAACAAAAATTGAAAAAATCAAAAGTCATTTTACTTTTGTTTTCAAAATTTCTTTGCATGTGTCTTTTTATTTTTATTTTTTTATTGTTGACCAAGCAGAAGATGATGTTTTTCTTTTGGTTTTTTTTTTTTATAAGAAAATTAACAACAAATTATTATTTTCTTTATGATTAATTGTTTCAAAAGTTTGACTATATTAGGTTATGTTATAGTAAGAAAGAAAGCATATTTTATGAATGACCACATTCAACATCACTTCGAAGAAGAGCCAACTATAGCTCATTTATTTCAATTCGTCTCCCATGAGATAAATTCTCGCTGTAATTGAGTACTAAAAATAAAAAGTTGCAACAAAACAAGGTGTGAAAAACACATTATATCAAAAACATTAAGAACAATATTATATTTAACATTTATTAATCTTACCATACACTACATTAATTTTGTCATTATTTACCGTATTGTACTCATTACTGCTAACCCCAGGTTCGTGTTCAATCATGTCTAAGCTTTAAAAAAACAATTTCCTCTCAATGTATGTTCAAAAAAAAAAAGGCTTATAATGTTAACAAAATTGGCAAACTAAATAACTATAATCATCTGAAAATTAATAATAAAGAAAGGAATTGTACACACTGAAAATTAATAATAAAGAAAGGAATTGTACACAATATAAACATGCTTGCACAAGTAAGCAAAGCAAATTTGTACGCTTACACTACTTACAAAATTACAATATTCAACATGATTAATTAAAAAAATAATATTTTTTAACATTTTATTCTTTGCCCTTTTATATAGGTACATTGCTATCAGCATGTTATTTGGTAGAGTTACAAGTATATAATCCATTCATTTTTAAATTAACTTTATTTATGACGATTAGTATGGACGGTTATGTAATATTAATAGGTTATTTAGTGTTCAATTTTATATTGTGTAAATAATTTAAATATAATAATAATTTTATAATGTTAAAACCTTTTCAAAATACTTGATTTCAAAATTTTAAAAAATTTTAAAATTAAACTTGTTCAATGTGAAAAAATCTTACATTGAGTACAATTGCTAAATTAGAAACGATATTAATAGAAAGCGATAGATTTATTAATAAAGGTGGAATGTTACATCTTTTCCACAACCTTATCCATCCATTTCTTCTAAAAATAAAGAAAAAAATTTCATTTCATTTCATCTCTCTTTTTCTATTTATTATTATTACCTGGCATAGAGAACTCTAAATCAATATAAAATTCACTTAAAAAAGAGCAAAGACATTTATATACAGGGAATGGAGTAAAGAAAAAAGTGATGATGGTAGGACATGAGAAAAATAATAAGGAGAATAATAATTAAAGATAGTACAGCCAAGAGCTTGATCCATTATAAAACAAACATGAAAACATCCTAGGACTTCCACGGTTTGGCCACCTTTTTACTTTCATGTCCGTACCTTGTCATTGTGTCATCCATGATCCATCTATGTTGTCTAGAGTTTACTCTGCAAATAAAATTAAAAATTACAGTTACTCAGCATTTAAGTATTTTATTTGTTCTTTTGTCAAGTCCCACACCCATTAATTTTTTTTTTCTTTTCAATTTACAGGAAAAAAGTAAAAAAAAAAATTAAAAAAAAAGAAAAAAAAGAGAAAGAGAGAAAGAATTGATCAACATTGAACTTGAGCAATATACGTTTAAAATTATAACTTGATCTGTTTTGGGATTGTTGTTTGCTTTTAGTATAAAATTTCTAGTAAAACAATTACACTGGGGGGTTTTATGGTTTGCCTAAAAAGAAGCTTTTTTAAACTATAGAAAGGGGCTCAAAAGGTATTTAGATGGGCCCAAATTTTGGCCCAAATTATTGCTCCCTCTAAAATGGTTCTGTAACCCCACTTACCTTAAAATGGAGCAAACAATAATACTAAATAGAATCATCAAATTATTTGCAAAATTTATTTACTCAGATATTTAATTTTTTTAATTAATTAATTTATTTAAAAAATTACTTATTTATATTTAAGGTATTTTTACTATATAGAACATTATTTTTGAATTAATAGAAATAACTATTCATAAGAATAAAAAATGAAAAAGAATACTTATATGTTTGGTAAGAATATGAATATTAATCAAGCTTAACCTTTTTAAAAATATTTTTAGTTTAAAATTTTTTTTAAATTTATAAAAATTAATTAAAATTTTATTTTCATATTTATTTATGTATTTTACTATATATATATATAATAATCCATTTAAGTGTATTTTTAAAATTTATCTAAATTAGAATGCAAGAAATATTGTTTTCAACAATGATATATTGACACATTACTAATGACATTTAGTAAATGCTTTTGATTTTTCAAAATCCAAATGATCAGAAAGTGATTTTATATTTTGTTACCAAACACTGTATGAAGCATTTTTTTTAAAATTTTTTTTTTAAATTTTTATCTTTACCAGTGGTTTTAGTCATTTTAAAATCACTCCCAAATGAGGGTAGTATTTGTTGCACTATAGTTGATTAAAAAACACAATTAGCAAATTATAGAAGAGGCAATAATGATATTGCCACTAAATTTTTTCACCAAAATTTGTTTATTAAATAATGTAGTAAGAAATTAGTGGTTGACAAAAAACTATATAGTAAATTCATAAAAAATGAACCCATTAATATTATATGTGCCACATCATTTAATAAATAAAAATTGGTGAATCTAGCGTTTTTATAAAACCAGCCGCCACTCTAATAATGCTAGGTGTTGTTTTGATTCTATTTTAGATCAAGGATCTATAAGGTACAAGAGCTTTTTATCTTCTCTTATCATCCTACTGAAACATTACCAAATAGAGCCAAATGAATCAAACTCTTACCCATATGGAGAAGAAATGGATGTTCTTTGTTTTCGATTTTGTTTGTAAAGCAGATGATGATTTTGTTTGTAAAGCAGATTATAATTTGTTTTGAATTTTATTTCACAATGTTTTTACTTTACATATCAACTCACCTAAGGTTTTAAGTATGTAGTTAACTGTTTATATCAGAGAAAATGATCCTAAGTTTGAATAGTCTTATAAACCTCAATATTGAAAATAAAAATAAAAATGTGAATGATTGAATTAGACTGTACTGATCAAAATTCATTTTTTACATTAATAATCTTTTAAAAACAATTCCTATTTATGATCATTGATATTGGTAAATGAAGATTACATATTAAATGGTGATTCAAATGATTATTATTAAAAATTTTATTTTTTTAATGTATTAGAATTTTAATAATAAAAAATAAAATAAAATAAAATATTTCTAATTAAAATTTACTATTTAAACTGCAATTTCATCAATCATGGTTCTGCTAAGTGCCGTACGTTTTATCAAATAAAAGCATGCCAGTTGTATTTCAAAGTAACAAAAAATAAGAATTTACCAAAATAAAAAAAGAAAAAAAGAAAAAAAAAATGTGAAGACGATTAAGAATCATGTTTTTGATTTGCTTCTAGATATCTTAATAATTGATGGAACAGCTAATCCATACAGATACCTAAGCCTATTTCTATAAGATAACAAACATTATTCTATTCAAACATGATATTAGTCAATGTTTGATTATTCTATTCAGACATAATCTTAGTCAATGTTTGACTAACCAGCATATGAATACAAACCTACATTGCACTGGCACCTACAATAATTGCTACAACAATTGCTTTTTAGGGCTCTTCACTTTTGGATTCTACTGTCATACTTACAAATCAAGGCACCAAATTAATGTGAATCAGGTGAGTCTTCAAATGATCAACTCTAGAATATATACTTTCTTTTTGTTTTTTTTTTTTTTTTAATTTTTGTGGTTGGTATTAACTGATACAGATTCAAGAGATCCATACATCCATTTTCGTTGAATAATAATAACATATATAACTATAATTGGTTCTTTTTGTTTTTACAAAATGTTTCTCCGAATCAAATATATATAGATATTATTTTACAAATATTGATGTTTGAACATGACTTTGAATATTAATAATATGCATATATATATATGTGTGTGTGTGTGTGTGTGTGTGTGAGAGAGAGAGAGAGAGAGAGAGAGTAGATATTATATATAAAACTCATGTTTTAAACAAGCAATGGGTGAATGCACATATCATATCTTAACCAAAAAACAAGAGGGGTGCCTGCATATGTAGTAATAGAAATCGTGGATCCCACTTAGTTTTGTTGGGTTGTGGGGAACTTTAGCTTTGGTTGTCAAAATTCTACCTTTTGACTGTAATAGCGGTCAAGCATGAATATTCTCTGTTCTCACCCCAAAAAAAAAAAAAAAAAAAAAAAAAAAACTCTGTAACTGTGTCTGTGTACTCTATATATATATATATACATAAAGCCTGGCAGCCTTTCGAATGGTATTCCATCAGATTAAAAAAAAAAAAAAATGATATTGCATTAGATTAGTTGCGTTTGATATGGAAAAGTTGAATCCGTACGACTAGGCAAACAAAGTTATGAATAAGGAGCCATGTTGGAGCTCTGCCGCAGGGGAGATGGCATCTGGTGTGTGTATGTCTTCCATTTTACATTCTGTATATGTACAATGATACATGTAGCCGTTTTTCTCAAATTTTAACATCTAGATGTACACGTTGCAATCAAATTTTAATGTGTATTTTTTTGGATACCGTATATTTTCACAAAAGTACATATAATTTTTGTAGAAATACTCAATATTCAAATTTTATTAATTCCAAATATTGGAACATTAAATTTTCTTATATGTATGTTTATGTATATGTATACGGAAATTTTATGGTGAGGACGGTCTGTATGAGGACCGTAGTATTAGTGATGATTTTTCATAATATTAACACGGTTTCTTAGAAAATCGTCATCAATACTATAAAAAATCATCACCAATACTGTGATCTGTATAAGGACCATCCGTACCATAGATATATATAAGAAAATTTTACAAACCAATTCGTATGCAAATCACATTTAAATCAATATTTTTTGAAAAAAAATATTAATTTTGCTGTAGTTGATATTTTAAAAAAAAAAACCGTTGGCTTATATATGGTTTTGTATAAAACACACACACACACACACACCCACCTCGTTGCCCTCTCCACACCCACCTCGTTGCCATCTCCACTGGGTAGATCCCCCCACTGCATCCTTCCCTCAGTTTCCTATACCATGGTGGGAACAAACGCCCATAGTAGCATATATAATAATAATAGTAATTTATATATCATGATTTTGTTATTAATTTTTGAATTTCTCCTTTCAAAAGTTAAAATTGAAAAATATATTTGAGATTTATATAAATTTTAATAATTGTATTTTTTTTAATTTTAATATTTTAATAACTTCATATAAATTTCAAATTTATTTTTAAATTGCAATAATTAAAATAATATAAAAGTTAATATGTAAGTTTTTATATTACAGGTGAGGAATTTGAATTCTAAATTTACGATAGAGCAAATAATGATTTTACTATCAGATTTTTTTTTTTTTTGGTGGGGTACAATGATCATATCTTTCTCTTTAATTTATTTACTTATTATTATTATTTGGTATGGTGACACACCTTTGACTTTTGTTTTCTGTTTCGTTTTTTTTTTTTTTTTTTTTTTTTTTTTTTGTGGTGGCTTTTTTGGCTGAAACACCTCTAACTTTCCATCATCAGTCCTTAAAAATACTATTTTTAGGCTATTCACCAAAAAAAAAAAAAAAAAAAAAAACTATTCGTAGGCTAATCTGCATCATGCTTTGGACGTAGGGATTTTATAATTTTATATTTTTATTTTTCCTTTTTTTATTTTTTATTTTTCCTTTGGTTGAGCAAGACATCGGGGATACTAATTTTGGTGGAGCACTTCTATTTGATGGAGTACTACTATGTTTAGTACTTTGTCTTTTCTTAACAAAATTTTCTTTTTACTTTTGTTGTCTTATAAAAAAGAACAGTATCTTTTGTTCTCATAGTATTTGTAAATTATATTCCTATATCTATTTTTACTTTGGGAGAAAAAAAAGAAGCCACTTTTGGTAGTTTTTAGTGTATATATAAATTTAGTTCATTGCTTTATTGTAAATAGATGAAATAACTAGAAAAATAAGTTACATTATAATTTCTTAATATATTATATGCGTTTGTGTACTGGTGTTTAAATAAATTTTGAAGAGAAACTTCTGATAATCTGAAATGAAAATAAAATGCAACTTATTAATGATTCTGTACAATTTTGACTTATATATATATACCTTCAAAAATTCTGTGAGAGGGACTAATTTTGTCTTCTTACATTTCCTTGAAAATGATTAAGGGGGGGATAACAGAGACCAAACTTTTGTATACCAAGGAACTCAAGGAACAAGAATGGAGAATCTTGATTCTTGTTGTTCAAGAACCAACAAAGGCAAATTCAGGAGCTTTTTCAATGAAGATGATGTCTGGCTGCTTCAGTGGAACAAGGATTTCGAAGTATAATATTTTCCAGCTTTTAGTTACAAAATAAGGATCAAACTTTCTATTGTAATCATTATCTCAAAGATCATCATTATGAATTATATTATCATTGTTATTATTATCTAAATTATTTAATCCTTTTCATTCAATGCATAGAGGTTTGTAGAATATGTATAAACTTTTTAAAATTTCCATTCAGTTATGCCGTACATGTTCCTTCCAGGACAGCACAGTGCATGGTATCTTTTTTCTCAATGATGATGTTGAATTCAATCCCACCAGAATAAAGAAAGAATTGCATAAATAGATTAGAATTTGAATACTTGATTAGGAAATTCATAGAAGCAAAGGTAAACTTATGCATAGGCTTCATACATGCTTTAGATTCATAGAAGGAAAGCAGCAGAAAAACAAAAACATAGAAGAAAAACACAAGCAAAAATTTGTTCTACATTGTCTGCAGTTCTGAAATTTTACAATAATGGAGGCCCAATCTGCAATCAAATTCAGAATACACAACAGCCAAACTATGGTTACAAGAAGCAACGTGATGAACTTCTTTCAGTTAAAAAAAAGAAAAAAAAAAGAAAAAAAAAAAAAGGAAAAAGGGAAGTTTCTAAAGTACATAATCTCATCCACATGCCTCTGAGACGGAATAGCTCTTCTATCTGAATATAGCATTTGGCACTGCTGCAATGTATTAGACAAAAAGCAGCAAGAACTGCGAAAGAGAAGTAACTAAGAGCACAAGATTGTTATATGGATTACTCAACCGGCTTGCATAGGAACGAGGTGTAGCTGCAGGACCTGGGCTTGCAACACTAGTAACATTTTCCTTTGAGCAAGTGTAGTTGCAACGGCTTGGACGAACAACTCTGTAAACACCTTTGCTAGCTAGAATGAATATATCCTTAGAGTTGTCCTCCCCAAATGAGTAAAGGTATCCCAGAGCTGGGAGAGTACTTTGGGGAACAGAGTTGCATTGAATAGGTGTGTCATGTGCACAACCGAAAGGAATTTTGCTTGCGTTAAAGCTCCCGCTGTTTCCTGGGTTTTCGATGGCTGCCCATATGGCACCTGCATACAAATCTCCATACAAGTACCTGAAAATTGAAACCCAGACAAATTGACATGATAAATGATATTGCAAAGATTCACTGTTATAGTGTTATAGACCATTGTTTGTGTACATTTTTCATTCCCTATCCTCAGGGACTAATAATTTTGTCTGAATCTTCAAGTTGTCATTTATATATAATAAAGTAGTACCCGTCTCATCTACCATCAGAGTAAAGAAATGATCTCAATTACCTTCCATACATGCATGGATCAGTCTTAGACCGATAGAAATAACCCCCAGTTATTGATGCTGACCCTTCATTTTTGTTCACTTCGGAATGATTGTATCCCAATACTGGGAAAATCGGGCTTATGGAGTTAACAGAGGTGTTTCCACCTGGTGTCTGTGTAGGATTGAAAGGATAGGGACCCTCATAGACACGCCAACCATAGTTCCCACCCTTTGTAATAACATCAATTTCTTCATATAAATCCTGTTTAATAACAATCACACATGTCATAAAATGTTCATTCTTGGATGCCTCTTCGAGTCCTAATTGAATGCTAATTTCAAAAACAATAATCAAATGTCCCAAAGAGGATGAAGACTTATTAAGGATTTGCTCAGGACCATATGATCTTTTTCTGAGAAAATGGCCAAAAAAATGGTTTGAAATAAGTAATAGTTGTCTCATTTGTTTGCTGTCAGTGGAATCAGTCAAGGATATCCTTCAAAAATAAAAATGAAAAGCAGCTTGAAATGATGTTTTTCAACACATATTGAACATAATAGATCTTCCAAGGTAATTAAGTAGGCGTTTCTTGGCAGAAGAATCAATCATTTTATACTTAGCTTCATTTACAAGTAACAGGGCAGGTTGTACTGGGAATAGAAAGTAATTGTACCTCAGTTCTATTGTTTAAGAGTTGATTATGGATAAATATGTTTAAGAAATAACTACTCGAACAAAATTAATTCAAACCTCGCCGGTATCTCCACACGTGAAGTAGGAAGGTCTTTCTGAATCAAAACTACAGCGCCAAGGATTTCTTAATCCTAAAGCCCATATCTCTGGCTGCAAATCTGTATCTTCGCTGAATGGATTATCCTTGGGGATAGAGTAGTTTCCCCATAGACCAAGTTTATTTATGTCTGCTGCACCTGAAAATAAAAACCGGTGTAAGAAAAGAATAATTGTAAGAAAAGAATAATAACTACTTGATGCACAAACCACCCCATACAAAGCATGGCTTCAAAACCAACAAATTTCCTTCTATTGGTTTTCTTCCGTTTCCATTAACATAAATTCATAGTAAATTACATAGATGAACGACCTTTACTGCTACTCACTTGGTATGTTATCAACATTAAGCCTCATAATCTTTCCAAGCAACGACTTCTTGTTTTGTGAGAAATTGTAAGGATCACCACCACCACCACCATCTCCCATCATGAAGTATAAATACCCATCATCGGGTCCAAAGAGTATTTGCCCTCCATGTTGAGATGTAAATGGAAGGCCCATAGTAAATATTCTTCTCACTTCTGACGGTTTGGCACTCGTTGCCTGGAAAATGATAAAGATTTAGTAGAAATTTTGAGTTATCTTAGTAATCTAGCATGTTATGCACATAAAGGGCTGTACCAAGGAAGGCTGGGCTGCGGTACCATTTGCTGTATACTCTACTACAACAGTATGAAACTGGCATGGTTGGGCACCATTATCAGTACCTAGCTTTGAAGGATCACATTTGACATCTGAATTACATGCACATCTCCCTGTACACTCTGGCCACTTAACCTTATCACAATTGAATGAGGCAAAGAATCTACCATTTTGTGCAAACTTCGGATGAAATGCAATACTCATCATCCCAAATAGAGTATCATAATGAACTTCATCGGTTAGGTCTATGAAAGGATTAGATTCATCAAGTCCCAACGTTCCTCCTGAACCCTCTTCAGGAATGGTTGCCAACCAAATCTTACCTTCTTGGTTAGAGAAGAATGCACGGTTAGATCCATCAGGATGAGCATACATACTGAGGTAAGATCCATTCCCGATTTTCTCAAGGCACAAGCCATGTGGGGGGCTAGGTACTTCAGAGTTATTTACAGTGACAGGTTCACCAGCGAAACATACTGATCCAGCAGAAGATGCGCCACCAAATGCATTGCAGAAATCGGTTTTTGATTGCCATGTGTCCGTCAATTTGCTAACATTGGAATTGACTGGTAATGCTCCTTGAACTTGCAATGGTGGAGCAAAAGGAGAATTCACTATGGATACATTTTGACATGTGTCCCATACGTTTGAGCAAAAATTATTAACTTGTTGGCTAGATTGGGAAGAGTTAAGAGCAACACTGGAGTTGCAGAGTACAGGAACTGGACGGGTCGATGAATCAACTGTGTACAGCTCAGCTGAATATGGATCACACCTCTATAAACCACAATGTGAAAGAAATAAACATGCAGTAGAAAGCTTAATCAAACTGGACTTAGAATTGACATATAAAGCAACAAGAGAAGATATATAGAAGGTTAGACAGCTTTTCCCTAGCTTATTCACTACATAATATCATTTAGCCTTCCCATCTATGGCAAGAGTTACACATAGAATTCTTAACTTAAAAAAGGAATTTCCTTTTCTGTAGTTTTTAATTTACTAAAAATATTCAACACCTAACTAAAAAAGCTAGATAGATGTTTATCATAGATGGTTTTTGATTAATAACTAGACGGTATGGAATAAGCAATATTGTAACTATTTCAGGGAACAAGCTTAGGATATTGCTATATCTGTCTGCTATGTTTCTTGGGACCAGTTAGAACTTGTACTGAAACAGTTCCAACGTATAGAAAGCCTTAACTGGCCTGAAGTGGAAGAGTTTTAAATTAAGTTTTTTGATGTCTTGTTTTCGAAGCTGAATAAAATTATGCCTTCTTTGAAATGAAGAGGTGATAAAAATTAATAAATCGAGAGCCAGTAATACTAGAAGCAACTTTATGTAGACTGCATGACAAGGAAAGTTCCTCTTGATTAATTTGATATCGATTGATCTCGGTCTGTTATGCTAGATGATCAGGAAAAATATGGTTTTATGTGGGGAAGAGGGGAGAGAGAGAGTCTCAGTTGTACAGTTTTTCCTTTCTGAAAAACCATTCAAAAGCACACGTTATTTCCTAATCTTTGTTTACAAAGTTTCTTTAAAATTCTATCCGCAGCAGAGGAAATAAACAAAGAACATATGAACGCGAAATAGCTTCTCTCTGCTTCCCCAAGTCAATATTCCATACATTTCTAAAGAACAAGAATTCACAGATCAAATATGAATTTTTGGAGTAACAATTTTTGTTTGTTTGACTGAAAAAGAAGTGCAATTTTTAGTGAATATATTTATGACAAGGCGCCTGAACTTCGCCAAATATCCATGACACAAGGCTCTTCCACTTTCAGAATTTGAAACTAAATTTGAAACAAGAGTCAAAAACTATTTGGAATAGTCAACAGTTCTTAGGTAAACACGTTCTTGCAAATCAAAGATATTTCTGAAAACAGACCATATCATCATACTCCGCATATACAACATTTAACTAGAAAATAAATAAAAGGTGCAGATAATTATGATAAAAGGTAAAAACAAAGTCTCACCGCGCAAAGTATTGATTTTAAAACAGAAGCACAGGGAAGATCAGAAATATTCATTGCTTGGAATTGCTTCTGCAATTGTAAATCTTCTGTGGAATTGCAGCATGAGGTCTCATTATAAGGACAAAACGTCAATGAGGTATTCAGTCTAGAAGGTGCCCCTACATCATATTAAATCAAAAACTAACTTTATGACATGAGGAAAAAAAAAAAAAAAGAAAAAGAAAAAAAAAAGCACCACAAAATCCAACATAATCATATACATATTTCCAAAAGCAGATTAAAAAAAAAAAAAAAAAGTTAAAAGAGTTAGAAGCAAAACCCACATGAATTAGTGCACAAAGGAAGCGAATGGGAAAGACCCAAAAGCAGCAGCAAGTTACAGGAGACAACGGCAATGGCAAGAGCGCCCTCCATGAGAGACCAAGAAAGAGAGAAACACAGATATTCTTCTATGACATGGATTCCTCTACGTCTATCCCATGGGAGAGCAAATAATCAATAGTTGTTTGGATTGACTTGGAGAAATGGAAAAAGATGCTGGGCATTGAACAATGAACATTCCACCCACCCTTTTCAACTACTCTTTCACTATCTTTATCCAACTATTGGCTTCTCTGCACGTTCTCTTTCTCTCTCTTTCTGTCCCATTTCGAAAGATTATTTTATTTCAGCCATTTAAACAAACCCTCTCTCTCTCTCTCTCTCACTTAGCTCCAGAAGAAAGTTTACTTCTTTCCACTTTGCAAGTTGCAACCAGTGAAAAAGAGAGGGGAAAAAAAATAAAAATGCTTTCCATCAATTTCTTTCCTTCTCTCTCTCTCTCTCTCTCTCTCTCTAAACCCTTTGACTATATCTTCAATTCGTGAATTTTAGATCACCATTTCACCATATCTTTGATAAAAAAATGAAGACTGAGGCATCAAAATTGGACAGTTATTACAACCAGTTGACTTTGGCTTTGATTATTTGTCTAATAAATGTGATGGTTGAGACGAAGAAAAAAAAAGGCGCTTAATTTTTTTGCGCCTTTGAATATATACTTTTTGCTTGGTTTTAGATCTTGGTTGGTTTAATGTGTCTTGTGCAATCATTTATTGCTCTTTGTGGGTTGAAGCTCTCGTGAGGGTGTTCAAACCCAAGCCAACATGCCATCAAATTATCACAATTATTCAAATGTCAATGAAAGCAAGACCACTTGCATTTAGCATTAAAAATAAAGAAGCTAGAATAAAAGGATTTCCCAATGGAAACATGACACCAACGATAGAGGAAACCAAACAAATACATCACGCGCCAAAACATAGTTGCATCCAATAAACAGAGGTGTTCTAGATAAAAAAGAAAAAATATGGGTTATCACATGCTTTGTCATTGATGTATGATAATGTTTTCTGGCAAATAATACTAAAAAAGAAGTGGGTCAATGTCTGTTGGCATTATTTTAGTAAGAAAAGTAGCAGTAATTGTGGAATGTGTAGGACAAATGAAAGAACAGTGGAAAAAATCTTCTTGGTTTGATATGTTTGTCTCAAAGCTACTTTCTCGAAGCATAGAAAATGAAAGAATGCCCTTTTATATATATATATATATATATATTCTGTTTCATCTCAGCCATCCAAAAGGAAAATAAATAAATAATCAAGAGGAAATTACCCAGTGAAATTGGGTCTTCAATAGAAAAACTCGTTGCCTTCTTGTTTACCTGCTCCTTACTGTATGCAGCTGAAAGTAAAATTCTGTGATGTTTGTCAATCACACCCTATTAATTTTCTGTCTTTTCAATATATTCCTGTCTTAGATTGCCTTTCAAAGATACCTGATTTCATCGTTTGGTGAAAAGTTTGGTCTGCCCTTTAAAACGAAGAAGACTGGTCCATACTTTGGGTTTTATTTTTCATTTTTATTTATTTATTTTGCTTCAAACTTTGGGTTTTATTTTATTAATGAATTCAGAAGACTAAGAATTACACTATTATGTCTTCCAAATTCAATCTATTGTAAGGACGACAACAAGAAAGAAGAATAGAATTGTATGATTTTTACTTTGTTTTAGTAACAAAAAGAAGTTTCTTTTTTTAACTAATTGTCACATTTAATGGATGTGATAGATTTTCCTTCAAGAAAAAAGAAAAAAGAAAAAAAAAAAAAGACTGTTCTACATTGGATAACTAAGATACAATAGCTCCATTCAATAGGAAAAGCTAAAATGGGGCCATCTTGCCTACTTCTTACCCTTCACTATTTAAATATATATATATATATATATATATATATATATATTTAAAAATAAAAAATAAAAGTGATAACATTGATTGTAAATTTGTGTAGATCAACTATTGGCTGTCCATGGTTTATTAACAAATCTTTTGACCATCTCCAACGCTTGACTTCACATGCAATAATTCATGTCATGATTTTCCCTTGTTCGTGAGCATTGATTAACAACTATAAGATTGTTTTTCTTATTATCTTCTTGGTACATGAAAACCTTATAAAATGTTGCTTAATTAGATTTTCTTTTCTTCCAAACAGGGTTGCTTTTAGAATTATCAAAGGAAATAGCAGTGGAGTGAAATAGTAAATGGTAGTCGAGTGAGCAGGTCGATCTTTTGCAAGTTGAAGTCACCATACGATCAAGCTAATGGTAAAGTGAAACCCAAAACATCTAACTTTTCTTATTATACCAATTCATTAAAAAAAAAAAAAAAAAAACAAACTTTTCTTACCCAAAAAAAGGGGTAAGCTATTACCTAAAAATAAAAATAAAAAATAATAGTAATAATAATTAAAAATAAACAAATAAATAAAAAGGTAAGCTTTAAAAACTTCTATTTCTTCGGCAGTTAAATATGCTTTTGACTTCATCACATGATGATGATGCATACATTAGAAAATGAAAATAAGGAAAGAAAAGAAAAGAAAAGCTTCTGCCATGGATAGTTGAGCTTCTCTGTAAGAAAAATAAATAAAAAAGTTTCAATATATCCTGTCATTTTTAAACCGCTTTATTGAGCAGAACGATGGCAGGCTCCAAAAACAGTGCTTGCAATACAAATGCAGGTGTTATAATTTCTTAGAACACTTCACATGCTCTCTTCATTCTTTTAAGCTATTCAAATAGTCCTAACAAACTCATACTTAAAAATGAATATTGGTATTGGAGAAGTACCTATTTATAGCTTTCTGTGATCCAGTAAAAATATATTATATTAACAAAATGAAATGGGATACAAGCGACTAATCAGGTAAGAATATACAAAAATTCGTAAAAGAAAATTGGTAATCACCCCCATTTCTGGTTGAACTACATAGATCACAACTCCAAAAGATCTCTAGCTACGAGTCCTAGATATGCTTGCTACTGTAGTTAATATCAGAAACATTCTGCGCTTGAAATTGTTTCTTGAATTTCAAACCATCAGTGAGATTGAAACAGATATGCTTTCACTTTAGCAAACAGAAACTTCAAAGAGGTCTTCTGCTGATGAGGCTCATTGTATGGTTGGAAATCCAACAGCTTTTTCTAAGCATGAAAACAAAGCATTGAAAAAGAAATTGAAACACATCAGCTTGAAAGGCTATGTGAAACCAAATGCACAATCACACACATAGATGCACAAACTAACAAAGAGAGAACCTCAGAAAAAAACTTGAATTCCCACTGAAGGCTAATAATGAAAACTAATTGAGGAATTAAGGTGAAGAACCGTTGTTCTTGTACTCGAAAAAGTGTTAAAAAAAAAAAAAAGAAAAGAAAAAGAAAAGAAAAAACTACGTGTATCTGCTCCTACTCAAAATGGATAATAGACAATCAAATATCATATTCTTATGCATCTAACTGACAATAGAAGATAATAGACCAACTTCACTTGCAGATCATCTCTTTGCCCCTTTTAACAAATATATTACCGTGTTAATGATTTTCATGTCTGCAAAGATTTCTTTATCATGAAATTTGTTAAATCATATTGAAGAAGGTTTGATAGCAAGAACAATTGTGATAAGATTATTATGTTGTTTATGCAGCCATATGTAATAGAGTTCACTAATATATTGATGAGAAAATACATACTACAACAACTGCGTCTACCTTTCTGCGATTGGAAAGAGATTTACTTCTTCCTTGTCTGACAATCAGATTACTACTTCCTTGTCTGACAATCAGAATGCAAAGAGCCTTTCTGTAACTTCATTTATGTAGATTCATCAGGCCTAGACTTGTACATTTCCATGTCCTGCATACAATATCAAAATATTGATAAAGTTTTCAAAATATATATAATTTTGAGGAATAAAAAGGATCAGGAGCTGATTAATTTGTGTAAACAAACAAGCAAACAATTATAAATTACCTTGAATTGATCTTCAACACAAGTGCAACGTCAGTATGGGTGAGAGGTGTGGAATGCAACTTGGGACAATCCCGGATAACTAACTTAGAAAGACAATTGGGAAATGAAGGCAGCATTTGATTGTCTGCATCTCTCCACCATCCCTTCAGATTAGGCAAATTTTCAAGGTAGACTACTTTCAGGGATGTCAATGATGATGTTGATGACAGGAAGTTGTTATCATCATTATTAAAAATATACTCCACAGCAAGTAACCGTTTTAATTCCAATACCTTAAGAGAAGGTAACTGGTATAATGGTGGTAAATGCTGGCATTTTTTACATCCCTCCAAGGTAAATCTGACCAGATTTGTAAGTGATGGAATCCAGCTTGAAAACCTCGAACCATGATAGCCAAGTAAAGTTAATTCTTCAAGATTTGGGTGTGGTTGCAGGTCTTCTAGTGTCATTTCATAACCAACAACATCTGTTGCATCAGCACAATCGTACCAATCAAACTCTAAGTATTGAATGTGCTGTTTGTCCTTCAAATTTGCAGCCTTGGATTCCATCCTGGGTTTCAAATTACTAATGCACAAGTCTCCTCTTAAGTTGTTTAGTGTCTTTAGTTCCTCTAGCTCACCAATATGCCTAGAGACATTATCGCTCAACACAAATTTTGATAATGTTCGGAGATCAGTAAGCTTCCCAAGTCCATGAGGCATATGTTCCAAAGCAATGCAACCCTCAATCTCAAGCTTTCTGAGGTTGATTAGTTTCTTAGTGTCTCTAGGCAACTCTTTGAGACTACAACAACGTAAGAGTTTCAATGTCTGCAGATTATAGAGTTCGGTGATAGAATTGGGCAACGCCTTGATCTCTCCATTATCAGAAAGATCAAGATACCTCAAGTGCCTCAACTTACCAATGGAATCTGACACTTCTTTAAGATCTAAAAAATGAAGATCCAATGTACGTAAGAACTTGAAATGGATAACAGCCTTATGATAAATTTTCTCATCCAGATTTACAACACCTTCTGGCGATGCTTGATTAGGCAAAAGAATTGTTCTAATCCTTTTTGCTTGATTTAACAGAGTTGAAATTCTCTGTGGTGAATCTATATTACAATCAAATGACACATGACGCATTCCTTCATCAATATTTGTGTGACTTAAACTTAACATGGTACACTCTGAACCTGCTACTGATATTGCAAGATCATGCATGAGATCATGCATTTTGCACGTTGTTACATTGTCAAACTCATCTTTTTCTACTTCTTGAAAGAAGGATCTCCAAAGTAGATCCATAAAATACTCATAACCTATGTCTTCTGGACATTGACTTGAATCTTTTAGCTTAATAAACCCTTGTGCCATCCAAAGATTTATCAATGTTTGCACATCAATCTTATGATATTTTGGAAATAATCTACAATAGGCAAAACAATGTTTCAAATGTGATGGAAGATGATCATAACTCAATTTCAGAGTCGGCAAAATACCGCCATCTTCCTCTTGAGAAATTTCGAAAAGCTCCTTCTTACTGAAGGAAGGCCATTCTGTTTTTGGATTTTTGAAGTATAACATGCTTCCTATTGTTCTTATGGCAAGAGGAATTCCACGGCAAATTTTCACAATCTCCATTCCAGTTTTAACAATGTTGGAGTTTTTTGTCTCTTCCTTCCCTTCCTTAAAAGCCATCTTTTCAAATAGGGACCAAGAGTTTTCTTCATCTAGAATCCCTAATTGAAATGGCTGCACTGTGCTAATAATCTCTGCAACCATTTTACTACGGGTAGTAATTAGGATTCTACTTCCTTTTTCACTATGTGCCAACAAATTTTTTAAACTTAACCATTTTTTACGGTTTTCATTCCATACATCATCAAGTACAAGGAGGTATTGTTTTCCAAACAGTACTCTCCCAAGGAGATATTGCAACTGATCCATTTCAAGATTATTCGGGCTCTCATTTGTTGCAGACTTAATGATATTTTCAACAATTATCTTCAAATCAAAGACATCTGAGACACAGACCCACATTTTTAGCTCAAAATGTTGTTGCACTTTCTCATCATTGAAAACAAGTTGGGCAAGTGCAGTTTTCCCTAATCCACCTATGCCAACAATGGAAATGATAGACAAAGTCTCATCAACTTTGTCATCCAGCAAGCTTTCTACAATTGCTATTCTATCTTTTTCCCTCCCAATAACTTGTTCCTCGGGTACAAACGAATGTGTTTGTTCCCTCACTCTACTAACAACTCTAGTCTCTTCACGCCGCTCCTCCAAACAAAAGTCTTTCCTATTAGCCGCAATCCCAGCTAGTTTCTTCCTAACATCTTTCATTTTGTGAACCATTTTCAACCTAAAAGCAAGTTGTTTCAAGGTTGAAAAGAAAGTGCATACCTGCTGGGAAAATTCATTTCCAGGCATCACTCTTCGTCTCAAAGCTTCGGTTAATAAACGATCCAGCAAGTCATCAGCATCATAAACTGCAAATCGAAGCCTCTTGAGCCAATTTTTGACTTGATTGCTATGAACCCGCTGCTCCTCTGCATCAAGAAGTACAGCTTTGACTGCTGATACAATGTTTTCGAGTTCTTCAAGCTCGTTACTAAAACCCCATAACAATCCGATCTCTTGCACTGCAGCAGAAGCCAAGTTGTCAATGATCGCCTCCACAACGCCGGAAAAGATTGCTTCTGCCATAAGTTTCTCAGGTGGTAAAAAGACAAAAGCTAAAGGTTTAGAATACTGTAAAGAGAAGATTATGTTTCTGTGAACCAGAAGAGACTACTACTCTCAATATTTATAAGCTAGACGACTCAAGTGTTATGGGTGCTTCCTGGAATTTATGCCTTTCTGTCATGTAGTTTCACTATGGTTTCCTTTCTCTGTTTTCTGTGCACTGTTGTGTGGAAATTTTTTTATTCACTGACTAGACCAAAGGTGATAAGATTGATGCTCTCACAGAAATTTGGCCAATAGAATATTGATATGTGGCAACTTTAGTCCCAGGTTGTAACAATAAGAGACTCTCCAAAATTGTTTGAAAATAAAAAAAATTCTCTTTCTTTTTTATTTTTTATTTATGATATATTTATAAATCTGATAGTGTCGTTTATTTATTTATTTGTCTATTTTGGAAACCATGGTGTTTCTTCACATTATTCAAGGAGGAGAAAGGAAAAAAAAAAAAAAAAAAGAAAGAAAAAAAAAGAAAAAAGAAAAAAGAACACAGATTAATCAAGAAAGGAATAAGTAAAGTGAAGTTCAATTTTCTACTACAAATTCCTTTTTCAGAAATTCCATAGTTAAAGGGATGGAATAAGAACCAAGCGGGTGGCTTCTTTTGCTTTCCAGTCGAAAGTAAAAGTTTAGTCATAGACCCAATATTCTTCAGCTTTTTTGAAGCACCTTGACACCTTTTGATGCGTCCACACTGGAAACCATGCCAGTCGCGAGATCTACTCTGTTGTTGATGACTCATGAACCACTCCACTTTATGCTGTCGATGACTCATTTATTCTTAAAGTGGCCCAAATCATGCAGGAAAAAAATCATGGATTTTGTGTTCATCAAAATAAGAACGTCATTACCAAATTAATCCTGGAATCTTTAAAAAAAATTTATCTACCATTTAAGAATACTGTTATTTATCACAATCGGTGATAATGAGACTTATAGTAATAAATTGGTTTCATTCAATTTCTTTTTTGACTTTTTAAAACTGAAAAAATATATAGAAAAACAAACTCATAGGGATATCCAACTAAATAGCCACCTAGATATGTAGGACTTGTTAGAGATCGTGGTGACAACACATTTTTCATTATTTGATCCCACTAGCGAGTCCAATTTATTTTCCAAAAAACAAGACTTACACATTAGTTTCTACATATAAAAAATCTGGTAAAGGAAACGGCTGACTAACCAATATTTCTGAAGAAATAATCAAACATGATGCTTCAAAAGTTCTTTGAGACATAAAGAACGAGTAAAATAAGGAAAGTCTCTTTAAATATGGTACACTTTCAATATGTTAAACGTATCTCAAGAGCAATAGCCCAAAGTACACCTTATCTCAATAAATTGAGATTTTTTGAGATAGTTTAAAATTTTTGGCTATATCAACTGAAGCACCATCCATATGGGAGATGTTTCCCAACGATATAGCCAGAAGAAACCTAAGGCATTGACAACAATAAGTATCTCTGTTTAATGCCTGTTCCACTTCAAGAATGAACATTTTTGTTCCCTTCAAAATGCAGACCATCCTTTTACCTTGTTGTTGTCTCCCCCACCAGCAACTAATTCTCACCACCAAGTGCACCAAGGGCTTTCATGTCCTCCAGGAATGCCATGTATGAGTCATCAATGCTTTGTCCCTTTGGTGCTGATGATGAGTAAACTGGTTCTGGGTTTGCAATAGGAGGTGCTGGCTTGGAGGCTATCACTGTGGTTGGGGTTGATGGTTTAGGCTTCGCTTTCGGCGCAGCCATCTCTCGTCTTACACGAACAGATGCAGGAACCTAAATCCAGGTATAGTAAAACAGCTTGAGTCATGCATGGTAATGCTCAACGAGTTAACAAACAGATCTTGCAGCAATACCAACAATTAAAATTCACAACCATTTCCGTGAGTTACAATACTAAAGATGAGAATTACCAAAAGTTAACTACCCTCACTCACAGGTTAGCAAAAATGCAACAAGAAAATGTGACACCGAAATCTAAATTATAGTTTTCATCAGAGAGAATTAAATTATGATAATCCGAAGAAAGCAACATAAACTACCAGAAAGAGTCATATGAATGAAAATGTACAAGGAGCAAAATAGTGCTCTCAAACAACCCTGGGATTTATTACCTACCATTTCCCCATCAATTCCTTAAGCAACTAGTAGAAGACAATCAACTTACCATGGCCGTAAGTTCTGGAGTGTGCTGAGCTAGTGGTCTCTTAACAACGGTAGATGCTGCAGATTTAATATATGATGGCTTCTGAGGGGCAGAAGGCCTGTTTGCAGCAAGATCTTCATCCTGAAAGGAAGGAGGAGGACCAGGTGGAAGAGGTGGTCTCATCATTGGTGGAGGTCCAGGAGGGGGACCATATGGCGGCCTAGGCATTAGAGGAACCATCATTCCAGGGGGATTTGGTCGGGTTGGAAGTCCAGGAGTTGACAATGGTGGCCTCATATCTGGTGGGGGAGGGGGTGGAGGAAAACGTGATATTCCAGGGGGTAACACATCAGGCTGTAAGGTAGGGATTGGAGAGGGTCCAGGCACTGAAAGCTGTTGCCTAGGCGGAGGTGGTGGTGGAATTTTAGGAAAATCCTTGGTTATTGAAGTATTATTGCTTTCAGCATCAGATGCTGCACCTTCAGACTGGTTACTTACTGATTTGGGAGGCATCCCAGGTGGGGGAGGAGGTGGGGGCAGTACCACAGGCGCCTACAAGAGAGAGAAAGAGAGATAGATTTTATTTCATATTAGCTGCAATAAACTAAAAATATAAAATATGTTCATTTAAGATATTACAACCCACATAAGCCTTTCTCTGGCTTAACAACCACCTATCTATTTCTTTTTCCATTGCCTTTCAAAACTTCACACGAATGCACCTAGATCTCAGGTATCTCATTCATAATATATGTTTAATGTAATTGCCAATTTTTATTCCCTTCAACACACATCTCAAAAAGGTGAATAAGGACTTACCTGAGTAGGCTCCTCAGATGTAGGTTCCTCAGACAATGAAGTTTGATTTCTGTCCCTCTCAATACCACCAGTACCAGGTGGAGGTGGCTGCATTGACTGTTGAAGAGGTGGAGGAGGGGGAAGCGGAGGGTGACTTGCAGCCTGGTCTTTAGGTGGGGGTCCAGGAGGTGGAGGTGGAGGTGGCAAAGGTGGCGGAGGCAATGATATCATGGAGTTTGTTGCTGCAGCATTAGGTGGCAATGGAGGTGGAGGAGGTAAAGGCAAAGATGCAGGTATAATTGAGCCGTCACTAGAGCCATCAAAACCAGCATCTGGCAGAGGAGGAGGAGGTGGGGGTGGAGGTATAGCCAAAGCAACATCATCCATCTCTGTTATTGAGGATGATGCAGCACTGCTTGATGAAGCAGCTGACAAAGGAATTCTAGGCCCTGTAAGATCACAGTCAAGAGCAGAATATATGTGTGTGAGAGAGAGAGAGAGAGAGAGAGAGAGAGAGAGAGAGACCAAACCAGCATCACTGGGTCACAAACGGGTTGCAAGAAACCAAACTAAGAAAAGCAAAAACACACCTATTGATGATTTAAACATTGGAGGTTTTCCAGGTGGCGGAGCCCCAGTAGGATTTAGGGTTGGGTGAAAGTATACAGAGTCCTGCAACAAAAATAAGAAATGTGGGTTCACAAATAAACAAAATAGTAATTAAAGTAACATTCAAAAGCCATGCATATCTTACTTCAGGCTTTGGGTGTTTAACTCTTTCTTCTTCTTCTGCAGATGTTCGTCTTCGAGGTGGTCCCAAATGGCTGAGCACAAAACAAACTATAGTTTGAAGATCAAAACAAAATAGGAATTAAATTTAGAGCTGTTTAACAACTGTCACAATGAGAATGGGAAGACTGAATTTTCACCTGAACATAACAGGGGCCTCACCCTTCTCCCGCATTTTCTCTTCATATTCCTATACAAGAGAGTGAATAAGATTGATAATCGCAAGTAAAAAACTGACACTGAAATTGCAAGAAAAATGAATCCATTTGGGATTAACAAATTGTAAACCACATATGACCTGGAACATATAGATTTTATAAAAAAAGACTTGCTTTAAACAATACCAACCATTTATCCAAGAGTCGAGGAGGCATCCTGAAAATATTCTAGGAATAGTGGCTGCTAATCATATAAAATCAATGATGTGATTGTCTTTGAGAGGGAAAGAGAGAGAGAGTGGAAGAACAAATATATTAAATGCACAAGCACACACCACTGGTGTTACCCAGATCTTCTAGATGATAATTAGATTACCATAGCAATCTAAAAATCTAGATGCATTAGAGACATCAATATTAAAACTGGAGAGAACGCAAGGGGTGTTAAAGAAAATGATCCTGTAGCAATTACCTTCCTCTTCTTTAATACAAGGTTAAGTGTGTCCTCCAGCTGTCTCTTCTTGTGTTTTCTTGCTTTATCTAGAGCACCATCAGCCTCTGCTCCAATGAAAAAATACACACATGCATGAATATAAAAGCTAGAAATTAAAAACGAAAAATAAGCCCAACATGCCACAAGGTAAAGTGAATATGGATATAAAGTGAACAAGAACCATTTCTCATAGCTTATTGAATGAATCACATGAAAAATAAGGAATTGTTTCACAAGAAAACAAAGATATTTCTACTAGATTCAAAACTATAGCAGAATTAAACATTGTCTCTACGTGACATGACAAGTAGAATAAAAGGGCAATATGTGTTCCAAACACCCAGAATGCACAATGGAGAGTAGATTGAAAAATATATTAAGAAATCATGACCAAGTTTTCCACTTTAAATAGTGTACCATACCATATGCCAAAAACTGGCAGCTACCATCCATTAGAGATCTGCAAGTATTCTTCAACTTTCTTCTAAAGCTTAAAATGTCACAATCCAAACAAAAATCTTGCAGTTTTCACATCTAAGAGAATCATGAACTTTAAAATACTTGAAATAGAAATGAAAAACCAAATAAAATAAGAAAGAAAGAAATACGGGGAAATCCTCCCACATAAGGAAAAAGAAAAGAGAAACTAAAACCACAAAGAATAAGCCTTTTTAAAACAAAAAGAATAAGCAAAATTCTTCCTCAACCACTAAAATTCATTCTATTTCTGTATGCCTCTATGTTTTAAGAGCCAATTCTCATTATGATGACAAGAAAAGAGATATGATATGATGTTTATAGCCAAAAGAAGCAGCTTGGAGATCGACGAAAATGATTTAACAGTAATTATTTAAGAAATGTCTACCATGTTGTTTACTTACTCATCATATTCAACTTATCAATCTGCTCTCTCAGCGTCTCAGGATCCTTCTTCAAGATCCCCACCTCCCTCACCTTTTTCCTTTCTTTCTTATTCTGTTTGGCATATATAACACAAAATCAGAAGGATAAACATTAAACCATGAAACAAACCCATCAAGGATATATAGAAAGTTACAGACATAGAATTTACTTTTATATATCATGAAAAAGCAATAATGTGCTTTCTATACAATCTAAGTAAAAATGTGACTAACTAGAATTAGAAGTCAACCATTCAAAAAAAAAAAAAAAAAAAAAAAAAAAAAAAGAAAAAGAAAAAGAATACAAAATCAGTGAAATTATATCAATGCCAGATGAAAATAAACCATGCCCTCCATTGTAAACCACAAAGAAACAAACAAGTACTCACCAAATTTTAATTCTGAAAGGTTTGGATGTCAAGACACTATTTGCCCATTATTTAGTCACATTAAATGGAGTATGCAAATTCTTAAGAAGAGAGACAGGGTTGGGGGAGGGGTGGGTGCGGGTTGTGGAAGGTAAAAGCACGTAAGAGTTTACACCTTTTACCTATGTGACTTTCCATAACTAGAAAATTCCCACGCATCGGTCATACAGAGATATGGTAAAGCTTTAGAAAACTAATAACCAAGTAAGAGTGCAATGAAAGCTGAAAATACTTAAAAGACTTTGAAAGCTGACAAAATGTAGGGGGGAAAACACTATTCATCCTTTACCCCCAAAAATAAAAAAATAAAAAAAAAACTCCGCCGTATACGATGATACAGTATAGCTACATTCACTAATTTGCAGGAAAAAATTAAAAACTTTTTCTTCCAAATTCAAGCAACACTAAAGAATATATATTGGGTGTTTTCACTATCATATAAATTTTCTGATTAAGTTTCCGTTTTTTCATTTTCTCGGCAGCCAAACGCAATGTAAACAAAAATAAATTAAATTAAATATTAAACAGTATGAGCATCAAATTGGGGCATTAGCGGGGCCAAATCACAGAAATCGATTGGGAAAAAAGAAATTAAAAAGAAATTAAAAAAAAAAGAAAAAAAAACTAGGAATTGAAGATTGAGAGAAACAAAACGCGGTCGTATTAAAAGAAGAAGTAGATGAAAGAATAATACCCTCTTCAATTCTTTCTTTCTGAGCTCCTTTCGATAGGCATCCGTAGGATTCATCACCTTCCCTCCTTTGGTCGTCTTCATTGTTACCCCTCTCTATCTCTCTCTCTCTCTCTCTCTCTCTCACAGTCGCTGCTTTTTTTTTTTTTTCTTTTAAAGAATTTTCTCGGATTTTCTTTCTCGTAAAATAGCTGAGAAACTCCGGCTGCAGAAACCCACACCTCGTTGATGAAAAAAAATTGAAGAAACTCTTTCCTCTATCGATCTAATTTTTTTATTTTTTTGGGTTTCCTGTGGATGTTATTTATATTATTGAATACGAAATTACGTATTTATCCTCACCGTGTTTTAAAAATTAAAATAATATTGCGTCTAGGCCGCTCTACTAGTAACCTATGGATAATATGTTACTTTTGGGCTATTTGTGGGCTTTTGTTGCCCCGTCGAATACACAGCCTAGCCCTGAAAATACTGGGCCCAATCTCTCTCATGGCCTTCTGAGTTCTAAAGTTCTAACATTTTTTTTTTTTTTTTTCAAGTAGTACTTTTACTGGTTGGATTACAGAGATTTTGGACTTTATTTTTTATGTTTTCTGTTCCAAAAAATATGTATATATTTTAGTGAAGTTACTTCTATTACAACAATTAATATAATAAGGGTAAGTTGCAAAAACCAACACATAAAAACATCATGTGTCTATATAAATAATAAAACTTTTGGTTAAAGCAAACAATTTTGTCAATTATTTAGATTGGATTGCGGCTAAATGGTAGTCTTGTTTTGCAAAATATGGTTGGAAAGATCTTAGATCAAGGGATTTTTTTTTTTGTTTCCCGACAATAGAGCAATGTTTCCGTAGATATTTGAGGTGCATAATTTGATAGTATATTTGAGGTGTTTCCTAAAAAATGCATTTACAGATGTTGGAATTAGATTTCTAATCATTAGCATCCTATTATTTTTTCTAGATACAAATATTATATATATATATATATATATATATGATAATTCTATAATACGGATGTTATATTTCTTTATCGTGCAAACATCTTTAAATTGTTGTCTTTGTATAATAATATTGACTATAACTTTTTAAAAAACTATCATATTTTTAGAAATCAATATGATAAAAAGATATGAACATCCGCACCATGAAAAAATTATATATATATATATATATATATATATATGTATTATATAGGAAAATTTACAATATCAATACCTGTATTTAAAAAGCAAATTTGTTATGAGATTACATTTAATCATCACTTTTGAAATAAATGTAATCCCATAAAAATTACATGATATGCAAATGATAGAAAATATTATACATATATATATATATATATATATTAGTTTTTTTCATGCAACGGGAAATTATCTTCAAGCTTCTTTGGCTGGTCATTATGCCAAAGGCTAATTAATACATTTTCTGTTTTGAAATTGAATATGTATAATAAATCTAAGATATTACTTGTTTTTTGGATTATTCTTGAACATAAATTATATTACGATTAACTCATGCAATTAATCTATATATATATATATATATGTATAACATAAATACATATATATATATATATATTACAGTCAACAAATTATAAATATTAAATGAAGAATATCATATCCCAAACCCGTTTCCCAAAATAAAAAATAAAATAAAAAAGCATATAACCAATCAGTAAACACATTGATAACTGGAATTGGAAAAATCCATATCACCATTTTGTAGCAAATTCATTTTTGTTGATACCTATTAGCAATTACTCTTGGAAGTTCCATTTTCACTGTCTGTATTATAGGCGCTAAAAAGCTTGAAATTGAAGAAGAGAAACCATTTAGAATGGCTGCTACACTACAAAAGCTCAAAATCAAACATTGTATGGGCCTTCTTCAATTGTATATCAGTACCTACCTTATTTTATCAAACCATACGCAAAATCAGGTTCAATTTTTCCAATCCCCTAACTAGTAAGTTGGAGTGAGAAAATCCATACATTGTCCACCTCATTTTGTTTCATTGGGCATGAAAAACACACATATAAGTGGAATTTGAAGGAAGCTTTAGCACATAAAGCAGCCGGGAAAAAAAAAAAAAAGAAAAAAAAAAGGTACAGAACGAAAAAATAATGGAGGGTGGGCTTGGCCTCTTTTATCTTTATTTTTGGATTTTTTAGTAGTTAATTTGGTTTTGCATTTTATCCATGGAAATTACGAGAGAGAAGAAGATAGAGGAAGAGTATTGGAATTGCACAATTATTTACCTACCCTAGGTCTGTTAAAACTAACCGAAGGAACTACCGGTTGTCAAATAATTGAGCATTACTGAAACCTAAGAGAGCTAATTTGTAACACCCCGTCTCGAAGTACATTGGAAATTTCTAAAATTTGACCAAGGTTGATCGGGTTTGATCGTCGTGGATTGAGAAATGATCAAATGTTGACTTTTTGCTCCTGATGGAATTTCAAATTGACCAAGGTGCCGTTAAAAGTACACATTTTCACGAGTCCATAGACTTGTAACACGTTGAAAACGGAGCTACAGATTAAAAGTTATGAGCAAAACAAGTTGAGGTCCAAACTGTCCAAGGGGTGCCGGAGTTGACTTTTTGTTCATGCAAAGTTGAGCTTTGACTCATGCATGGTTGTGAAGTACTCGTCGATACGAGTTCATAAACTAGCGGTATGTCCGATTTGGACATGTGGTTTGAAAGTTATGGATATGCAAAATTTTCCGAATACCGTAATATTTTAATATATTTTGACTTGAGTGAACAGTATATGGCACGTGTCGTTATTTCAACCAATCTCATGAGTAAACAGTGTCACCCATGGGTGGCTTTTATTTTGGCCAAAACACATGAGCCGAGGGGAAGAGAGAGAAAGAGGGGAAGGGAGAGAGAGAGAGAGGGAGAGAGAAGCCACCACCACCGGCCACCATCGTTGACCACCGTCCAATCACTTTTAAGCCACACGCGCCACCCTAGTTTGAAACCCACTTGAAAACCGGCCGGCCAACCAAAAATCATGGCCAGATCGCCGGCGATGTGCCTGGATTGGGGCATTTTTCGGCGAGTGGTCGATTTCCTTCTCTCGCCGATATCTCCCAAACTAGACCTCCGTTTGCTTCACCGCCGGTCACATTAAGTTACCCATCAGCAGATCTACCACTTCACCAAGTTTCACTGCCAGTGGCCACCGGACGTGCTGCCTACGGTGGCGGATTTCGGTGACCACGGCAGCTCACCGAAAAACCCAATTCCGGTGAGTTTCCGATCACCCCACCTATCCTTCCCCACTAATTTGACCTCCCTAAACCCAAATCCGAAGTTGCTTTCCTCCAATTCGTGACAGATTGAGAGAATCGATGACTTGAATTCAGAGAGCTTTTTGACGAGATCCCGGCCACCACGGGTCCGATCTTTGGGATGTAAGCCTCAATCCGCGATCTCTTTTCATAAGCTTCGTTTCGGTATATTACTCACAAATTTTGGTTAATGTTTGTGTTAAACCCCCAGTACCGGGTATTATTTATCTGAATAAAATATTAATTTATTTGAGTTATGTAATATTGTTGTTCTAGGAGCATTTGTGCGTTATGTAATTGATCCCATAGAGGATCTTGGGTTAATTGCGTGCTCGAGGTGAGTGACCCACCTTCAAATTAATTTCTAGAATAAAATTTGTGAATATTTTGTATTAATTGAATATTTGAAATTGATATTCTATGTGATAAATATCTAGAAGATTTATATTTGGAAATTTGATGCTCAATTGAGTGAATCAAAATATTTATATATTAAGAAATATTTTGATTTAAAGAATTTTATGAAATTGAAATTATTAATTATTAAATTAATTTGTTGGAATATTTCATAATTGAATATTTCAAAAATATGTTTATGTGTTCGATATTATGAGAATTTCTATCTAGAATTGTATTGCCAATTTATAATGTTTTTAATATACGTGTTGTTGCGAAAAATGTATTTGGGATTTTAAAGAAATTATGGTTTAAGGTTTTTAATTAATTATTGTTGAGTTTGATGTTGATTTTATAATGCATAACAAATGCGTTTACATTATTTTGAGAATATATGAATTTCATATGATTTTAATAATATTTTTGGGCATGATTCGATTTTAAATATTTTAAGAAAAATATTTGTTTAAGTTTGATGCTTTCAAATTATATAATTATGCCCTTGAAATATTATTAGATTGATTTTATGATTCGGGAAAAGTTATTTGTATATTATTATTGATGGTTTTACGTTGGAGATATTAAAGAAAAAATGTGGGATTGTGAATTTGAAAAATGGTGTGATTCCTAGGGTGAATTTTGGAAAAATTATTTTTTATTTAATATTATGGTTATTTATTTTAGACGCACTCATACAGTACTGGTGTTCTGTACTGTGTATGTGGATCAGCGTGCAAGTTATAATGTCTCCCGTGAGTTGCCATCGGACCGAGGGTAGGCAAGTTTGATATTGGCCATAAGCCGCCCCCCTCCATGGTCGGGTTGACGGTTTAAGCAGCTGCGCGGTCGGGACGCCGAAGCTACCGTCTGCAAGTTTTTCTCTTTAACCTCTCGTTGGACGGTGCTCGGGATGTTGGGTATCGTAGGACATCACTGGTATATAATGTGGTGCGTCAAGTATTATTTTTCTGATATAAATTTCAAATCCTAAAGTTTTAAAGCCGCATTTAAATTAAATGTATTTAATTTATTTTATCACCTATTTCCAATTAGTATTTTCTAAAATGTATTTATTCATATTTTAAGTCACTTATTTTAAATTAATGTTTTTAAAATGCATCTTGCCATAAAATATTATATAGATTGGTTGAATATTTCAAAATGAATATTATAGTATTTTTCTACCACTTATTTTACATGATTGTTTGTAATTATTTAAATTATATTTTTGATTTGTTTATTTTGATTTATCAAATCAAATTTTATGAATTATATATTGAATTTCACTTTTATGTTATATTTCTTTAATGGAAGTACTCTAAATTTATTTTATTATATTTTATTCGTAATTTGATTATTTAACTTTTTATTAAATTAATTATTCCTTGACTTTTGGGGCATAAAAGATTGGATTTTGCGAAAATGTTTTAAAAAAAAAACTTTCCCAATTGAGTGAATCTTGAGGGTTTTGAGGGAAAATATTATTTTTAACTATCTATTATTTATTTACTTATTTCTTATTAATCAATTAACTAAGTTATTTACTCTTTTATTATTTTTATTATTGTATAGTAGATTGGGTTACTCATTGAGATGATTAGCATCTCATGTTGTTAAATTCTATTCCCTTAGGCCCAGGTTGGGAGACGTTGATTGTCCGGGGTGAGCCCAATGTCTCAGTTCTTTGCCGAAAGTCCAATAAGCATTTCCTCCCTTTTTCCTCTCCATCTTGCATTGCTTCATCTGTCATTGTATTAATTTCATATTTATTTGTATAATGCTCTGTATACGGATTAAACAGATATTTGTTTAATTGCTTACTGATTCCGTGTTATTATTTTGGAGTGCTGTAAATTTGTGGAAACAAATTGTAGTAAGGTGGGAGGAATAAAGGGATGTTTCTAGAAGTTTTTTTTTTTCATGCAGGAAAATTTTGTGGTAAGTCCAACCCTTAGAGGAGGTTCTGCCGGATTTTTCATTGGAGGGTCCGGTAGGATTTTCCTGGGATCATGATTTTTTTAGGGTTCCGGTGATAAATTTTGGACGGGTCCTGACATAAATCATATATTATCAAGCCTCAAAGGTGTGGATTATTACCCAAAAATAAAGAAAAAAGAAAAAAAAAAAAACCTCAAAGGGTGTGGATAATAATTAACCTTATCTACAATATTCCATCCTTGAGTGCATATTTTGGTAACAGGTTTGAGGTATTTTCTCCAAAATGAATAGGATTTCCAAGCATTAGCATCCTAGTTCCTAAAGACCTACTATACTATATGCAAATATATGTATATATTTTGATAACAGGTTTGAGGTATTTTCTCCAAAATGAATATGATTTCCAAGCATTAGCATCCTAGTTCCTAAAGACCTACTATACTATATGCGCCAGGAATTATGTTCTAGCTTCTTTGGCTAGTGATATGATGCCAAAGGCTAATATATTTTCAGGAAAGAAAAAAATTTGAAGGACTAGAAATCAGGAAAAGGGCTCGGGATTTATTTTAAGCATGTATTTATATTACATATACTGTTATATATATATATATATACTTATACAAACTCTAGATGTCCATGGTATATGAGTAAAGGTTGAGATTAGGCAGAGCATATGCAAAGCTCAAGTTTGGGAAGACAGAAACAGTATATAAACATTTTGAGCAATTCTGGTAGAACTTTTACTCTGTAAGAAACTCCTTTCCAACCTCTATCTATCTCAACAATTTCTTCAATTCAATAAAAAAAAAAAAATGTCTTATTTTCAGCACAAAAGAAAGAAACTTGGCATTTTTCCATGGATCAAGGATTCAAGAATGCATCAACAACCAGAAGAAATTAAATATGAACTATTCAAATCCTCCACTTACAAATAATAAAAGAAATTCACATTCTTTCGTAGACCTTAAGGAAATATTCCTGCAAAATAGCCACTTCAGTGCCTTCAAAATTCTCTAAGACAACTTCTTCCAAATCATGTTACCGGTTGTCCATATTCTTATTCTTGTAATAGAACTGCAAAATCCAATAAAACATACTAAATTCCAAATTTCATAACAGGGTATGTTTTATTGGATTTTGCAAAATTCCAAACATACTTGAATTTCAGAATCTGTGGCCACGTCCGCGGCTGATTTTTCTCTTCTATCACCATCCAAATTCATATTCAATTCGATAACGAATGGAAGAAGAATTCTCTGTGGTTTTTGTCTTTTTCTTCTACTGCGTGTCACCATTACTGTTCTGCGCTAAGGATACATATGGGGGTCAAAGTCTCTGGGCTTTATTTACTTATATATGGTATTTTAAGGACAGTAAAAAGAAAATGCGCTATTATTCTATTTTTTATCTCATAGTTATTTACTTGCACAACAAGAAATAGGTCCATTAGAGAATTTGATTCTTCTTTTCCTTGGATAGCGGCTACACTGGTGGAAAACAGAGCAAAAGAAATTTATAATGTGTATTTCCTTCTTCTTCTTCTTCTTCTTCTTCTTCTTTTTTATTTTTTTATTTTTTATTTTTAATTTTTTTAATTTTTTTTAATTTTATAAATAAATAAATATATATATATATATATATATATTTCCTTTTCTTATAATTGTTATAGAATTTATTTGCTTTGTTTACTGTTCTTGCATTTTGTTGGAAATCAAACAGACTATGGAGGTTAATACATTGTATTTCGTTAGTTTCTCTAATTTTATTATTAATTTTGGACTTTTTGGTTAATTTCGACTTTAATAGGTTTGAGGAATTTTCTTTTATCTGCCTCATAACTTAGTTTTTATTTTTTTAATTTTTTATTTATTGTTTTCGTCTTCAAAAAATCTTATTTATTTTTTTATTGTTTTCGTCTTCAAAAAAAAAAAAAAAAAAAAAAAACCTCTTACATGATTTCCATTTGATTTGAATGATTTTCCTAAAGCCTAGTAAGCTTTTTCTGTTAAAACTAGCTGAAAGGAACTAACAGTGGAGAGGTAATCAAGCGTTATTGAAACATGAGAGAGAACTAATTGGTATATTGTCAAACCTTAGAGTTGTGGATGATATTAACCATGTCTGTAAATATTTCATCATTGAAAATGCATATTTTTCTAACAGATGTGAGGTATTTCCTGTAGAATGCATTTGCAGCTGATAGAACTAGGATTTCTAACCATTAGCACCCTAATCCGTAAACAGCCTACTAATATACGAGATGCAAATTTATTTAAAACGAATATATATATATATATATATATATATATATATATATTTTCATGCACCAGAAATTATGTGCAAGCTTATTTGGCTGGTCATTATGCCAAAGGCTAATACATTTTCAAGGAAGAAAAAATTTGAAAGAACTAGTAAACAGGGAAAGGGTTCGGTATTTATTTTAACTATGTCATTTATATTATATATAGAAAATTTTCTCATAAGGATGTCATGATGAAATTTTTGTGTAGACTTAAGTGTAAACATACACAGCTATTTCAAAATACACGTTTATCCTTAACTGGATACATTTGGGTCCATGTAATATTTCATCAAAACGTCCTGTAAGAGGACCATGTTATATATATATGTATATATATGTACTTGTACAAACTCTAGATGTCTATGGCATATGAGCAAAGGTTGGGATTAGGCAGGGCATATGCAAAGTTGAAGTTTGGGAACACGGAAACAGTAAATATAAACATTATCAGAAATTCAAGTAGAATTTTTGCTCTGTTTATCAAAGAAACTCTTTTCCAACCTCTCTCAATAATTCATCAATTCTATCTATAAAACATATCTTATTTTCAGCACAAAACAAAGAAACTTGCCGTTTAGCCATTTATCAAAGATTCAAGAATGCATCCACAACAAAAAGAAATTAAATAAGAACTACATATTCAAATCATCCAGATACAAAATAATAAAATAAATTCACTTTCTTTTCAGGAGCTTATGGAAATATTTCTTCAAAATAGCCACTTCTTTGCCTTTAAAATTCTTCAAAACAACTTCTTCCAAATCGTGTTGCCAATTTTTCACATTCTCATTCTTGTAGTAAAACTGCAAAGTCCATTAAAACATACTAAATTCCAAATCCCAAAATAGGGTACTTGAATTTGTGTAGATTTGTGAAATTTTATATAGAAAAGTTAGATTTTGACACTCCCAGGTAACTGATATTAAAAAGATATATAGATAAATTTACGTTCATTTAAAAATTATAGAATACCTTCAAGGATTTTACTTGTGAACCCACAGTTATGGATAGAGTATTGGGATGAGGAGCAAGCCAAAGCAAACAGTCAATCAATTGGTCAAGTGAACTCTGCACCAACTCCGCCAACTCTACTTTCAGATGCTTGAAGTTATACAAAGGAGGAACCAAATTCTTTCTTTGCTTTTCACTATAAATTAGCCCCCTATAATCCTTTTCCCAGAGAAACAAATAAAAAGTATTAAGAAAAAATAATAAACAAATTAAATCATTCAATATAAAATTAATGCATACTTACTGCAGGCTTCATGCAATGCAGTGTGAATGTATTACAACAATGAGCAAAGTCTGCTATAAAATCCACCATGTTTGGAAAATGGCTCTGATGTAGAAGAGACAACACATTGAGTATGACATCTGGCTTCGCATTGGACATGAAAGTTATCGAAGGTGCAACCAACTTGTTAGATTTAGTCTTGTACATGAAAGAAACCCGATTTGGAGCTACAATCTGGGCTTCGATAATTCCCATCCGAGAAAGTGACAAGTTCAAAACTTTTAGGCACGGAAGATGAAAATTAACTTTCTCCAATTTACTGTATGCATGCAACTCCAAAGTCTCAAGAACACGAAATTCGGAGAAGTTGTTTGCAACCCATCTTTTGGGTACATATTCTGTCAGGACCCGTCCAAAGTTCCCCACCGGAACCCTAGACAAGCCCTGATCCCAGGGAAACCCTACCGGACCCTCCTGTGGAAAATCCGGCAGAACCTCCCCTAAGGGATGGACTTACCACAAGATTCCCTGCACTGAAAACGCACTTCTATACTTGTCCCCTTATTCCTCCCACAGTACTACAAGTTGGTTCCACAAATTTCAGCATTTCAATATAAATACAGTAATCCAGTGCAATATAAATACATAAGTGTCCCATACAGTATACAGAGCTTTATGAAGTACTACAAAGTATAGAATACAGCAATAATGAAAGAAATATTACAACTGCAATAAAAGAAGAAACGGGTACTGTCGAACTAAAACAGCGAGGAAGGTCAAGTCCGCTCCGAATAAACACCGACGACCTGGTACCTAGAGGAACGGAATTTAAGAGTGTGAGATGCTAATCATCTCAGTGAGTGACCCTATCTACTATATGATATAATACCACGGTAATACAGTAGATAGATAATAATTAATTGGAAAATAATAATTTCTCTCAAAACCCTTACAAGTCTCTCAGTTGGAAAAGTTCCCCTTTTAAAACCTTTTCACAAAACCCTTTATTCGTATTCCTCGAAAACCAAGGCATCAGATAAATCCCAGAAACAGTAATAATTATATTTTAAATTCTAATACAGCTTTAAAACATTTTATTTTTAAAACACAGTTCTAAAAATCATTTGATGCACCCACTATATACCAGTGGCGCCAACAGTACCCAGCGTCCCGAGGTACCTCCAGACAGGAGGTTATAGAAAGAAACCGGCATACGGTCGCGTGGTGTCCCACTGCGCCGCTGCTAACCTGGTGTCCCGGCCATGGAGGGGTGGCCACCCTCATCCGATGGCAACCACAGGACACCCTCATAATATCACCTACGCGCTACTCACACCCACCTGCGCGCTAATCATATCCGTGTGCACAATATCCATATCACATATAATCAGAACACCAATACGTGCACGGTGCATCTAAAAATTATAAAATTCACAAATTTAAATTATATAACAAATTTCACATTTTTGCATAAACACAGCGGGTATATTCCATCCGCTTGAACCCGGGAAATTCTCCACAATTCCTTTATAATCAATACCATAAATTCCATGATTTTCAAATCCACCAACTCCCAAATCCACCAATTCAAATATCCACATTTTTCCCAATAGCATAAATAATTCTCGAAATATAATAATCAAATCTCATAATATTCCATGGGCATAGTTTATAAAAATTGAAATCACCAACATAACCAAATATTTTCCTTGAAATATTTGAAAATCAAATCATGCCCAATTTAATATTAAAACCACAAGAATTTCAAAATTCTCAAAACCATAAAATAATTCCACATGGCATAAATTTATAAAATGCACACTTTCTTAAATCCAATAAATTCACAAATAATTCCACAATAAAGCAGATAAATATTGGCACGTAGAATTTAAATTCCAATATTTAAGTCTCACATAATATTCACAATTTAAATTCCCAAAATCAATTCGAAGGTGGGTCACTCACCTTAAGCACGTATCTCAATCAAGATCCTCCGTAGGATCGACTTCGCTACTCGCACGTGCACCTAAACATCCACAGTACACCAAACCACAAATATTAATATTTTATTCGGGTAATTCCCAAACGGGTACTCGGGGAGCGAACACCAAACGATATCTAAAATTTACGAATTATATACCGAATCGAAGCTCGAGTGATGCTGATCACAGATTCGGTCTTAATTTCCGATGATCGTACCCGACGGGGTCGGAATTTCGCCGGAAAGCTTTTCGGGTTTTGGCTCCGCAATTCTCCCAAACCGTGGTGAATTGGCAGAAACGGATGCCGGATTCGGGTTCAGGAGGTCGAACACAGTGGACTGGAGCCGACCGGAAAACTGGGTACTTGCCGGAACAATACTTTCCGGCGAGCCACCGCGGTCACCGGCAACCGTCGCCGGTGGCGGCGCGTGCGGTGGCCGTTGGCCGTGATTTTTTGCAGACTTGTAGATCATGAGGAGAGCAATCCAACAGGATCGGCGGTGAGGCAAATGGAGGCCGAACGGCGGAGAAATCACGGTTTGAAGATTTCCGGCCCTCGCCGGAAAACGCTCCGATCCCGGCGCGTCGGTGGTCCGATGGCCGTGAAACTTGGTGGGTCGGCCGGACTTGAGGAGAGGATGATGGGTGTCAGGCGCGTGTGGCCGGAAAATGGCCGGAAGTGGGTCAATCGGCGGTGGAGGGAAAAACTCACCGCCGATCTTCGAACGTCCGATCCGGGCGCGTCCGGCGGCCGATTGCCGTGAAAATTTGAGGTTTTGCCGGAAATGGGGAGGGGAACCTTGCTGGCCGGTGCATGTACAGTAATTCGGCCGGAAAATTTGAAAAATTTCGGCGCCGGTCGGACTCTCTCTCTCTTTCTCTCTCCTCTCTCTCTTTCTCTCTCTTCCCTGAGAATTTTATCAAATAAAAGCCCCTGTGTGACACTGTTCATGCCACGTGGACCAATCAGAAGCTGACACGTGGCATCACTGTGCACTTAAGTCAGATATATTAAAATAATACGGTATCCGGCGAATTTCAAACGTCCATAACTTTTTAACCAAACGTCCGATTTAAGCGTGCCGCTAGTCTATGAACTCGTATCGACGAGTACTTTACAACCATACAAGAGTCAACACAAAATTACATCTCAAGAAAAAGTCAACTCCGGGCACCTTTTGGACTGTTTGCCTTTCGACTTGTTTCGCCCATAACTTTCAAACCGTAGCTCCGTTTTTGACGTGCTACTAGTCTACAAACTCGGGGCATCATGCACTTCGCCACGGTACCCTGGTCAACACGAAATTCCAACTGAAGCAAAAAGTCAACTTTTGACCCGCTCGATCAACGGTCAACCTCGGTCAACGTGCACAGGTTCCGGTGCGATTTGGGACGGGGTGTTACATATTCACCTTTAAATAGCAAATACTTCAGATTTGTAGAGCAGCTGCTTACGTTTATTTCAGTTGGTGTACTAGTTGCGGATTCATAAATCAAGGAAACCAGATTTGGAGCTTCAATCTCAACTTTCGTAAAAGCTGCAGAAACCAACTCCAAAGCACTTAGATATTCAAGATGAAACTTAATCTTCTTCAATCCCTGCTATTAGACAACTTCAAAGTCTGGAGAACAAGAAATTCTGAGAAGTTTTTTGCAACCCATCTTCGCGGTACACAGTCACCTTCAAACTTCAGATGTTTTAGATTTGTATAGCTGCTGCTGATATAAATTTCAGGAGGTATAAGAGATATGGATTTGTAAATCAAAGAAACATGATTCGGAGCTTCAATTTCAACTTTGGTAAATTCTACAAAATCCAACTCTAAAGCATTTAGATATTCAAGATCATGAAGCTTGATCTCCTTCAATCCAAAGCAATCAATCAACTTCAAAGTCTCAAGAGAATGAAATCCTGAGAAATGGTATTGATTATCTATCCATGGTTTTGGAATCATATACTTCTTATTAATAAATTCCATATGCTTGAGTTTCGGACAAGTTGAGCCTGTGATGTTTGGCTTAACCTTAACAGCTAATATACAATGACATGAAAAATATTCAAGGCACAGAGTTGTTCCTTCGACGCGAATGTCTTTGTGATGTATGATTTTTATGTGTTTGAGTTTATCATTACTCCCCAAAGTAATATCTCCGATGAAGCTGCATTCAATGATACTCAGATTCTCCATCGAAGGACTGCTTATGATCAAATCTTGATTCTTCAATTGCTACAGATGCAAAATCCCTTTTAATTTCAAAACTCTGACTGTTTTGGAAAAACAGAGTTGTGATGGCAAATTCAAACTCTGACTCTGTTTGGGTATTGGCACGAAAAAGCCATGTTGAAATTCCAATTCTAGCTCTTTGACATTGGTGTTTATGGCGAACCTAAAGATGGTTTCAATAATGCTGAAACGATCTAATTTGCTTAAAATACGAGATAATTCACAAGAACGAACCTCAACTTGTCTAACTGAATTGCGGGATGAGATTGAAGATAATTAAAAATGGAATTCGAAAACAAGTGCTTGGGTTTCTGAGCTTGTTGATCAAGGAAGTCCAAGTTGATTATCGACAAGGAGCGAAAAGCAGTGGAGAAGGTCTTTGAGACCCTGGACAGAGATATGGTGTCTGTGCTTGTTGTGAAATCCAGCCGCACCACCACTGCACCGACAGTGTGAAGATTGCTCAGCCACCATCTTTGACAATGGCCATTGCTGCATTTAACACCGAACTCCAACTTGCTCAACAATTGTGGGCTATTGTCAGAAGCTATTGAAGATTGTGGTCATGCAACCGACCTTGTAAGCCTATAAATAGGTTCATCCCATTGCATGCAAGGCAAGCCAAGAGAGCAAGCTAAATATCATCCCAAGTGAGGAGTATTGAGAGTAAACTCCGAGAGAGAGAGTGTTTAAGTTCCAGAGAGAGCTTGAGAGAAGAGTGAGCAATTCCAGAGAGAATTTGACAGTGTGGAGAGAGGTTCCACGTGAGAATCCTCCATGAGAGAAGTTTTTATTTTTGTATTCTATTTCCAAGAGAGTAATATAATTCTTTTTATTTTTCTTCTCATATTTCTTCTCTAAAGTGGTCAGAGAAACACAACACTTGTTGGAAGGAAAGACATGACATGGTGGATGATGGCTTCTGGCATGTTTGAGAATCTATCCTCTCTATCCATGGCCATGGCGGTGTAACACCCCATCCCGAACCATGTCGGAATTTTTGCACGTTGACCGAGGTTGACTGTTGACTATTGACCAAAGGGGTCAAAAGTTGACTTTTTGACCCGGTTGGAATTCTAGGTTGACTGAGGTACCTTACGAAGTACACGTTGGCACGAGTTCATAGACTAGTAGCACGTTGAAAACGAAGCTACGGTTTGAAAGTTATGAGCAAAACAAGTTGAGGTCCAAACTGTCCAAGGGGTGCCGGAGTTGACTTTTTATTCATGCAAAGGTGAGCGTTGACTCATGCATGGTTGTGAAGTGCTCGTTGATACGAGTCCGTAGACTAGCGGCACGTCCGATTTGGACATATGGTTTGAAAGTTATGGACCTGTAGAGTTTTTCAAACACCGTATTATTTTAATATTATTTTTGAACGTGTAACGATGTGCCACGTGTGACTTAATGAATGTGACCATGTGTCACCATGGTGAGATGCCACATGTCAACCATGTATAATATCATGTTATTTTATTATTATTTTATATAATATTGTTTTTATTATTATTTAATTATTTAATTATCTTTATTTTATTTTATTTTCCTTTTTCTTTTTCTTTTTCTTTTCTTTTTCCCCCACGTGGGAAAACACCTTTCTCTTTTCTTTCCTTTCCTTCCCTTCTTCTTCCCCGAGCCCGACAGAGACAAAAAAAACACACAGACTTCTCTCTCTCTCTCTCCTTTGACTCTCTCCCCCACTCTCTTTGACCAGCCTTTTGGCCACCGGTGAAGCCCAGCTCGCCGCGACCTCAGCCTCCAGATCGGGCCGGTGAAGTCGATGGCGGCCGATTAAGTTTTTTCGGCGATTCTCGCCGTTTCCGACCAACCCAGCCCGACCCATTCCTCTATTCCACCATTTTCGACCCCTCTGAGTCCATTTCCGGGGTTAGATTGCCCAAAATCCCCACCGTTTGAGAGATCCCTCAAGTTTAAATCCGGCCGAAGCTTTCCGGCCAAATTCCGGCCACCTCCAGCGGAATTGAGGTCGATGGAGACCGGATTTGTAATCCTCGTCGCTCAAGCTTTGATTCGGTATATTATTCGACTATTTTGGATAACGTTTGTGTTTGACCCCCCGGGTACCGGGTATTATTACCCGATTACAATATTAATTTATTTGACTGTGTGTGGATTGTGTTCTAGGAGCACCGGTGAGTCGTGGAATTGATCCTATGGTGGATCATGGTTTAATTGCGTGCTCCAGGTGAGTGACCCACCTTTGAAAATGTTTTTGGGGTAATTAATTGTATTTATGTGGTATTAAATTGATATCTGTAATTGGTGCTCATGTGGCGTATTTTAAATATAATCGGGAAAAATATTATTTTATACATATATTTACCCATTGGTGCTAAATGAAATTTTGGGGTCATTATAAATTCCCGATTATTATTTTATTGTGATTAAATGGTATTTATTACACATGAGCAAGTATTTTCAGTAATTCGTTGTGTTTGGATTTTATATTATTTTTGGGCATAATTGGTTTGAATATTTTAAGAAAATTATTTGTTCAAATTGGTGGTTTAATTTTATAAATTATGCCCGCGGTATTTGAATTGTTGAACCTCGTATTACGAGAAAATTATGGTTTTATTTGTTGTCGACGTTTTCGTACCGATTTGTTGAATGAAAATATATGGGATGGTAAGTGTGAAAATTTGGTATATTTCCCACGGTAATTTTGGAAAACGGTACGGTTGGTTTAATAATTATTTTAGACGCATTCACACAATATTGGTGTTCTGGAATATGTATATGTGGTTCAGCGCGCAAGTATTATTATTTCTCCCATGAGTTGCCATTGGACCGTGGGTAGGCAAGTCTTATATAGTGCACACAGCCGCCCCCCTCCTTGGCCGGGATGATGGTTTCAGCAGCGGTACTGTCGGGACGCCGAAGTGCCGTTTGCAAGTTTCTCTCTTTAATCTCCCCGCTAGTCGGTGCTCAGGACGCTGGGTATCGGAGGGCATCACTGGTATATGGTGTGGTGCGTCAAGTACAAATTTTTCGGATAGAAATTTCAAACCCCAAAGAGTACAAAATTATTTATTATAATTTATTACAGTTTATTTTTATTTGGGATATTTATTTATTTATTTGTTGTTTATTAAATTATTTGGTCCCTTGGTTTTCGGGAAGCACGAATATCGGGTTTTGTGAAAATGTTTTAAAAGGGGAACACTTCTAACGGAGTGAATAGTGAGGGTTTTGAGAGAAATTGTTACCTTAATTGTTTATTTATTTATTTATTTAATTGTTCGGTATTGATTAATTAAATCCCTCTATTTGGTATATTATTAATATTAAAGGTGTTCAGTAGATAGGGTCACTCACTGAGATGATTAGCATCTCACGTTTTTAAATTCCGTTCCCCTAGGTCCAGGTTGGAGAAGTTGATTGTCCGGGGCGAGCCCAACGTCTCAGTTCGTTGCCGAAAGTTCAAGAAGTATTTCTTCCCTTTTTCCTCTCTATCTTGTATTGCTTCTTATCTGTCATGGTATTAATTCCACATTTATTGTATAATGCTCTGTATACTGTATTGGACGTGTAGTTATTATTTGCGCACTGGATTGCTATTATTTTTGAAGTGTTGTAAATTTGTGGAATCAAATTGTAGTATTGTGGGAGGAATAAGGGGACAATTATAGAAGTGCGTTTTCAGTGCAGGAAATTTTTGGTAAGTCCTATCCTTAGGGGAGGTGCTGCCGGATTTTCCGTTGGAAGGTTCGGTGGCTGGGATCAGGGCTTGTCTAGGGTTCCGAGGAGGAATTCTGGGCGGGTCCTGACAGCGGCTGCTGATTTTTGTCCTCCATCATCATATTCAACTCTACAGATGGAAGAATTCTATAGTTTTCATTTTTCTCTTCCTCTTCTGTTCGTCACCATGACCGTTCGGCGCTAAGTAAACATATGGAGGTCAAAGTCTCAGGGTTTTATTTTATTTTATTTTAATCATACTTCAGGGTATGCTAAATACTTCAGGGTATTTATTTTATTCTTTTATTTATTTTATTTTAGTGTTATTTACTTGCACTTCAAGAAATAGGACCATTAGTGAATTTGATTCTTCTATTCCATTGAGTTTAGGGCTAGCTCGCTCTAGGGCCTAGGGCTGCTATAGCAACGAATAAGGTAATTTTGTTGCTATTCAATTTGATTCTGATTGAAAGAATGTTCTTTGCTTCTTTTCCTCCTTTGGTTGCGTCCTATACTTGTAGAAAACAGAGCAAAAGAAATCTGTTAATGTATTTCTTTTGTTTTTATATAATTATTATGGAATTTATTTGTTTTGTTACTGTTCTTGCATTTTATTGGAAATCAAACGGACTACCGAAGTTAATATATACAATGTGTTTTTTAAATTCCTCTAGTTTTATTATTAATTTTGGACTTTTTGGTTTATTTTGATTTTGATTAGTTAACTTAAAACTTTGATTTATGTAATAGGTTTTTCGAGTACCCTTTTATCTACCTCATAACTAAGTTTTAGATTGTCTTCCAAAAGCCTAGTTAGCTTTTACATGATTTTCCATATGATTTGAAAAATTCATACTGGTTTCCTTATTTCAATGAGGCAATTAAGGGCATGTCTTAAGGCAGGAATGCAGGTATAATCTCCATTTCTACTTCTTGGTTTTGAAAAAAGCTTTATCAAATAATGGGAAAAAAAAGAAAAAGTACAGAACTAAAAAAAATAATGGAGGGTGGGGTTGGCCCTTTTCTATCTCTATTTTGGATTCTTTAGTACTCATTTGGTTTTGCATTTTATCCATGGAAGTTACGAGAGAGAAGAAGATAGAGGAAGAAAGAGGGAATTGCATAATTATTTTCCTATTCATATATTATCAAACCTCAAATGTGCGTATTATTACCAAAAGAGAGAAGGAGAAAAAAAAAAAAAAAACCCAAAAGTGTGGATGATATTGACCCCTATCTATAACTATTCCATCTTTGAATGCACATTTTGCTAACAGGTCTGAGATATTTTCTCCAAAATGCATAGGATTTCTAAGCATTAGCATCCTAATTTCTAAACATCCTACTAAACTATATGCAAATATATAAGTGTATATATATATATATATATAATTTTTTTTTTTTTTTGGTCATGCACCAGGAATTATATTCCACCTTCTTTGGCTGCTCATATGATGCCAAAGGCTAATACATTATCAAGAAAGAAAAAAATTTGAAGGCACTAGAAAACAGGAAAAGGGCTCAGGATTTATTTTGGACATGTCATTTGTATTAGATGTGCTGTTGTGTATATATATATATATATATATATACACACACACACACACTTAAACAAACTCTAGATGTACTATGGCATATGTGCAAAGGTTGGAATTAGACGAGCCTATGCAAAGCAAGTTTAGGAAGAGAGAAACAGTAGATATAAAAATTTTCTTTTCCAACCTCTCTCTCTCAACAACTTCATCAATTCTATCAATAAGCAATATCTTATTTTCAGTACAAAACAAGGAAACTTGGCATTAACTTGACATGGATCAAGGATCCAAGAATGAATGAACAACCAGAAGAAATTAAACATGAACTATTCAAATCATCCACTTGCAAAATAATAACGGAAATTCATTTTCTTTGTAGGAACTCACGGAAATATTCCTGCAAAATAGCTACTTCATTGCCTTCAAAATTCATCAAAACAACTTCTTCCAAATCATGCTGCCAGTTTTCCACATTCTCATTCTTGTAATGAAACTGCAAAATCCAATAAAACATACTAAAATTCAAAATTAAGAAGCAGGCTATTTGAATATTTATGCAGATTTTGTAAAATTTTGATATTGAAAATTAGACTTTTGCACTCCGAGGTAATCGATATTAGAAAGAATACATATAACATACCCTTACACTAACTTAAAATTAATTTTACATTCATTTAAAAATCATACTATACCTTCAAGGATTTTACTTCTGAACCTACAATGAAAGAGAGAGTATAAGGATGAGGAGCAAGCCAAAGCAAACTATCAATCAATTGGTCAAGTGAACTCTGCACCAACTCTACCAACTCTACTTTCAGATGCTTCAAGTTATACGAAGGAGGAGCAAAATTCTTTCTTTGCTTCTTAGGATAAATTAGCCCCTCGTAATCCTTTTTTCCCAGACAAACAAACAGAAAGTATAAGAAAAAATATACTAACAAACAAACTAAATAACAAACAAATTAAATAATATAAAATAAAATTAATGCATACTTACAGAAATCATGTAACGCAGTGTCAATGTATTACAAAAATGAGCAAAGCATGCTATAAAATGCATGATGTTTGGAAAATGTCTCTGATCTAGATGACATGGCACCTTGACTATGCATCTGGTTTAGCATTGGATCTGAAAGTCAGCAAAGGTTTAAAGTCCATGCTAGCATCTGAAATCTCGTATATGAAGGAAACCAGATTTGGAGCTACAATCTCAATTTGGATCAATCTCTCATCAGGAAGAAACAAGTTCAAAACTTTTAGGCACGGAAGATGAAACTTGACCTTATACAATTTATCGACTGCGTGCAACTCCAAAGTCTCGAGAACACGAAATTCAGAGAAGCCGTTTGCAACCCATCTACTTGGTACATATTGACCATTATACTTCAAATGCTTCAGACTTGTAGAGCTGCTGCTTATGTTTATTTCAGGAGGTACAGAAGATATGAATCCGGGTTCATAAGTCAAGGAGACAAGATTTGGAGCTTCAATCTCAACTTCGCTAGCTTTAAAAACCAACTCCAAAGCATTAAGATATTCGAGATGAAACTTGACTTTATTCAATTCATATCCGATTCTCAACTTCAAAGTCTCGAGAACACGAAATTCTGAGAAGTTTTGTGCAACCCATCTTTGTGGTACATGATCACCTTGAAAATCCAGATGTTTCAGATTTGTAGAGCTGCTGCTTATGTTTATTTCTGGAGGTCTAATAGATTTGGATTCATAAATCAAGGAAACAAGATTTGGGGCATCAATCTCAACTTTCATTAAAGCTGCAGAAACCAACACCAAAGCCTTGAGATGTTCAAGTTGAAACTTGATCTCCTTCAATTTATAGGAACCAAACAGCTTCAAAGTCTCAAGAAAACAAAATACAGAGAAATCGGATAGTTTATTAATCCATGGTTCTCGACTAATAACATAGTCGTCGTTAAGTTCCAGATGCTTGAGTTTCGGAAAAGTTGATCCAGTGACGTCTAGCTTACACTTATAACATGAAATATATTCAAGGCATGGAGTTGGTCCTTCGATGCGAATCTCTCTGCAATCTCTCATTTTTACTATTTTGAGATTATCATTACACCCCAAATTAAAACTTCCTATGAACTTGCAGTCAATGAGAGTGAGATTCTCCAATGAAGGACTGCTTATTGTCAAATCTTGAATCGGCGAAATCCCTATTAATTTCAAAACTCTGATTGTTTTGGAAAAACAGAGCTGTGGTGGCAGTCTCAATCTCAATCTCAATCTCAAACTCTGATTGTAATTTGGTTCATCGAAGCAATATTCTGAATTCAACTCTAGCTCTTTGACATTGCTTTTTATGGCGAACCAAAACAGAGTTTCAATAATCCTATTGCTGAAACGACGATCAAATAGATGATCATGTCTACCGGCAACGAACCTCAACATGTCTAAACGAGTTGCGTTTGCTTGACGAGATTGAAGATAATTCACCATGGAATCCAAAAACAAGACGTTGGGCTTCAAAGGGGATGCGTAGGAATAGTGATTGAAGTCCAAATTGATTATCGGGGAAGAGCGAGAAGCAGAGGAGAAAGTCTTTGAGACCATGGACAGAGACATGGTGTCTATGCTTTTTGGAAGGAAAGACATGATGCGGTGGATGATGGGTTCTGGCATGTCTGAGAAGCGATCTTCCACGGCCATGGTGGTTGATTTTTCTCTTCCATCGTTGAATTCATTTTCAACTCGACAACGGATGGGAGAAATCTGTTGTTTTCGTTTTTTTCTGCAATTGTATATCATCATGACTATCGGTGCTAAGAAAACATGAAGGTTACGGTTTCAGGGTTTTCAATCATACACCATTAGGGTATTTTAAACACAGCAATGCGTAATTATTCTATTATTTTGTTTACGGTTATTCATTTGGTTCCTTATCTTTTTTTTTTTTTTTAAATTTTATTTTTTGAAAAGAAACTTGGTTCTTTATCTTTAACTCATTTTGATTTTTTTTCTTTTTGGGAAACATTAAGACATTTTCGTTTCCAAAAGTAGGTTTCTTTTTTTTTTTTTTGAAATATTAAGATTTTTTTTTAATCTTTAGTCCTAGCCCATTTTCCATAATAAAATTCCATGAAATGGGAGAGGCCAAAAAAAAAAAAAGAGGCCCACACGAACTTTTATTTCTCACACCCTCTTCTTAACCAAAGAATCACTTTTTATTTCTTTGCTTTTTTCTTTTCTTTTCTTCTAATTTTTAAAATTTTATTTCTATAGTAAAAGAGATCACACTCACTGTTTCCATTGTATCATGCATGAAGTCTTCTTTTTAATATTTTACCAAAATTCCAAAGTAATTTATGTTTGAAATATTTACTTGATAGGCACTCAGTTTAAAACTTAATCTATCTAAATCGCAATTATCCCAATTAATCGATCTCCAATGATTCTACTTAAAAATCCTAATTATTTCTGGATAATAATACCTCTTTACTTATTCTTTTCTTTAAAAAAATAAAAATAAAAGATTATATTGTTGATAAAAATTATTTTTATGAGATATACGGACAAATACTCTAAAAACAGACCGTGTACTAAAAGTAGATGGTGTACTTCATACTTGCTGATACATTTTCAAGGAAGAAAACATTGGAAGGCACTAGAAAACGGGAAAACGGCTAAGGATTTATTTTAGGATGTCATTATTTATATTATAAATACTGTTATATATATACCTTTTTTTTTTTTCGCTAAATGTGTTATATATATATATATAGAAATGCTATGGTGTAGATTTTAATATTGATGTGTGATAGTATTCGAAAACCCTTAATACTGCGGATCTGCATGCAGATGATCCGCACTATAAACGGCCTATATATATATATATATACTTATACAAACTATAGATGTACTATAGCATATGAGAAAAGATTGACATTAGACAGAGCACATGGAAAGGTCAAGTTTGGGAAGACAGAAACAGTAAATATAAACATTTTTCAGCAATTCTGATAGAACTTTTACTCTATATATCAAAGAAACTACTGTCCAACTCTATCTCTCTCAAACAATTTCATCAATTCAATCAAAAACCATATCTTGTTTTCCGCACAAAGGATAGAAACTTGGCATTTTTGCATGGATCAAGGATTCAAGATTGCATCAACAACCAGAGCAAATTAAATGTGAACTATTCAAATCATCCACTTACAAAATAATAAAAGAAATTCACATTCTTTTCTAAAGCTTACGGAAATATTCCTGCAAAATAGCCACTTCAGTGCCTTCAAAATTCTTCAAGACAACTTCTTCCAAATCATCTAATTTCCAATTTCCACATTCTCATTCTTGTAACAAAACTGCAAAATTCAATAAAATATACTAAATTCCAAATTCCAAAACAGGGTAATCAAGTTTACGTAGATTTTGCAAAATTTTCGTATAGAACGTTAGATTTTGACACTCACTGATATTATACAAGCGTATACATATATTATATATAACAAATCCTTACACTAACTTAAAAGTAATTTTACATTCATTTAAAAATTATACCATACCTTCAAGGATTTTATTTGTGAACCCACAATGAAGGAGAGAGTATTGGGATGAGGAGCAAGCCAAAGCAAACTATCAACCAATTGGTCAAGTGAACTGCGCATCGACTCTACCAACTCTATTTTCAGATGCTTGAGGTTATACAAAGCACGAACCAAATTCTTTCTTAGCTCCTCAGGATAAATTAACCCTCTGTAATCCATTTTTCCCTGAGAAGCAAACAGAAAGTATAAGGAAAAATATACTAATAAAGAAAATAAATCATATAAGAAAAAGAAACAAAAATTAATGCATACTTACAGGAATCATGTAACGCAATGTGAATGTATTACAACGATGAGCAAAGTATGCTATAAAATGCATCATGTTTGGAAAATGGCTCGGATCTAGACCAGATGACACATCGAGTATGACATCTATTTTAGCTTTGGATGTGAAAGCTAGCAAAGGTGTAATGAACATGCTAGCACCTGCCTTGTACATGAAAGAAACCAGATTTGGAGCTACAATCTCAACATTGATTAACCTCGTCTTAGAAAGAAACAAGTTCAAAACTTCTAGGCAAGGGACATAAAACTTGACCCTCTTCAGTGGACGGTATGCATGAAACTCCAAAGTCTCAAGAACGCGAAATTCAGAGAAGTCGTTTGCAACCCATCTATAGGGTGCATATTCACCACTAAACTTCAAATGCTTCAGATTTGTAGAGCTGCTGCTTATGTTTATTTCAGGAGGTACAGAAGATATGAATCCGGATTCATAAGTCAAGGAAACAAGATTTGGAGCTTCAATCTCAACTTTGCTAGCTTCCGAAACCAACTCCAAAGCATTAAGATATTCGAGATGAAACTTGATGTTGTTCAATCTATCACTAATTCTCAACTTCAAAGTCTTGAGAACATGAAATTCAGAGAGATTGTATTGTTTAATCGATAGGTCCGGACTAATAAAATTGTCGTTAAATTCCAGATGCTTAAGTTTCGGAAAAGTTGAGCCGTTGATGTCTAGCTTACACTTAGCCGCTGTTGTACACTAGCATGAAAAATATTCAAGGCAAGGAGTTGGTCCTTCAACTCGCATCTCTCTGTGATGTATGATTTTTACTTGTTTGAGTCTATCATTACAACCCAAAGTAACACTGCCAATGGAGCTGCAGTCAATCATAGTCAGAATCTCCATTGAAGGACTGCTTATGATCAAATCTTGACTATGCAATTGCGGCAGCTGCGAAATCCCTATCGATTTCAAAACTCTTATTGTTTTGGAAAAACAGAGTTGTGGTGGCAAACTCAAACTCAAACTCAAACTCAAACAGAGTTTTGGTAGTTGGAAGCAATTTCGAAAATCCAATTCTAGCTCTTTGACATTGCTGTCTGTCGCGAACCTAAATAGAGTTTCAATAATCTTGTTGCTGAAACGATCAAATGTGCCTAAAAGATAAGCATCTCTAGCTCTACCAGGGACGAACCTCAACTTGTCTAAACGAACTGCGTTTGCGGGACGATATTGGAGATAATTCACCATGGAATCCAAAAACAAGACCTTGGTTTTCAAAGAGGATGCATAGGAATAGTGATTGAAGTCCAAGTTGATCACTGGGGAAGAGCGATAAGCAGAGGAGAAGGTCTTTGAGACCATGGATAGAGCCATGGTGTCTCTGCTTGTTGGAAGGAAATACATGATATGGTGGATGATGGGTTCTGGAATGTTTGAGAAAATATCTTCCATGGCCATGGTGGTTGATTTTTCCCTTCCATCATCAAATTCATATTCAACTCGGCAACGGATGGAAGAATTCTGTTGTTTTCGTTTTTTTCTGCTACTGTATATCACCATGACTAGCGGCGCTAAGCAAACATAGAGGTCACAGTTTCAAGGTTTTATTTATTTATTTATATTAAATCATCCATCATGGTATTCTTAAATACAGTAGAAAAAAGTGATAATTTTTTTTTATTCTATTAATTGTTTTAGGTTTTTATTTTTTACTACTTAAAAATTGTTTTAGGCTTATTTACTTCCTTCCTTATCTTAACATATTTTTGCACATTCCTGATTTTTACTATTTAAATCATGCATATATATCATGGTATTATTAAATACAGTAAAATGGTGATAATTATTTATTTATTTATTTATTAATTGTTCTAGGGTTATTTACTTCCTTCCTTATCTTTTAACATATTTTTGCACATTCTTGATTTTTTATTTTTTAAGATTTTTTTTCTTTTTCGTTTTTATTTTATATATTTGTTTTTCATTTATCCTAGCATTTTCCATAAAAAAAATTCCATTAAACGGGAGCAAAAGCGCCCCCCCCCCACAAAAAAAAAAAGGGACAGCCAAAAAAAAAAAAAATGCTGGGCACACAAACAATAGGCACCAAAACAGTCAAAAAAGAAAAAAGAAAAAAGAGAAAATGTCCTTGAAAATATTTTTGTTTCGACCAAAAAAAGAGAAAATATTTTTAAAATTATTCAAGATATAATAAATTTATTTAATTTATAGAAAATTATGAAAAAATTGAATAAGTAGTAAAATTGATTAACAGTGTTTTTTTTTCCTTAAAACAATAGATAAAATCGAAAAAAATCTATATATACTAATTTTTTTAATAGTTATCTTAGGAAATATATATATGTATATATTATGAATAGTTATTTGTATAGCTATGTTCATTAAAAAAAAAAAGAAAAAGCTAAAATAAATCATCTACACACATTTATAAGAGAAATTTACTCCATCACTTTCTGAGGTATTGACTTATAACAAATTCACCGCTCTCATTTTGAAAAAGACACTTAGAACATCTTTAAAGACTTCGTAAATTGCAATTTATTTATTTGTTGCATAAAAAATATAGACAATTATTTAAAAATTAATCTCTCCAAAGATTATATCTAAACACTTTAGTTCTTATGACAAATCATAAAAAATACACTGTAAAAGAGACTATCGTACAAAAATTAGCCGCTGTAGTCCATATGGACGTGGGTCAATCCATAACTCATCCTATCCACAACCATAATTAATTCTATTCTCTCTAGGCATCAAAGAAGGTTGGCTTATCAATTAAGTATATACCCATTAAATTCATATCTATGAACTTGTGGATTCAAAATACCACATCTAATAGATTGTTATGATTGGAATATCTTGTAGTACTAGTCTATGTTACATGTTTTCTTTATAGACATTGAACCTAATTTGTAATGATACTGTCTAAGTCCCAATTAATCCATTCCAATGACTCTGTCTAAATTCAACTATTATTATTACTTAATAATAATGTGTCTATCTATTTTAATTTTTTTTCAAAAGAAAAGAAAAAAATTAAATAATCACATCATTATCGATTGTTATTTTTCCTTTTTAAAAAACAGATAGACATATAGAGCATCTTCAATAACTTTGTAAATTGCTATAATATGTGGTGTAGAATTTTATATAATCCATTACAATAGCTCTGTGTAAATCCAATTATTATTATTACTTGATAATAATGTGCCTATTTATTTTTTTAGAAGAAAAAGATTTAAAAGATTATATTTTCTTTTGATCTCTTTTCATATTTTTGTTGTGGTAACAAAAATTTGGAAATCCAAGAGAAGCTCTTAGACAGTTAGACCCTGAAGATACCTGCCATCCAACTAAAATTATTCTCGTTCCTATTGTTGTAATTAAAAATTAATAAATTTTGATATCATCTGCATCCATGAAAATTTGGAATTACTTAAAAAATATAAAAATAAATAAACCATAAAAATTTTAAAAAGGTTGAAACCTTTTTTTTTTTTTTCCTTTTTGTTAAGGGATCTAAATATCAAACTTGAACATAAAATATATTGCAATTAACAAATTCGAAACATTAAATGAAGAATATCATATCCCAAACCCGTTTCCTATAAAATAATAATAATAATAATAATAAAACACATTTCCAACCAGTAAACATATTACATATTGATAACTGGAATTAAATATATCCATACTCACCATTTTGTGGGTAATTCATTTTTGTTGATACCTATTAGATTTTACTCTAAAGTTCTTTTTCAGAATATATATTTGATATGCTTAGCACTTTGTAAAAGATTTATGGAGAGAGACATTTTTATGTATCTATCCATATTATCTGACACATCGTTTTAATTTTTTTTGATATTTTTTAAAACAGAAACCTAAATATATAAAGAATAATCCATAAAATACATATGGGAGCCACTACTAATTAATTATGAAACCGAATTCAACTCATTTAAAGGTGATTGAAAAAAGAAAAAATTTCCTAGTGGCATTACTCTCACTCTCTCTGTCTCGACACCCCCCCCCCCCCCCCCCCCCCCCCCCAAAAAAAATCTCTTTCTCTCTCTCTCTCTCTATATATATATATAAATTTAGGCAACAAAAGCTTTACCATCTAAAGGAACCACAAAAAAAAAAAATAGGAAAATACAGTTTAAAAAAATGGAGGTTGGGATTGCCCCGCTTCTATCTCTATTTTGGATTTTTAGTAGTTAATTTGGTTTTGCATTTAATCCATGGAAATTGCGAGAGAGAAGAAGATGGGGAAGAGATTAGAATTGCACACTTACTTATCAATCCTCAGTCTATTAAAACAAATTGAAAGAAGCAAACAGTGAGGAGGTAATTGAGCATTTTTGGAACCTGAAAGAGCTAATTGATACATTATTAAACCCTAGAGATGTGGATGACATTATCTATAATTATTCCATCATTGGATGCATATTTTGCTCAGATTTTGAGGTATTTCCTCCAAAATGCATTTACAGGTGACAGAACTAGGATTCCTAAGCATTAGCATCCTAACTCCTAAATATCCTACTATACTATATGCAAAAATATATATATATATATATATATATATAATATTATTTTTTTCTTCATGCACCAGGAATTATGTTCATGCTTCTTTGGCTGGTCATATAATGCCAAAGGCTAATACATTTTCAAGCAAGAAAAAATTTGAAGGCACTGCAAACTGGGAAAGGACTCAGGATTTATTTAGGCATGTCATTTATGTTACATATACTGTTATATATATATATATATATTCCCACAAACTCTAGATGTACTATGGCATATGATCAAAGGTTGAGACTAGGCAGAGAATATCCAAAGTTCAAGTGTGGGAAGACAGAAACAGTAAATATAAACATTTTCAGAAATTCTAATACAATTTGTACTCTGTTTATCAAAGAAACTCTTTTCCAGCCCCTCTATCTCTCAACAATTTCATCAATTCTATCAATAAAACATATCTTACTTTCAGCACAAAACAAAGAAATTTTACATTTTGGCCATGAATCAACGATTCAAGAATGCATCCACCACCAAAAGAAATTTAATAAGAACTATATATTGAAATCATCCAGACACAAAATAATAAAAGAAATTCACTTTCTTTCCAAGAGCCTACAGAAATATTTCTTCAAAATAGCGGCTTCTTCGCCTTTAAAATTCTGCAAAACAACTTCTTCCAAATCATGTTGCCGGTTTTCCAAATTCTCATTCTTGTAGTAAAACTGCAAAATCCAATAAAACATACTAAATTCTAAATTCCAAATTCCAAAACAGGGTACTTGAATTTATGTAGATTTTGTAAAGTTTTGATATATAAAATTAGATTTTGACGCTCCCAGCTAACTGATATTACAAACACACATACATATAACAAATCCTCACACTAATTCAAAAGTAATATTACATTCGTTTAATTACGATACCTTCAAGGATTTTACTTGTGAACCCACAATGAAGGGAAGAGCATAGGGATGAGGGGCAAGCCAAAGCAAACTATCAACTAATTGGTCAAGTGAACTCTGCACCAGCTCTACCAACTCTACTTTCAGATGCTTGAGGTTATACAAGGGAGGAACCAAATTCTTTCTTAGCTCCTTGGGATAAATTAGGCCGCTGTAATCCTTTTCCCAGAGAAGCAAACAGAAAGTATAAGAAAAAAATAGACTAATAAACAGATTAAGTCATAAAATATAAAATTAATGTATACTTACGGAATCCATGTAACGCAGTGTGAATGTTTCACAATGATGAGCCAAGCATGCTATAACGTTCATCATGTTTGGAAAATGACTCGGATCTAAAGGAGATGTCACATGGAGTATGACATCTCGTTTAGATTTGGATGTAAAAGTTACCAAATTAGGTGAAACAAACATGTTAGCTTTTGCCTTGCATACGAAGGAAACCAAATTTGGAGCTCCAATCTAAACAAAGGTCAATTTCATATCAGAAAGAATCAAAAATTTTAGGCACTGCAGATGGATCTTGACCTTCTTCAATAGACAGTATGCATGCAACTCCAAAGTCTCAAGAACGTGAAACTCAGAGAAGTCGTTTGCAACCCATCTTTTGGGTTCATATTTACTTTTAAACTGCAAATGCTTCAGATTTGTAGAGCTGCTGATGTTTATTTCAGGAGGGGTACTAGTTACGGATTCATAAATCAAGGAAACAAGATTTGGAGCTTCAACCTCAACTTTCGTAAAAGCTACATAGACCAACTTCAAAGTTTTAAGATTTTCAAGTTGAAACTTAATATTCTTCAATCTACAGATATTTATCAACTTCAAAGTCTCGAGGACGCGAAATTCTGAGAAGTTTTGTGCAACCCATCCTTGCGGTACTTTTTTACTTTGAAAATCCAGATGTTTCAGAGTTGTAGAGCTGCTGCTTATGTTAATTTCAGGAGGTTTGGTCCGATAATATTCGGATTTATAAGTCAAGGAAACAAGATTTGGAGCTTCAATATCAACTTTGGTAAACTCTACAAAATACAAATGCAAGGCATTTAGATATTCAAGATGAAACTTGATCTCCTTGAATCCACAGGTACCAAACAGTTTCAAAGTCTCAAGAGAACGAAATCCTGAGAAATCCAATTGTTTATTAATCCATGGTTGAGGACTAGTAACATAGTTGTTCAATTCCAGATGCTTGAGTTTCGGAAAAGCTGAGCCTGTGAAGTCTATCTTACACCTAGCAGCTAATGTACAATAACATGAAAGATATTCAAGGCTTGGAGTTGGCCCTTGGACACGAATCTTTGTGTGATGTATGATTTTAAACTGTTTGACTTTATCATTACACCCCAAAGTAACACTTCTAATGAATCTGCAGCCAATGACTCTCAGATTCTCAATTGAAGGACTGCTTATGATCAAATCTTGACACTTAAATTGCTGAGTTGAAATCCCTATTAGGGTCAAGTCTCTGATTGTTTCGGAAGAAAAGAGTTGTGGTCGCAAACTCAAACTCAATCCCTGATCGTGGAGTGGTTCGAACAAGGTGTCTCCAAAATATAATACTAGCTCTTTGACGTTTCTGTCTATGGCGAACCTAAATATGGTGTCAATCATGTTGTTGAATCTATGATATGTGCTTAAACCATAAGTATGTAGACCACCAACGAACCTCAACTTGTCAAAAGGAATTAAGGGACGAGATTGAAGAAAATTATTCACCACAGAAGACATAAAGAAGGCCTTGTTAGTTTTTAAATCCACGAAGTTGATTATGGGAAAGCAGAGGAGAAGGTCTTTGAGACCATGGACAGAGCCATGGTGTCTATGGTGGTTGGAAGGAGAGACATAATATGGTGGATGACGTCTTGCGGTAACTTTGAGAATCTATCTTCCATGGCCATGGCGACCCATTTTTGTCCTCCATCATCATCATCATCCAATTTATATTCAACTGGACAACGGATGAAAGAATTCATGACTGTTCGGCGCTAAAGAAACAAGGTCACAGTTTCAGGGTTTTTATTTATTTATTTCATAATCATACATTAGGGGCATTTAAGTACAGTAAGCAAAAAAGTGTTATATTCGATTATTTATTTTAAGGTTATCAACCTTTTTTTTTTTTTTGTTTTTGTGTGTGTGTGTGTGTGTGTGTGTGTGTTTGTGTGTGTGAATTAGCTTTATTTACTTGGTTTGGTTCCTTGTCTTTAATATATTTTGCACATTTTCCCTTGATTTTTTTTAAGGCATTTTTGTTGGAAAAGTTGTTTTATTATTATTAATCCTTGGCCCATTGTCCACAAAAAAAAATTTTCCATGGGAGGACCAAAGCCAAATAAATAAATAAATAAATAAATAAAAAATAAAAAAAATGTCAAGAACAATATTTGGTTATTGAATCAGCTATGCGAAGTCGTTTTGCGAAAATCAAAATGCAAATCGATCCATGTGCTCTTTCGATTAGAATTGACAAGCATTCTGAAAAGATTGAATATGAACGAGGTTTTTTACTTGTGAAATGCAATGGGAAATATATAGAAGTAGCATTCATCCTTACAAAAACCGCATCTAGGGTATGTTTTTAGGAGCAAATGGGGAGGTAGCTAGTGGTTTCCTTTTTCATTTTTAGGTAGAAAATATTTGTAAAATGTAATAAATTAATTTAATCAATAGAAAATTATGAAAAAAATTAAATAAGTACTAAAATTGATTGAATATATATATATATATATATATATTTAAAAACAAACATACATAAGCATCTTAAAAAAAAAATCTAGATATTTACTATTTTTAAAAAAAAACTTTATTCATAAAAACTGATCTATTTTTATCAATAGTTATTTGTATAGCGATGCTCATTAGAAAAAAAAATAAAAAATGAACAAGCGAAAAGAAATCATCTAGACATATTTATTTGAGAAATTACTCCATAACCTTGAGAGGTTATAAGAAAATAAACTCCTCTCTAATTGAAAAAGATACTTAAGAGCATATCAAGATTTATAGCACACGATAGTACCATTAGAATGAGTTTTAATCTTGTAAATCCATTTGCATCCAATTATAGATTTTCCAAAAGGCAAGTCAACCAGATCCGATGTATAATTTTTGGTTAAAGCTAGAAGTTCTCGAGTCATAGCATCCTACCAAGATGGGTGAGAAGAAGCATCGCCAAAAAAATGAGGTTCATATAAGGAAGCAAAAGCATAATGTTAGAGACACTTCAGAATACTACTGCCAGCTCAACCAACTCTCACATGTAGTTATGACAGCTCACCTATTTTCTGTTAGAAGTTTTGATAGCTCATCAATCCATGTGATATCGATATTCACCAATCATATTGTGTAAAAGCTATTAATGGTAGATAAGTGTATAAATACAAGTTTGTTATTGTATTTTCATCAACTTTTATGATAATAAAAGAAATGCAAAAGTTCTTCTCTGGTTCTGGAACTTTCTTTCTAGTTTTCTTGTTATCCAAATAGTCCATATCTTGATTTTTCTTGCTTCAGTTTTGTTTGTACTTGATTTTTCTTTCTTAGTTTTCGATCTTGGTATCAGAGCCTCAGCCCATGGCTGAGCAAAACACGATTCTAATGGTGTCTCCATTTCCTAGCAATCAGATCAAGCTTGATGATAGCAACTACTTCATTTGGAAATCGCAGGTTCTTTCGGTTATCAGCTGAGGGCACAAGCTCATCAAGTTCTTAGAGTTTTTTTCATTTGAAGACTCAATTAGCAATGACAAACGAAGTCCTAATTCAAAAATTGATGCTGAGAATATAGATCCAAATCATAGGGATTTCTCTCAAGCTAAGGAGAATTGGTATATTCAAGACCAATTCTTAGTTGGATGGCTAAAGGGAACAATTTCATCTATAATTTCTAGTCATTTCATTGATAAAGACACAACTTACAAACTCTGGAATGCAATAGAGAATTGGTATGCAGCCAAGTCACAAAGTCCGATTCCACACTACAGAAAACTACTGCAGAATGCTAAGAAAGGAAACCTTTCAATTGATGCTTTGGTGTTGAAGAGGAAAGATTTGATGAATAATCTAGTTGTTGCTGGAGACAATGCTACAGAAACTGATCTAGTGACATATACCCTTAGAGCATTGGGTTCTGATTATGAACCTATATCAACAATCCTTGGAATCAAGCCAGAACAATATATGGTTGAAGAGGTACAAAGTCATCTTCTTGCCTTTAAATCTAAGCTTGAACAATTAAATTCAACTGCAACTTTTGATTTGGGTGATGTCTCTGCAAATCATATATATGCCAAATCTCAAGTTAATGTTGGACATAATTTTGATACTGTGATAAATAATAATAATGCTGGATCTGGTGATAAGAGACTAGCTTCTACAAACATATCTTCTTGTAGTGGGTTTACAACTTCTTTTCCTTACTATAATATGCATGCTAATGTTTCTTCAATTGGTGACAAATTTGAGAAAGTTAAGATTGAAAAAGGTTCTATTGCTGATAAAGGTTATGAAGAGTATAAAAATTATGGTAGAGGTGAAAATTACATAAATCCAATTATCTTCGATCAAGTCAGATATGGTTTTAATAGAAATATTGGTTATAAACAAGATTATAGACCACAGTTCTTTCGAGGTAGAGGATGTGGGGGCAGAGGCAGACCACAGTGTTAGATTTGTGGGATGCAAGGCCATATTGCAACAACTTGCGACTATACTACAAGAAATTCTTTTGAAAGGCCAATAAATCCAGTGTCAGGATATCAATATCAAACTCCATCACCTGTTGCTAATCTGACCTGTCTTGTAGCATCTTCTTGGTTTCCACAGACCCATACCTCTATCTCTACTCTTGGAGTCACACATGTTTCTTCCAATATGGTTCCACATAATTCTACCTTTGGATTGCCAATTTTTAATCATGGAGGAACTAATGCTGGTGGTTTAGTGGTCTCACCTCATATTCAAGGATATCATTCACTTGTCAATGGTCCAAATGTTAGTTCTGGTTTGCAAATAACTCAATTATCTCAATATCAAACCCTTGTTGTTGATAATCCTTCTCTGCCATAGAATTCTACCGCTATAAATATAACAACACCTGTGACTATAGGTGATCCAAACTGGTACCTTGACAGTGAATTCATGAATATCATGTGGTCAATGATAGCACCAACTAGCTTGATGCAGCACATTGATTATAATGGTAAGAGTTAGTTGCTTGTTGGAAATGGTCATGGATTAACAATTGTTGGTATTGGTCATATTACTATACCTTGTTATACTTCTTGTCATTTGGTGCTAAAGGATGTGCTTATAGTTCCTCATATATCTAAGAAACTTATTAGTGTTTCTAGATTGACACAAGATAATTCAGTTTCCATTGAATTTCAATCTAACTACTGCTTGATTAATGATAAGTAGCTGAGAGTAACTATTCTATAAGGAACACTTGAAGGGGGATTGTAAAAGCTGGATTTATTACATTTGGCTGATTTTTCTCATCAATACTTGAATTCACCTTCTTTTTCTCAAAGTGGAGCTACAATGACTGAAAATGATTCATCTTAACTGTCTCAAAATCTTACTGTTGTGAATAATGTACCACAAGATTTCTATGATGCTTTTGTTCTATGATGCTTTTTCTGTCAATACAAATTCTGATGGTGTATCTGATGGTGTGATTAAGACTGATGATGTTTCTGATATTGTAATCAAGTCTTCTTTTGCTAAGAAAAATGTTGGAACTTATTTGAATGTATTGCATCAGAGACTTGACCATGTATCATTTCCTATTCTGCATAAAGTCTTGCAGCTGTGTAATCATTCTCAGAATATCAATAAAGATAGACTTTTGTTTTGTGAAGCTTGTAAATTTGGTAAACAACATTTACAAAGTTTTCCTTCTTCAGTTAGTAAAACCAAACAACCTCTTGAGTTGGTTCATTCATATTTTTGGGGGCCAGCACCAATCTTGTCCAAAGAACATTCACTTTGTTGATGATTTCACACGGTTTACTTGGATTTATCCGTTGAAGACCAAAGATGAAGCTCTTACTATTCTTACTACTTCTCATAAAATGGTTGAATGAAGCATAAGTTTTCAACTCAAATGTCTGCAAACAGATTGGGGTGGTGAATATAGAAGCTTTCCTTCCTATTTGAAGTAATATGGGATTAGTATGAGACATTCCTGTCCTTATATGCATGCTCAAAATGGTAGAGCAGAGAGAAAACATCATCACATTGTTGAGGTTGGCTTATGTATGATTGCTCAAGCATATATGTCTTTGCAATTCTGGTGGGAAGCATTTTAGTCAGCAGTTTTTCTTATTAATTGGCTACCAACAGCAATTCTTAATTTTTGCAACCCTTTCCAAAAATTTTATGGTCAGATTCCAGATTATTCTTTCATCTAAGTATTTGGTTGTGCTTGTTACCCTTATCTTTGACCATATCATTCTCAAAAGCTTAATTTTCACATAACTAAATGTGTGTTTATTGGATATAGTCTTGAGCACAAGGGGTATAAATGCTTGGATGCAAAATGGAGAGTGTATATTACAAAGAGTGTTGAATTCAATAAAAAAGAGTTCCCTTTTGAACATGGTTTCCCTTCATCAGCTAAAAATGATGTTACATCTAAAATCACTTCATCTGAAAGTTTGAAGTGGTCAACTGATCCATTTTATATTGTTCAAGAGAAGTCAAAATGCTCTATTCCTCTCCCTATTATTACAAGTAATGGTGTTATTGTTCAAAACTCTTTATCTACAGCAACAATGGTAAATAGTGAATCAAGTCTAGCCGAGAATAAAAATTTATTTCAAATTGATATTCATGCTGAAGAAATTCCCAACAAATCTACCTTTGAAATTGTTGGAGATCTACCTTCTGAGCTTGCCTCAAACTTGCCTATTATGGAATCTATTGAAGCTCTACCTACTAATTTTGCTTCCACCTCAAAAGTTTCAGATGCTCAAAATTCAGTTCTTACCACACCAGTATCTGATAACCCTCAAAATTCACCTGTGACCTTGCCTGTTCTTAAGTTACACAAACATTTATATGCTCCTTATCATGTTGATCCTATGCAGACATGATCCAAAAGTGGCATAAGTAAACTTAAAGTCTTCTTCACTCAACATCAAGATCTTTTAAATAGAGCCTATGCTTCAGAAAACTCAGAAATAAAAGATTTTTGGTGATCTGGAAGTGCCAAAGTTAGTTAAATAAGCTCTTTCAACTTCCTGAATGGAAAGTTGCTATGGACAGTGAATATATGTGATAGCCCAGACCACCCGCATGTAGATATTGTCCGCTTTGGGCTTGGAAAATCCTTTTACAACCCAGCCTTCATGGGTTTAAAATGCGTCTACAAGGGAAAGGTATCTACACGCTTATAAGTCATGCTTCGTTTCCCTTTCCAACCGATGTGTGACTTCACAATCCTCCCCCCTTGGGGTCCAGGGTCCTCGCTGGCACACCGATCCGGGTCCGGCTTTGATACCATCTGTGACAGGCCAGACCACCCACATGTAGATATTGTCTGCTTTGGGCTTGGGGAATCTCCTTACAACCCAGCCCTCACGGGTTTAAAACGCATCTACAAGGGGAAGGTATCCACACACTTATAAGCCATGCTTCGTTTCCCTTTCTAACCGATGTGGGACTTCACAATATGAGGCTTTGCAAGGAAATAAAACTTGGAACTTAGTACCTACCACATTTGACATGAATATTGTTGGGAACAAATGGGTATTTTGAGTAAAATGTAATGCAGATGGATTTGTTTAGAAGCACAAAGCAAGACTAGTTGCAAAAGGCTTTTATCACCAACCTGGTTTTGATTTCTTTGAAACATTTAGTCCCGTGGTAAAACCTACAACTGTTCGAGTGATTCTTACTTTAGCTCTTGCATACAATTGGCTTGTTAAGTAGATTGACTTCAATAATGCATTTTTGAATGGGGACTTAATTGAGGATGTTTATATGAAACAACCAGAAGGTTATATCAATCCTGTTTATCCTACACATGTGTGTAAGCTATGTAAGGCTCTTTATGGACTAAAACAAGCTGCTGATTCATCTCTTTTCATTTTGAAGAATTTCAGTGTGCATATTATGTTGCTGGTATACATTGATGATATAATCATCACTGGCTTTAGCATTAAATATTACATAACTAGTTTGCAGCCTAAATAAAGATTTTTCTCTAAAAGATCTTGGGAATTTACACTATTTCTTGGGGTTTGAAGTTCAAAGAAATGCTTGTGGAATGTATCTTTCTCAGACAAAGTATGTCAAGGACTTATTGAGTAAAACCAAGATGCATGCAGCTAAAAGCTATTCTACTCCTATGAATTCTGGTAAGCAACTTTCCTATCATGAAGGTGGTATTCTTACTAATCCTGAGGAATATAGAAGTATAGTGGGTGCCTTATAATATCTCACTATTACACGACTTGAAATTACTTTCTCTATAAATAAGTTGCATCAGTTTGTTCACTCTCCAAAAACAAGTCATTGGGCAGCTTGTAAAAGGCTCCTACGATATCTAAATGAAACAATTCATTGTGGCCTTCATCTACATAGATCCACACAGACTTGTTTTTCTTGGTTTTTCAGATAGTGATTGGGCAAGCTGTCCAGATGAAAGAAGGTCATGTAGTGGTTTTTGTATTTTTCTTGGTCCAAATTTAGTATCTTGGAGCTCAAAGAAGTAGTCCGAAGTAGCTCGTTTAAGTATAGAGGCTGAATACCATGCTTTAGCAAATATTTTAACTGAGCTAAGCTGGTTGTTTGAGTTGTCTATAGAACTACAGTTAAATTTACAACCTCCTATCGTATGGTCAGACAATTTGGGAGCAATAGCTTTAGCTTATAATCCTCTCTATCATTTTCTCACAAAACATATTGAAATTAATGTACATTATGTTAGAGAGAGAGTTTTGAGAAAGTTACTTGAAATCAGGTATGTTCCTACAGTAGAGCAAGTTTCAGATATATTTACTAAACCTTTGGGAACATCTCGTTTTCTCTTTCTCAAATAAAAAATAAAGATAGTTCAAGTTCCAGACAACTCTCCAAAGGAAGAATAATCCAAGTTCATGACAACTCTACAAAGACTGGAGAGCTATTGCCAGCTCAACCAACTTTCACATGTACTTATGATAGCTCACCTATTTTCTATTAGAAGCTTTGACAGCTCATCAATCCATGTGATACCGATATTAACCAATCATATTATGTAAAAGCTGTTAATGTTAGACAAGTGTATAAACACAAGTTTGTTGTTGTATTTTCATCAAATTTTATGATAATAATAGAAATGCAAAAGTTCTTATCTGGTTCTAGAACTTTCTTTCTGGTTTTCTTGTTATCAAAATAGTCCATTTCTTGATTTTTCTTGCTTTAGTTTTTGTTGTTCTTGATTTTTCTTTCTTAGTCTTCTATCTCATAATAACAATGAAAGTATTTAAGACAAGTGGATGGTTGACGTACTCTAGTAGAGCATCAGGAACAATTTAGAGGAGTAGTTGTAATGGCAGGATTAGCAGGCACATCAATATCATCAAGAGAAGGTACAGATAGAAGATAGATCAGTTTTGTTAAGGGAGGGTACAATTGGAGTATAACTATATGAAGGAAATAGCTTAATAGAAGAATTAGTGAAGAATGAGGGGGTAGAATCAATTGATAAATGAAAAGATGAGATATGAGTAAATATTTTATGTTCCCAAAACAACACGGGTCGAACGATACGAAGACGTTTTGAAATAGGATCATAACATTTGTATCCCCTGTGTTCAATACCATAGCCTAAGAAGCAACACAAATGAGATCGAGGTTGAAGTTTGTCATGTTCATGGGGTTGTAGAAGAACAAAACAAGTAATACCAAAGACATGAAGATGACTATAATTAGGAGAAAAAACCATAAAGACGCTTATAAGGAGAATGATTTTTCAAAGCGGATGAGGAAGTGCAATTTAATATGTAAAGATGCTCATAAGGAGAATGATCTTTCAAGGCAGATGAGGGAGTGCAGTTTAATGAGTAAACTGAAGTGCGGCCAGCTTCTCCTCAGAATTGTTCATGAGTATCAGCATTAATCAACATAACTCGAACAGAGTTGAGAAGTTGTCTACGTTTTTGTTCGACAGGACCATTCTGCTGAGAGTTTATTGGACATGAATATTAAGAAAGAGTGCCATGTTCATGAAGATAGTCAAGAAATCATTTATCTTTGTATTCCAAGGCATTATCAGATTGAAAATTTTTGATGGTTTTGGAAAATTGATTTTTAACCATTTGAGAAAAGGTTTTGTAGATATCAAAAATTTCATAACGTGTTTTAACAAATAGATCCAAGTAAATTGTGAGAAATCATGATAAAAATAACAAAATAATGAGAATCTCGCATAGTAGCAATAGGTGCAGGACCCCATATATCTGAACAAACAAGTTCAAAAGGCTCAAAAGTAAGAGAAGTACTATTATTAAATGGAAGAGTTGTTTGTTTGCCTAATTGACACGATACAAAATCAGATATGATAGAAGAAGTAGATCCTCACAAACCATTAGAAATTAAAGGTTGGAGAAGAGATAAAGAAGCATGTCCTAAATTGGAATGCCATAATCCAATGGAAGTGGTAGAGTCCTCATGATGAGTGGCAGCACCAACTTGAGATAGAAAGTGAAGATGAGATAAGGTGAAAAGACATCCAACTTTACAGCCTGTCCCAAGGACTTGATGTGTCTATGAATGCTGTATAATACAGCCGGAAGAAGAGAAATGAATGTGATATCCCAAATCACATATTTAACCAATACACAACAAGTTTAGAGATAAGTAAGGAACAAGATAACAATTGGAAGTTTATGGCATGCAGTAGCAGCAGTAGCATGCTTTCGGGAAAGTTTGTGGAATTTACTAACTGAGTGACCAGGTTTCTTACTACAGTTACATAGTGCTTTTGCAGAATCGGGCTTCGAAGGACAATTGGCAGTTATGTGTCTAGGTCTCTTACAAAAATGACATACTGTTTCTACAGGATCTGTCTTCAAAGGGTAGCTGGAAAATATGTGGCCAGATTTCATGCAGTAACGAAAAAAATAAATCTTTGGAACTGTCCACCAAATGAGAAGAAGCTCGCTTATTAGAAATCGAGGTTTTAAAAGTAATGGAAGTGGCAAGCACAACTTCAGAAGGTACTGAAGAATGAGTGCAGAGGGTGGATTTTCGTGTTTCTTTAGATGAAATTTTAGACAGTGCAACATCCAGAGTAGGAAAAGGCTTGTGATGAAGTAAGGAAGCATGAACTTGATCAGAATCATCATTTAAAGCCATAAGAAATTGAATTAACCATAGTTTGTTACGACATGCTTCAAAGAGAGCACTATCAATTGGACACTTCCTCTGTGGTTCAGGTAATGCCAATTGATCCCAAACGAAACTCATATGAGAGTAAAAATTAGTAATAGATTGGCCTGAGATTGTTTCATCTGATGCAAATCAATAAGCAACTGATATTATTGAGCAAGATCTCCTAAGACATAAGGGGTAGATAGAAAATCCCAAACTTCTTTGCCATTTTGAAAACGTCCAAAAGACATGTTAATTGAAGTAATTGAAGCACTGGTAAAGCAAGTAATAATTTTATGATTATTACCACCCCAATCATAAAGACGAGCAGTAAAGGTTGAATCAAATTCAGAGTTGTCCTGGACAGGTATCTTGACATCACCAGTAACATAACACCAATGTTTATGGCCTTTTAAACAAGTTGTAATGGCTTGAGCCCAATGGGTATAATAAGAACCAGTCAATTAAATAGATCTTGTTTGAGACACATCAGTGGATTGGGAGTTACTGGGTTGGACTTGTAAAATGAGCTTGCATGAAGACAACATTGATATGAAAATAAGCTTAAATGAACCTGAGATAAAGATTCCTGGAAAAATACTCGTTGCAGGTACATAAGAGATGAATGAGAACTGATCTGTAGAGGTGTGCCAAAGCTGACAGACAAAGACAAACAAGAAAGAAATTTGGGTAGAAGACTTTGAACGGCACGTGTGAAGGATGCCGGTAATGAAGAAACGACGAACTTGAACCACTGAGAAGAACATTGGCTTCTTATTTCGTTGATGGTGGTGGTTGAGTTGTTTCATTGGTAACGTGCAATTACCCAGAAAATGCTAAAAATTAATGCCCAGAAAATACCAAAAAATATATATATATATAGACACATATACTAGGAATTTTTTTTTTAATAAACTTTAGTTTTGATACCACATAAACTAAGAATGAAAAATGTAGAAGAATATTACTGCTCTAGTTCCAGAATCATACAGCAGGGGGTTTATATATTGATTGTAACCAACCCCAATAGGAAATTCTATCACTTATATGATCTGCTTCTATAACAATGGAATATGTATATAAGGCTAATTACATGATTTAAGGGTGATACTATGGATACATATATGGCTAGATAAACGATTCATATAGGGCTAACAGATACATATAAGGGTAACAATCCGAAATTCAACTCTAGCTTTTTGAGGTTGTTGTTGTTGTTTCCAGTAGCCTACCTAAACATGGTGTAAATGCTAGCGCTGAAAGGATAAATATTCCTTGAAACATATAACCAGCATTATTATCTCTAGCAATGAACCTCAACTTGTGCAAACTATTTAAGTTGTGACATCGAAGATAATTCACTATAGAATTTAAAAACGGGCTTGACTTTTCAAACCGATGAAGGGATAATGATTCATGTCGATGACAATTACCGGGAAGTCCATATCGATTACTGGGAAGCGGCTAAAACCAGAGGAGAAAGTCTTTGAGACCATGGAAAGAGCCATGGCGTCTCTGGTGGATGGAAGGAAAGACATGATATGGTGAATGATGTGAAGTGGCATGTTTGAGAAGGATTGGATTGGATTGGATTTATATTTCAAATCCATAACCAATCCAATCCATACAATTTATAATATTTTGAACCCAATCCAATCCAATTAATATAAAAATCCAATCCAAACCATTAAAAATGGATTGGATTGGACGGGTTGAACGGGTTGGATTGGATTTTGCCCACCCCTAGCTATCATCATGAGTATGATCCATGGCCATGGTGCCTGATTCAAAATTTTCTCTTCGATTATCGTCCAATTTATATGCAACGGAATTATGTTATGATATTGTTGCAGCTGTAGTGCTGTATATCCTTATGATTTTATGTGCCAATCAAGAAGGAAATATGGAGGCTTTTAAATAAAACATTGTTTTAAAAAAGGAAATATCATCTTCACCTTTCTATAACATCCAGTACCAAGAAAACTGTTAAAATTTAAAATTTCGATAAAGTTTGCCCGAAATTGATCAGGATTGATTGAGTGGATCCCACAGTACAGCTGGAGTTTCATTTTGACCAGGGCATCAATTCAAAGAAAATGTTGCTACAATTCCATAAATTGATGGCATGTCAGATTCAAAGTTAAGATCGATAACTTATTTCAAAACAAGTCCATAAACTGGTGGCATGCAAGATTCAAAGTTAAGATCGATAAGTTATTTAAAAACAATGTTTGACCTAATTTGACTAAGTGGGTCCAAGGTTGATTTTTCATGGATCAAGATTCGGTGTTGATTAGCATACCATCATGCTCATTAATACGAGTTCATATATTAATAGCATACTTAATTTAGAGCTACAATTAAAAAATTATGGGTCTGTAAAATTCTATAATTGTTTTATTGAAATTGGTTCTCTAGGTAAATTTTCCTACAAAAACATATGACGTGATGTTTAAAAATATCTTTGATAGGTGCCATATGTCACAATTTTAGATGTTCCACATGTTAATTTCTTTCTCTTTTTTTTTCTTTTTTTCCCTCTCTCCTTCTTTTTTCCCAACAATGGCACACTCTCCCTCTCCTCTCTTTGCACAACAGTCATTTCTAACAGGAAGTTGTTGCGACTTGGTGGACCCAACCTTCATCGCTGCCACCATCCTACAGCCCACCAAGCCAACCATGCCATGGTGCATCCCGATCATTGGAGGAGTTGATGAAGCAGTGAAAAAATGCCATGGGAGCCGAAGGAGACCACATAGTCAGACCGTCAAATTCTGACCATCTTAGGCCAAGGTCTTGATCATTTCCCCTAAATTTGGACCTTTTGAAGCCATTGGTGACCTTTGTTTGCCTCAATTTGAGCTTGTTTTTGGTGTACAAACAAGACAAAGCTTGGTAACAACTTTTCGACAAAATTCTGGTCATCGATGGTGAGTTATGCTAAATTGAGCTAAGTATTTCTAATCTTTGTCTCTTAAGCTTGCACTTAGTATATAATTTATCAATTATGGTTGGGTATTTTAAATTTTATCATTTTGAGCTAATTTTAGTAATTATTGTGAAATTTGAACTGTATAGCAAGAGTGCATATCATCATTATAGTGAGTGATAGTATAGCAAGAGTGCATACCGTCATTATAGTGAGTGATTTATTCTCTTGAAACATTTTTCGGACTCTATTAAATATTTATTATTGATTATTGGATTTGCAAATTCTGTGACACAAAATGTTTTGCATATACATATACATATATAAATATATGTGTGTGTGTGTGTGTGTGTGCGCGCGCGTGTGTGTGTGTGTTTGTTTGTGTGTGTGTATTCATATATATATATATATATATATAAATTTATATGGATATGTATGTGTATGAATATATTTGTTAGGGGTTTTGGTGTGTATATATATATATATATATATATATGTGAATATAAGTATGAATAAAGTTGTAAATGTAGGGTTTAAGATCCATATTTAGAAATTCATCCAATAAGTGTTATAAGACTTCCAAATTATGCTTGAATGTTGTAAAATACTTATTATTATCAATTTTAAATTTAATATGGTATTTACATTATTAGAATATGTCTGTATATGCAGATAAATGTATATACATATACTTATTTATTTATTTATTTAGTTATATGTGGATTTAAAAATTGAGGGTATAAAATAATTAGTATTAAGTTGATTTTAACTTGGTATACTTTTCTTAAGTTATAATTTAGGCTTTAAAATATTTATTGTAGAATTTTGGTTTTTCGGTGATATTTAAGTAGGTAAAGTTATGTTTGTTTTTATGAAATTGATAAGATTAATCGTTATGTTTAGTTATAATTATTTTATTTGTTCGTTTATTTATTTATTCATGTAAATGTTGTTTAATGAAGTAAGGAATTTCATTATTATTATTATCATCATAATCATAATGATGGTTCCTCTATTTATATGTGTTATCCTTTACCGTAATAATTTTAAGTGATGATTTATAAAAATGCAATTTATGGGAAATGGTTATATTTATTTATTTAGGTTGGTTTTGGAATTAATAAGTATTATTTATATAAGTTTTGGTTATTTATTTATATATAATATCTATTTATGGTTTCAAAAAAGAAATCATGCAAAATATGTATTTTTATATTAGTATTATATTATATTTATTGTTGATTATTTGGTTTTTAAATGTACTATACGCTACCGATATTTTCTATATATATATATATGATGTTGATTTCAGCGCAAATGTTATATTTAGTTGTTCCTTTATGAGCTATGATGAGTGAGGATTGGTAGGTATTTTGCATTGATGGAATTAGCCACCCTCCCCATGGTGGCAAGACGACATGTTTAGCTATTCCTATAAGATTTAAAGGTAAGCAAGCACTTTGCAGTGATGATATTAGCTACCCTCCCTTTAGCCGTAAGATGGAAGACTATCTAGCACCAGTATCTTTGGGATGCTAAAGGGCCTTGTGTAGATTATCTTCTTCTCCTCTCTGTCAAGTAGTGTTTGGGATACCAAGCATTACTTGGCAGCACTGATATATCATATGGTGCATTAGATATTCTTTCGATACAATATGTGTTAGGCATACCATACAGTATTACGGTAGTGACTTGACCATATCTACAGGCAATTGGATATTGATTGTGCCCATGGGTGATCTATTATTGTACTTCTGCTACCTACGAGATCAGCGGGTTGGATGGCCATTGTAAGCTACCACCCCTGATCCATATTTGTAGAAGTATACTTACAAATGGTTATATGTATTGATTATGCCTTCCGTAGATTGATATTATGGGGTTGTGCATTGATGTATAGTATAGTCTATCATGTGATTTTTAGTCCTATTTGATAAATATTTTTACATGGAATTTATATGGATTTATTTATATTTTTAAATTAATCTTTTGATATGATTTTAGATATCAAAGATTAATTATTTTTAAAAATATTATTATTATTATATTATATTATCATTAATTTTTTTTTTTATCCTACTAAGAGGATTTTCATTTCATTCTTTAATTGTCTTTCTTTTGTTTCCTCTAAATCCAATTCTACATTTGTTATATACATATATGTATACATATATACATGCATATGTTTATCGATTTTATTAATATTGTACAAGGGGAATGGTTATATGGTATTGGATAGATTAGCTTTCGGACAAGTATTTCAGCTTAGAGTAGGTTATCTAGCCTATGGGCAATTATAAAAAAACCTTTGAGGAGTTCTATAATATTCATATATATATATATATATATATGTGCGTGCGTGTGTTTGTGTGTGTGTGTGTGTGTGTGTGTGTGTGTGTGTGTGTGTGTTTAGTTTATAAAACATATGTATTTACATTAGCATTGGATAATGGTGATGTTATTAAAATTTTAGTTATTGTTATAGTTATTTAATTAAAGTATTATTTTCATGTCTATTTATTTATTTAATGTTATCATCAAATTTATTATTTCCTAGCAGTATAAGTTTGTCTCTGCATATTTCCTAAAAATGCTCCTATATTGCTATGGACTTAAGGGTATGTATGTTATAATATATAAAGTGCTGCAAGTTTACTTTATAGAGGAGATGCTACCAGAGTTTTTGTAGAATTTCTGATGGTTTCCTTTTATCGGATTCATCCTAGGGTTTCGGTAGAGAACTCTTAAGGGGTCCTAACAATTGATGCATTGTAACAACAAGTATGTATGGGTGCAAAATGCATTAGGAGGATACTGGATGTCCAATCCTCCATTGCTTCGATGTGTTATGATGGATGAGTCAAATATAATGCTAGTCATTCTTATAATGCTAAAGCCTTTTTAGAGTGTTTAGCTTGAAGGTTTGAAACAACTCTGAAATGAAATGCGTTATACTGAGTACAATGGTTAAATTTGGGATAATATCGGCAGAAAATAACAGGTCTACCAGTGGAGGCAAGTGGTACAAATGGTATTAGAACTTGTATTCCAGCACTCGCCCAATCCACATTGCCTAAATGTGATACGAGAGATGGTTCAAATATAATAATAGTTACTCTCATTATGTCGAGACTCTTTTAGAGTGATTAGCTATCCCGGAACCCACCTAAGAGGAACTGGTAGGCTACTTGGTATCCAAATCCCACATCGTCCAAGTGTGGTATGGGAGATGGTTCAAATATAATAATAGTTGCTCTCATTATGTTGAAGCCCTTTTAGAGTGGTTGACTTCATCGTTCAAAAGAATTTCAAAGTTAAACGTGTTCAGGTAAAACTCTAAACAAAAAACCCTATGGACCAACGCCTTCGTCTATCATTCAGATCTCTTGATTCACGACATCGTGTTTTTGCATTTTAGATCTCCTGCCTCGACCTGTAGACGGTGATACTATAACCTTTGGCTTCTCTTATTCGCTTGTGCTGGTGGCAGAGAGGTTGGCGCTTGTTGTCTAGGTGGGGGAGGGGGTGTTCCCTTTCTCAATTATGATGTACTAGGTTAGGTTGCCATATAGGTCTTGGTCGGGGGTGACTTCCAAATTCCGGTCTTATTCATATGGTGGTTAAATGGGGTGGAGGCGAGGTGTTACACTTCCACATGTAATTTTTTTTTATTTAATTATATTATGAATATTATTATTATTTTTTGCTGAGACCTTTCCATATATAATTTTTTGGGTCGATTTCCATGTCTAAATTGCATTTGCTACTTGGTAAACAATTTATGTCCATAGCAATGCGCCACATACTGCTGTTTAAATAGGTTTATCATCAAATATATATGTATATGTGTGTGTGTGTGTGTTTAGTACTAGGTCCTTTTTGGTTCATTTTTATTTTATTTTAACATTTTTAATCGTCAACTAATGTTTTTCATTGTCTTTGTAAATAGCTTTTATGAATGAATATGTAGATAAGAGAAAAAAAAAATTACGAATATGAGCCAAATAAGTTGCTCAAATTTTGATCATCAGCAAAGGGTGACGGTTCATTATGGGAGTAAATTCTATCCTCACATTAATGCGATGGTACACTTGCACACCATGAGATGACACGTGGTTGGAAATAATACAAACAAGATCCATGGATTAAAATTTCTAGTTAACTTTCCACGTTTGATCAACGACTTTCCCTTGTAAGTCGTCGTTGTGTCTTGTTGAGGTGCTTTGTTTCATTTGGAAACAGAAGTATTGAATTAACATAGCTGTAAAGTGGTTTTTGGGACACATCAAATCTACTTGTACAACAGTGGATGACTAATTAAAGCGTAGAAAATAGTTGAACTAAAGTGGCCACCTTGCATGCAATTTAATTTTTTTTTTTTTATGTTTTTAACTTTAAGTTGAATGTAGAACATGATAGATCATAATTCCTTCAAAAAAATCAAAAATATAATATATATATATATATAATCAATCTTCTATCGAAATCTTTATTATTAATTTTTTAATTGTTTCAAAGGTTAAGATTTAAAGATATCTTTGGAATTTATATGAGTATATCAAAATACAAAAATTCTAAAAAAATAAAATGAACCTTGTTAGAACCCATATATACCCTAAACATATTTATTTAAATTAATTTCAACTATTAGAATGATATAAAAGCTGATAAGGGGATTCTGATAGTTTTCCACAATAAGGTCTCAATTATGGAACTAGAAAGCTATGTTAGTAGGGGCCAAGCTGTTATTCGGAAACCACACAAGATTTTTGGTTTTCATACCATTAGTTGTACATTATAAACATTATTGAAACCATAGTTCATTGTATAATAGTACGTACAAGATTTGTTAATTGAGTTTTAAAACAATTTTCAATAATTCTTAAATGAAAAAAATTCTAACATTTTTAGAGAATGTATTTAGTTAGATAGAAAATGGAGGTAACTTCGAATTCAAATATTAAACGAAAAATAATAACCAAATTAAAAAATTATAACAAACAGAAAATAAAAAACAAACAAATTCAAATTGAAGGAAGTACCAAAATTTTAAAAACATACAAATTAAAAAAAATATATATTAAGCAGGAGTAGTTCTCATTGAATACATAATTAAACTAAAAATATGAATTAGTATATACTATTTAAAATGATAAAGGCCACAAATTTAGAATAAAATTTTACAACAAATTCAAATATTTGTAGATAATTTGATACGTAGTAGGCCAATTATCCAATTAAATAAATCAAATTAGTTATTAGACAAATTCTATAAAAAAATAATAATAATAAGGAAGAAGCTGTAAGACTTAGTTTAGGTCAATTGGATAGCTGGCCTTCAATCCAGTTGATAGATTTATGACTCTACTAATACCTAGATAAGTTAAAAAAATTTCAATTTTTATAGCATTTAGTTTAGTACTGTCTATTACAAACTTCTTTTCTGTAACATTTTTTTTTCCCAATGCAAAGAGTTAGCTTTTCATTTCTTGAAAGACTAGGGGATCTTGTGGTGGTGGGGAGTCAATTTAATAGTTGTATTTAGTTAGTATTTGTCCCTTCTTTTGTTTTTGGGGAGACGAAATGAAGATGTTGCATTAAGAAAAATCAGATCGTAATAGAGTGCGTAATGCCGGTAGACTTTGTAGATCCCAAACAAACACCAAATTGCATTGGAGGGCTTTTTTTTCACCTAGTTAGCTACTTTATTACAAGCACGAGAAACCAAAAGAAAAATATTTATTTAGTATTATTATTATTATTTTGGTTGGGAGCAGAACCAAAAGAATAATTGTACTTTAGTGTGAGATCCCACATCAATTGGAAAGGGGAACGAAGCATGCCTTATAAGAGGGTGTGGATACCTTTCCCTTAAGACATATTTTGACAAAACTGTACGGGCTGGGTTCAAAGCAAACAATATCTCATGTGGGTGGACTGGGCTGTTATAGTTGGTATAAGAGCCAGACCCAAATCGGCTGTGCCAGCAAGGACACTAGGCCCCAAGGGGATGAATTGTGAGATCCCACATCGGTTGGCAAGGTAAACGAAGCATGCCTTATAAGAGGGTGTGGATACCTTTTCCTTGAGACGCGTTTTGACAAAAACGTGCGGGCTGGGCCCAAAGTGGACAATATTCACACATGGGTGGTCTGGGCTGTTACAGTTTGTATCAGAGCCAAACCCAGATCGATGTGCCAGAGAGGACGCTGGATCCCAAGGGGGATGGATTGTGAGAACGAAGCATGCCTTATAAGAGGGTGTGGATACCTTTCCCTTAAAACGCGTTTTGACAAAACCATGGGAGCTAGGCCCAAAGTGAACAATATCTTATGCGGGTGGACTGGACCGTTACATTTAGCTTCTTACACTACTAAAAATCGGGGGTAATCACTACACGGCATATTCGTGACGTATGGGCCATTGTTGTTGCCTTTTTGACTTTAGGTGACAAAAATTGGTCGTCTTGTATTTGACATGATAGACCTGTCACAAAGCAGTTTCGTGACAAAATCTTTACTTCATCATTGAAAAAGCATGTAACAGTGACCCAAAAAAAAAAATTCATCATAGATTAAAGCTTTATCATGACACTAGTTTTTGTCACATAAAGCATGCGTTTTTGTCATTGTTTATATAAATTTTATCATCGATACTTATGTAGGATCTGGTCAAACTTATCCATCAATGACAATGCATATAGTTAGGTGACAAAATATTATTTATCACTTAAACCATCAATGACACATCTGACTTGTCACTTAAAACATAAGTGACACATCTGATTTGTCATTGATGTCCGTCCAAAATTCCTCACCGGAACCCCAGACAAGTCCTGATCCCAGGGAAACCCTACCGGACCCTCCAATGGAAAATCCGGAAGAACCTCCCCTAAGGGTTGGACTTACCACAATTTCCTGCACTGAAAACACACTTCTATATTCATCTCCTTATTCCTCCCACAATACTACAAGTTGATTCCACAAATTTACAGCACTCCAAAAGAATAACAGTAACTCAGTGCATAAATAATACATAAATGTCCGAGACAGTATACAGAGCTTCATGAAGTACTACTAAGTATAGAATACAACATGGATGAAAGAAATATTACAATTTCAATAAATGAAGAACATGGTACTTCTCGAACTAAGACAGCGATGAAGATCAAGTCAACTCTGGATGAATACCGACAAACCTGGTACCTAGAGGAACGAAATTTAAAAATATGAGATGCTAATCATCTCAGTGAGTGACCCTATCTACTGTACCATTATAATACCACGATAATTAAGTAGATAAATAATAATTAATTGGAAATAATATTTTCTCTCAAAACCCTTACAATTCTCTCGGTTGGAAAAGTTCCCCTTTTAAACATTTTCACAAAACCCTTTATTCGTATTCCCGAAAACCAAGACATCAATTTATTCAACTAAATATCAAATAAAATATAATAAGTCAAGCATCCAAAATTTATAATTAAAAGAAATTAATTTATTGAATAATTAAGTAAAGGGAAAATTAAACCAATTTAAAATCTCCATTCAAATAAATACCAAAAACAATATTAATTATATTCTTAATTCCAATACAATTTCAAATATTTATTTTAAAATCCTAGTTCTGAAAATCACTTGATGCACCCATTATATACCAGTGGCGCCAACAGTACCCAGCGTCCCAAGGTACCGCCAGACAGGAGGTTATAGAGAGAAACCGGCATACGGTCGCGTGGCGTCCCACCGCGCCGCTGCAAACAGGTGTCCCGGCCATGGAGGGGCGACCTACCTCATCCGATGGCAAATACAGGACAACCCCATAAAATCACCTGCGTGCTACTCACACCCACCTGCGCGCTAATCACATCCGTGTGCACACTAACCATATCACATATAAACAGAACACCAGTACGTGTATGGTGCATCTAAAAATCATAAATCAATACATCTCAAAATTTCAAATTTCCCATAGATATATCGGGTTTATCCCATCCAATTAAACCCGTAATTTTGCACAATTCCTTTATAATCATCGTCATAAATTCATCGCATAAATTCCATAATTTTCAAATGCACCAGCTCTCAAATCCACCAATTTAAATATTCAAATTTTTCCAATAGCATAAATATTTTTGAAATATAATAAATTAAATCACGTAACATTCCATGGGCATACTTATAAAAATTGAAGTCACCAACATAAACAAATATTTTCCTTGAAATAATTGAAAATCAAATCATGCCCAAAATAATGTTAAAACCACAAGGATTTCATATATAATTGAATTCCACAATTCTCAATACCATAAAATAATTTTCACATGGCATAAATTTATATAACGCATATTTTCTTTAATGAAAATAAATCCACCAATAATTTCCACAATAAATCAATTAAATATTTGACACATAGAATATAAATTTCAAATATTCAAATCACATATAATATTCACAAATTTAATTCCCGAAATTAATTTGAAGGTGGGTCACTCACCTTAAGCACGTATATCAATCAAGATCCTCCGCAGGATCGACTCCACTACTCGCACGTGCACCTAAAACATCCACAATACACCAAACCAAATATATTAATATTTTAATCGGGTAACTCCCAAATGGGTACCCGGGGAGAGAACACAAACGACAACCAAAGTTAACGAGTAATATACCGAATCGAAGCTTGAGCGACGAGGATTGCAAATCCGGTCTTACTTCCCGGAGATCGGACTAGTGGTGGCCGGAATCTCGCCGGAAAGCTTTCGGGATTCAACTCTTCGATTATCTCAATCTGTCGTGAATTGGCGGAAAAGGACCCTGGATTTGGATTCAGGGGGTCGGAATTAATGGAGAGGGATCGGCGGTGCAACTGGGTACTCGCCGGAACAGTGATTTCAGATAAGCCGATGCGGTCACTGGCAACCGTCACCGGCAGCGGTGCGTGCGGTGGCCGATGACTGAGCTTTTTGGGGGTTTTGTAGATCAAGGGGAGAGGGTTCCAACGGGACAGGCGGTGAGGCAAATGGAGGCCGGACGGCGAAGAAATCGGGGTTTGAAGGTTTTCGGTGCTTCGCCGGAAAATGCTCCGATCCCAGCGCGTCGGAGGTCCGGTGGTCGTGAAATTTAGTGGACTGGCCGGAAATGAGGAGGTGGTGAGGGGTGGCTGGCGTGTGTGGCCTGAAAATGGCCGGAAATGGGTCAAATGGCCGTGGCCGGCGGTGGAGAGGAAAATCGCCGTCGAGCTTCGCCGGGACGATCTGGGCATGTCTAGCGACCGGCGGTCATGAAATTTTGGGGTTTGGCTGGAAATGGGGAGGCGCTCCCGTCTGGCCGGCGAGTGTAGCAAGGGTCGGCCGGAAAATTTGTCGATTCCGGCGGCCGGTCGTTTCTCTCTCTCTCCTTCTCTTTCTTTCTCTCTCTTCCCCGTCGTTTTGCCAAATAAAAGCCATCGTGGATGACACTGTTCACCCACGTGGACCAATCAGGTGTCGACACGTGGTGTTACTGTGCACTTAAGCCAGATATAATAAAATATTACGGTATCCGGCAAACTTCACACGTCTATAACTTTTTAACTAGATGTCCGATTTAAGCGTGCCGCTAGTCTATGAACTCGTATCGACGAGTACTTTACAACCATACAAAAGTCAAATCAAAATTATACAACGATAAAAAGTCAACTCCCGGCACCTTTTGGACAGTTTGCACCACGACTTGTTTTGCCCATAACTTTCAAACCGTAGCTTCGTTTTCGACGTGCTACTAGTCTACGAACTCGGGGCATTATGCACTTCGCCACGGTATCTTGGTCAACTAGAAATTTCAACTGGAACAAAAAGTCAACTTTTAACCCACTCGGTCAACGGTCAACCTCGGTCAATGTGCATGAAATCCGATGTGGTTTGGGACGGGGTGTTACAATTGAACCCTTTCAGTGACAAGTAAACAACTTTTTTTTATTAGATCTTCCTAATTAATTATAATATCATTAATTATCATTTACAAATATAAAATGACACTTTTAAAATGCAATTAACATAAAAGAATACTACTTTATTAAACATTTATCATGTATTACAAAATTCATTAAGCATCAAGTAATACTAATATAATGTGTACCAAATACAATAAGATTACATTAAAAGGAAAATGTAAACAAAAACAGTTTGTAATTCTTTACAATCTCCATCTTCCAATGCAATTCATTAATATATTCTCCAAGGATCCTATAGAACAAAATAAAAATAAATAAATAAATAAAAATGAATCATTTAGTAAAATACCAATTTAATTAGCAAAAGAGTAAAGAATAAGCTCAAGACTTCTTAAGTTCCAATAAGTTGGCAATCCTTTACCTGCCAAGCATTGCAACCTCTTTTTCAATTCCCACAACTTTTATAACATATATATACTTCCACTCTGTTAATTGATTATATGGCTAACAAAAGTTTGAGAGAAATAAAATCTTGTGATAAAGGAATCACGAAAAGAAGATAATACAATATGTATATATATATATATGTATACACACACAAAAACAAATTTAAATGATATACATTTACATATGGAAAGGTCCTGAACATATGTATTTGTTGCCAGGAAAAGAAAACTTTTAACTTCTTTTGTGTAACTACTGGCATAACAGAGGAGGAAATACATATGTATAATATAGTACATATAGATAAATATACTTATTGAACTTTGTTTCTTTAAAATCTGTTTTGTTTCTGCTGCTGCTATTATGAACCAATGTTTAGGAATATTAACATCTGGTTTGTTAGAACGAAATAATATGGCCATAAAGGAGATAAACAAGAAGATAGTGATGAACACTTTGCCACAGCAATTGCAGCAACTGGTTTTGCAGTTCATTCATTGGAAGAAGCAGAACTTCAATGCCAGAAAAACAATGAAGGAAGGTCTCGGAATCTCGAGGACCAACACAAAAACCAGAAAAGATGGCATGCCAAGTTCTGGTATGGTAACCAAGAAATTATGTTACAATACCATCAGATAGAGATTATGTCTCCTCTACATTAGCATTCCAATCTTTGGTCATTGTCACATCCTTCCATGTCCAAAATTTCTAGTAATTTCCTGTTATGCACGTGTGAAGGGTCCAAATTCTTTCAGTAACTTTACCTGATCACTTGAAAAAAAAAATGGTATTGCAGTGCGGTTGGCAGTCATTCCCACAAACAAAACACACAGAAGAAAACTTAACTATCTGTAATAGCCCAATCCACCTGCATGCAATATTGTCCGCTTTGGGCCCAGCCCGCACGGTTCTGTCAAAATGCGTCGTAAGGAAAAGGTATCCACACCCACTTATATGGCATGCTTTGTTCCCATTTCCAACCGATGTGGGATCTCACAATCCTCCCCCCTTGGGGCCCAGCGTCCTCGCTGGCACACCGATCCGGGTACTGGCTTTGATACCATCTGTAACAGCCTAGTCCATCCGCATGTGATATTGTCCGCTTTGGGCCCAGCCCGCACGGTTTTGTCAAAACACATCGCAAGGGAAAGGTATCCACACCCACTTATATGGCATGTTTCGTTCCCCTTTCCAACCGATGTTGGATCTCACAATCCTCCCCCCTTGGGGCCCAGCGTCCTCGCTGGCACACCGATCCGGGTACTGGCTCTGATACCATTTGTAACAGCCCAGTCCACCCGCATGCGATATTGTCCGCTTTGGGCCCAGCCCGCACGGTTTTGTCAAAATGCATTGCAAGGGAAAGGTATCCACACCCACTTATATGGTATGCTTCGTTCCCCTTTCCAACCGATGTGGGATCTCACACTATCACTACAAAGACATTAAATTTTTGTATAAAGATTTATTTACTATGTGACAGTTTGCATATTTTCCTTTAGAAACTGATTTTCACTGAAATAGATGGAGAGCTTAAACACTCCAAGACATTACTGATATATAAATACACATAATTGGAAACAACAAGTTAACAAAATTCTGCACATAAAGAACCAAAAAAGAGGCAAAGACAACATCAAATTCTTGACCGCAAAAGAGTATTCTTTAATAAACAAACAGCCCACAAATCAAAACCATCACAAATATGGAGAATATGTAAATCTCCTTGATCACTTTCTTGCTAGCAGTCCTCGAAATCATCCAAACCATAATGGGTCTCAAAATAAAAACTATCAAAACCACCAAGCAGAAAAAACATAAAGCCAAACATGGAAGAGAATTTTCTTTACCCACTAATGAGAATATATATACACACACAAGAAAATAATAAAATGTGAATGTTCGTTTGTGCAATATTAAGGAATAATCAATTAGAACTAAATTGATGATAATAAACTTTCCCTTTGGTTTCCCTTTAAGCAAATTGGATGGCCAAAATGAACGATGCTCAGCAAAGCAAAACACTAGGTAGCAATTAATATCAAAGACAACTTCTTTTTTCAAATTGATTTTCCAACATTTTCCAATCAACCAAACAAACTAAAAAAATAAAAAAGCAAAATTTGTAGAAACTTACAACAGGATATTCAAAGAATTTGGTGAAGCATTCAGCTCCGACAAGAAGCTCTCAGATGGCTTCAAAGCCCCCTTGCCATTGACAACGAAATTGAAGTCTTCGTCAGCAGGACATTGATGATGTGGTCGATTATAGGCTGATAAGTCCTTTACTCACCAACCCAGCACTTTGTGGACCACCGAGCATGCCGATTATAGGATATTAGGAACACGTGGGATACGAGACATGGCGATTTCAGCACCCCAGGATTCGACGGAGGTTTGGTGATTTGGAAGCTTGCAGTGATGGTCATCTTCTCCAAGTCTTAATCTTGGACTCCATTGGAGAGAGGGAGCAAAGTGTACGTAAGAAAAGAAGGCCGGCAAGCGAGAGGCGGAGGGAGAGGAAGAGGGAGAGTTTAAAATTGTTAGGGCATTTTTTATTAGATACAAGTGGTTGATATCTGTAACAGTTTTTCTTTTATCACAGTAGTATATAAATTTATTTGTGACACCAAAACCTTTGTCAGCATTATAATTTTAGCAAAATTAGTTACAAACGTAAAAAAAATTGTCACCATTGACACCAAATAAATTCAAAAACTTTTTCCCTCCAAACTACAAAAGGTAATTAGTTACAAAAATATGTGACAAAATAAGAATTCATCACCAATTAAGTAACCCAATTACTAAATGTGACAAAGAAAATATTTGTCACTAATCTCCTATATAAAGTGACAAATTTTTATTTGTCATTACGATTTTTGTAGTGATTGCCCCCGATTTTCAGTAGTGGAAAAAAACAAAACATTTTTTTTCGTATCCAAATATTTATGCATTTATGACTAAATTTTACTTGGATATTTATCAACAAATATAAATATACTACTCGGATATAAATTTCAACAAAAGTTCTTTATGTTGTAGTTGTACGAAAAATTCTTTCCCCATGGACATTTTTAATGCAAGTAGATAGGTTTAATTTTATATTTTGTTCAATTCACCGGACATTTTTAATGCAAGCAGATGGCTTTGATTTTATATTTTGTAAAGACTTAAAAAGTCTTTATAGACAATCAATTCACGTGGCTCGTGGGGATTTGCATTAATATTTCCGCGTTATTGTTGGTAATTTTGAAGGTGCAATATTGATGGGATGGTAAACAAATTCTTTTCCCCATGTCGTTTTAATATCGCACAAACATAATAAATATTGATGGTCTCCGTTCTAGATCGAAACAGATGCTAAAAGAGAGATTAATTTATGGAAGTTTCGAAAAAATATATCATAGTACATAAAAACAATTAAAAAAAAAAAAAAAAAAAACAAACAAACAAACAAACAAACAAACATGCATAAAGATAGAAGAAAAACCAGCAGAGGATCCAAGTTCATTGGAGAAATATCCTTAATGTAGGGTTAATAATAGATAGAAACAGATATTTCTACAATATCCATAATTACAATGAAAATTTCTTCAATTTTTATTTGGAATTATGGAAGATTTATTTCTTTTCTGACACGGTTAATAATGTTTATAGTTTTACAAAATGTGGTAGGGTTTTTATTTTTTCATGTGTCAAAAATGTAGGTGGATTTCATCAGTCAGGTCGAATCCCAAATTCGAAGGTCATGTATTCTCAATTAATTATTACCAGGCAAGCCTATCAATACAAAGGTGGTCAGATTTGAAACTATGCTTTTTTACCAGATCTAGTTATTGATCACCTTTATAGCAAAAACTAAAATAAAAATCAATGGATACTTTTCTTTTTTTTTTTTTTTTACCCATTAATATTTCAACTACTTATTATGTTAGTTTTGGCATATTCATTACGTGAGAGTGCTTTTTCTATTAGCATTTATTTTCCATATGCTTATAGTACTTTTGTTAGTTTTGGCATATTCATTACGTGAGAGTGCGTTTTCTATTAGCATTTATTTTCCAAATACTTATAGAGTACTTTTTCTATTAGCATTTATTTTCCATATACTTACAGTACTTTTGTTGAATAGTGTTTTATTAAAAAAAATGGTGAATGTTTGATTATACACAATAAAAAAGATACTTTTAAAGTTATTTATAGTATTTTTTTGTTTTTGTTTGCTTAAAAAGTTATTTATTTATAGTATTTCGATATTTTAATTGATGCATTATGTATCATAATGACTTTTTTGTTAATCATACAACACTTACTTGGAAAAATACAAATTTTTCCATGGCAAAATTCTATAATTTAGGGCTTTAAAAAGTTAAAATTACTATTTTTGATAATATTTTAGTTTACTCAATTCTTGGCTTGTGAATGATCAAATTCAGTTTTGTCAACTGTTCCTAAATCATAGGATTGAGAACTTTAATATTATTTTCAATTTAGCAAACTTTTCTTTTTTAGTATATTTCATATTTATTGTAATTTCAATAATTATAGAAGCATTAGGGTTCTTTCTGCGTCTTTTATTTAAATTTTATTTTTAGTGATTGTAAGGACAACTGTGAGTTAATAAAAATTTAAGAGATTATTCTCTTTTCACTTCAATTCTTGGTATTCATGCGTGAATTAGCAAGTATGGAATTTCGTTGCTAGTATTTGATTAACTCTCATCTTTCTCATAAGCTTCCGCTACATCAATTCCTTAAGTTTTATTCCTAATTAATCACTATTAAATTCAGATAAAATAAGAAACTAAGTCCATCAATATTGATAGAAACATGATTAAAAAAAAAAAGACTCTATTTTTGACAACCTGGAAACTCCTCCCCGGTTCAAGTTAGTTCGAGATGTCTTTTCAACAGCTGAGCTTCCATAATGGTAGGCAGACCTTCAACTTCATTATCATCTTCTTCCTTTGACATGGGAATTCCAGCCAGGTCACTGCACTGGAAATCAAAACCAAGGCGGTAGAGTTTTCAGTAAATTTGAAGAGCATGAGAGTTATGGTTCATATCACGTGATTTTTACGTGTGTTATCTATTATGCATTTGGATAGAAAATCTATGTTGTTCGTACAATGCATAATTTTATCTGGTTCAGGAAGTTAATTGTAGGTTTTGGGACCTAAATGACACAATCGATGGACCAGGTGTGAATTTATCCTATATTTTTTTATGTTCCTTTCATAATTAATGAATGTTTCTTTCTCATTTATGTTGTGGTTCTCTGACCACTTTAGAGAAGAAATATGAGAAGAAAAATAAAAAAAATTCTATTACTCTCTTGGAAATAGAATACAAAAATAAAAAAACTTCTCTCGTGGAGATTCTCACATGGAACCTCTCTCTACACTGTCAAATTCTCTCTGGAATTGCTCACTCTTCTCTCAAGCTATCTCTGGAACTTAAACACTCTCTCTCTCGGAGTTTACTCTCAATACTCCTCACTTGGGATGATATTGAGCTTGCTCTCTTGGCTTGGCTTGCATGCAATGGGATGAACCTATTTATAAGATTACAAGGTCGGTTGCATGGCCACAATCTTCAACAGCTTCTGACAGTAGCCCACAATTGTTGAGCAAGTTGGAGTTTGGTGTTAAATGCAGCAATGGCCATTGTCAAAGATGGTGGCTATGCAGTCTTCACACTGTCGCATGGTGCGGCTGGACTTCACAATTCTCCCCCTCCAGTCGCATTTAAACTAATGGTCATCTGCCATCCATTCCAGCTATGTCTCTGCATAGCTTCAGCTTCTCTTGAGCAACAACTTTTGTTAGCATATCTGCTGGATTCTCTTTTGTGTGGATCTTCATCAGTTTCAGCAACTGTTGATCTATTAATTCGCGTATCCAATGATAGCGGATGTCAATGTGCTTTGTACGGGAATGATACATTGAGTTTTTGCTTAAATCCATGGCATTTTGGTTATCACAATGTATCTTGTAATCTTCTTGCTTGATGCCAAATTCTGTGAGAAAACGCTTTAACCACAACATTTCCTTACCCGCTTCCGCTGCGGCTATGTACTCTGCTTTAGTAGTGGATAAAGCAACACACTTCTGCAATCTTAACTGCCATGACACAGCTCCCCCCACAAAAGTGTAGAGATAACCTGATGTAGACTTTCTATTATCAGGGTCTCCGGCCATATCTGCATCTGTATAGCCTTCTAAGATTGGATCACCTCCCCCATAGCACAAGTACAGCTTCGATGTACCTTTGAGATGCCTGAGAATCCATTTGACTGCTTCCCAGTGTTTCTTTCCAGGATTTGAAAGAAATCTGCTCACAACACCTATTGCGTGAGCAATGTCTGGTCTGGTACACACCATTACATACATCAGACTTCCTACCGCTGAAGAATATGATACTGAAGCCATCTCCTCTATCTCTTCTTTGGATGAGGGGCACAATCTCTTACTCAACTTGAAATGATTTGCAAGTGGAATGCTGACCGGTTTGGCTTTATCCATGTTGAATCTCTTTATCACCTGTTCAACATACTTCTCTTGAGATAGCCATAACCTTCCATTCTTCCTGTCTCGGATTATTTGCATTCCCAAAATTTGTTGAGCTGGTCCTAAGTCTTTCATATTAAAGGACTTAGACAATTCTTTCTTCAGCTGACTAATCTTCATTGCATCTTGTCCAACGATCAACATGTCGTCCACATATAGCAAAAGTGCAATGAAGTTTCCACCTGAAATTTTTTGAATATAAACACACTGGTCTGTTGTAGTCCTTTTATAGCCTTGACTCACCATAAACGAGTCAAACTTCTTGTACCATTGTCTTGGTGCTTACTTGAGGCCATACAAGCTCTTCTTCAGCTTGCATATAAGGTTTTCTTTCCCTGAAACCTCAAATCCTTCTAGTTGCTCCATGTAGATTTTCTCATGTAAATCACCGTGAAGAAATGTTGTCTTCACATCCATCTGTTCAAGCTCTAGGTTTAGACTTGCTACTAAACAAAAAATGACTCGAATTGAAGTCATTTTTACTACTGGTGAAAAAATCTCATCAAAGTCAATTCCTTTCTTCTGAAGAAATCCTTTGACCACCAATCAGGCTTTGTGTTTCACCACCCTTCCGCTGCCATGTTTCTTGAGCTTGAACACCCATTTATTCTTTAGTGCCGTCTTTCCTGTTGAAAGCTCAATCAACTCATAAGTATGATTTTTCTGCAAGGATTCCATCTCATCTTGCATTGCTTGTAGCCACTTTTCCTTCTCTTGATGAGAAACAGCTTCCTGGAAACTCTCTGGCTCCCCCTCTTCAGTAAGCAGAATATACTCAGATTTTGGAAATCTCTTTGATGGAATTCGACCTCGCTCAGATCTCCGAACTTGTAAACCACTGGTTTCAGGAGGTGTACCATCATCTGACCGCTGTGATGGCCCTACAGCTGCTTGAGAGGATTGAGTCTCCCCCTGCTCAATATCCCCTTCTTCCTCCTGGTCTGCTTCTGATATATCTTCATGCACCTCATTATCCTCTGTGGCTATTTGTGCTGGTGCTGGATTAGGACCAAAATTCTCGGCACTAGAACTACAATTAGGAGACATTCTGGGCTTTTCAATGTCTTCCGTTGTTTGGTTTTCATGAAATACTACATCCCTGCTTCTAATAACCTTCTTTGTTTTTGAGTCCCATAACCTGTATCCGAATTCTTCATCTTCATATCCTATAAAGATGCATGGAGTAAATCTTGCATCGAGCTTCTGTCTGAGCTCCTTGGATACATGTACATAAGCTAAACAACCAAACACTCTTAAATGAGAGTAGGAGGGAATCTTACCCGACCACACTTTCTCCAGAATTTTAAAATTCAACGGTACTGACGGTGATCTGTTGATTAAATAGCAAGCAGCACGAACAACTTCTCCCCAGAATGGCTTTAGCAGCTTAGCCATACTGATCATACTTCTGACCTTTTCCATAATGGTTCGGTTCATTCTTTCGGCTATTCCATTATGTTTTGGGGTGCGAGGGACCGACTTCTCATGTCGAATGCCGTGTCTTCTGCAGTAGGCATCGAACTCCATGGAAGTATACTCGCCTCCATTATCTGAGCGGAGAAATTTCAACTTCTTACCTGTTTCACGCTCTACCATAGTATGAAACAGTTTGAAGTAAACTAATACCTGGTCCTTTGTCTTCAAGAAATATACCCACACCTTTCAAGAAGCATCATCAATAAAGGTCAGGAAATACCTATTATCGCCTAGTGACTCCACCTTCATGGGACCACATACATCAGAGTGCACCAAACTGAGCAACTCTGATATTCTCGTTGCAGAGGAACTGAAAGAGACTCTATGTTGCTTACCAAACAAGCAGTGACTACAAGGATCTTGTGCAGCATCCTTGCAAACAGTGATAAGCTTCTTCCTTGCCAAAGTGGACAATCCTTTTTCACTCATGTGAGTGAGTCTCTGGTGCCACAGATTTTGAGACGCCTCTCCTTCTACAATATTGAGGCTATTTGCACATATCTTCACATGAGTCTTGTACAACGTTCCATAAATATGTCCTCGGGCGACAACTATGGTACCTTTCGTCATTTTCCATGTACCTTTGCTGAAGTAGTTGTCATAGCCTTGCTTGTCTAAGGCTGCTCCTGAAAGTAGATTAAGTCAAAGATCTGGAACATGACGGACATCCTTCAAAGTGATTATACAACCAACATTCGTTTTTACCTGAATATCACCAGTTCCCATAATCTTTGCAAAACTGGAATTTCCCATCTTTACCGTACCAAAGTCTCCTACTTTGTACGTTTTGAAAAAATCTCTGTGTGGAGTGACATGGTAGGATGCTGCAGTATCGACTACCCACTCAACATCTTGGGTTGATATATGAAGGCATGTCTCTTCTTCGGTGGAGCAGAGCGCCACTTCTCCTGTAACAGTTACTAGTGTCTCTCCATCCTTCTTCGGTTGATTGCCTTGGAGTCTCTACTCTCTTAACAACTTTCTGCAGTTCTTCTTCATGTGACCCTCCAGGCCACAATGATAGCACTTATATGATGATTTTCTATCGTCTGTAGATCTGCCTCTGCTCTTACTCCTGCCTTTCCCCCTATCTCGACCATCTCTTTGCTGTCTTCCTCTCTCTGTGACGAGGGCATGTGACTGATCCATGACAATGTCCTTTCTCCTGGCCTCTTCATTAAATAGGGCATCCTTAACCATAGACATAGTAAGTTTGCCATTCGGGGCTGAATTGCTGAGAGAGACTACCAATGTCTCCCAACTGTCTGGAAGAGAACTTAGAAGTAGGAGGGCCTAATCCTCATCCCCTAGTTGGTAATCCACAGCAGATAGTTGATTTACCAAGCTCTGGAACTCACTGGTATGTTAGGCTACAGAAGTTCCACTATGTAATTTTAGATTTACCAATCGCTTAAGTAACAAGGCTTTGTTCTGAGCAGTCTTGGCCTGGTACATGTCGTCCAATTTTTTCCAGAGGGCATATGCATCCGTTTCCTTCGCTACATGATGGAAGACATTGTGGTCGATCCATTGCCTGATATGATCGATCATTTTCTTATTTAATTTCTTCCATTCTGCTTCTTTGCTGAGATCGGGATTTTCTCCTTTAGCTTCTATAGGATCAAACAGATCGTTACAATTGAGGAGATCTTCCATCCGAGGTCTCCAAAGTGTATAATTTATGGCAGTGAGCTTAACCATAGCTCCCGAAGATGATTCTTCCATTGACATTATGGCTTGACCAAAAATGGAGCCGAATTTGGCAAAACGGAGTTAACCGTTGCGTCCGGAATGGTTGAAAATGGTGGACTTGACTCTTCCGGGGTCAAAATATAATTACCAGAATTTTTGGGGCAAAAATATAATTTCATAAAAATTCTGGGTCAACCTGTAAATACAGAAACTACAGGGGGTCAATCTGTAATTTCCAACAATTCAGGGGCTGTTGCCATAATTTTAGAAACTTCTGATGATGTGGCAGATTGTGTTGACGTGTCAACACGTGGTAGATGGCGTGTTGATTGTGTGGCTGATGACGTGTCGGCTGGCGTGGCAGATGACGTGGCTTGGTGTGCTGACGTGTCTGCTGACGTGGTCGTCTTCAACCTCCAGACGACGCGTGCGGCGCGTGATCTGCTGCAGAAAATTTCAGGCGGCGCGTGCTGGCACATGAAGCTCTACGTTTCTCTCCGGCGAACTTGGTTGTTCTCGTCTCGTCGACTACTTTCACTTGGTATTGTCAAATTAATTATTTGAGTAACTTTTCGAAACACCAACTTGAAGAACAGAGGCTCTGTTTCTTCAAATTTTGAACCCAAACTCTCGACCTGGAGCTCTGATACCACTTGTTGTGTTTCTCTGACCACTTTAGAGAAGAAATATGAGAAGAAAAATAAAAAGAATTCTATTACTCTCTTGGAAATAGAATACAAAAATAAAAAAACTTATCTCGTGGAGATTCTCACGTGGAACCTCTCTTTACACTATCAAATTCTCTCTGGAATTGCTCACTCTTCTCTCAAGCTTTCTCTAGAACTTAAACACTCTCTCTCTCGGAGTTTACTCTCAATACTCCTCACTTGGGATGATATTGAGCTTGCTCTCTTGGCTTGGCTTGCATGCAACGGGATGAACCTATTTATAGGATTACAAGGTCGGTTGCATGGCCACAATCTTCAACACCTTCTGACAGTAGCCCATAATTGTTGAGCAAGTTGGAGTTCGGTGTTAAATGCAGCAATGGCCAGTGTCAAAGATGGTGGCTGTGCAGTCTTCACACTGTCGGTGCAGTGGTGGTGCGACTGGACTTCACAATTTATCGTATACTTCAATAAGTGAAATTTTAAGCTGTACTGTTTGTTAACTGTGAGGACCTTCAAATTAATTACTTTTCTGTAGCTAGATTTAATAAGGTAGAAAAGTAGTGATCGTGATGAGGAAGAAAAAGAAACAAGGTCTTTGAAAATTTTAGTCGGTGTAGTTGACTTGGTGAAGTCCTTTTAGAGTCGATGCTTAATCAGTTAATTATCCCTTAATGCAAAATAGCTATTGATCTTACTCTTTCTAGATTATATTGACCGGAAACGGGAGGTTGCTAATGAACTTTTCTGTCAATATCAGCCACAATGACAATTCCTGTACTCCTTGTTTCATGGCTTTTGTTGATCTTATCCATTTACTCATCATCTTTCTGCCATATTGGTGGTGTGTCTGGCCAATGTCTTGGCGATCAACAATCTTTGTTGCTTCAACTCAAGGAAAGCCTCAATTTCGATGAAACAACGTCCAACATTTTGGTGAAATGGAATGAAAGCTCCGATTGCTGTACTTGGGAAGGTATAAGATGTGATCATGAAGGATGCGTCACTGGTCTCAAGCTGAGCGGGGAAGCGATCTTCGGTGGGATTGAGAATTCTACCCTCTTCAACCTTGTCCATCTAGAGAGCTTGGATTTGTCTTTTACTTACGACATAAACTCTACCATTCCATCAGCCATAGGTAACCTTGAAAATTTGACTTATATAAATTTCTCATCTTCTGGCTTTTAGGGTCAAATCCCAAAAGAGATGTCATTCCTTAGAGAGCTCTCTATTCTTGATTTATCTTCTCTTTTTCAAACCCCATTTCTTGAGAATTCAAACTTGACAATGCTGCTTCAGAATTTGACCTTACTTGAAGAACTATACATTGATGGTGTAAATTTAACGATACGAGGGAACGAATGGGGTCAGGCTTTGTCATCTTCGTTGTCCAATCTTAGAGTATTGAGCATGGAGAGTTATTCTTTCTCTAGCCCTATCGATGAATCACTTTGCAAGCTTCAATCTTTATCAATGATAAAACTTGATTCTAACAATCTGTCCTCTCCGGTTCCTAAATGCTTTATGAATTTCTCAAATTTGACTTCCTTGTCTCTAACTGATTGCGCGTTAAATGGAACCTTTCCTAAAGAGATCTTTCAGATACCAACACTAAAGATTCTTGACATATCAGAGAATGACTTGCTTGACGGTTCATTTCCAGAGTTTCCCCAAAATAGTAATATTCAAACTCTGGAGACTAGCTCGACAAATTTCAGAGGGACAATACCAGCTTCTATTGGTAACCTTCAGCAGTTGTCAACGTTAGAACTTTCCGTTTGTCATTACAGTGGAACACTTCCAAAGTCCATGACAAACCTCACCCAACTTGTTTTTCTTCGTTTGTTTGGTAACAATTTCACCGGTTCAATCCCATCGTTTCATATGCCCAAGAACTTGACCGAAATACACCTATCTTTTAATCGCTTCACTGGTCCACTTCCATCGGCAGCCTACTGGCAAGGCCTACTGAACCTTGTTTATGTTGACTTAACCAATAATACTATCACTGGAAGCATCCCTTCATCTTTATTTTCTCTTCCATCAGTGCAATGGATTGACCTTTCATACAATCAATTTAGCGGTCGACTTCTGGAATTTCAAATCCCACCTTCCTCAGTGTTGGCTAGTGTTGATTTGAGGGGCAATGAACTAGAAGGTCTAATTCCCAAGTCATTCTTCAAATTGAAAAATCTTGGAGATCTTTTACTCTCTTTCAACAAGTTCAATGGTACCTTTCAGCTTGATAGATTCAATACAAGTGGAAATAATTCTAATTTCTCATCTCTTACTCTATTTACGAGTGTAAAACTTGCTTCTTGTAATCTTAGAACATTTCCTGAAATGCTTAGGAACCAACTAGTGCTGTCCCTTTTGGACCTTTCAAACAACCAAATTTCTGGGAAGATACCTAATTGGATTTGGAAAGTTGGGAATGGATCTCTTTTCTTTTTGAATCTTTCACGTAATCACCTGGTGGGCATGCACAAACTGTATCCTCTTCCCAACCTTCAGACCATTGATCTTAGTTTTAACCAGCTCCACGGGAAGATCCCTGTACCATCTAATGATTACCATGTAGATTTCTCTAGCAATTGTTTTACAGCTTCCATTCCCTTGGACATTGGTAATTACCTTAGTAATGTTCGTTCCAACAATGGCCTTACAAGAATTATACCTGAATCAATATGCAATACAAGTTCCCTCAAAGCTCTTGATTTGTCCAACAACAGTTTAAGCGGCCAAATACCAACTTGTATGTTTGCACTGAGTGGACCCACTAGGTTGAATCTTGCAAGGAACAACTTGAGCGGCCCAATTCCTGATGCATTTCCTGTGAATTGTAGTTTGGAGACCTTGATGGAAACTTATTGACGGGTAGGATTCCAAAATCTCTAGTCAATTGCAGAGCTTTGGAGGTTTTAAATGTTGGGAACAATCAAATTCTTGACACCTTTCCACTGATGTTGAAAAATACATCCATGTTACGTGTCCTTGTTTTGCAATCAAACAAATTTTATGGGCACATTACATGTGGAGAAAGTATTGTTGCTTGGCCAAAGATTTAAATTCTGAATGTAGCTTCAAACAATTTTAGTGGTGAACTTTCAAGGCAATGCTTAACAAGATTTTATGCGATGATGGCTGTCCAAGATGATGTTCTTGATATTTATGAACAAATGATCCACAGTACCCCAAAGTTTGCCGAAATTTTACATGGAGTGATACCACCCAAATATCATTATGAGGATGGACTGACAATTAACAACAAAGGTCTAGAGCTGGAGCTGGTAAAGATACCCAATGGATTCACATTCATTGACTTCTCAAGCAACAACTTCAGAGGTGAAATACCAAACGAGTTGGGACAACTCAAATTTCTTCATGCACTCAACTTATCCAATAACGCTCTCAAGGGCCACATCCCATCATCCTTTGGCAACTTACGACAATTGGAGTCTTTGGACCTCTCAAGGAACCGCCTGACTGGGGAAATTCCAGCATCACTTTCTAACTTGAATTTCCTTTCAGTCCTGCACCTATCGTATAATAAATTTGTTGGGAGAATCCCCAAGGGTAATCAAATTCAAACGTTTCCAGCTGAGTGTTTCCAAGGTAATGAGGGACTATGCGACCCTCCTTTGACAATAAACTGCACAGATGACGTGGCACCAGAAACACATGATGAAGCTAAGCATTCAAACTCCGGCAGTGAGATCCAATGGGATCTCATAAGCGTCGAAGTTGGATTTGTTGTTGGGCTTGGAAGTGTGATCGGGCCACTTGTGTTTTCCAGAAAATGGAGGAAACGTTTTTTCGATGGTCTTGAGGACATTGCATCTAGAATGTTACCTTGGTCAATTTTGGAACGATGGTTGGCATGGAAAACTGAGGTTGGAAAATAAGAGGTAGAGGAATTATCGTCTGAGGCAGAGCAATAAGGAAGGATGAGCCCTTATGTGGATGCATGGTGTGGCAAAGTAAGGAATGACGACGGTAGTGCTTTCTTATGTTACATGGCTTTCCATTTTTATATGTTTGTTGTTCATGGTAGTGCTTTTTTAATTCGTAGAATACAAATTAATGTTGATCTGCTCTTACTCTGTAATATTATAGCTTCATCTTGTGGTTGTATGTCAATTTGGGTGTCGAATTTATAGTTTATGTCTTTTTTTGCTATTCCATGTAAAAAGTTCGGACTTTTTTCTTATAAAAAATTATTGAACCAGAAGCAGGACATGCCAAAAATATAAAATGAAAGAAAATGAAAAATATATATATTTTTCAATATTTTGTTCTTTTAAAAAATTAAAATAATCATCTCGGATTTGCATTTACGACTTTGGATAATGAAGCTCAGTCTATAGCTAAATAAATAGTAGTGGTACAGAGTTACCTATTGATTGAAATGTACTTCTCCAAGAACAAGTAAACAAATACGCCCAAACTATAAATATGGGCGCTTTTAAAGCTATTTGTATAGGTATGCAAAAATATAAACACTTGTATATATATATATATATATATAGATATATATATATATTCGTGTCTTTTAGAAGACAGTTGAGTTCATGCACATGTCAAAATCATTATCATGTGACCATGTGTATGTTTGGAAGATCATTTATGGGATCCATATATTTCTATGACTTAGCTTGGGATAATGTTTCATTCATCATAATAATAATTGAAGAAAAAGAGGATTGGGATAAAAAAAAAATTTCTTGTTTAATTCTCAATGTTCTCAAAAATTTGATAGGATGATTGATTGACAAATCTGGTTTGAATTAATAGTAGCATACTCAGATGATTGATAATTAGAAACATAGATTAGATATTTTCACACCCAGATCAATCAAGGAAATTACAAAAAACAGGGGTGAGTTGTGACAGTTTTGCATATACAATAATTACAAACAGACTTACCCACATACTAAAATCTTTTTCTTAGCAAATAACAAAATTATATATATAAATTTAAAAAATAAAAAAAAAGATTCTGCATTTTTTTTTGTTTTCTCTATTTGAGAGGGTGTATTTGATTGGTATTAGTTTTGATTTTTCCTTTTCAAAACGAGTCAATTAAACAATATTGTAAATCAAAAATCAGTTTTTCACTAGAAAAATAAAATGTTGAAGAAATAGTAAGATTAACAATACTTCTTCAAATATATCTAGCTAACGAGTTGTGGATTAATATAGAATTAATTGTACACCTCCAACTCCAAAGTAAGTAGCAAGGCTTTGGAAAGATGATTCATATACATGTATTTTTGACTGAAAGACTTGAAAAAATGATGTGAATATATATACACACACACACACACACACATATATATATATATACTAACTTGTGGCAGAAAGACTTTGGAAAAGATGGTAACAATTATTGCGGTTCATTGTTTAAAGTCGTAGAGGAAAGTGGGAGATTCTGTATCTCAATCGTAGCCACAATGACTATTCCAGTCCCTGTTTCATGGCTTTTGTTGATGTTACCCATCTTTATTCTTTAGCTAAATATATATACATATATGTCTTTACTGATATCATTAACCGAAAGAGGGCTGTTGAATATTTATTGTTCAGAGAACATGAAATAATATATATACATATATATATGTATAACGTGATTTACATTATTTTCCAGCCAAAAAATAACTTTATTTTATTTACTATTAACCCCACAGGTTCCCATACATAAAGTGTATCTTAAATCGTTTAAGCCACAAAATTATAACAATTATAAAAAGGGACAAAAAAGTACACAAGTTTACATACACATATATAATCCCATGTGTATATATATAGTTTTTACCCTTTTCTCACTATATTCCAGTGAAGCCTCTATCTTTCCCACAACAAAATATCATAAGTATCTCTCCCACTCTTACTTGGAAAAGGAACCCTAAAAAAAAAAAAAAAAAAAAGAAAAAAAGAAAAGAAGGAAAAGATCTTAATACAAGAAAACAACATGAAACAGAGTGTACAATTACACAACGAGAGAGGTATACAACGCACTATGATCTACTACCATCTACTGTCCAATAATAATAATAATAATAGTAATAATAATTGCATTACAAAAAGAAGCAATATCAACCAAAAAAAATACAAAAATACAAAAAGAAGTGTCTCATTTGGTGTTATGTATAAATTACTTAATGATATGTTTTCATTAAAAAGAGAGAGAGAGAGAGAGAGAGAATTAGTTACTGATATCTTGTTTGTTTAACAATAAAAATCCTTATGGAAAGAAACCCCGTTTAATCAGAAAGTGATACCATGTAGCCATGTATATGTTAGATTGTTAAATAATATAATATTTCTGTGTGGGTGATTGTGTAGGTATCATTCTGTGTGAATGATTATTTTGATAACAGATTTGAGGTATTTCCTCCAAAATGCATTTACAGGTGACGGAACTAGGATTTCAAAGCATTAGCATTATCCTAAACATCCTACTAGACTAGATGCGAAAATAATATATATATATATATATATATATAGAGTTTGGCTCTTATCAAGTTCTTAAGTTCAAGACTTGGTGCAGACAACGTCCCTTTGGCTAACACATTTTCAAGGAAGAAAGATTTTGAAGGCACTAAAAAACAGGGAAAATATATTACTGTATATATATACTTATACAAATTCTCAACGTACTATGGCATATGAGCAAAGCAGAGGAGAAAGTTTTTGAGACCATGGACAGAGCCATGGCGTCTCTGGTGGATGTGAAAAATTCAAGATCTTGAAACTTGGCAATTTGCCATGCAAATTTTCAGAAATTCTGATGAATTTTTACTCTGTTTCTCAAAGAAACTCTATTCATGCCTCAATCTCTCTCAATAATTTCATCAATTCTATCAATAACCATATCTTATTTTCTGCACAAAACAAGGAAACATGGCATTTTGCCATGATGAAGGATTTAATAATGTATCAACAACCAGAAGAAATTAAATATGCACTGTATATTCAAATCATCCAGATAAGAAAATAATAAATGAAATTCACTTTCTTTCTTGGAGCTTACGGAAATACTCCTGCAAAATAGCTTCTTCATTGCCTTCAAAATTCTCCAAAACAACTTCTTCCAAATTATGTTGCCAGTTTTCCACATTCTCATTCTTGTAATAAGACTGCAAAATCCAATCAAAATATTGAATTGCAAAATTCAAAACAGGGCAGTTGTATTTATGTATATTTTGCAAAATTTTGATATAGAAAAATTTGATTTTGATGCTCCCACGAAATTGATATTACAAAGATACATAACAAATAAAAAAAAAATTTGCATTCATTTAAAAAATTATACCTTCAAGGATTTTACTTTTGAATCCACAATGAAGGATCTCGTATTAGGATGAGGAGCAAGCCAAAGCAAACAATCAATCAATTGATCAAGTGAACTCTGCACCAACTGTACCAATTCTACTTTCAGATGCTTGAAGTTATACGAAGGCGGAACCAAATTCTTTCTTAGCTTCTCAGTATAAATTAAACCCCTATGACCCTTTGTCTCAAAGAAACAAGAAAACAAAATAACACAAAGTATAAGAAAAAATAGACAATACACAAATTAAAACATATATAGATACGCATATAATTATATAATCAAATGCATGTATATTTACAGAAGTCATGTAACGCAATGTGAATGTTTTGCAATAATGAGGGAAGAATGCGATATAATTCAACAAATTTGGAAAATGGCTCGAATGTAGACCAGAGGACACATTGAGTATGACATCTGGTTTAGCTTTGGATGTGAAAATTATCAAAGGTGTAATGAATATGCTTGCATTTGTGTCGTATATGAAGGATGTTGAAGGAAAATAATAACTTATATTATATCAAATAACTTTTCCAGGACTTACATACAAATAACATCCCTACATATTACTATAGCCATGTAGGACATCCTAAACCGGGCCCACATTAACCCAATATATTTGGACACCACTTACAAATTAGCATTCTTACTAAGCCAAGAGCCTCCTTGAAACTCCCTTGACTCTTAACATGGTTTACTGCCACATGAGAGCTCTCTCCCTTTGTAGGAGCCTACTCTACTCAATTGAGTAGCTCACATTACATGGCAGCCTAGCTTCCCTTTTTATAGCATGCCCATGTCGGTTGCTAAACTCATTCAAACCTTCTAGATTTCTCCTCAAAGTCGGTACAAAGCTTAGATAGTTTCTTCACCAATTCCAAAGCTTTACTTGCTGTCCAAATATATAATTCTAAAAACCAAACACTACTAGAATCACATTGATAAATGACGCAATAAATGCGTCGCACAAAATAAATAACAACGAATCACATGGAGTCGCCTAACGTCATGTCGCTAAAGCTATAAAACAACAAGCGATGCATCATGAGAGTCGCCTATCTTTGAGTTTTTAGCGACTCAGATTGATTTTTAGCGACGCATCACAAAAGTCACCTATCTTTGAGTTTTTAGCGACTTAGATAGATTTTTAGTGATACACCACAAGAGTCGCCTATCTTTGCATTTTTAGCGACGCATATTATTTTTAGTGACGCATCATAAGAGTCACATATCTTTGAGTTTTTAGTGACTCAGATAGATTTTTAGCCACACACCAGGAAAGTCGCCTATAGTTGAGTTTTTAACGGCGCATATTGACTTTTAGCGACGCATGCTAACAATCCACTATAGCGACGCTTCACTACACGGTCACTAAAAATGTATTAGTGACTCAGATAGATTTTTAGCCACACACCAGGAGAGTCGTCTATAGTTGAGTTTTTAGCGACGCATATTGATTTTTAACGACGCATACTAACAATCCATTTATAGCGATGCTTCACCACAGTGTCACTAAAAATGTATTAGCGACTTTTTTTAAAGCATCGCTAAATTTATGAGTTGCTAATAATAGGCGACTTTGTTATGTATTAATGCGTCGCCCCTTCTTTTTTTTTAATTTTATATTTTTTTTAATTTTGTGAAAAGTGATTAAAATAGTAAAAATATAAAAATAATTAAAATACAAAAAAACTAAAACTAGCTCCATCCAAAATAATTAGAATACAAAAATTTAAAATAAATATTTTTTTCATAACAAATTAATTATCAAATAAATTAAATATTATCTCATTGATATATTTTTACATAATTTGTAAACTATTGTATTTTTTCATAACAAATTTAATATTAATTAAACTTCCATGAATGCATATTCATTGAGATGGAAGTTGACGTTCTTTTGTTGATGATATTACACCCTCATACTACATATGGAAAAATTAAAAAAGTTATTAACACTTATGCAAAATAAATGAAATATTAATCATTATTAATTTTGTAATTTAGTAGAACATTACCTTCTTAAGATTTGGCGAGGCACATTTCTCCTAATTAAAAGTGGAAAACACATAATAAAGCGGATCAAAAAAATAATTTAATGAATAATAATAAATGTCATAAATATTACTTAAAACATAAGTTAATAAATATACGTACCAATTTATTTAAAAGATATTGTTTATCCATATCCCCTCATAGTCATTACGAACATAGCCACTCTCATATTCATCCTCATTATCATTTTCATCAACACTTGGCAATTGTTATGCCAAATGGATTGTGAGTCATCATAGTATCGCCAAGAGCATCTTCTTCAACCAATTCTTCTTCAACAAAAGTACAATGTTATGGTGGAGTTAAAACAACAGATTATCTCGAATCAAGTTGATCAACATAAAATATTTGTTGACCTTATGAAGCCATGATGAATGGGTTAGATTTATATCCAATTTTATTAAAGTTAACACATGTAAACCCCATCTCATCAACATACAGTTAGCACATGATTCATCATGCCAAATCCATTGCCGATAGTTGACATCATTGTGCGTCACGTGTTGCCAAAATCTAAAAAGAGAAAAACAAGAAAAGAAAACCAGCTCAGTTATGTTGTTCTAATATTTTCACTGGTTATTTGTAGTTGAAATAAAATTAGATTGATTAAAAGAACAAAAAAAAAAAAAAAAGAACAGGTGACACATAAAGAAGACTGTGGGTCGCCTATTACTTATATTGAAAAAAAAAAATCAGCTCAGTTATGTTGCTTAAATATTTTTACTGGATATTTAAAGTTGAAATAAAATAAGATTAATTAAAAGAAAAAAATAAATAAATAAGGCGACGCACAATGAAACTTAAATATTTTCACTGGTTATTTAAAGTTGAAATAACATTAGATTGATTAAAAGAAAAAAAAAAAAGAAGAAGAAGAGAACAGGCAACACATAAAGAAGACTGTGAGTCGCCTATTACCTATATTTTTGAAAAAAAAAAAAAAAGCTCAGTTATGTTGCTTAAATATTTTCACAAGTTATTTGAAGTTTTAAAGACCAGGTTGATTTAAAAAATAATAATAATAAAAGGGGAACAGGTGACTCGGAATGATTTTTGTGCGTTGCCTGTTCCCAATATCTTTAAAAATAAAAAATAAAAAGAATAATATTTAAGAGATTTGCAAGAATAAACTGTACATGAAAAATTATATAATTGAACAACAACCTCGTATAATTAAATTTTGTTATTATGTAAACATAGATAAGTGGATGGTTAATCATTTTTCATAAGTCTAGCATTTAAACAATACAATTCAAATAAAATATATGCATAGTATTAAAGGCGACTCTGTTCTACCGCATATTCAATGACTTTTAACGGATGTGTCGTGTGTTGTTGTTTTTAGCGACTGTTTGACATCGATTGTTTTGGGATACGTCGTATATTTATTGAATTTTTACTGACGCATTAACCTTATAGTCGTGATTTTATTTTTTTAGACACGTTTGTTGCGTAGCATTGCTAAGTGAGTGTCGCTAGATATCAATTTTCACGTAGTGAAAGTCAATGTTGAATATCCTTCAAAGGAAACCAGATTTAGAGTTTCAATCTCAACTTCGATCGAATGGAAACAAGAAAGAACCAAATCCAAAACTTCTAGGCTCTAGAGATGAAACTTAACCTTCTTCAATGGATAGTTTGTATGCAATTCCAAAGTCTCAAGAAAATGAAATTCAGAGAAGTTATTTGCAACCCCTCTTTGCGGTACATATTCACCTTTAAACTGCAAATGCTTCAGATTTGTACATCTGCTGCTTAATTTAATTTCAGGTGGCCCTTCAGTTTGGGATTTCTAAATCAAGGAAACAAGATTTGAAGCTTCAATATAAACTTTCATAAAATTTACACACTCCAACTCCAGAGCATTTAGATATTCAAGATGAAACTTGATCTCCTTCAATTCACAGCTATTTATCAACTTCAAAGTCTCAAGAACAAGAAATTCTGGGAAGTTTCATGCAAGCCATCTTTGCGGTATATTTTCACCTTGGAATTGTATATGCTTCAATTTTGTAGAGTTACTGCTTATGTTAATTTCAGGTGGTCCAGCAGATATGGAATTATATATAAAAGAAACATGATTTGGAGCTTCAATTGCAACATTCATAAAATCTACAGTATCCAACTCCAAAGCAATTAAAAATTCAAAATCTTGAAACTTGACCTCCATGAATCCACTGCAACCTTTCAATTTCAAAGTCCCAAGAAGACAAAATTTAGGGATTGTTTAGTTTATTAATCCATAGGGTTGGAATAGCTTGGGTGATAAACTGCAGATGCTTGAGTTTTGGACAAAAGTTGTGGTGGTAATGCCTACCCTACAACTAGTTGATGAACAATAACATGAAAAATGTTCAAGGCATGAAATTAGTTCTCCAACATGAACCTCTTGGAAATTTTTGATTTTTAGTGCTTTGAGTTTATAATTAAACTCCAAATTATTTGATGAAGCTACAGTTTATTAGACTTAGATTCTCCACTGAAGGAATGCTTATGATCACATATTGATTCATAAAATTCGATGAAAGCCTTGTTAAAGTTAAAATTCTAGTTGTTCTGGGAAAAAAAAAGAAAAAAAAAAGCTGCTAGCAAACAGCAATGTAACACCCCATCCCGAAGTATATCGAAATTTTTTAAATTTGACCAAGGTTGATTGGGTTTGACCGTTATTGACCGAGAAGGGATCAAATATTGACTTTTTGCTCCTGATGGAATCTCACATTGACCGAGGCACCGTTACAAAGTACACATTGTCATGAGTCCATAGACTAGTAGCACATCGAAAACAGAGCTACGGTTTGAAAGTTATGGGCAAAACAAGTTGAGGTCCAAACTGTCCAAGGGGTGCCGGAGTTGACTTTTCATTCATGCAAAGTTGAGTTTTGAATCATGCATGGTTGTGAAGTACTTATCGATACGAGTTCATAGACTAGCGGTACGTCCGATTTGGACATGTGGTTTGAAAGTGATGGACCTGTAAAATTTTTCAAATACAGTATTATTTTAATATTATTTTTAAATATGTGAACAGTGTGGCACGTGTCACAATGGTGAGATGCCACATGTCAACTATGGTTAAATACCGTATTATTTTATTATTATTTTATACAATAATATTATTTTATTATTTTATTTTATTTCCTTTTTATTTCTATTTCTTTTTTCCTTTTTCTTTTTTTTTTTCCTTCCCCCACGTGGAAAATCACCCAGCCCCCCCGAATTCTTTCTTCTTCTTCTTCCTCCTTCTTCTTCCTTTCCTTTCCTTTTCTCCCTCTCGGGTCCTTGCCGTTTCTTAAATTCCGACCACCGAACGGCCACACGGGCAGGCCACCGGTGAAGCCCAGCCGTCGGCGAGCTTAGGAGCCAAGTTTGGCGGCCGGCCGACCGGTAACGTGCCCAGATCGGCGGTTGAAGCCGGCGGCAGCTAATTTTGTTTTTCCGGCGATTCTCACCGTTTCCGGCCAACCCAGTCCGGTCTTCCACCCCTCTGCCCCTATTTTGGGTCCTCTGAGTTCAAATATGGTCTCCAATTGTTTAAATTCGAAGTGGTTTGCGATTTATGAGGAGGTGAAGTTCAGCCGGTACTTCCCGAGCAAATTCCGACCACCACCAGTGGAATTGGGGTCAATGGAGGCCGGTAATGCGATCCTCGTTCCACAAGCTTGGATTCGGTATATTACTAGTCAATTTTGGTTAACGTTTGTGTTAAACCCCTTGGGTACCGGGTATTATTTGCCCGAATAAAATATTAATTTATTTGAGATGTGTAATATTGTTGTTCTAGGAGCACGTGTGCATCGTGGAATTGATCCCATTGAGGATCTTGGGTTAATTGCGTGCTCAAGGTGAGTGACCCACCTTCAAAATTATTTTAGGATGTTAAAATATATATATTTTGTGTTAATTGGTTATTTGAAAAATATGTTTGATGTGTTGAATATTTAGTAAATTTATATTTGGAATTTTGATGCCAAAATTGAATGGAATTAAATATTTGTGCATTATAAAATATTTTGGTTCTAAGGAATTTGAGATTTTGGTAAATTTTATCAAATTTCATTGTTGGAATATTTCATAATTAAATAATTGATAAATATGTTTTATGTATTTGGTATTAAGAGAATTTCCATATAAATTGTATTGCTAAATTATAATGTTTTAATATATGTTTTGGTGCCAAAAGAATATATTTTGAAATTTAAAGAAAATTGTGGTTTGATTTATTTTAATTTATTGTTACGTTTATTAGTAGATTTATTGTGCACAATTATATGAATTAATTATATATGAAATTCATGTAGTTTTAATATTATTTTTGGTGTGATTTGATTTTAAAGGTTTCAAGAAAAAATATTGATTTAAGTTATGGTGCTCTCAAAATATATATTTATGCACTTGAAATATTACCTATGGATTTATGATGAGGATTAAAGAAAAAGGTGGGAATGTGAGTTTGAGGGTATAATTCCCACGGTGAATTTTGGAAAAAAAATTGGGCATTTTAATAATAAGTTTGGTTATCTGTTTTAGACGCATTCATACAGTACTGGTGTTCTGTACTGTACTGGTGTTATCTATTTTAGACGCACTCTTACAGTACTGGTCTCCCGTGAGTTGCCATTGGACCAAGGGTAGGCAAGTTTGATATTGGCCATAAGCCGCCCCCCTCCGTGGCCGGGATGATGGTTTAAGCAGCGACGCTGTCGGGACGCCGAAGTGACCGTATGCAAGTTTCTCTCTTTAACCTCCCGTTAAATGGTGCTCAGGACACTGGGTATCGTGGGACATCACTGGTATATAGTGTGGTGCATCAAGTAGCTTTTGATATTATTTCCAAATAATAATGTTTTTAAAGAGTATTTAAAATAAAAATGTATCTAATGGAATTTTTTATAATTTATTTAATCAATGTTTCTAAAATGCATTTTATCTTGATTATTTTACTATTTAAATGGATTGGTGTTTTCAAATAAATTCTTTTATAATTTTATCATTTACTTCGAATAGATAATTAAATTGATTTAAGTATTTTTTTTATTAATTAAATGATTTATTTTACTATTTATATTGATTTGCTGATTTTAAAGCGATTTTACTATGTTCTTACCATTTATTTTAAATTGAGGTTTTAATTTGGTTTAATTATTCCTTTATTTAATTGTTCAATTAAATGATTCATTCTAATTATTTTATTATTTCCTAAATTGCCTTAATGTAAGTTTCATTAATATTTTTTTGTATTATTTGTTTATGACATTTAGTAATCATTTAGTAATTGTTACGAAATTATTTTTATTTCTATTCCTATTTTATTTTCATTATAAATTTTGGATGCTTGATTTATTATATTTTATTTGATATTTAGTTGACTAATTGATTCCTTGGTTTTCGGGGAATACAAATAACGGGTTTTACGAAAATTTTTTAAAAGGAGAACATTTCCAAAGGAGTGAATGGTGAGGATTTTGAGAGAAAATATTATTTTCAATTAATTATTATTTATTTACTTATTTATTCTTAATTAATCAAATGCGCTATAATTATTATTACTATTATAATTGTATAGTAGATAGGGTCACTCACTGAGATGATTAGCATCTCATATTTTTAAATTTCGTTCCCATAGGTGCAAGGATTGGGAGACGTTGATCATCGGGGCGAGCTCGACGTCTCAGTTCATTGCCGTAAGTCCAAGAAGCATTTCTTCCCTTTTTCTTCTTCATCTTGTATTGCTTCATCTGTCATTGTATTAATTCCATATTTATTTGTATAATGCTCTGTATACTGTATTGGACATTTATTTATTAATTATGCACTGATTCCCTGTTATTATTTTGAAATGCTGGAAATTTGTGGAATTAAATTGTAGTAAGATGGGAGAAATAAGGTGGTGGTTATAGAAGTGTGTTTTCAGTGCAGGAAATTTGTGGTAGTCCAACCCTTAGGGGAGGTTCTGCCGGATTTTCCATTGGAAGGTCCGGTAGGATTTTCCTGGGATCAGGGCTTGTCTAGGGTTCCGGTGAGAAATTTTGGATGGGTCCTGACAGCAATATGTGGGTCTGAAGCTATGTCTGAAATTCAACTCTAGCTCTTTGAGATTGTTGTTGTTGTTGTTTTTTCCAAATGGCAACATAAACATTGTGTAAATACTAGTGCTGAAAGGATAAACAATCCTTGAAACATGATTACTAGCATTATTATCTCTAGCAACGAACCTCAACTTTTCCAAACAATTCAAATTGCGACATCGGAGATAATTCACTATAGAATTTAAAAACCAGGCCTGACTTTTCAATCCGGTGAAGTGATAATGATTCATGTTGATGTCGATTACTAGGGAGTCAATGCCAATTACCCGAAAGCAGTGAAAAGCAGAGGAGAAAGTGTTTGAGACCATGGACAGGGCCATGACGTCTCTGCTGGATGGAAGGAAAGACATGATATATATGGTGAATGCTGTGGAGTGGCATGTTTGAGAAGCTATAATCATGGGTATGATCCATGGCCATGGTGGCTGAATTAGATTTTTCTCTTCCATTATCATCCAATTCATATGGAATTATGTTTTGATATTGTTGCGGCTGTATAACTGTATATCCTTAGGCGCCTGCCTAAAATGAAACATGGAGGTTTTTAAATATAACATTGTTTTAAAAAAGGAAACATCACCTTCACCTTTCTACATGTAAATTTCTTTTATTTATTTACTTATTTATTATTTTACTTAAACTTTTCCATATGTTTTTTTTTTTTTTTGGTCGATTTCCTTGTGTAAATTGTATTTGCTACTTGATCAATAATTTATGTCCATGGCAATGCACCATTGCTGTTTAAATAGGTTTATTCACAAATATATATAGAGGTTTAGTCCTTGGTCCTTTTTCGTTTATTTTTGTTTTATTTTAACATTCTTAGTCATCAACTTATGTATTTGATTCTCTTTGTAAATAGCTTCTATGAATGAATATGCAAATATGGGGGGAAAAAAACCCTTAAAATTATGAATATGAGCAAAATAAGTTGCTAAACTATGATTAGCAAAGGGTGATGGATCTAAAATCATAGGCGGATCTAGTATAGGAACACGAGGGCAACCCCCTCAATTTATTTTTTCTTTTATAAAAAATATATACATATTTATTTATTTTTTAAACAATTTTGTAAAGAAAACAGGTAGTGCCCCTCCCAAAAAATTAAATAGTGTACATTTGCTTTCTTTTTTAGAAATATGTATTAATTTCTTTATATTTATAAAGTATTTTTTTTAAAATTATAATTATTTCTTTCTTATGACTACTTTTCGATGGGAAATAAATGAAATTAACTTATATCATTACTCATCCTAAAATTTTTCTTTCTTTTTCTACATTGAAGATCGGTGAAAAATAATAATTCAATGGCACAAAATTTGATATTCAAATATTGTAGAAAAAGACAGAAACTCGGTAACAAAATAATAATTGCTGTAAGTGATGGAAACAATCAAGGATATATACACATAGATTCTCGGTGAAAATATATATAGCTAATCTATAACTTCGTTTTTTATCAGATATTTTCTTGGAGCATGGAAATAAAAGTTTGGGGATAGTTTTGGTTTAGAGTGATTGTTTGAGTTCACCCTTTTTGTTTTTTTTTTTTTTGTTTTTTTTTTTTTTGGGTTTTGTGGTGGGTGGGTGTTAAAGAAATGCTTTTGGTAGGTTCCATTTTCTTTTTAAATTTTAAATTTTGAGGGTAATTGTTAGTTATTTGAGTAGGTATGCATTTTGTTTTATTTTTTAGTAGCTTTTTCTTGTGTTTTTCTGTTTATTTTTCCTTTCAAGCCAATTGATCGTGTATGCTTTCTTAGTTTTCTGTAGGTAAAATATCCTACAACTATTGTTTCCATTGTTGATTTTATATCAATCGCATAAAAAAGTTGGAGTGAGCTGTTTTCCCACTGATTTATGGAAGTTGTTTTGTTTGGATTAAGGCTTCATTGTTGGAAAAGGTTTACCAAAGTTGTTTTGTTTGGATTAAGGTTTCATTGTTGGAAAAGTTTCTTAAAAGCAGAATATTATTGTTGTTGTGCATTTTTTTTTTAAACATAAATTAATTTGCATAGTATAAAACCTCAATAACTGATTGTTGCATGTATATTTCTTTGTTTACCTTATTTATTTAGTTTGATTGTTTATTTTTTAGTTTTATTTATTTATTATGTACTATTTTGAAGATGTGTGACCATCTCTTAATTTTAATTGTCTTATAAATTAATTAACATTAATAATTAATAGTTATATCATATATACATGACGAAAGTATTGATTGCTGTAGATGATCACGCTTTGATTTTATTGTGAGCTAAAACTGATCCGTTACTGCATGTAAGTATTCTATGACATGTGGAACTCTCTCTAAAGACTATATATAGACTAAGACCCATTTGGAAAGTGTCAAAGTTGAGAGGGAAATTAATTTCGGAAATTTAATTTTCTGGGATTTGGTTTCTTGAGAATTAATTTTTCTCTCGGTATGTTTGGTGAGTAATAGGAAAGTTGGGACTTGTAAGCAATTAAATTTAATATTGTATAATAAACTAAAGGTGAAGTATAGAAAATTTATAAAAAACTATATAGAAATAGGTAGTCCAGAATTCACCTAATTTTATCTAGTAACTGGGGCTCTTTCGAATTTTCTAAAGTACAGAGGTTGTAGTTCCATTTGTTTAGATATGCATTTTGGTTTTTCTAGCTAATAGCTGATTGTGTTTCATTTTCTCAACTATTTTTGATTTTCTTATAGGAGAGGAACATTGTAGAACCATGCAACAAGCAGGACAACAGAATTGGGATAGGAAGGAAAATCGTCAGAATCATTAGCAGAGGAAAAACTTACACAATGCAATCTCAAATACCTCAGCAAGATAAGCCGCCTCCACTCATTAAAGCATTTAAGATTAAAGCGGAACAAAAGCTGCCAGTTTTCACTTAATTCCCTGGTCATAACAGAGGCCTTGCTGCATCATCTTCATTAACATGGCTTATTGGTGGTGAACCTTTTGTTCATGACTTACCGAACGCGTTGCCAGACCATGATGACCACTTTTGTCCCAAAAGTCCCCTTTTAGATGCTCAACAGCAATCATGGCGACCTGTTTCCCTAGAGACATTCTAATTCTCCCTCGGAATTCTCATATATATGCTATATCTGCTTTGGTAATTAATATATAGTGCGGTGCCTAATGTCACGGTCCTACAGTTTATGCAGCGGAATAGACCGTGCGGCGCCAAGACTCTCCAGTCATAGCCAGCCTTTTCACTATCCGAGTTCATATATCGACCCATCTGATACCAATTGTATGCTCATGAGGTTCCCTTAGTCGTCATGGCTCATGTCGCTCAGCAAGCTAGCCCGATGGCCTTGCGCCCACTCGGTAGCTTGTTACTCAATCTTGTGCCAAGATCTAGCCAGCAACCCATCTCTTCACTCGGGCCTTGGTCCATGCACATCTCGAATAGCATCCAACCCTAGAGCATGCACACCAGCATCATGCCAACATGCCCTCAGGGAAGCAACACAAGGTTGGAAGCCCACATATGAATGTCACCCGATGGCACGGTGTCGCCCCGTCCGTGCCTATTTAGCTTCCGACCCTCTTGAGCGAGGCAGAACCCGAGCCCCCGCTCATTGGCACATTTGCCACAACCTTGTAACAAAGGCCTACGTGTGTTCTTGGCATAGCCGATAGAAAACGGCATAGCGAATGCTACACTTAGCCTCTGACACAGGAGTGACGCGCAATACCAGCTCATAGCGCCTACCGGTACTGTCCTCGGGACTCCCTGTCCCTCGGAGACATAAGACCACCTCCGTGGCACTTTATGTCCGCCCCATGGCTTGCCGTCGCCCATGGGAAGCTCGCTTAGCCCAAGCTCGAAGCCGGAGCCGGGGGCCGTGGAGAGCCAACACGGACCACCCCCCTAAAGAGCTTATTGAGCCATTTCCTTTCTGGCACCCATAGATATCACTTTGTGCGAGGAATCATAATGGGGTTTTCTCTAGCAAACCTTCACATCTTGGCTTGCCATTCGATATGCACCATCCTAGTGACATTCTTAAGAACTTCCCACGGCCCGGGATCGAAGATCCCGACCTTCAAATATTTACGAAAATGCCACTAAGCCATTCTAAAGGTGCGGACCGTTACATCCTCCCCCACTTCATTACGTCGATGCCCTCATCGACGTGCCCGCTTGCTATCTTCAAGACTCCTGCACTCCGCGCAACACCTTTCATCCACATAAGCTCTTTAGGCTCAAACTCAAGATCCTGCATACGTCGTCCCTCTACCTCTGTAGAATCACCCTCTGTGATGACCTTCGCGCGCCCACTCTTGGACTTGGCCAAGGACCTATTGCATGCGTTCACCCAAACTCAAGCTTTCCTCAAAACATGCACCTCCTTGTGCATAAATTAGTGCTTCGCCCCGCACTTTCAGCTCCATATGCAGATGGTGTCCCCCTCGGACGAATTCTGCCTTTTGTATATCTCGCTGGCACCCAAGCCAGACTCGTGTCCCCCTTGGACAAATGCTCTCTTCACTTGTTGGCACCCAAGCCAACGCTTATTGTCCCTCTTGGACGAATAGCTTCCCGAGCTCCAAAGTAAGGCACTCTCTTGCCTTCAAGGTCCTCCCGTGGACCGAACTCTACCAAGTAATCCGATGGTGACATTGACCCTCTCATCGAGCACACCGTCTCCTCTCAGGTGGTGCCCCTACGTCAACTATCCCAACGGTACCCAAACTCGAGAGTTCTTCATGTGGTAGTTCTCCTCTCTCTTGAACTCCACTTCATGCATTTTCGGCACTCTGTTGCCGTGACGAGCTAAGTTTCCCTTCTTAGCTCTTGTTCCCGCGCTCAAATTTCCATCTCCACGATGGTGATGTGCTAGCAATTCTCAAGCTAGCTTTACCTTCTCCAAAGGCAAATTTATGCACAACATCCCTCGAGTGTGCATCTCAAATTTCCATCTCCACGATGGTGATGTGCTAGCAATTCTCAAGCTAGCTTTGCCTTCTCCAAAGGCAAATTTATGCACAACATCCCTCGAGTGTGCATTTATTCTTGTGGCTTCCAACGCCAACCCTTGCGCAAGTGGCATCCTCTTCCCGACGAGTTACCACATCTTGAATGGAGGTCCTCTCTTCTGCAACCCCCTTATTTCGGCTGTTGACACCTAGTGTCGTCTTGAACTAAGTCCCTTCCCTAGTTCTTTGCCTCAATCTTGCTCACTTTTGTATCTCGGCTCCTCCTCTGAGCCAGTTTTTGCCCTCTGGCAAATTTACCATACTCAAATTTGACCCTCTTGGTCTTATAAGGACATTTTGTTGCTCGCATTTGGTGCCTCTGTGGCAACCATAATTTTGGCCCCGTCGGCCTGATCTATTGATTTCACGCCCCTTTCACAGTAGCATCGGGGTTCTACGGATCCAAGCATCACCAACCAATACCATCCGTTCCTCGGTTCGCCTATTGCAGGACAAACCGGGCTCTGATACCACTTGTCACGGTCCTACAGTTTATGCAGCGGAATAGACCGTGCGGCGCCAAGACTCTCCAGTCATGGCCAGCCTTTTCACTATCCGAGTTCATATATCGACCCATCTGATACCAATTGTATGCTCATGAGGTTCCCTTAGTCGTCATGGCTCATGTCGCTCAGCAAGCTAGCCCGATGGCCTTGCGCCCACTCGGTAGCTTGTTACTCAATCTTGTGCCAAGATCTAGCCAGCAACCCATCTCTTCACTCGGGCCTTGGTCCATGCACATCTCGAATAGCATCCAACCCTAGAGCATGCACACCAGCATCATGCCAACATGCCCTCAGGGAAGCAACACAAGGTTGGAAGCCCACATATGAATGTCACCCGATGGCACGGTGTCGCCCCGTCCGTGCCTATTTAGCTTCCGACCCTCTTGAGCGAGGCAGAACCCGAGCCCCCGCTCATTGGCACATTTGCCACAACCTTGTAACAAAGGCCTACGTGTGTTCTTGGCATAGCCGATAGAAAACGGCATAGCGAATGCTACACTTAGCCTCTGACACAGGAGTGACGCGCAATACCAGCTCATAGCGCCTACCGGTACTGTCCTCGGGACTCCCTGTCCCTCGGAGACATAAGACCACCTCCGTGGCACTTTATGTCCGCCCCATGGCTTGCCGTCGCCCATGGGAAGCTCGCTTAGCCCAAGCTCGAAGCCGGAGCCGGGGGCCGTGGAGAGCCAACACGGACCACCCCCCTAAAGAGCTTATTGAGCCATTTCCTTTCTGGCACCCATAGATATCACTTTGTGCGAGGAATCATAATGGGGTTTTCTCTAGCAAACCTTCACATCTTGGCTTGCCATTCGATATGCACCATCCTAGTGACATTCTTAAGAACTTCCCACGGCCCGGGATCGAAGATCCCGACCTTCAAATATTTACGAAAATGCCACTAAGCCATTCTAAAGGTGCGGACCGTTACACTAAGTACGTCATCCCTGATTATACTTTAACTGGGACATCGCCGCTTGGGTCACTCCATTACAGGCATGTCTTATTAATTGCAATAGTCATAATTATAGTGCTGGGAATTTCAGCGATTAATTCATATTTAAATGGTATATAACACGAAGTACTTTGTTATCTTGCAAACATGCTTTTTACTTTTAAGAAGTTTGGTTCTATTTAACTTGAATGTGCTGGTGGAACTGAAAACAATCAAAATACTAATAGGTTTTTTGTAATTTAACTAGGGTTCATCATCTCTATGTGATATGATTTTCTGTTTTTACTTTTTTTATTTGTTTTATTTTTATTTTATTTTATTTATTTATTTTTTTAGGGTAGAGAAAGCAATTAGGGAATTGGAGGTGGAAGGGCTTAAGCCATCTGTAGTTTAAGTAACCTCTCCTACAAATCATGGTATATGCAGTAAATTGAGTGACATATCCAGGTTGTGTCATTCTCAAGGAATTTTTTTAATAGTTGATGAGGCTCATGGAGCTCTTCTAGGATTTCATCCTCAATTCCCTTGTTCAGCACTTCAGCAAGGTGCTGATTTGGTTTTGCAATCGACTCATAAAGTTCTTTGCTCGCTTCAACAATCGTCAATGTTGCACATATCTGGGAATCTAGTAGATAGGGAAAGAATTTGTAGATGCCTTTAAACACTCCAAAGCACTAGCCCTACCTATCTTCTTTTGGCATCTTTAGATGCTGCAAGTTCTCATCTTAGTGAAAATCCAGAAGGTATTTTCGATGAAGCAATGAAAATAGCTGCTAAAGCCAAGGATATGATTAAGAAACTTCTAGGTGTTTCAGTGCTTGACATTCAAAGTAGTCCTAAATTCCCTATAATTGATCCTTTAAAACTTACCAACGGTTATGAACAACTTGGTCTGTCTAGTCATGATGCATATGACCATGAGATTTTTGGCAAACTTGTTGGAACCTGATGTATCACCTTTGCATTTAACCTTGGAACTTCTAGAAAGCATGTTCAGAGTCTAGTTTCAGGACTAAAGCATATAGTTTCATCTCAGGCATTCATTCAAGGTGATAAAATGAGGAAGAAACATGCTGGTCTGCACCCTTTGTTGATATTAAAATTAGCTTGATTCCAAGAGATGCCTTTTTCAAAAGCAAGAGGAAAATGAGCATTGAAAACTACATTGGGGAAGTTTGTGGTGAGCTTATATGTCCATAGCCACCAAGAATTCCTGCAATGATCCCTGGTGAAACTATTATAGAGAGAACTTTGGATTATCTTGTCAATGTTAGAAGCAAGGGTGCCATCATTGTTGGAGCTTCTGATCCCCAATTGTCTTCTATAGTTGTGTGCAATATCTAATTCTTGGTGGAGAGAAAAAAAGAGGTGATCATCAGAGTTTGCAAGTTTGTTGTTCCATGTTTGAACTAGAAGCATGAAAAATGAATATACAATATTGACAAAGGAGTGATGCACATAAAAATTTTTCAATTTATATATATCCATATGGAAAAACAAAATTCAATCTTTGGAAAATTATCTAGTTTGTTTGTCAAACCATGCTATATCAATTCTCAATAACCAGCATAAGTCGTTGAGCTCAACAAAAACGTATGAAGGAAAATAAAGAAAAATAAAAAAACACTCATTTGGAAGCCATAGATAAAGCATAACGGATAGCAGCAATGCCTTTGATCTTGAGCCTTTCCATAAGACATACCCAGCATTTTATGCTGATAGCAATTGATCAGAAGAGAAATGAAGCTATGGTGGATAGGTACTTTGCTTAAGGCTGAGAGATTGTCTTATAGGCTAATAAAAAGTTAAGAGCATCTCCAATGGTTAATTTATTGCCTTGTTCAAAACTTGGTCACAACCTTTTCCAAATCAAGTTGCCAGCTCTCTACATTCTTGTTGTAATAAAACTGTAAAAATCCAATAAAACATTTAAAGATTAAAACTAAATTTATAACAAATTTAAGATACAAATAATTTAAGTAACTTTACATATGCATTCAAAAACTATACCTTCAAGGAATTTACTTTAGAGTCCACAATGAAGGAGAGAGTATTGGCATATGAGAGTGTTGGGATTCTACTTTCAGATACTCCAAGTTACTGAAAGGACAAACCAAATTCTTTCCACAATCTTTTTTCCAAAGAAACAACAAGAGCAAAGCAAACAGTATGTCAGGACCCATCCAAAATTCCCCTCTGGAACCCTAGACAAGCCCTGATCCCAGGGAAACCCTATTGGACCCTCCAAAGGAAAATCCGACAGAACCTCCCCTAAGGGTTAGACTTACCACAATTTTTCCTACACTGAAAACACACTTCTAAATTCATCCCCTTATTCCTCCCACATACTACCCATTGAATTCCACAATTTTACAGCACTTCACATGAATAACAGTAATCCAGTGCATAAATAATACATAAGTGTCCAGAACAGTATACAAAGCTTCATGAAGTACTATTAAACATAGAATACAACAAGGATGAAAGAAGTATTACAATTGAAATAAACGAATACAAAGGTACTTCTCGAACTAAGACAGCGACGGAGATTTGGTTCGCTTCGGAAGAACGTCTACCACCCTTTGCACCTAAGGGAACGGAATTTAAAAACGTGAGATGCTAATCATCTCAGTGAGTGACCCTATCTACTGAACACTTCGAATATTAATAATATAACAAATAAGGGAATTTAATTTAATACCGACAATTAAATAGATAAATAAATAACAAACAATTGAAAGTAATAATTTCTCTCAAAACCCTCACTATTCACTCCGTTGGAAATGTTTCCTTTTTAAAACATTTTTCACAAAACCCGATATTTGTATTTTCCGAAAACCAAGGGATCAAATAATTTAATAAACAATAAATAAATACCCCAAATATAAATAAAATGTAATAAAATACGATAAATAATTTTGAACACTTCGGGGTTTGAAATTTCCATCCAAAAATTTATACTTGACGCACCACACCATATACCAATGATGCCCTCCGATACCCAGCGTCCCGAGCACCGACTGGCGGGAGATTAAGAGAGAAACTTGCATATGGCACTTCGGCATCCCGACAGTACCACTGCTGAAACCGTCATCCCGGCCAAGGAGGGGGGCGGCTGTGGCCAATATCAAAATTGTCTGTCCTCGGTCCAATGGCAACTCACGGGAGACATAATAACTTACACGCTAACCACATATACACCGGAACACCAATACTGTTCGAGTGCGTCTAAAATAATTATCAATTTAATTATTACCGTACCGATTTTTCAAAAACCACCGTGGAAAATATACAAGTTTTCAAATTCACCATCCCACATTTTCCTTTAACATACCCGGTACGAAACCATCGATAATAATATAAAAATAATTTTTTCTCGTAACACAAGGTCCAACAAATAATAATCCAAGGGCATAATTATAAAATTTAAACCACCAATTAAACAAATATTTTTCTTAAAATATTTAAACCAATTGTGCCCAGAAAATAATATAAAAATCCAAACACAATTAATTAATGAAAATACTTTACTCATGTGTAATAAATAAAATTAAATCACCATAATAAAAATCGGGGTTTCTGAATAACCCAAAATTCCATTTAGCACCAATAAACATATACGTACTTATAAAATAATATTTTCCATAATTATAATTAAATTGCACCACATGAGCATAATTCCAAATATCAATTAAACACCAATTAAATATAATTAATTACCCCAAAATATTTTTAAAGGTGGGTCACTCACCTTAAGCACGTATATCAGCTAAGATCCTCCGCATGATCAACTCCACTACCCACACGTGCACCTAAAATATCCACAATACACCAAACCAAATATATTAATATTTTAATCGGGTAACTCCCAAATGGGTACCCGGGGAGCGAACACAAACGACAACTAAAATTGACGAAGTAATATACCAAATCGAAGCTTGAGTGACAAGGATCACGGATCCGGTCTTACTTCCCGGAGATCGGACCCAAGGTGGCCGGAATCTCGCCGGAAAGCTTTCAGGATTCAACTCTTCGATTCTCCCAAACCATCGCAAATTGGAGAAAAAGGACGCCGGATTTGGATTCAGGAGGTCGGAAGTAGTAAAGAGGGACCAGAGACAGGACTGGGTACTCGCCAGAACAGGGAGCTCTCCGGCGATCCGTCGCGGTCACCAACAACCGTCGCCGCAAGCGGCACGTGCGGCGGTTGATGGCCGTGATTTTTGGAGGTTTTGTAGCTTGAAGGTAGAGGGTTCCAACAGTACCAGCGGTGACAAGAATGGAGGCCAGAATGTGGAGATCTCGGCGGTTGAAGGATTCGGCCCCGCCACCGAAAAAAGCCTCGATCAGGGCGCATCCCCGGTCGGTTGGCCGTGAAATTTCGGGGTTCGGCTAGGAATGAGGAGGCGCTCCCATCTGGCTGGTGCATGTAGCAAGAATCGGCCAGAAAATTTGACAACTCCGGTGGCCGGTCGTTTCTCTCTCTCCCTCTCTCTCTCCTCTCTCTCTTTCTCTCTCCTCCCAGTCGTTTTTGCCAAATAAAAGCCACCGTGGGTGACACTATTCACCCATGTGGACCAATCAGGTGTCGACATGTGGCGTTACTGTGCACTTAAGCCAGATATAATAAAATATTATGGTATCCGGCAAACTTCACACATCCATAACGTTTTAACTATATGTCCAATTTAAGCGTGCCACTAGTCTATGAACTCGTATCGACGAGTACTTTACAACCATACAAAAGTCAAAACAAAATTATACAACGATAAAAAGTCAACTCCCAGCACCTTTTGGACAGTTTACACCTCGACTTATTTTGCGCATAACTTTCAAACCGTAGCTCCCTTTTTGACGTGCTACTAGTCTATGAACTCGGGGTATCATGCACTTCGCCAAGGTACCATGGTCAACTAGAAATTTCAACCGGAACAAAAAGTCAACTTTTGACCCACTCGATCAACGGTCAACCTCGGTCAACGTGCACGAATTCCGATGTGGTTTGGGACGGGGTGTTACACAGTAAGTAAAACTAGGCCAATAAAATAACTTAAATCATATATATAGATACATACTCAAATCATTATGTATATAATATATTTTCCATAGTAAAATTATGCTTATAATAATAATAGTTAATGCGTACTTACAGACTTCATGTAACCTATAAAGGTCATCAAGTTTAGAAAATGGTTTTCATGTTTCCTAGATGATGAAGACACATCTAGTATGCCATCTGGTTTAGCTTTGAAGGTGAAAGTTTGCAAAGGCGTAAACAACCTGCCAGCATCCGAAACTTTCCTTTGGTGTACGAATGAAACCAGATTTGGAGCTTCAATCTCAACTCTAAATATTAAGAACACGCAAGAACAAGTCCAAAAATTTTAGGCACTGGAGTTGAAACTTGACCTTATTCAATGGAAATTGATAGTAGTGTGTAGTTAACTTTAGAATCTTGAGAAAACAAAATCCAGATAACTTGTCTGCATCCCACATTAACGGTACATTAAACTGCAAACGTTTGAGATTTGTAGAGCTGCTGTGCTACTTATGTTAATTTCGGGAGCTCCAGCAAATTTGAATCTATAAATCAAGGAAACAAGTCTAGAGCTGCTTATGTTAATTTTAGGAGGTCCACAAGGTCTAGCAGAAACAAGATTTGGAGCTTTGATCTCAACTTTCTTCAAATCTACAGACTTCAAAGCAATCCGGTATTGAAGATGAAACTTGGTCTCCTCCAATAATCCCTGGATTTTTATCATATTCAAAGTCTCAAGAAATCATACACTTGCACTATAAATTGCGTATGATACCATAAGTGCTTCAAATTTGTAGAGCTGCTGCTGCTTATTATGTTAACATATTGAATTCAGTTTCGGCTTTATAAGTCAATGAAAAAAGATCTGGAGCTTCAATCTTAACTTCCATACAATCTACAAATTCCAACTCCAAAGCCTTCGGATACCATGTGTGTTTTGATTCTTGTTTAACAGGTATGCATGAATAAAATACTTAACATTCTTCAACCTTTTCAAAATAAGTAATTTCATTCCTTTCTTGCATGTCTTTATACCAACAATCTCTTTGTGAATGATTAGAAATTTTGCATTTTGTGCATTTAAAATGACAATCTTTTGACTCATGAAAAGGTTGTTTGCAAATAATGCAATAAGGTTTAGAATTACCTAGGAAGTTTCTTTGCTCATAATTGTTTCTTCCTCCTCTACCTTGATCTTGACTTCCACTTCCTCTTCTAAAGGAAACTCCTCTTCTTGTTGAGCTGCTTCTTGAGATTGAAGAATTCTTTTCTGTAATATTGCAATTAGAATTTGCATGCTTGCTCCACAAGTTGGTTAGAAAACCTGCTCATTCTTTTTTCGTGTGCTTCGAGAGAGCCAAATAGTTTATCCAAAGTGTAACTTTTCAAATCTTTGGACTCTTTTATAGCTGCAACAATATGCACAAATTTTGCTGGCAGACATCTTAACATTTTTCTTACGATTTTTTGGTCAGCAATAGTATCTCCATAACTTCTAATTTGATTAATAATTGCAGAAGCTCTAAAAGAGAATTCTTGAATAGTTTTGTTATCTTTCATTGCTAAATTATCAAATTCTCTCCTTTGAAGTTTAATAGAGATTACCTTTTCATGGCCTCCAAATTGCTATTTCAAAATTTCCCATGCAGCTTTAGATTCTGTTGCATTTGATATTCTAGGGAAGATACTTTTGCTTACACCTTGGATGAAAAGCAATGCTACTCCTTCTTTACTGCTTCCGTCCACGAGTGCAGTTGCTCTGGACTTGTAGGCTCATCATAGCCTTTTTCAATTATATCCCACAAATCTTGTGAGATAAAAAGTGTTTTCATTTGGATGCACCAAAAATCATAACTCTCACTAGTAAATATGGGAATTAGATTTTGGGCATAACTAAAAGTTGGTTGGTTATTGGCTGCCATGGATATTTTATAGAGGGGCAAGAACCTAGCTCTAATATCAAATTTTGTTGGATAGTAGCCAAAACTATTGAAAAAATGAATTGGAGGCTTTGCTATTTTGAAAAAAATAAAGTAATTGAATTGATATTAAAAAAAAAAAAAAAAAAAGATTACAGGCCGAGAGTTTAAGTAAGTAATGGCTAAAAGCACTTAAAACGGGCTTATTCACATTGAGTAGACATAGCCTATTTTTAGGCTTACATTGGGGGTCCAAAATAACATCAAGAAGCTTCTTAATTTAAGTTAACAATCCAACCGCCTCACAAGCATGCCTTGATTTCTAACACATCAGCTAACACATATTATTGTTTATAATTTCACAATTTAATATTGCCAACTAAATATACCCAATAGAAAACTGCCAACTAAATCTACCCAATAAAAAACTTTCTTGACTATGAAGCATCCAATCAAATAATTTTAACGAATTTCAGGAGGTCAATAAGGTCCAGCAGAAACAAGATTTGGAGCTTCGATCTCAACTTTCTTCAAATCTACAGACTCCAAAGCAATCAGGTATTGAAGATGAAACTTGGTCTCCTCCAATAATCCCTGGATTCAAAGTCTCAAGAAAACGTACACTTGCATTATGAAACTGCATATGATACTGCAGGTGCTTCAGATTTGTAGAGCTGCTGCTGCTTGTTATATTAACATATCGAATTCAGTTTTGGTTTTATAAGTCAATGAAAAAAGATCTAGAGCTTCAATCTTAACTTCCATAGAGTCTACAAATTCCAACTCCAGATGGTTGGAGTAGTTTTGGTACAGATTTATTGTTTGAGTTTTTTTTTTTTTTTCTTTTTTTTTTTTTTTGGTTAAAGGCTTTTAGCAGGTTTCTTCTTCTTCTTCTTCTTCTTCTTCTTCTTCTTCTTCTTCTTCCTTTTTTTTTTTTATAATTAAATTTCGAGCGTAATTGTTAGCTATTTGAGTAGATATGCATTTTTTTATATTTTTGAAAAGCTAGCTTTTTCTTTTATATATATATATATATATTTGTTTATTTTTCCTTTCAAGCCAAAATGATCGTGTATGCTTTCTGAGTTTTCTGTAGATCAATATTCTGCAACTGTTTTGGCCCTTTTTTATTCCATATCAATCACTAAAGCTACATGATATGATTTATTAAAAAAGTGGTATAAAAGTTTATGTGAGCTGCTTTCCTGCTGATTTATGGAAGTTATTTATTTATTTATTTATTTATTTTGTGATTAAGACTTCAATATTGTTGAAAAGGTTCTTAGAAGTAGAATACTGTTGTTGTTGTGCATTATTTTTTTTTTAAATAAAATTAATTTACATCGCATAAAACCTCAATAACAGATTGTTGCGGGTATATTTCTTTATTTACCTTATTTATTTAGTTTGATTGTTAATTATTTATTTTTTTATATACTATTTTAAGATGTGGAACCATCTTTTAATTTTAATTGTCTTATAAATTAACTAACATTAATAATTAATAGTTATATTATATGTATACGAAGAAAGTACTGGTTGCAGTAGATGATCACGCTTTAGCTTTAACGTGAGCTAAAACTGATCTGTTATTACATAAATGTCTACTTAGATACGCGGAACTGTCTCTATAGACTATATATTGACTAAAGGTATATGCAACCCGACCCATATTAACCAATTTGTATTGAACCCCATTTGATAGTCGTAACCCAATCGCCCATTAGAAAAGAATGAATCGTTATACAAGCCGTCTAGATTTGTCATGTATATTAAATTTGTCATATATATATATATATATATATTTTTTTTTTTTTTAACATTTTTTGGTGAAATAGATTTGGCATATCTTGGACATGAGGCTTTCACTTACCGGATAAGGAAAGTAGAAAAGGACAGAACCAACAACCGGTAACAGAGAAATGGTCGTTTTTTCAATGTTTACAGGCTTTTCATGATCTCCGACTCCGAGCATTGTGAGTGTGTTGTTATTCCGACAAAATTTTCATTTGGGATTTGGCGGAAATTGCAACTTCGGATCTTATGGAACACCAACTTCTTGTCTTTCTCTCTACTCCCTCCCTATATCTATTTCCAGCTCCATTACTACTTTCCCATAATGGTATTTCTTTTTTTACCAACTTATGTTAAGTACCTTTGATCAGTAATATTGAATTTAGGCTGTGCATATATTACCATTAATGAGTAATATTCTTTTTTTTTTTTTTTTTTTGGGGAGACTTTGGATTATTTAGATTCTCCTACTAATAAACACATTTGGGATAATTTAGATTCTCCTATTAATACACACATTTGGGTGGATAATGGTTAGGATTAGGAAGTAATTGGGACTCTTTTGAATTTTCTAGAGTACAGAGGTTGCAGTTCCATTTGTTTATATATAGGATGCATTTTAATTTTTTATAACTAATAGCTAATATTGTCACTAGGATTGTGTTTTGCATTTTCTCAACTCTTTTCGATTTCTTATAGGATAGGAACGTTGTAGAACCATGCAAAAATCAGGACAACAGAATTGAGATAAGAAGAAAATCATCTGAATCATTAGCAGAGGAAAAACTTACACAATGCAACTCTCAAACACCTCAGCAAGATAAGCTGCCTCCACTTGTTAACGCACTGAAGACTAAAGCCGAACAAAACGTTGCCAGTTTTCACTTCCCTGGTCATAACAGAGCCCTCGCTGCACCGTCTTCGTTAACACGGCTTATTGGTGTTGAACCTTTCGTTCATGACTTACCGAACACGTTGCCAGAGCTTGACAACCTCTTTTGTCCCGAAGGTCCCATTTTAGATGCTCAACAGCAAGCAGCCAAGCTGTTTGGGTCATCAGAAACATGGTTTCTTGTTGGAGGTACTACATGTGGAATACAAGCAGCAATCATGGCAACCTGTTCCCCTGGAGACATTCTAATTCTCCCTCGGAATTCTCATATATCAGCTATATCTGCTATGATATTTTCTGGTGCGGTGCCTAAGTACATCATCCCTGATTATAACTCTAACTGGGACATCGCTGCTGGGGTCACTCCATCACAGGCAAGTCTGATTAATTGCAATAGTCACGGTTATAGTGCTCGGAATTTCAGCTATTAATTAGTATGTAAATGGCACATAACAAGTTTTTTTTTTTTTTTTCCTCATCTAACAAGTGTTCATCATCTCTATTTAATCTGAAGTGTTTGTCTTTACAGATAGAAAGAGCAATTATGGAATTGGAGATGGAAGGGCTTAAGCCAGCTGCAGTTTATGTCACCTCTCCTACATATCATGGTATATGCAGCAACTTGAGTGAGATTTCCAGGATGTGTCATTCTCAAGGAATTCCTTTAATTGTTGATGAGGCTCATGGAGCTCATCTAGGATTTCATTCTCAATTTCCTTGTTCAGCGCTTCAGCAAGGTGCTGATTTGGTTGTGCAATCGACTCATAAAGTTCTTTGCTCGCTTCAACAATCATCAATGTTGCACATGTCTGGGAATCTAGTAGATAGGGGAAGAATTTGTAGATGCCTTCAAACAATTCAAAGCACTAGCCCTAGCTATCTTCTTTTGGCATCTTTAGATGCTGCTAGATCTCATCTTAGTGAAAACCCGGAAGGTATTTTAGAAAAAGCACTGAAAATAGCTGTTGAAGCCAAGGATATGATTGAGAAACTTCCAGGTGTTTCAGTGCTTGGCTTCCAAAGTTTTCCTAAATTCCCTGCAATTGATCCCTTGCGACTTACCATTGGTTTTGAACAACTTGGTCTGTCTGGTCATGATGCATATGAAATCTTATATAAAGACCATGAGATTGTTGGCGAACTTGTTGGAACTCGATGTATCACCTTTGCATTTAACCTTGGAAGTTCTAGAGAGCATGTTCAGAGGCTAGTTTCAGGATTAAAGCATATAGTTTCATCTCCAGCATTCATTCAAGGTGATAAAAGGAGGAAGAAACATGTTGATTCTGCACCCTTTGCTGATATTAGAACTAGCTTGATTCCGAGGGATGCCTTTTTCAAAAGCAAGAGGAAAATGAGCATTGAAAACTGCATTGGGGAAGTTTGTGGTGAGCTTATATGTCCATACCCACCGGGAATTCCAGCAATGATCCCTGGCGAAACTATTACAGAGAGAGCTTTGAATTATCTTCTAGATGTTAGAAGCAAGGGTGCTATCATTGTTGGAGCTTCTGATCCCCAATTGTCTTCTATAGTTGTGTGCAATAGCTAGCTCTTGGCAGAGAAACAAAAAGGGGTCATCAGAATTTACAAGGTTTTTGTTCCTTGCTTGAACTGGAAGCATGAACAATGAATATATTATTGACAAAGGAGTCATGCAAATCTAAATTAAACCCATTTCAATTTATATATATATGAAAAAGAATTCAATCATTCGAGAATATCCCTTTTTTTTTTTTTTTTTAATCAAACCGTGCTATCTCAATTCTCAGTAATCAGCAGAAGGCTTTGATCTAGAGACTTTCCATAAGGCTTTCCCTGCATTTTATGCTGATAGCAGAAGGGGTTCCCATCATAGAGTCATACGGTAAAAATGAAGCTATGGTGGGTAAGTATTGCGTTTTAGGCTGATTATCTCAGAAGGCTAATAAAAAATTAGAGCATCTCTAAATTTTGGCTTTGGTATGAGCTCTTCAATGTTATATATTCATGCCAAAGTCGAACTTTAACATTGGTACTCCAAAGGCATATGCTAAAAAAATAGCATTATCATATTATAAATATTCTTAAGAAGAAATTAAAAAAGATTAGAAGAAATTCACTTTCTTTTCCTAAGCTTGTGGAATATATATTTCTAAAATTAACGAACTATTATTTATATCAAAAAATTAAAAAGAGAGAGAGAGAGAGAGAGAGGTTTTGGCTTTTATTTTTATAATTCTAACCCAACAATTAATAATAGGGCTATGTTCAAAATCAACATATGAAACAACATGTGTCCATTTAATCATTAAAATTTACTAATAAAAAAATATATGCTTATATATATATATATATCATTAACCTGTAATTTACTAACATGAAATAATTACGTTAATTATTTAAATAGTATTTGTCCTATGTTAGTTTTGTTTTGGACAATAAATATAAAACATTTTTAGAAATTCTTGTAGAATTTTTACTCTTTCAAAAAAAAAGACAACAACAACAACAAAAACTCTATAATTGTAACCTATTGTCTCATCTCAACAATTTCATCAATTTTATCAATAAACTAATTCCCTTTTATATTTTCTGCACAACACAAGAAATTTGGCATTTTTAAACATGGACCAAGGATCCAAAAATGCATCAACAACCATTTTGCGACAAATAATGTCGTCGCTAATTATATTTTCACCAGTTTTTCATATGCTATATTTTGTCACCAAAACTCATTACCGACGATTTTAGATTAGTTGGGAATAGGTTTTTGCGAGGAAACCAAACTTTTGTTGGCAAAGGGTTTAGCCGGCGAAAATTGAAAATTTCTCGGTAAATACAATTGCAGATGGGGCATAGGCGATGAAGTGGCCAATGAATTTATTTTCGTCAGTAAAACATTTACCGATGAATTTTAAGTTTTTGCCGACAATTTTCTTTTGTCGGTAAAAGCTGAATTTCTTGTAGTGTGTGTGGGTCTCGCTGCATATATGAATATTTTATATTGCATCTATGTATTTGTTTTGTCTGTCATTACTATAATAGAATTGATTTATTTCTCCCCCAGCAGGACCAAGGATCCAAAAATGCATCAACAACCAGGAAAAAAAAATTATTGTGAAAAATGATCTATCGATCCCACAAGAAACTTTTATAAAAATAAAATACTCAATCATCAAGATACAAAATGATAACAAGTAGCTCACTTTCTTTTCCACAGCTTACGGACATAATTAATAATTCCTTTATTGCCTTCAAACCTTGTCCGCAACCCTTTCCAAATCAAGTTGCTAGCACTCTGCATTCTTGTTGTATTAAAGCTGCCAAAATCCAATAAATTAAATATTCAAAAAATTAAAACTAAATGTATAACAAAGATTCATATAATTAAAAATTAACTTTACATTTTCATTCAAAAGCTATTTCTTCAAGGAATTTACTTTTGAATCCACAATGAAGAAGAGAGTATTGGGATGAGAGTGCTGGGATTCTGCTTTAAGAGCTCCAAGTTACTCGAGGGACAAACCAAATTATTTCTACAATATATCATTTTTTTTCCAGAAATAACGACAGCAAAAGCATAGAGTATATAGATAACTGTTGCGAACCTGAACATGGTGTCAATCCTAAGTCGAAAGGATAATAAGCATTCCTAGCAATGAAACTCAAGTTCTATAGACAAATACACGTTTACCATGCGAAGTAGAACATAGTACATTACAGAATCCAAGAATAAGGCCTTACTTACTTTCCGAATCGGAGTAGCGCTATGTGGCGGTATGGTGATTATCGAAGACAAATTTGATCATTGGGAAGCAGAGAAAAGCAGAGGAGAAGGTCTTGGGCACCATGGGGACAGAGCCATGGCTTCTTTGGTGGATGGAAGGAAAGACATGATATGGAGGATGATGTGCTGTGGCAACTTTGAGAATCTATCATCATCCATAATAATTAATATCCATGGCTGCTGATTGGTCTCTTCCATCGGAATTCTGTTGTTTTGATTTCGTTGCCGTACTACTGCTGTATATCCTTCACCTCATGAATTCCATGTCGGCGTTAAGAAGCGCACAAATTATAAAAAAAAAAAAAAAAAAAAAAAAAAAAAAAAAAAGAAAAGCAAGTTTGGTACTATATATGTGATGGTGGGGGTAGGGAGCATTTTTTATTTTTTTTCTTTTTTAATGATGTTTTTTAGAGATTGTTTCTTTATTACTATATGTAGCTTTTATTTTGGGAGTTTGGTTATTTTGGTCAGTTTTGCTCAAGGATATGAATTTTTATATTATTATTATTATTTTAGATTTAGGGAATTGAATTTCTTTCTATTTTTTGTTTTTAGTCAATTGGCTAAGCAGGAGGAAATTGCCGGCGCTCCAAAATGGCGGACATATATATGTTTTAAAAGTCAATGAATGGCTTTTCTCTTAGGCTCCAAGCAGGGTGCAAGGTAATTTTCATCAAATTGTCACGTTTGTCTTCTAAGATGACTTGATTTCAGTTCACTTTGTTGTGGTTTTTTGGGTCAATTTCTAAATTTCTCCTCCTACAAAAGACGTTGCTTGGTTCAAAATCTGTTTTCCTTTCTGGCTTTCCGGTGGGGCTAAGTTCATAAAGACTCACTTGAATGCTGAGTTTCATCCCTTTGAAATCCTTTCTAGTCTAGAAAGGGGGCCGCAAATCTAGCCACCACTTCCTCTATTTAAAGAAAGAGGTCCTTTACTTTATTGAGGAAGATAACTAAATACTTCAACTGCGTCCCCTTACTATCAAGGCAGGAAAGAGACATTCGCATACTAGCTATAACAAACTTGATGCTTTTTCCCCTCCCACTGCAGAAAGTATGTATGCAATCCTGGAGGTAATTAGAACATCCCTAATTCTTTTCCTTTTTTTTTTTTTTTTTCTTTTTGGTTTGATTTATCCTTCTGTTTCTTGAAATTTCATTCCATTTATGCTTTGCTAAGGATGAGGATGAGAGGGGATGAACTAAGGTTGTAGACATGCGAAATAGATGATTCTTAACAATTAGCCATTTTAAAAGGAATAATACTAGGATACCAAATAAATATATCAAGATGTGTACAAAGTACCATATATCAACGTTTGATTGATATATATTTAATTATATTTATCCCTTCGAAGGTTTACCTTTCTATAATTAGATTATAATTATATGTTAATTAATAAAAATATTAACATGTAGCACTTGATATACACCTTAGTATATTTATTTGGTATCTCTTATATTACTCTTTTGAAAGTAATCAAAAGGGTGAGGGTGAGACAAGAAGAAACAGAAATGTTTAATTAGTTATATTATATGTTAAATAAGAGAAAAAATAAAATAAAATTACCAGCATCTAACTCTAGTTCTTTGACAAATGGCAAGTTGGTGTCTTAATTTTACAAAATCTTACTCTAGATCTTTGACATTGCTCCTTATTGCGAATGTAATATGGTCTTCATCCTATTTCTGCTTAAAAGATCACCAGCATCTCTAGCAACGAATCTCAACTTGTCTGAAGGAATTATGCGACGCCATTGAAGATAGATAATTCACAAAGGAGTTCAAGGACCCGAACTTGGTTAAAAATTTGGAGAAGAAATAATTATCAAAGTCATAGGAGTTGAATTTGATCATTGGGAAACATAGGAAAGCAGAGAAAAAGGTCTTTGAAACCATGGACATAGCCATGGCGTCTCTGGTTGTAATGGAACAAATGACATGATATTGTGGATGATGGGTCTGGTAAGTTTGAGAAGCTATCGGCCATGGCGTCTGAGAAGGAAATATGGAGGGAAGTTGGAGGTTATCAGAGTTTAGAGACAACATCCTCTCAATCTCTTTAAAAACAGAGAATTTCAATTTGGTTAAGTATTTGGACAATTTCAATCCAATGATTAAATTGAGACATGTCATCATTTTTAAATTCGAAACAACTGTATTAATTATTAATTAGTGTTAATTTCATTTTATCATTTAAAATAAAAAATAATAATAAAATTTGACAACCTAAAATATGATTGATAGTTGACTACATTTGAGGAAAAAAAATTCGGAAATATTATAAAAATATCATATAATATATTTCCCTAATTATTATCATTTAGTAATATTTAGATCATAAAAATTCTTTTTATTTTGTAAATTTTACAATCTCATTTTTATGCAGAAGGAAACATAAATAAAAATGTTCTTGTATGTAAATAAAAGCATAAATTACAAAGTTAATGGAATAATTTAATAAAATAAAAATATAACATGTCTGACAATTTCAAAGAAACTCTTTCCTAACATGTCTTCCTCAACAATTTCATCAATTCCATCAATAAACCATTTCTTATCCATCTGTATTTTCTGGAAACAAAAAAAAAAAAAAATGCATATCTTCAGCATGAATCTGTAATTCAAAAAAGCATCAACAACCACAAGAAATTAAGTGGTGAAAAAGGAATCAATCCCACAACTATAAATATATGAACTCTATCCCATCATCAAAATAGTTACTTTATGGTTGCCTTAAAATTTCTTCAATATAATTTCATGACCAAAAGGAAAACTTCTTTTTGATGGAAAATTTAATTTCATTCGAGAGAAAAAGCCATACAAACATTAGACTGTACAAAAGAAAGTAACCAAATAGGAACCTCGTCCTTTGTCAACAAGACCCGAAGCGATCTCCATATATACATGAGAATTGCTTCCAAACATCCTTCACACTTGATAAGAAATTAATAAGAAATTCAATTTCTTTTCCAGAGCTTGCAAAAATAACTACTAATTCTTTTATTGCCTTCTTCAAACTTGTCCACAACCTTTTCCAAATCAAGTTGCCAACTACTCGCTACGTTATTCTCATTCTTGTAATAAAACTGCATAGTCCAATAAAACATTCTAAACATCAAAATTAATTTTAATGGCAAGAAGGTAAACAAAAGTACTTAAATTAGGTAGATTTTGTAAAATTAGGTAATTGATAATAATATATATATATATATATAATAAACCCTCACACAAGTAAATTTACAATCACTTAAAACCATACCTTCAAGGAATTTACTTTTGGATCCACAATAAAGGAGAGAGCATTGGGATGAGAGTATCGGGATTCTACTTTCAGATGCTTCAAGTTTTTCCACGGAAAAACCATACTTTTTCTATAATCCTTTTTCCCAGAAGAAACAACAAGACAAAGAGAAACAGTAAGTATAAAAAGAAAATCCTAAACAAATTAAACCATATATAAAATATACATATATAATCAGTCCTATTATGAGCCACATCATCGCCCATGTTATGGTGGGGTCCTATCACATTTACATTGTGGGATATATTTGAATTATATGTGATCCACACTTAGACGCCTACCATATATATCCCATCGTAGTAAAATTTTATAAAAAATATAGTAGATGCATACTTACAAGGAAATTCTTCAAGTTTCGAAAATGATTCTCATGCGGACGAGTCGACAAATCTAGATTGACATTTGGTTTAGCTTTGGAGGTGAAAGTTACCAAAGGTGTAAACGAAGTGACAGAATTCTGAGCAAAAATATCCTTCTTCTTAATATATATGAAGGAAACCAGATTTGGAGCATCAATCTCAACTGTAAACAATTCCCAACAACGAGAAATAACCAATTTCAAAACTTTTAGGCACTGGAGTTGAAACTTAACCTTGTTTAATGGAAATTGACAGCTTTGAGTAGTTAACTCCAAAGTCTCAAGAAAACGAAATTCAGAGAAGTCCTCTGCAACCCATCGTCGTGGTATAAATTCTCCTTTAAACTTCAAATGCTTCAGATTTGTAGAGCTGCTGTTTATGTTTATCTCAGGAGGTCTACTAATTACAGATTCATAAATCAAGGAAACAAGACTTGGAGCTTCAATCTCTACGTTCATAAAATCTGCATAATCCAACTCTAAAGTATTTAGATATTCGTGATGAAACTTAATCTTTTTCAATCCACGAGAGCCTATTAACTTCAAAGTCTCAAGAGAATGAAATTCAGAGAAGTTGTGTGCAACCCATCTCCGCGGTATATTTTCGCCACGAAACTGCAGGTGCTTCAGATTTTTAGAGCTGCTGCTGCTCATGTTAATTTCAGTTGTATTAGATTTGTATTCATTATAAATCAAAGAACCGAGATTTGGAGCTTCAATATCAACTTTCATAAAATCTACCATATAGAACTCCAAAGTATTTAGATATTGGAGACAAATCTTGATCTCCTTCAACTCGCAGTAACCAAACAACTTCAAAGTCTCAAGAAAATGAAATTCAGGGAAGTTATACTGTTTAATCCATGGTTCTAGTATACCTTGGATGTCAAATTCCAGATGCTTGAGTTTTGGACAAGTTGAGCTGGTGATGTTTAGCTCATAAATAGCTGATGAACTATAACATGAAAAATATTCGAGGCATGGAGTAGGTCCTTCAACGTGAATCTCTCTGCAATTGCTGATTTTTACTTGTTTGAGTTTATCATTACGCAACAAAGTAACACTTGCGATGAAGCTGCAGGCAAAGAGAGCGAGATTCTCCAACGAAGGACTGCTTATGATCAAATCTTGTTTCTGCAACAGCGGCGTTGGTGAAATCCCTATTAATGTCAAAACTCTTATTGTTGTGGAAGAAAAGAGAACTGGTGCTGGCGAACTCAAACTTAAAATCTGACTGTGTATTGGTCCGTAGCAATTTCTAAAATCCAACTCAAGCTCTTTGACGTTGCTGTCTATGGCGAATCTAATCATGGTGTCAATCACGTTGCAGAAACAATGAACTCTGCTTAAATGATAAACATTTCTACCAGCAACGAACCTCAACTTGTCGAAAAGAATTGCGGGACGAGATTGAAGATACCTCACCATGGAATCCAAAAACAACCGCTTGGTTTTCAAATCATCAGACGAGGAGGAATAACAGTAATGATCCAAGTTGAAGTCGATTATCGGGAAGAAGAGGAAAGCAGAGGAGAAAGTCTTGGAGACCATGGACAGAGCCATGGCGTCTCTGGTACTTGGAAGGAAAGACATGATATGGCGGATGATTTCTTGTGGTAACCTTGAGAATCGATCTGCCATGGCTGCTGCTGGTGACTTTTCTCTTCTGCCGCCAAAGAATTTATATTCGGCCACAGAAAGAAAGAGACGCATGTAATTCTGTTTTAATTTTTCAAAAAACTCTGTTTCTGTCTCTATTAAACACCACCTACTTCCTACAAGCTTACTAATAAAGTTTATTAGGATTTGATTTAACACTCAAAGTGGAAGATTTCCCAGTAACCTCTGTTTAGGGAGAATTTAATCAATAATTCTTGGCATCAATCTTTCTATTATTGTTCTTTTCTTTTCTTTTTTCTTTTTGTTCTCTCTCTGGCAAAACCTTTCTAATAAAAAAATAAAATAAAAAAAGAGAGAGGAAAAGAAAGACGCAGATGATTTTGGCGATTACCTTTTACCCATTGAATTGCGATAACCTGATTCCTTGCTCAAACAGCTTGGCCAAAGCTCCCTCTTCGCTCCCACTTTTTTTAAATTAATTTTTCACTACTCGAATTCAACCCCTAAATCTTAGTTTTATTATTATATATCTTTTTTTTTTTTTTTGGGGGCAATAAATTGAACTCCTACATTGAATTTAATTAGAAATTCTATTCCTATTGAATTTTGGTTAATGTTGTTTACGACAACCAAAGGCTCTATTTCATTCCAAAGTCTATAGAAATAAATAACATTGTATACAATACAACAAGAGGCATACATACATAAGCACTCGCATAATTATGTCAAATGAAAGTATATATATATATATATATACACACATATAAGTCATATGAAAGTACCTGATATAACCTTGGGGTTCAAACACCAATTTCTTATTAACATGAGATTTATTTAACATTACAAAAAAAGAAAAAAAAAATAAAGGTAAACAAGTCTCATATGTCCGTCACTAATTGAAAAAGAAAAAAAAAAATCATGTAGCCGTATATCTGTTAATTTGTTAATGTTAGTAATTATATCAAGCTATAGAGGAGCCATTTTTTAAATAAATAAATTGAAATTAGGTGCACGGAAATTTGAACTCGATTTGAGAAAACAATAGTTTTATCATTAAGTTTTTTCTTCTTTTTTTTCCCTTGTGTGTGAGAAAAAAATGTACTTCATAAAAAAGGAAAAAGAAAAAAGAAAAAAAAATAAAAGCCTATAATCATCCTACTAGACAACATGCAAAATTTTTTATTATTATATTATTAAAAAAATTATAATATAAATCTAAGTTACTGTCAAAATTTTCATAAAAAAACTAAATTATCTAAATTAAAATAATAACTACCTTATTATATAAATACTATATTTATTTATTTACTCTTAAAAAACCGATACTAACTTTATTGAAGGGGGCCAAAATATTAAAGCCATGTTTGGTCATGTTTTCTATTTTCAGTTTTCAAAACATTATTTTAAAAATAAAAAATAAAAAAAAAATTTATTTATTTCATGAAAATAAGGATGTTTGACCAATAATGTTTAAAAACAGTTTTTAAATCTAAAATACAGAAAACAGAATATATCATTTTAATATTTTCTAAATTGTATATTTTTTTATTTTTATTTTTAAAACTGTTTTTAAAAATTGATGACCAAACGAGTGTATTTTTGTTTTGGAAAAAGTTTTCAATTTTGTAGAATAGAAAACTGTTTTAAAATCAATTAGCCAAACAAACCCTTATTTTAAATGATTTTCAAAGTTTTTTTTTAAATATTATTAATATATATATATATATATATAAAGTGAAAAAAAAATTAAAACCTTGGGGGCCATGGTCACCCCAGGCCATACAAGAGCTCCGCCTGTATATATGAACCTTAAAACTACAATTGCTTTAGATTTGTAGAGCTGCTAATTGTGTTTATTTCGAAGGTCTATTAGTTATGGATTCATAAATCAAGGAAACACCATTTGGAATTTCAATCAAAATTAGAGGAGATTGTCGGGCTGCTGCTAGAAGGCATGGAGGTTCTTGTATATTAAAGAGTCTTAATTCTGGTAGCTCCTTGTTGATAGGGGGTGGCTTGGAGGATTGGTGATGGCACGTTGGTACTAAAATGAATTTCTTGGAGGATCCTTGGTGCTCCAAATCTCCACTTATTTTAGCCATTCTTGTTCTTTAGGGGTCCTCTTTTTTGCCAATCCTGTTAAGGAGGGTAGAGATTTGTTGTTTTCTAAGGGGATTCTTTTCCCTCGATTAGTTGCTGGTTAGGCTCTCTTTCTTTTTTTTCTGGGGTATTTTTCCCCGTTCATTAAAAAAACAATAATAATACACTCCAAAGCATTAAAATATTCAAGATGAAAATTGATATCCTTCGTCAATCCACAGCAACTTTTCAACTTCAAAGTATCAAGAGCACTAAATTCAGAGAAATTGTATTGTTAAATGTTGTGGTTCTCTGACCACTTTAGAGAAGAAATATGAGAAGAAAATAAAAGAATTCTATTAATCTCTTAAAAATAGAATACAAAAATAAAAACTTCTCTCATGGAGGATTCTCTCGTGGAACCTCTCTCTGCACTTTCCAATTCTCTCTGGAATTGCTCACTCTTCTTTCAAGTTCTCTCTGGAACTTAAACAACTCTCTCTCTTGGAGTTTTCTCTCAATTCTCCTCACTTGGGAGGATTGAGATTGCTCTCTTGGCATGGTTATCATGGAATGGTAAGGAGCCTATTTATAGGCTTACAAGGCCACAAGTTTCAACATCTTAGCCCACAATTGTTGATCGGTGCAGCATGTCAACAATGGTGGCTGTCAACAATGGTGGCTGTGGTTGGTGCGGTTGGTGTGGTTGGTGAGGTTGTGGGTTGGTGCGGCTGGACTTCACAATTCTCCCCCTCCAGCCGCATTTAAAAACTGATGGTCCTCTGCCATCTATTCCAGCTATGTCTCTGCATAGCTTCAGCTTCTCTTGAGCAACAACTTTTGTTAGCATATCTGCTGGATTCTCTTTTGTGTGGATCTTCATCAGTTTCAGCAACTGTTGATCTATTACTTCGCGTATCCAATGATAGCGAATGTCAATGTGCTTTGTACGGGAATGATACATTGAGTTTTTGCTCAAATCCATGGCACTTTGGTTATCACAATGTACCTTGTAGTCTTCTTGCTTGATGCCCAATTCTGTGAGAAAACGCTTTAACCACAACATTTCCTTACCCGCTTCCGCTGCGGCAATGTACTCTGCTTCAGTAGTGGATAAAGCAACACACTTCTGCAATCTTGACTGCCATGACACAGCTCCCCCTGCAAAAGTGTAGAGATAACCTGATGTAGATTTTCTATTATCAGGGTCTCCGGCCATATCTGCATCTGTATAGCCTTCTAAGATTGGATCACCTCCCCCGTAGCACAAGCACAGCTTCGATGTACCTTTAAGATACCTGAGAATCCATTTGACTGCTTCCCAGTGTTTCTTTCCAGGATTTGAAAGAAATCTGCTCACAACACCTACTGCATGAGCAATGTCTGGTCTGGTACACACCATTGCATACATCAGACTTCCTACCGCTGAAGAATATGGTACTGAAGCCATCTCCTCTATCTCTTCTTTGGATGAGGGGCACAATCTCTTACTCAACTTGAAATGATTTGCAAGTGGAATGCTGACCGGTTTGGCTTTATCCATGTTGAATCTCTTTATCACCCGTTCAACATACTTCTCTTGAGATAGCCATAACCTTCTATTTTTCCTGTCTCGGATTATTTGCATTCCCAAAATTTGTTGAGCTGGTCCTAAGTCTTTCATATCAAAAGACTTAGACAATTCTTTCTTCAGCTTACTAATCTTCATTGCATCTTGTCCAACGATCAACATGTCGTCCACATATAGCAAAAGTGCAATGAAGTTTCCACCTGAAAATTTTTGAATATAAACACATTGGTCTGCTGCAGTCCTTTTATAGCCTTGACTCACCATAAACGAGTCAAACTTCTTATACCATTGTCTTGGTGCTTGCTTGAGGCCATACAAGCTCTTCTTTAGCTTGCATACGAGGTTTTCTTTCCTTGAAACCTCAAATCCTTCTGGCTGCTCCATGTAGATTTCTTCATGTAAATCACCGTGAAGAAATGCTGTCTTCACATCCATCTGCTCAAGCTCTAGGTTTAGACTTGCTACTAAACCAAAAATGACTCGAATTGAAGTCATTTTTACCACTGGTGAAAAAATCTCATCAAAGTCAATTCCTTTCTTCTGAAGAAATCCTTTGACCACCAATCGGGCTTTGTGTTTCACCACCCTTCCGCTGCCATCTTTCTTGAGCTTGAACACCCATTTATTCTTTAGTGCCTTCTTTCCTGTTGGAAGCTCAACCAACTCATAAGTATGATTTTTCTGCAAGGATTCCATCTCATCTTGCATTGCTTGCAGCCACTTTTCCTTCTCTTGATGAGAAACAGCTTCCTGGAAACTCTCTGGCTCCCCTTCTTCAGTAAGCAGAATATACTCAGATTCTGGAAATCTCTTTGATGGAATTCGGCCTCGCTCAGATCTCCGAACTTGTAAACCACTGGTTTCAGGAGGTGTACCATCATCTGACCGCTGTGATGGCCCTGCAGCTGCTTGAGAGGATTGAGTCTCCCCCTGCTCATTATCCCCTTCTTCCTCCTGGTCTGCTTCTGGTATATCTTCATGCACCTCATTATCCTCTGTGGCTATTTGTGCTGGTGCTGGATTAGGACAAATATTCTCGGCACTAGAACTACAATTAGGAGACATTCTGGGCTTTTCAATGTCTTCCATTTTCTGGTTTTCTTGGAATACTACATCCCTGCTTCTAATAACCTTCTTGGTTTTCGGGTCCCATAACCTGTATCCGAATTCTTCGTCTCCATATCCTATAAAGATGCATGGAGTAGATCTTGCATCGAGCTTCTGTCTGAGCTCCTTGGATACATGTACATAAGCTATACAACCAAACACTCTTAAATGAGAGTAGGAGGGAATCTTACCCGACCACACTTTCTCCGGAATATCAAAATTCAACGGTACTGACGGTGATCTGTTGATTAAGTAGCAGGCGGCACGAACAGCTTCTCCCCAGAATGGCTTTGGCAGCTTAGCCATACTGAGCATACTTCTGACCTTTTCCATAATGGTTCGGTTCATTCTTTCGGCTATTCCATTATGTTGTGGGGTGCGAGGGACCGTCTTCTCATGTCGAATGCCGTGTCTTCTGCAGTAGGCATCGAACTCCTTGGAAGTATACTCGCCTCCATTATCTGAGCGGAGACATTTCAGCTTCTTTCCTGTTTCACGCTCTACCATGGTATGAAACAGTTTGAAGTAATCCAATACATGGTCCTTTGTCTTCAAGAAATATACCCACACCTTCCGTGAAGCATCATCAATGAAGGTCAGGAAATACTTGTTGCCACCTAATGATTCCACCTCCATGGGACCACAAACATCAGAGTGCACCAGACTAAGCAACTCTGATTTTCTCGATGCAGAGAAACTGAAGGAGACTCTATGTTGCTTACCAAACAAGCAGTGATTACAAGGATCTAGCGCAGCATCCTTGCAAACAGTGATAAGCTTCTTCCTTGCCAAAGTGGACAATCCTTTTTCACTCATGTGACCGAGTCTCTGGTGCCACAGATTTTGAGACGCCTCTCCTTCTGCAATATTGAGGCTGTCTGCACATATCTTCACATGAGTCTTGTACAACGTTCCACAAATATGTCCTCGGGCGACAACTATGGCACCTTTCGTCATTTTCCATGTGCCTTTACTGAAGTAGTTGTCATAGCCTTGCTTGTCTAAGGCTGCTCCCGAAAGTAGATTAAGCCGAAGGTCTGGAACATGACGGACATCCTTCAAAGTGATTGTACAACCAACATTCGTTTTTATCTGAATATCACCAGTTCCCATAATCTTTGCGAAACTGGAATTTCCCATCTTTACTGTACCAAAGTCTCCTGCTTTGTACGTTTTAAAGAAATCTCTGTGTGGAGTGACATGGTAGGATGCTGCAGTATCGACTACCCACTCAACATCTTGGGTTGATATATGAAGGCATGTCTCTTCTTCGGTGGAGCAGAGCGCCACTTCTCCTGTACAAGTGACTAGTGTCTCTCCATCCTTCTTCGGCTGATTACCTTGGAGTCTCTGCTCTCTCAACAACTTTCTGCAGTTCTTCTTCATGTGACCCTCCAGGCCACAATGATAGCACTTATACGATGATTTTCTGCCGTCTGTAGATCTGCCTCTGCTCTTGCTCCTGCCTCTCCCCCTATCTCGACCACCTCTTTGCTGTCTTCCTCTCTCTATGACGAGGGCATGTGACTGATCCATGCCAATGTCCTTTCTCCTGGCCTCTTCATTAAATAGGGCATCCTTAACCATAGCCATAGTAAGTTTGCCATTCGGGGCCGAATTGCTGAGAGAGACTACCAATGTCTCCCAACTGTCTGGAAGAGAGCTTAGAAGTAGGAGGGCCTGATCCTCATCCCCTAGTTGGTAATCCACAGCAGATAGTTGATTTACCAAGCTCTGGAACTCACTGGTATGCTCGGCTACAGAAGTTCCACTCTGTAATGTGAGATGTACCAATCGCTTAAGCAACAGGGCTTTGTTCCGAGCAGTCTTGGCCTGGTACATGTCCTCCAATTTTGTCCAGAGGGCATATGCATCCGTTTCCTTTGCTACATGATGGAAGACACTGTGGTCGATCCATTGCCTGATCTGACCGATCGTTTTCTTGTTTAATTTCTTCCATTCTGCTACTTTGCTGGGATCGGGGTTTTCGCCTTTAGCTTCTATAGGATCAAACAGATCCTTACAATTGAGGAGATCTTCCATCCGAGGTCTCCAAAGTGTATAATTTGTGGCAGTGAGCTTAACCATAGCTCCCGAAGATGATTCTTCCATTGACATTATGGCTTGACCAAAAATGGAGCTGAATTTGGCAAAACGGAGTTAACCGTTGCGTCCGGAACGGCCGAAAATGGTGGACTTGACTCTTCCGGGGTCAAAATATAATTACCAGAAATGTTGGGGCAAAAATGTAATTTCACAAAATTTCTGGGTCAACCGGCAAATACAGAAACTACAGGGGTCAGTCTGTAATTTCCAATAGTTCAGGGGCTGTACCGTAATTTCCGAAACTTCAAGGGCTGTTCCGTAATTTCAGAAAATATTGCTGATGTGGCAGATGGTGCTGACGTGGCACCACGTGGCAGATGACGTGTCAGATGACGTGGCGACACGTGTCGCTGGCGTGGCAGATGACGTGGCAGGGGTTCGCTGACGTGGCTGCTGACGTGGTCGTCTTCAACCTCCAGACGGCGCGTGCGGCGCGTGGGCGCGTGAACAGTTGCAGAAAAATTTCAGTCGGCGCTTGCGGGCGCGTGGGACGTCCGTTTTCTCTCCGGCGAACTTCGTTGTTCTCCTCTCGTCGGGTACTTTCACCTGGGATTGTCAAATTAATTATTTGAGCAACTTTCCGAAACACCAACTTGAAGAACAGTGGCTCTGTTTCTTCAAATTTTGAACCCAAGCTCTCGATCTGGGGCTCTGATACCACTTGTTGTGGTTCTCTGACCACTTTAGAGAAGAAATATGAGAAGAAAATAAAAGAATTCTATTAATCTCTTAAAAATAGAATACAAAAATAAAAACTTCTCTCATGGAGGATTCTCTCGTGGAACCTCTCTCTGCACTTTCCAATTCTCTCTGGAATTGCTCACTCTTCTTTCAAGTTCTCTCTGGAACTTAAACAACTCTCTCTCTTGGAGTTTTCTCTCAATTCTCCTCACTTGGGAGGATTGAGATTGCTCTCTTGGCATGGTTATCATGGAATGGTAAGGAGCCTATTTATAGGCTTACAAGGCCACAAGTTTCAACATCTTAGCCCACAATTGTTGATCGGTGCAGCATGTCAACAATGGTGGCTGTCAACAATGGTGGCTGTGGTTGGTGCGGTTGGTGTGGTTGGTGAGGTTGTGGGTTGGTGCGGCTGGACTTCACATTAAATCCATATTTCTGCAGTACAATGGGTGTATAACAATTCCATGAAGATAGAGTTTTGGACAAGTTGAGCTGGTGATGTGTAGCTTACAATTAAGTGATTCACAATAACATGAAAAATATTCAGTGCCTAGAATTGGTCCTTCAACGAGAATCTATCTGTTATAATTTTTCCTTATTGGGCCAAGTGTGAATGATTTTCTTCACGGGCTTGTTTGGGTTTAATCAGTCTTTTAAGTTTGGCTTTGAGAATTTTATGGGAACACGTTCGAGAGTTTTATGGGCACACGTTTTGTGTTAAGAGTTGGATGCGCATACGTTCTTAACAGTTCATAATTGATACGGAGGAAAAATAATTTTTCTGGGAAAAAAAAAAAAAGAAAAGAAAAAAACAACATGAAAAAGAGTAGAGAGAGCAATTTTGATAATAGAGAAATACATTGATTTCAGTGTGGGTGATAAAGTAATGGTATACAAAAAGTTCGCAGAGATAGATCTTGGAAGTACTGTATCTAAGATATTTGCTTTCATTATATTATGGAAGACGATCATCAGTAACATCTGTACCGATAGACGGAAATTTTATTAAAGAGACTATGATACCACATAGATCTCAGTCAAGTTTCCAAAAAGCAAATCACCATTAAAAAGGACATATAGGTTCTAATTTAAATTATTTAATTTTCTGCATTTTGTTTACATTAATTTTATTTTATCCACATATATTTACATATATATACTTCCATATATTTTTCTAACACTATCTACAATGTTTGATGTTTACTTGCTTGAGTTTATGATTACACACCAAAATAAAACTTCCAATGAAGCTGCATTTAATGAGATGAGATTGAAATTCTCCACTGAAAGGACTGCTGTCTATGGCCAACGTAACTATGATGTTAATCCTACTACTGTAAAAGCAAAATCATCACCTCTAGCTAGTAGCAACCAACCTCAACTTTACTAAAGGAGAAGGAATAATGATGCAACAACGTCGACGTTGAAGATACTTGGCTACAGAATCCAAAATCCGGGCCTGACTTTTCAAACCGGAAAAGGAATAATAATTTCAGTCCATGTCTATTATCAGGAAGGCAGTGAAAGCCAGAGGAGAAGGTCTGTGACACCATGGACATAGCCATCGCATCTCTGTTGTTAGGAAGGAATGAAATGATATAGGATGATGTGATCCTGGGTTTATGTTTTGATTTTGTTTCCCCTACTGTTTATCTATATTTTCCGAAAAGAAAATGAAAAGAAAAAAAATGGCATTTTTTTGGGTCAATGTGGTTTCAGGACAACCAAAGGCATCAATCTCTCCCTCTCTCTATGTGTGTGTATATATATATATATATATATATATAAGAAAGAAAAAAATTAAGTAGAAGAACAAAAATAGACTAACAAACAAATTAAATCATATATATATATATATATATATAAAATCAGTCATCCTATGATGAACGACAACATCTATGTTAGGTATTTTATTGAAACTTCTTCAATACAACTTTTTTACCAGAAAATAAATAAATTCTACATAAATTTTTCCAAATCAAGTTGCCAGCTCTCTACATCCTCATTCTTGTAATAAAACTGCAAAATCCAAAAAAACATACTAAACAATCAAAATAAATTTAATGGCAATAAGATATAAAATAAAGATATAACAAATCCCAAATCCCTAACACTATTTCAAAAGCAATTTTTCACTCATTTAATACCTTCAAGTATTTTACTCCTGGATCCACAATGAAGGAGAGAGTATTGGGTAGAGAGGCTTGGGATTCTACTTTCAGATGCTTGAAGTTATACAACGGAAAAACCATATTCTTTTTGTAATCCTTTATACCAAAGAAACAACAACATCAAATGTTAGAAAAATAAATGCAAATAAGAAAAAAAGAGACTAACAAACAAATTAAATCATCCATATGCATCACTAGTATAAGTTCTATGGATGGCTTATGCAACACGATTACATATTATACATTGGATATATTATCCGAATTACATAGATAATGTGGTACCACGAACCAACCACAAGGCCAATGTAGTAATATAGTAATATATATATATATATATATATAATTAATGCATACTTACAGAATTCAAGAAACGTATATAATTTGTCAACTTTTGAAAATGGTTCTAATGATCACTAGACGATACATCCAGTATGACATCTGGTTTATCTTTGGAGGTGAAAGTCACCAAAGGTGTGAACAACCTGTTATGCTTACCATAGATGTAAGCATATCTTTTCACATATGTGAAGGAAACCAGATTTGGAGCTTCAATGTCAACTCTAAACAATCTCGAATAACAAAGATCCAATTTCAAAACCTTTAGGCACGGGAGTTGAAACTTAACCTTGTCCAATGGAAATTCAGCACTATAATCAACTAACTTCAAAGTCTCAAGAAATCGAAATTCAGAGAAGTTCTCTGCAACCCATCTTCCCCGTACCCTTACCATTAAACTGCAAATGCTTCAAATTTGTAGAGCTGCTGCTTATGTTAATTTTATGAGGCTCATCATATGTGGATGATATATAAGTCAAGGAAACAAGATTTGGAGCTTCAATGTCAACTTTTGCGAAATCTGCATAATACAACTCCAAAGCATTTAGACATTCAAGATGAAACTTGATCTCCTCTAGTCCACGGATTTTGATCAACTTCAAAGTCTCGAGAACAAAAAACTCTGAGAAGTTATGCGCAACCCATCTTTGTGGCATATTTGCACCTTCAAAATGCAGGAGCTTCAGATTTGTAGAGCTGCTGCTTATGTCAATTTCAGGAGGTCCAGCATCTAATATGGATTTCTAAATCAAGGAAGAAAGATTTGGAGCTTCAATCTCAACTTTCAAAAAATCCAGAGAGTCCAACTCCAAAGCATTTAGACATTCAAGGAGATGAAACTTGATCTCCTTGTTCAATTGACCACGACCATTCAACTTCAAAGTCTCGAGAAAACGAAATTGAGAGAAATCGAATGGTTTAATCAATGGGTACTGTGTATCATCATGATGGGAACAAATTTGCAGATGCTTGAGCTTTGGAGAATTTGAGCTGCTGATGTCTAGCTTACAACTAGGTGATGAAAAATATTCAAGGCATGGAAGTTGTCCTTCGATATGAATCTCTTTGCAATTTTCGATTCTTACTTGTTTGAGACTATCATTACGAATAAAACTAACAGTTCCAAGACATTGGCAGTTGATAAGACTCAGATTCTCCAAAGAAGGGCTGCTTACAATCAAGTCTTGTCTTAGTTGTCTAGCCCATCCCAATCCAAGCCCTTTTATTGTCAAAACCCTGATTGTTTCCAAAGAAAAGAGTTGTTGTGGCAAAGGGTACGATGGTGTTATTTTTTTTTTTCCAAAATCCAACTCTAGCTCTTTGACATTGCTCTCTATTGCAAATGTAAATATGGTCTCCATCCTATTGTCCAAAAGATGACTATCATCTCTAACAACTAATCTAAATTTTTCTAAATCAATTATGCGACGGCGTTCAAGATAATTCAGAAAGGAGTCCAAAACCCAGGCCTTGGTATTCAATTTGGAGTAGAAATAATGGTCGAAGTTATTGGAGTCGAATTTGATTACTGGGAAGCAGAGGAAAGCAGAGGAGAAGGTCTTTGAGACCACGGACAGAGCCATGGCGTCTTTAGTACTTGGAAGGAAAGACATGATATGGTGGATGATGGATTCTGGTAAGTTTGATTATCGATCAGCCATGGCGGCTGAGAAGGAAACCACGGAGGTTAGGGCTAGTAGTGGTGGAGAACACTGAATCGATAAATTTTGTTTAAGAGGAGCAATGTTGGAAAATAAAGTAATTTTTAAAATAAACACAAAGTTTCTTTTTTTTTTTTTTTTTTAGCCAATAAGCCAACTAATATATATATATATATATATATATGCTTAACCAATTGTTTAATTAGGTGACATTAAAAAAAAAAAAATACAATTAGAGAAATTTGAATCTTTATAAGACTCCAACCAAAAGTACCAAATCATCCCCATGACCTTCTTCTTCTGTCTATATCTCGCGCCAACAATATGAAGGAAATACAGAGGTCAGAAGAAAGAGGTCATTGTATTTACAACTGGATTGTCCATATATTAATAACTCTGTTTCTAATTAACAATATGAATTGTTTACTCAAACAATTGGGCCAAAACTCCCTCATCTTCCCCCCATTTTTTAAAGTAATTTTTTACTAGTCGAATTGAAACCATACATATTTTTTGTTATTATAATATATTTTTTGAATTTAATTAGAAATTCTAATCCTGTTGAATTTTGGGTCAATGCCGTTTCAGGACAAACAAAGTCATCAATCTCTTCCTCTCCCTCTCTCTCTCTCTATCTATATATATATATATATATTTGATGAAAAATAATTCCAGGCATGGAAGTTGTCTTCAATGCCAATCTCTTGGCAATCTTAGATTTCTACGTGTTTGAGATGATCATTACCAACAAAACTAACAGTTCCGAGCCATTTGCAGTTGACAAGACTCAGATTCTCAAAAAGAAGGGCTGCTTACAATCAAATCTTGTCCATTCCATCCCAATTGAACACCATTTATTGTCAAAACCTTGATTGTTTCTGAGGAAAATAGTTGTGGCAAAGGTTATCTTGGTGTTCCTTTTTTTCTCCAAAATCCAACACTAGTTCTTTGACATTGATCCCTACTGCAAATGTCAATATGGTCTCTATCCTACCTACTAAAAGATCACCACCATCTCCAACCAAGAATCTGCCATTTGTCTAAACGAATTATGCGACGGTGTTTAAGATAATTCACAAACGAGTCCAACAACAACAAGGCCTTGGTACTCAATTGGAGTAGAAATAATGATCCAAGTCGAATTCGATTATTGGGAAGCAGAGGAAAGCAGAGGAGAAGGTTTTTGAGACCATGTACAGAGCCATGCGGTCTCTGGTTGTTGGAAGGAAAGACATGATATGGTGGATGATGGGTTCTGGCAAGTTTGAGAAGCTATCGGCCATGGCTGCTGATTTTTTTAATCTTCCATTGGAAAGTCATTGGAATTCTCATGACTGTCGGCGGGGCCGCTATTGAAGGAGGGAGGTTTAGAGGGTAGTGAGGTTTGGAACCGTTTCGAAAAATAAAATAATTTTTTTTCTAAAAACAAATAAAACCATAAATATTTGGAATAAATTACAATCACAATTATTATAAAATACATTAAAAAAAAGCATTTTTTTGGATCAATTTTGCTACTAGTTAATGAATACAAAGTATTTTTTTTTTTAACTAAATACAAAATACTCTCCCTGCAGGAACATTACAATATATTTTTACTGTTAGGTTTTTGTGGAGCTATATTCATTTTTCTTTTTTAAAGAAAGTCGAGCAATATTCATAAAAATAAATAAATAAATAAAAGAAGCAGCTTTTTTTCAGAAGTTAAAATGATCAACTAAGATCAAATAAATCATATCTTAGACATTTATATTTTCAAGGGTAAAAAAAAAATCTTGGCATTTCTTTGGCATGGATCAATGGTTCAAAAATGCATCAACGACCATGAGAAACTAAGGTGGTGAAAAACGAATCAATCCCACAATTATAACTATATATGAACTCTATCCAATCGTAAAAATAGTTACTTTACTTCCAGAAAGCTTCTTCAATACAACTTCATGACCAAAAACAAAACTTTTTCCTAGGAAAAAATTTTAATTTCATTAAGAAGAAACAGCCATAGGAAGCTCCTCCTTTCAGGACTCAAAATCATATACTAGTAAAGCATAACATGCCAACTCAGGTGCAACACGGTTAGCATCTCTAGAATAAAAAGAAGAACAAAACCTACCAACAAAGCAAAGAAGCAGTTTGCTACATATGTCCACAAAATTCTCAACCAGCTTCCCCTTCCATGCCGAATACAACTCCATCTTCTTCCAAACATTATTAGCATTAGAACAAATCCCCCACAAAAGCATGCAATACCGTTTCATCTCCACTTTTTGTTTCATTCATTTTTTTTCCAAATCAAGTTGCCAGCTCTCTATATTCTCCTTCTTGTAATAAAACTGGGAAATCCAATTGAAAAAAATTTATATCTATACAAAACATTCAAAATGAATTTAATGACAATAAAATATTATAAAAAAAACATATATATATATATATGAGAAATCCTCATACTAATTCAAAAGCCATTTTACATTCACTTAAAAAACCATACCTTCAAGGATTTTACTTGCTTATCCACAATGAAGGAGAGAGTATTGGGATGAGAGCCTTGGGATTCTACTTTCAGATGCTTGAAGTTGCTTAATGGAATAACCATATTCTTTCTAAAATCCTTTATCCAAAAGAAACAACAAGAGCAAAACAAACGGCAAGTATAAGAAAAAAAATGGTTTAACAGTCAAATTAAAATCATAAAGGTCAATAATCAGTCGTTGTCGTCCATATTATGGTGGCAGTATGCCGCAATTGGTTATATTCACTAAATTACTTGCACCTCACGCCTACCATAAATAGGGCGACTTTATATGCCTATGACAGTAAAATTTTACATATATATATGTATATAACATAAATCCAATTAATGCATACTTACAGATTTCATGTAACGAATATAATGCATCCAGCTTGAAAAATTGTTCTCATGTTCACTAGATGACACATCGAGTATTACATTCGGTTTAGCTTTGGAGGTGAAAGTTACCAAAGGTGTAACTCTAACCGAAGTGCTAGAGTTCCAACCATCATCCTCGTTCATATACATGAAGGAAACCAGATTTGGAGCTTCAATCTCACATGTAAACAGTTCAGACCGAGTAAATTTCAAGTTCAAAATCAAAACTTTTAGGCATTGGAGTTGAAACTTGAACTTCTTCGATGGAAATGGGCAGTCAGTATTTAACTTCAAAGTCTCAAGGAAACAAAATTCAGAGAAGTTCTCTGCAACCCATCTTTTCGGTACAGATTTGCCTTCAAACTGCAAATGCTTCAGACTTGTAGAGCTGCTACTTATGTTAATTTCAAGGGGTGTACCATATCCGGATTTATAAATCAAGGAAACGAGATTTGGTGCTTCAATCTCAACTTTCCAAAAATTTACAGAATCCAACTCCAAAGCATTTAGATTTTCAAGATGAAACTTGATCTCCCTCAGATTCCAATGACTGTCAGTCAACTTCAAAGTCTCAAGAAAACGAAATTCAGAGAAGTTTTGAGCAACCCAATTTTGGGGTACATTTACACCTTCAAACTGCAGCTGCTTCAGATTTGTTGAGCTGCTGCTGCTTATGTTAATTGAACAAGATCTATTAGATATGGATTTATAAATCAATGAAACAAGATTCGGAGCTTCAATCTCAACTTGGGTAAAATCTACAGAATCCAACTCCAAAGCATTTAGATTTTCAAGATGAAACTTGATCTCCATCCATCTATGGGAGCCTATCAATTTCAAAGTCTCAAGAAAAGGAAATTCGGAGAAGTTGTGAGCAACCCAATTTTTGGGTACATTTGCACCTTCAAACTGCAAGTGCTTCAGATTTGTTGAGCAGATGTTAATTTCAGGAGATCTAGCAGATTCGGAATTGTAAATCAAGGAAACAAGGTTTGGAGCTTCCATCTCAACTTTCATAAAATCCACAGAATCAAACTCCAAAGAATGTAGATATTCTAGACGTTGAAAACTGATCTCCTTGAATTTACAGCAACCCTCCAACTTCAAAGTCTGAAGAAAACGAAACGCATCAAACAAATTGTAAATCCATTTGTTTGGAATACCACATGTGCTGAATTGCATATGCTTGAGCCTTGGACAAGTTGAACTGGTCATGGTGTCTAAATTACAAATACAATAACTTAGCCCTTGTTTGAGTTTTACAGAAAAATATTCAAGGCATGGAAGTGGTCCGTGAACAACATTAATCTCTCTGCAGTTTTCGATTTCTACTACTTTGAGTTTAACAACATTACACACCAAACTAACAATTCCGACATTTTCGCAGTTAATGAGACTCAAATTCTCCAACGAAGGACAGCTTACAATCAAATCTTGATCCTCCAATATTCCCAATTTAAGCCCTTTTATGGTCAAAGCTCTGATTGTTTTGGAAGAAATAAGTTGTGGAGGCAAACGGTACACTAGAGTTCGAAATTTTACAAAATCCAACTCTACCTCTTTGACATTGTTGTCTATGCAAAAACTAAATAGGGTCTTCATCTTAAAGCTGTCGAAATACTGAGAAGCATCTCTAGCAACAAACCTAAACTTGTCTAACCCAACATTTATCCGACGATTTTGTAGGTAATTCATTAAGGAATCCAAAAACAATACCTGAGCATCTTCTTTCGACCAGCCAAGAATTTCTGCCAAGTATAACTCTGTGTAAATCGTGGGACAACAACGTTCGACAATGCTCAATAGGGCATATGAAAACCAGGCCTGCTTTGATTTCAAATCGGAGAAGAAAAAATAGTCCATGTCCATGTCCATTATTGGGAGGCAGAGGAAAGCAGAGGAGAAGGTCCTAGACACCATGGACAGAGCCATGGCGTCTCTGATGGAGGGAAGGAAAGACATGATGTTGTGGATGATGTGTTCTGGCAAGGTTGAGAATCTATCGGCCATGGCGGCTGATTTGTTAATCTGCCATACGGAATTCTGGTTTTGGTTTTTGTTCAAGAGACGCAACATTGAAAAATAAAACAATGTTTTTTTTTTTTGGTGAATAATATTTGGAATGAAATACAAATTATTCATAAAATGAATTAAAAAAAATCATGAAAAATATTTTTATTCGCAAAATAGCATGTGTTTTTTTTTATTCCTTTGTATTTGATTTTTAGTACTTATCGGTTCACTATTCTATCTCTAGGTTTGTATTTCCTCTAGAATTGGATATTGAATTATGAAAAATATGACAGAAATAAAAATTTGGGAATGGAATTGTAATGCAATGTCTATAATAACCTCTATAAATATATCTTATTTTGAAAAAATCCGAAAGATTTATTAATTTTAGGAGAAGAATTAGTGTGTTCAAATTCATTCAATGCAGAATTTAGTACTAAGAGAATAAAATATAAAATTTATATATAGGAACCCTAAGATCACAATTCATAAGTATTTCAACCCTGTTTCTTTAAAAAGGAACAAAATAATGTAGAAAGGAGTGCTAATAATCTTCGTGGTGGGAAACAATGTTCTCAAAATATTGTTATATATGTCCCTATTAGTTATTTAAAAAAAATGTAGTTTAATTAATTTAAAATAAAAATCTATATGAAAAAAATGCAGTTTATTGTTATTTATGTCCCAACCAATTGAAAGAATGACTGCATATGACCATATACCTATTTGGTAAGACAGTTTTTTTCCCCAGAGGGGATAGCATTTTATATATGTAAATGGGGTTGTAAGGATTTGAATTTGGAATAATTATTTGGAACAAAACAGCGATTTTACCCCTAGAACTGCCTCACAGGACAACAAAGGAGGAGAGCTTTCATTCCATATACCCATTCAACGAAAAAATCAAAAACAAAAAAAAAAACAAAAAAAACAAAAAAAACAAAAAAAATTATAAGAATGGCCGGATATAACGACATTAATTAACCTTGAGTAACTCATAGTTCATAGTATAAAACTAAGCAATTTATTTCGATAGTCAGGTTGAATTTGAAAATTTGATGCCAGTGCATTAGTTTCATTTATATACGTAGTTGAATCAATTTACTCAAAGTTTAAACTTTTGGAATAAATGATTCAACATCAGTGGTAAACGATTTCACTAATCTCTGTTTAGTGGGAATTTTAATCATTCTTTTTCTGTTTACTTCTTAGGTTGAAAGGAGATATATTAAACAGCAAAAGGCAGAAAAATATCCAAACTTAAATAAATCAATATTCAAAATATTAACAAAAACTCTAGGCAGAAAGAATCCCATCCAAGAAGCAGTTCTTTATTCCTAGCACCCTTAGCAATCCAATCCACTGCTATTCCATTCTCTTGGGACATAATTCACCTCCCAATATCTTCAAGCTTTTGCAAATAATCCCGGATGCCATCAATGGTTGTCGAAATGGTCCATGGTAAGCTAGTGTCCTTAGAAGTGATAATGCTCATTAGCTCTTTGGAGTTACCTTTAAAAATAATTTGGTACCACTCTATTCCCCAAAAGCATGAATAAAGCAAACCAAGCCACAAAGAGACATTGGACAGGTGAGAATTCCAAGTCACCATCCTTAATCCTACCCCTTTCGTCCAACTAGAAAAAAGAACAAAAAATGGGGGGAAAAAATGTTTAATATACTCGATTTATTTTTATTATATAAGCAGAAAGAAAATAAAAATGAGGGATACACATATACACAGAAAATTACATGAATATCTCATAATATTTTCTACCCTCTCAAAGAATAAATTTGCTTTATTTTCCAGAGAGTATATACGAAATTAATGCAGCAGAATAATTAGTTCATTGCCTTCAAACTTCTCCAATAAATTGTCCAAAAAAAAAAAACAAAAGAAATAGGTGATAGAATGAAATTTAACGTATTTAATTTAATTGATTGAATTTTTATTTGAAATATAATTTTAATTGAATATTATTATATTCAGATTCCCTGCATTCAATTTAGCTAGAAATTCTATTCTTAATGAATTTTGGGTTAATGTCTTTTTCAGGGTTTATAGTTCAACCAAAGGCACTGTTACATTCCAAACTCCAAATAAATAAATTAAAGAAAATTAAGTATCTTATTTTGGAGTAAATTCAAAAGATTATGGCCGCATTTTGAACTATATGAGCAAAGGTTGAGATTAGGAGAGCAGAAGCAAAGCGTCAAGTTTGAGAAGGTATAAACAATAGATATAAACATTTTCAGAAATACTGGTATAATTGTTTACTCTGTTTCTCAAACAAACTCTTTCCTAACCTGTCTCCCTCAACAATTTCATTAATAACCATAAACCATCTGTTATTTATCTATATTTTATGAAAAAAAAAATGAAATTAAAAAAGAAAACCTGGGATTTTTTTTTTTTTTTTTCCGGGGCATGGATCAAGGATTCAAAAATGCAGCAACAACAAGAAAAATTACCCAACCATCCAGTTAATTATAAAATAAAAACAAAATAAATAGTTGCTTAATTGTCTTCAAACTTCTTCATACAACTTTTGCCCAATCAAGTTGCCAGCCCTCTTCATTCTCATTCTTGAAGAAAAACTGCAAAAAATAGCAAATAGATCATACTAAACATTAAAAAATAAATTTAATGACAAGAAGGAAAAAGCATATACATAGTTGCTCTATCACCAAGTTCCCCAAAAGGTATTTAAATTAAGTAGGTTTTGTGACAGTTTGATTGTAAAAAATAGACTTTGAAACTCCCATTTAATTGATTGATGGCAAAAATATAACAAATCCTCACACTGATTCAAAAGTACATTTATATTCATTTAAAGCCCAGTACCTTCAAGGAATTTACTTTTGAATCCACAATGAAAGAGAGGGTATTGGGATGAGAGTGCTGGAATTCTACTTTCAGATACTTCAAGTTGTCTTGGAGGGACAAACCAGACGCATTCTATGTACTTATTTTCTTTCAAGAGAAACAACAAGAATAAAACACAGTGAGTCGTAAAATAAAAAACTTATAAACAAATTACACCGTATACAAAATCAGCCTCCTATGATGGAGAATGTTCTCCATGTCATGGTGGTATATATATCCAATTACATCTGATTGATGGAATTAATGCGACGTAAACCATCATAGTAAAATTTTAGATATAATATATAATAAGGAAATGTATACTTACTCCATGTAACGTATTAAATTCATCTTCTCATGTTGTTCACTAGACGACACATCTAGAATGACATCAGGTTTAGCTTTGGAGATGAAAAAGTGCCATATTTCTGATTAATATCCCAACTTTCATATGCGAAAGAAACCAGATTTGAAGCTTCAATCTCAACTCTAAACAATTCTTGATCACGAACACTCAAGCTAAAAACATTTAGGCATTGGAGTTGAAACTTGACCTTCTCCAATGGAAATGCATGGCTGCAGGATGTATCCACTTCCAAATTCTCAAGAAAACAAAATTCGGAGACGTTGTCCGCAACCCATCTTAGCGGTACATATGAACCTGTAAACTGCAAGGCTTCAGTTTTGTAGAGCCGCTGCTGCTTATGTTAATTTCAGGAGGTTCGTCAGATTCATATGCGGATTGACAAGTCAAGGAAACAAGATTTGGAGCTTGGATCTCAACTTCCATCAAATCTACCGAAACAAACTCCCAAGCATTTAGATATTCAAGTTCAATCTTGATGTCCTCCAATTCGATGATATCTCCTAACTTCAAAGTCTCAAGAAAACGAAATTCAGAAAAGTTGTGTGCATCCCATCTTGGCAGTATGTTGTCACCATGAAACTGCAGGTGCTTCAGATGTGTAGAGCTGCTGCTTATGTTAATGTCAGGAGGTATAAGTCAAGGAAAAAAGACTTGGAGCTTGAATCTCAATTTTTGTGAAATCTACCGAATCTAAATCCAAAGCTTATAGATATTCAAGTTGAAAACTTGAATATGCTTGTATCCACAGCTACCTTTCAACTTCAAAGTCTCAAGAAACCAAAATTACTTATAGAATGGTATTCAATTCTAGATACTTATAGATTCGGAGCAGTTAAGCTGGTGATGTCAAACTTACGACTATTACTATAAGGTGATGAAGAATAACATGAAAAATAGGTGCTTCAACTCGAATCTCTTTGCAATTGGGGATCTTTACTGCTTTGAGTTTAACATTACACATCAAACGAACAATTCCAACGAAGCTGCTCATGATAGTGAGATTCTCCATGGAAGGACGGCTTACTATCAAATCTTGATTTTCCAATGAAAGCCCTATCAGGGTCAAAACTTTTGATTGTTATGGAAGAAAATAGTTCTGGTGGCACATTCTGAATGTATTTGCTACTTCCATAAAAGTCCAACTCAAGCTCTTTGATGTTGCTGTATATGGCGAACCTAAGCTCTTTGAAGGGATTATACTTTGAATACTTAATGTACCTAGCAACCAACCTCAACTTGTCTAAATGAATTGTGTGACGTCGAGATTGAAGAAACTTCAATATAGAATTCAAAAACAGGGCCTTGGTCTCCACATGGAATGGTAATAATACAAGTTGATTCGATTATAGGTAAGCAAAGAAAAGCAGAGAAGAAGGTCTTTGAGGCCAACTCATTTGACAAAATAGGATATTAGTAAAATGGAATGTCATCATTTTACTAGCTTATATTTATTTATTTGTTTTTTCATTTATTCTTTAAATATATATATATATATATATATACACATATATTAAATAGAGGTTACAGCTATTTTGAAATAGGATATTGGTAAAATAGAATGCCAATTTTACTAAGCTTATATATATTTATTTATTTTCATTTATTCTTTAAATATATATTTTAAAATAGAGGTCAAGGCTATTATAGTGAAAATATATAAGTTGACTAAAATTTAACTCGTAAAGGGGCTAAAATGAAATCAAAATGAGAACTATAATGAAATTTATCAAAAATAGAGATGCATTTACAACCGCAAAAAAAAAAAAAAAAAAAAAAAAAAAAATTAGAGGCACAAGAATGAAATTTAACGTATTTAATTTAACTGATTTTTTATTTTATAAAGATAATATTAATTGATTAAAGGACCCACCACAAATCAGGTTATCATTTTCCCCTGCATTCAATTTAGTTACAAATTCTGTTCTCATAGAATTTTGGGTTAATGTTTTTTTCAGTGTAGTTCAACAAAAGGCACGGTTTCTTCTAGACCAAAAAAAAAAAAAAAGCACAGTTTCATTCAAAAGTCCAAAAAAATAAATTAAAGAAAATTTGAGAATCTTATTTTGGAGCAAATCCAAAGGATTAGGGCCGTTCTGTAAGAAGCCCTAGTTGCATTGTGAAGTATATGAGCAAAGGTTGAGATTAGGAGGGCAGAAGCAAAGCCTCAAGTTTGGGAAGCTACAAACAATAAATATAAACATTTTCAGAAATGCTGGTCTAATTGTTTATATTAATATTTCAAACTTACTAATAGAATAGTAACACATTTTCATAAAAATAAATATATTTATAACAATAATTACACATTAACTTTCCCAATGTCACAATAGTTTAAAATAGTTTTTTTTTTTTTTATCATTTCCAATAATAATTTTTCCATTTCATCCTAATGTCTCAAATCTACGACTTCCTAATCATAGATGAAGATTTACCAACTGAATAAATCTCACTCCACACTGCCGTTTAAAAAAGTTTGGTATTCTTTTTTTTTTTTTTTTTTGTTTTAATTTTAACCCTTTAATTGTCAACTTTTGCAGTTGACTTAATGACACTTTTAAGTTTTTTCACTCTTTTGTTTTTAATTGATAACTTTTACTTATTGATTTCATAATAAAAATTTATTAATATTTACATTCTATTTTCCAGCCAAAAAAATAAACACATTATTTTATTTACTATCGTCCTCACAGATTTTATACATTAAATCACTTACACAAAATATAAAAGAAAAAAAAAATGAATACAAAAATTACATATATAGTTTGTATCCTTTTCCTGCCTACTTTCAAGTAGAGCCATTAGTATCTCTCCCACATCTTTATAGGAAAAGGAACAAAAAATGAACTATATTACAAGAAAAAAACCACCATATATGCATTGACTAACAGAAAGAGGTGATTACAGTACCTTGAGATGAAGAATAATCCCCCTTCTTGTGGTTCATTGTATTGTTTGACAATGGGACTTTATGACACACCATTATCTTTGCAGTACACCATCCAGCAAAAAGTTCTAAGAATAGCCCGATACAGGGACATTAGTTAGCCAAGCGGAATTCATATCTAATACAATAAAATTTCAGCTGTGCATTTGAATAGTCAGGTACAATTTGGAAGATTGATGCATCAAGAGCTGGAAGATTTCCAGTATCAAAAGATAAAAAATAAAATTAAAAAAGAGAGCTGAAAGATTTTCCCCGTAATATCATTTTTTACATAGACCTTTCTACTTCTTTTGCCAAAACAGAACATCACCCAAAAAAGCACACTCTTCCAATTACTCGACTTCAAGTACGTAGCTTAGTTTTATAGACACACATCATTTCCTTTTCCTTTTTCCAAGACAAACATATGAACGATAAGAATGCAATAGTTTATAAAGTTATGTCAGTATAAGCAAAGAGACAGTGAGACACACTCATAGGCGTTCCGCAATTACCTTTTACCCACTGAACTGCAACAACGTCATTACTCTCTCACAGAATGTAGCAATCTTCTAACGATAACCTGACTGTAAAAAGTTCTTGTCCTGAGGAACAATACCAAAGCAGCAAGAGATCCAAAAAGGGTAGCAGATGCCATAATAAGAAAAGACAGCATAAAGCAGTGAGTTCCTGTGCATATAATTCCTTTCTCTTCTGATGCTTCTTGGTCATAGATGTACCCAATAACCCTCACAGAGAAGATATAAGATCCAACAGGACTTGCAATCGTAATGGTGTTGAATATGGTGCCCATATGTATCACACCAAAAATCTCAGAAGTGATTGTGGGCATCAAAGACCATTGAGAACCATAACAAACACCTACTAATACTGAACCAGCATATAGGGCACCAGGCCAACCGGAAGCAATCACCAGATGACCAATGCTCATGGCTGCTAGAGTGAGAACCATGAACAATGGCCTTGCCCATCCTTTCACATGCAGGAAATAATCCGATACATAACCAGCTCCAAAGCGGCCAAGAAAATTCCAAATGCTCCACAAGGAAACCAACGTACTTGTCTGAAAACTTGTGTAACCAAGTGATCCACCTATCTGGCTAATGTTATTCACTGCGGCGAGCCCTGACCCCATACCACATGCCATGGCAAGGAACAAAATCCAGAAGTCTACAACGCACATTGCTTGTAACAGATTTAGATTTTCTGCAGAATGCAAAGTCCTATGAACATAAGCATCTATTTCTTGGTCAGTGTTGCTAGGAAAATGAACATACTCAGCAGAATCTTCTCCTACACACATTTTTCCAGTATCGTACCGCTCAGAGCCATCCATTAATGGGTCCCCTTCAGTAAAGGAAGTCTGTGAAACCCTATCAGAGTCCCTTTGCTGGGCTCTAATTGCAATACATAGAGGTGAGCCAAGCAACAGCATAAGCACTACAAGTGTTAAGACACGAACAACTAATCTCAAAGTAAGGACATGCTCTACTATTATAAGTCCCATAAGATAAGTAGCAACAAGTAGAGCAATCAATGATAAACCATTTAGGTGCTTCTTGTCAACTCCTTCACTCGTGTAATGGATTCTCACGAGCCACATTAGCAACAAAGTATCGAAAGTTGGCAATAGTGCCAGCATGAGAAGATATGAGGTGGGTTTGTTGTATAATATTGTCTCATAAATTTGAACTAATATTGCTCCACTCAGACCAAGAAACCCCTAAAACCACAAAAGGAGAACTTTTTAATGATGACATTAACTCTAAATATTGCAAAAAGAAAGTAAACTTCAGGCCGTGATGCTAGCAATCAACTAGGGGGCGATATGGTACTACACACACTTCCCTAAGACAAAATATGAGAGGTAATTTTCTAGTTGTGGAGATAAGATTAAGAAGGCAATTTCATAGAATAAAAATGAAAGAATAATGGAAAAGTAAGCTTATTATCGTTGAAGTTGGCAGTGAGTGCTCAAGTTTTACAATCACAGAAGATACAATAAGAACCCACCACATCTAAGATTTAACAACGTATTTCTTGTTTCTTTCTTAATTTCAGCGACATCAAAAGTCTGAAAAGATCATGGGTCTTTAATTTCCTAAATTTTATACTGTTTGAATAGATAATATAATAAACAGGGGATGGCTGAGTATAAAAAAACGAGAATTAATAGTGATCAAGATTATGCAAAGACAACAATGCAAAGAGTGAACTCAGGCCTAATGGAATTGAGTAAAAAATGGTTGGCAAGTGATGATTCTTGAATTGCTCAAAGCTTCAGATGGGTAGAGAAATTTTCCTTTTTGAGAAGAATTGGTTTATCTATGTTTATCCCTTAAAAGATTGTAAAAACCGGCTAAAGATTCCAATATTTAATGATCTTACTTTTAACAAGCAGCTGGTGCACAACTTTTTCAGAGGGGGGGGGGGGGGGGGGGGGGGGGGGGGGGAAAAAAAAAGGGAAAAACATATTTCCAAAAGAACAAACAGAGACTCAGAGAGCAAGAAAACGAAATTCGAGTACCTTCATGATACCAACAATGGTTCCGCTGTAAAAGGGGAAGTTCCTAACGCCGGTGACGACATTAGCAGTGTTAAAGAAAGACTGACCATGAGCAGCAATAAGCATGAAAAGGCACATGACCGGCACGGGAGGCCGAGGAATCAGGCCGACGACTGAAACCCATATGAGTAAGTAGCCCAAAAAGCTCTGCACAGCCCCGGCGAGAAGGACCACCCAAGGACCGGAACGAGAACGAGAAGAGGCAGTGGCGGAGGAGTAGAGAAGACCGGAGAGGAGACCACAGTTGACTCCGATATCCTTGAAGACGGAGACAGTGTCGAGGGTCGATTGGTCGTAGTGCTGGGTGACCTTCATGGCCTGAGAGTAGATGGAGAAGGTGTAGAGTGACCCACTTGTGCATTGAATCCATATACTAGCCACCGTCGATACCCATTTGCTGTTGAATTTGAATAAGCTCTCTGTCATTTTTTTTGCTTTTTTCTTCTTCTTCTTCTTCTAAGTTTTCTTTCTCTGTTTTCTATTATGGGTCATCAAAGAAAGAATAAAGATGAATTTATTAATGGATTAAAGAAGAAACATCAGAATCTTAAAGAGCATTCAAGCAAAAATGTGTTTAGGAACAGACTTTGGCCAAAGCTCCGCCATAAGAACCTTTAATCATTTCTAATGAACACAGCAGTAGTAGTAGTCGTGACAATGAAACCTGCTGTAAGGCCCATCACATGGTTATTGTCTGTTAATTGCTCGGCTTGATATTCTGCAACACCTGTCACCTTTCCCTTTCATGTCTTTAATTTTTTATTACCTTATTTTCGGATGGTATTTTTTAATAATAAAATGGTTGTTTATAATAATAATTTTTTTATTATATATAATACGTAGACAGGACAGGGACGCTGGTCCTCTGGTCCTCGCCGTATTAGAAACAAGCATCGGACAGGGATGCTAGTCCTCGATGTATTAGCAACACAACAAAAATATCATAAGAAATTCCAAAATGATTAACAAAATAAATTTTGTTATTTAGCCAAAAAAAAAAAATAGATATATGCAATAAAAATAGAAAGAGGAAAGAGAAATGAATTCATTAATGTTTTGTTTCCTTGGCAATTATAGTAAAAATTTTGAATGCTAAATAGGAAAATTATTTTTATTTAGAACATTTCAATTTTGTTATATTTAGATCCTATTTTTTAAAAATATACATATATATATATATATATATATATATATCTAACCTCTTATTTATTAATTCTCACGCATTAATTGTTAATATGATAATTGTATTTTTATACTATTGTTCAATTATAAAATATTAATTTTTAATCTACCTTTGTCTTTAATTATTAAAATTAATTAGTACAAAATTTATAAATAAGTTTATTTTAATATGTAAACAGAAATTAATGATAATTTTTTAAAAATATAGAATCTAAGTGTAATTATAATAAAATTAAGAAGTCCAAATGATATTTGTATTGCATTAATGGTTGGAAATTTATTATTAACTTGGATCAAGAATTTGATTACTCCAAGAAATATACACTTAGTGAAAAGTAAATAATATTTTATGCACATAAATTATAAATTCTACTAACATGGAAATGCAATAGGATTTGCTTGGTTAGGTGAAAAAGTAGAAGAGAGAAATGGAAAGATTGAAAAGTGGAAGTTGGGGAGATAATTTGATTGTTTGGTTAGAATGAACAAGATGAAAGATGGAAAGATAAAAGGAATACCTTTTCATCCAAAACAATCTCTCCACTTATAGAGAAAAATTAGTGAAAGGATAAACATATGTCAAAAATAAAATATGTTTTTCTAATATAATATATGCCAACAATCTTATAGAAGTGTTTTCTATCCTTTGCAATATCCTAACCAATTTTATGATAAAATTAGTTAGTCCATTTCAACTTAAAGAACTAAATCTCACAATCAAATCTATATCACAATTATGATAATTGGGATTTTTATAATTAAATCTCACAATCAAATCCATATCACAATTATGATAATTGGGATTTTGATACTTTTGATATAGGAGTGGAAGACCTTAATTTTGCTTAATGCTTTTATGCCATATGAATACATCAATTGATTCAATGGTTAAGATTGTGTCAAATCATAGTGTTTAAATTTAAAAGTATTCAAAAAATAATAATAATAAAGTAAGGGAAATTGCTTATGATAGTCAGGTTTAATTGAATTTTAACAATTTTTTGAAAGTTTTATAATTTTAGCCTTTTTTTTTTTTTTTTTGGTAATCTATACTTTGCTAGTAATCAAAGCTAAGGTTTTTCAAAATACAAAACCCACCCCACGGTCCCCACCCATCCGATTGCCGTGTCTCCTCTTCTTTCTTCCATGATCTTCATCAAAGATGGCACCATGTCACCATCATCACACCCACAAAAAATAATTAACACGAGAAATATAATTCGGGAGTTAAATATAGTATTTGAATAATATTTTGTGGGTATTTTTTATGGCACCACCAACACACCCACGGTTTGTTTTTTTTTTTTTTTTTTAATTATTATTATTTATTAAAACTTTTCTCATCAGAGAAAATTTATTTACTCATCAAACTATGAAAACAATTCATTAAAACTTTTTTTTTTTTCTTTGTAAAGAAAGTTGGGTAATCCACTATCTTATAGAGTGCTCTAATCTTCCAAGCACAACCAACTGATAGAACCTCTTGGTCCTAAAAAACACAATAAGAGCAACAAGGCACCCAAAAAAGGCAACAAATGCCATAATCAGAAAAGACAACATGAAGCAGTGAGTTCCAAAGCATGAGTTATCTTCTTCCCCAAATGCTTCTTTGTCATATATATACCCAATTACCTTTACAGAGAAAATATAAGATCCAACTGGGCTAGCTGTTGTAATGGTGTTGAAAATAGTAGCCACATGACCTATACCAAATATCTCTGAAGTTATTATAGGCAATAGAGACCATTGTGAACCAAAACAAATACCCACCAAGAATGAACCAAAATACAAATTCCCAGAGAAACCTGAGGCTATTATTATGTGCCCAAAACCCATGATTGCTAGAGTAATTGCCATCAACAATGGCCTTCCAACTCTCCTTTCATGAAGTAAAAGATCAGAAACATAACCAGCTCCCAAACGACCTAGAAAATTCCATATACTCAACAAAGCAACTAATGAGTTTATCTCTTTTGTTTTGTAACCCAGAGATTGACCTAATTGACTCATGTTGTTAATTGTGGCTGCCCCGGTGCCCATTCCACAGACCATGGCAATAAACAACAACCAGAAATCAAGAGTTCCAATGGCTTGCAATAGATTCATATCTCGATCTCCTACGGTTTGCTTAAGCGGTTTGTCATCTGAACTGGGTACTTTTTCATATCCTAAATGATCCTCTGTACCCGAAGAATCGACCCTTTGCGAGTCATCTCTTTGGGCTTTAATTGCAATTCCAAGTGGAGAGACCAATAGAAGCAGAACAAGTATGAAAGAAGATGTTTGTGCCCACGACGGAAAAATGAAGAAGTTTTCCAAAATTATACTTATCATTCTGTAAGCAACAATGATTAGAGCAATGGCAGAGAATGCATTCAAGTTGTTTTTGTCATAAGATTTGGTGCTTGTTTCATAGATTCTCACAAAATACATGAGAGAAAGAGACACAAATGAAGTCAACAGGGCAAGCATGAGGAGGTAGGTAGTGGGATTGCCTTCGCATACTACATCAAAGGCTTGAACCAATATTGCTCCACTTAAACCATTAAAGCCCTGCCCAAAACAGAGAAAAATTACAAATCAAATTTCTATAGCATTTTTTTTTTTTTTTTTTTTTTTTTTTTTGGCTTTCTATCACAGGAAATTGATATTTCTTACTAACCTGTTAATTTCATGTCACAAGCTTATTATAAACCAGAGATTTATGTAAACTAAATTCTGTTTCATCTTTAAATTTATAAACCCCAATTGGGATTTTCCCTTGAAACAATGGATCACAAAGTTGGGGAAAACGAAAAATTCCATCTAAATGGATTCCATATATACATTGATATATGCATATATAAAAATGTTCTGATGGATGTCTAGCGCCCAAATTACATATAATTCATAAGATATATTACCCGAATTACCCATATAACATATATATATATATATATATATATATATATATATATGTATATATGTCTACAGATATGTCATTCATACCTTCATGATGCCGACGATGGTTCCACCGTGATAAGGAAAATTTTGGATTCCACAGACCACATTAGCCGTGTTGAAGAACGTCTGTGCGTGAGCAGCCAAGAAAATGAACAAGCACATCGCGGGAACCGGAGGCCGAGGAATAACTCCGGCCACCGCAGCCCAGGTGAAGAAGTAGCCGACGAAAGACTGCACAGCCCCCGCCAAGTGTACTATCCACGGTCTACCCAACTGGGTCCCCGACGGAGGACTATGTTTGGACGCAACGGCGGAGTAGAGGAGGCCGGAGAGAACTCCAATGTCGCCGCCGATGTCCAGGAAGGCAGCAACGGTGTCGAGAGTTGATTGATTGTAGCCCTGAGTGGACTTGATCACCGAGGAGTATAAGCTGAAGGTGTATGTGGTGCCGCTGCACTGGATCCATATGCTGGCCACTGTGGCTGCCCACTTGTTTGTAAAAATCTCCATGGATGAAACTTTGCTCTGTTTTTTCTTATTCTTGTGGACTCTGTTTTCTGGTTGTCATGATTAGCGTGAGTTCAATATTTTTCTTATTTTTATATATAAAAATAATCTCTCATTATTAATTACACTAAACTTTATGCACCCAAACTATACATGTATATATAATATTATAATACTATGTGAATATGAACAAGTAAAAAATGACCACATAAGATAAGGATGGCAAGCATTTGTCCTTTTTTAGATGTATTTTTAAAGTACCAATAATGCATTCAGCAATCAAAAGTAAACAAAAACAAAAATAATAAATAATAAATATAAATTAAATGAAATTACAGAAATATAGCTTAATTTTTTTCTCCTGCAAACAGAATATAATTGCATATACTTTTTCTTTTATTTTTAATTGTAAGTTTTCAAATTAATTATGCATATACCATTTTCTAAGTATTTTATATTAGAAATTTCATAAGAAAAAAAAAATCCTAATTTAAAGTTTTATTGGAATGAAATATTTTCAGACATAATTATTAGTTTGATATTATTAACTTATTCTTTAACAATTTTCGTGTCATTTATAGGAAAACAAAGTCTACGTTTTTTTTTTTCATGCTAATGGAAAAAAATATGCCCATGATCAAAAAAAGGAAAGAGAAAAAATCTATGCTACGGTCCCACACGTGCATTAAAGATGGGAGTAAGACTTTTGGGAATACCAGAAACTTACACTATTTATAGGTATGCACTACTTGGAATATTCCAAACTCCAACAGTAGAAAATTATTTTATCAAAAAAAAAAATAGAAAATTATTTACACTTTTAATAAAATAAAAACAAAAGTAATTATTACATTTTTGCTTTGTACAGACTAAATGGTACACAATCTCATTTTCTTGGAGGACTCTATTATGATCTCCTACAAAGCACAAACCAAACCATTTGATCACATAACCACCCAGTTCCAAAAGACCAAACAACATGAACACAAAATTGACAAGTACTATACCAGTGTTTCTAACTTGAACAAAAATTAATTAAAACTTCTTTCTTCTTCTTTCTTCTATACACAGAGTTTTGATAATCCACAATCTGACTATCTCAAAGAGTAGTCTAATCGTCTAAGCACAACCAAGTGATAGAACCTCTTGGTCCTGAAAAACAAAATAAGAGCAACAGCACACCCCAAAAATGCAACAAATGCCATAATCAGAAAAGACAGCCTGAAGCAGTGAATTCCAAAGCAGTGGTTATTTTCTTCCCCAATTGCTTCTTTGTCATATATATACCCAATTATTCTCACAGAGAAAATATAAGATCCAATTGGGCTAGCTACTGTAATGGTGTTGAAAATAGTGGCCATATGAAGAACACCAAATATCTCTGAAGTAATTATGGGCATTAGAGACCATTGTGAACCAAAACAAATACCCACCAAAAATGAACCAAAATACAAATTCCCAGAGAAACCAGAGGCTATAATTATGTGTCCAATACCCATAGTTGCTTGAGTAATTGCCATCAACAATGGCCTTCCCCATCTTCTTTCATGAAGTAAAAGATCAGAAAGATAACCACCCCCCAAACGGCCTAGAAAATTCCATATACTCAACAGAGCAACTAATGAGTTTATCTCTTTTGTTTTGTAACCGAGAGATTGACCCATTTGGCTCATGTTGTTAATGGTGGCCACCCCTGTTCCCATTCCACAAACCATTGCAACAAAAAGCAACCAGAAATCAAAACTACCCATGGCCTGCACAAGATTCATATCTTCTTCATTTTGCAAAAGCATTTTGTCTTCCGAAGTACTAGGTAGTTGTTCATATTCTAGAGGATTTTCTTCACTAGAAATCTTGTTTCTTTTCGAGTCCTCGATTAGGGCGTTGATAGCTATTCCGAGAGGAGAGATTAATAGAAGCAAAAGAAGTATGAATGAAGAAATTTGTGCCCATGAAGGAAAAGTGATGAAGTTTTCCAATATTACAGTCATCATTCTGTAACCAACAATGGTTAGAGAAATGGAAGAGAAAGCATTCAAGTGTTTCTTGTCATCAACTGTGCTGCTTGATTCATCAATTCTCACCAAAAACATGACTGAGAGAGAGACAATATTAGGCAACAGGGCAAGCATAAGAATGAAATTGGTGGGGTTGTCTTTGCATAGTATGTCAAATGCTTGAACTGCTAGTGCTCCACTTAACCCATTAAAGCTCTTCATATAAAACAAAACGAATATTATATTTAATCTCATCCTAAAGCTTATCTGAACAAAAGTGACATTGAAAAGTAACATTTTAATGATCACCCAAGTTAGGAAAATGAAATCCCAGTCATATGTTATGCATATATGGTCATGTTCCCTATTCTACATATATAGTAATCTTCTATTCCAACATCAGATTTATTAAACATGTAAATATGCTTTCATGTGGAGTGATAAGGGTATTACCTCAATTTAATAATTAACAAGACTTCCATTATGAAGGTATGAAGTATATGCACAAAAAATCAGAATTCATATTATATAGACATAAGGTGGAATTATATATATTTCCAACCTATCAAAATCCATATATAAAATCAGATCAAATAGTCAACATAGATGGGAGTTGTAGTTTTTTTTTTTTTTTTTTTTAATCAAAAAAAAAAAAAAAAAAAAAAAGAATAGATGGGAGTTGTAGTTAAGATATGTTTTCGTGACATATTAATTTCTAATAGAAGGAAACCAACTTATAACCATCATCCATGCTGAGGTGGCATATGTTATGAGTGACAGGTAAATTAATAATTAAATTTAAAAGGCCTAATATCAGATAATATTATCAATCTAATTGTATAATTATTAAAATTATATTATATGCATACGTAATCATACCTTCATGATTCCGACGATGGTTCCACCGTGATGGGAAAAGTTTTGAACGCCACACACCACACAGACTGTATTAAAGAACGTGGCTCCGTGAGGCGCCAAGAACATGAAGAAACACATAGCCGGCACCGGCGGCCGGGAAATTAGCCCGGAGACGGCGGCCCAGATGAAGAGGTAGCCGGTGAAGCACTGTATAGCCCCAACCAAGAGTACCACCCAAGGTCCACAAAACCGGGAAGTTCCTGACGACAGATGCCGTCGGGATGTGACGGCGGTGTAGAGGAAGCCGGAGAGAACTCCGAGATTGCCGCCGAAGTCCATGAAGACGGAAACAGTGTCAAGAGTTGATTGGTCGTAGCCCTGAGTGGATTTCAGCACCGGCGAGTAGATGCTGAAGGTGTACGCGCCGACGCTGCACTGGATCCATATGCTCACTACTGTGGTTATCCACTTGTTGCTTAGCATCTCCATGGACGAACCTTGAAAATGAAAAACAAAGAAATACAATGCTCTGTCTTTTCTCTGTCTTCTTTGTTTATAATTTCCTTTTTTTGTTTTTAACAAATTATTTCATGAAAAATGGTCCCACTAGTCGGGATATTTTCTTTATTTCTTTTCTTCTTATCATAGTGTTTTTTTTTTTTTTCCTCCCTTTTTATTGAATTATTTGGTTTATGTTACTTTCATACCCATTTTTCTTTTTTTTTTTATAATTTTTTAAATTTCTTTGACCTTTTTGTTGTTCTTTTACGTATGAAGGTACTTCTTTAAATTGTCGTTTCTCAATATTTTGCGTAGAAATATGGAAATATTTTTGTGTTTGACAATTATGTTTTTGAAAATGAAATTAAACTAAACGTTTCCAAAAAAATCATCATCCTAATATAGAAAAAGGAAAATCTAACGAATTTATGGTTTTATTATTATGACTTTGAACTATATGACTATTGTTTTCCATTTTTTTTTTTTTTCTCTCCGTGTTTACTGGTAACAAAATTTTTTTCTTTTTTTCTTTTTTTTTCAGTAAAATCTATTTTCTCTATTCACACTTTGATCACCAGGCACCAGCTTCCAAAGTCAACGACCCCTTACACGTGTTTCTTATATTGACAGTTGTCTTTTTTTTTTTTTCTTTTTTTTTTTTTCCCCTTCTCTTACAGCCAGTCTGTGTTTGTCTTACACTTATTAAACTATTTTAATTATTCATCTTTGACAGCCTTGGTAAAATGCCACGTTGTAAGAAGGTAATTATCTACTTTCCGCGTTTATAATATAAATTTAACATTTATTAATTATTTAGGTTATTAATAGTACTGCTCATAACGTGATTCGCTAAGAATTCGAAATGGGTCACTTCATATCAAGAGCGAACCTCAAATCAATATAATCGATACATTTTCGAAATAAATATTTTTACAAGTTTATTATATATTATAAATTTTTATTTTTATAAAATTAATTAATAGCATATATGCACATTATTAGTGGAAAACAAATTTAAAGTTGATTATGCAAATTTATTCCACCCAAATTGATATTGTTGAAATTTATTTTTTTAAAAACTTTTATAATCTTTGAAGAGTTTCTAAAATAGATGTTCATCATAATAATGTTTATCTTACTTATATAACATATCCATTTTTATAATCCATATTACCAGTGGAGATGCTAGCACAACCATTGATGATTTAAAATAATTAATAAATATTGAATTAACATTTTAAAGTAGTAATGCCGCAAAAGTAGATAATTACCTTCTTATAACGTGGCATTTTAGGAAGACAGTAGAAGATGAATAATCAAATTAGTTTAACACTTGTTAGAGGAGTAGAAACAAGTGTAAGACAAATAAAGACTAGTGTGAATAAGAGGACAAATGTCAATACGAAAAATGAGTGTAAAACATTGAAAAGGGTATAAATATATGGAAGACAAAAAGGTGAATTTGGAAGCTGATGACCAAAGGTGTGAATAGCTACGAAAATACATTTTACGGTAAAAAAAAGTCTTGTGTATCAATGAACAGGGAGAGGAGAAAAAAAAATTCAAAAACAACTCGCAGGCCCATTCATATAAGTGATCGATGCAGCGTAGTTTTAGCAAATAATACAAATAATTAGATCGAAATAACAAAATTTTAAAAAAAATTAGTAAATGATTTGGTATTTAATTAAATTTGGATAGATTAAATCAGTGTATTATTGGAATAGTGTTACTGTATAAGATTATAGTATTATATGGGATGACAAAGCAAATAAAAGATATTACCCAGCTAGATAACACTATCATTAATTCTTTAGAGAATCTAGGAAAGTAAAACAATTTTGAAAACTATATAACCTGGTTAAAAAAAAAAAAAATTATATGGTTATTTATTAAATTATAATTGCATAAGGAACTATGCTAATTAGTATGTACAGTTTCTGTTTACTTATCTATATTTAATTCATACATTAATTTTTTAACTAATAAAATAATAATACGTGATTTTTACATTAAACAAATTTGATGTTGGCTGCAGTACTGAAGAAAAAAAAAAAGTAACAATTAATTTCCATAATATATATTGACTATTGAGAACCAGAATAATTTTAAGCATTAAAAAAATGCTATTTGCCATTGGTAATCCAAAATCAATGAACCCAATATGTTAATAAATTTAATAAGCTACTATTACAATTTTATTCTTTCATATTAGATTTTTAATTTTAAAAAATAAAAATAAATAAATACAATCAATTATTTTTTATTAAAGCAGCATAAATTCAACCGATAATGATTCTCCGGATTAGAAATAGCCACACTCAAGCATAACGTACATTTGGTTCTATTCTAACATTTACTTTTCTAAAAATTATGCTAAAAGGGCACTCTATTACTAGGGCACTCTTTATTACTTGTGAGTTCGAGTTGTTGGGATGTCAACATTACCAAAAATTATGTACAGCTTTTAAAAATCTTACCAAAAGCAATAAAAAGTCAAAAAAATATACAAATGAAAAAATAGTGAGTAATTAAACAAGGAATTGTATATAACATGTTGTCCTTTTTCTAAGAAAAAATAAACCCTGTTTTTTTTTTCTGATGACTTTAAGAAAAGATAGACATGGAAACATAAGAATCACATATTTTTTTATCTTAAATTGACCATGTAATATAAAGATTTAAAAAAATATATTTTAGGCAGTAAATATTGTAAATAAAACCATCTTATTTCTAAAAGCTACAAGATACCCATTTAATATTAGGGGCCAAAAAAAAAAAAAAAACCTAAAATGTATTTATGTGGAATTGATTGATTATCTTATTGAATTTGCTTGAATAAATAAAACACTTAATTAATATATATATATATATAGAGGTATTTTATGGTGGAGATAGTCTGCATAGTAAAACTACTATATATATATATATATATATTTGAACAAATCAAACAATTTTAATTTTGTTGAATCTACACTGAATTCGTTGATTATTTTGTTGACTTTTGGTGTCCTCTGCAGTTAACAAACATAAGCATTTTGAATTTTGTTGAATTCAGTTTCAACCAAAAAAAAAAACTTTAAAAAAGAAGAAGAAGATTATTTGACTATTTTAATCCTGTAATCCAGCCTCAAGTAATTGAAAATTATTTACTTTAAACAAAACTAGCAATCAATTACCTTTTTTTTCAAAAAAAAATAATAATTATAATTAAATTCTGTAAAAAAAAAAAAATAAATGATTAATTCTTTAACATACCATCTCATTGTCTTAAGGGAGTCTTCAACCTTCTCACCACAACTAATTGATCATAAAAGCTCTTCGTCCTAAAAAACAACAAAACAGCAACAAGAAACCCAAAAAAGGCAAAAAATGCCATAATCATAAAAGACAACATGAAACACTGAGTTCCCCAACATGAGCCGCCCTCTTCTTCCTTTGATGCTTCTCTGTCATATATATTCCCAATTACTCTTACAGAAAATATATAAGATCCAAGTGGACTTGCTAAAGCAATGGTGTTGAAAATGCTAGCCATATGACCTATACCAAATATCTCTGAAGTTATTGTTGGCATTAGAGCCCACTGTGAACCATAACAAATACCCACCAAGATTAAACCCAAATACAAATTCCCAGAAAAACCAGAGGCTATGATTATATGACCAATAGCCATTGATGCTAGAGTAATTGCCATTAACAATGGCCTTGCTAACCCTTTTTTATTTAGTAAAAAATCCGAGACAAACCCAGTTCCCAAACGACCAACAAAATTCCATATGCTAAGCAAAGCAACAAATGAGTTTGTCTCTTTTGTTTTGTAGCCCAGAGATTGACCCAATTGGCTCATGTTGTTAATGGTTGCCACCGCAGAGCCCATTCCACAAGCCATTGCAACAAACAGCAACCAGAAGTTAGTACTACTCATGGCCTGGAAAAGATTCATATCTTCTTCCTTGTGCAAAAGCAACATTTCATTATCTGAACCGGGTTGTCGTTCATATTCGGATTGATATTCAAAATCAGCACCGGAAATCTTGTTATTTTTCGACTCTTCAATTTGGGCTTTGATTGCAATTCCAAGTGGGGAAGCTATTAGAAGAAATATGAAGGAATAGATTTGTGCCCATGAAGGAAAAGCAACCAAGTTTTCCAAAATTATGATAATCATTCGGTAAGCAACAATTAGTAGAGCAATGACAACGAATGCATTCAATTATTTCTTGTCACTAATTGTGTTTCTTGTTTCGTAGACTCTCACCAAAAACATGAGGAAGAGGGATATCAATGTAGGCCAAAGAGAAAGCAAAAGAAGGAAAGTGGTTGGATTGCCTTTGCATAATATGTCATATACTTGAACGGATATTGCTCCGCTTAGACCCAGAAAGCCCTGCCCATACCATGAACTTTTATCATTAAAACAGAGGTTGTGTCATAAAATGCAAGATTCCGTTACTAAAAGAGGTTCATTAGCTACATTTTAAGAATGGGACTCCCTTGAAAATATTAAATAATAATAGTTAGGAAAATTTTCATTTATACCCTTCCGTTTTACCATTATTTTATTCAGATTTATATTTTTAAAAAAAATCATCATTAATTTTTTTTTAATTTTTTTTATTTATTAAAACAAACTCATTTATCAATTTCTACCAGATAATTGTAATAATTAAACACAAAATAAAATTAAATATTAGTATTATATGATTTAATAACATTATAAATAAACAATTTTGACTTTTAACTGGTAAAAACTAATCAAAACTGGTAAATTAATCTCTTTTAATAGTTTTAAAAACTTAAAAGAGAATAAATGATTTTTTTTCAAAAATACAGAATTTAAGTGAAATAGTTGTAGAACTAAAAAGTGTAAATGAAATTTTTCTATATTAATAATAAAAAAGAAAAAAGTAATATTGTAGAATGCAAAGCAAACTTACTACATGAATGCATCCAAAAAATTATTTGAAAAATATTTATACCGTCGCATACGAGTAATCATGTTATAGATAAGAAACAAATTAAGGAATTGGGAATCATTGTCTGGCTAATTTGAGTAGAATTCACTAGTTGGGACTCTTCTTTCCTTTTCTTTTTAGTTCTTTTTTTTTTTTTCTTTTTAATTGGAACATATTGTTTCTATCATACAATTTTGGCTTAATAATACTAGCATCTGTGTGGGATGCTCCTATATGTTGCGGAAAATTTTTCTATTAGGACAAATGTGGTAATGTTGCTAATAATTTCTTACAAGCAACAAAAATGTTTTGTGCATGGTTGCAGCTAGTATAGTCTTTCCTCCTGCATTACGTGACCTAAAAAGGGTTATACAACTTTGAGAAGTGCTTTTTTTTTTTCCTTTTTTTTTTTTTTTTTTTTTTGTTCAGAACTTTGAGAGAAAGTTTGGAACCTTAATTACAGAGATAAGGTATTTTCTTTTTTAATTTTTTTATAGTCGCAAATCCAGATCGGGCATATCTTTACTCAAAGTAGAGCCTAAACCTAAAAAAAAGTTCAAATGACATTTTATCATTGAATGGATAAGGACAGAACATTTTTATCCGTTGTTCAGTTCATCTCTAATTTTAAGTCTACTTAACTTTTTTTTTTTTTTTTTGTTCAAGTCTTCATCCCTATTTATGATAGTCATCATTAGTAAAGAAATAAAATAAATTAAGTAAAAAAAAATTGATTTTTAAGATAATATGGAATTCTATCAATGTTGGGATGTAAATAAAAACATGAAAATCTCCATCCACTAAACTGAATCACAATTCTCTTGAAACACACAAAAAAGTTGGGGAAAATTATGAAACTGAAATTCCAACTAAACATATAGGAGCATGTTGTCATATATGTTTTGTATAAATATATAGATACCTTCATGATGCCTACAATGGTGCCACCATGATAAGAGAAGTTTTGAACTCCACAGACAACATTGGCAGTGCTGAAGAATGACTGCGAGTGAGCTGCCAACAGCATGAAAAAGCACATCACCGGCACCGGTGGTCGATCAACCACTCCGGCCACCGCAGCCCAAATAAAGAAGTACCCAACAAAACATTGTACAGCCCCTGCCAAGAGCACCACCCAACTGGGTCCTGGAATTAGAATGACGACGTTTAGGTGTGATAGCAGAGTAAAGGAGGCCGGAGAGAATGCCAAAGCTCCCACCGATGTCCTTGTAGACGGAAACAGTGTCGAGAGTTGATTGGTCGTATCCTTGACTGGACTTGAGCGCAGAGGAGTATATACTGAAGGTGTATGCACCGGCACTGCACTGGATCCATACACCTGCCACTGCGGCCATCCATTTGTTGCTCAGGACCTCCATGGATATGAAAATTGAAAGGGAAATTTTTTTTTTTTTTTTTTTTTTTTTTTTTTTTTTACTCTATCTCCCTCTCTTTGATCTTTTTCATGCGTGGATTGTGGGGTTTTCTTTATTCATTTGTGAGTGGAGCATTGACTTTGGTTCATCATGAGATTTGCCTGACTTTGCTTTTTTATTTCTTTTTCGCATTTTCAGGTGGGGTTGCACATCACATGAGAATGATATGGAAAATGATAAAACAAACACCCACAAGTTACAACTTGTGAGTCATAATTATAACACACATTACGTACACGTTACAAGTTACAACTTGTTAGTCATAATATTTATTTTTTTATTTTTAAATTGGGTAATTACAATTTTTTTTTCTTTTAACAAAAAAGGAGCTGGGTAATTACATTACACATTTGGTCCCTAAAAGTAAATTGGGTGATAATGTAACTTGAATCTAATGCCTAAGATTTTTGGACCATATTACCATGTTAAAGTATCAATTTTTTCAAAAATTTGAGCTGTTAGAAAGTTTATTTAAAATATGCATATTAAGCTATGTCAATATTGAAATTTTTATTTGATTTGATTAAAAAAAAAAAGTTATATTCCAAAGTCTCAACATGACAAATAAATAATATGGAATAATAGAACAAAACAATATTTAATATGGAATAATAGAACAAAACAATATTCATATATTCTTCAAAATTTTCTAGCATCAATTTATCGTTCTGAATTGGGTTATTCATGTTCTGAACCGGCGGGTATCAAAATTCTAAGAAAGATAGATTCCTTTCTTGATCTTCACGTTATATACATATATATATATATATATAATATTTTTGCTTTTGTCCAAGTTAGCGGTGCTTGCTTTTACATTTTCTAATTTTGCAAAATCTCCATCTACTATTTTCCCGAAAGTCTTGAAAATTAATGAAGGTTTTCATTGAAAGACTCCAAAATTCATAATACAGATACTAATTAAATTTGGAGAATAATTAGTAATAGAATTTGATAAGGTCATGGACAAGGTTTTGTAAAAGGATTTTTGAATAAATATGTGACGGGGAATTAAGGGCTTAGGGCCTAATACCAAAATTATGTTGGTTGTTAGTTTAAGGAAATAGAAGAGGAAAATAGCAAGGGAGAGACAGGAAATAAGAAAAAATAAACGAGAGCTTTTAAATCTATCTACACTTCACAATTTTTTTATTTTTTTTTTTTTTCTGAGTCGTAAGACTGTACAGCAAAGAACATAAAAAAGCCAAAATAAAAAATAAATAAAAAATAAAAATTTCTACATCCAAAAACACCCATAGTCTACAAGAGCATTGAAACCCATTGAAAGAAACAATCATCAAAAGAACTTTATTTAACACCAATTTTATAACATAACCAAGACTATCATTCAACCTTACTGGCAACACCATTAATGGCACTAATAATAACTTGGCATCTATCTGCTGGACAAAAGCCCACAAGTCAATTTTTCCTTCAACTAAATCTACCACTCAACAGACCATGGATGGAGTTGGACGTACATGTACATAAAGGCCAACCTACTCATTTCTATACCAATGGCTATCCATAAAATATGGGGATTTTATGCGACTTTTTCTCTCAAGCATTTCTTGCTTTAGATACATACTTAAAGGTGGACGAAAACCTTTATTGCTGTAATGAATCATATAATTACTTCTTTTTTTAGCTAGCACATAATCCAAAAATCTCACTGTCTTAGAGGAGATTTCTTTAATCTTCTAAGCACAACCAATTGGTAGAACCTCTTTGTCCTAAAAAACAACAAAATAGCAATAAGAAACCCAAAAAAAGCAACGAATGCCATAATCATAAAAGACAACATGAAGCACTGAGTTCCCAAACAAGAGCCGCCCTCTGCTTCCTTTGATGCTTCTCTGTCATATATATTCCCAATTACTCTTACCGAAAATATATAAGATCCTATTGGACTTGCTACGGCAATGGTGTTGAAAATAGTAGTCATGTGACCTATACCATAGATCTCTGAAGTGATTGTGGGCATTAGAGCCCACTGTGAACCATAACAAATGCCCACCAAAAACGAACCAATATACAGATTCCCTGAGAAACCGGAGGCAATAATTATGTGACCAGAAACCATGATTGCTAGGGTAATTGCCATTAACAATGGTCTTGGCCATCCTTTATTATGCAACAAGAGATCTGACAAAAACCCAGCTCCCAAACGGCCCAGAAAATTCCATATACTCCACAGAGAAACAAAAGAGTTTATCTCAATTGTTTTGTAACCCAGAGATTCACCCACTTGGCTCATGTTGTTTATGGTGGCCACCCCTGAGCCCATTCCACAGACAGTGATAACAGACAATAACCAGAAATTTAGAGTTTTCACGGCTTGCAAAAGATTCAAATCTTCTCCATTTTGCAGTACCAATTTGTCATCTGAACTGGGTACTAGCTGTTCATATTTTGAAACATCCCCTGCATCAGAAGACTCGAAGACGACGACCCTTTTCGAGTCGTCTCTTCGGGCTCTGATTGCAATTCCAATGGGAGAGACGAGTAGAAGCAGAAGAAGCAGGAATGAAAATGTTTGTGCCCATGAAGGAAAAGTGAAGAAGTTTTGTAAAATTATAATTATCATTCGGTAAGCAACAATGATTAGAGCAATGGCAGAGAAAGCATTCAAGTGTTTCTTATCATCGACTGTGCTGGTAGTTTTGTAGGTTCTCACCAAAAACATGAGCAACAGAGAGATAAACGTAGGCAATAAGGCAAGCATAAGAAGGAAATTGGTTGGATTGCCTCCGCAAAATATGTCGTATACTAGAACAGATATTGCTCCACTAAGCGCAAGAAAGCCCTGCCCCAAACCAAAATTTTAGTCACTAAAACAAAATCCTTTATTCTCATAAAATGCAATATTTTACCTAAAAAAAAAACTGAGTTGGGATTTTCTTCATACGCTTTAAAGGCTTGAACGAAACTGAAAATTGCAGCAAAAAGAAAGAGTATCGGGATTCTGGGAAAGATTATTGGTATACCTTCATGATGCCGACGATGGTTCCACTATAATTAGAAAAGTTTTGAACTCCACAGACAACGTTGGTGGTGTTGAAGAACGTCTGAGAGTGAGACCCCAAGAACATGAAAAAGCACATTGCCGTCACCGGTGGCCGAGGAATTACTCCGGCCACCGCAGCCCACATGAAGAAATAACCCACGAAGCATTGTAAAGCACCGGCCAAGTGCACAACCCACGGTCCACCCAACTGGGTCGCCGACCACGGAGAAGGACAAATTTTGACAGCGACGGCTGAGTAGAGGAGGCCGGAGAGAACCCCAACATTCGTTCCGATGTCTTTGAAGACCGAAACGGTGTCGAGGGTAGATTGGTCGTAGCCTTGACTGGACTTGAGCGCCGACGAGTAGATGCCGAAGGTGTATGCGCCGACGCTGCATTGGATCCATATACTGGCAACCGTAGCGACCCACTTGTTGCTCAGCATCTCCATATCTGAAACTCTTTTTTCATTTCTTTTGGTGAACAACTCTCTTTCATTTACTGCACGATGACGATGAATACGTACACTACATAATAATGATTATATAATAAGGTGAGTATTCTTAAGAACAGTTGTGAATGTGAGAACTACTTGATGTCGTTTAGGTAATTTAGTGGTTGGTTTTTTTAATTTTAATTTTTTTTATTTAACTGTGTATAATTTGTTTATATGTTAATCAGTGTTTGTTTTTTTTTTTAAATATATATATTAATTTTAATTAAAAAATTTTAGGTAGAAATTTAAATAATATAGTCAAAAAATGGAAAACAAACTAACTATTTTATTTTTTCTTTTAAAAAAATCTTTAGAAAAGATATGACAGAAAAGTAAAAGAATTTTAAAATGGAAAGGAGAATTTAAATAATTGCGTTACAACTCATGCTTAATAAACTACGATTCAATCCCTTTCAGTGACAATTATCTAGACTACAATTTTCTTTTTAAACAAATTAATCTTCTTCTTTTTTTCTTTTTCTTTGTAATAAACAAATGAGACGAACCACATAACCAAAACAACCATCTTCAATCATAACCATTATTAATTACCATCTACTCTAAAATACATTTTCTTTTAGTTTTTTATTTATTTAAAGACTAAATGCTTGGGGTCTAGCGCCCAAATCAAAGGAGCCACATTACAAGGTGGTCTAATGTCTATAAAAGGAAATAACAATTCCATAACTACGTTGGGAGACCATAATCAATAAACTTGTTCACTCTGTAAAATGTGAAATTTATTCCTTCCTAATCACGTTCTTCCAAGTCCATTGATATTCAGATTACAAATAGGGTTGGTAATAATATATGGAAACAAAATATATATATATATATATATATATATATAATATAGAGGATGGTTCGACCTCTACATGCTGCTGTACTAAAGAAACCAACAGCTGCAGAGTCCATTTCCACATCCCAACAAGCAGAGCTAATAGAAATTTACCCCAAAAAAAATAGGAAAGAAAAACAGGGCATCTATGTTGCCACTGCATATGAGTCATACACACTTTCCATTTCCCACATTTAAATACATATATATACATATATTGTTTAAAAATTCCAACTTGGATTTTCTGGCTGCAAACGAGTGGACTTTTAACAATATTGAATTGTTTTGTGAAAGTACTTCCACTTCCCATATTAACAAATGTATATATTAGTAACTTAAATTGGATAGTCTGCCAAACGATTTATATATATATATATTTCTTTTAATTAAATATCAATTCAAAAATCAAAACCAACCTCTTATCATAGTTAGAACTAGGAATGAAATGTTAAAATTAAAAAAAAAATGCTGTCCAATTATTAAATAAATTATGTTAAAAAATTATTAAAAAAAAAAATACTCTCCCGTCTGGGCAATCTGGCAAATAACAAACTTTAAATTACGAACATTGTCCACAAAATAAACAGAGTCCATATTGAAATAATTTTAAAATAACAAAAATTTACACCTAACAAATTACAATCAAGAATAAAAAAAAAATATATATATATATATATATATTAACACATAAAACTAATTAAACAAAAACAATTACCCCCTAGTTTTAATTAAAAACTGTTTTATTTTTAACAAGTTAATTATTCAAAAGGATTTTTCAAATAGAATCTGCTGTCATATTTTATTACATGTTTTTTTGTTCTTTTTTCCCAGTAAGAGACCTTACAGAAAAGAACATTACAAAAATAATAGTAATAATAATAATAATAATAATTAATACAAAAAATCTACGTCCATAAAACTCATCGGCAACAAGAGCCTCTAAAAAAAAAAAAGGCCATCAAAACCAATTAATGAAAGAGGATCATCAAAAGAACTTTTTATTCAACACCACATATTCCATCACACAACCTTTGACTCTCTCATTCAATCTTTTTTGGTTCCTTTTTTTGGTGATAGTCTGATTCAATCTTATTAGCAAAACCATTAATGGCATTATTAATGACTTAGGCATCAATCTACTGGACAAATTCTTACATGAGAAATTTCAACCAAATCTACCATACACCGGACCTTGGACATGTATGTACGGCTATCCATGAAACACGGGACTTGTGTCTTTCAAGCATTTAATACACGTTACACATTATTTTTCACACAAACTAAAAGTGGACGAAAACCATTCTGGCTATAATTTACACTCACATGAATCATACAAAACAACCATAATTACTTTTTTTTTTTTTTTTTTGCTAGCACATAATCCAAAAATCTCATTATCATAGTCTCATAAAGAAGATTGCTTTAATCTTTTAATCTTCTTAGCACAACCAATTGGTAGAACCTCCTGGTTCTTAAAAACAACAAAACAGCAACAAGAAACCCAAAAAAAGCAACAAATGCCATAATCAGAAAAAACAGCATGAACCACCGCGTTCCCCAACAAGAGCCGTCCTTTTCTTCCTTTGATACTTGTCTGTCATATATATGCCCAATTACTCTTACAGAAAATATAGAAGATCCTATTGGACTTGCTACGGCAACGGTGTTGAAAATGGTAGCCATATGACCTATACTAAATATCTCTGAACTTATCGTTGGCATTGGAGCCCAGTGTGAACCATGACTAATACCCACCAAAAACGAACCAATATACAAATTCCCTGAGAAACCAGAGGCAATAATTATGTGACCAGCAACCATGGTTGCTAGAGTAATTGCCATTAACAATGGTCTTGCCCATCCTTTATTATGTAACAAGAGATCTGACAAAAATCCAGCTCCCAAACGGCCCAGAAAATTCCATATACTCCACAGAGAAACAAAAGAGTTTATCTCTATTTTTTTGTAACCCAGAGATTCACCCACTTGGCTCATGTTGTCTATGGTGGCCTCTCCAGAGCCCATTCCACAGACCGTGATGACACACAATAACCAGAAATTAAGAGTTTTCATGGCTTGCAATAGATTCAAATCTTCTTCATTTTGGAGTAGAAATTTGTCATCTGAACTCGGCACTAGTCATTCATATTCTGCAACATCCTCTGTACCAGGAGAGACCCTTTTAGAGCCGTCTCTTTGGGCTCTGATTGCAATTCCAAGGGGAGAAATCAATAGAAGAAGAAGAAGTAGGAACAAATATGTTTGTGCCCATGAAGGAAAAGTGAAAAAAATTTCTAGAATTAGAATTATCATTTGGTAAGCAACAATGATTAGAGCAATGGCAGAGAAAGCCTTCAAGAGTTTCTTGTCATCAACTCTGCTTGTTGTTTCATAGGTTCTCACTAGAAACATGAGCAACAGAGAGATAAATGTAGGGAACAGCGCAAGCATAAGAAGGAAATTGGTCGGATTGCCTCCGCAAAATATATTATATAATTGAACCGATATTGCTCCACTAAGCCCAAGAAAGCCCTGTGCCCAACCAAATCATGAATTTTTTTAGTCACTATAACAAAGTTCTTCTTCTTTTTTTTTTTTTTTTTTAATGTCATAAAATGCAAGTTCCGTTACTAAAAAGCTGAGTTGGGGGATTTTCTTCATACAATTTTAAAGGCTTGGAGGAAAATGAAAATTGCAGCAAAAAAAGAAAAGCATCTGGATTCTGCGATTGATTGATAGGTTGATATATACCTTCATGATGCCGACGATGGTTCCACTGTAATTAGAAAAGTTTTGAACTCCACAGACAACGTTGGTGGTGCTGAAGAACGTCGGAGAGTGAGACCCCAAGAACATGAAAAAGCACATCGCCCGCACCGGTGGCCGAGGAATCACTCCGGCCACCGCTGCCCACATGAAGAAGTAACCCACGAAGCGTTGGAAAGCACCCGCTAAGTGTACAACCCAGGGTCCACCCAACTGGGTCGCCGGCGACGAGCGAGGATTTTTTACCGCGACTGCCGAGTAGAGGAGACCGGAGAGAACCCCGACGTTTCCTCCGATGTCTTTGAAGACCGAAACGGTGCCAAGGGTTGATTGGTCATAGCCTTGACTGGACTTCAGCGCCGGCGAGTAGATGCCGAAGGTGTACGCGCCGACGCTGCATTGGATCCATATACTGGCAACTGTGGCTACCCACTTGTTGGTCAACACCTCCGTCTCCATAAGGCTAAAAAAAAAACAATAATAATAATAATAACATGTGAAACCTCAATTAATATTAAATTATCTGTCAAAAAAAAATTTAATATTAAATGTTACATTATAGAGTCTAATTGTAAAACATGTGGACAAATAAAAAAAATCGTATAATAATGTTTAAGAAGATGGGTGCTGGGACATTGCGATGATAAAACCACTACTTCTATACGAGAATTTAAATTAATTGCATTATGACTCATGCTACTACATTTTTCTTTTTAAGCAAATTAACTTTAATCTTCAATTATTATTATTATTTTTATTATTTTGTAATAGAGGAATGAGACAAACCCCATAAACAAAACAATTATTTTCATAAAATAGATATTTTGAATTTTAGAGGAAAAAAAAAATTAGTAACTTTGCTACTAAACCCTCTACACAAAATCAACTTCAATCATCACTAATATTAATCATCATCTATTTGACACTACATTATCTTTTCTTTATTTATTCGTTTATTTATGGATTTTTTTGCAGCTAATCCTCTAAACTTTAAGTTTTTTGCGAATTGTACTTCAAGTTTCGTATTCACCACTTATGCGTTCCAAATCAAGCATGCTTTCATCCATTTTGTGGTTTTAAATATCACATGAATGACACATGTCCAATTAAAACAAAAATATTTTCAAAATATCAAGTCATTTGGTTGTATTGCAATATTAGGAGATACAATTGCAACAATTTTAAATTTGAAGGGCATTAAAGCCAGAGTATTTAAAATTGAAGGTATTAGTGAAAAAAAAAAAAAAAATTGGAAGGCATTAGTAGAAAAATAATTAAAATTTGGAGGGTATTAATGCATTTTCACTCTTGTTATGACCGAATAATTTGATCTTTTCAAAATACCATTGTTCTAATAAAGCATCTGTCATTTATATTACATTTAATGCCACAAAATAAACATAAAATAGCTTTATTTCCCAATAAATTTGTCTATTAGTAACGAAGATCACATTGATAGGAATATAGGCAGAATATGTCTCCGGCTTACATTTGAATGATAAATAAGGTGGTCAAACTACCACCTTATAGACATTACTGATACGTGCATTCCATTGTAGCAAAAATATTACCCCATCGCACATTCATCGATATTGGTACTAAAAAAAATCTGTACATTTAGAGACATAGATGATGAACTTCAAACTCGAAATGCAATTTGTAAAAAATACTAAAATCTTTTATTAAAGACTAATACTTTGGTGTCCTGCAACCCCAGACGGATGGAGCCACATTGCCAGGTGGTCTAATGTCTATAAAAAGAAATGACAATTCCAAAAACTACATTCGGGCCCATCCCATCCATTAATTGCATCATTCGGACCCATCCACTAATTATACCTTTTTTATGCTATAAATAACCATCTGTCTGTAAGGTCCATTTCCACATCCCAACCAGCAAATTGGAAGACACCAAAACAGAGCCCATAGCAATTTACCAAAACAGATATTAAATGGTGCGCATGTTTGTATTTTTCTGACTGAAAATGATAGAATATAACAATGAATTGTTATCGAAGGACTTCCACTTCCCATATTAGCTTAGAAATCAATTATTTAAATTGGATAGTCTGCCGGATCATTTATACATATGTATATAAATATATATTTCTTCTAAATAAATATCAATTCAAAAATAAAATCCAACCTCTTACCATAGTTAGACTAGGACTGAAATATTAAAAAAAAAAAAAAAAAATACAGCTTACATTTTTTATTATCGAGTCCATATTGAAATAACAAAAAAATTTACACATAGATTACAATCAAGAATAATAATATATATGTATATTTATATATATATATTTACACATAAAACTAAATAAACAAAAATAATTACTACTTTTCTCTTGCACACAAAAAGCTTCGCCAATCCACAATCCTCATTGTCGCAGAGGACGCTCTAATCTTCTAATAACTACCAATTGATAGAACCTCCTGGTCCTAAACAACAATGTCATAGCAACAAGAAACCCAAAAAAAGCAACAAATGCCATTATCATAAAAGATAACATGAAGCAGTGAGTACCCAAGCATGAATTGCCTCCTTCCTTCGCTGCTTCCTTGTCATATATACACCCAATTACTCTTACAGAGAAAATATACGATCCAACTGGACTGGCTATGGCTATGGTGTTGAAAATGGTAGCCATATCCCCTAAACCAAAAATCTCTGAAGTGATTGTGGGCATTAGAGACCATTGTGAACCGTAACATATGCCAACCAAGAATGAACCGATATACAAATTCCCAGAGAAACCGGAGCCAATAATTATGTGACCAGCTGACATGGTTGCTAGAGTAATTGCCATCAACAATGGCCTTGGCCATCCTCTAGCATGCAACAAGACATCTGATAAATACCCAGCTCCGAAACGGCCCAGAAAGTTCCATATACTCCATAAAGAAACAAATGAACTTATCTCTACAGTTTTGTAACCAAGAGATTGCCCCAATTGGCTCATGTTGTTTATGGTGGCTAATCCAGAACCCATTCCACAAACCATGGCAATAAACAACAACCAGAAGTTAAGAGTGCTCATGGCTTGTAAGACAGTCAAATCTTCTTCTTTTGCCAGCATCTCGTCATCTGAACTGACCTTCACTTGAATCTCATGATCACCGCTAGGTAGTTCTTCATATTCTGAAGGATACTCTGCGGCAGAAATCTTGTCGGATGTATCCTCCAGCAAAGAATTACTCTCAGCCGCAATTGTCTCTGGTACTCTTTTTGATTCCTCAATTTCGGCTTTGATTGCAATTCCAAGTGGAGAGGCCAGTAGAAGCAGAAGAGGTATGAATGTGGATATACTAGCCCATGAAGGAAAAGTAAAGATGTTGTTCAAGATTATTATTACCATTTGATAACCAACAATGATTAGAGCAATTGCAGAGACTGCATTCAAGTGTTTCTTGTCATCGCCCATACTGTTTGTTTCATAGATTCTCACCAAACCCATGATTGCAAGGGAGACAATTGTCGGCAACAGGGCAAGCACAAGAAGGAAAGCACTGGGCTGGCCTTCACATACTACGTCATAGACTTCAACCAATATTGCACCACTAAGACCAAGAAAGCCCTGACCATCAAAGAAGGTAAGAATGACATGTGACATGTATATATATCTGCAGCATACTCTGTACTCAAGACCTAAATATATGGAAAAAGCTTAATACAAGTACAAATAATGGCGTTAAGAGAAAAATTAAATGCGGCATGATTCTGTTCCATCGTGTCTGCTGGTTGCATTTTGAAGACGAATTTAATCTCTGGGACTGAGATTGAATCATTTTCAAATATGTCATTCTCTTATTCTTGTTACACTGATTCTCGCATAGGTACAACATTCAACCATTTCGAGTGCCGTGAAAGGAGCACACAAGTTGGGTGGCGATTCAAGCATGGTACTCCAAATACATGGAAAAACTTACGGAACTACATAGCAATTTGCCAAGGCTCAAACGGTAAAACCCAAAAAAAGGCAGTACAAGTATTCGATTGTAATACAGATAGACTTATAGTAGAGCAAAAGAAATCCTATAACAGCCTTCTCAAACACTAAAGTGTCAATCATTCATGTCAACAAACAAGACTTAAAAAATGACTTCGCAGGCTGTATTGAAATAAAGCAGACAGCTCAAATGTCATTGTTGGATTTGAGGACATTAAAAAAACAATATGAATTTTCGCATTCATAAAGCCCTGTGCTTTACATGACTCCAACCGAACAAGAGTCCCAAAAACTAAAAGCTAAGTAATTGTGAAAAATGAGTCCGTCAAATGTCGTCTTTCATTCACACTTCACTGTAATTATAGAATTTCATATTTGTATTTTTTTTGTAAGGTGTTAAAAAAATTTTACCAAAGATGCCTTTTTCTAAATGTACACCCATGTCTGTGTTAAATCTACCACATTTCCATCCAAATTGTAGTACAAACTTGACTCTATTGAGCTTAATTAGACACAGTGCCAAAAATTAAATACCTTATCACCCTCTCACAGTCCAAAAAACAATCATTGAAACCTGACCAAGCTCACCGTACATGGAGGAAAGTTAGCTCCAAAGCTCAATTGGGATTCCATTGAAACACTCAAAAATAATTAGGAAATGTAAAAAATTCGAGCCAAATCAAACAAACAGAGGATCTACATCATATATACCTTCAAGATACCAACAATGGTGCCACTGTAATAGGAAAAATTATGCACTCCGGTGACAATATTGGCGGTGTTGAAGAACGTCTGGGCGTGAGCCGCAAACAACATGAAGAAGCACATCAACGGCACCGGCGGCCGATGAATCAATCCGGTGACGGCGGCCCACATGAAGAAGTAACCCACAAAGCACTGAACAGCTCCGGCCAAGTGGACCACCCAAGGTCCGGCCAACTGGGTCCCCCAAAAACGACCGCCTCTATGCGTGACGGCGGTGTAGAGGAGGCCGGAGAGAACGCCGACGTTCGCGCCGATATCTTTGAAGACGGAAACGGTATCGAGCGTTGATTGGTCGTAGCCTTGGCTGGATTTGAGCGCCGAGGAGTAGATGCTGAAGGTGTATGATGAACCACCGATGCACTGGATCCATATACTCGCCACCATAGCAACCCATTTGTTGCTCAGAATCTCCATTGATGGAAACTTTCAAAAAAAAAAAAAGATTCTTTCTTTGTCTGTGTTTGTTTGCTTGTTTGTTTTTTTTTTTTCTTTCTTTCTTTCTGTTTTCTGTTATTTTCCCTAAATTTTATCGCCTATTTTCCTGGGAAAGTGAAGTGAAGTTATGAGGTTTTCTTAGATTATACAACTATGCCACCAACCAGCCTTTCTTCTTGGACCCATTAGTGACGCTCATGAATGCTAGTGGTAGACAGACACCAAAAGTCTGATTCCCAAACGAAAAGAAAACATGGAGAAGCCAAAAAAAAAAATTGAAAAGAAAAAAAAATCTGGCCTAAAATAATTAAAAGTAAAAGTACTATTATTAGATAATAAAAATAACAATGTCAATAAGTTGGGACTGGAAGCACATGAAGATTGAAAGATTGTATACTTTTTTTAATTTAAAAAAAAAAAAGACAAGTTTTATTTATCTTATTTAACCATTGCTTCATGCGGTAGAAGAAAAAAAATGAAAAAAATGTGAAAATGTGAAAGTGTGAAAATAATCATGCTTAATAATAAGGATCCAATTTTCGAAAACCTGATAAGAATAGAAACCTAGCTGTATATATGTATATATATATATATATGTGTGTGTGTATATTATAATTTTTTAAAACTAAAATCAGATCTCATGGGAAAATATTTTTTTTCAATTGTAAAATTTATTATCATATGATTTTTATTTTTAATTTCAATAATTATGTTGTTAAGAGTTGGATGAAGGGTTTGCTGTCCCTGTCAAAACTATTTTTTTTTTATTTTTCAAATAGTAATGGAGGGAATATTTCTCCACCAAGTATTATTGTTGAAAGATATTTTTGTTTTTTGGAAGTATCAACATCCTTCATTTGCGTGTGGGTTTACTTTCCATGAGATGTATTCCATATATAAATAAATATAGGCCAGTGTTATTCCACACACATTTATATATATATATATATATATATATATATATATATTTATATGCTTACTCAACTTACTGCCCCTAATGGAAAGTGTGAGACGGTAGAATGGGTAAAATCAAGGTTACTGGGAATGGATCAGAGAGTGCAAAATTTTTAACTTTTTTTTTTTTTGTTTTTTGGGGCCAACGCGATAGCATAAATTAACAAAGTTTTATTTTTTTTGCATAAAAAATTAGCAAAGTTCACCATCATATATATAAATGTAATATTATGATGGCTCAGTCAGAAGAAGGTACATAACGGTGAACCATGATGCTTCATCTTCTTAATGGATCAATTATTATCAAAAATGCTATTTGTTAATGGAAGCCTGAATACTATATATTGACATGACACTTTTCGTAGATTACTACTTAAAAAAATTATTTTTCATATTATTTTTAAAAAATAAAAATTATTAAATATATTCAATTAATAAATCAAAGTACATATCATTAATGATGATTTTAAATAAGACAACTCTAACTGTTTAGAAATAAATAAATAATGCATCTACTGTGGTGAAGGAAGAATACAAATTAGTGGCCGTCTTTTCCTCAGGAACCATGAATTATTTGTTTGGAGCAAAATGATTTTGGGACCAGCACCACTTCTGACAAAAGCCTTTTTCCTGCTTGGTGTAGTTATCAAATAACTTTTAATACTTATAGCCCACGAAAACGAAAAAAAATTCATATGCTTCCATATTATCAATACTCTTACATTTATGTGGGATCCACGTTACTCCCATATGTATGAATCTTCTGTGTATTTAAGAGGGAGTATCTTAGTGACAAAAAATTTCTCCATAAATTTATATGTTGTATGGTATAAAACGTTCTTTAAAGAAAAAAATGGATGAAAGAATCATTTGATAAAGAATTTTATTTGGATAAGAATATCAATTATTTTGATGGTGGTATTCGGAGGATAGGTTTAAGCATTAGGATATTTCAATTATTATCCTATTTCAACGATCGTTTTATTCTAATTTTTATTTTATTTTAATATTTATTATAGTTTTATTTTTATTCTATTCCAACTAATGTTCTGTTAATTGTATGAAGTGATATATGGAGGGATGAATGGTCCTATGATGAATAAACTTCACTAAATAAAGTATTTAACCTTAAAAAAAAGAAAAAAAAAAAAAGAAAAAGAAAACCTCACCTATTCTTACCTATGAATTTATTCCAGTTTTATTAATCTATTCACCTCCACTTTCTACTTCAGATGTGTGCACCGAATATATTGTTTCTTTGCACACTAAATTATCAATATAAAGAAATATTACTATATCTCAAATATTCAAGGGTAGAATACGAACATTTGGGTATCAAGTAGTTGAGTTAAGGAAAGTTTTTATTTCCTAGTAACTATAAATCTTGCAAATCAATGAATAATAATAAAAACAAAAAAAGAATATATGAAATTAAGAATACTTTTATTAATTGAAATGAATAGTATTTCTGTAACTAGCTCATTAAAATTAAAAGATTTAGTTCAAAAACACTTTATGTTCAAATTATGAAATTAAGTGACCTCATACTTTATGAATGATGCTGTCTAACCGGTACTATCTTTAATTTCTAGGACAAACATTTTCGTAAGCATTGACGACGAAGAGATATATATGATATGGGAAGGAGAATATTTATGTACGAAAAAATAAATTATTAATATTAAGAAAATGATACAGATAAGAGTGAATTGTGTAGATCTTATGACCCAACCTATTAAGAAAAGACGAAAAATAAAAAGGTAATGCATACGACATGCAATTTTGTAATATACAGAAATTATATGCCAGCCTATCTATATATATACACATAATGGATACATGCTGAATTTCTTTATTGTATTATTTAATTAAAGTATATTTTATAACATTTTTTTTTTACTTGTATTTTATTTCAAATGCCAATTTGTTTTATTATATGTTTCGTGAGCCCATTTCTAAACCCCCATGAATACAACCCACACCTCTCATACATGGTACTGTAGGATCAAAACTCAAATTATTATCTGTCAAAACAATGGCAGTAACAATTTAATTGTTTTCGCTTGCTAATTGAAATTAAATAAATAAGATTTTTAGGTTTTTGCTTGCAAATTCTGTTCGTTTTTGTTCTATTTTCTCACCTAAATTACAAATAAAGTGGCCATGAATTAGCTAGATTTGCTTCTTATTTAGTGAACTTCATGGCAGTCTGGACAGAGAAGGGCCATCTTCGCTTTTGTTGACAATTCAGGTGGATATGTATGTGTTCTGATTATTTCAAAAAATTAATTAATTAATCAATTTCAATAACATAGTCAAATTCAAAAGACTAATTTTATTTTTATTATAGACAATAAAGTATATCTTGGAAGTACTGGTAATTTGGACAAATTGCGTATGGGCTTATGCCGAAATGGGGGCCCAATTTTTTAAAACAAAAGTTAACAGACTTTTTCCTTATTGCCCCAAATTCCTAATACATATAGATATATATAGATAGAACCATATTCAAATCAGATTTTCATAACGGATCAATACTATTTTTTTTTAGCTATAAAATTACATTAAAAATTAAAATTTTATATTTATTAATTATTAAATTTTAATAAAATTTAATTTGTTTAAATAAAATTTTGGTATGTAAATAAATTTTTATTTTATTATTTTTAAATTTTAAATTATAATATTTGATGTGCCATTTTGTCTTAATATGAACTTGATTGATATATATATATATATATATATATATATATATGAGCTTGGCAAATTAAGGCAAAGCTGGTTAATGATTTGAAAGGAATTTCTTATACAAATCATCAGTTTGGACTCATTAGAAACTGGTACTTGCGAGGATTATTGTAAAAAGGAATCAAATGAAGTGGTTGATTTTTATAGCCCCACTTGTTCTTATCTTTGATGTACAGAAGTTCAATCTTATCTTTGATGTACAGAAGTTCAATTGTTGGATTCTATTTCTAAAGATGGTAGAAATACTTTTCTAAGAAATTTGTATTGGAAAGTTGTCTTCTAATAATAACCTCGTGTAGATTTTTTTAAGCCTTGGTAGCCCCACACCATAATTTCAAAGTGAAAAAGTAATAATAAGAAGAATAAAACCATTTTTTTTTTTAAAGAAATAGTAATAACTTGAAAATATTTGAATTCTCGAATTTTTCCAGATATTTCCAAAATAAATAAGTACTGCTGACATAAATAATTTTAATTTCATTAGTCCAATTCATGCCTTAATTAAAATAGGCAAAATATGCAATTGATTTGATGGCTTACATATAGATACCCAAATTAGAGAACGGGCCAATGCCGCATCTGGGCCCACCACGGTGCCATTCCATAAGTCTAGTATTCTAGCCTTTGGGTTGGGCCCATTTATATATATATATATATATATTTTTTGAAATTTTATTTTTGAGAAGTTCTAGATTGGTAATATCATCAAACAAATTCTATTCACTTCCATCATAAAATTTCATTTTTATTCTATTTAAAATTATTATTAAAAATATTTATTAATTAAATATATTTATATTCAGAAATATAAGATTAAATATTTTAAATGTATTCAGAAATATACGATTGAACATTTCAATTACATTCAGAAGTATGTGACTAAACGTTTTAAAATATGAATATCTCAAATATATTCCAAAATATGTGACTAAACATTTTAAATGTGTTCAGAAGCATACGACTGAATATTTTTAAAGATATTTATAACTTTGAAATCAAATACCCAATGACTATATTTATCCATTATCCAAAAGTATTTTAATCGAAAAGAAAATTTTTGTAAATTTTTCATAACTATCAGTTTTATCCAAAAACATTATGAAGAATTTTTATAGAATGGTATTTAATTTGTAAACGATTTATGAAAAAAAAAATCATATTTTTTAACTTAGTTAAAACTTTATAAATTGTGGATATATTAGTCATTGGAAATATTATATAAAATTATTTTGTATTTTTTTATATATTGAAATGGCAAATATGTAATGAATGTAAAGCTCTTTTATAATTGTAAAAACAACTCATCTTTATTTTTATCTAGACAATGATTTAAGCGTGCAGGCAAATTGGAAAATGGTTCATAATTTTGTCAGCCTTGATCCCACCACGATGTCCTAAGAAACTTAAAAGGTAAAAAGGAGAAAAGATATTCTCTGGAATTGAAAACACCATAAGAGCATTACTAGATAGTTCTACAAAGTTGAATGGACTACTTTATAAAAGGTTAGTAAAATCATCACTATCACTTTTATTATCTACTCCATGTAACAAGTTCACATCGAGGAGCATTATATGAACTTTTTATATATACATATAGATATTAGGATTTGTTCGGAGAATACAATTAATGGTAGAGAATGAAAACAAAAATAAGGGTTTTGATTTTTATTGATTGATTAAATTAACACCGTATGATCATTAAAAAATAAATAAATACTATATGAAGATGAAAAATAAATAAAATATAAGTATTGAAAAACTTTATATTTCCACGAAAAACAACTGAAGATTGTTAATTTACTATTTGTACTCTAGATTTTGTTAATGGATTTTTATTCTCCACATTCCTTGGCTATAACATTGGAAATAAATAAAAATAATATAAATATACATATTTTGATATGGTCAAAAACTTATAAATAAAATTATAAGAGATAGTTATTTACATTTATTAGATTATAAAAAAATTATACAAATTTATCAACTATAAATATTATGTTATATTATTCTTCTTCTTCTTTGTAAATTACTTACCATATCATTTTTCATGTATGCACAGAATCATATCTATTTTAATGATTTTAAGGCCGAGTCAGTAGGCTTGAGGGGTCCAAGTGCAAAGCTTACAAAGAAGAAAGCAAAGGCAGAGCACGTGGAGGACTGGAGGAGGCCACGGACAGAAGGCAAAACGCACGTGTCGAGTATCATCTTCGTATAAACCTGAAAAGATTAATATTTTCCGACCGTTGACCGAACCGGCCAACCCCGCCACGTGACGACAAAGATTTCGAGCTGCCACAGTAACAAAATCGAAAGATTTCCGAATTTAAATATTTTTAAAACAAAAATAATTATTTTTTAATTTAAAAAAGAAAAAAAAAAGAATAAGAGAAATAGTGACCGTCCAAAAATAAAAACGACAAACAGAAAAACGATAACGAGAGACGGCGTGAAACGAGCCCCTTTCTCAGGTACTCCCTAAACGCACCGCTTTATAGTATTTAAAAAATTCCCATTATTAAAACGCGCCAATCATTAAACAATTGGAGGGAAATATTTATTATCCAAAAAACGGACGCTTTAAGCAGTTAACCGGACTCTCTCCTATTATCCACGCGCTTTTCACAACAATTACTTTTACAATCGCCTGCTGTGTTCAAATGATCAGATCCACGTGATTCGGCGTAATAAGCAATTATTAATTAAACATTCCAATGCAATAATGTTGGATGATGGATCTTTTGTCCGTACATGTACACCGTTGATAAGATACGACTTTATTTTTTTTTTTTAAATAATAATTATAAAATAGAAGGTTGCTCTTCAATATTATTCTTTGACCGAATTATATTTTGTAAATAATATTTGTCATGAATTTAAAATATAGTTTTTTTTTTAATTTTTTTATTTTCCTTGTCTGCCATATTGATATATTAAACATATCATATGGCCTTTACAAGTAGCATAACAATTTATTTACTTTGTATATCTTTATTTGTTTATAAGATATAAAATTTTTAGAATTCCTTACAAGTGCATTTTTCTAATGTTCGTTTTATTTTGGAAAAATTCTTTCGCTGTTCATAAAGAATTTTACCATTCAACGAAGTTCTCTGCAGAAGGTGTTATTACACAAGACTAAGTGCAAACATTTGTCATTTTAACTAGCTTTCATAAAGAATTTTACCATTCAATTTTTGTTTTTTAAAAGCGTGTAAACCACGCTCGTATGGAAAGAAGGCGGGGATACACGTAACGCCTTTTCCAGAGCTTAGAAGAACAAAAAGGGCGTTTTCATTTCATGGTTTCGACCGTTCAGTGGGGCAGAATTGGGTACGACGTCGCAATCATTGCCGTGGCAAAAAGAATATTTTAAAAATTTTCAAAAGAAACTACCTTCTTAAAAAAAAAAAAAAAAAGAAATAAAAAAATAAATCGAAGAGGCAGAGAGCAATAAGGTGGTGGGTTAGCTCGGGACTGGACCAGATAGAATAGAATAGGGAAAGAGAGAGAGTGATTTCCAAAAATCAGGAGGGCTTAAAACCCAGGAGCTCTGCAAATGCTAAGCTTCCCCTCCGCCTTCTCAACCTTCATGGTGATTAATCCTCGCAAACGACGTAGTTTCGAGGTTGATGGCCGGCACCGACGACCACTCCTCCTCTTCCATATGCCACCAACAAAACCTTACCGTTCCCGCTGCAACGGAGGAAGAAGAAGAAGAAATGGCGACGTCAACTTCCCAATCCTCTTCCTCCCCACTCCTTCTTCCACTTGCAGAGAATCCGATTCTCTTCCTCGTTTGTTTCCACATGGCGCTCCGCTCCGAGCTCGATCAACTCCGGCGGCTCGCCACCGAAGCTTTCGACACCGGCTTGTTCTATCACGATTTTGCCGTCGAGCTTCTCCGGCGGTTTGATTTCCTCAAGCTTGCTTATAAGTATCACTGCGCTGCAGAGGATGAGGTTAATTGGTTTTTGGTTGACTATTTTTATTATTATTATTATTTTTTCGTGTGTGTGTGTGTGTTTGGGAAGTGGTTTTTGGGACATCTTTGTGTATTTTGTTTGGCAGGTGATTTTCCATGCGCTGGATGATCATGTTCCGAATGTAGCATCTACATATACACTGGAGCATAGAAGTATAGACGGACTGTTCGATTCGATCTTTTACAGGTTGAATGTGATTATGGAGGAAAATGAAAACGAAAACGTTTCCAAGCCATATCAGGAGCTTGTTTTTTGTATTGGGACTTTACACACCTTCATTTCCCAACATATGCTCAAAGAAGAAGAACAGGTAGCCTCCTTTTTCATGATTATTTGTTTCTCACTTTAGCTTTTTTTCCTTTTTTTTTTTTTTTTTTTTTTTTTGATAAGCAGTATGGATGAGGATCAGAACTTTTTAAAATTTTTATGCATGCATGCTTTTGTTCCTTATTTGGTAAGAAATCATTTTGATTCTCTATTTATCTTCACCTTGTTTTCTCAATCGATGTGATGAACAAAGATTCTTTTTTAACTATTTCCTAGAAAAAAAGTCAAATATTGCATGCTGGAACTCTTATTTTAATTATTATTATTATTATTATTATTATTATTATATTTTACCTTTTCGGGGTGGGGATTTGCTGAGGAAAGAAAAAGATTCCTCGCCAAATCGTCCTCTGGTCTGGCCTTTGATTCTGTTTTCAGGTCATAATAATGATCTTTGGGAGTATCATATTGAACTTTTGGAAAAATAGATTAAGAGCCTTGCAAATTGTTCTTAAAAAATATTTGACTTGTACAAGAATGTGATCACCAGCTATTTTAATTAACACAAAAGATCATTTGAAGATTGCAAAAATAAATTATACTACTTTTTTGGGACATACTTGTTCAAAGTTGTGGACTTTGGGGACTTAATAAGCGTGTTTTAATTACAGTCCTTTTACTACTTGTAGCATGTAAAAAGAAAGAAATACAATAATTTGAACTGAATTCAAACTTTGACTCATGGACATCATGTGCAAATGCATGACCAAATGAGGAAAGAAAAGGTTAGTTAAAAAACGAATAAAATACATAAATTTGAAGAATTATTGGTAGCTGTCCACCTTTTGCTTCATCCGTAGTGATGAAATGAGTGACTGTGACAGCGTTTGCCTTTTGCAAGCACGTCAAGTACTTCATTTTTCCTGGAGTTGCGGCTTTTTCATTGCACTCCGGCCTGTATATATATGGACTGTAAAAGATAGTGAAGCGTTATTATTCTAAACACTGGATTAATTTGAATATTGAGATATGTAAGGTTGATTTGCAGAATGAACGAGATGTGTTAAAAGGAGTTATTTAACCAAATTCAAAAGTGGCATCTCCTCCAGCTATCCATTTTGACTGATTCCATGTCTTTTTATTTCTTTAGTTTATCCCTAAAAGTATACATTTTGACAGTGCTGTAATTATTTATATCATTATATAAATGGGACGCAGGTATTTCCTTTGCTCAGCAAGCAATTCTCTCCCAAAAAACAGGCTGCATTTGTGTGGCAATTTCTGTGTAGTATTCCTGTAATGCTGCTGGAGGATCTGTTGCCATGGACTATCTCCTTTCTTCCACTTGATGAACAATTGGAAGTTAAGAATTGTATAAAGGAAATAGTACCTGAGGAAAAATCACTCCAAGAGGTAATACGAATACCCTCCGACCAAATTTCTAAAATCTTACCCTGGTATGAATTAACTTCTTGATAATGATTACATTAAAAATATCATATTGTGAAGGTGGTAATTTATTGGCTTAGTAGCAATAACCAACACCCATTGGGATCTTACTCAAAGAGTGGAACTGATCGCTGCCTTGAGGGATCTACAGATATGAAAGTGTTACTCAAGTCTCAGTGTGTTAAAAGATATCTTGGAGAAAATTGGAGTTGCATTCAGGCTTACCCCGTCCAAGAAGATGTTGGACAAAATCTGGTTGATGGCCTTCATATTTGGCATGGTGCCATCAGGAAAGATTTTATAGAAATTCTTGAAGAGCTATATCAATCAAGAAGCTCAAGCAACTTTTCGAATCTTGATACAATAATACTCCAGCTAAAGTTCCTTGCCGATGTCCTGACTTTCTATAGGTAAGCAACGCGGTTGCTAAAAAGGGTTTCGTTTCATATCACAACTTTAAATTAATGAAATCATAAAATGTATGTTTAAATTCTCATCTGATATTTTACCACCCTTTTCTTTCTTAGTTAGCTTATTTGTGATGGAAGTGTACTCTCTGACCTGCAGTATTGCATTGGGAAAATTATTTTACCCTGTGTTAAACAAACTTGTCGATGGCCATCTGTCCTCTTCAAATGAACAATTCCCAAATAAGCATCGTATAGAAGGTTTGCAGAGGTTGCTGTACTCTACCGCTAAAAATGACACGCCTTTGTCTAAATTTGTGGAGAAGCTGTCATGGGAACTTGAGTCTTTCATTGTGGAAATCAACAAACAGTTTTCTTTCCATGAAATAGAGGTACACCGTTTTTACTGTTAGGGAATTGATATCAGTGTTTATATCGTCTATAGACAATTTTGGGATTCCGGGTCTATTTGTGATCAGATACTATCTCCAATAAAGACCTACAAAACCATTCTCATAAGCTGACTATATATAATTATTTTCCAATGTCTGCTTTATTGTTAGTATTTAACACTTCGTCCAGTATTTCAGGTATTTCCCATTATTAGCAAGAATTGTAGTCATGAAACGCAGCAGCACCTCTTATATGTGAGCCTTCATATAATGCCACTTGGGCTGCTAAAGTGCGTTATAACTTGGTTTTCAACCCACTTGTCCGAGGATGAATGCAGGTCCATTCTGAATAGCATCAAACAGGAAGATCCTCTAGTCGATGAATCTTTTGCATCACTTCTGCAGGAGTGGTTCCGAATCGGTTATTCAGGTAAAACTTCTGTTGAAAAATTTGGAGAGGACTTGCAGAAAATGTTCAAGAGCAGATGTTCTTTTGTATCTGAGCAAACTAACGAAGCTGCTGGATCATCATCCTCACACTCCAATACGCAACCTTGTGAGGGATCTAACTCTAATCTAATGGAACAGATCTGTGCGAGGAAGGCAAAGAGCTATTTGTCATATTCTTCATCTTGTGTCTCTCAAACTGCGAGAAAATATGAGGCATCATACTCCAGCATAATTAATCTCCATATATATTTCCCAGAGACAATAAACACATCACATCCCTTTTCTGAAATTTTTGGTGGAGAAAACCATCCTGGTTATGTGCTCACTGATCCAAAACCAATGGACATTGTCTTTTTCTTCCACAAGGCTCTTAAGAATGATTTGGAATACCTTGTTGTTGGTTCAGCTCAGTTGGCTGAAAATGTTGGGCTCCTAAATGATTTCCATAGGCGCTTCCATCTTATACAATTTTTGTTTCAAATCCATAGTGATGCTGAGGATCAGGTTGCCTTTCCAGCTTTGGAGGAGAAGGGAGAGCTTACAAACATTAGCCACTCTTACACAATTGACCACAAATTGGAAGGTGAACAATTTGCAAAGGTATCCCTCATTTTAGAAGAGATATCTGAATTGCATGCTTCAGTTTCGAAGTCTAATTCAAACATGGATATGATAATGCTGAGGCACTATCAGCTGTGCATGAAGCTGCATAATATGTGCAAATCAATGCACAAATTATTATCAGACCATGTTCATCGGGAAGAGGTTGAACTTTGGCCCTTATTTAGAGAACGCTTCTCTATTCAGGAGCAAGAAAGGATTGTAGGATGTATACTTGGAAGAACAAAAGCCGAAATACTACAAGATATAATACCCTGGGTAATGGCATCTTTGACACCAGAGGAGCAGCATACCATGATGTCTTTATGGCGCAAGGTCACAAGAAACACAATGTTTGATGAATGGTTGAGAGAATGGTGGGAAGGGTATGACATGACCAAGGTGGTGGAGGATTCTAATATTGCATCTTCATGGACTGCAGATCCCTTGGAGGTTATCTCAACCTATCTCTGTGAATATAACAAGCAAGACGGAAATTTTTGTAGTAAAAGCACCGAGCTTCAAGATCAGAAGATAGATTCTCCTGGTAGTAATGCTAAGCCAATGGGAGATTGTAATGCAGATGATAAAGGAAAAGATTCTGACTTTGACCAATATGATTGCAATCATTTAGAACATACGAGTCCTTATGTTGAGAGTGACAAGAAAAGAACCCAAGAAATAGAACCATGTCAAATCAATCAAATACCATTTTCTCAAGCTTCCCAGAAATCCAAGTATTGCAATTGTCTTCTAACGATGACTCAACAGGATATAGAGGCTGCAATCAGAAGAGTGTCCCACGATTCTTCCTTGGAACCTCAGCGTAAATCATACATTATCCAGAACCTGCTAATGAGGTTAGTCATAAGCTCTGTTTGAAGCAGTTTTTCCCCTTCCCCCTCCTCTCTGTCATTTTGTTTTCCTTGTTTAGGAGGAAACCTAGATTTCATTTGACTACATGATCAAGGTGGTTTGTAGCTAGTGTAAAAGATTTGAAAATATCTTTATGCATGAATACCATGAAATCATATCTAATTTTAGCAAAAAAAGATTATATCTATATCACTCTGTTTGTCTACTTCACGCTCACAAATTTTTATCCTAGTTTCTATTTCCTCTTACAAGAAAAATGACATAGTTTCCACACTGTTTCAGCCGTTGGATTGTCAGGCAGCATTCTCACTTATCTGTCTCAAGTAATGGGCAAGAGTTTCCTGGTCAGAAGCCCTCTTATCGCGACCCTCTCAAATTAAGCTTTGGATGCAAACACTACAAGAGGAACTGTAAACTTGTTGCTCCCTGCTGCAACCAACTTTACACATGCATACGCTGCCATGACGAGATCACTGGCCACTCATTAGATAGGTATCAACAGTATGAATTGACTTAATCTTTTTTCTGTATGTATATGTATACATATGCATAAGAATTTAGAGTTCTTATTTTTTTATCTTCACAACTTTTGGTACCATTTCAATAAATATGCAGGAAATCTGTTACGGAAATGATGTGCATGAAATGTTTAAAAATTCAGCCAGTTGGGTCTACATGCTCAACTCCTTCCTGCGGTAAATTTTCCATGGCAAGATACTATTGCAGGATCTGCAAAGTATTTGATGATGACAGGTGGCTAACCTTCTTTGATCTCAGTTTTTCCTCGTTTTCTTATAACACCTTAACTTGGTTATCCTTTGCCCAGAAATAAAATAAAATGAAAGACAACCGGTAGCTTCATTGCATCATCAGTTAGGTTATCTTAGTTCCATAGTCCATGCATTAGGAATCTATTATAAATCTGCAATGCATCAACTTTTATATTTCTCTATTCATATTGTAAATTCAATGGTACTTTTCAATTGGTATGTTAGTGTTAGGACCTTCTGGTCACAGATTAGTGGAGGTTCTCATATATATAGAAGTTGTCAACAGGGATATCTACCACTGCCCTTACTGTAACCTGTGCCGAGTTGGGAAGGGACTGGGCATTGACTACTACCATTGCATGAATTGCAATGCTTGCATGTCCCGTACACTTCTAGTGCATGTATGCAGAGAGAAAAGCTTTATGGACAATTGCCCAATTTGCCATGAAGATATCTTCACATCCAGCTCCCCTGTGAAGGCCCTTCCATGCGGTCATTTGATGCACTCAGCATGTTTTCAGGTGTTCACATCTTCAAATCCTCAATTCCTCAATTTATCTAAGCTGGTTTTGCATTATTTGGACAAACTTACTGGTGTCTCTTATGCTGATTCTAGGACTACACCTGTATTAGCTATACCTGCCCAATCTGCGGCAAGTCACTTGGAGACATGAAGGTATATAACTCTAAAGTAATTTAGATACTACAACATTATGATCAGAAGTCTAAATGACTGCCTTAGATTATGTTAGTGCAAACAGTATTTTTCACCGAGGAAAATAAAACCACTCATAACATGCCTTGCAGGTGTATTTTAAGATGTTAGACGCATTATTGGCTGAAGAGAAAATTCCAGATGAGTACGCTGGCCAAACTAAGGTTTGACAATCACTTTTCTCTTTTCCTTTTGATCACTACTATCCTAGACATGACTTATCTGATTTATCAAAGATATTGCAGGTGATACTGTGTCATGATTGTGAGAAAAGAGGAGTCTCTCCCTTTCATTGGCTTTACCACAAATGCCCCTCCTGTGGTTCATACAACACCAGGATTTTGTGATATAGTTACATAGTTAGAGTGAATAATGTACAGTATAGCCTGTTTTTGAATATTTAAATTTCACCACTTAGATTTGCAAAAGTGTTCAATGTTTGAATAAATCAGTAGGCCATTTATGAGGGATAGTTTGGTGTAACTTTTATTCTCTTTTCTTCAAGTGGTTATTATCAGAGCCATGAAATAAATCCCTAGTTTACATCCAAGAAACACCAGGTTGTGAGAACTAAATTGGCTTTACAATTTCAAAATTTTTCTCTGTCACAATATTCTGCTTGTTAATCACTTGCCTTACCACGAGAAAGGGTATAATGTAGCATTTTGGAATAATGGAAACCTACAGTACTTCAAAAATGTTTAAATAACATAGGGCTCTGTGTCTAACATATGATAACTGAGCTAAATTCTGAATAACTTGCATACTTCAGAAGGTAAACAATGGTGGATGACTTACAGTACATTGTTCATTGACTTGTTAGGCTGCCTTTTCTCCCTGGATTAGAAATACATATTAGCTAAAATCCAGTTGACAAAAGACTGAAAATCCTGCAACAACTAGATAATATGAACTCAAAAGTAACCACATAGTTAGTATTAGATTATATATATATATATATATATATATTTAGAAACTTCTAACATCTCTTTTCTAAGTTCACCAAACCAAAAAAACAAAAACAAAAAATGAAGACTTTTTTCTGAAGTCAAACAGAAGGTGGTAAAAGTGAGCCAGACATAAAAGATAAATGCTAGTTTTTCAGTACTTGGGTGGATAATATCCATTGATGAACAAAGGGAACTTTACTAGTCAAATATGGAAGCTGAGAATTTAATTGAACCAAATGATCACGAAGTACCATTATTACCAAAGTAGATCACTCTATCAGGTTTAATTATAAGCCAGTCTTGTAAATTTCATTCATTCTGATCCTCGCATGCGTAGCATGACGTATAATTATCATGAAAATGAGTTCTGGGACTTTCCACTAGCCAAGTGTTGTTCTTTGTGTAGTCATGCTGTTTTCACTTTCATGATCGAAAACGAAAATTCTTCCAAAGTCGATTGGCACATGAAAAATCTAGGCCAAGATGTCAAACATGTAAATTCCAAATTAAATGTATAAATATTCGTACATACACATTGTAAAGAGAACAACGAAGTAGATATAACCAACATACATTTTGGTCACTATTCTGTGCCTTCTACGTATATCAACATCATCAATTTAAGGTTTTGACTGAGAAATCCAAGTACATGTACACTTGATTCTATTTAAATTTAGTTCAACTAGCGTAACAAATAAAGAAAGAAGAAGCTCAAAATTGTTTATTGATCCAAAAGCAGGAAAGAAAACAAAATTGTGGAAGTTTCTATATGAATTCATAAAGGATGAAAAAAAAAAAAAAAAAAAAAAAACGAATTATGTCAATAAATAGAAGAATAAAAACTACACATTACAATTTTTTGTTTTTTTCTGTCTGTTTTCCTGCTCATTGATCAGTTGACACTAGTAAGGCTAAAGCATGCAGCAGCACTCTTCAATTCATTCTCTGCAACATGCTCAATGGATTGTGTTGTATCCTTCAACGACTCTTCCGAGCTGCATATACATAAATTCACTCCATGAATTTGAGATCAGCAACCAAATTAAAATATAAAGCAACAACCCACAAAGATCATGCTAATGATTGAACAAATATTTTTGTATATTTTAAAAATTGTACCTTGACTCATAAGCCTCTTTAGAATCAATATATGATTGTCTGTCATCAATGGTATCGAAAAACGGATGCATCTCATCATAATCTTGAACAACTTCTTGTTGCATAGCAATCGGCTGCTGCGAGGCGACCAATTGAGATTGAATCACCATGGAATTATTATTGTTATTGTTATTGCTAGTACTATTATAAGGATGTTGTTGAACCCACAAAGGATTTACTACATTGTTGTTACTATTATCTTTGGAATCCATATAAGCTGCGGAGTTGTAAACAACATTATTGCTGCTATTCGAGTAAGAATGTTGCTGTGCCACGGGCAAGCCAGAAGCAGACATGGCAGCATAAGGCTGTGGTGGAGCACTATGATTGAACAGGGGAAGAGCATTACTCGGCGGTGCCATCCCAAGTTCTAATTGCGAAGTTACATCGTGATCGGGCATCGAAGAAATCTGATGCTGATGATATTGCCTGTACATCTCAAGCTGTGTATGAACAGCATGAAGCTCTTCCTCAGCCTGCCAAATTTGATACTTTAGTTGACAGATTTTCCCCCAACAACCATGAACAGGATTCTCATCTCGAACGTTGGCTTGGTATATTATAGACTTCATAGCATCTGATTTCTGAGAAGGGTCCAATTTCTTTAGTATCTTCAAGATGTTACTCACACCAAACAGCTTGTGCGCATTCTGAAACATCTTCTGTTCATGGGGTGGGAAGTAAGGTGCGAGAGGGCACTCTGACGTGCACCTTCTTCTTTGATACTTACACGCAGCGCAGGCCTGGCTTGTGCCACCCTTAAGGGTCATTATTTTTTCTTTTTTTTGTTATTTTCACCTAACAAGGTATTCACCTCTCAATGTAATATTGTTGGGGTGAATTTCCAAGTATGAGAAACAAAACCCAGAAAAGCAAATATGATGAAGATGAAAGAAAGAATGTGATGATGAAGAATCGGAAATGGTGAAGAGGGTGGAGAGTGATGAATGTGAAAATGGTGGAAAGAAAATGAAGGTGAGGAAGGGTGAAAGAAACCACAATGGGGATCTGAAGAGGTTTGATAAGGTGCGGATTTGCTGGGGGAGTGGGGGAAGAGACTGAGTAAAAGAGAAAGATTTGAAGAGAGAGAGAGAGCGAATTTGAAGGAGATGGGTTCTTTCAAAGTGAGAGACCGTTGGGGGGAGAAATGTTGGAAAGTCTAAGAAAGAAAAAGTCCTAATCTTTTGGGGCCACGTTGTGGTTCTTAGCCAGTTACACCACTCTTACGTGTGTTTTTATGTTTTTGCATGTCCTTTTTTTGAGACAAGTATCATCACCATCTGTGTTAAAACTGTTAATGAGATTGTGCCATGTAAGATCTAATGATTAGGGAGATATGTTTGGCATACCATACCTTCATTGTTAAATAGAAATCCACTCTATTAATTTTCATTAAGGAATTCAATTTAAAATTTAATTGGTTTAAAATAAATTATAGATTTTAAAAAATTTGATAAATTGGTATGTAATTTTATAGATTTTGTAAAGAGTATGTAAGAATTCAACGAAATCTATAAGATTAATATTGAATTTCATATTAACAATCTTTTTTACAATTTCACTATTAAAATTCTTTCAAATCCTTTAAAATCCATCCTTTTTAAAAAATTTTAAAATCAATGAATTTTTGAATACCACTATATGAATTTTATAAAATCGTAATTGAATACATTTATATTTTAATAGATTTTTATAAAATCTATTAAAATCTGAATTAAATATAAAGTGGATTTGTATGAATTCTTTTAAAATCTAAATCGAATACTTTTATATTTTTAAATACTTTTAAAATTCTTCAAATTATAAATTGAATACACTCTTTTAGTATAAAACTACTATTAGGTTATTAAATTGTTTTCACCAAATTTTGTTTGACAATTGATATGGGAACAGAAAACATAACATCTGTACTAAGAACATATGACAATATGACAATGTAACGTGTGATATTTTTATTATTTTGTTTCTTGAAAATTTAATATTATTAAATATGGATAAGCTAATATTTGAAAATATACGTAACTAAATAAAAACCAATAAAATAATAATATTCTATCATTTAGCAAAGATCTTGACAAATTTATTGGTATTCTAGCATCATTTTTCATGAAAAATTAACACAATAACATCGTGATATACCGTTTTTGACAAATAAAATCATTATTGGATAAAATATATACTCAAAATAAAACTATTAATCCATCCCATGTAAGAGGGAAAAAAAAAGAAAAGTTCCATAATAGTACATAAATCTCCAAAATAATTTATGTATTTTTTTTAAATAAAATATAATTTTATTAAAAGCTAAACATAAATAAAACTTTCAATTTGGATAAGGGTCGTAGCCACTCAAGAACATCCTTTATCCAAATTTCAATAAAATCAACAGAAACACCATATCTAGCTAGCTCATAAGTTACTTGATGTGTAACTCTACTAGGAAAAACACAACTAAAAGAGCCAAAACATATTAATTTATTTCTAATATCCTCTACTAGAAAGAGGAAAACAATCAAACCCCAAATAAAAAATCATCTGAACAAAATAAAAGATCCACAGCACTTTTCGAATCACTTTCGATTATTCCACCTTCAATCTCGGCTTCCATGCATAAATCAAAACCAAATTTGATCACCATCAACTTTGTGGTGTAAGAGGACACAGCCAATGATTTACTTGCCTAGCCATTGATACCATGACTTCATCACCTTTGTAACTCCTACTTTAACCGCAACCCCAACCCCTATTGAATGAGACAAAGTAGATACAGCCCCATCTACATTAATTTTTGACTACACTTCATCGGTGGAATCCATGATTGTAAGCTTCTAATAGTGCCTTGACTTGTACCAGCATCCTCCTTAGTGTAGCCTACATAAATTCTAAATGCATACTTGCCATTTCAATGAAATAGCATCGAATTTCATGACCATCTCTCCATGAAGGCAAGCATTCCTCCTATTCCAAGATTGCCCAGCTGATAATCTCAAACCTTTCAAATTGAAAAAATGATAACTTAAGAGTGTGCCCACCACAAAAGATCACTAAAAGAAATGAAACCCATCCGCGAAAATTCATCAACCCAAACTACCTTCGACCAAACGCACTTTGCATTAGTTACAAAATCAAAGACAATAAATCGCATCTTCTCCCTCCACCAACAGCACCTATCATTGTTTATGGCTATATATCATGTGCTCTATTCATAATTTAATCAAAAGAAAAAAATAAAAAATCTAAGATCCTTGTACATATATTTTAATAGAAATCTGTTTTTATATATATAACATTAATATTTTAGGAGTATACCATATATATTGTAGCTCCCAAGGAGGAAACAATATTTCATCCTTTGAGGAGCTATTATTATTTGCAAAAGTGCTTTTACTATATAAAGTGATCTTTAATATAGTGTTGTCTTTTCAAAACAGAAACAAATTGGAATCATTCAAAAAGCATGAGTCTTTAAAATTACTTTAGAAGTGTTGTTTTATTGAGGCTAGCACGTGAATAAGAGAATGTATGCAAAAGGAAAGTTAGAGAATGGTAAGTCCTCTCTAAAAGTAAATAAATTGGAGGGTGGAAAATTTTTGCTAGTTAACAAAATAAATGGAATTATGAAAAAAAAAAAAACCATTCTAATTAACAATTAATAAAATACAAAGGGCCACTTAAACTAGTATTTTAGCAATTAAAACCAAACTATTTTAAAAAAAAAATTGGTAACTTTGTTATTAGCATACAAATTCAAGCTCAAGTGAATATAATAATTATATGCATGCTAGCATATATGAAAATTGCGGTCTAGACTCTTATGTGTGGTCATCGTCATATAGTAGAAGCTACCATTGGCCAAAAAGTTTCACTTTTCCAAACATCACAATCTTATTATTATTATTATTTTTTTTTTCTTAATTCCCTCACACATCCATCTCAACTTAATTTGAGACTCGAATATCTTTTATTTTTGAAGATGAAACATCTTATACACAAAAGAATTAGCTAGTTGTGTACTAATTGAATTGGTATGAGCATCTTTGTACCATATATGGTGGCCGTTTCCACAGTTATATTAATCCTATACACAATACAATACAGATTGGTAGAGTGTTTCATAATTTATAGCAAAGTTTTAAAAAATTTTCTTAGTTTTATAAAAAGTTTGATCAGAAATTTGTTCCATATGCAGCAATTTTTTTCTTTCTCAATGTGGTGTATGATATCCAATTTTACTTTTTCTCGTTTCTCAATCTACACGTTATATCTTAATTTTAATTAACTCCAAAAAGGTGTGCTGAGATTTAATAATTATACTTAATATAACTTTCAACATCATTTTATTGGATTCATCACCTAAGTTACTAAAGTCAGTAGAAAAGGATAAAAGCCATCTCTCATGCACTAAAAATTAATTCTGTGAAATTTAGATTTGCGGAAATGCCTCAACCAAAAAAAAAAAAAAAAAAAAAATTAATAATAATATTTTTTTTGTTCGACTTCATGATGTATGGAAAAATGACATATTATATATATATATATATATATATATAAGTTTTGTGTTGGGAGATTTGAACCCCACCAATTAGACTTTTGAATCATAAAAAAAGTGTTAAATTCTGTTAGTAATCTTGCAATTAGAATAATAATTCCCTGGGCCATTACTTTCGAGCCGTTTTTATTTCTATAAAAAAATCCATAATTAATTATTAAATTACCTTTTCTAGCTACCTGCCCAGAGCCTGACCAGACTTGAGAGAGAAGGCATAAAAAATATATGTATAATCAAAAGAATAATAATAGAAAAGGGAAATATTTTCGTTTATTACCCATTTTGTTGGACATAAAAGTTTTGGCTTCGTGCTAGGGAGGCCAAAACATATAGATTTTAGTATTTAAGTGATACAAATTTTGAAAATACAAAACTAAATTTGATCTGCAATTTAGATGAAACACCAGAGAGGAGAGAGTTTTTAAGTTATAATAATTTGATATATGTATGTATATATATATATATATATATATAAGGATATCAATTCAAAACTGAGAAAGGACAATCGAATGGACTTTATAAAAATTCTTGTAATTTATTAAGGTCACTTCTATTTTCGAATTTCAAGCTCAACTGTTGGTCCCTTACCACCCCCCTCACCAAAATAAAAAAAAATAAATTAAAATTAAAAATTAAAAATTAAAAAATTAAAAAAAAAAAAAGGAAAAAGAAAAAAGGAACCTAACCATTGGTCATTGTTCCTAGTCAGTAGTCACTCTTGTTGTATAATATAAGCAAGTGGAAAAACTCAACATGATCCCAATTAGACAAAGATTTATATATAAAGATTCAAGCTTACTGCTCAACATGTGGGGGAGAAAAAAAAATGTAGGAGCTCATTTGAATAGCATTAGCAATTTTATTTATTTTTAAGTAAAATCAGCAAATGTTTTTATAATATTTTTAATTTGCTTTATTTTTTCTTTCTACAATTTATGTCTGATTTATACTAATAAAGATATGTTACTTGATATACTGTATTTCTAATTTTATGGAATCAAATCCCAATTTGCCTTTTCTGGTAAGTACGTAATTAAGCAGAGTTAAGGGCTAAAGTCTAATTAAAAGGTAGGTTGTCAGATATATCCCAGTTGACAAACCCGATTGCAGCTGAGGTTACAGTCGAACGGGCAAATACTATGCTTTTTTTTTTTTTTTTTTAAATTCGAATTTATAATAAAATCATAATGGTAATTACCAAAAAGAAAAAAAAGAGTTGACAAACCTGATTATATTCAAATTTTATTATTATTATTACTTTTGCAATAAAAATAATAATCCAATTTTATTATTTATTTATAGTTATTAGAATAAAGACCTAATCCACATACTAAGCTGTCATCCCATACTATTATACACTATTATTAATTAATTATATTTTTTTTTTATTTTTTTAAATTAATATATATATATATATATATTTTTTCATAGTGGACTTTGGTAAACTTTTTATTTGTTTATACCAGCTACAAACAAATTAGAGGATCAATATCAAACCTAAAATAAATAATCAGCAAAGGTTTTATCTGACTCTACCATCCTCTCAACCTCTAGATCTTTTTTATTTTATTTTATTATTTAATAAATAAAAAAAACTGTAGTATAACTTTAGGACACACACCTGTCACCTCTACAATTTTATTTTTATTTTTTAAAAAATAGTTTAGATATATATTTAATGTAATACTTTAAGGCACAAATTTGGGTTTACTTTTTAATAGAAAAATGTTAATTGATGGTATGGATAAAGTAGAGGAAACCATGGACAAATGGAATCTCCATTTTAATTTTAAAAACAAACAAGAACCCAGTCTTTCATTCTTCTTTTTGGACTCTTTCAATTTTTTTTTTAATTTTTAATTTTTTTTTTATTAGTAATCTGACTTGTGCAATATTTTTTATGTATATTAACAGCCATATATGAATTGGCACGTGATGTGAAGTGTTGTATAAGGTTGCCGATGCCATCTTTATAACCAGAGAAGCTGGACCCTTTCAAACCCCCCACAATGCGACAATTTCAATGCATGCATGTGCATCATGCATACAATATATAAATATATTTATAAACAGGGAATGTTCTACATGCTAAGATATTTAGTGAAGATATTAATGTTTTACAAATTATTAAATAGCTCTTAAATATGTATATTCAACCATGCATAAATAATGAAAAGTTATAACAAATTAATATACATAGTTAACAACGTGATTTATACTTTATCAAATAAATTTTAATTTATCTATTCGATTAGATTTTTAATTTTAAATTATCAATTAAAATGTGAGTGAAGAAAAAAAAAAGCCTCCTAGTAGGGTCTCTTAATACTCCAAAACATTTTATTAGATATAACTTAAATCATTAATTGAAGTGCTAATTTAGCAGTTAAATCATAGCTTCATGTTAGATAATAAGACATCATAGCTGAACATTGTAGAAGCAAGTAAAATTGATTAGAATTTGGGTGGGGACCCTGGGAAGGTAAATAAATAGTAAAACAAATAAAAATCTACTTTAAAAAATTGATCATGACAGCCAAGAAAAGAAATATTGCTTCGATTAATTACGACATGTAATTAATTTAAGTCAACCATTAGGAATAAAGTGAAGTAGATTAGAAATTTCTTTGTCAGATTTATTCTCTATTAATCGGCTTATTTCGTAATTTACCCAAAAAAAAAGGGCTTTCTTTTTTCAAGATTCGTACAATACTTTTAGTAATACAAAATGTCAAAGTCATCTGCCAATTATATTTTGTTTCAATGGATTGTGCTGTAAGATTTTAGGATTAAACATAATGATATTATCACAAAAATTATTTTTCCATTTCTTTATACATGTTTTCTGAAGTAATTAATCCATAGTTGTATACTGAAATATATATATATATATATATATCCTATTGAACAAGATTGTAATTCTAACAATATATATATATATATATGCAAAAGGACATGACGAAAAATGAACACTATCAAAAAAAAAAAAAAAAATATATATATATATAGGTATATTTTAAGATCAAAACAAATTCATTCATTTTAAAACCTATAAAAAAACAAATCATTCATTGCAATATAATTTATGGTTTGATAATTAGTATCATTCGTTAATCCAATTAAAAAGCACATGAACATTTAGAAAATTAGAACGCAAATTATGCCAAAGCACTTTTTTTTTTTTGTCATTATGTAATAATATTTAAACATCAAACTAAAATTATCTAGTTAACCATAAAAAAAAATTTGACCAATAAGTAAAAACAACAAAAAGTAAAATTGAATACAGTGGTATTTATTGATTATTTCTGGTCATTGTACTTTTTTTATTTTTTATTTTTGTTTGACCAACGAAAAAATCACCGCATCCACCAAATATATAGACAATTTTTTATGAGGAATAGTTTTTTTTTTTTTTTTCAAAGTAGCTTATTACAAGGTAAAAAAAAAACAAAAAAAAATAAGCAAAAATTCATTATATGCAATTTCTATATATATATTTTAATATTCAATAAAGCTGTAACATAACTAATAAAAGATTATACAAAACAAATATCTATATATATATATAGAGGCTTATTTATGTATATATCAAAAAGTTTAAAATTCTATACAATAAATACACCAAATAATTAATCATGATCAAGCTTTTGATTTGACATATAATAATAGCATTACACTCAAGATCAACCTAACAGAAAAATTGATCATTTTTTTAATATTCTAAAAGCATTCTCTAATTTTTGTCCCCAAATTACCAGCTCTGACGGAAAAAAAAAATTAAAAAAAAAAGACAATTTTTTAGGTAGAAAAAAAAAATTGGCTTTGAGAATAGAGATGGGAGCTCCAAACCAACTTAGGCGACTGGTTTTACTCTGCTGACTAGTCAAATTTTTACACAAACGACAAACAGACAAATTAAAAAATAAAAAGGGAAAAAAAAGTTGTTGGTCAACTCTGTAAATATCCACAAAATTAAGGTTAAATTACTAAAAGAAAAGTATCAGTAAGCTCTCTCGAACGCCCTCCAAAATCCTTCCGTCTTCGCTCTCGTTCAGGCTTCAGCTGCTACGCTAAGACCAAAAACCCCCTCCCACCGCGTCAAATTCCCTAATCCCCTTGCTGTCTGAATCTTCTCCACCCGACCCGGTCTTCTTTCTTCTTCTTACTCGTTAACCCTTCATGCCCTTCCAAGTTGTATTACATATATATATATATATATATTTGAGGAATCTGTCAGAGCTTTAAGTTTCAGGTTTAATTTTTTTGGATATGGGTGGTAATGGAAAGCACAGGTGGAAGATCTCCTTCTACCATCGTTCCAATTCCAACGGCTCAAAACTCGACATGAACAACAACAACAACAGCAGCAGCAAGCAACAACCCCCTAAAGAGTTTCGGTGTCCCATTTCTGGGTCTTTAATGGCTGACCCAGTTGTTGTCTCTTCTGGTCAGACTTTCGAGCGTGTCTTCGTACAGGTCTGCAGAGAATTGGGTTTCTCTCCTAAGCTTGAAGATGGGTCTAGACCCGATTTCTCCACAGTGATTGCTAATTTGGCTATCAAAACCACCATCCTCAATTGGTGCGACTCAGCTGGTGTGGAGCACCCCAAACCTCCTGATGCCGACTCTGTGGAGAAAACCGTCCGTGCTTTAATGGCGGCGGAAAATCAGAATCATCAGAATCGAGGGCCTGAGATTAGGGTCTCTGAGAGGGAATTGCTTAAAGGCGTTGCGGACCACCCACCGGTTATTTTCTCTCATGCCGATACTGAATTGGGTCCCCGAGCCAACCATTTTTACTCGAGCTCGTCGGAGGAATCGGTGGTGATTTGTTCGCCAATTCCGGCTACTCCTCTGCCACTCGCGACCCGACCTTTGTGCTATTCTTCGTCGTCTTCTTCCTCCGAAATCGTGGAGAGCGAAACCCTAAACCCTAATTCCGGTCCGGCTTCTGAAGAAGAGGAACAATTGGTGACTAAGCTGAAGAGCATAGAGGTCGTTGAGCAAGAAGACGCGGTGATTTCGCTGAGGAAGCTAACGAGGACCAAAGAGGAGCTTAGGGTTTCTCTCTGTACGGCTCACCTTCTCTCGGCTCTCCGTTCGTTGATCACGTCGAAGTACTCGACGGTCCAGATCAACGCGGTGGCTTCGCTGGTCAACCTCTCGCTTGAAAAGCCCAATAAGGTGAAGATCGTGCGGTCAGGATTCGTGCCGCGTTTGATCGACGTGCTGAAGGGAGGATCCGGCGAGTCGCAGGAACATGCAGCCGGTGCACTCTTCAGCTTGGCTTTGGACGACGAGAACAAGATGGCGATCGGCGTACTCGGCGCGTTGCCTCCTCTGATGCACGCGCTTCTCAGATCCGATAGCGAGCGGACTCGGCACGACTCGGCATTAGCCTTATACCACTTGACTTTGGTCCAGAGCAACCGAGTCAAGCTCATCAAGCTCAACGCGGTCCCGACTCTGTTGGTTTTGGCAAAATCCGGGTCATCGCCGAGTCGGATCCTGCTGATCCTCTGCAATTTGGCGGTTTGCCCCGAGGGAAGATCCGCCATGCTCGATGCCAATGCGGTGGAGTGCTTTGTGGGTATGCTTAAACAGGACGAGTTGGACTCTGAGTCGACTCGGGAGAACTGTGTCGCGGCACTGTACGCGCTGAGTCATAGGAATATGAGGTTCAGAGGCTTGGCGAGGGAAGCGAGGGCTCTGGAGGTGCTGAGGAAGGTGGAAGAGAGAGGAAGCGAGAGGGCGAGAGAGAAAGCGAGGAAGCTGTTGCAGATGATGAAAGGGAGAGAAGAAGGTGAAGATGAAGACGAACTGTGGGAAGGGAGGCTGGAGTCGAGTGGTGGACTCAATTTGAATCGTTACCGAGTTGGACTCGGTAGAAACATGCAAGGTCCAAATTCAACTACTTTTTAATTTTTTTTGAATATTTTTCTTTATTGGGTTTTTTATTTTTACTATTTTGTTATTTTTATTAGGGTTAGATTGTAAATTATTCGTTTGGGTCAAAAAATGGAAAAAGGAAAAACCAAAAAAAAAAAAAAAAGGTTTAATTTTTAACTGCTGTGTTGAATGGGTGAGTCATGACTGGTGGCGTTTGGTTGTAAGGAAAATTTGGCTGGTCGGATTGGGTCTTTCTTTTGGATAGATTTGGGGGCGGAGCTATTTGGGTGGTGGTGAGGGTGGAAGATATTGATGGCTTTTATGTAATTTTGATATATTTTTTTCTTTTTATTTTGTCACATGTTTAAATCATTTGTAACAAATGTTTCAGGGTTTTTCTTTTAAATGTGGAGGTGTACATAATAAATTATAAAAAAGAAAAATTATAGTTTAAAAAGTCTCTGGAATTTTTTTTACTTTTTTATTTTTTTGAGAAAAAATAGTAATTGCAATTAATTTTGGGTTTTGTTTGATAAAATGCCATAAGGCTTGTCTCCTTTTTCTTCATATAAAATTTTACATTTCTCAACTAATGTGATAGTTCCATTTTAAAAAATAAAATAAAATAAAATTTGATCCTGTTCTCCGTCTGAAGTTGATAGATTATTTAATCCGTAGTTATTTTTGTTTTAATTAATTATGCTTTTAAATTTTACTCTCTTATTTTATTCTAGGAATTATTGGGAAAAAAAAGTTTTATTTTAGGAACTAATAACATAAAACAATCAACGTACAATTGAAATTGTGAAATTTTTATTTTCACTTTTTGGGAGAATAAATTTATTTGTGTATCTCAAACAATATAAATAAATAAATAAAAATAATTGTCTAAGAATATTCTACTATTTATTCGTTTCTTTTTCAGAATTCTTTATAGAATGTACAACAGAAAAAAGAACATAAGAAAAAATGAAATTATAAATAAGATTGCATAAGTGGTGGGGTATGCAACAACCTACCTTTTACTTTTTGGGTTTCTATGCTAGAAGATTACAGGATAAATTTTAATTCATTTTTATTTTGATTTTTAATTATTATTATTATTAGTATTTTATTATTTTTGGTTTCTGGATAAGTGATTCACGTAAGATCTTTACTAAGCTTTATAAATGACATGAAAGCTTTAACTTTAAATGTTGCGTAACTTGCTAAATATTTGATTTTATTGTTCGGATAAAATAGTTTATGATAAATAATTGCTTCCACAGTGTACTGATATATTGGATAATTATTTTAAAAACAAAGTTTTAAAGATTGATTTTCAGCCACAAACATAAGGAGGAACGTTTAAACTTTGCATACTATTTGTACCCAAAATGATATATTACCATTTAAAAAAGTAGCTTGCAGGGTTAAATTAAGATATATAACTTTAATCAATCAAAAAGTTAAATGAGGACTTTGGATGAAAATATAGGTAGTTTTTGTTGTTTTCAGTTAGGCAATGGAAAACGTTTGGGAGTTTTTGTCAGCAATATGTGGGAAAGGTATTGACTTGACAGCAAAAGCCATGAAACAAAAACTCTCTATATATATATACATATTCAAGTCATAATCATTATTTAATATATATATATATATATATATATATATATATATATATATATATATCACTAGATGCATAATGAAACTCTAAACTTTTTGTTGGTTTTATATAATATGATTAAACATTGTTCTGGTCCATAATCTTATTAACACATTTAATAAGTTGCAAGTATAAATTCTGGACATCAATGTAAGTAAAGATGTGTATTAACAAATTTTTTTTTTTTTTTTTATCTGGCACAAATTGTTAAATATACATTCCAAATTAAATTAAACATTGTCACTTCAATTGTAAGCAGCAATAATTACTTGACTAATCATTCAACAAATGATACAGTCCCTCCTCCGTGACTAAAAAAGTCTTTAGCCATTCAATTAATGGTTACAACTTTACATGGGCAATGGAAGTTGAAGCAGAGTATGAATTTTAATGTGTGATCAAAATTTGAGGTTTCAATCTTGTCAAATATTTGCACCACGTAATGATAATTGTATGGCAAGGTGTGCCTGTCACAATTGGGCCCCAGCATTCAGCGACTTTGACAACCATTTGAAGGACCAACATGGCCCAATTCAAAAAGGTCGACAAAATAAAAATAGTAGCGGATGCCTCCTAAAGAGTAACGGAGGTGTGCGAAGGTAGGCTCAAGCTAAGATTCTGCTCGTGAGCGTAATGGTATAAGCCTGCCTGACTGTGAGACCGACTGGTCGAACAGAGACGAAAGTCGGCCATAGTGATCCGGGAGTCCCGTGTGGAAGGGCTAATTGATTGATTGCTTTTGTACTTATCTTATCTTTATTCATTGATATTGGCAGTGACTAATATATAAAATAATAAATAAAAACAAATAATAATAATTATAAATTTATAATATGCTTAGATAAAAGTAAAAGGAATGAGAATCTAATTTTTTTTTATAAAAATAATAATTTTTTTTTGTTTAGATGTTTATCGTAAAATGAAAAAGTATAGATTTAAAAATTTTAATTTTTACCAGTATAGAAAAATATATAAAAAAATTATTCTTCCATATCTAAGTGTTATTTTAAAAATCTTAAATAAATTAGTTTTAAATTTTTTTAAAATATATATTTATTTTTAATTTATTATATAATTTTAAATTTAATTACTTATAAATTTCAACTTTCCTAAAACTTACCAAACAAACTAAAAAAAAAATTAATTTTTAAAAAATTAAATATTAAAAAATTAAATACCAAAAATTATTCTTTCTCTTAACTTTAATACTTTCAAAACAGACACTTGATAGTCGGTAGGAACCCATATGTTAGGAGACTCGTTATGTCTATCCCATGCGATACAAGAGTTTTTTCTTTATTATATATAAATGTTTTCTTTTTCAATATCCTCTCCCCCCAAAAAAAAAAAAGAATTATGAATTTTATTTGCAAAATATTTCAAAAAAAAAATATATATATATATATATATATATATATCAAATAACTTTTCTGTATGGCAAAATATAATTTACATAAAAAGAGAACAATATTAGCTCCTAAAAAACTACATAGAAGATACGAAAAGGTCCCCAAAAAAAATATTAATAACAAAAAAAAATCCTCTAAAGTCCTAAAAATACACTTAAAAATAGTAAGAAAAAAATTAAACAAGCATCAAATAATGATAAAAAAGGGAGGAAAACAAAAAAGCTTCGAATAATATTTTCCTTTTATTTTTGGCTTAATAATTATAAACAAACAGACAAAATTATCCATATTACAAAAGGAGCAAAAAGAATATTAATTAATTTATACCAGGAAAAATAAATAAACATATACAATATTTGGAGATTCCAAGTTGAATATGAAAACTTTTTGAGAGGGCATTGCATAAATAAATAAAAAATGCAGAAACCCCGGAAAAGAAAGAAGCTTGAGTTGCAGAACCACCCAGAATCTTCATCTTACACTTCTTCCCCAACCCAGTCTGCAACGACCAAACCATCCAAGCTCGTCAATGGCACCAGTGACGTCACCAAGGACCCATACCCATCTCACCTTCGGCCAACCCCAGATGAATGCCGAGCCGTACGAGATGATCTCTTGGCCCTCCATGGCTTTCCCAAAGAGTTCGCCGAGTACCGCAAACGGAGGCAGAGCAGTAATAATAATGGCCTTAACCCAGATGAAAATGCTGCAAAGTCTGAGGCTTTGGATTTGGAAAGGGATGATGAGGTCGTTGAAGGTGGATACGATGCGAACGAGAGCGTTTTGGATGGTTTAGTGAGGACTGTGCTCTCTCAGAATACTACGGAAATCAATTCGCAAAGGGCTTTTGCTTCTCTCAAGTCTGCTTTTCCCACTTGGGAAGATGTATGTTAATTTATATCATTGATTTTTGTGATTGTGTTTTTTGGGATTTTGATGATGGTTTTGGATTGGCGAGTATGTTTAAATTGGAATACTGGGGGTGTTTTTTTTTTTTTTCTTTTTTTTCTTTTAAATGATTTTGGACTTGTAATTTGGTGGGTTGTGTTTATAGTAGTCAAGCATTGTATGGTATCAGGATGGGGGTTTATGAATCAAAATTTTGATTTTCATTGATTTTGTTTTAAAATCCTCTTAATTCTCTGTTTTCATTTTGCTTATGGAGAATTTAGTGTACATCTAAAAGGAGAACATAGTCTAGAGGAATGGAATTTGCTAGTTTTGAAGTGTTCTTGGCCCTGCATGTGTTGGTTTTGAATCTATTTGACTTTTTTTAGTAGCAGTTTGGTTGCTTTAATGTTAATGAAATTTGGAAATTTTGTATATTGCTTCTGGTTATTCAAGTCCTATACTTCACTCTTGGTTGAATGACTGACTAATTGAAGAATTAGTTTTGAGGTGAATTTTTTATGTTTCTGGACTTGACATTTATAATTGCTATATTCGGGTTTTCAATGGCATGCCTTCTGCATTTGATCAAGGTTCTGGAGGCTGATTCGAAAAGTATAGAGAATGCCATAAGATGTGGAGGTTTAGCGCCAACGAAAGCTTCATGTGTTAAGAACATAATGAGGTGCTTGCTTGAGAAAAAAGGCAAATTATGTTTGGAGTACTTACGGCATTTGTCGGTTGATGAAATTAAGGCTGAGCTCTCACAATTTAAGGGAATTGGTCCCAAAACGGTAATCTTTCTTCCGACTAGCTTTTTGTGTATTTTTCCATTATATTTTACTAGTAAAAATAGGAAAAAGTTTCTGATGGTTTGAATATATCACCAATTTCTAACTTACTATTAATCTCTATGGAGTGTTAGATTTGGGGGGCTTTATAGAGAGTATAAAATATGTCATTTTTTCAAGCTTTTAGATTGTGACAATTTACCTGTGAAGATTTCAAAATTTTGTAGACAACAGGGGAGGGGGGTGGGGAGCATCTGAGACAAGTCTAGTGAAAAAATGAATCTGACGTTGTTGAAGAGTGTTACTCCAAAAAATCATAAATTTAAGGAAAAAAAAAAAAATGTACATATTTGTTGACCCTGACTTTAACATCTGCTATTTATATTTTTCTCAATCAAAAGAGGCTCAAGTTAAGCATGTAAACAAGCTTTTTTTTTCTTTTTCTTTTTTTAATAAAAAAATAAATAGTCATTTGTATCCAACAACTTGACAAACAAGGTTGAGATTGTGGTGCTGACTAAAGCTTCGGAAAGAAATAGTCAGGGATGTATTGAAGCCAACGTCTTAGTACGTCTTAGTGTACGTTTAAGTGGGTTGGTGAAGATGTATGAAATAATCGCTCTTTGACATAAATATCTTCCTTCCTTTTGTTATCATTTGGAATCTTCATTGCCACTTTTTTTGCAGTGGAATTGCTTTGTAATAGTTTTGACTTGTAGTATCTTATAGAATAGTCATGCTTCCTTCTTTCTTTATCTTTTTTGCTTTTGGACTTGCTTTTCAGCCAAACCAAATTAGATTAACAACAAACTGACACTATTACTTGATTTTGAACTTTATGCACAATGATACGCATTTATTAGTAGTCAATTGTTTTGACTGTAACATAAAAGTTTAATGCATTCAAAATGGGTGATAGGTCGCTTGCGTTTTGATGTTTCATCTTCAGCAAGATGATTTTCCAGTAGATACGCATGTGAGTTCTGCATTGATCTTTTTACTGCATTTACCTCATCGAATTTTGTTTTGATACTTAAAAATTGGGATGCCATGCAGGTGTTTGAGATTGCAAAGGCCGTTGGTTGGGTACCAGCTGTGGCAGACAGGAACAAAACATATCTTCATCTTAACAAACGAATCCCGAATGAACTTAAGTTCGATCTCAACTGTCTCTTGTTTACTCATGGCAAGGCCTGCCGGAAATGCACCAAGAAAGGTGGTCTACACATAACAAAGGAGTTGCATGACTACTGTCCCTTGCTACATTACTGCAGAGATTCTTAGTATTTTTGGTTGTAAGGATTTGGATGGTATATATTTCTTTTCATTTTTAGAATGATTAATGGAATGCCAATTTACCCTCTCCGATATGCACATCTCTTTAACTAGTTACATGGTTGGCAAAGCTCTAGATATGGAGGTTTTAATAATTTAATCATACAAATCAAATCTGTTGCTGTTCAGCTGTGTATTCTCTAACAATAAACATCAATTAGTCTGGAGCATTTTTCAAGTAAAATTATTTACCTTTGTGTATAATGTGAAAATAATTTTCATAACAATTTAAAGAATGAGATGATTAATAAAAATATGTCAAATCTCTTGGTGCTTGCTTCAGGGATAGGACATTAAAGCCTTTGCCTGTGGTTTCTTGGCGCTGGCTCAAATTTTGCCCACACGCTATACAAAAACAAAACAAAGTATAACAAATTTGTTTTTAAACAAACTTCCATAGCTTGTTTTTGCAAATTTTATTTTATCAAAATCATCCGTTGGAAATGCTTGATTGAACCAAGATGGCACAAAAACAATAGTTTTGGGGTGGGGGGAAGAAATAATTATATTAATCATTCGTTTTAATTAATTATTTAAGTTAATAATTAAGCCAAATTATTATTATTATTATTATTATTTTGGTTAAGATATCTAAACTAGGTTTAAATTTCTCAGTTTATATTTACATTATAATTTACGAATCAATTTCAACTTATATTTTTCTATTTTTCATTCAGTTTACTTGTACTAATACATCCTCCATATACTTGTTTTGTTTGATTCAAAGGACCTTTATTTTTATTTTATTTTATTTATATAGCATCATAATCTCAATTTGTCTCCACCATTTTAAGTCATACAAATGCAATAAAATACAATTTGTAAATATATATATATATATATGTATATGTATGTATGTATAATATAATATAATATAAATTTGCACTTTAAATTGAAAAATACTATAACAATATTAAAATGGTGTCAATTTGCTTTTAAGTTCCTTAATCTGTGACAAATATATTATGACATTTTAATCAAATATATATATATATATATATATATATATATAAAGTATGATAGCAATAAAATTGAAGATGTTATTAGAGAAGAAGGAAAAAAAAAAAAACTCAATTTGTTTAATTAAATTGAATAATATTTTAATCTAGAAATTATAAAAATGAAACTTATATCAAAAGAAATTTTTTTCGGTAATTTTACAATTCTGCTTTTTTATTTATTTAATGCATATATGTCTATATCTAATAATTTATCATGTCAAATCTTTAAACAAAAATTATAAATATGGATATAATATTTGAGTAGAAAATAATATAAATATTTATAAATTTTGATATTTAGAAATTAAAATAAATCATTTCAAATTTTATTATTAGATCATAATTTTTTTTGAATTTAAATTTATATTTAGAATATTATAATATTAATTTTTTTTTTAATTTTTTTTATCAAGATTACAAAAACTCCACTTCTTTATTTATTTAATTCGAATATATTTATTATGCCAAATCTTTAAATAAAAGTAAAAATATGGATAAATATGTGAGTAAAGATAATTAAATTTGTCGTTTCGGTATAACCCAATTGCCAATTATCACCATGATAACCTCTAAATTCCATATTCAAAATATGATGTTAAAATCTATCCCTTCCCAATTTATAAAAATTAAAAAATAATTTAAACTCTACAAATATATTTCAAATATAAAAAAACACGTATTGACATGGCAGCATCCTATTGGTTTTAGGAAACCACATCAGCAGAATTGACGTGATCCCAAATCCACGTTCAGCAAGGAAGAAGAAGCAAGCTTCCGTGATTCACTCTCTTTGTTGCTCTTTCTCTTTCTCACCAACACATCGAATTTTTGACTTACTGAAGAAGCAGAGCATGTTGGCTCGCAAATCTCAGACATGGGTTCTTCTTCTCCTGCTCATATCTGCCTCCCTCTTTCACTTTTCCACATCCCAATCCGATTCCCCATGGGCTGCCAAGAAGAGGCGCATGAGAGACAAAGTTCGCAAAATGTCGGCCACTTTCTTTATTAACACCCCACTTGCTATTTTGTGTTTCATTTCTTTAAATTTAATTGCTTTATCGTTTTGGATTAATTTTTATTCAGTTTTGGTCTTGTTGGAATTCTGGGTTACTTATAATTTGCAGATTAGTGTCTGTTAAAAACTGGAATTTTGTTAAGTTCATTGTGGATTCCTCTTTTTTGGATTTCTTTTGGGTTGTTACTTGATTATGAGCTTTACTTGCAGGGAAAAAAAAAAAAAAAAATTCCCCTTTTTATGACTTGGAAATATGAAGAAGCTGAATTTTTTTAATATTGATTGCATAGGACCTTATAAGTTGAACACTTGCTAATCCAATGTTCGCAAGAAACTAATACAACAGAAACGTAAGGCTTTTTTTTTTTTTTTTTTTTTTTTGGGGAACAAATCTTAGGAGGATAAGGATCCCTTTGAACTGATATGTATTTTGATGGGTTTGTGGCTAGCTGAATACAGTGTAACTGGTCCCTCCCAATGATTTTCTTATGCATGCTAAGGAAACAATAGAGGAAAGGAATTGATGCAAAGAATGCCATTTCGTTGAAATTCTTTAGGCAGTCTTTCTTTGTTTATTTAGTCTAGTGAAGAAGTGGTTTTGATGGTAAAGTTGGTTATCTCTCCTCTCAGGTTTTACCATGCATATGACAACTACATGACCCACGCATTTCCGGTTTGTCATCTTCCTCATTGCTTGTGAATGATAAATCAGTATACTTCATTTCATGATAGGTTGTTATATTGCGTGCAGCATGATGAGTTAAAGCCACTTACTAAAACTTTTACTGACTCCCTTAGTGAGCTTGGCAATCTGAAGGTAATTATAGTGGTTCAAATCCTGACTTGTTGACTTGTTGCAGTGGGAAAATAACTCTTTGTTCTTTGAATGTCAGCTTGAACATCTACCACAAGACTATAACGGATCTGCCCTTACACTTATTGAATCTTTGTCCAGGTATGTTACCGATAGGAGGTTCACTGGTTATTTATGATAAAGTGCGGTCTTACCGTGCTTTTTTCAACTTGGTGCCTTTCTTATGCCACAAACAATTTCACTGATGCCAAAAATTTTCTCTCACAGCCTTGTGGTTCTGGGTAACAACACGGAATTTGAAAGGGCAGTTCTTTGGCTTTCTGAAAATCTAACATTTGATGTTGATGCAAGGGTCAATCTTTTTGAGGTATAGAATTGAAGAGTTCCTTTGGAAAGGGCTTGGATCGTGTTGATCTTACAGGATAAATTATTATGCTTTTAGAATACTCAAACTTTGGCTAGGCCAATTGGCTGTTTTTTATTTATGAGTATATTCAAAGAGAAAATTATGTTTGAATGTCCTTTAGTTGTCCTATGACGTCTGCTTGGTTGCTATTGTGTAGTGCAACATAAGAGTTCTTGGAGGACTTGTTTCTGCTCATCTACTTGCAACTGATTCTCCAAACAGAGTAGTTCAAGGAGCTTATAAGAATCAGCTACTTACTTTGGCTGAAGAATTAGGGCAACGCTTTTTACCTGCATTCAATACCCCCACAGGGTTGCCCTATGCGTGGCTTAACTTAAAGGTACCTCCTAAAAAAATAAGTGCTTTTAATATAGTTATTTAGATTTTCTATTTATCATATTGTTACCGTAATATCCAGTTGATGATAAATGATGGACCTTATCAGTTTTATGATAGTTAAAATGGCTAAAATGGCAAAGCAACAAAGTAAACCAAAGACCTAGTTGGTGCTTTGTGCTATCTTTTTACATGCTCAAAATTATTTTAGGGATAAAACCCGGGAAATCAACATCACTGTGAAAGATATCTGACCGAAGAAATGCTCAAGTATTATTTGATCTTACACAGTTTTTTGAACCAATGCACCTCTAAAATTCCAAAATATTTGAAAATGGTTGGTTGTTTTGTTTGTAAGAAGGATATATGATACCACAACAATGCGAAATTCTGTGGGCAGTATGGAGTAATGGAGAATGAGACTACTGAAACAAGCACTTCAGGATGTGGTGAGGCTTAATCATTTACAGTAGTAAGAAGAGGACATCCTAAAGTTTGCTGTCCTGAAATCTGCTGGTTTTCATCTGGATTCAGGTTCTCTAATTCTTGAAATGGGAGCATTATCACGATTAACTGGTGACCCCAGATATGAGTCTGCAGCTTTACGTGCTCTTCGGAAGCTATGGAGCATGAGGAGTTCATTGAATTTGCTTGGAACAACACTGGATGTTCTGACTGGGGAATGGATTGAGTATTCATCTGGTATTGGGGCTGGTAAGTTTTATCCGAGCTCTGTTATCTGATACAAATTTTTTGTACTAAATTTTATGTCATGCGTAATGAGGATACCAGAATGATGTTTCTTTTGTAATTAGGTAATCTGGTATACAATGAATTGACTCTGAATGTCATATCCATGCAGGAGTTAAAAATGCCAATTTTGATATGAATTGCATTGCATGGTTGTGGACCTGCGATGTTCTCGCCTTTCATGGTTGGTGACTATAAATTGATTTTCTGATTGTGGTTTATGTTGCTTCTTACAGGGGTTGATTCATTCTATGAATATCTATTCAAGGCTCACATTCTTTTCGGGAGTGAGGAGTTCTGGAGAATGTTTCATTCTGCTTATGTTGCTGTACAGAAATATTTCAGACATGGTCCATGGTACTTTAACTTCTAGTTTTGCTGTAATATATCTTTACATGCTACATTTTCTAGGCGACCTTATAGGACTGGTTTCAGTTGCCTCAAGGGTGTAACATTTGTTATATTTCTTCTTGCGATTGAATTGAACCATGTTGCTGTCCTAGGTCGACCATTGACCTTGAGAATATTTGATTAATGTCCTGAGATTTGTTCATCCTTGCTCTGGGTTTAATTTACTGAATCAACATACTGACTATCCTCTCCACCCCTGCCCTTCTCTTCCCCGGGAAAAGTAAAACAAATAATTAAAACGTCTTCATCCTTTTCATGTTTCAATCTAGCTTTGTTTTATTGACAAATCTCTGACCAACTTTTGGAGCAATTTGGCATCACCTTTCAATTGCTTTTGCTATTTTTATGTGAAGGGCTATTTAAATTTCTTGGTTATAAAATCTTGTCGTCTATAATTAGGTACCATGAAGCTGATATGAGGACCGGAAAAGCAACATATTGGCAGCTTACAAGCCTTCAAGCGTTTTGGCCTGGCTTACAGGTAACTGAAGACCTTTCACATGTACCAAATGATGATTTGGAGAACGTTCTGATCTTTATGTAATAAGCAATTCAGGTCCTTGTTGGGGATATCGCAGCTGCAAATTCATCACATCGTGAGTTTTTCTATGTGTGGGAGAAGTATGGAGTACTACCAGAGAGGTATGTTGTTTTTCTTTATATACTACTATTTTGCTCTAATATGCTGCAGGCTTGATTTCTCTTGATTTTTCTGCAACTGGTTTCTTATTATTGGAACATATTTTTCCCCTAATGAAAAGAAAGAAATCCGAATATGATATATAAATCATACAGGTATCTGTTGGACCATCTAATGTTGCATCCGACGGAAAAATATTATCCTCTGCGACCTGAATTGGCAGAGTCAACATTCTACTTATATCAGGCAACTAAAGGTCTGCTCTTTTCCTTATTTTAGTTTTTCTTATTCCAGTTTGACCTTAGAGCTTGGGTTTAAATTAGCTTTAAAAGTCTGTTGCTTATGGCCTTTGTAATATTTTGAAAAAATTTTACAACTGGTGATATGGGACTCAGCATATTTAAAATCTAGCTTTTCGGCAATCTGAGATGGCAGCTGCTTTTCCAGGCCATGCAGCAACCTAGTTGGCGTACAGACGTTATGCATCACTACTACGAATTATTTGAATTTTATTATGCTCGGCGACATTTGTATTGTTATTGTGTTGTAGTATGAAAATTATAGAAGCAAGCATTTTAACATGTGTTGTTAATGGTTCCTCATCTGGCTCATAGTTTTTAAGCTGTTTAATAATATGTTTTTGACTTAATTGTTCTGACTCCCATCCCATGCATGTTTTCAGATCCATGGTACATAAAGGTTGGGGAAAAAATGGTAAATTCTATTAATTCATACACCAAAGTGGAAGGAGGTTTTGCTAGCATTAGAGATGTGACAACTATGCAGCTGGAAGATCATCAGCACAGTTTTTTCCTTGCCGAAACGTAAGCATTAGTTCTAGATATTTGACCCATGTGCCACGCAAAATATAAAGGATATTATCTCCATAATGGAAGGTTCACACTGGAACATGCATTCAGTAATTTATTCTGTTTTGTGTAGTTGCAAGTATCTATACCTTCTGTTTGATGATACATTTTTGCTTGGTCGGAATTATATTTTCACGACGGAGGGTCACCCCCTACCTGTGTTAAGTTCCTGGCATGAGAGGCTTCCAGAGACCTACATCCCCACCAACTGGACTTTCATCAAGGTATTACTTCCACTAAACTGCTTTGATAGTAAAATATAGCGTTAATATCATCCACTAAACTACTTGCACAGCATGCTTCTTGACAAATTTAGGAGATCCTGCATATTTCCTTTGACCATGGCATAGCTCTTTCCTTAAGATTTCTTCCAGAAGTTTTACTCGCTTTAATTGCGGTTTACACTTTCTTCGTTTGGCATTTCCATGTCTTCGACTTGTAACTGTGTTTACTGTATTCTAGAATAAAGTTTGAAGACATTTTGACAAATGAGCATGTTACTACTTTGCAGACCGGTAAGCAAGGAAGAAGGGCAAGTTCAATGTCTCTACAAGTATGCCCCGCTACCATGTTGAATGGCGGCCAACGAATTGAAAGCGCTTGCCACGTCCCTGATTCTCGTAGCGACCACAGATGCTCAACCAATGAAGAATGTGGAATTGATTCAACTACTTGCAGACCAAGATCATGCAGCACTGCTGGCTATTGTGGGCTATGGTTGTTCATATAATCCTCCAAAATTCTTTGTGTAACAAAATAAAATAAAATAAAATAAATTCTCTTTAACACAAGCAAATTCAAAACTGCTGGATATCTATATGGAAGTCGGGTGGTTAATGTAGACAAATGGACGAAAGCATAGGAATACATGTATCAGGAACCATACAGAAGAGGAATGCAAAATTTTGTGATTTTAATTATATTTCTCTGAGTATTAATTATTTCTAAACTTAACAAGGGTCGGATTAGGATGTCAACGGGGCGGGGCGGGGTCGGTTTTTAAAATTCCATCCCCGTCCCCGCGGGGAATTTTACATCCCATCTTCGTGATTTTCTCCATTTTTTTAGATGCGGGGTAGGATCGGGGATTTTGCGGGGCGGGGACGGGACGGGACGGTTTTCTCCATTTTGTTTTTTAATTGATATTTTTTAAAAAAATTTATATAAAAAATTTATTTTATGATTAAAATATAAAAAAATGACTACAATGTAATAAAAATATAATAAAATATATCAAGGAACAAATTTACAATTATAATAAAATACATATTTAGAAAAATAAATAAATAAAAAAAATAATTTTACATAAATAAAATTTTATAAAAAAAATAATTAATAAATATATATATATATCGGGGCGGGGTTATTATTCCCTGTCTCTGGTCCGTTTCTAACTCGGTTTTTAGGCATTTGTCCCGATTCCGTCCCGCATTCCCGAATTTTCGGAGAAAACCGTCCCGTATCCTCGAATTTTCGAAGAAAAACTGCCCCGTTAGAGGCGGTGCACTGCGATTTTGAGGATGCGCAGGACAAATTGACATCCCTAGGTCAGATGCCCATATGAACTTGTGTTTGTTATGGACTTCTTCTTATTCGTGATTTAGATTCTAGAAAAAGCACAGCTTTATTGTCAAGAACTAGAAGTGTTCTGAGCTACACTATGTTCTTTAACATCAATGATCATCGCCTGTAAAACCCACTGCTAATGCTAACAAAACAGTAATTGTTTGACTGCAATTTAAACTCTTATTGAATATTTTAAGTTAAAAAACTCATATGAAAATATAAACCCATAGTAATTGCCATTTGAATTGTCACATACTACCAGAAATGGCAAATGGTTTTGTTCATTTTTAACCAGAACAAACATCAATAATTTAGTATATAGCCCAAAAAAAAAAAAATTCAAAATAAAACACTTTGATGAGTCATGAGTTAATATATGATATTTAATTATAGTTTTTTAAAAATAAAAACATGGAATAATTTGCAAGTGCAAAATTGGATGGTCCACGTGTATAATTAGCTGGCGTCAACAACACTGATTGCTCAAAGAGCTGGTGTACAGCTGGAAGGCTCAATGTGATAAACCCAAAGCTTCAGTCAGTCCCACTTCCCAATCCCATCACCAGCTTTGACAACTTGGCTGCTACTCTTCTCTGCTCTGCCCTTTGTTTTTTTTTTTTTTTTTAGTTGTCTTTTGCGGATATGTGGATACAAACTTGCCTATTCGTACGTACTTTATGTACCTAATATCTGACTCCCCTGCCTGCTCTGACTGTCGTACGGTTTTCTTGCATTGTCTAGCTGTCCACTTTGTGAAAAAAAAGTTGCTTTCTAAGCTTGGATCCTAGAATGAAGAAAAACATTACAAAAAATCACTACTTTAATATTATAAAAATATCGAAAACAAAATGTTCCTAAGTTTGAAATATAGATATCATGTCCTTATAAGTTGTAAAATGTTAGAAACTCAAAATATATTTATATATATATATATAGTATGAATTGAATCTCTGTTATGTTGAAATGTACATTCATCACATAATATGTAACATTGGAAAAAGCATTTTTCATATTTCTCAAAAGCATTATTAGTCAAAACTAAAATACTCTCAAATATATACTTAAATTTAATTTACTTAGTCCAAGGATTCAAACCATTTGGATAGCAAATGAAAGAGAAATTATAATCAAACTTTCTCTCTCTTTTTTTAAAATTTTTTTCACCTAATCTAATCAAACTATTTTTTTTTTCCTCCCTCAAAACCAGGAGTTATTGAGCTGTTTTTTTCCTTCCTTTTTTTTTTTTTTCCTTTTTTTTTTTACCTGTAAATAGTCATTGAGCTCTCTAACAAATATTATAAGCAAACATAAATTATTGATAGTTGCATTTACCAAAAAGAGAAGAAAGAGCATTATTGATATCTGCAAGTTGCATGAAAATAGAAGTTTGGCTAGTTTGGCTTGTCCCAAAGGCCAGAGCACTTGTCCCATTTCGAGGGCAATGTTAAGTGTAATTACATGCAAAAGACTTGCCCACTTCTGTAAATTCACCACATTTGAAACTCCTATAAAGGGCTTCCAAATTCCAGCTCATTTAAAGCGTCAAGAGTTTGCTCTTTTGACTTGGTAGTATAAGCAGAGTCCGGTGCTTGATAGCTATGGCAGTAGTTCGTTTGCTTCTTCTTCTGAGTGTTTTGCTTTTCTCTTTCTACCAGGTACAAAAAAAGAAAATGATTTTACTTACTAACAAACACAAAATAGAGCCAGACTTCATTTTAATGCTTGAGATTTCTGGTTAACCAAACAAGAGTATATAAGCCCATTTTCATGCATGCAGGTCTCATCTGATATCAAGATTGGAGAAGAACTGCTTCATCCAGACCAGGCACTAAACAAAACCCATTTCTATCCTATTCAAAATTATTGTTTTAGACAATTTTATTAATTATTTGTATGTAAAATAAATATTGAAAACAGGGTTTTCTTACTTGTGGGTTTATTTTTCTTTTTTTGTTTGTTTGCAGGTTCTTGTGAAAGGTTCAAACAGAAGGCTTATGCAAGAGTTAGGTGAGTCTGCCATTTCCTTCTAATACCATTCTATTGCTTATTTGAAGCACTATATATTGAAAAAAAAGAAAGAACCAAGAAATGGGATTTGATAGTGATTGGATACTAAGAAAATTATTTTTTGGTCAGATTGTGGAGGGTTATGCCAGCAGAGATGTAGTGTCCATTCAAGGCCAAATCTCTGCAACAGGGCGTGTGGCACGTGCTGTGTGAGGTGCAAGTGTGTGCCACCAGGTACTTCTGGGAACAGAGAACTCTGTGGGAAATGCTACACTGAGATGACCACCCACGCCAACAGAACCAAATGCCCTTGAACTCAATAATCCCACATCAAAAACTTGCTCTGTGGCTTTCTCTCAGCCTCTCTATGTATAATCTTTTACCACTTTGGGTCTGAAAGTCTTTTTCTTTTTTCTGTTTTTCTGTATCTGTTTTTCTATTTGTGTGTGTGTTTTGATGTTATTGTAAAACTACTCTCTTTCTCTGTATAAATGGTTAATTACTATGTGAGTTTCTAACGTTTGTCACAGAGCATTTTTGTGGGTCTGCTGAAAACAAATTCATTTTGAACTAAAACAAACAAAACACAGACTAAAAGTAAGAGAAAAAATTATCTATATGTTTTTTGAGCCTATACCCTCTGGTCTATAAGATTCATTAGTGGATTCTTAATCCACCGTGTTGTGTATCCAAACTGCTTAAGAAAGAATGATATTAGATGAATTGGGCTTGGCAAAAATAAAAAACAAAAAAAGCTCTCTTTTGTTCTGGTTATAATTGTCACGGCCCACAGCACCAAAACTGAATTGGAACTTGCTACACCTTGACCCAAGTATAGATTCGTCTCTTTTGATAGGCCCGTGGACCAATCAAGCACTTATTATTTATTTACCTAAAAATCGAAAAGTGAAAAAAAAGAAAAGGGTTCTACAACCAGGAAATATTAATTTTTTTTAAAATATACCCTATCAATTTGAAGGGGAAAAAAGATATTTATGGTTGTATCACTAAACATTGTTTGAATGTTGAATGAATTATAAATTCCACCCGAACCACAATAAAATGTTCTCTACATATCAACATTGTTCGAAAAATCGAAGCTGAAACAAATTTTCAACATTAAAAAATGAAATTTCTTTGATTGGTTAAAATAAGAGGGTTTAAATTAGCTTAAAATGTTATAATAATTACCCATAATTTTTTTTTTATCAATTTCAAGTTAAAATTATATTTGACAACGATGTTCTAACAACCAACACCCTACACAGTTTGAACGTAAAATAACGTACACGAAAGAAGCATTTAATGGAAAACCCTATCAAAAAACTAGGACAGCTTCCCAAAAACACCACATGTTTTCAACACCTTCCAATAATCTTTCATCAAAAACACCCACTTGAATTGACCATTGATGGTAAATGATGTGCTTGTACAAGTGTAACGTAAAATAAAGCAAGTTATTATAGAGGATAATTTAGAAACTTTTATAAAAATAGCTACAGACAGAGAGGGAAAACAAAAAAAAAAAAACAAAAAAAAAAAAAAAATTGTCGCGTAAAGAAAAAATAGCTACAGACAGGGAAAAAAAAAATAATAATAAAACAACAGCCCACCTTTATAAAAACTAAATATATAGGCCATATTCTTTCAAAAAATAATATATATATATATATATATATATAGTCAATATTTTGCCAATGCCAGTCAAACCCATCTAAAAGCCCATCTAAACACCCAACCTTAGCAAAAATTAGGTATAATTTTAATTTTTAAAAGGGTTAACCATATATATATACATATATATTCAAAACAAACCTAGTAGTTCTGACCTAGTGATTAAAAGAGGTTTATGACCACCCAGTAAAAAGAAGTTACACTTTCTAATTGTATGCCCTTTAAATATTATTTATATTTCTGCGTTGGCATTCCTGAATCCTGACGGGTGTTGTGGTTTGCTTGGAAAGAATCCGAAAGCATTATTAAATATTTAAAAACAGTTTTCATATGAGCTATAGATTACAAAAGTAATACTATATGTTGATGATTTGTAAAATTGCAAAATATATATATACATATACATATAAATTTTGGTAATAAAATTGCAAAATATATTTGAACATAGATCTTAAAGTTAAAAGCATAGTAAAAATATAATTCGAATCTAAAGGAGAAAAGAACACAAATATATAAAGCACTAATTTGTAGTTTTTTAATACAAAACTCTTTTAATTCCTAATCGATGTGAGATTTTCTATTACAAAAATTTACGTATTAAATTTTTTAAGTTGTTATTTGATTTCAATAGGGAATCTCATTATTTTCCAGCACATAATATTCTAATAAAATCAAATCATTTGGTGCAAGGAAGAGACTAGAAATTGATTAAAAAAATAACACCCAGAATCGTCATTGCCATAGTTTAAAGCAATCTAATCAAATTAATTACATGTTGGGAATAATAGAAACAAACAAAGTCCAGACTCCAGGCCCTTCCAAAATTAAACAAATGCCCCATTCTACCTGAAATGAGAATCTTTCAGAAGTTTTCAATTTTTCAAAGAAAAATAAAATAAAGAGAATTCACCCAATCATAAACAGACATTTGGCAGGTAGGAAAATTAAGCTGTATCTTAGCCTTGGGTATAATAATAATAAAAATATATTAAAAAAAATCTTTGGCTTGGGCCCTACATGTTTTGCATGATTTTGATAAAATCCTAAAAATGGTTTTTGCATCAGACAGCAACAAGTGGTGTAGCCAGCAGCAAATCATGGACCAAGGACCTCCTCCATCAAGTGGAAAAGTGTCAGCTTCTTGACCTTCTAACCACACAAATGATGCAATCATCCAACGGTCCAACCACAATACTGAAATTTTAAAAAGATAAAGTAAACTTTAAAAAAAATATATAAATTACAAATATGTATTTATATATTAGCATTTTAAACCATTCAAAAGAACTTATGTAAAACATAATATTTGATTAATATATAATTCATATATAGTAAAATCGTGATAGATTAATGTTTGGTAAATAAATAATTTCATTAAATAACTATAATTATTCAATCCCAACTTGGGGATAATGTATCAAATGAATTTATTCATTAAATGCATAAAATAATAACAATTTTACGAAATCTTTTAGAATGCATGGAATATATAAATTACTAATTGATTAAACTTGTAAAAAAATAATATATATATAAAATTATTATGTGTATGAAGAAAATTTTTACTTAATAACTTTTACTTTTTTTTCCCCTATTTAGTTTTTTTTTTTTTTTTAATCATACATTACCAACATCAACAATTTACATAATCACTATAAGCCATCATGTCACCTTTTGCCTTATTTTGAACATTAGTTATTAAAGTGTCTCATGCAAACCTGATATATATAATACAAATCTAAGTGTATTGATTGTGTGATAAGTATTGTGTATATGCCAACTAATGATATATAAAAATATATATTATAATTAGTAAAATTATTTTTCAAAAATGTAAATTTTTTAAATTAATAAATTATTTTATTTATCCAAAAACAAATAATCCATTTAAATTAATAAGTTTCATTGTCTCATGAATATCCATGTATATGAATTTACTATAATGTAACTTATATAAGGTGTGTAATATGTGATTACATGTAATTCATGTATTATATTATCAAAATTATATGTAATTAGATATTAAATATTTATCGAAAATGAGTGATATCATCTACTAATAATTTTTTTATGTAATTTTAATATTATTAGAGATATAATTTTTATTTTATATTAAAAAATAAAAAACATGCTTATATAGCTAGTTGAACAATTAAATTTTTAGTTTAAAATTATCAATGCGAGGATCACTCATAGCATATTCTACATGAACATCATCTCATATATTCCTTTGAAACAGTCCAATACAGTAATCGTTGATAATATTTTTTTAAAAAAATATTTTAAAAAAAGGAAAAAGGAAAAACACGATCCCATATTATATACGGTGGAAATACATCATGACGCCTTATATATTATTAATTTATTTTTAATATTTACTTTTGGATGGAGAAGTGCATGCCTCATGGATTTTCCAAATCTTGTCCTTTACAGAAAGCCATAAAATTTAACTATTTAACTATTTATTAACAACGTGAAAAAAAAAATATTTTAGCTAAATTACAAATTTATCCTTGCAATTTTATATGTTTTGGATACGAGAAAGGGTAACATTGGTTTCTTACCATGTTTTTTTATTTTTTTACTATTTTGGCTTTTAGTCAAAAGACAAAAGTATAGGTTTACGAAAGGTAAATATTAAAAAGGAATATAAGTAAGATTGATGTAAGACAAAGGAAGATTCGTGGAAGTAGGGAGATTGGTATCTTCTCTTTTCTCTTTGACATTTGTTTTAATCGATCCTTACAGGAAAAGGACATTTTCTTCTTATTATTATTATTATTTATCTTCAAAGTAACTTTGTTTCGGCCATAAAAAATAATTATTGAAAATCAATAAATTATATTAGTTACAAAGTTAATAAAGTTGATGAGTTATCATTAAGTTTCATCTTTAAGATAATATGAACAAAAGTTAAAGATGGTCCAATCAAAGTTTGGTGAGAAAGATAGGTACATAAGTAATTATTCGCTTTATTATTATTATTATTTTGATAAAGTATTTTCAAGGTTTTTTTTTTTTTAATTAGTTATTTTTCAAGTTTTTAAATGAACAATTTTATTATTAGTATTTGGTAAATGAGTTTATTAAAATATATAAACCATTTTTTTTGTTATCATACATTGTTTGCTTATTTATTACAAAACAAATTTGACTTTTTTTTAAAAATATGATATTTTAATATCGTACCAGAATTGCAATTCTCTATATTAAATCATCACTCGAAAAATGCACTTTTCAAAAAAAAAATAAAAATAAAAATTTGAACAACATAAATGGTTAGAAAAAAAAAAAATTAAAAATGTATGTTTCACGTTGAGTAAAGCGTGAAAGTGGTGGTGTTAAAGCGTATAAAGTATTCTCCACCTACTTCTTTACAAACTTGAACTTTCTAAAAGGCTGAAATATGGTGCCTTATTAAAAATCCATTAAAACTTGTTCTATTGGAACACTAATTTATTTTTGCTTTTAAAGAAAGCTATAAATGATTTTGAAAACAAAAACACATTTATAACATCAGTAGAAAAAAAAAAGACTTTATCAAAAATACATATTATATATGGCTGTTTACATATATTTAGTTTAGAGTTTTGGTAATGAAATTGTCCAATTTAGTTTGATTATTTCTAATGAACTCCAACATGTTAGAGCATCCCTAGAGGATAGAGGTACTCTTTGAAATAAACTTAATATTTTCTATAATAACGTGTACTATTACCAATTTTAAAAAATGAAGACTAGCACCTTTTACTCAAGTCTAAAACATTCTTTATTCCTGTTTTCATTTTGTATTTTTCATTTGTCTTTATTCCATAAATATTTATGATTTATATCCATTTCCACTCATTTTTATTTCATAAATAACAATTAAGTTTAATACCATATTAACTAAATTATTTTGGCAAAAAATATTTTATTTTTAAATTCAAAATAAAGTAAAAATAAAAAATTTACAATATTACTAAGAAATTTCTTAATTTTTTTTGGGATATTGAAAATAACATCTTAATTTGCAATTAATTAATTTGGTACACGAGTAAGATCAAGTTTTTAAATATTGAAATTTTTCTTGAAATTATTTGTTTTTTAAAGAATCGAAAAGAAATTTAGATTCCAAATGGAAGCGAGTAGTATTTTCATAATATATATTATAATTTTTGAAATTTTATCAAATTTTTTATAGAAATTTTCATCAAAATATCTATAAAAAATCAAAATTTCTTAGTAATATTACTAAGAAATTTCTTGATTATTTTTTTGGGATATTGAGAATAAAATCTTAATTTGCAATTAATTATTTTGGTACATGAGTAAGATCAAGTTTTTAAATATTGATTTTTTTTTTGAAATTTTTGCTTTTTTAAGGGGTCGAAAAGAAATTTAGGTTCCAAATTGAAGAGAATAGAATTTTCATAATATATATCGAAATTTTTGAAATTTTATCAAAATTTCTATGGAAATTTCCATCAAAATATCTAAAAAACAATCCTTAATAGTTTGGTTAAAAAATCCATAATATCCATCGAAATTTCAAAAATTTTTATGTAAATTTTCAAAATTTTTATGAAAATTTTGAAAATATCTAAGAAAATTTTTAATAAAAAATTCAAAAATATTATTGATGTTTAGTAAATTATTTTACCAAATTAATTTTAGTGATATATATGTATATATATTAACTTTTAATTGTCTTTTAATTATATAATAATATAAATAAAATGGAGTGAATTAAATTCAATAACTTTGATAGGTTCTATTTATTAATAAAATATATATATTTACTATATATATTGTATAAGATGGATTCATTAGGATCTCATAATTATAAATTAATAATTTATTTTATAAAAATAAAAAATAATAACATAAAAATACAATATTATATAGAATTGGTATTGATAGCATTTAAATTAATAACATTAATCAAGTAAAAATAAAAAAAATGATAAAATATACTATACTAAACATTAAAGACAACTATATTTAATAAAAAAGTTTTATGGTTGATATATTAATAATTACATAAAAAATTATTAAAAATATATATCTTTTAATAATTATTTTTTATATTTCACGTCTCAAAATGAGAACGAAGAAAAGACCAATAATTTTCAATTAATTAACTATGAGTATTGAGATGATATTTATGAAATATCTTTATTATTTTATCTTAATTAATAAATAATTTTATCAAATACATATATATCTTTTGTATATTTTTATCAATAATAATTTATTTATAATTATTATCACTTATTATAAATTAAATTGATTAAGAAAAATATAATGTCTATTTAATATTTTTGCAATTTTTATAATTTGATAATTTATTGATTAAATAAGCTAATGTTAAAATTTCAATTTTTATAAATAAAATTTAATTATTTTTTATGAATTTTTATCGATATCTAATATTTTCTGAAATTTTCAAAAAATTCTCATTTTATAAATTTTTAATATTTTTATTAATATCAAAATTTTGAACAGTGGGTAAAATTTGGTAAAATAATGTTGAAGTAGAGGTAAAAAAATTGTTAAACCGAAACAAGGAGATAGGTTGATCGTACATTTCTATTGGAGTCCTTTTAGGGAAATGTGTGTGTGTTTGTGTGTGTTGTTGTTCTTCTTCTTCTTTATTTATTTATTTATTTATTTTTATTTTTTTTCCTCTCATATTTCATAAAGGAATCTATCTTATTTTTGTTCTATCATCTAAAAATTATTGATTGGTTGGTCATTCATTTTTCTTATCACTTCTTTTTCCTTTAAACTACATAATTTTTGTACATTCATTATGATTAGTATAATCCATTAAAAGAAAGAATGTAATACTCTTCACATATTTAAAAAAAAAAAAAATTAAACTAAAACAGTTTTACATGCATTTTGAGCTAAGAAATTTTCTATTACCATTCTTATAATTAACCAACAATATTTCCCATTTACGTAACTTGCATTATTTGAATAAAAAGACAAAAAGATATCCATCCCATTTTCTAAATTGGTTATCTAATTGTCTATTTAAATTTACAATAAACACCACAAAAATAATATAAATTTATTAAATCATGTAGACTTTTTAATATCATAATTATGATAATATCAACACGTATGTCTTTTGGATAAAAGAATATTGTTAAATGTTACTTTCTTTTATGGGAAGATATCACTTTCAATGGTCCAAGCCGACAGGGAAATTTTTTTTTTTTTTTTTTCTTGAAAGAAGATATCACTTTCAATAGTCCAAACCCAAAAAAAAAAAAAGAAAAAAAAATATATATATATATATATATAAATAAAACCACAAAAAAAAATAAAAATTGAAACAATGGAAACAAAAAAGTTGGGTAACAAACTTTATTAATAGAGGATTCCAACACACACATATGAAAGATTTTCTCTCCTACCAAACAAGAATTGACTCTCTTTCCTCTCTATTTCCTCTACCATTTCTGTCTGCCAAGCATGGGATAAACATTATTTTCGAGAATAATGCTAAAATGATTTTAAAAATTACATATTATTGTGGACAAAGAGGACAGTTCCAGTGAGCATTTTCTATTTCTGTGCTATGAAAGCATGATTCGAATTATGGCTTATAACAGGCAGGGTTTAAAATAATTTGTAATTTAAAAAAAAAAAAAAAGTACACATGATTGTGACAAAGTTTTAATTTTTTTTGGTCTCTACCAATTGGGCTGAGAGAAGTCACAGAAAAGGAGCTTACATTCGCGGCAAGGGAAAGAAAGATAAAAAGACGAGTTAAGAGCGCGTTGTTTTAGTGGACCCCATTTTTACCAGTCCGTAACGCGCTTTTATGGACCCCACCAGACACTCCCTCTGCCACTCACACAAAAACCACCCCTCTGACGCTCCGTCTTTCTGCATCCCACACGGCCACCTGTTGTTGTTTGTTGGGCATGGTGATGATGAGAATGATCGGAGAACCCAAAGAGAACAAAAGGCGGAAGAAGGAATAAGAAAAAGTAAAAATGGGTTCTACAGCTTTATGGCTAAGAAGCATCCCAGGCAAAGACAAATTCAAATAAATGGACAGGTACAAAGAAATTCATGTAGTTTTGGAACTTTCCCATTTAATAAAGTTTGTTTGTTATTATTATTATTATTTTCTTTTCTTTCTTGGTTTTTTGTGTATATGTATGTGTGTGTGTGTGTGTGTGTGTGTGTGTGTGTGTGTGTGTGTGTACATATATATATATATATATATGTATGTAAAAGGATTTGATGATTACTATTAATTATCTTTATAGTTTCTTGTGCGCGCCGCATGTTGGTTTCTTTGGATGTTGTTGTTGTTGTCGTTCATGGTCTTTAGTTGCACCGCCACCACAGCATAAGAGTTTGTCTTGTGGGGCTTAGTTGCGGTGCGCTTCGATAATGTCGCAAAAGAGACATCCAGAAGATGGCAGAGCTCATCGACCAGAAGGGAATACTCCCGAGGATAAGCGTAGAAAGGTTCCTGCTTTCACGAAGTATGAGTTAACTTACTGCTTCTATTTCTAATAATTTATTTATTTATTTTTTTTGTTTGATTATGACTATCTTGTTGTTTATGGGAATTGTTTAGGCAAAGTGGTGTATTGGGAAAAAAAAAAAAAAGAAAAAAAGAAAAACCCGTGTTAGTGTCGATGTTATCTATCCCTGTGTTTTTATTGAATTTCATTAGGCAAAGTGGAGATTTTTGGATTAGAAGTGGAGATTGTAGGAGGTTGTGATTTGATCACGGAGCATATGACTGAAAATTCTTTGGTTGAAATGCAAATTTGGGATAGAAGCTGATATGGGTTTGCTTGGTTGGATGAAGCAGTTTATGTATATGTTTTAGAACCATGTGTATTGTGGTTTGTTTGTCTTTAAGACTCTGGAGAATAGAAGTGGTTGTTTTATGAGAATGGGCTTATTCATTTTCCTAGCTGTTGGGGGAAGATATCAATAAGTAAACTCTATGTGAGTGCATTTGTGAAAGTTTAACTGATGTTTGTTGTGGTTGAGTGTGATTGTTTTTTTCAAAATCATTGTAATTACTGAATTATTCTTCTCATATCTCTTAAGAGTTTGATGATTTATATTAGCCCACTTGCTGCAATTTCTACTTCTGGTTTCTTTCTAATGAGCTTTTCTATTATTTCCAGTGTGGTTCTGGATGTAATGAAGTTGCATTCTGTCCAGCATTTGCTGGAGCCAATTCTCGAGCCTTTGATTCGTAAAGTGGTAAGTGAATTCCTTTATGCATTGTTTATGATAATTGGTTAAGTTTCTATAATTGCTTCCTACCAGTGCATATGCTATCTACCTGAAAAACAACAGTGTAATTTGTGAGATCTTTATAAGTTTATCTGGACTCCATAAATAGATGACTATATAAGACATGAGAGGCATTGTGGGATTAAGTTTTTTTAAGCATTGGAATTGTAAGATACCACCATGCCCTGCAGGGTGCAACTAATGTGCATGGCATCCCATTTTTGTGGTGGCACATACTCTGGCCTGACATCAGGTGTCCTTTCCACATCCTGAGGGCCGCATTCTTCTTTCCAAGCAGCCATTTTAACCATAATTGCTGTAAAAGTCCATGTTTTCTTAAACACAGTTGCCACTTGCTTGATCTAAACTTAGGATGTGACATAGGCTTTGGTAACTTATATGCCGACTTTATTATCCATACAAGAAGTCCAAGGCTAATCAAATCATTTGGATGGTTTTATTAATTGGATGCAGTGGAGAAGTTTCTGTTATTTTCTCCCTTGTCCTGCAAATACTGATGGTTTCTCTAGTTTACTTTTCTAAGCTTAAGAGCCGTTGCAAATTTCTATTATCTCTGTATTAAATGTGTTTCATCAAACTCTGTATTAAATGTGTTTCATCAAACTTTTTCTTTTTATTCACTGTTTAGTAAGTACCTCACTTCATAATCTGTTCCCTCTCTCTTGTATCTCTCAACCTTACCCTTCATTTACCCTGAACCTTCCCTGGCATGGGTGATCAGCTGCTTGGATACTTGAGAATCATAATCCTTACCCAGGTGGGTTTTTTTACTGTGAGAAATTGCGGTTGGGCTTTTAGGCGTTCATTTCCCTTTGGTTACAAATAGCATGGTTGCCTTTTAGCATGTGTTACTCGTGCTCAACTTTTTGAATATATCATTGATATTTAAAGATATGGTTAGTGATGTTGATCGTAATTTTTCTTTTTCAAATGTATAAATTGCAAACCAATTTTGAGTTATGATGTATGGATTGTATTGAATATATTCCTTGAATTGAGCTCGGCACTGTAATTTTGGTTATTGGTTATGCATGATGTCTTGCTAGATGCATGCATGCATTTATATTTGATGTATGCATTTATTTTTTTATTTTAAAATTTTTGGGTTATATGTCACTAAATAGGTTGTTGTGATTATTACAGGTTAAAGAGGAAGTTGAATTGGCCCTAAGAAAGCACTTGAACAATATGAAACAGTAAGAAAATCTTTTTGAAAGATTGAGATATTTTTTCAAATCCCCTCTTGTCTCTCACCAGGCTAATAGATGTCAAATTGACTACCTTTGGTAATTATATTAGATATTTAATGCATCTTTTCCATATCTACTCAGGAATAATGGGAAAGAGTCACATTCTTCTGAATCAAGGAACTTAAAGCTACAGTTCGTGAACACTCCCTCTCTTCCGGTTTTCACTGGAGCTCGGATTGAAGGGGAAGACTGTTCCAGTATACAAGTAGCTTTAGTTGATTGCATTTCAGGACAAGTTGTTAAATCTGTGTCTGAATCTTCAGCTAAGGTGGAAATAGTTGTTCTTGAGGGTGATTTTGATGGCGATGAGAGTGACAATTGGACTGTTGAAGAGTTTAAGAACAACATCGTAAGAGAGAGGGAAGGGAAAAAACCTCTTCTTACAGGAGATGCATTTATAAATCTTAAAGATGGTGTGGGTTTAGTGGGTGAGATTTCTTTTACAGATAATTCAAGCTGGACACGTAGCCGTAGGTTCAGGCTGGGTGCAAGAATTGTGGATAACTCTGATAGAACTAGAGTTAAAGAAGCAAAGACTGAATCCTTCATTGTCAGGGATCATCGTGGTGAATGTGAGTGCTTCTCATTTTCTTTGATTATTAAATAATATCTGTCATTGTCAAAAGATAATTATTAACTTTAGTTTGTTTATTTCTTTTCCTTTCCATTTTTTAGTAGGGGTTGTTATTTTTAAGTTTATGCAGGTCAAACCTTAATATATCATATATATATATATATATATATATATTTAAATATAAAGGTGGGCCATACATGATGAAAAGTTTCACTATTCTTCCTGCTTATAAAGTATACCATTTATTCTCTTTCAAGTTCATAATAGCGAGGTGCACAAATTCGAATGATTCTTTTTATGGTTTTGGTTGCAGTGTACAAGAAGCACCACCCTCCATCTCTGTTTGATGAAGTATGGAGATTGGAAAAGATAGGGAAAGATGGAGCGTTCCATAAGCGTTTGAGCCGGGAAAACATCACCACCGTGCAGGATTTTCTGACCCTACTTTTTACGGATCCTCCACGACTTCGAAATGTAATTAACTATTTCTTGCTCCCAGTGATATACCTGTGTCCTTTTTTTTTTTTTTCTTTTTTTTTGGGTTTTTTCGGTTTTTTGTAAGCATTTTACCGAACTATGGTACCATCTTCTGCATGTAAGTGAGCCTATGAAATATTATTTTCTCATTAACATTTTGAGCATCTCTCAAGTGGGGGAAAAAACTTAAGAAATTTGAGAAGCTCTTCTGTGTTAATATATTGGGAGGTTTCCAGTTTTTAAGGATGGTGAAGTTTGTCAGTCAATCTAAATGTTAGAACTTTGAAGGGAGGGTATTGTGAATACGCGACTTAACATTTATGTCTCATTCCCTTGTGTACGTATCTTCACCGAAATGGATGTTATCATAAATTTAAGGTTCAGAATAATTGCCTCAGTAAAAACTATAGTAAAATTGATGTTTGTTATGCTTATATATTGAATTTTGCAAACTTCACATGACCACGTTTAACTAGTAGTTTGCTTAAGGAAAAGGTTTTCATGTCTGTAGAAGATGATGTGTTCTCATGTCATCGTTTCTGTTTTTTCAATAATAAACTAATAAACATATTTATTGTTTGGAAATATGCAGATTCTTGGAACAGGTATGTCTGCTAAGATGTGGGAAGTTACGGTGGAGCATGCGAGAACATGTGTGCTTGATAAGAGGATATTTGTTTACTGCCCTCCCAGTTCACAACAGAAAACTGGTGTGGTCTTCAATGTTGTGGGGCAAGTAATGGGACTACTTTCAGAATGCCAATATGTACCCATTGAAAAGCTATCTGAAACCGAGAAGGTATTTATCTTATCATCTCAAATCTGCTTTCTTTCCTTTGTGTCCCACATTTTCTTTTTATTTGTCATGTCTTATGTCTTTTGATCAAATATTGCATTCAGGCTGAGGCACAGAACTTGTTAATTTCTGCATTGGAACACCGGGAGGATGTTGTACCTTTTGATGATGAAGGCTCTCTTGCTGGTGGTTCTTCACAATTTGCCAATACGCTCTACTCAAGCTCACCAAAAACAGAGAGTTCCACGGGGAGCAAGTTTTTGGCTTCTCAGAAGATTGGTGGCTTTGATTATACACCACCAGCCGCCTCTTCTCCAGATATCATTTCATCCATGTATTCTGTTGGGGCTACCAGTAGCTTGGATGATTATGCCCTGCACAGCATTGACAACATGGGTCTCAGATATGACCAAACTTTGAGTTTCTCAGGCCAAGTGACTAACTCCCTTATCTGTGAGTCGGAACCTATGGCTCAAGCTTTCTGTGATGAGGATCACCTGCAGTTTTTTGATGCTGATCTTCAGTCTCAGAACATCTGTTTGGGATCACAAGCTGATTTACAGAGTGCTGTAGATGGTTTCCTCTTGACCCGTTCTACAGCAGTTGCCGCCGTTGACAAGGCTCAGAGGAGATGGACAAAGCTCTTCAGTGTTCTGAAGTGGTTCTCAATAAGGAGAAGTGTGGCTTTAAAACGAACCCGTATTCGAGAAATCCAAAGATTTTAGACATGGGTGTCAAAAATCTGTTGTTTAGAAAACTGCAAATAGAGTTTAGGACTGCTGCCCGATTAAAATTTTGTGTGCAGGTTATACAGAGTGAGACAAGTTGCAGGTTTATTAGATGTAAATACATCTAGTTGTTGGAAAATGTCTTGGCTCTGCTGGTTGGAGCTCAGAAAACTCTTTTTCACTTCATATCAAGTTGTAAATATGTCGAAAAATGTTTTACATAATCAGGTCTCTTTCTGGTTATGGTTAATGTTAATGCATGGAATGAAACTACCCCCCATGTCAGATGTTCATTATTTTCATGGCGGATCAACATTTTGTATGAATCATTTGTTCAATAAAGGTTTCCTTTCCTAAGTCTTGATTGTTCTTCCTCTTCAATATTGCTTCATATGTCAAAACCCTTTTTTTTTTTTTTTTTTTTTTTTTAAAGGAAAATGGTATAGAAAATTTTATTATTCCCGTTATAATGACCAGCCAAATGATTTGATTTCAAACACAAACACCCTTAAAATCATGTAATTGAAAAAATTGTACATGAGAGAATACCTAAACATTTTTATTTACCTACTATAAAATCTCCTTGGTCAACAATGGCAACCCAGTTAACAAATTTCCTACCTGACCCAACATTTACCATTTTAAATCTATGCAACCGACCTCAACCTTGGCCTATAAATATTTCTTCCATCCATTTAGAGAGAGAGAGAGACAGAGAGGGAAAAAAAGAAAAAAGAAAAAAGAAAAAATAAAGAAAAAAGAAAAAAGAGGCACAAAGTAAGAAATGGAGAAACAAAGAGGCCATGTGATTGTGCTCACATATCCTGCGCAAGGCCATATTAACCCACTCCTCCAGTTTGCTAAACGCTTAGCCTCCAAAGGGCTCAAGGCTACTCTAGCGACCACCCATTACACCATCAACTCCATTCAATCCACCACAGTAGGTATCGAACCCATCTCCGATGGCTACGATGAAGGTGGGTTCAAGCAAGCACCCAGTTTGGAAGTCTATTTGGAGTCATTCAAAACAGTTGGCTCAAGAACTTTAGCAGAGCTGATACTGAAGTTCAGCGAGTCTACTTCACCTGTCAATTGTATTGTATATGATTTACTAGTTCCATGGGCTGTTGATGTGGCTAGGCAGTTCAATATCTATGCTGCTGTGTTCATGACAAACTCGGCTTCTGTTTGTTCTTTGTATTGGCATATCGATCGTGGTAACCTTTCTTTCCCTGTGAAGCCAGAAACTCTGCCTCTGTTAGTGCCTGGTCTTCCTCCACTCGACCTTTCTGAACTTCCAAGCTTTCTCGCTCAGCCTGGGAATCACTCTGCATACCTGGCCATTATCATGGAAAAATTTGGATGCTTGGAAGAAAATGATTGGGTTTTTTGCAACTCCTTTGAAGAATTAGAAAGTGAGGTAAAGTACATAGTATTTCAATCATGGAGCTTCTACCTTCTTAACATTACAATTATTATTAGAAATCCCAAAACTCTGGCGAATGTTTATACCGTGTTTACTGTCCTTGTAGTTATTTTATTTTATTTTTTATTTTAGAAAATCAATTATCATGAAATTTAAAAACCCTGTAGAGAATACATAGCACAGGTATTACTAGTATAACATCTACGATTGGATTCACAAAAGCGTAGGCCTCTGGTAATTTGGCGACGAAAAAAGCATTTGAATAAAATCAAACTAAGTATATTAAGCATAACAAGTATTTTTTTTTAATTATTAATAAATTGAATTCTTTATTATTAATTATTAATATTTATTATTATTATTTTTATTACAAATTATTAAAACATAACCTACAGATCTAATTTTGGACTGGATGGTAAATTTGAATTTTATCTATCATATAATCAAGCATTTCAATATAAATGGATCAGTTTTTAAATTTTTGTATGGCCTTCAGATACTGTATAAGATGAAAATCTCATGTACGAATTTGGAGTAGCGATAAAAATAGTGATGGTATTACCGATTATAATTATCTAATAATTCAAATACAGTTGATATAGTTGAGATGCAATCAAAATATAACTTTTGAGGATGAAATTTGTGGGGTCAATATTTTGTTAATATATTATTGGGTGGCTTTTAGTTTTAATTTTTTGTTTAATTTTTTAGCTAATTTTATATAATTTATTTATGCCTACATTTTATTTAGACTTAAGTTAACTATAATGTTAAGAGAAAAAAAAAAAAAACCTTAAAATTGTCTTCTTATTTTATTTATTTATTTATTTAAGTTTATAATTGATGTTCAGTAAACTATAACAATCATTATTTAATATTTGATATAAATAAATTACATAATATTTGACATTAATTAAATTATACATAATTAGGTAAAAAGATAAAGATAAAGAGAGAGAGAGAAAAAAAAAAAAAAAAAAAAACTTTATCGGAAAGTACTACTTTCGAGGTTTTATTTGTCTGTTGTAGTTGCTGATTGATTCCTTTTGAATATTGCAAAAGCTAGTGAAGGCCATGTCAGGACTGTGGCCCTTTGTGATGATAGGTCCAATGGTACCATCAGCCTATCTAGACCAACAAATTGATGGAGACACAACATATGGAGCAAGTCTTTGGAATCCAACAACTGAGTGCTTGATATGGTTGGAGGCTAAACCAGCAAACTCTGTAATATACATTTCCTTTGGAAGCATGGCAGACATTCAACCAAAACAGCTTGAAGAAATTGCCTGGGGCCTAAAAAATAGTGGCAAGCATTTCCTATGGGTTGCCAAAGAGCCTGAGAAGAGACTTCCAAATGAGTTTTTGAATTCAATAGGTGAAACAGGATTGGTTATTCCATGGTGTGACCAACTAGAGGTGCTAGGAAACCAAGCTGTGGGCTGCTTTGTGACACACTGTGGATGGAACTCAACGTTGGAAGGGTTAAGCCTAGGCGTTCCGATGGTTGGCTTGCCACAATGGAGTGACCAGCCTGCTAACGCAAAATTTATGGAGGTCCGGGGTGTTGGGGTGAGAGCTAAGAGAAATGAAGAGGGGATTGTTACAAGGGAAAATCTAGAGATGAGCATAAAAGAAGTTATGGATGGGGGAAAAAGTGGAGAGATCAGAAGGAATGCCTTGAAATGGAGAGAAACTGCAAAGAAGGCCGTTAGCATAGATGGAAGCTCAGATAAGAATATCAATGAATTTGTAGAGAAGTTGGTAAAAGGGGAAGGAAAAAAAGGCTGATAAGATATTGATAACCACAAGAATGCTTTTATCTTGTAACATACTATTTCCATATTCCAATTTGGGTTGGAGATTGCATTTCCATGCACATATTGGAACAGCTAGAATATGTAAAGAATAATGATATTGTATTTTATGGGTCTTTACAATAATACTTCTGTTGAATCCTATAAACTTGATGACAACCATCAATGGATGGTCTCACTGTAACACATATCAGCAACTTCTATTGAGTTAGAAGTTCAACACAGTTCAAACTTTCCAAGGGCGTGAGTGATTTCCAGATAAAAGGGGCCCGGTTTTTATTCTAGTATTTGATAGTGTAAATCTAATTAATAAATATGTATAAGCTCGAAAATTTACATTTACATTCCTGTGATGAGATCTCGCTGAGAATTAGAGGGAGTATAAATTTGTTTTCCTTTTCCTTTTCTTCTAAGGCAGACTGACAGAGAACAATGATAGGGCAAAAGGGAGGAAATCTTCATGCCTTTCTGTTAGACTCGGCTGACATCTTACAAGCCTTGCTATCATTACAGACTTCACCCTGAAAATGGAACAAAATAGAAGGCCAAGCATCTATTAGCTGTGATTAGTATATATAATTAGAAAATATTAAGCATTTTCAATGAGAATTGTCTTCAAAAAACTATTTCATCTGTCATGGCAAAGCAATTATAGTGTTCCCCACCTTGCTCTTCCGTGCTTCCATTATCTTGTCTAAAGGTGGTCGGCCTAAAACCAGAACAAAATATTTGAATTATTTAATTATGAACTTAAATTTAAGAAAATCAAGTAAACAAGTTAAAAGACACAAAATCACTCAGGTTAGCTTTGTTCCAAGTTGGATCTTGATAAACATAAATAGTTGTAGACACATTTTTTTCTCTTTAGTAACAGCTTAACCCAAATGATAAACACAGAGATAAAAACCTATATATTTTAATGAGAAAAAATCTGAGAATAAAATTGAGTTAATGAATTGTAAGGCTGGAACAAAATTCTGTTATTATCTAATAGATGCTGAATTTAGCCACATCCACACCATTACTTTTGATAGTGAAGCAAAGAAGACATAGGCAATACTAAGGAATCATGGAAGAATATTGTTTATGCCACAGAATTACCTGTAATTTGGAGACGGTATTTTGCCCAAACACCATATACCGAATCAGCTATTGTTGCTATCTGAAAACAGATTACTTTTCTGTTAGTGTTAACTACAAAACAACGATAACATAACAGACTTTTCCCTAGCCATATGGTCCAATACAGGGTAAATAAAAAGAAAAGCAGTTAAGTCTTAAAAAGAACAAAAATAACTTACAGGTTCATACTTGGTTATGGCATAAACCCATCCAAGCCCAACTTGTTCATATAGCTTTCTAAATGCCTGAAGAAGTTTTGATGAGCTTAAATCAGTATACTTCTTCATGAAACACTCAATTGAAAATGACTATAAATTTTAGCATTCTTTTTTCTGTTTCCAAGTATTATGAATGAGCCTTTTGTCAGTGTCATTGATATGTAGTACCGAATCTGCTCATATATTTGCAATGTAGAGCAATTATAAGTTTACTGGAAAAAAAAGAATGCTAAGAGCCTATTGTTTTGTGCCTATCGAGTTGAACCAAAGACAGATAATGCGATGTGAGGCCGTCAGCATACGTGCCAGGCATATGCACCATTAAAATTGGTAGTCATCAATAGATATGCAGTCCCACATCCTCAAGCAGCCTGTGTGCTTCTTAAAATGTTCATGCAGGAAGTAATTTGCTGTAAATTTATTTCAGATTTGAGGTAACTTGTGTTAACTTGTCCTTGAAGAAAATTAGAAATTAAAAATCAATCAAGAGTTCTTACTTCAACATCAGTGACAACGGTTCCATCAGAGAGGATTGCGTGAATTCTTCCCATAACCTAAACAAATAACACATTGTCACTGAATTATACATGGTGCATATATATTCCATAAGAAAAAAACTTTACAAACATATTTCTGATGTGTGACAAAAATGACTTCTTCTTTTTTTATTATTTTTTATGCTAAAGCTTGTGTTCTACGTTGTCACATACAAATTATGTAAGTTCTGAACATAAATTTCAACAAATAATTGAACTGAATAACTTACAGTTTTATAGTCAAGCCCTTCATTCTCCTCCGGGGAGTAATCATCCGAGCTTATATCAACAAACTTGATGGTACCATACCGTTCATTCCTATCCCTAAGCATATTGACCTGAAAATATTGGGGGGGGGGAGGGAAATAAAATTTCATAAAGCAATCAACATGAATGAAAGTATGATACTAGAGGCTTAAATTGAAAATATTTATCAGTTTTTGAAGGCAGACCTCACGCATACAAAGTGGGCAATCACCATCATAAAGCATTTTGATCTTCCAATTTTGGGGTGAAGATGATGATGATCCATCATCTTCCTTCTTTGGAGTTATAGGATCTGCAGCTGGTGCTTCACTTACAGCCCGGATTGGAAATTTGGTTCCTGTAAATAATAAATGTAACACTAATGTGAATAAATTCATCATCTCCATGTTTTCTTTGGTAAAATGACCACCATATTCATCATCCCACAAAATCAAATTTTGGGTCTTTTATGATATTTCAGGGTGAAAAATACAAAAATTTCCATTTTGAAACCCACTTAAGCCAGAAATCAAAGAAGACAAAAAGATCAGACAGGTAGAAGAAATGTGTGAGATAAAGAGAGAAATTGCTTACCAGATTGATGGAGTGGAAGAGGGGTGAATCTTTGAGGAGGAAGATGGAAATTGTGATTGAGATGTTGAGAAATAGAGAGAAGAGAAGAAGGGTATCTGTGAGTTGCTCTGAAATATGAAGCAGCAGAAGAAGAAACTCCTCTGAATGCCATTGTTTTGGTTGTTTGTTTATGCTGTTGTGTATGTGCTTGTGAGTTCCCAGTATTCTGGGAAAGGGCCTTATTGTCAGTGCTGTTGAAGATTTTGCACCTCATAAACTCAATACCCTTTCTACGTGGCCACTCCAAGTTCACCCATACATGGCTTTTCCATTGACCACATTTAATTTATTAATCAATTCCCTCGTTTGTGTGCCAGCAGATAAAAAAAAAAAAAAAAACAAAAGCAGAATCTATTTACTTATGTATAAAATAATATTATATATATATATATATATATATTCATACACACAGTAAAAATAAATTTTGTTATAATAATATTTTATAATTAATTAATTTTTATTTAATTTTAAACAAATTATAATATCAATTTGGATCAAAATTTATGAGTTTTTAAAGTCTGATTTTAAGAAACTTTATTTTCATATTGTAATAATTATCTGTATATTGTAAAAAAAATGTATGGTATATTATATTAAAATGGTATAAAATATTTATGTAAAATTCTTTCGAACATTAATTTTTATTTTTTTTTTAATAAATTGTTACAATGTTTCTAAACTTGTGGGTATATAAAATTTGTCAGCATGATCATCTTTTGTTTAAGTCAAAATATTTTTGGTTTCTCAAGATTATATTTAAACATTAAATTAAACTATTTGCAAATTTTAACCTAATAAATAAGAGGTATAAGGTGATTGATTGAGAATTGCATGAGATATATTAGACATTATAATTTTTAACTATACATTTTCTAAGTTATAATCTTCTCAGAGTTATGAAATTAGTTTGAACCTAACAATATGATTATAAAGAGATATTATTGTATATGTATTTAATAAATTAGAGAAAATAAATTTCATCACTAAACCCTAAACTCAAGATACGGGCATATGGCTGTCCCAGTGAAATATTATTATATATTATTAGTTGGAATTAATATATTTATTTATTTATTTTGAGTTAGGGGAGAAGAAATAATGGTTTTGATATTAAACAATAAGTGAATCGAATGCAAACAAGTGGAAATTGAAAAATTGATAAACAAATTTATAATATTTTTTTTCTGCTGGCAGAAATTTTTTTTTTTTTTTTCCAATTATTTCCAATGAATGGGCCAGCAGTTTACTAAAGATGGGCTGGTTCTGAATTAAAAAAGAGTTGGGCTTTGAAGACTTATACAGGACAGCATTTCCTTGATCAATGAAAAGGAAGCCATGGGAATTTATTAATTTAAAAACTTTGAATATTCTCATCAACTACTACAAATTTTATTATTATTTTTTTTTTGGGAAGAAGTCATCAACTGCTAATATTAGACTGTTATTTCCAGTGGTTAACAAAACTATCAGACAAAATGTACACAGATTTTTCTGAGAGGATGTCAATATTAGAATGAGCGAATAACAAAGCGACACGTGTGAGCCCCATATCAATTTAGAGATAAGAACTCTAAAGATGAAATTTTGAAGATTTAGATGAGGTTGTACATGCATGACGTGTAGACTGTAGTGTATTATCTGTCCCTGCCAACCATTTTTTTATTTTATTTTATTTTTTATATAATATATATATTATAATATAATGACAAAAATATAATCGGGAAAAAGAGTATCATAATCCACCAGCCCATCACATCATCATCATCATGGTTGCCTGCGCTGTAGCCCACTATAATACTCTAAAAGAATTCCCCTCCCCACAATTTCACCACCATATTTTTTTACCACTCGCTATCAAGGAGCGTGGTAATCACTTTTTTTTTTAAATTAACTTTTATTTACAATTTTATCATTATCTTCCTTCTGTTTTTTGGATTAATTACATGTAAATTCTTTAAGATTCAACTTAAATATAATTTAACCTATCTTATTTCAAATATATCACAATCTTTCTTTAAGGTTTAAAAAGTTTTAATCTTTCTCATTTATTATTTCTATTCACATTTTTTGAATTTAATATCATATATTTATGATAAAACACTAATTGTAATTTTTAAAATTAAAAACTTAAATTGTAATTTGTATAAATTGCAAGTAATCTAAATTAAACATAACCCTTTTATCTTGATTATTTTTCTATTAGTATATTCTAATTTTATTAAAATTAAAATATAATATCATTATATATTAAAATTAGAAAACACATCAAACAATATATTATCTGAAATATTTTTTAAATAACATCTTGTTTGATATTGATATCAAACTTTTATAAAATTACAATATTAGAAAATTTTCATTTACTATATTATATGCATTCTTTTCTCATCCAATAAATAGAAAATAGTTCATTTTTTAAAAAATAAAATCATATGTTCTATATTAAAACATTATGCAAATTTATTAAATAAAAAAGAAATTATAAAATTTTTATATTTTTTGATTCATTAAAATTACTCAAATTCACATTTTATGTATGAAGTAGTGTGTGCATGTCTATTAGGTTATCCCATATAGAAATGAAAATTTTATTGAGTGGAAATTTTGTGATCTTTCCTATATCGTAAAATTTAATGACTTTGCATGATACAGTGCAAGTGAAATATTAAAAAGACCAAATTACTCCCCTGATATCTCTCTTTATATTCAAAGGCAATGTAATATATGACACGCTCTCAGGTATAGAGTGGTATAAGACTCCCACTGCTAAAAAACCGCGAGATGTTCGAATCTGTGTACTAAACATTTTCTCTTCTGGTCCGCTCAATCATAACTTCACTGTTAATAACTATCAATCAGTTCAAGACACCTGTCCATATGAGGGCAAAATGGTCATCGGTGAGACTTTGGTTGTCATGACAGCCATCATTACTTGTGTCTAAAATTACCAAATTACTCATGGTGTGTACAGCTAGCAACTTTAATTGGTCCAAGTTCATAAAATAATAGACCCAAAACAAAAAGCAAAGCAAAGCAAAGCCATCTGGTATAGTTTTCTGACAAATATCTGAGCTGTAAACCTTAGACCTCGGTTTGGAAAGAGAGAGTTTCAAAAGATAGATAGAGAGGGGGAGAGAGAGAGAGACACAAAAGAGTAGTCTTCCCCTATCAAAGGAAAAAAAAGAAAAAGATCGTGTTTTTTTTTTTTGGTGTTTTAAAGATTTGTAGGACTCAGAATTTTAGAGATTTTTTGTGGGTTTTGTGTGTGTAAAAAAGATTGTATTGGGTGGTAATGGCAACATTTGCAGGAACTACCCAGAAGTGCAAAGCATGTGAAAAGACTGTCTACTTGGTTGATCAGCTTACTGCTGACAACAAAGTCTACCACAAGGCATGTTTCAGATGCCACCATTGCAAAGGCACCCTCAAGGTAAAAGATGCAGACTTTGAATTTAGATCTTTTATTTTTCTTTTTCTTTTTATTTTTTTATGCTTTCCTATTTTGCTTCTTTTCCTTTTGATTATGTTGTTGTTGATGATGATGATGATGGTGACGTTGAATTTTATGGCAAAAGTTCAATTTTGGTTTCATTTGGATTGGTGTCTTTTTGTTAAATTTTTCATGGGTTTGGTTATCAAGATGCTGTTTAGTTGTATTGTTGCATGAGTAAGCTGAAGCTTGTGATGGTTTTGATGTGGGCTTTTGGATCCATTTGGAATTATAGTGGCCTCTATCATTTATGACTGTGTTTGAACTCTTCATGAATCACAAATTGAAATAGTAGTCTTCTTTGGAGTTAGGATGCTGTCTTATAAATAATGTATTTATATACTTATGATTGGTTGTTGTACTCTGGAAAGTAGATAAAGGGCTTGTCATAAAGATTGAATATGGGGTAGTTTAGAAAAAATAATTGTATTCTTTAAATATCATGTTTCCTTACAGGTTGAAGATGAAAATTAAAGAATACATTCTTTCATTTTCCTCTTTAAGATAAAATATTCTAGGTTTGGAGAAGTACGTTACATTGATGTTTTAATAGTCTTTCATAAAAATTTGTTGAGAATTCAGTGAGTTTTAAGATAAAGAGAAAACCTTTACAGCCTGATAATTCATGATTGAATTTCAATCAGAAAAAAGGTTTGTCTGGTTGTCTTTGTAGAATTGTACCTTCTCCATACAGGGGAGAGTAGAGTAGTAAGTAGAAATAGTTAGAGAAGTCTTCTAGTGGTCCTACCAACAAAGAATTGAAGCTCAATTTGCTTCTAAAATATCATGCCTTGTATGAAAATTTTTCACATAAGATGACTTGGACCAAGTAAAATTGTCGCTCAATCACAATTTCAACTTTATGAAAATACATAGGTGAGGTCAGTAAATACAAAATATTGAGTTCGCTTTAACTGTGAAGAGAAACTTTATTTAAGCTTCACATTGCACTTTGTTACATGACAAAAGTAGCTCTATTTCTGTTGTTGTTCTTTGTTCTTATTTTCCTTTGTCTTTTCAGTTGAGTAATTATTCATCCTTTGAGGGAGTCTTGTACTGCAAGCCTCACTTTGATCAACTATTTAAGATGACCGGCAGCTTGGATAAAAGTTTCGAAGGTGATAAGCTGTTGTGAATTCGCTTGGGCATATTCATTCAATGGTCATAACTGCACACTGAAGCCAAATTCTGAGTTGTTTTCTGTGTTCTTTTTTTTTGTTTCTTCTGCAGGAACTCCAAAAACTGTTAGAGACAGATCTGCCGATCAGGTACTCATACTCTGCATTCATATATTGTTTATTGTTTTCTATTCATGGTTATACTTAACACTTGAAATAAAGGTTTCTGCTAATTGATAGATGAAAGTGATACCAAGTTAATATATATATATATTTGTCTTTTTCCCTGCTTGGCATGCTAAATTGTTATTGATTGTGAGAGAAATTTCACAGATCCATACAAACAGCAAAGTTTCAAGTTTGTTTGCTGGAACTCAAGACAAATGTGTTGCTTGCAAGAGAACTGTTTACCCAATTGAGAAGGTACACCTAGCAGTTTGATGAAACTTTGAGCTGTGCACAATGAAACTATCTTATCTTCAAGTGCATTAATTCCCATGTCTTAAATCGAAAATTCTTTTCATGCCTAAAAAGGAAAGATTGACATAGCTTTTATTTATAACCTTTTCTTTAGTTATCTAACCATTTTTCTCTATATTGATTGCATTAGTACCATAATTACTCATAATGACATAATAGCTTAGAAGCTCTTAGTGTATGTCTTGATCTCCTATTTTGCTCAAGCAAATTCCACAACAAGGCTAAACTAATGCAACTAAAGGGATACTTACAACATCAAAGATAAGATTGAGAATCCATCAAAATGTTGAAACAAGAAACAACTTGCATCATACCTTCTTCTTCTTAAGTAACTTAGGCACTGACTATTGCTTTTTCAGGTGGCAGTTGATGGTACATCATACCATAAGCCCTGTTTCAGGTGCAGCCATGGTGGCTGTGTGATCAGCCCATCAAACTATGTAGCACATGAGCATCGCCTCTATTGTAGGCATCATCATAACCAACTCTTCAAGGAGAAGGGAAACTTCAGCCAACTTGACAAGAGTGAACAAGTGAAAGGGGTGACTGAGAACGCAGTGGCTGAGTAATTTTGTGAATTTTTTTCATACTGCGATATGTGTGATAACTCGGATAGTGGGTTTCTCAGTCAAAGTCGGGAACAACTGTTTGTAGTGTACAAGAAGAGTTAATGCACTTTCCCTTTTTTTTTTTTTTTTTTTTTTTAATATACTATATATATTTTATTTTTCTGTGTAATATGCTCTGGTTACAAATTATGGATTGACTCACTTTGTTGCTAATTTTGAGTGTGAGCTTTGAATGGATGATATTTGGTGAGTTGGTGTTCATTTCTTTCAATAAACCATGAAGGAAGCCCGATATCTTGAGTTTCCTAATTTGAGGCTTTATGTGATTTCATTTATGTTGCCTAGAGTAGTGTCTTTTTCTTTTTTCTTTCCCTTTTTCTATGCCCCTGCAGCTCACTATAACGAGGGAATAGGTAAACCGTGGAATCAAGACTGTTTATAGCTTCTTCTTGACTGGAAATTGAGCCTAGATTTTGCACTGCGATTAATGCTACTTGATTGCTTGTATAACTTATAATGGAGTTGTTAATTATTGAGATTATTATAGGCTACATTGCTTGAGTACGTAATCCTGCTTGTGGTAGAGTTTTTCAATCAAATAGGAATGGAGTTGCACCCTTTTCAGGATAAACAAGAAGTTTACAAGGAATTTAATGCCCCTAATGGAAAATGGATTGTATTTATGAAAAAAAGTTTTAAAGGGATGAAAGAGTTTGCCACTGTGCCATGAAAGTTTTAAGAAGCACTTTTGGTCAAAGATCAATCTGCGATTAATCCTACTTGATTGCTTGTATAACTCATAATGGAGTTGTTAATTGTTGAGATGATTATAGGCTACATGGCTTGAGTACTTAATCCTGCTTGTGGTAGGGTTTTTCAATCAAATAGATATGGAGTCGCAACCTTTTCGGGATAAACAAGAAGTTTACAAGGAATTTAATACCCCTAATGGAAAATGGATTGTATTTATGAAAAAAGTTCTGAAGGGATGAAAGAGTTCGCCACTGTGCCATGAAAGTTTTAAGAAGCACTTTTGGTCAATGATCAATCTCACTTTCATAGCTTTGAAAATGGTAATTGTTCTTCTGCAGATTCCTGGTAGAATTTAATGTTACAAATCTAAAAAGATTTCATTGAGAATTCAAACTGAGTTCCTTCATGAAACAGACAAATCCAAAAACATTTCTTTGGTCCATTGGTATTTACCATTTTAAACATACTAACTTGCATCAAGGGGACAACAATGTTGATGTCTGAATCTCATGACAAAGCAATGAGACTCTCTCCACAACCTATGAAATCTATCTGAGGTTACTTTCAAATGGAATGAATGCTAACTGCTTTGATGCTAAAACAGGAATGGATATCCGGCATTGATGGGTATGCCCATATCACCCAAGAGAATGCCTGCCACAAAAGCCCTGGAAACTGAATGTCTCAATTATTTGTCTCTGTCATACACAGTTGGGAATTATTCACAAGCAATAAAGTTTGATATACCTGGCAACTGGACTACACCCACTCAAAATACCCTTCTTTTTTGAATTTTTGACATAAATCTTGAAAATTGTCTAAGTCAAAGTTTTCTAGATATTATTGTATGAGGGTCGGTCCATGATGCAAACATTATTTAAGAACCTTGGTTTTTTCTTCACGGAGAATTTATTACCTAAAAAAAGAAATGAAAAGAACTCCTTTCAAAATTTGATGTTATTAAAAGAAGTAATCTCTATTCTGTACCTTTAAAATTTGTCAATTGCCAAATCAACCTTTGACAGCAGCATTAGCAAAAACAGTTTCCTTTTTTTTTTTTTCCCTTTCACTTTTGTTCTCCCACTTGCCCATCAATCTCCCATTTGCCAAATCATAATATCTCAGAGAGCATCCAATGCAAGTGAGGTCCAGAATTAAAGACTCCATTTCTATTTTCAAATTGGAAATTCTTATTGCCTCTTTCTCTTCATCAACCATATTTCCCGCCATTTCCAAACCAACCAACCAAATCCCATTTGACCACCCATTCCCACATGCACTTTTTCAATTGCTAAAGCAACGCCCAACGCTCCCTAAGCTGAAGCAAATTCATGCCCAAGTTGTCACTCAGGCATTTTCACGCCATTCTTCCATAGCCACTTCTCTCATACATTGTTATCTCTCTGCCGATAACATCAACAGCGCAAGATCATTGTTTGATTGTTATCCTTCTTCTTTGCCACCCATTCTAGTATGGAACCTCATGATCAGGGCCTACTCCAAGCTGCAAAATTCCCAAGAATCCATTTTTCTTTTCAAACAAATGCTGGCCATAGATGGGTCTGTCAAGTTTTTCCCAGACAAGTACACATTCACCTTTGTCCTCACTTCGTGTTCGCATCAGAAAGGAACGTACTTTGGAGAAATAGTTCATGGGTTAGTGATAAAAAATGGGGTTGAGTCGGATTTGTTTGTGGCCAATTCGGTGATTAACATGTACTCAGTTTTTACAAGAATGAAAGATGCACATAAAGTTTTCAACGGAATGCCTGAGAGAGATGCATTCTCATGGACTAGTCTTTTAAGAGGGTATGCGAAACATGGGGAATTTGGTATAGCTTGTGAACTGTTTAATGTGATGCCTGTACGCAATGAAGTGTCATGGGCTGTTATGATATCTGGTTTTGTTGGCTGTGAGAGGCATATTGAAGCTCTAAGATATTTCCATGACATGTTATGTGAAGGCAAGGTGAAGCCTAACGAGGCTATTCTTGTTTGTGTTCTGTCTGCCTGTGCTCATCTTGGTGCCTTGGATCAAGGGAATTGGATTCATTTATATATAGACAAGAATAGAATCCCTCTGAGCACCAATATCTTTACTGGTCTAATTGATATGTATGCAAAATGTGGGAAAATAGATCGTGCAATTCAAATTTTTAAAGGGATTTCTAAGCGGGATGTTCTCAATTATACAAGCATGATCACTGGCTTGTCCATTCATGGACTTGGTAAAGATGCTGTGTGGATTTTCTCACAAATGCTAAGTGAAAATGTAATGCCTAATGACATTACAATTATAGGAGTGTTAAATGGATGTAGCCATTCAGGTTTAGTAGAGGAGGGTTCTTCAATCTTCTACAACATGGAAAACTTGTGGGGAATCGTTCCCAAGGTTGAGCACTATGGCTGTTATATTGATTTGCTTAGCCGTGCTGGTTTTTTGGAAAGGGCATTTGAAGTTGTCAAGAGTTTGCCCATGCATCCTGATATTGTCATATGGAGGGCTTTACTTAGTGCTTGTAGAATTCATCGGGTTGTTAAACTAGGAGAGCAAGTTATGAGACACATTGAGCAATTAGACCTCTCTAGACATCATGGAGGCAAGGTGCTCCTCTCAAATCTATATGCTTCTCTTGGAAGATGGGAGAGGGTTGCAGAAGTGAGAAATCTAATTAGTGAGGAGAAAAATGAATCAAAACCTGCGTGCAGTTGGATTGAGGTCAATGGAGTTGTTCATGAGTTTCGAGTTGCTGATCAATTGCATCCTCTGATTGCAATTATTCGAGAAAAGTTGAGTGAAATTCTAAAGAATGCTAGGTCAGGGGGCTATGTTGCTAATACAAGGCAAGTTTCATTTGATTTGAGTGAGGAAGAGAAAGAGGAAGCAGTTGCTTATCATAGTGAGAAGTTAGCTATTGCTTTTGGGCTGATGAGTACGGAGCCTGGGACTCCAATTCAGATAGTGAAAAATCTCAGGACATGTGATGATTGTCATTCAGCTTTGAAGGCCATATCCAAAGTTTATAAGAGAGAATTGATAGTCAGAGATCGTTCTCGTTTCCACACTTTTAAAGATGGAATCTGCACATGCAATGATTATTGGTAGCCATGAATTCTTTCACTGTAAGCAATATAAGTTGCATGCGAGTTGCTGATCAATTGCCTCCTCAGATTGCAATAATTCGAGAAAAGTTGAGTGAAATTCTGAAGAATGCTAGGCTAGGGGGCTATATTGCTAATACAATGCAAGTTTCATTTGATTTGATTGAGGAAGAGGAAGAGCAAGTGGTTGCTTGTCATAGTGAGAAGTTAGCTATTGCTTTTGGGTTGATGAGTACTGAGCCTGGTACTCCGATTTGGATAGCGCAAAATCTTAGGACATGTGATGATTGTCATTCAGCTTTGAAGGCCATCTACAAAGTTTATAAGAGAGAATTGACAGTCCAAGATCGTTCTCGTTTCCACACTTTTAAAGATGGAATCTGCTTGTGCAATGATTATGGTAGCCGTGAATTCTTTCACTGTAAGCAATCTTCGTTGCATGCGAATGCTGTGGTCAACTTCATAATCTCTCCTATTTCCTTTTGAATGGAAATTGACTTTTCTTTAGCGCAGAAACTTTATGAGAAAATAATTTGGATTCATTATCTTGCAATAGAAATATGGTCGCTGCTAAACAGAGTAAATTTTATTCTATCCATTCAAAACCAATAGGAAACTTCTAAATGTTATCTGAAGTTAATTGGAAGATTTTACCCCATGAATGTGCATGACATAAGAAGTTCAACAGTCACTTCAGAGACTAGAATCCTGAATAATATTAACTCAATAATCTGGTTTCTTGTGACCTTTATTTTTTTTCAGAATACAGACAACTTTTAGTGATGTTATAAGTTTGTTCAACAATGGCAAACATCCGATGGCCCGCACGAAAGAACTTTATGTATTTTGTTGGAATCTGAAGTCCCATACACATAATTCACCGAAGTTTCATGCTTAGAAAAAGCTCTTTGGGTGAGCTGGTTGCGATTGTCCTACTCAAAAATTTCCCAAGAAGTGGAGCAATATTCTTAAAGTTAAAAAAGTATATTTCAAAATGAAACAAAAAAAGCAAGGGGGAAAAAAAAAACATCTTTTGCAAATGTTGGCTCTGGATTGTCTTGCTCTGATGGTGAAGGCGGATGATAAGGAATTAAAGAAGCCACGAGTGGGGAAGTTTCTGCTACTTCCAGCGCACTAACAAAGATCATTTTGATGCTTGTCTCTACTCTAGAAGTCAAAAAGTACAGGTATTATTGATTAAAGGTAATTAATTTTTTTTTGGGGGAAACTTTTTGGTTCGTTCCTTTTTGCTAAACAAAACTTGTGTGCTAGTTGAATGATGATATGTATCTTCCATTTTGAGCACACAATTATCTTACACTGTCTGTTGCCACAGCTTAGATACATTGTAATATATCAAAGTCCGCAGTTTCTTGATGATGACTTCTTGCATGCATGAACGACACCTTTTTAACTTTATTTTGGTCTAATGCCTGCATTATCATTGTCATATATATCTTATTCCCTCCTCTGAGGATATTATATATAAATATAATATATATATATATACATATAATATATACTACATAAAAAGGTCAGCTGAACAAATTTTTAGTACTGACTTGGATTTGAATATATAATAGAATCGAAAGGGCAAATTTTACCACACTTTATAGATTATGTAGAAAAAGAAATTTTCACATATTGTACCAGAAAAGTCTAGACCCTATAGTTTATGTAATAACCCATCTTATATGCCTTAGAAAATAAATACTTGACCAAATTATTTATTGTCCTTGTAACGTAGAGGAAAAATTAAAACCTATGATCTCCAGTGAAAACCTATGATCTCCAGTGCTTATTATTCTTGTTACTAATAAATTTGTTGAAACTTTCCTGTCTGTGACCGAGTGACTCAATAATTTACGTCTTTTGTCACCCGATAATTACTACTTTTATTTTTTCTCCTTTTCGATCGGAGATTGATGACTAATTAGAAACACTATGCATGGTATCCTTTGAATAATGGAGAAGATTTTGCTACAGTTTCAAACAGATTTGATGTACAGTTTCAAATAGATTTGATGAACCAATAATTCAACTTCAGTTTCATCTGATCGCTACCAAAAGTCCTAGCTACAGTGACAACCCACTCAACGATTGAATTTCAACCTTCCAAACCAGCTCTCTTTCATCTATAAAAATTTTAACTTCCAAGTACCCTCTAAATTGCATTGAAAATACACTTTGACTTATAAATCTAAAAAGAAGAAAAAGAAAAAAAGAAGGGGAAAAAAAAAGAAAAAGAAAGAAGAAGAAAAAAAAACTAAACTAAAACAACAACCATCCAATATAATAGCCAATTTTTTCTTCTCATAAGTTGAAATTCCATTACAGTAAGAGCATCTGAATGTCACTCTCTTCTATACACAAATATGCATCACTTAGATCTGAACCTGAACATAGTTTTCACTGCCTCTTTTGTGTTTTTAACCATTTTGATTTTCAGAGTCTTTAAGAGGTAGCATGGCGATTTTCTCTGCAGGTAAAAATTTGAGTGATCCATTTGAATTCCCTTTTAGTTGCTTACGCATCATGTGGGAAGTTAGGAAACATGCATTATCAAATTCCAGCTTCTGAGATGCTTTTCAATGAAGGTTGCCATGTTCTTGACCTGGCTGTGGCAGAGGGAGTTGCTGTAGTTGTCCTTGGTCGGTGTCTCTCATGTTTTATGATCACCTGGAAAAATATTTGAGGAGATCGTTAAGAGAGAGGCAACATTTTTTTTTTTTTTCCATGAATGAAAAAGTGCATATTCCACTAGCACAACTAGTTTCATTTCAATTATTTTATTGTTTCTTTCATTCATTTATTACTCATTTATTAATTAAGCCCATTACTTAAGGGAGTTGAAGATTCATCAATTATTTATCTATGTATTTAATTATCTAGGCCTTATTTCCTGATTTTATGCTGATTCACAAATAAAAAATTTCTTGTTTGATGCGTTTTTTGTCTGAATAATGCTTTTTACTATAAAAAAAACTTAAAATTAATAAACAAACACAGTGGCTGCTTGAAGCAGAACTTGAGGAAGGTGGGTTTGAAGAATGAAGGAAACTCATATTTGAAAAAAAAAAAAAAAAAACAAACCGAAACAAAAAGACTCTTCTTCAATTTGGAACCTTATGTATCAATCTGGATTTAGAAAATACTAATTAAATACAAAAGAAATTGACAAAGACAAATGAGAAGTGTAAATTGAGGAAAGTTTTACCTGGTTGTCCTTCTCCAGGAGCTCAGAACCTCTGGTTGCTATGACTGGCCCTGAACCTGGCTTTTCTCTCTGTCTCTCTAATGGCTTTTCCCCTTCTGGATGGTTCTTTTTCAACTTTGCTTGTTTCTTTGCCCACAAACCTTTCATAACCTCTGAAACCCAGATAAGCTAATAAGATTTAGAAACTTCCAATCTCAACAAGAATCCCAATTCTGACATCAAAAATAAAAAAATAAAACAAAAATGACAGAGAAGACAACAAAATAAGAGTAGAGAACAAACCTTGAGAAGTGATGAGTCTATAAGCCTGACCAAGAACAAGAGTATCAGTTGGCCTCAGAAGCTTGATGCGTGTTAAACGAACTGAATTGTTCTTGTTATTGTTGTTGTTGTGGTTGTTTTCATTGTTGTTTGGTCTCTCATGGTTTGCAACATGTTCATTGGTTTTGAGAGGACACAAGGTGGTGGAGATGAGAAGAGCAACATAATGACCAGGGTTCGTCTTCATAACCTCACTGGCACTCACAGGCCAATACAATTTCTCTACTTTCCCATTTGGGTGTTGTATAACCAAAGTCGCTGCATCAATGGCTTGGCAATTCCCCATCTTTCTCTCTCTCTTTTCTCTGAGTAAAACCTGAAGGAGATGATGATGATAAGCAAGAGTGGGTATGGAAGAACAAGAAGGGGAGAAGGGAGAGGGTTTTTAACCTATGCAACAAGCTCTTTATAGCCACCACCACCACCAACTATTTGCCACTACTACTACAAACGCATTTTTCACCTCCCCATACTTTTTCCCATCAATTTACACCGCTTTTGCAGCCTTAAAATTAAAATATGTATATGTTTTTTTTGACAGTCTATAAATGGGTGTTTGCAGCAGTGTCACAATCAATCATGACGAAAACAAAGGAGGGTTAGTTTTGTAATTTGAGGGAAAAGCAATGTGGGTAAGATTGTCCAAGAGGATGTTACGTGGTGGGTTGTGATTTGGTTTTGTGATAGGGAACATAGATAGTAGGGCCACAGGCCCACAGAGTTGATAAGCATGAGGAGCTTCGTAAACCAAACAAACGTTACGTACTTTTTTTTTTTTTTTTTTTTTGGGGGGGGGGGGTTTTTTACCACCGTTACTTTCTGATCCCATTTATTGCCACGTCATCATTATCGCATATGACTCGTTTCTTGAACCGTTACAGACCCTACGTGGCTTATCTTTGTAATTCCCACGCGCTATTTTTGTGCTCGTGGAACATACAACACATTGGGCTTTGTTTTTTTTTTTTTTTTTGGGACTTATGATAATTCTTACTTTTTTTCTTTTTCTTTTTTTGACTTTTTCAAGTTCATATTTTACCTAATAATTTAGGAGATTGCTTCATGTCAAGAAAAGCTCAATTTACTCGTTTTTATTTTTAGATATTAGTCTATTCATTTGATATGTTATTTATTAGCAAATTTTTATGACTTCGTAATAAATATGGTCGGTGGAAACTTTAATTATGTGTTTGATAAGTATGTCATAACTTTTTTTTTTATCTAATATTAAAGAAAATTTGAAAACAAAAAATCTATTGTAATATGACAATATCCTATAGTATAAAACATAATTTGCACTAGCATAAGTGATGAATCACAATTTTTTTGGGGCCAATATTTAAAAGTTGTTTTGGTCAGCAATATTAAATTGTTTATTTGGAAAAAATAAATCAATTGACAAATTATTAGAATGGAAGACTTCTCTACTTTGTGAAATTAATAACGAAGAACGACCTTCAATGGAAAGGAAAATAAATAGAGAAAAAAAAAAGGAATAATAATTGAAATAAGACAGTATATAAGCATCCATATAAAAATATATTATGGTAGGCGATAGAGCAAAGACCTAAAATTGGAAAATTTAATTTATTTAATTTTAAGGGACCACAGAGGAAAGAGAAGACACCGTCCAAAATGCACGCAAGCACGCGCTACGAGAGAGAGCGTGGGCGTAGAGTAGAGTAGGAAGTGACGGGATGTGGGGGGGGGGGGGGGGGGCGTACGTTTCGAATTGCCCACCGAACAAGACCAGGAGGACCAGATAGAGAGAGAGAGAGAGAGAGAGAGAAGCGTGAAGTGGTTTCGTGTTTTTTTTTTTTTTTTTTTAAATGTTGTTTTAGAGACTTACAAAGGCTTAAAAACGTGAAAAAGAATAGCGAGTTTGCATGTGTTCTAATGTGGACCCCAGTTTTTTTACCACCACCACAACCATCATCATCACATATTCATCATATTCATATAAGAAGACTGCCTAGAGAGAGAGAGAGAGAGAGAGTCCCTCCCAAGTTCCAACACACGTAATAAGTATGTGTCGCGTGTGAGCGGTTCTCTTTTCTACTCTCCCTTTCAGTTTTTTATTTTTTTTAAAAAAATTTTAATCCAACCAAAATATATATATATATATATAAATTCTAGAGGATCATATTTGAAAAATTAAAATGAAATAAATTTTACTGTATATATATATACTGTTCTATATGCAAATTGGTCGGCAACATAAAACTAATATATATATATATATATTTATTTATTTAAAATAAGACGCATGAAATGGCATGCGTTACTGGTAAATTTTCAACACCAAGCCTTTCATATTTCCACATAATTGACCAAACTATAAATATATATATATATATATATATATATTTCTTTTGGTTGCGTTTTCCATTTACTTTACAAAAATAAAAAATAAAAAAGGCATGAGGCATCCCTTTTTAGTTTTTTTCGTTCGTCCCAAACTTATTCTCTAAGGATAGTCGTTAAGGCCGCATACAGTGGTCAACAGATAATGAATTGGTAAGATACTTGGTAGGTACGCTAAATAAATATATATATATATATATATATATGTGTATTTGGAGAAAAAAATTGAAAACCAATATCCTTAAAAGGCCGCCACCAAATTAACCCTAAAAAAAAGTGTAAAATAAATAAATAACCATAATACGTACTATTAAATATTTTCTTCCTATTTGTTTTCGAAAAACTTTTATTTATTTATTTATCTTCTGTAAAGCTTCTTCTTTCTAATTCCAATTTAAATATGTTATATGGAAATAAAGAAGCAAAACAACTACTCTTTCTTGGGGAAAGAAGAAGAGTTCAAATCCAATATTTTATTATATATTTTGTAATATAGTGCAGGAGATTCAAAAACATTATCAAAATAAACAATGTCATTAACCATTAGATTAAGAAAAATTATTTTTCTTAGCATTATTTATAACTATTATTGGGTTTTTATGGTTGCTTCGTTCATGAATATAATCCCTAAATATCCACTGGCTGCTTCTTTTCTATCTTCCCTCCGAGGCAACAAATATATATATATATATATATACACACACACATTCCTAAATACCCACTGGCTGCTTCTTTGCACCTTCACCCATCAAATGCCTTCTCCATCTTTGACCTCTCTAGAGCCCAAATGATAATAATAATAATAATAATAATAATAATAATAATACAATAAATAAAAAAGAAAAATATTGGAAGTATGAAAAGTTTTTTTTTTTTTTTTTTGGGGGGTTAAAATAGGAGTATGAAAAGGTTGCATGCTGGAGTGTAGTAATTGGGAGCAAACATCATTGAACATTTGATGCATATTAGGAAGTGGAGCCACCACTCAGATTTTTCTATTTTTTGAAATCCAATGGCTGGCACTTCTTATGGTCCCACTGCCCTTTTTTTTTTTTTTTTTTCATGTATCCCTACTACACAAATTTAGGATCCCATGTAAATCTAAAAATAAAAATAAAAAATTTGAAAGAGGCATCATCATTATTGTAACATAAAAGAAATTAACTATAGAGATTTACTTGACATATGCTCTAATATTGGAATACTCATCAATCATGACCCATGAGGTTTTCTTTCTTTTTTTCTATCAATAATGCTCAAAAGAAGATATCCTCAATTTAAAATTAATTCAATCATTTACATTCAGTTGGATCGAATTGAGTTTTTTGTTTTTTGTTTTTTTTCAATGACTTTGTAAGGTTGAATGTAATAACTATGTGAGAAAATTTGGTTCTAAAATCTTTCTAATTTATTTATTTACTTTCTTTTTTTTTCCCCATATTGGGGAGCTTTTGTAACTGGCTGGTTCTCTTGGGATAGGGACTTTTCTTTCTAAAGTTGACTGTTATAATTACCCACATCCTGCAAAATTTGAATGGTAATTTGTTACCATACTCCTCATTCTCTCACACCACTTGTTTTTAGGTAATTTTCACTTTCAATATTTTCTGAGAATCCAAACTGAATATGAGATGGTCAACTATTATAGGCTTTAAGATAGTGACAAAAGTTGTAAGCCAAAAAAAAAAAAAAAAGATAGTGACAAAAGTAATTAGTCTCAGACAAAGAATAGAATTTGTCAAATGGAGCAATTAATGCAAAGAAAAAAAAACTTGCATGAAGATCAGTTGCTTAAAATAGCCATGCTACCTAGCAGCTGCCTAGGAAGAAGAAGAAGAAGAAAAAAAAAACAAAAGCTATTATTAGGAAGCTTGTACTTCATAAACAATGATATGCTAAAAAAATCAAACTTCATTTTTCAATTTAGACAAGCACACACTAGTATGCAAATTACATTAACTAACATTTTTAAATAATAAGGAACCCTATATTATTGAAGAAAAAAAAAAGAATAAATAGCACATGCTTGACCATTTCATGTGAAGTAAACATGTTCACGTGCCAAATTCCTGTTCTCAATATCTTGAAATACTACAAATATAACTACTGGAATTGGCATGTAAATTTTTACTAAGTAATAAATATAATATTGAAGGTGAGTAAATCCAGTAAGCATTGAGAACCTTAATATCTAACCTGGGAATTTGCCACTTTCTTTTTTTTTTTTTTTTTTTTTTTGGATCGAATTTGAAGGAAAGATAAGAAATAAGGCATAGAATAGTGATGTCTAAGTAGATCATGAAATTTGACTCCAGTCTCTCATCTAGATCTTTTCATTCTTAATCAACATTCTTTGGCCAGCTTTCTTAATCTTTAAGACTGAGTCTACTCCATGACTCTCTGTCTCCATGTCATATGGGCAAATCTTATATTTTTTCCTGCCTAGTGGCTTCTTTCTCTAAAGTTATAGCAGCTTTTTACACAATACAAAAAACCCAAGCAAAGAAGTATGAGAGTTTAATTTAAAAAGAAAAATAATAAAAAGAAGAAAGAAACCATTATGTATTGTTTACCATAGTGATTAGATTTCGAATAAAAAAAGTTGTTCAATCCAAACTATAGAAAAAATTGGGCGTATTTCACTTTGTCCTTTTAATATTTGTACTAATTAGTATTTAACCTTTAGAGATTTTGTGCATTACAACTACAATCCATATAGGAATGGATGGTATATATTAATCCAAAAAAATATATGAATGAAACAATATAGAAAGACGAATGATGACTTTTTGAAACTAGAGGGGTTAAATTGTGTTTAGACCAAATATAAGGTATATAAGATGAATTATATTAATCCCAAAAGATTTAGAATGAGAGTTGTTCAACTCAACTGTAAATTTATATACTAGATTGTATAGAAAAATTTGAAAATGAAAAACTTAATATGAGAAGAAGCTTAAGTATGCAAATGGGTTGTTAAGATTTCGTGACAAAAGTGAAGCATAAAAGAAATAGTGAGGAGATAAAAAGATAATGAAAACGTTCTTTTGCTTATAATACAACCTGATCTGATAGGCATAAATCCTAGAAAAGCATATCTTTAACATGTTGTTTAAGGCTAAGCAGCCATGTGAATTGTTAGGTACATATAATAGCTTCCCAACCTTTTAATTGATGCAATGGTTTTTGGTTCGAAATGTATATGGCAAAAGTTTTGGGGCTACATCACATATATAACATTAAAATAAAAGATATAAGAAACCCTTTGTACAGAATCTGTACAGCCATAAAATATGTAGAAAATCTTCAACTTTTTTCCAACGGTTTGTGCTTGATTCTAAGTATTTAAAAACTAGTGGGTATCATTCAGTTTCTTCTCCTTTTCATGAATTGAATTGAAGTGGGTGGATATGTAAGTATTTTCTGTAGGTCCCAATGTCATAGCCCTTAGCTTTTAAGACCTTAATAAGACCTCCACCAAACAGGCATAGACAGTATTTTTTGGGGAATTTTATTAGAAGCAGGTTTTTGTTTCTTTCACTCTCATTCTGTGTATTTTGGTAGGGTCCCCAAAATTGTCACTTCCTTGGCATTTAAATGTATTATTTAGAACCATTAGGGTCTCCACCAAACAGCATACAAGATGTTCTTGAGATTTTTGTTAGAAACTGGTTTATTGTTGTTTTGTTTGTTTTTGTGTGTATGTGTGTGTGCTTGTTTTCTTTTGTTTTTTTAACCTTCTCTGACACAAATATGTGTTACAACTTATAGACCAATAAGTAAGGCATTTTTATTTCCTCAAAAGAAATATAATATAATTAAGTAGAGGCTTGTTTTGTGTTTGTTTGTGGATATTTTTTTCCCTTTTTAAGTGCTTTATAACGGGGGATCTTATTGGGTTGGTAGTGTTTCCTTGAGTTGTCAAGCTCAGTGAACAGCCTTAAACCCTGGTCTCTTTGGCCATTAGAGCATGACATAAAGAGTATTCAATGTGTATACATGTATATATACAGTACCTTTATAAATATATATACCATTTGTAGCCGACAACTCAGACATTCACTTATTTATAAGCTCTTTTTTTTTTTTTTCTTTTTTTTTTTCTCTTTTCCCACAATTTCTTGTGTCATGTCAATGAATTCAAAAGTCAAACTGGGGTGGTTTTTCCACCACTAAAGCACAATTTAACCTCATTATATTTACATTATGCTCAATCTTTCGTTATCTTAGAGGCATTAAAATCTTTTAGTTTTTATAATACAGAAAAAAGTAGTACAACTTGAATGATGAAGATCTATGATCCTGATCCACTATTGAAATGTTTTAAGTTCAGGTTGGATCAACAAATAGTTCAGCTGGGGTTAACAAATTTTGTTTATCAAATTATGTAGTTGATAAGAAACCAAATTATAGATTCATGGAAAGTGAACCCAAAAAAGCTTGGATATACCCGATCAAAGATCTTGACTGTAATCTATAACCAAATAATTCTTCAATCTCATTGGTTAGTTAAAAAATCCTGTTGAATTTTTTGGATTTGTTGTAATAAAATCCAGGTTATGTTAATTTCTATAGAGGTAAAATAAGCATCCAAAGTAAGGAGCCAGCAAATCCTAAAAATTTGACAATGTGACATGCTCTCTATGTTGCCAACATGACCACCTCTGCAGAAAATTGGCATTTTCTCTGCTTTTAGTGTTCAATTGTCCAAGAAACGCCCAAAAACTTTTACATCAGGCTGCTGCTATTTTTCTTTTTCTATTTTTTTGTTTCCAAATCAGGATGCAAATTAGTCAGTGCTTGCTAGAGCTATTAGAAAAAAGCAAAATTCGAAAATGGTAATCACTTTTACTTTGAATATCCAATGAGAAACTCACAGTGAGTTTGACCCAATATGACTTTAAGAACTCTAGTTTCTTCTTCTTCTTTGTTTTTTTTATTTTTTTTATTTTTATTTTTATTTTTTTTATTTTTATTTTTTTTTTATCATCTCTAAGAACTCTGGTTTGAGTTTGAATTTTCTAAATTTTCTAATGAAATGAAAAAGAGAATGATTTCTTGACAATCCAACGAGAAGTTTAGTGGGCCTCTCCGACCCAATATTGCCCAAATACATTGTTGCATTCAGAGCTTTTTATGAAATAACAATTTTTTTTATTGCCAAAAACCCAAAAAAACAAAAAAGGATAAAAAATATAAAAAAGAATAACAATTTTTGTTTTTCCCGTATTAAAAGTTGTAAAAAATTTGATGCCCATGATATTTTATAAAACACATTAACGATATTAAAAATTTCCATCCACATGATTTTGAAGAAAAATGTTCCTCAAATCAAAGTTTTTTATTCCATTTTGTTTTTCTCCGATTTACCAGTTCTCTTTATTTTCACGAGTACTAAGAAATACAAACAGGTATAGAATCCGACACTGACTAAACCAGTTCGAGAGAAAATTAATGAAGGATTATAAACCCAGAAAATCCAACACTCCTGATTGTGCATCTGCCAAATTCTAGTGAAAAAAACATAATATGATCGGTCTTATCGTTACTTTACTGGACCTGTCCCAAAAACAATTTAAAAATTGAAGAAAACAATTCAGTAACACAAAACAAAACCAATAAAATTTTAAAAAAAATTAAAACCAATCAAAATTAGCTAACATGACTAGCAAATAACATAATTACAACAAGGGTTTTTAACAAATTTAGTTGAATTCATTGGTTGAAGCTTTAAGATATAGTTTACAGCATGCCATGAAATTGGTTGATAATCTAGAGATATACTTGAATGAGATTGCATATATAAAAACGTAAAATTATTATAAAGCAAAGCAAACATCCAAAAAAAAAAAAAAAAAAAGAGGAATGGAAAGCAAACTTCTTCATTGCTAATTTAAATTAACTTCCCTCGGATTTACAGCAAGGAATATAATGAAATAAATGTACTAAAAACCACTGTATAAAGGAAAGACACTATGTTATACTGCTGAAGCGTGTAAAAAAGATTTCACAGGAAACGGAGAGAACAATGGTTTTGTAATTTGATACCAGAAAGAGCTTTTTGAGGACTTTCCGCAGAAGGATCAGTCCTCAGCTCCTGATAGCTCAGTCTCCGCTGTCATGACGATCACACAGATGGGAAATATTTGTTCAGGTTGAACGGCAGTGAGTAGAACTCCTGGCTCCTTGTATCGCCCGAGTAGGACCAGAATTTGTCCCACCAATGTTTACCTCTGTCTTTCCTTATTCCAGCATCCCGATGCAAGGTATTGTCCAGGAAATAGGCCAAGCAGCCAGCAACAAATGCTTTTGATTGGAAAGGGACATTAATAATATCATTGAACTGCCAAGTACAGAGTGACAAGGTTAAGTTAGTGGAGCTTATAACATACTATCATATGATCTTGATAAAAGCTCGTTGAACCTTTTACCGGAAAAAAAAAAAAAAAAAAAAAAAAAAAAAAAAAAAACAGGATCTTCAAATACTTGTTTCATACCCATCTTCCACCGGTGTGGACTGGACCATAACCATTGACTAGAGTATATTCATTGAAATACTGTGGCACAGACAAACCCAAAAAGATAGAGAAGGCTAGTATGAACTTTGTTCTGAAACTGTTGAGATTGCAAAACTGAAGAAAGCTAAGACCTCCAGCACCTACACATATTTGAACAATAAAACAGTAAACCATTCAATTAGACCAAGTAAAGGAATCAGAAGTCCACATATGGAATGGTTAACCTGTTAGATTCGAGACACATACCAACATAACCAAAGAAAAGGCAATATAAAGCAGCAATAATGGGTGCTGGGATTGAAGCAAAGAGCGCTCCAAACTTCCCTGCAATTATGAAATAATGTGTAATAACGATTATAATTTGCTTATGAAGTAATCAAATACAGAATGGTTTCCATCAGAAAATAAGAAGGAAAATACTTACCAAGAATGGAGAAAAATATCATGAATCCAGCCGAAATCTGAACTACCCTTCGACTGCCAACACGCGTCAAGGCCAAAAGACCAGCATTCTCTCTGCTCAGGAAAAAAATGTTTTCAGATCAAGGTGGAAATTCTGTGATTCGGTAAAATAAAGTAGAAAACTAAAGCATAGATATTAATTTGAACATTCTTACACAGATACTGAGGATCCATTAACAGTTCCAAACAAGCCAGAGATCAGAATGCCAACTCCCTGTGTAGAATGTAGGATTATACACCAATGAAAGGAATTCAATGTTGACCTTAATTTGAAGGTCAGCAAATATGAACTGAACAAGAAGAATATAGGTAATAATACTATTGCACTACTTTGACCAATATAGCAACCAGATGGTCCTCTAAAATTCAGAACATCTAAATTTTGTAGTCTCGCTAATGATGAAAAGAGGAAAAGCAACATCTAAATTTTGAAGTGCACATAAATGTTGATATCTATTTGTGCAATTTCAATTGCTTTACTCATTTTTTCATATGAACACCTTATTTTACATTCATAGTGATTTTGCCTGTTTCCTTATATCTTTTCTTGGCTTTGTTTCCCATATGTGTGCGTATATTTGTCAATACAATAGATAATATAGTGGTGGCTAACTTCCAAAAAGCACCATTGATCCGCAGCCAAACCAAGGAACTCACATAAAATGTCTTCCTTAGCTCCCACAGTTTTCTATTATTATCATACGTTAGCCTATCATTGCATCTTTTAACATGAAATGCAGATAGAAATGATTCCACAACATCATAACTGGAATTTGAGAAAGGTCTCACCAACAGTCTAGCTTTCTATAAATTCTGATCAAATTGTTTCTAAATGGAATGACAAGACTTTGTTGCATACCTGCCAACCAACACCACGGCTGAGAATAGAAGGTGGTACCATAGTTGCACTTGAAAACCTTGACACCGCAACAAAAGCCCCAGTGGACTGTTTAAATCAATAAACATGTATGAGAAATGACTAAATTAGAAGGGAATGAATACAATAAAATCAACAAAGAAAACAGGGAACAATTTTTGTGAAGTATCTCTTTGACACAAGGATAATTTACTTGAATAAAAGATGCTAAAGTAGTAATAATAATAATCATAATAATAATAATAATATAAATAAAAACAGAAAGAAAAAATGCATGCTGATACAAAAAAGAATAGGAAAAATAAAGTGCATTTACATTGGAATTTAAGTGTTATGAAGCGGTATGAATGCAAATACTTTAAATCGAAAAACTCATTCATAGAACCCAAAGAAAGGCACTGAAAACAGCTACAGAAGCTTAACAATTGGCAATGGCGACAATGAATTTTGAATCTCCTATCTTCTTTATAAAGCATTACATGAACAAAGAAAAGCAAAGAGAACAGACCTCCACAAGAGCAACAAAAGAAGCCATCATCATGGCAAAGGCTTCACCAGCATCAAAAGAAGGTGCTCCCCATTGAAAGGGATAAGGAATTCTTATCCTGCAAACCCAAATTTTCATTAGAAATACATTTTCCACTCATCAGTTAGCAAACTGGTTTAAAATGGTAAGGAAATTTTAACAAATCAACCATGTAGAATCTCTCAAGGTAGCCATGTCCCTTGTCTCAAGCCAGAAAGCTAGAAACATTAGCAACTGAAGCTCATAAAGCAAAACTAAAACATTTCTAATTCAGATTCAGGTCACTCGTCAAACTATGTAGCTGTGCCCCTAACTTACACAAGTTAACAATTATTGCATCAGTTGTGAGGCCATGATCAAATGAAATTAAAACTTAGTGTCCATGATGATAAGTCCATTTTTATTTTAATTTATAGCCTTTTTTTTCTTATTGAGATGGGGGTTGGGAAATTTGATCTCAGGACAATGTGGTAAGAGTGGCTTTGCAGTTTTTGGACCATCATATGAAGCATTAATACCATAATAATAATGTCAACCATCACATTAATTCATAAGCATATTAAGTATGATCTTATCTCAAGGCATTGCATTTTGAGATTAATCAATAATCAGAAATGCTGAAAAGGGCAACTACTTGAAGGACTCAACCAATACTAACCATGGAGCAGCACCTAAAAGACCAGCACGATCAGTACGGCAGCTTGCCTGTGTTTTTGGGGCTGCATCATTATAAGCTCCACCTACGGTGAGTAGATGAGCATAAATCCACACAATAACCACCGTAAATATGACAGCAAAACGGTCAAAGACATGTTTTCCCCTGTGAAACACATGGGGCATATACTGCATAACAAATCATCAAATCTTATACTTATTAGAAACATCACCTTGCAAATTACATATAAATATATATATATATATATATACTTTTTCTATGGTGCAGATATCTGCATGTTTTTTTGACTTGCAGATAAACATCATGCAACATGCTGTGGGGAAAAAGTGTCCGATAACATGTTGCATAGCATGTATCCACAAGTTAAAAACTTGTAGATGTTCGCACCATAGAAAGACTATATATCTATATATATAGAACAGTAAGCTAGAGATTATAATAGTTTAAGATAACCCAAACAGTTGCAATAAACTACACATGTCACACATCCAGGACCATCACCTGTGAAACAAACACTAAAATAACAAGCTCCGGCAATCCAATTTCCACACATTTTGCAACCTGAGCATTCAAGCCAAGGGTTAACAAACAATATAGCTAAACAATTCACTTCGTAAGCGATGATTAATGCTGCAGAATAACACTTACCCCAGGAAAACCCAACTCGTAGAGCCCAAAACCAACTAAAGCTACCAGAGGAACAGCTGAAAGTGGACTCAAAAACCTGAAGAATAGAAATCGAAAATCTAATTAACAATAGCTTCTGAATTCCAATTGTTTCTAGGACAAAACTATTTTGGAGAAAACATTAAAAGGCATCAGTGCAAACACTCTTAACAGCCTTAACAAATATTTGACAATAGTCTTTGTAGTCGAGGGCTATTACTTCTCCAGTTCCCCTTTAGAATGGGAAGCCTACAACTTTTTAGTTGGAAATGGTAAAGAATCCTATTGAGTGGTAATCCCTTTAGTTCCCTTGATCAAAAAATACAAAAAGCATACAAAAATACACCACTCCGAAACTCCAGAAAATAAAATTGACTTGTAACTCAATAAAAACTTGCATGCACCGCTCATTACTCCAAACAAAACAAACTTGCATAGTCTACTTGGGTGCTGTACAGAATGATCTGAGATGCTAGTGCAAGCCAATTAGTTTACATTAATTCAAAAGAAAAATTAAGATACCCAAGTTGCCCAAGCATTATTTGAATTCCATTTATCGTGATCTGTGAACCAACCTTGCAACATTACGCCAAAGGCCGCTGAACCCTAAGACAATCTGAAGAGTTGAAGCAACAATAAGAGAACCTTGAATTGCCCGCATTGTCCTCTTAAATTTCTGAAATGATAAAACAACATAGTCATTAGAACCGAAATGATCAAATGCTTCTAAGATTTATTAATGTATAAATGTGCATGATATGGTTCTCCATTTAATTGCTCCGAAATTTATCATATGCCTCCCAAGAAAATCAGTTCAAAAGCAATTGAAAACAAACTTCTCATAGAAATATTTGATGCATTATTGTTATTTTATACAAATACCACCAAATAAAATGGTAGGGGTTCAGATGATTAAACCTCAATAGGATCTGAACTATCACTGAAGCGACCAGAAAGTATAATTGAAATTGTAGTTGGGACAAAGGTATATGACCCTCCAATTACAGCAGGTAATCGAGTCCCAAACAGTGTCTGCAGCAATGTGTTTAAACCAGCAACAAAGAGTAGGGTCTGGATCACTTTTGCCTTTTCCTCCTAAAACAATGTAAACATGATTTACTCATTATGGTACACCTTTTAAAGAAATACTTAATTTTAACCGAATTGAAGACGAATTTATATCAAAATCTTTGTTAAGTCTTACATTTCCACCTCCCATCTGGGGAACAAGAGCTGTGGGAATGAGAACAGTTGTACCAAGCATCACAAGATAATGCTGGAAACCGAGGAGAATAGCCTCAGCTGCACAAGACATAACCCACATTTTCAATAAGTTTATTCATATTCCTTGCTGGCAAGGCTAGTGACAGTATAAGAAAAAGGATTTAATTTGAGTATAGATACTCAAATAACTTCTATGATATTAGATTACCCAATATCTGCAAGTCTAACAAAAAAAATTCAATCAAAATTTCCTAATTTAAACAAGATGGCAAAAGAGAATTCAGATAGTCACTTTTGAGATAGTATTGAAGAAATGAATCAATCAAATTCAGTTAGTCACTTTTGAGATAGTATTGAAGAAATGAAATAGATTGAAGAAATGAATCAATCAATTGACAAGAAATGTGTAATATTATTCTTTATTTAAATAGTGAAAGTATAACTCCGACAAACATTAGTAGTAGGTATATCTTTGGATTAACACTAAAACATAAAATAAAATTCCCAAAAAATTAAGCAGAAAAGGTCAACAACTATTTTTTTTTTTTTCCTTTTACAAAATTAGAGAGTTTTTGTCACCTTCAGCGTGATAAAAATTAAAAATTAAAAATAAAATTAAGAAAAAAAAATTGTCAATAAAATCAGCATAACAATGCTGCTTATTTTCCTTTTTCTTTTCCTTGCGCAAAAACGATGCTCCTTAATTTAAAAAATAGAATTTTACTTTTTCAAAAGAGGTATCTCCACCCCCCACCCCCCCCCCCCCAACCCCCAAAAAAACAAAAGAAAAAAAAAGAAAAAAAGAAAAAAAGAAGGTTACTTTCCACACTGAAATACGGAGAGAACAAAACCAAAAAAGATAAATAAATAGATAAAAATCACGAAAAAGAAACATGCTGGAAATATACCAAAGGATCCAGAAGAATCAGACTTATAATAAAGACCCACCAATAATAATCCAAACCTTTTCTTCAAAAATAAAAATATGAACAAAAATTTTAGAATCCAAATCAAGAGGATAATAAACAATGAAGAAAAGTGTAAGAAACATGGATTATATTTCACTCACGCCATGGAGGCGGACTGGTAATGCAGTAAGAGATGTTAGGTAGCTGATCCTTGGGTGGGTGTGGTTGTGGCTCGCTTGGTGGCTTTGGTGCACCTCCTCCTGACATTATTCCCTCTTCCTCTGCAACTTTCTCTCTCTAAAACACTCTCTCTCTCTCTCTCTAGAGAAAACACCAACAAGTATTCTGAAATGAAGCGCCAAATCAAGCAAAACCCAGATCCCAAATCTAGCAAAAAACCAGTAAAAATGTGCAGAAAAACAGAGAACAAAAAAGACTCAATAATTTGATGACCCAAAAGATTGAACCACCCACATGTAATATCCCCACTAAACTCTAAAAACGAAATAATAGAGATGGGAACTGTGAGAATGAGAGAAGAAAAAAAAAAGAAAAAGAAAAAAATAAAAGCAAAGGAAAAGAGCAAACGAGAGTGTAAATAGAGAGGTTTGATATAGTGAACAAAAATGGGTGTTTAATAATTTGCCCAAAAGATAATAAGAAAGTTAAGTAAAAGTACCTTTTAACTATGTTCAGAAGCAAATTGAAGTGGCAAGCTTAAAGTCAAAAAACCAATATACCCCACACACCTTCAAAAAAAATTAATAATAAATAAATAAAATAAAAATGCTAACTTTGAAAGAGAAAAAAGATAGGAAAACCAAAAACCCAGATGGATTTTTATTTATTTCTCTATATATATTTTTTTCTGAGGAAAAACCACACTCTTAAAAGCAGTATAGAAGGTGTGACTTTGAGCAGGTGAGATGGAACAAAGGGCAAAAGGCAAGAGATTGATACAAAACAAAGGTTTCTCTCTCTAGAAACTCTCTCTCTCTCTCTCTCTCTCTCTCTCAGAGCAAGTAAGGTACAGTTCCTCTGGAAATTACACTCTAACAAACTTATTAAATTTATGTCTTCTTTTTTCTTTTTCTTTTTTTGCTTTATTTATTTATTTTTATTTTCTTTTGTTTTATTTTCCCTGTGTTTTTCAGTTATGCAAGAGGACAGAGAAGCTCAGTTTAGCCAGCTTTCCATGGTTTTAAAAAATGTGACTGACAAGGAAATAATTCTTTTTTTCAAGTTCAGAAGTGAATATACGGCACCGTTTTGATTGGCACTTTAATCAAATAAAGCTGGTCTTGGCTGTATCAAATTTCCTGGTTTCCAAAACTCCCTAGAAAGACGAACCCAGTTTTTTTTATTTTAATACTAAAAACTATAAGTTCGGTGTGCGAAAAGACACTATTGTCCTCACGGTGAAGCAAAGTGTGTGCCAATCAATACGGAGGGATGGGATAGGGAGAGGTGCGAATCTAGATATGATACGATGATACGATTCGAAAACGATACAAAATAAATAGATTTAAATTTATTATAAATAGATTTAAGTTATAGCAGGATCAATCCGTTTAACATAATTATTAATCGTATCATTTTCGAGTTAATCTATTTAACTTGAAATTTATTCGTTATTACCTATTTATTAAACGTATCAATTTCAATTCGACACGATTATAGATCTATTACAACCCATTTAAATTATAATTTTATCCATAATATAATATTTAATAACTAAAAAATATTATAAATTAAAAACTTTATAAAACAATTTTCTATTATTAATTTTTTAAAGATAAAAATAAATCTTTAACAAAATAAAAATAAATAGGTTAATTTTTAAGTTAATAGGTTAATTTTTGAGTTAACGAATCAATTTCAGATTAACAGGTTAATAGGTCAACACGATCCATTAAAATAATCGTATTAAACGGATTGTGTCATGTTGACCTATTTATAAACAGATCGGCTTAGTATTTTAGGTACCTGATGCAATTAATAAATGGATCGTATTCGAATTAGGCATTTTTAATATGATTATTAAATGGATTGATACGAACACGATTCATAAACACGAATGGCCAGGTACAGAGATAGATAGGTGGAGGGGTATTTTGGGAAATTGGTAGAGTGTAATCACGTGTTGGCCGTAACAGGGGAATATTGGGGGCCCCCAGATCTTGAGCCAATAGCAAAAGAAAAGACAGCCGACAAATTCACCTATCCCCAAATTCAGTCAAATCCCCCAATCACTCCTCTTTTGTACCTTTTTCCCCTACAACTGGCATGTTCATTTACCTTTTTATCCCTTTCTTTTTAAGCAAAACCTAATTATTATTATATATATATATGTTTTTTTCCTCTTTTTTTATTATTATTTTTTTGAATTATTATGCATGATTTATTTAATATTGTCAAAAAGTGAAGTATGGAGATTTGGATTTTCTTGGGCACATTCATTTGAATTCTTTCATCCACCCTTTTAGCTATAAACTAATGTTTATTTATATGTTTTATTTAAAAACTTCGTATGCAGGTAGAAAGTCGTTATTTGCTTATGCAGTATGCTTTGTTTTTCTATAATGTCTAAATCAACAAAAATTATTGTACTAAGAAAATATATAAATATAATAATATATATATATATATATGTATTTAGTGGATGGAAAGCATTTCTATAGAATTAAATTACTTGTCGAAGTATAATGCATGTGAAATTCACATCTATATATATATATATATATATTTTTTTTTTTTGGGAATAAATCCACATCTATATTTGAACTTTTTTTTTTTCTTAAAGAAATACCAATGTGACAAAACCATAATTCCATGGTATAGCAAGCCATACGGTCAAAATCACCCACTTTATAAGGAAATATAAAGTATGTTCGTCTTGTAATTTGAAAGTGTAGAGCTTCAACCAAAAAGAGAAGTTGTAGAAATTGCAAATTTTTGCAATCATTGAATTATGGATTCACATATATCTGCCAACCGAATAATTTGCTATTGTCAAATTTCTATTATGTTATTAAAGTTTTAAGTACCTTATCAATGTATTTATTACCATCTAATAAAAAAATTAAAAAGAATATCTATATGTTTTCACTTGAATGAAAAACAGGTGAGACTTTGAAATTTACAGTTTTTTAACATAAACTAGTTAAAAAAAAAAAGAATTATATTCATTGACCAATTAATTTTACTTTGATGGCAAAGAAAATATAAGATATAGAACACACACGAAGGGAAGGTGTATATGGGAATTGCAGGCGATAAACAATATGGGGCAGAGAGTTGGAAATTTCAAAAATTTCAAGCACTAGTTGTCATACGAAAATGGTATAGTTAGGTGACAAAATTCATGAATAAATTATACTAATGTACGTATGTGTTGAAATTTAAATCGACCACCACCACAAAATAATAACCCCTTTGGAAGCTTGGCAATATAAAGAAAGTCGGTGAGTTTTAAAGAAAGTGTAAGTATAATTGCATAGGGGTATATGTGCACATGTGTCTTATTTATATGTGTATATATATTGTCGGGCTGTAATGTGGAGAATTTTAAAATCAGTGACGACAAAGTACATAAAATGGAAGACATGTCAATTTTAAATACTACCCCAGCACCAAATTGCTTTTATTTTGAATGTGTTATTCCTTTTTACTTTTGCTTTTTTCAATAAAGGTTTTCATTTTTATGAGTGGGAAATTGCTTTTGTTATTATTATTGTTAATATGGGTTTCAATGCAGCTCTCTATATACAATGGGTAATTATCAAAAGTGTTATTCGCCCTGTTAGTCGTTTAACCATATCCATAGTTGCATTTGGTTATTACACTTTTTTTTTTTTTTCTTGGCATTTTTAATTTATAAACTCATTTTTTTTTTTTTATGAATTTTAATTTTTAAATTATTTTTTTTAATTCTAATTTTAAACAATTTTAAAACATCTAATACATTTATTGTGAATGAAATTATAAAATCAAATATCCCCATAAAATTTTGACACATTGCATCAAATACAGTGCATATTTTAAAATTGTTAATCAATCAATAGAATATAATTTAAAAATCAAAGTACATTAAAAATGAAAGTTTTGAAGAAATATTTAAGAATCAAAATCAAAATGCAATTATAAATGTAATTCAGAGACTAATGATGTTAATAACCCTTATCAAGATTATTACCATACAAAAAAAAAATTTCAAAATTAATCGATATTCATGATAAATTGTTATTACTCCATACCATTAAAATAATCACAATTGACTTTGATTAATAAAAGCTAAATTCATGTTTGGTTGTGCATTAAAAAAGTGTTTTATAGGGCGCTAATTGAACAAAACAGCAATTCTTAGAACCATGTGCGTGTATTGTAGTTCTAGAGTTGCTATGTATCACTTTTTATAATTATATCAACTGCAAACTGTTGAATGGATAACTACAAAACTTAATTGTTTTCAATTTTGAAATAAATTAATGAACTTTGCATACTTTAATACCAAACAGTAGCTAGAAATGCAGGTTCTAGAGCTAAGCGTTCCTGATCAAAACCAAAGAGAAAAAAAGAAGAAAATTTAAATTTAAATGGCATTAGGTAATCTTGGCATTATATTGGGAATATTAAGGAGTAATTTATGCATGAATGATTGGAAAAGGACATGTTTTAGTTAAAAAAGATTGGAAAAGGACATAACATTTCATGCTTAAAAGCAAGCATTTAGAAATAGGTAGTTTAAATTTTGCTTCACTCATTTTTTTTAAAAAGAGTGATCATAATGTTTCCTTCATATTTCATACGCCCACATGATAGGTCCAATTATGCCATGTTGAAAGATTAGTTGGACATATTGATTATTGGTCCATGAACAACTTTGTCAACACTTTGAAGTGAGGAAAAGAAAAAAAAAAATATATACATATATATATATATATAATTGAATCCTGGGGAATATAATATAGGGTAGGAGCTGAAAAAGTTTGTCCTCTTCTTTGCATAAGCTTTAGATTTCTCTATCAACTTTTTATGTGTCATCAAGACATGTCAAAATCATATTGGTGGAAGCTATTAAAATCTGTTTCAAATTGCTTAAATTAAATTGAAGATTATCATCAGGAAAAGTAATTAGATTTTATCTACTTCTCTAATAAAATAACTAAACGAAAAAAAAAATATATATATATATATATATCATATACTCATTCTCAGAATTAGAAATTCATTAAAAAAAATTTTATCAAAGTTTCATTCTAAACAAACCAATAGCAAAGTCAATTTTTTCATTCAAAAAAAAAAATTGTAAAAATTAAGATTAATATAGTATAATTACTCATTTACCCTAACCTTTTCCCTTGATTTATCGAATATCAAATGTTTGGTGATTCAAAAAAGATCGGTATGTCGAGGAAAGCCTATTCTAAGTAAAATTATGGTGATTTGGAAAAGGTTTTAGGGATAAAACATATACTAAGTAAAATTATTGGTGATTTGAGAAAGGCATTTGGGGTAATGATGGGCATGATTGAACTAGAAAAAGAGAGATATAAAAGTGTAAGAAGAAAAAAATAAAATAAAATAAAAAAACTAAAGGCATAACGTGGGTGTTGCTTTCAACTCTTCGAGGGATATACCTTTAACACTCAAACCCTAGCATCCATGAAGGGACCACAGGGTGGCGAGTTCTATAATCTTTTTAGTCCCTTTTTACATTGTTAAAAAAGATAAAAGAGATACGGTTGTTTGGTGCTTTTTTCTTTTTAATTCTCTCTCTCTCTCTCTCTCTCTCTCTCTCTCTCACTTGCTTTTTGCCCTTTTGATCCAATTCTCTTTTTTTTTGGGTGGAAAGGCCTTTTGATCAAATTGGATCTTCTTGTTTGGTACTCACTATGTACACACAAACAGCACCCAAAAACTGAGTAGGTACAATGTCTATTTCACACACCCACATCAACTTGTAAAACTATTAGATTCATATATGAAATATTACACACAAAAAAGAAAAGAAAAAAGGGAAACTTGTACATTCTCTTTCTCCTTTCTCCATATATTAACCATTCATACACTTCCTAACAATAGGAATAAATATAATAGGTGTGAAACAAACAGGAAAAAATAGAGTAAGCTTATAATTGTTATTTTTGGATTAAATCTTAAAAGAACATTAAATACAACTTATTCTTTCGTACATATATGCTATAAAAGAGAATGTCAGTTCTAAAATAGTTCAATAGTGAAATCCACTGATTTCCAAATCGAAAAATTGGGTTTCAAAATCCACTGGGGAAGACATTATGTAAGCTCTCTATTTGTTGCTCTAATTTGCTGATTACAAGACATTGAAACTGGATTTGACTATCATTTTGCTGAAAGCTTCGAGAGTAGAGAGAGGCATTGTAAATATCCTTCACGGCAGGTAAAATGGTCCCAACATAATGCGTAATGAATGAGCTTCCTCTTCACGGCTGTTTATTATAGGTTTCCATCACCATGATGTCATTGTTCATGCCAAATGTAAGTATATTGCTATAGAATACTTTAGTAGAGAGTTATTTTTCTTTGCCACGTTTTTGAAAAACATGCTTATTTATTTATTTTATATTTTTACCAATCAAAATGTTTTTGAAATTTTAAAAGATAAACATGTTAAGACTCCGTTTCATTACGTGATTAAACAAGATATTTATCTTGTATTTTATAAAGAGGTTTTGTTTCGTTTTGAAATCCAATCACTTAAACAATCCAAATATTATATATATATATATATATAATAGTTTAATGACAAAATTTATTATCTTTTTTAATATAAAATTTTATTTTTAATCAAATATATTCCATGATTAACAGTATATATAATTATAATCAAATAATCAATGATTCTCTGTTTTATTTATTTATTTTTATTGTTTAGGGTAAATAAATAATCAATGATTCTCGAGAACTCAAGGGTGATAATCATCAATCTACTGCGGAATATAAGTGCCATGATTCCGTGTTTGGACAAGTAATGTGCGCTACTATTAATGCACGTTACCTAACATTTAAAATGGGCTTTTCTTGCTCGTTATTATCCATTTTCTTGCCATACTGGGCCTATACTATTTTGAGGGCTTGTTCTCTCTTTCCCTCGTCGTTTGTTAGCATTTTTTTTCTTTAGAATTTGTGATCTAATAAATAAATATTAGGTCTCTTTGCTAATATTTTGAGATTTTTTCACATTGTTGTGCGTTTATGGTATACACAAATTGTATTTCAAGGACATATACAGATCGCGGATCATGGGCACTTTGGCATTGAAGCTTATTGTGAGTACTCAATCTTCTTCTGTAAATTATTGTCACTTTGAGACACACACATATATGCACAACCATACACAAAGTGTTTGTATTTTGCATTTTTTTTTTACCTATTTTGAATTAAATGGAAAAGATAAGAAACTAAAAGATATATTTGATTCTCTGAGAGAATCAAAACCTTCAATAACAATTCAAAGAGTTTTAATTAATTTCAATCTACTTCCACTATTTCCATAATTTAAGGGATTATATTGACTTTATCCAATATTAATTCAAAGAAAAAAACAATTAAAACAAAAAAATAAATAGTTAAATAACCGTAGCATATATTGACTTTATCCGATATTATTTCAAAGAAAAAACAATTAAAACAAAAAAATAAATAGTTAAATAACCGTAACATACACATAAATCATTGTTATGCCTAATACTTGTGCAGTGTGTTTATCTACCATGTGTTGCATGTGAATTTACGAGTGTTATGCGTTTGTGCAGTGTATTCATCTTCGAGCCCTCGCCACTAAAAGTTACAATTAAGTGTTTTGATGTTACAGAGCCAGAGTTTGTGAACACCATAAATGCTAACATGCCAATATACTCTATGTTATACATTGACATATATATGTATATATATATATATATATATATTTTTTTTTTTTTCCTTTGGCGGGTAATATTTGGGTCATCAATAAATCAAAAAGAAAAAAAATAATAATAATAAATCATGTGGTATTGCTTAGGGTAGGCTGAGTTAATTAGTCGTGCCCTTTGGGCTGTTACTGTTAGCTTTGAATTGTAGTGTAGTTGTGTCCCATTATGAATCTGAACTTAAAGTTGGTGTGGACAATTTATGAATTTTGGATAGCATTGGCCAAATTGAATTTTAAGGTGAGTGCTACAGTTGTTTTTGAATTTTATGTAATCCTATCTTTATTAGGCCAACCTAGACCATTGACAATGAAAAGCCATCTACAAGTTTTTAGTTGTGTGTGTATTGAAATCCAAAAAGTGGAAGAAAACAAAGTCAAAGGCTCTATGTTAAATCTCACATGAGGGTGTTGAGTGAGATGTATAAGCTTATTGCTCTCTATTATATGTGTGTGTGTGTGTGTGTGTGTGTGTGTGTATTCTCTTTTTTTGCATTATACTTTTGTTTATATACATGATGTAATTTTTTTTATTTTTTATTTTTTGTACAGCTAACGTTTAATCATATTAAATTATTTCATATCAAATTCAACTAGTATGTATAGTTGATTTGTATATATATTTTAAAATTTGAACCGTAAGCACTATATACTAAAATTTAAAGAATAGTTGGTGATGTTGAGTTGGACAAGTCGCCTTATATTCTATGTCACTAGTTCCGTCCAATATACCTTAACCACCATTGACATTGAAGCTTGTTTGCCGCCTAAAATCTGTGATTTTTGTGATCTAACCCAAACATTACAGTAATTTGGTAAACACAGGGGGAAAGGAGATTTCTTGCATGTTAAATTGGAGCACAATTAGCATTAATGTTCTATTGGTCTCACTTGAGCGATTTTGCAATGTTCTTAGAGCTTAAGAAAGGATATGTATCTTAACAAATCCTTATTGCGGGTTTGCCATTTTTTAAATAAGCATGAAAAGTGGTGCATAGTATACAAGGGTGGGTTAAAATGCTATCAACAAATTGGTGAACAAAGGCTTAGCATGTTATTGCAAGGTCAGGAAATTAGTGAAAGCTGAAGCACTTAATTGTGTTGATGGTATAAATTCCAGATGTTGTAACTTACAATACTTTGATTGATGTCTATTAATTGTCATGAGTTTGGACGATCCACTGTAGTTTTTTTCTCTTTTTCACGAAGTGAAAGATGTTTCTTATAGTTGTATCATTGAAGAATAATGTCAACATTCATCCAATAAACAGCAACAATCATATCTTTTATTTATTTATTTTTTTTATATTTTTCTTTCATGTTAATTGCATCCGCCTGATGAATTTTTCTCTTAGTACGACCAAGCGTTTTCATTAATTAAGTTCGAAACCTATGAACATCATTATATTGTGAAAAATAATTGATAATGTACATTTAATGCTTGGATATATAACAAAATCCCACATATCATGCTCTCTTAGCCATGGATATGAACAAGGAAGCTGCCAGATTTTGGAGAAAAAAAAAAAAAAAAATGGTTCTAGCCTAGGCTTAGCTTTTCGTGAAGCTTGACTGTCAGTACTATGAATGACCTTTTGCTTTTGTAGAACCTATCACGGTGAAGAAAGTTCAAAGCAACGCGTGTCCTGTAATATTCTTCTTTCACCAATTTGTCTTGCATTATAACGTTCTAGTTCATCAATTTCCATTATTTATCAAGAAAAAGCTTATCAATTTCCATTCCATGGCCATTTTGTCCCGTGTCTTATGTATGTATGTATGTATATATATATATATATATGCTCTTTAGAAAAAAGTGGATGTCAAAAAAATCAAGTAATATTTAACCTTAGAAAGAATATTAGCCATAAATGTGATTTTATTTACCTTATTAATATCCATTTCATTTGTTGGATACAATGAATTGATTATAGTTTGTGAATTGAACACAAAAGAAAGTGAAGGCCAGATTTATTTTGTACTCTTGACGGCTATTTATTATTATTGATAACAATTAAATATTTAATTTTATTAATTTTATTTTAAAATTTTAAAATAAATATTTTTATTATAATTATTTAAATTATCATCTCAACGTATAAATTCTGTTAATAATCATTCGTAATAATAACAAATTTTTTTTTTTCAAAACCTCTATTGTCTTTTCCGGATAAATACACAATATAATATAATTTATACCCAATTAGCCATTAATATTCTTTTTGAACTTTGAGCAGCCATTATTTCTTCCTTTATAGTTTGCAGATTATGATTGCCCATTTAAGAAAGAACGTGGTGTGGGAATTGGGATGGATGGGGGAAAAAAAAAAAAAAAAAAGTCAATAGTTCTCCGTCAACTCACAAGGCAACATTATTCCCCCCCCCCAAAGCAACATGGGAACATTGTTATACTGTATTAGTATGATCACACTTTATCACAAAATGTCTGTTCTTTTTACTTATAATTCAAAATAAAAATTACAATTTAATAAGGAAAATGAAAACCCACAAATAAAAGAAGTAAAAATGTGGGAAAAAAATAATCAAAGAGAGTATAAAAAGCAAAGTTTAAAATTTCGATAGAAATATTAAATATTTAAAATATAATTTTTTTTATATAAATATCAGAAAATATACATTATTGATAAAAATTTATAAAAAAAAGATAAAACTTGATGAAAATTTATTTAAAAAATAAAAATTTTTGTTAAAACTTTAGTATTAACTTATTTGATTAATTAATTATTAAATTGTTTATAAAAATTTAAAAAATATTGAATAGATCATATATTTCTCTTACTTAAAATTTATAGTAAATGATAACTATCATAAATAAATTTTTATTGATAAAAATATACGAAAATATATATTTGATAAAATTGTTTATTAATTAAAATAAAACAATTATCATAATTACATTATATTTCTTAAATATCATCACAATACTTATAGAACTCTCACATAATTAAAAATTATTGATCTCTTCTTCATTTTTATTTTGAAATATGAAATATGAAAAGTAATTAAAAAGATGTATCTTCTTAATAATTTTTTATGTAATTATTAATATGTCAACTATAAAGATCTTGTATTAAATGCAGCTGTACTTGATGTTTAGTACAACATATTCCATCATCTTTTGATTTTTATTTGTTTAATGTTATTAATTTAAATATTATCAATACTAATTCTACAAAATATTGTGTCTCTATGTTATTATTTTATATTTTTATGTTCCATTCTATATAATCAACTATTACTTGTAATTATGAGATTCTAATAAATTAATCTTATACAAAATATGAGATTTGCTGCAGAGTGAGAAAGTCCGCACATTATGGAGTGAAAATCGTGAAAAGAAGACGTTTGCTGTTAACTTTACCAGAAATACCTGCAGAAATTTCCTTTGTGAGATTAATGAAACTGTGCGCACCCCTTTACCAAAAAAAAAAAAAAAAAAAAAAAAACTGCAGAGAATTCTTTTTTAATGAAACGGTGCGTGGCATCCATTTTCAACAAAAAAAAGAAGAAGAAAATATAGCAGAGAAGAACCTGCAGCTCCTGCTTCAGAATCCCTAAACCAGCTCCAGCTCCAGCAGCTCAAGCTCACTCTCGTTCTTCTCTGCTGCCAGCGTGTTCCTCTCTGCCGCCCAGCACCTCTAGCAATGCAGCCACTTTTAGGTTCTTCTCTTCCTCTCTCACTCTGCATTTTTCGATCTGAATGTTTAGATTATTTTTTTTTTGTGCTGAATGCTTAGAGATGAATGCAAAAAGGAAAATAACGCTTAGATATGAATGTAGAAAGGATTAATTTCGTAGAATCTGACTAGTGTGATTAATTTTTTTGTGTTTTTTTCAACTTTGATGCTGAATTTCCATCCTTTTATTTTTCAAATTATTATTATTATTTTTGGGTATCTTTTTTGGAGCTGGAGCTGCGGGTTCTTCTCTGCTGTTTTTTCTTTCTTTTTTTTTTTTTTTGGTTGAAAATAAGTGTTACACACCGTTTCATTAAACTGAGAAAAGAAGTTTCTGCAGTTTTGTGTTTTTTTTTTTTTTGGTTGAAAATGGGTGCCACACACCGTTTCATTAAACTAAGAAAAGAAGTCTCTGCAGTTTTGTGTTTTTTTTTTTCGGTTGAAAATGGGTGCCACGCACCATTTCATTAAACCAAAAAAAGAAGTCTATGTAGTGTTTTCTTCTTTTTTTTTTTTTTTTTTTTTTTTTTTTTTTTTTGTAAATGGATGCGCACTGTTTCATTAATCTCACAAAGGAAGTCTCTGCAAGTACTTTAGGTAAAGTTAATGGCAAACGTCTCCTTCTCACAATTTTCACTCCATAACATACGGACTTTCTTATCCTGCAGCAAATCTCTACAAAATATATAGTATGTAAATATATACTTTATTAATAAATATAACATATTAAGGTTATTTAATTTAATTTACTATGTTTTATTTATATCATTAAATATTTAAAAGATAAAAAAAAAATTATCACTAAAGTTAATTTGGTAAAATAATTTACTAAATATCAATAATATTTATTAATTTTTTATAAATTTTTTTTTTAAATTTCATATATGTATTCAAAATTTTCATGTAAATTTTTAAAATTTATTTAGAAATTTTTAAAATTTCAATAAATATTATAAATTTTTTAACTTTTATTAAAAAATTGATGTGAATATTTTAATAAAAATTTTCACATAAGGCTTTAAAAATTTCAATAGATATTATTAAATATTTTTATTTGAGCTCTATTTTCTTTGACCTTTAAAAAAAATATATATATTTCCAAAAATCTTGCTAAAATCACAAAAATACAAAGAATAAATTTAACTTTCTTTTACCCATGAAGCGATAAAAGAGAACAGCTTTCTTTTATCCAAAAAAGAAAAAGGACAAAGAGAGGACTTCCCTTATGAGCTTCATACAATGCGTCTGATTTTTTTTTTGGGTGATGGTTTCATAGACTGACTAATATAGATCAACTATGTCAACATTCTGTAAGATTGTTCTTCAACAATCTCTCCAAGATCTGAAGCTTGTAAGCATTTTCTCCATCTATATATACACACACACGCATTTCTTTTTTCTTTTTTTTTTTTTTTTTTTAATGACTAATTAGTATAATACACATGGGTTGGTGATTGTAATTTTGGCAGATGCTTCCGGAGGAGTTCGTGAGCAAGTTCGAAAGAAATCTACCAGATTTTGCATTCTTTGAGCTCCCAAATGGTTGGATATGGAAGCTGAGGTTGCAGAAACGTAATGGAGATGTGTATTTAAGTTTACGTGATGATGAAGAATCGGTAGATTTCGCGAGCTACTATTCTTTGCAGCAAGGGAACGTCATCTTCTTTAAGTATGATGGAAATGCCAACTTCGATGTCCAAATTTTTGATGTCAATGGCGATGAAATCAATTACGATCCCACTTTCTCAACAACAACATCTAGCAGTGTAGAAGAAAATGGTGATGATGATGATGATTCCGTTATTATTTCTACATAGTTTTTATTTATTTATTTTATGGGTATATTATTATTATTATTATTATTATTATTATTATTATGCTGAAGGGTAACGTTATTATTTTAATAAAGGAAATGGACAAGGTTTAAAGGAGGAGCCGTTAGAAAAGGCTGTGTCCATTATTCGTAAATGTGAAGCTTCAAATTGCAAAAACCCTTTCTTTGTTGTCGGGATTCAACAAGGTTATATTGATGCAAAGTATATGGAGCTTTTTGTGCTATAGAAAAGTTATATTAACCTCTCTTATTATATATATATATATATATATATATATGTTACATTTTGCCTTTGGCCTTGGGGTCTCACTAGTGAGTGCTTAATTTTCGTCGTTTTTTTTATTTTTTTTTCCCACAGTATGTTCCTAGTACCTTGGTTAAGAAATATCTTGCTCTTGCTGAATTTATATATTTTGACCTTGAGACCGAAGATGGGAGGTGGACTGTCGTTTTAAAGCGGAATCGAAAACCAAGCTACCATAGATTCACTATTGGTTGGCCCAAGTTCAGAAAGACAATGACCTCAAGTTGGGTGATGTTTGTGTCTTTGAGTTGGTGAGTGGGACTCCATTCTTTTTTCGAGTTAGAATTTATAGTGCCTCTTGATGCTCCAAAAACTGAGTTCATGTTTATTATTATTATTTATTATGATTAGTATGGTTATGGACTGATTTCATGGTTATTCTTATGACTAGTATATGTAATGGTGTTTCTTTATTAATTGCATTGTTATTATTCTTGGTGTTTTAGTTTAATGCAACAGTCTAAAAGGCACAAGTACCTCAACTCAGTTTATACCAGAACCTACAGTCAGAAATCAACAAATTAATACTACCAAGATTCAAATAATAAATAAGAGCAGCCATTACAGTACCTACTACTTGTTGTAGTGCAAATTTGGGAAGAAAAAATTGATACCTAAAAGAGGGAAAACAAAAGAGGAAGAGATGCATATATGAGAAGGTTTTGGAGGAGCCAACAAATGTACCATTCAAACTTGACCTTGGCTGCCACCAACTGTTTGATTGATTGCTTATGTAAAAATGGTTTGTTTAGTAAAGAAATGCAATTGTTTGACAACTTGGAGAAGAAGGATTCTAATAATTGTGCCACATTTGGTGCACGGTCTTTCGCATATTGGCTGGCATGACAATACCACACTCTACCAACGGGCCCTGTCCTTGATGGCCATTGTAATTCCGTTCAGGGCAAGGAAAGTTTCAGCCAAAAATGTTACATTTATGATTTGTATATAGTTTAAGATATTACTTTATTAAGATAAGAGACATATTTGGACTCTATTTAATGGATAGATTTTGTTTTGTAGGTTATTATCTTTTCACTTATTTTATTATTATATCGTGTGACTTTCAGCAATATTTGTTAGATATTTATAAATGGATTTTATTTTATTTTTTATTAAAATGGTTCTAATAGAGGATTGTTTTATCAAATCTAAGAAGTGATTGACAAACTGTTTTTTTATTAGTATCATGCCCAAACAAATCTCAGTTTACAATCATAGGCACTAACTATTAGCAAATTGAGACAAAACAATGGAAAGAAATTAATGATGATAATAACAGTAATGCTATATGTAAGAAAAAAAAAGGGGAAAAAAAAAGTAACAAATTGTTTCGAAATGTATTTATCAAATTAAGGTATTAAAATATTATATATTAGACATATAACATAAATAAACCAAATACACATTAACTAAAATATCTCTATGTTGGAATTCTGCAAAGAAAATAAGGTTCTCCGTGGCTGTGAAACATTATAGTATTTCCCATTCTCTATATGCATTTAAAAATACTGTTCATGTGTTTGCATTGGTGGGAATGAGGGTAGAGGTGTATCATTTGCTTAGACATAGAAGATTGGTGAAAGTCCAACAGTTGTTACATACAGTACATATATTCATGGGATATGTAAAGTTGGTTGTCCTGATACAGCTTGGAACAGCATCCAGAAATTGAACATTTAAAATAAGCCTCTTAATGCTCATTGTGACAATGCTGTACTTCAGGGGTTTTGCCAAAAAGCAGATATGTTTGAAACTTTAAATGCTTCCGAAGAAATGAAGAGATATGGAATACCACCAGATGTTTATAGCTACAGCATTTTGATTGATGGGTTTTGCAAGAAGGGGTATATTAAGCAAGGTCTCAATTTGATTTGAGGAAATGGTTCGTAAGCAAATAAAACTATCACTAGTTAGCTATAGCTCACTCTTTTATGGTCTTTGTAAAAGTGGAGTGGTAGATATCTCACAAGATATGTTGTACAATCTTGTGAATAACAGCTTCGAATATCTCAGATTTTTGGAGGAGATGGTGGGTAGCAATTCAACATCTAGTGCCACAGCCGCTGATTTCTATACTCTGATCCAAGGTTTCTCCAAGATAGGTCTCTTTGATATGGCTTTGGAAGCCTTCAAATCATGCTCCAATGTGGTGTGTTCCCTGATACTATGAGTTGCAATTTCATTGTGGATGGGCATTGCTGGGAAGGACACTTGGATAAGCCTTGAAACTGATGCATGATATGCTAGATCAAGGTGTAATCCTTATCTTATACACCTATAATGCAGTCATTAGCCGGTTGTGTAGGGAAGGAAAAAGCTAAGAAAGCATTGCAGCTTTTTCCTTTGATGTTTAAGAGGAATGTATTTGCAGAAGTTGAAATTTATAGTACTCTTATGGATGGTTTTGCAAAACAGTCAAACTATAAGAAGGCCGTTTGGTTGTAAGAAAGAATGCTAAAATTTGGTGTCACACCCGACACAGTTGCATATGCAATTCTTGTTAGTATATATTGCTGTGCAAGTGAAGTGGATAAAACTTTTAGCTTATTTAAGGAAATGACTAACAAGGTATGGTTCCTGATAAGAAATCTTACACGTCTATAATTGCAGGATTTTCTAGTATAAAGAAGGAGGAGGCGGTAGAAATGTACAATGAGATGTTTGGAAAAAGTTATCGAGGCAATGCTGTAACATATACCTTTTTAATTGATGGATATTGCAAGGTTAAACGCATGGATATTGCTATAAAGTATTTTGATGAGATGCAGAGAAACAGTATTGCTCCTGATGCAGCAACTTACAATGCTCTCATGTCAGGGTATCTGAAACTCGGAAATGTATATGCTGCAGAAGAATTATATTATAAAATGAAAGCAAATGATAATCTTCCACATGATATTACCTGTAAAATAATAAGGCATCATATCAATAGTTGTAGAAAAACGTCATTAAGATAGAGATATAGTTGGATTGTAATTAACTGGATAGATTTTATTCTTGTAGGATTGTAATTAATGAAAATCCAGTTCAAAATTAACATTCCAGCGAATATTAGGTGGAAAGTATTTCCACCAAGAAGACAAAATGCATAAGCTACTGCTCCTGCTAGTCAATGTCGGAGTACTATATCCCTGCTTCACAATTTGCATACATAGACGAGCATGAATTAGGTTAAATTTCAAGAATTTCTTGTTTTTGAAAATTTTTATTTTTTTATTTTTTTGATATTAAGATCATGGAATTTAAATTCAGAATCATTTCCGGGGAAAATTGTTGTTGTGCCATTAGACTGCTAGTAACAGCAAATTGCCAATGGTTCTTCTCAATTCTGTACAAAATTAAGAATTCAACATCATTGTAATACTCCTAAGTTTCGAATTCTGATAATGGAAAAGAGAAACTCATTGGGGATCATAAAAGTCTATAAACTACTGTATTTCCTGGATGGTATGCTCTTTCTTCTTAAGGACGGCCTGGTTTGCTTGTTCTTAACTTTGCTTCTTCAAATATTAAAAAATATGATGTTGATTATAGTCATTGATTTTGTCATTTCTTTTCACTTTTATATGCAGCTGAGGCACACTTCTTCAAGATAAAAAAGATCCTATTCCAAGGAAAGACAGAATACCAGGACCATTATTATTTTTGAGGTACATATAAATATGTGTATATATACATTCTAAACCCCCACAAGAAAATAATTGAAAATAAAAAATTACAAGTCCATTAGGTCCTTCATAACAGTATCTAGTTAATCACTAAAGTTACAAGTCCTTCATAACATATCACTAAATACTATAAACATGACTGGTGATCAAATTTCTACATAGAAATGCAGCATTTTGAGGCTGTCCCTCTTTTTAAGTTTGCTGATACAGGCATACAGTTGATGGCTCTGATTTTAAAGACCCTGGAGAAGCAGAAGCCGCCCAGAGAAGCTTAACAGAAGCGAATTTGAAAGCAGAAAGCTCTAGATAGCAACATCAGAATATCCACTGGAATATCTCTGATTTTAGATTCAGGGGACAGCCAAATTTAAACCAGAATTCACATCATTAATATTCCTTTCAGCCTCAACACATTTCTTCTGCATTTCCAAGTTCTTATGAGAACACCTACTTATATTATTCACATCCAATGTTACATCTGTAAGGCTTCGAAGATTCACAGGCATCTTATCAAGTGCATGAAAAGTTTTAACCAAGAGAAACTCCTCAACCCATATATATATATATATCATTCTCCTTGAATGCACCAGCATCACCAATCTTCCCTTTATGGACCTCTTGCAGCCACTAATTAAATACATGCAAACCTTGGAGCTGTACAAATTGACTAAGGCAACCAAATTTATCTGTTGCTGCTATAACACCAGCAAGCATTGATCAAACTAAATCTATTACACGAACAAGCATTGATCTAACACCAGCAATCAAATTTATTAAATTTTTTTTTTCTGGCATACTTGCTGGACCATCATATGATATAAATATAGCCAAGTAAATGCTGAATGGTCATTAATTATCATACTCATCTTGAGGAATCATGGTCTCAAGTAAGTAATATGTAAATAAGAGGCCAAACAGGAAGTGAAAATAAAAGTGATACAGGTACTTGGAACTCTATTTCAAAAGGTTTTACCAACCTAAAGAAGCAAGGTACTCTAATTGTCTAATTTGATAAGAAGAAAGGTACTCTAATTGTCTAATTTGATAGGATAATTGGCATTCTTATCCAGTATATAGAAAATAAAGAGAATTGACCGTGGTAACTGGACATTATGTACCTACGATTCTCTTGATGGGAGGGGCAAAAATTGTAATTAAATGGGGATAAACAATCGACACACACGGGTTACGGTTGTCCTGAGTTGTGCCAACACATGTTACTAAAAAAGTAGGAAAAAAAGTGATGTAAATGCTTGCTGTTTTTCTGCCACCACCATTCAATTTTTATGCCTTCCTTTGTGTTTCTTGACTGAGCGACCTACTACTCTTTAACTATTCCCTTTCTCTCGATTCTTGTGCCTTTTTGTACGGACTGCATCCAAAATTGATGTTTTTTTAAAAAAAATATCGACTTATATGTGTACATAATATATCCAGTAAATTCTTTTTTTTTTTCAAAAAATATTGATTTTGATGCGTCCACATCATAAAAGCTCTATATATATATATATATATATTATTTTTTTAATAAATGAATTATTAAAATTGGGGTCTCGGGTTTATAACATACCTATATATAGACTAATGTCTATGGACCCAATTTCATCGTTTTTGTGGTTTATATATTGGTAGGTGATGGAAATAAGAACACCATAATGTTTAAGAACATTTCCTGTGTTTTTTCGTATCAATTATTTTCCACATTGGTTTTTGAATTAGATATTTCAATGGCTACTGGGGACCCTTTTGTTTTGGTAGTTAAGAAGAACAAGACCCATTAGCTTCCAATTTTTTCCCATTGCGTTCTAGGAAAAATTTTCCCAAACACCATTGGACCTCTTGGCCAACGCTGGCCTTTTCTTTACAGTTTTGACAACCTAAGAAGAAGGATAATACCGACTTACTTTGTCGCATATTGATTGAAGCATGTGATTATGTGAAATGCATATATAAACAAGCCAAATATCCCTTTAGCGTTTGATTGAAGTTCTTATTGTTTTTTGTTTATTTAAATTCCATTTATTAAAGTTGGCATGCTTCTAGAAACATTTCTTCAAATATTAACATTTATACAACTTTCTAAGAAACATAATCTTCAAATATTAACTGGAGTAAAAAAAAAAAGAAAAAAAGAAAAGTAAAGACCCAAAACAGGATCTCGCTTGCTAGCTAGACAAATACAAGTCATGTTTTGATTACTTTCAAAAAATACAGCTATAGAGGGACCATTTAGGCAACGCTACATTGGAACCTAGCAGGGACTGTGAGAGAGATTGAAAGCACGATACAGATCTAAACTATTGTACTTTCAGAAGGAAAAGAACACAACAAGTATAAGCGGACAATGTTCTGCAGGCGGCAGGCCCCAGAAAACTAGACCTGTCCAAGCGTACCCATTGCATAGAATTCAGGCTTATTGTTTCCTTTGAACCCTGTACGTAAAGCAGATCATCCAAGGCTAAATGAGTGTATGGGTTGGAAATTGGAAGATATGCTTGACAATCCATAGGAATAACTACTGCCATTCATGGTTCATGGCTAGTGCAGTAATAGTTATGGTCCTGATAAAGACCCTAGGCTTCATTTGGTCCATGTCATATTAACCCAGTACCAAGAAGAACCTCTAGCTCAAAACTTCATGACTCTAGCGGTAAATTTTCTGACATCCTCACCTCACTATGGTTTCTCTTCCCTGTAGTAATCAACTCTTGATATTTCAAAAAGAAAGAGGGCACTAGTTTAAGTGATGTTCCACAGAGCCATCAGGCACAAGTGATGCTAAAAATTTGCTCAGTGATCATCATCTCAATAATGAAATTAATTTAGAAGATGGAAAATAGTCATCCCTAAATGTACAAACACGTTCTCAAAATACCTAGTGAATCCCAAAAAGTTACAGGTTCTACATTAAAAAAAAAAAAAAAAAAGGCAACATATTGGCACACCAATATGCTCATTATAAGTGCCTTTGGAGGAGTAGTAGGAAGCCATCACAAAGCATTTATCATCCTCTTCATCTCTGCAGACCTCCTCGGATCAGGATCTTCAATTGCCCTCTCTGTAAGTACATGCTTGATACGGCACATTGACTTCCTCACCTAAAATTTGTTTTACATCAGCAAGTAATAACCGAGAATCCAATTAACATTAGTATTGTAGCAAAAATTAAAAAAATAAAGAAAACTTGGACATTTATCCGAATAGATTAAGCATTAAACTGTTTCATTATGCAGACTTGAATGTGTTTCTTTAAATCTGACAACCAAGATAGCAGGAAAATATTAAAGCACAGTATTTCTAGGAAGACTAGCTAATGTGAGATGCAACTACAGCATAGCAACAATAAACAAGTTATCCAGGAATTAAAAATATTACTTAATTGTTAAAACCACAAAGAGGGAAGTTTTGCAAATGCATAACTGATTGAAACCCTTAAAGGTAGCATATGGATACATCATACAACACAAACCATAGCACAAATAATAAAAAATAAAAAAAAATTTGCTTGCAGGATTTTTTTCTATTTTTTATTTAACTGTTTACTAATAATGCGGGGAACATCATTCATGACAAACTTATAAATATTTTCTTCGTCCTACTGTTTAATGGTAAAACGTAGCAGTTATAAGAAGGGACAAAAAACATTTAGAGAGAATATTTCCTTCCAATACCTTTACCATATCATGGATAATGGTTGAATTAGATAATGCAATGCTATTGGATTTTAGCATTCAAAGTGCATCAAGAGCTGGCATTGGATTTTAGCATTCAAAGTGCATAAAGAGCTGGCATTGGATTTTAGCATTCCAAGTGCATCAAGTGCTGGCTATGCATACTAGTTACTAGTTAGGATGATTATAACTACTTAAAATGACATAAAAACAGAAGGCTAACATACTTTAGGAATTCTCTCTGGATTGGGAAACCGAAGATTTTGTGCATGAAGCATCTGGCGCTGAGTCATCAACATGTTTTTCTCCTTTAACAAAACATACCACAGCTTATTAAGGTCATCCCAAGACTTCAATCGTAATTCGGAAGCCTTCCAACTTCGACCTGACAGCAGTAAATTATTTAAAAACGAAAGAACTTTCATGACAACAAATATAGATATTGGGAATTTTTCATAAACCATGACAACTAATATCAGAGAGTCACAGGAAGTTGAACTGTTTAAATCCTTAGGTATGAGTGAGTTGAAGAAATTGATTTCAAAATACTAACCATTCAACGAATTATATATCACAAAATAGAAAGGTGCATATCTTCTAGAATACTCGCTATAAGAACTTACACACAATGCATAACATAGACTCTATGCTACTGCAACAACTAATATTGAGAGGATTATCTTGTATTGTGCCCAGTGACACAATGCAGAACTCTAAGTTATGTAATGTTATCAGGAAAAGTTGAGGGAGTTTTTAAGGATTTGAAATATGTTATTTATAGAATAATATTCCAATGTTTTGCATAACTACCTTAAAAAGACTACAAACCTTTGTTTCCCACAAAACATTTCCCTGTTTTTTAATTGGTAAGAATTCTCAAAGGACACAGGCTTGGATCCTTGCTAACAAAGATGGCAATCATCAACACCAAATGTTTCAATAAATCACCAGCAATAAAGCTCCAAAACCCAAGTAGAGTTCAATCTTTACTTTCATTTTCATTGACCGGATTACAACACAGAACAAACACTAGTTTCCCACTTCAATTTCATTGAACATTTTCATTTAAAACTAAATTGCAAGTAAACAATAATCAAATACCCAAAATTAAAGAAAGAAAGGCAATGAACAAGAAATTCCAAGTTGATAAAGATATAAAAGCTGATTTTACCATAGACAATTGGTTTTTCTTCATCTGGGCTTCTATCAGCCTCGAAAAACTCCTCAAGAGGATTGTAAACCGTCCTAGATGAAGAAGAAGCAGCAGCTGCAGCTGCAGAAGTTTCAGACTTTGCAGCAGCAAGCAGTGTTCTCCCCAAGTATCTTGATATGAACATGGTTTGGCGATCAAAATTTTCTGCATAGAAAATGCAATCCAATTAGAATATGCAGAAAAAAGAAAAATGCACTCTTTCACAAAGTAAAATGACAGCGATTGCAGGTCATACTCATCCGAAGCAATACCATTTTCAATAACCCCACTAAAAAAAAAAAAAAAAAAAGCCAAATGAAATAAAAAAAATTCAACAACCACAAAACCAGAAGAAGGGCATATTTCGTATTAAAAAAGACCCAAAAAAAAAAAAAAAACAAAGAAGAAATCCTCCGAACCTTAAACCCTAGAAGGATTGAGAGGAAATCAGAGATAGCAAAAAACGAAACGAGCTTTTCAGAGACGGAGAAGAATCAGAAATCGCGGCCTATCATTAGTCGCAGTGAAATGGTTAAAAAATGGGCTAAACTAAGCTAATTGGGCCTCAAAGGCACAGAGTGGGCTTAATAATACAACTTAATGGCCCATAAAAATGGGCTAAAAGGTGAATTGGGCCAAAAAGGCCCATTTACAATTTCTTAGAATCTGTTGTCCAAACACCCAATAATAATTTTTTAAAAAAGAATGAAAAAATAAACAAACAAACAAACAATCATAATTCTAAATTATTTCATGGTAGAATGATTATCAGCCGCCAAGGAGTGCTCTGGTGATTTTATTGGTTCTCATTCCTTTTTTTTTTTTTAATTATTTTAAAGTGTTAAATATACTTAGCTCCCTTAAATATTACACATTTTATATCTTATCTCTAAACTACAAAAAGATATTCCATTAACTATTATTTTTAATCATTTTGTTGCACTAAACATTCACCAAATTTATTAGGCCAAATTCAAGGATTGAACTATAATGACACAAAATAAGTAAACAATACTTTTAAGAGGCAGTGTGAACATTCTCATAAAACTCTCAAATGTAGTAAAGCATAATTATCCAAATAAATTACTTAGTAAAAATTAATTTAAATGTAGTGTTTTTTTTTGGCTAAAATAATTTAAATGTAGTGTTCCATGAAGCAATCTAACATTCCTCATAGCATCTACCTCTCTCTGGTCCTTTAAATCCTCAGTGCTGTGTCCACCTAAGGCAGTAAATGACAGATTTTTTGTGGGTGCAGTAAAACACAATTTATGTATACAAAATATTCATTTAAAACTAATTTATATATAAGTAAAAACTAAACCAAATTAAGGTAATTTTTCATATATCAGGGAAGACGACTTCAACAACCTAAAATTAGAAAAGAAAATAGAAAATAGTATAAATAAATAAATAAAATACAAGATTGAGAAAAAATAGGATTAAAAAGAAAAAAAGAAATATTTATCCAATTTGGTTGAGGAATGATTATACAACGATACTTAACAACATCGTACGTGCTAAACAATGAGCTCCGATGTAATTAATATATGAAGTACTATATTTTTCGTTCTTCTTCTCAGTCACATTCCTGGCCAACACCCACTTAAAAATAATAGAGTTATTTCACATCAACCTCCTCTTTGGTTTCAAGTTCTTTTACTTTTTATTTTATTTTTTATTTATGGACTTGTTTTCAAAGATATTGTCCACAAATGATTTTAGCTGCTTTAAAATCATTAATATTTTTTTATTTATCTTCAGCATGAGTGCTAGTCAATTTCGACATAATCTTTTTATTAGAGGAATAATGTTGATATTGGTAGATAAAACATTTTATTATTGGAGATAAAACATTTACAGAAAGAAAAAAGCAAGGGTAGTCTTGACAGAAATTTTTTAAAATGTCCTTTAAATTTTAAATATTATTAAACATACCTAAGGGCTCAAATTAAGTCCAGAAGAGATTGAACATTCATTTAAGGACTCAAATTGAGCCTAGAAGAGACTGAATATTCATGTAATGTAAGTGATCGTTAACTTATGGTGATGTTATACTAATATAAATACAATGATTATGCTTTTATGGCTTAAACTTTTGTAAAAAAAGATAATTCAACATCTAATACAAAATAGACATGTTAACAATTACATACATAATTATTTGATATATATATACATATATTGATAATTATTTCTCAAAACATACAATTAGAAATGAGAATGAAACACGAAATAATAATTTTTAACCACATAATTGTCGAAGAATCATAAGTTGTAGTGGGTTTTGTGTTTGTTCCTCACTTTCTTAGTAATGGCCCTTCCTAAATAGTCATGAAGAAAGTTAATAATGTCTTAGGATTTATATGGCATTCCTCTCTATTTTCATGAAGAAAAAGGACGTTTTTTTATTAAAAAGAAAAAAACAAATGTTTGTGGAAAATAGCAGAACCAAAAAAGAAAAAAGAAAAAAGAGAACGGGGTATAAGAATAACAAGTTAGTAGTGTATACGAAATAAAATAATATCTTAAAAGTTATATTTGGTTATCTATTTTAAAAATTATTTTTATTTGTAAAAATAGAAAACTATTAAATGTATTATTTGGTCATTAGTTGTCAAAAATTATTTTTTGAGAACAAATGGAAAAGAAAATAATTAATGGAAAACAAATAGTTTTTAAAAAAATTAAAAAATGGAAAGCAATTGAAGAGGATGATACTTTGCCTTCTTTTTTTAGAATGTAGATCTTGTAACTTTGGTGATTCAAGGGTTTGTTAAGAAGGACCGAATGGATTCTGTTTGTACATTTAGTGATGACTTATTTTCCATTTTGCATATTAATTTGATACTTGAAATGATGATAAATGAGCAAATTTTCAGCACCACTATGCCTAATGGCTCTTTGGAAACATCACTCAAACTAGTCATCAGGAGCATAATTCTTACTGCACTAGTCAACTATCACAAACAATTACGAACCATGATTGGCAGTGGTTTTTATCATAAATGGTCAAGCATGTATTCCAATTTCCAACTCACAAACTCACTTAGCTTATAATTCATCCAAAAAATCCCATAAGCTCACTTAGCTTTGGATGCTCTGCTTTGTGTTAGAGGGTTCAAAAAACACAAGAAGCCTGTATTCTTTCAATGTAATGGGTACTCTTTAGACAGGTCTAGTTTTCTGGGGCCCGCAAGAATATAGTCTGCTTGTAAATGTTGTGTTATTTTTCTTCTGAAAGTACAGTAATTAGGTCAGTTTGTTGCTTCCTATCATTTTCTCTCTCTTTATCTCTTTCTGTTCCTTTCTCTACTATCCTCCCCTCCTAGGTTCCAATATGGGCATTTTGCCTAAATGGTCCCTCTTGAGCTGTATTAATGAAAGGAATCAAAAGCTGTTAGTGTTCCTGTTTTGGATCGGTCCTAGTTTTTTTCAATTAATATTTGAGGATTATGTTCTAAGAAGGTTGGAGAAATATTAATATTTGAAGGAATGTTTTTAGAAGTATAAAAACAACTTCTTAAAAATTTAAATAAATGCCATTTGCAATCAAAGGCTAAAAAAGATGCTAGCTTTGGTTATATTTGCATTCACATGCCTCAAGATGTGACCAAGGAAGTTGATATTATCTTTTTAATTTTTTAAGGTTGTAAAGGAAAAGACCATAGTTAACCAAGAGGTCGAAATGATGTTTGGGGAAAAAAAAAAAAAAAAAGTTTCCTAGAAAGTGATAGAAAAATATTGGAAGCTAAATGGGTCCGGTTTTGCATAATCAAAAACTAAGAGTACCCTTATAACCACTGAATTTGAAAAATCCAATACAATAAAAAAAAAAAAAAGGTGGAAAATAATTGATGCAGAAGAAACACAGGAAAAATGTTGTTAAAATATTAGTGTGCTTGTTTCCATCAACTACCCATATAGACAAGGACAATGGCATATTAAACCCCAAAATACCCAAATTTAACAATTCATTAATTTATTAGAAAAATAAATTAAAAAAAAAGAAGAAAGAAATTGATATATTTTGTCTAGAAGGCACATGAATCGAGAAAACACAAAGTAAAAGGGGTATAGGAATTGAAGGTGGGGGTGGCAGAAAAAAACAGCAAACATTCACATCAACCTTTTTTTTTTTCTTCTTACTTTTCTGATAACAAGTGTTGGAACAACTCAGGACAACCTTAACCCGTGTGATTGCTCATCTCCATTTATTTACACTTTTGCCCCTCTTCCCTGGGCCCCACGCAAGAAAAACCCCAATCTCTCTCTCTGTCTTTCTTCTCTGTTGAGTAAAATACTAGAAAACAAAAAATTTAAAAAAAAATAAAAAATAAAAAATAAAAATATATATATTTATAATTTATTTTGAACATCCAGAAAAAGAAGAAGGAAAAGTGAAGTCAAAGGGGCGGGATTAGATGAGTCAACGTTATCCCACCTGCCCCAAAAATCATGAATGAATCCACTTCCAGTCATATTCTTCTGTTCAATAAATTCGTTGGACGTCATCGTCTGCTGTGTCACCCGCGGGCAGTTTTATCGTTCCCTTTAACGGGCTGCCCGAACTGCCCGAACTGCCCGAACTGCCCGATACTTCTGCTCTCTCTGAAACCAAGTACCAAGTACACCTTTCCTTTCAGCCGTCTGTGCTTCGCTTTCTCTCTCTATTTTTTATTTTTATTTTTTTTCTCTCTCTAAATTCTCGTTCGTTTTCTCTCTCTAGATCGAAAGGCGGCTCGAAATCTGGACCTCTCGATTGGGAAGTTGTTGGATCTGAGTGTTAATTGGATCGATTATTCGGTGGAAGGAAAACCTAGGTTGGTTGAAATTTGTTTTCTTTTTTTTTTTTTTCTTTTTTTTTTGATTTGGGGTTCGTGGGAGGAAAGTTAGGGTTCTTTTTTTTTTTTTTGAATTGAATTGGGTTTGATATGGAGATGGTCGATTTACGGTTTTAATTGCGGACGAATTGGTGAAATTGTTTGAGAAAAAAGGTTTTTTTTTGTTTTTGTTTTTTTTTTTTTTTTTTTTTGGTGGTTTGGGTTTTGGTGGGGGGGATTATTGAGGGTTTGGGATTGATGGTACTCGTTGGGATTGAAGGTGGTTTCGAGGTTGGGATTGGGGAAAATGCAAGGCTATGCATGGGAGGGAAGGTGGTGAGGAGAGGAAACGGACTCGGCACATGTGGACAGTCCCCACGCGTGTAGCCACGCCCGATGGTTCTTCTTCTTCGTCTTCGTCTTCAGCTAATTCGTTTTTCAAGGTTTGGTTTTTCTCGGGTTTTAGGAGTTTTCCCCTACTGTATGATTGTCTTGGGTTTGGGTTTGTTTTCCCTATTGATTTGTGGTCCGAAGATTCTTCGGCAGATGAGGATTTTTGGATTTGTGTTTTTTTTGTCCTTTTCTATTTTTGATTCACGGTCCCGGCGGAAAAGGCAAGGTTTTTGTGTTTTCTTTATTTGGAATTATTATATATATTAAGGGCTTGGAATACATAGAATTAAGAAAATTGAAGATTATATTACGGAATGGCTTAGATATTGAAACCAGAAAATGGAAGCTGTTACTAATGAAATCAGGATGCAAAGTTGGATTAATTATTAAACAAGTTTTGAAACGCTTTCTATATAGAACTTTTTGAAATAGAGTTCTAAATATTGCTTCTATTTTCATTTCCCGTTTACCCTACTTGAGACCAATTTTCCTTTGGTAATTGCCCTCTTTGTGGCCATGATTCCTTGGGATGAATATGATAAAGTTCTAAAAATTCAATATAGGAAAGGTCCTTTGTGATAATGATATCAAATACAGTTTACTATGACTAGAAGGTGTTGTTTAGAGTAGGTTATAGCACTTAATGAGTCGAATAGAAGTAAGTTATAGTGTACGCAAGTATCAAAATAATTTCAGAAAAAAAACTTAATGACCATTTAGTATTTTCTAAAATATATCATATGGTGGTCCAACAAGTATGCCAGAAAAAAGTAAAGGAATTATATGCTTTTATAATGGGAACGTATAACATCCATAAAGCAGTCCATTTAGTTCTGTTCACTGTTCAGAACATTTAGGAACTGTTTTTCAACAATGTATTGTTTCAACGCAAGCAGCCCAATATGTCTTATGTGGGTCATTCCTAGGGATTATTTTGAATTTAGATATGTTTATAATTTGAGATTTTTCTTGTCTTAGAACTTACTTATTGATACTAACTTGAAGTAAGTCCAGGAAATTGATCATAGAAACGTGCAATGGCTATTCAAACATTTAGCTTGAAGATATGTATGTCTAAAAGAATTGTATGCTGCTTATGATGGGGAATTTATAACATCCATAAAACAGTCCATTTAGTTCAGTCCACTGTTCAGAACATTTAGGAACTGTTTTTCAACCATGCATTGTTTCAATGCAAGTAGCCTGATATGTTTTATGTGGTCATTTCCTAGGGATTATTTTGAATTTAGATATGTTTATTCTTTGAGATTTTTTTTGTCATAGAACTTACTCATTGATACTAACTTGAAATAAGTCCAGGAAATTGATAATAGAAACGTGCAATGGCTACTTAAATATTTAGCTTAAAGATATATACGTAGTGAGATTTCCATTACATTGGCTGTGCATGTGTATTCCTTTGCTTCCTTTTATTCTTTTGTTTGAACATTCTAAAATTTGTTGTCATGTGACAAGTTTGGACATCTTTTATTTCTAGTATTTTAGTCATTAAGCATGTATTTTCATATTATTTCAGGGTCATCTATCTCCTGTTGACTAGTGGATTTCATATCTGATAACTGAATATCCTTTTGAAAGTTCTGAGTGCTGTGAATGAGAATCACTTTTGGATGATGTTTGTATCTATTGCCCATTGATGAAATTCTATATTTTCTTGTTTTCTAAGCTGATTATAATGTACACTGATTATGGAAATGTACTATTTTTCTGTTACGTGGCTATAACTTGCATAATGGATCACTGAAGCTCCTCTTTTTTGTTAGGATGGACGCAAGATCAATATTGGCGACTGTGCTCTTTTTAAACCACCTCAGGATTCCCCGCCTTTCATTGGAATAATTCGTTGGCTAACTACAGGCAAAGACAATAAGTTAAAGTTAGGTGTAAATTGGCTTTATCGACCTGCTGAAGTCAAGCTCGGCAAAGGCACCCTGTTGGATGCTGCGCCGAACGAAATTTTCTATTCCTTCCATAAGGATGAGATTCCTGCTGCATCTTTACTCCATCCATGTAAAGTTGCATTCCTTTCTAAAGGTGTTGAGCTTCCAACAGGGATTTCATCTTTTGTCTGTCGGAGGGTTTATGACATTACAAACAAGTGTTTATGGTGGCTAACTGATCAAGATTACATTAATGTGAGTTTTAGATTCATTTTTACATCTTTCGTTTGTTCTTTTAGAATGAATATAGGTATATTTGATATCATTTATGTTCGCAGGAACGACAAGAAGAAGTAGATCAATTGTTATATAAAACAAAAGTAGAAATGCATGCAACTGTGCAGTCTGGTGGCCGTTCTCCAAAGCCATTGAATGGTCCGACCTCAACTTCACAGCTAAAATCTGGGTCAGACAGCATCCAGAACAGTGTCTCATCCTTTTCTTCTCAAGTTAAGGGGAAGAAGAGGGAGCGAGGTGATCAGGGTTCTGAGCCCATCAAACGAGAACGTATTTCAAAAACAGATGATGGGGATTCTGGTCGTTGTAGACAGGAAAGCGCTTTTAAATCTGAGATTGCAAAAATAACGGAGAAAGGAGGGCTTGTGGAGTCTGAAGGGGTAGAGAAGTTAGTTCAGCTCATGCAGCCTGATAGAAATGAGAAAAAAATAGATTTGGGTGGCCGATCAATGCTTGCTGGTGTTATAGCAGCAACAGATAAATTTGATTGCCTTAGTCAATTTGTACAGCTTCGAGGCTTGAATGTATTTGATGAGTGGCTCCAAGAGGTCCATAAAGGGAAGATTGGCGATGCTGGTGCATCCAAGGAGAATGATAAATCGGTTGAGGAGTTCCTCTTGGTTTTACTTCGTGCACTTGATAAGCTGCCTGTGAATCTTCAAGCCTTACAATCGTGTAACATTGGGAAGTCTGTGAATCATTTGCGTTCTCACAAGAATTTGGAAATCCAAAAGAAAGCTAGGAGTCTGGTTGACACATGGAAAAAACGTGTTGAGGCTGAAATGAATATTAATGATGTGAAGTCTGGTTCAAATCAGGCTGTTCCTTGGCCTGGGCGATCACGCCTTCCTGAAGTTGGAAACAGACATTCTGGTGGATCTTCTGATGTTGCTATGAAGAGCTCAGTTACGCAAGTTTCTGCTTCCAAATCTGCTTCTGTGAAGCTTGTCCAGGGGGAGAGTGCTACCAGGTCGGCTTCTGCTTCTCCGGGGTCTATAAAATCAGTGCCATCACCGGTATCAGCTGGTACTAACCTAAAAGAGGGACAGCCTCGAAACACTGCTGCTGTTGGTACATCTGATGTTCCTTTGGCAACTGCAAGGGATGAGAAAAGCAGCAGTTCTAGTCAGTCTCACAACAATAGTCAGTCTTGCTCCAATGATCATACTAGAACTGGAGGTACTTCAGGGAAAGATGATGCAAGGAGCTCAAGTGTTGGTTCAATGAATGTGAATAAGCTTTCTGGTGGTTCTTCGAGGCCTCGGAAAACAATAAATGGATTCCAAGGGTCTACTCCATCTGGAGGTCAAAGGGAAATCGGTTCAAGCAGAGGTTCTTCGTTGCACAAAAATCCAGCTCCAGAAAAATTGTCTCATTCTGGGTTGTCAAGCGAAAAGATACTTGAGGGGCCCAGTGCTGAGAGCAATAGCCACAAATTTATTGTTAAAATTCCAAATCGAGGTCGCAGCCCTGCGCAAAGTGTGAGTGGAGGTTCTTTTGAAGAACCTTCAATTATGAATAGTAGGGCATCTTCTCCTGTGCTTTCAGAGAAGCATGATCAATTTGATCGTAACTTGAAGGAAAAGAGTGCTGCTGTTACTTCAGATGTCAATGCTGAGTCCTGGCAAAGTAATGATTTTAAAGATGTGCTGACTGGATCTGATGAAGGTGATGGGTCACCTGCTGCTGTCACTGGTGAAGAGCACTGTCGGACTGGTGATGAAACCAAGAAGGTTGCAGAAGTCTCAAAAACTGGTTCGTCGTCATCAGGAAATGAACATAAATCCAGGAACTTACAAGAGGCTTCCTTCAGCTCCATTCATGCTTTAATTGAAAGTTGTGTAAAATATTCTGAAGCTAATGCATCTGTTTCTGTTGTGGATGATGTTGGCATGAATCTGCTTGCTAGTGTGGCTGCTGGAGAGATGTCGAAGTCTAATTTGGTTTCTCCAACTGATTCGCCACAAAGAAACACACCAGTTGAGCTCTCTTGCTCAGGCAATGATACCAAAGTTAAATCATCTGATGACCATGGGCAAGAACAAACTCAGTGTGTTGATGGTGCTGATGATGAACGTGGGAACAATTGTAAAGAATCTGGTAATTTTGTGGCTAAGAATGGGGATGATAAGTCCTCATTTTTGTCCGAAGGAAAACCTGTAGCAGAAAGTGGTGGGCATTTAAATTCTTCTGGTATTGAATTGCAGCAAGCTGAAGGCACTTGTGAAGATAGCAACGGAAAATCAAAAGAAATGATTTTAGCACCTTCTATGGTTGCTTCCCCTTCAGTGACGAGCAACAAAACTATGGATACTGAAGGGTTCAAACCAGCTAAGGAAAAAATGGCAGACGGTGGAGTGGATGATGATAGCAATCTAGACAATAAACACAGTATGAGTGGTTCTTTGTTAGACGAAGTAAATGTAAATGATCTTGGCTCAAATAAGGAAGTTAAGGCAGAAACTATTGAAGGACCATTGCCGCACCCTGGATCAGAAATTGATAATAACATAAAATATTGTGAGAATGAAGGAATGAACAGTGATGTGCATACGAAAGAGAAACCACCTATCTTGATTGTAAATTCTGAGTCTGTAAAAGGAACTGGTGAGGAAGTACTGCTTTCTTCAGATTCTTGTAAAGATTTGATATTGCAAAAGATTCATGAACTGAAACCTGAAAAGGCTGATGCAATGGATGCCAAGAGTCATGTTAATCTGACTGAAAAACAAAGAACCGAGCTAGTAAGTAATGCTCATATGGCTCCAGATAATCAAGTCGTTGGCTTCAGTTCTGGTGTCGCTCATCACAATGGTGAGCATGTGGAGGAGAATTTACAAAGTAGGGAGACTGAGCAATGTGGTGGAGCTATTCCTCACAAGGTGTCACCAGTGTTCAATGTGCGAGAAACAGAACATGTGAGATCCACGGTGGTTGACATGGAAACAGATGAAGCTGAAGAATGTACATCTACAACAGCAGATGCTTCTTCAGTGTCTGCTGCAGGGGGGTCAGACGCAGATGCAAAAATAAAATTTGACTTGAATGAAGGATTTAATGCTGATGATGGGAAAGATGGGGATCCTAATAACTTGTCAGTGCTAGGATCTTCATCTGCTGTTTCCTTGATTAGCCCATTAAGTTTGCCTGTTTCTTCCGTCTCTAGTGGACTTCCTGCTTCAATTACGGTTGCTGCTGCGGCAAAAGGGCCCTTTGTTCCCCCGGAGGACCTATTACGGAGCAAAGGGGAACTTGGTTGGAAAGGATCTGCAGCTACAAGTGCATTTCGGCCTGCTGAACCTAGGAAGGTTTTGGAGATGCCACTGGGTGCTACAAATATTTCACATACGTGCTCTACTGCTGGAAAGCAAGGACGTCCTCTGTTAGATATTGATTTGAATGTGCCGGATGAAAGAATTCTGGAGGATCTGGCTTTGCGAAATTCTATTCATGAGAGTGGTTCTGTTGCTGACACATTAAGTAATCATGATTTAGGACGTGATGAATTGAAGGTTGCTGCACCTGTTCGTTCCTCTGGGGGACTTGATCTTGATTTGAACAGAGTTGACGAGGCTTCTGATTTGGGCAATTACTCGATAAGCAGTACTTGTAAAATTGATCCCACACTTTCGCAAGTCAAATCATCATCAGGAGGTACTCTTAGCAGCGAGGTGTGTGTTCGCAGGGATTTTGATTTGAATGGGCCTGTGGCTGATGAGGTGGGTGCTGAGCCAGCAGTGTTTAGTCAGCGCGGCAGGAGCAGTGTGCCATCCCAACCACCTGTTTCTGGTCATAGGATGAACAATGCAGAAGTTGGAAATTACTCATCATGGTTTCCGCCAGGGAGCACTTACCCTGCAGTTACCATTCCATCCATTATGCCTGATCGAGGGGAGCAACCTTTCCCAGTTGTTCCGCCTGGTGGGCCACAAAGGATATTGGGTCCCCCTGCTGGTAGCAATCCATTCAGTCCAGATGTATACCGAGGGTCTGTGTTGTCTTCTTCTCCAGCAATGCCCTTTCCTCCTCCCCAGTTTCAATATCCAGTCTTCAATTTTGGAGCCACCTTTCCTTTGCCTGCAGCTACTTTTACAGGTGGTTCAACAACATACATGGATTCAACGTCAGGTGGGAGGCTTTGTTTTCCTGCTGTGCCATCACAGTTATTAGGACCTGCTGGTCTGGTTTCTTCCAGTTACACCAGGCCTCCTTATGTTGTTAGTCTTCCAGATGGTAACAATAATAGTAATGGTGAGAGCAGTAGGAAGTGGGGAAGGCAGGGGTTAGACCTCAATGCAGGGCCAGGAGGCCCAGACATTGAAGGAAGAGACGAGTCTTCACCTCTTGCATCAAGGCAACTTTCTGTTGCTAGTTCACAAGCCCTAGCAGAGGAGCAGTTAAGGATGTTCCAGATTCCAGGTGGCACCTTGAAGAGGAAGGAGCCTGAGGGAGGTTGGGATGGCTACAAGCAATCCTCATGGCAATGAGAATGTGTAATGGGAAATTCTGGTGATTCATGAAGCTTGTAAGTTTAAAATTTATGTCTTTTTTTTTTTTTTTTTTTTTTGTTTCTTTATTTTACTTTCTCCTGTGTGCGAGTTCTGGTATCATAAAGCTGCAGCCAATCACCAAACAATTCTCCCAATAAAATAGTCTTTAGGATTGCATATGGAGTATTTCCTCTGTAAACATATTTTATTTATTTCTTCTTATTATTCTTTTGTTCAGCTCCAGTATTTTAATTATCTATCCCATAGCACAAGTTGATTCAATTTAATGCTATATAAATCAAGAAATTCATGATGGTAGTCTCTTGTAATTTCAAATTCTGGAAAGGGAGAAAGGAAGTAGTTTATAGAGGATAAGTTACTTATTGGTTGTGTTTGCTTTTCATAGATTTATACGATGTAAGGCAATAACTGATTGGAAGACAAAGAAAGTGAGTTCCTCCTGAGCAAAGGGGATGTTAAAATATTTTGTTTGCTTCTATTTGCTTTGTCCTTGAGCATTGTGCTTCTCTTGCATCTTCATAAATGTCTTTGTGTGCCAATTTAATTTTTTATTCATGGGTTTATTTATATCTTTTTATTTTACAGTGATTTGAGGATGGACATTTTCTTACCCTGAGGTGATCAACTAACTTGTATGCTTCTGGAGGATTGGGTGGTAAGTGAGTTATTTGATACTGTTCATAGTCTCCGACCCCCACCTCTTTGCTGTGTATCGATTGTAATCTTTTTAACGGGCTTTCAGTCTGTGGTCTACAAGCTGTTTGTTTTGTTCCATGAATTTGTTCTGGGTGGCTGCAGATCAGTTCTTCTTTTGTAGATATTTTAACTGTTCGATAGCATATGCTCAGTTTTGCCCAGAAACTCAAAAACAACTAAATATACCATAGGAACCAAAACAATCCCCCTCCTTTTCCAATCCTCCCCTCAAATAATGGAGGTTGGATTTGCCAACTGCTTGAAGCAAATACTCTTCTAGTTGCAGTTTGTTTAATTTATCCTTTTTCTTTTTCTGCTTAATATTTATCCCTTATCTTAATCACATTTATATATCTAGAAATAGTCGTGACCGAGTTTTGGCACCTGAGCTTTTCTTGATATGCTTGTTTTTAGTTGTTAAACTTGATATACTCAATGTGCTATTCTCAATTTGATTTTTCATGGGCCCTTGTAGTCTCTATTTCTCAACACTTCAAAAGTCTCTATAACGGATATAACTTCTATCTGGGAATGACTTTGAAATGCAATAAGCGGGCTGAATTGTTTTGCCAATTCATATGCGGGTGGTTGGGTATAAGCGACAAATATAATCAGTTTTAAAAAGAATTAGAGAAGGTTACATGGGGTGGTGTTGCATATGTCTATTCTCTTTTGAACTAAAAGGCATAATTTTCTTGAAAATGAATGAATGAATGAATGACAATCAATGAACAAGGCATTACTCTGTTACACAAAGGCCTTACAACTTGAATATTTTACAATGAAAAATAAGCAGGAAGGTTAGCATTTGAATTATGACTATACGTTTTCTTCCAATATCTTTTCGTATTAACTAAAGAAACCAAAATGGAATAAGAAAAATAAAAACAGGAAACACTTGGCGTCGTTCATGTCGCATTATGAGAGATCCTGTGCTGCATGCAATGTAGCCTACGTCAATACAAAATCAAACTACTGGAAATCCGATGGCCTGACAATGATGAAGGGCTTCAAGGTGGCAGCACCATCCAGAGGGAAGTACTTTCATTTTAAACAGACGAGCTTCCGACCGCAAATGACATTTCTGCAGTTGAGTGACAAATAGGTTATTTCCAAGAATCTGAATGGGAAAGCTACAGATTGTGCAAACAAAAATAAAAATAAATAAAAAGTTAAACAAGATAGGAGGTACAGACAGTAGACATCCTCGACGTTTTTTCTTCTTTTCTTTTTGCTTCTGTGGTGGTTTGATAACCACCCTGATTGCAGAATCGAAAACTGCCTTCACATTCTGCAATTAGAACAGAAAGGGTAATTTTTCAGTCAAAAAGACAACCATCAAAATCCACTAAACTCCAGAAAAACGGATAAGCCATCCAGGATTCTTTGGCAACAAGAACAATGTGCCATCACAATCTACCATTGACAATAAAAGCATAAAATCTACTGCATTTTTAGGAGATGGTTGGAAGGTTTTAGGTTACGCCTTCCAGCTTCCACATGCAAGGTTATTGGAAAACCAATTACCGTGGATAATCAATGTGGGGAAACCTGAGCTATCATAGGTAATCACGCAAACATTCTGGTTCAAATGATGTCTTCCAAAATTTTAGTTTTATTTTCAATTACCTTGTAAAGGTGAATAATTATGCTGGATTCCATTGCCAGTGAGTTAGTATTCCCTGTGCAAATGACTTTATGACTAGAGGTTTATTAGTTGGACTCGCACAAATGATGTGTAGAACTAATTGATACTTGAATGGTAAAGTTCATCTTTTTATATTTATTATTATTAACTAAGAGATGATGCTATCTAGGTTGTTCTTCCATGCATCTTGTACACAATTAGGACACTGCAAGATATACTGCCCCAGTATCACACAACTTAAAGATAGCCACACTTCTCGCTATAAATTAATGCATGAAATTAGAATATTTTCAATAAAAATACACTGAACAAATACAGTCAAACTATATATATGCTAGTTTATACAAACCTGCTGAGTTTTTGAACTGCATTCAACGTAATATGCAGCACCAATCTGTTTCCGCAGTTCTTCACCCTATTAATCACAAAATCAAAACCATGAGTAGGACCATCGATTATAAGCATGGTGGACAAAGCACCTTCTGTAAATAACACACCTGAGCAGTTGTCACAGGCACCAATCCTGGATGATCAGCCAAGTAGTGCTTATCCTCTCGAAGATCTGTGTCCATCGTAAACAATTCATTAATTGCAGAAGGACATCACTGCATATTACTAGTGTCCATGCCAAGCGAAAGATGAATGTCAACAAATTCGACACAATTTCTACTGTTAATCAGAAGATTGTTTAATATTGAAGGATGTGGGAAATTTTACAAGAATGGCTGTCTATTAGGAAAGCTACTAATTTATAAGTCATGGACTAAGGTTTTTAGAAAATAGAGAGGCGAAAGTAAGATATTTGTTTAAATAGCATCACAAGGTTTTACAGTTTCCTATTTCATAGAAAAAGAATGTCTAAAGTCAACGGCACTGATGAATTTGAACTAACCAAATCAAAATACCAAGCAACAAATGGAAAAGGCATGGGACAGATAGGTAAGCAAATAATTGACATAATGTTACAAACCATGACACAAGAAAACATACAAACTTGTACAGAGATTAGCCAAATATTTGACGCAGACTTTTGTATCAAAATTAGGGAACTGGCTGGATTAAGGTCGATATGGCTATCATAAGAGGAGAAAAAAAGAGTAGAAGGGAGAAAATATTTAGGCATACATTGAAAATTTTATTTGTAGGTGATTCAACTTTTCTATGAACACTATTCTATCGGGTCTTCTATCAGAGGTTTGAAACCTGAATATGTAATAATAAATTTCAATGGTTACCCACTTATAAAGTTACTGTTTCTTGCAAGGAACATCTTGACTATTCAAAAGGTACACACTAACGGACAACTTAATCTACAGGACACAGAAAGAGGCATAGGAAATCAAAAGCAAATGTTGAAAGAATCAATATGTCAACCAAAGCAAATGAAAAAGCTGGCATTGACTCCTATTTTTATCATTGAGCATACTAATTGCTCTTTATTTGGAAATTTATAACACTGAAATTTATTGATCAAAACACAAATTTCTTCCTTCTTCAAAAACACATCACTCCACAAATCAGCAACCTTTCCCACAGGAAACCATCTTATTTCACCAATCACTGTTCACAAACCATCTTATTTCATCCAACAGTCTAGCCTCCCTGGAGGATGCCACCTTTAATGCAACAATCAAAGTTCACATCCATGTTTAAGTATATCATGGTTTCATTAGAAAGGTTACAGTCTTCTTCATCACATTATAATTATTACTACTTGAGATTATTGATTTCCATCAATATATAACAATACCATTTCTATACCAATAAAATGGATATGAACATGCCTTGAAATCATGCGAACATATTAGAGCTATGTTTTTAAAGGTGGTCTGGGTATTGTGTTTATGGGCTTCCTACATTTTATTTTCAACATATCAGCTCTCAATCTTCTCATCTGGGCTCAGATAATGACATAACAACTGACATCAATGAATAGCTCACTGCATATGTTAGTGCACCCCACTATTTCATATGCAATCTTTTGGATCTCTGAGCTCATCAAGATACGTAGATGGTTCCACCAATTCTAATTAACTAAATACAACAGAAAAGAGAGTCCAAAATAGCATTACATATGGAAAGTAACTTACCCAATTTGGTTCCAACAAGAACTACAGGTACTCCAGGAGCGTAATGCTGAAGTTCAGGGATCCACTGACCAAGAGAAAACAGTATCAGTAAGCAGACAAGAAACAGCCAAGAGAAAGAAAACATATATATATATATATATAGACCCATAACAAAAATCCTGAATTTTTAAGGTGAAATGCACCTTTTTCAATACGTTCTCATAGCTTGCGCGACTAACTAATGAGAAAGCCAAGACAAAGACATCTGCACTCCTGTAGCTTAAGGGTCTTAATCTATTGTAATCCTCTTGACCTGTGAAATTCATTGAAAGAAATGTAAATATAAATATAAAAACAATCTCATAGTGTTTTGACATAAAGCCAGAATGAAATTAGGGTAACTTTTAGGCTCAGTTTTAAGATTAAAAAAAAAAAAAAAAAAAGTGGACATATTCAAGAAATGGGAGTTGAGGGTACTGTACCAGCTGTATCCCAAAGGCCTAAATTTACAGTCATGCCTTCAACCACTACATTTGCACTGAAGTTATCGAACACTGTAGGTATATAATCCTGATAAACAAAATAAAAGAACAAAAATAAAAAGCCAATACAAGTCAAACCCAATATAAGTCATAGAAACAAATTTTTTTTTTTTTTTTTTCTTGGGCTAATAATCCCAGGTGACTTTGGGGAGGGCGTGAAAGAAACTGTAAAACCTACAAAATTTCATATGAAAAAGACAGATATTGCAGAAACCGAGAAACAATTTTCAGAAGAAAGAAGAGAGAGAATGGTTTTACTGAAATCTTGAAAAAGTATTAAAAAAAAAAAAAAAGCTGCAAAACCCAGATGCAGAAAGATAATAAAGAATTGATAAAGAGGCAAGAGAAACATAGAAGAATCTAAAAAACTGAAAGAACCCAGTTGGATCTTTTGGAAGAAGAAACAACATACAGTTGGGAATTTGTTGCTTGTATAGCAAATAAGCATGCAAGTCTTCCCCACAGCCCCATCTCCCACTGTCACACATTTGATGAACCTTGAAGCACTTGAAGCCATTGAAAAACCAAATACCAAAAACCAAGAAAACAAATACACTCAGACTCAGACTTGACCCTAAAACATTACATATACCAAAAAGCCAACCACAACCAAAAAGAGGTGATTGTTGGGGGAATTTACATAAAGTTTATAGCTTTTGATTCTTAGAGAGAGAGACAGGAACTGGTAGATCACATGATTCTCACTCATTCACTCTTTCTATAGCTGGGTTTTCTTTAACTTTTTCTACTTTCTATGTTTTTAATTCTTTTTTTTTTCTTGGTCTTTGGTAAATAAAAATTGAGTTTGTAGTTGTGAATTTTTCTTTTCTCTCCTTGACAAATATATATTGGTATGTGGATTGGGTTGTGAATTTTTAGTCCCACAGAATTTTTTATTTTTACAATTTTAATATATAAAATTTGTTTTTTTTTTTTTTTGGAATTTTTTGACAAATTGACAAATTTATGCATTAAATGGTCCTAGAAATAGAATTCAAGGTTGTTTATACAAAGTAGTAACGTTCGAGGCTAGACTTTTGTTTTTATACCGCACCTCCTCTCGGACGGCGCGCACGTGAATGGCGCGTGGAACTCGTGCCTTACTTTCTTCACTTGCACTTTTTTTTTTATTTTAATTTTAATTTTAGTAATTTCCTCTATTTAAAAGTATTTATAAATTGACCCCGCCCAAAAAAAAAAAAAAATCAAATTTACCAAGAAAGTGCTTAATGCACAATAAAAATAAATTAATTATTTTCCTAAAAGGAAAATGCTTATATTGTTAAATTATCCTCAAGTATGTCTATAAATATAAAATTTAGGTGGTGCATTCAACTTTATACAAAGTTTTTCTTAGATTTAACTTTTATAATCTAGTCCAACTAAAGTAAAAATAAACTATATATATATATATATATATATGTATCAATCTGCTAAAATAGCTTCTAATTAGTGAATTTTAACCACTACATACATAGAAACTTGTATATCTTACAATTTTGATTCTTTTTCTTTTTTGTTAGAATACAATTTTGATTCAAAAAAGGGTAATTTCATTTTGCAAGGCAGTGGACCACATCCAGAATACATTGAAATGATACCTTCTACATTAATGGATAGTATATTATATGGTGGAAACTTTGGACCACTTACATTATTTATTTATTTTTTTATATACAAAAATAAAGACTCTAATTTGTGCTTTCATGGTTGTCTTTGGATGACAATATGTAGGGCCAATGTTTGGCTCTTTTTTTATTTTTTTTCTTTTATAAACTGTCATATATATTGAACCTAACACTTTCTTAGTTGCTCTTTGTGACCATGGATTAACATCATCCCCTTATTTTCTCAATATTATAAACTCATTTAAAACAAAAAAAAAAGAATCTTGAATATACAAACTCAATCTGCTTTTACCATACCCATATAAAATTAAAGAAAGAAGAATATATTTTCTAGTAATAACAATGCCCAAGACATAGATAAAGTATATTCAAAATGGTATATACAGTTTATTGTCTTGTAGTTTCCTTGAGATATACTTAATTAGCATAGAAAGCTAATCGAAATTGCAATTAAGTCTATATTTGAAATTTGGTGATCATACACAGAAGAAAGGAAAAAAGACAAAGGCTATAAGGTGGGCTAGAATTATTGGATACTTTTAAAAGGGTTGGTTGAAAGCATAAGTAAAGCATAAGCAAAGCATAAGCAAACATAATAAAAAAGCGGGTTTTGAAAAAATGGGACAAATAAAAATTAAAGAATAATAGAAAGAAAATTAGGATTGCAGACAAAGAGAATTTTCAGGTAATTGGGTTTTCTTTAATATAAAAATAAATAATTAATTAATTAAAAAAGAAAAAGAAAAAGACCATTGAAGGAACTTCCCTTGCACTCAAAAAATGTCTATGCCTTATAGGCTTGTATAGACTCTCTTATCTGCCTAAAGCCTAAAAGGAACGTGTAACCTAGTTCTATAAATCCCAAAATATAAAAAATAAATAATAAAAGAAACCTATTCATCATGAGTTTTAATAGCATATTGTTTAAGCTTTTTTTTTGTTTTTTTAATAGTTTATTTTTCATTTTATTTTATTTTATGGCAAATAGCATATTGTTTAAGCTTTAATATTCTTTTACCGCAATGATTTTTCTGGCCACTTCAGTATGGTAGTGGCAAAAACCACAATAATCCATTATTATGGTATCGAGTAACTTTTTTTTCATATTTTACTTCCATGTTAAGCTTAGTTTCAAAAAGGCTACAGAACCTTCTATTGTGCTTTAATGAACTTTTTATCTACATTTTCTGCATATTTACTTAGACTGATGGCTAAAGGTAGAACAAGAATCTATACCAGAAGATGTTCACTAATTCCATAAATAAAATTAATTTGTAATCTTTTTTAGGGACAATCTAAGGATAAAGTTATTGTTTTTTTATATAACGATTCTTAATTCAAATTTCTATATCCTCAACATCATTAAAAAAAAAAAAAAAAAATTCATGACCTGTGGGTATGTTTTGACTTGATTTTTGTAGTAGAAGACCATTTGCATAGTATATGCTTTTATTTTTTATTAATACATTTGCATAATAAATATTTGTCATATTGTTAGACCCTGAAGGAAATTGGGATAAAAATATATATTTATTTTATAATCTTAATCTCTCTTTGCTCATAGATTCTTCAACTGAAATAACACCCAAATAGCTTGAAGTAGTCATATTTTGGATATTGCACATCCTTAAAGAACTCAAAGTAAGAAACAACTTGAATTTTGATAGATCCAAATCCATATTTTACAAGTTATACTTTGAATTTCATTTACCATCACATCTACCAAGGTAACATTTATATTTTATCTTGGAAAAATTGCAGTATTCAGTATGATATTACTGGGAAGCAACCAAATATATTTGAAAAGGCTTTTCCAACACCCAAGTTGTTACCAAAAAGAGTTAAGTGGAAGAAAGCGATTTACAAGATTGCCTTAATGTTCGAACCCTAGAGAATTATGTGCAGAAAAAAGGTTTTCTTGTGGAGGACTGTAAACAAGCAAACATTCAACTTCCTAGCTATATAGGTCTCAAATTTGAGTAGAAAGAAAAGCTATTTAGGTCTCAAAGATTGACTTTTCAGTGATGTCCAATAAATATAATCTTAATTACAAGCGGTGTATATGATAGTGAACTATGAACTCCTTAATTGTTTTCAAATGTTTTTTTGTTGATGAATCATTTTTTTCAAATGTTTGGTATGTAATAAAATGTCACAATCAAATAAGTTTGTCACAAAGAAGAAAATGTTTGCCTTTTTTTTTTTTTTTTTTTTTTTGGGGTAAATACATGTTTGGTTGATTGTTAACAAGTTTTATCTGATAATAATGTACTTTTTGTATGGTGAAATGTGGTGGGCGAGTTCAATCTGTAGGTTGTGCTGTGTTTCTAAATACAACAACAGCAGAGCTGTATGCACCCACTGTATACATAGGAATGTGGATGCATACAATTATTTTTGGAGTGTACTTAGAATTCTGTGCTGTGGCTCAGTTTGGATATGGAGTTTTTTATGTTGGTCCCTAGCTCTGTCTTGGAATTCAAACCTAAGCGAGACTTTCTGGGCTTTGGACACGACACCGGCCCAATAATAATAATAATAAATTATTTTATAAGCCCATATTATTTTCCACTTTCAGAAAAGTCAAAATCATTAAAAAAAAAAAAAAAAAAAATCCTCCGAATGCCTTATTTAAAGGCATGTATAGAAAAGTTCCCTATGTTTTTTTTGAATGGAAGAAAGTTCCTATGTTTGGTAGTAGGTAATTAATCAACAATCAATTATATCGCCCAACACAATATAAAAACCCTTAATGCTAGAATTATTTATTTATTTTTTTGGATCATACCCTTAATGCTAGATTGACCACATATATGGATTAAGAAAACATATATTGTTTCCTTTCACACAAAAAAAAAGAAAAAAAAAAGAAAAAAAAAGAATTAAGATGGGTAAAAGATATGGGGGAAACAATTGGACATAATTTAAAAATCCAACTACATAAGTTATTAAGGGTTCTTATATGTATTATTATACAAGACAATGGCATATATTTAATAGTTTGCTTCCCATATGGAAAAATACCAAATGATGTAATAAAATCTACAGTTACTAGTTCCATTGTACTAGAATTAATCAGAAAAAGTAATAACAATGGTTCCAGTGCACTTTCATTGTTTTTTAGCAAGAAAGAAGTTCCATTGTACTTTTTTGGTAAATAAGTTCCATTGTACTTGAAAGTGGAAACTAAATGCCAAATGATTTATGACTCAACTCATTCTCACTTTGTTGGATTAAACTAAACTTAAAATTTATTAATTTTTATACATGTATATAAATATATTTTTTAAAAAATTATTAATATTTTTGTAATAATTATTTATTAGGTCAAATACAATTTTATTTGAAAAAACCCAATTTTCTTTGATTCTGCTTCCCCTTCCCTCTTCTCCTCAAAAAAAGACTGAAAAAAAACCCATTCAGACGTTTCGTAGAACACCTTAACTGCTACACAAAACCCTCCAATTTTCCGTTTACAAAAGCCCTAATGGGCAAGACCAAACGGAAACGAGGCCGTAAACCCAAAAATCCCTCTATTCAAGCCCAAGATTTGGCATCCAACACCACCCCTTTAACCATCACAACCACCACAGCGACAGCGATGACGACGACGACGACTGCCAGCACCTCAATGGACGACGTTTTCTCCGTTAGCAACGTCGAAATCATCGACCCAGTTGGCTCTCACAGTGGAAGCCGACGGCGTGGTCGACCCAGGAAGCTCCCTAAGCTCTCTGAAAAACCCGATAAGCCGCTGGTCCTCTCTCCTGCGAGACGGGCCCCTCGGGCGGTCGAGAATGGCGACTTTCCCGTCCCTGGCGATCTCATGGTGGTTCCCAACGTGGCTTCTCAGCCTGGTGCGGTTTGGGAGGGCGTGGCCAGGGTGGTTCCTGCCATGGACTCTGTGGTGAAGGTGTTTTGCGTTCACACGGAGCCGAATTTCTCTCTTCCATGGCAGAGGAAGAGGCAGTACAGCTCTAGCAGTAGTGGGTTTGTTATTAGTGGTAGGAGGGTGCTTACGAATGCTCATTCAGTGGAGCATTATACCCAAGTCAAGCTCAAGAAGCGTGGCTCTGATACGAAATACTTGGCCACTGTCCTAGCTATTGGCACGGAGTGTGATATTGGTACCCAATTGATTCTTTCTTTTTCTTTTTTATTCCTTTTGCTCCTTTATTTTGTTATTGTAATTCATGTTATGTGGGATATTAAATTATGTCAGAATAGATGGTATGGTTTTTAATTTTGTGTGTTTGATAATGGTATATACCTAAAAAAGTTGTGGTAGGGATCCTGGTTTTGTTCGCATCTGTGAACTAAATCTAACCCTTTAATTTTGAAATGTAAAAAGTGTTTAGATGCCTGAATATGTGAAAATTTCCATGTACTATGGACAAAAGGCTAAATAGTATAACCATATTTATGTAATCACGCAAGTCATATATTCAGATTCCAGAGGCGGGTGGGGAAGGAGATTGGGCCGTTGGGTTTTGAAATAATGTGAAGGACTACCTATAAAAATGTAGCTATGAATGGGTCAGGGGATTACCAAGTGTTAGAAGTAAACATCATTGAAACTATGCAGATAAGATCCCTCTACCTACAAATAATGCCAAGCAGATGTAGCACTTATATGAAATTATCTGGTTTTGTAGCGGAATAGTCATGTTGACTGCAAAATGTTGGTTGGTTTATGTGTTGTTGCAGCGATGCTTACAGTTGATGACGATGAGTTTTGGGAAGGGGTATCCCCTGTAGAATTTGGGAATTTGCCCACACTTCAAGATGCAGTAACCGTTGTGGGTTACCCAATCGGAGGTGACACAATTTCCGTGACGAGTGGTGTTGTATCACGAATAGAGATCCTATCCTATGTTCACGGGTCCACCGAACTTCTAGGTTTGCAGGTTATGAAGTTGTGATCCCACTGTTATTGTTGCATATGCTTGCTTATTATTATTATTATTGTTATTATCATTTTTTTTTTAATTTTTTTTTTCCTGATATCTCCTTCATGGTTGATCTGCAGATAGATGCTGCTATAAACTCTGGCAATTCGGGTGGACCTGCTTTTAATGATAAAGGAAATTGTGTGGGTATTGCATTCCAATCCCTCAAACATGAAGATGTAGAGAATATTGGTTATGTAATACCAACACCGGTTATCATGCACTTCATTCAAGATTACGAGAAGAATGGAGCATATACAGGTAATTTAATCATATGTTGAGGTGTTAGTCCTTGGTCTTTGACTTTTGCTAGTTGTAACCAGAATATGGTACTTCACTGTGTAAATGCCTATAGACTATAATAAAGATATTATCATCTTAACTGTGGCAAAGTTTGTGTTTATTTGTTGTTTCTCTTTGGAACTTGCTTTGCATCACTTAAATATATATTATTTGTTAGGTTTTCCAATTCTTAGCATTGAGTGGCAAAAGATGGAGAATCCTGACTTGCGTTCAGCAATGGGCATGAAACTCGATCAAAAGGGTGTTCGTATCAGAAGGATTGATCCTACTGCTCCAGAATCTCAGGTTCTGAAGCCTTCTGATATAATTCTCAGCTTTGATGGAGTTGATATCGCCAATGATGGAACAGGTATGTGGTTTTTTTGTGTATAGTTTTATTTGTTTATGCATGTGAGTACGTACTTTTTCCTTTTTTGGCTAAGAGCACATACCTATTTATTCTATTTTTATGAATAGAAGAATGTACAGCTCATTAAAATAATTGTAGTTGGTTTTCTTTTTATTAGTGGTTTTCGCCTTTGGTTATTAGAACTGCACAGAGAAAGAAGTGACAATGTGCTAATTAATGCAATTATGTAGAATATTTTCATGGAAGAACACTAGCTAGAGAAACTATTATTGCTGTTCTGTTATTTTTTTTGTACTTCATATTTTGATTTAAATTAATAATTGAATTACCTCATGGAGGATCTTTCATTGGGCAGACAGAAAGTGAAAAAACGGATTTAACGCAAAAAACCATCCTAACAGCGTGAAATTCTAATATATTAAGAAAACGTTCAAAACTGAATATGCTGAGAGTATTAACTCCCATGATTTATTGAAGATTTCCTTTAGGTCATAGTTTCCTGACTAATAAAGCAATATTCAGCAACGTCAATTCAAGAATCCAGTGTGTATGTTTCAGCAATCCCCGAATCATTTGCATAGGCCTTGGTGATGGTACTGAGGTGTTAGGTGGAGTAGGGATGAGGTGTAATTTCAAATGTTTTGAAACCAAAAGGAAAAGGAAATTGTTTTCTCGTTTTAGGTTGAAAGTGTGGAGTGCGCTGGAGAAATGCATCAAATAGAGTAGGATAAGAATTAATGTTATATCTTACAAGCCAAAAAGTTGAACTTTTGGCTGTATTTATCTCCAGATAACTTTTTTGTTTCTTTGCTTTGGTGGTTGGCTTTGATGGACTCCTAATATTCACCTTAGAAGTATTCTTAGACTCAAATTGATATTTGTTTGCAACACATTGTGTTTAATATCTCCTTATACAGGTGTACTTTGACTAGATTTGCAAATTTTTGTATGCTAGCAGATGTATAGACAAGTCTTTTCCTTCTCTTATCCTTCCTCTCAATTATTTTTCACTCTTTCTTTCATGTCACTTTACCTTTTTCTTGATGATTTTTCAGTTCCATTTAGGCATGGAGAACGCATAGGTTTTAGTTACCTCATATCCCAAAAATATACTGGAGATAATGCCGCCTTAAAGGTGTTACGCAATTCTGAGATTCTCAATTTTAATATCAAACTTGCAAGCCACAAAAGGCTCATTCCAGCACACAATAGGGGCAGACCTCCATCATATTATATTATTGCTGGATTTGTTTTTACAGCAGTATCTGTTCCCTATCTTCGTTCCGAGGTTTGTAATTCACATTTATTTTCTCATTGTATTTTCTGTGTAGATAAATTTTAAAGCTAAAGCTTTTCCTTCCATTATCTGGTGTCTATTGCTTGATGGTGGCAGCTGAAATTTTGTACTTTCAAAAAACTCATCTTGATTGAAGTTGAGTACTTTAAGTTTTAGTAAAGTCAACTTCATGTGCAAACTTGATAGTTTAACTGTGCAGTGAAATATGGAATCTATTATGTGTAGAGAATTATTTCTTTGGAATGCTTGAACAGCTGTTTTGACAGATCTTCCACCATGTATGCATGTTTGTTTGTTCAAGTGTGATAGTGAAACTAGTGGTTTTAGTCATTGATGCTGTTCTACCGCTCTACTTTAATTAAAAGCCTGGTATGGTCGATTAGGGCATGCTATTTTGTTAGTGAACAAAAAACTTGATTTATATTCTTGTCTCTATGTTATCTCTTTAGGCCTGGAAATCATTGCACAAATACAGTTGGACTAGTAAATGTGAAAATTAAAACTGCATCTGTTTTTCTGAGATCCAAATTTTTACAATTTTGAGTCTGAACATAATGATATTTAAAAGAGGGCCAGGGAGGTGTAATAAGGTAGAGACTATTTATTAATGAATTTTTGGTAACCATTTGAAACCTAAAGCAGCTTCTTGGATTAGTTTAAACAATAACAAGGTTTATCTTCTTTTCCATGTATGGATGTTTGGGATGTGTAATTAAGTATAATGTGCCTCCATCTATTAATAGGTATTAATTTATTCCTCAATTTACTATCATATTACATGGAATTAGCTTAAATTTCTATATCTTAGATGTTGTTCCTCATTCAGTAATATATGAATATTTCATACTTTTATGAACATCTATGGATTTAATCCCGTGAATTTTATTGCTTCCAGAAATGCTAACTTTGTACGTTTAGTAATAGCATCCATCGTCTTTTAGAAGCATCTTAACTGCTGGTTCTGCATATCTGTTGAATACTACTAGTTTCATTTTTTAAGTTTCTGAAGTTTATGAAGTTATACTTTTTTGAATTCTTTCTTTGTGCAGTATGGAAAGGATTATGAATATGAAGCTCCAGTCAAGCTGTTAGACAAACTGTTGCATTCATTGCCACAATCGCCTGAGGAGCAGCTTGTTGTGGTTTCTCAGGTCCTCTCTCTCTCTCTCTCTCTCTCTCACACACACACACACACACACACACACACACACACGCACACACTACACACTTTTTATGCTACAACTATGGAAATTATGGAACAATTAATTTACTCCTCAGGTTCTGCCTGACATTTTTTCTTCTATTTGCTAATTTGTTTAAGGTGCTTGTGGCTGATATCAACATTGGGTATGAAGACATTGTTAACACCCAGGTAAGGGATGGAACTGCTTTTCATAATATTTTCTTAAATGTTATTCATGAATTGCTTGAAATAGCTAAACATTGAATTCCTTTGCATATGCCTTTAGGTTCTCGCATTCAATGGTAAGCCTGTGAAGAATCTGAAGAGCTTGGCAGCCATGGTGGAGAGCTGTGATGATGAGTTTTTGAAATTTGATTTAGAATACCAACAGGTTATTCTTGGGGCCTCCCGCTTTCTTTTTCTGTCTTCCCCCCCATTCTCTGTCCTATATTGCTTCTATCATTGTACTCATAACAGATCTTTATGCAGATAGTGGTTCTCCAAACGAAGATGGCTAGAGCAGCTACACTAGATATTCTTGCAACACATTGTATACCATCAGCAATGTCTGACGATCTCAAGAGCTGACTCTGAAGCTGGTTTAGGATATCTATCTTTGTCTTTCTGTGCAACATCAGGAATAGAAGCAGTCAGATTCTTAAGGGTGAACATGCTAACTGTATATGTATAAATTTGTGTTTTTCCTGGCAATGTGTTGGAAGTTGGTGATTCTCTATGTCATAGAATTGATGATGTATGGGTCCTTCAAGGAGTGGCGGAAAATATATGGAAGTTGTAATCTTAAAAGAGGCGATCCTCAATTTTGTTGTCCTAGTTGACGGAAATCTGTAGGACATATTGGTTTTTTAACTAATGCAATGCATTTTTCGGCAGGAGTGATTTTTTATTTTTACTTTTTTACTTTTTATCTCGATAATCTATAATCGAGGAAACAGTGGTTTGCCATTGGGCTTACCTCATATGGAATAATTACAAGGGTCTCAAATATCAAGCTTTTAGGTTCTATAATACACAATAGTTAACTTATGAATAAAAGTTTCCCATATTGGTTCAAACGTCTGTGCGATGGGTTTCCAAAAGAGGGGTCTTTACAGAGGATGATTGAGGTCCATTAACTTCATGATTTTCATCTTTTTCTTCCTTAAATTGAGTCCAAATGACTCCATAAAACCCTATAACGATCACCACTGCTCCAATAACACTGCCACCAAAAAATTAATCAGTGATCAATTTACTCAACCACTTAGAGAGCAAAAATTATAGTAGTATATTTTTTAAAAACACTTTGGAGAAAGCGTGTATATAAATGTGTCACTGTGTTTCATAAATTTTTTTTAAGGACAGAAAAGAAAAAAAAAGAGGCCAATGTTAAATTTTGCTAATCAACTAGCAGATGCATGTCATTTCCATTGTTTTTGTACCAATAATATTGATAACTTTTAATGCTTTATGTACTTGTTTCACCTGCCTCCTTTTGGACAAAATAAAATTCATCTTTCCCAAACTGTGGCAGACCTACCAATTTTTCCACATCAATTTGCTAAGAAAAATGTTTATGTTAAAACTTCAAAATTGCAACCCCCATTAATAGATGAAATAAATTATTGCAAGGAAATTTTCTTCAGCTGGTAAAAAAGGTTGTGTCACATAGGAAAGTGAAGCTCATTGCATTAACAGGATTTCATTGTAATTTTTATAACATAATTATATCTAAGGATTGAATATTATATATCTCACCTTCCAACATAAAGGGTCTCACCAAGGAAGATGGTAGCCAGTATGGAAGCTATAGCAATCTCCAAAGGCGTAAACATAGACACAAACACAGGCCCTTTCATTTTTATGCACCATGAAATTGCAGTAAACATTCCCACACATCCACATATAGCCTGTCAAACAATGCAATTCAACAAACAAGCCAGCAAAACAAAATAAAATGAAAAATAGAAATCTTTGAAAATTGCTTAGTTACCGAATATAAAATACAAATGAGTTCAATATCAGGCTTCAGTATCCAGGCATTTGGATCTCTTTCTGCAAATAAAGAAAGTGTTGCACATTGGATTGCCCCAAAGAAGCAAAAGAAGGATACCATGGTAATTTGTGATGGGTATTCTTTGAGAATTGCTGCCTTTAGAAATTTAAAGTGAACAAATATCAGTTTCCATTTTCTGGACTATAATTTTGCATGGTAAAAAAAAAAAATTTAAATTAAATAAATAAAAATAGAGATCAAAGAAGAAAGATTGTATTGCAAGGAATGGAACCTGAGCAGTATTGCTTATTGCATATGATAAACTACTGATTGCTAGGAATAGACTTCCAATGACCCAGTTACTTGGGGTTGTCTTTAACATGGTGGAAAAGAAAAATGGTTTTGATGCTGAAAATTTTTCAGTGGATGGAACTTGCAGTGTTTTTAAAATTGGAGGGCCTTTGTATAGGGTGACAACCATTGCTCCTGATATTGATAACAGAGTCCCCATCAACTTCATCTGGCTTCTTGAACTTTTCAAATCCAACTTTTCCATTCTACAACAAGCAAAGTTACAATCATAAGCTTCTCAAACTTTTTTTTTATTTTTTATTTTCCCCTTTACTTCAACTTCAATATAGAAAGATTTTACCGGTTCAATGATATTTATCATCTATCTCAGATTCTGCAGTTTCAAAAAGCATATCATCTTTCCAAACCTAGTTTTTAGAAGCACTTCAATGAATGAGAGCCTGGGATTCGTTATAAAGGAAAGTAAGAGAACCTGAAAATGACAGCAAGTGAGAATGTGAAAGCTGGAACCAAGTTGGTCATTGCAGATGCAAGTGTAGGAGAGCTATAGTTTACACCAGTAAATGCACAATTCTGCATCATAGTTATCCTGCAAGAACCATTTAAGATAACAATTTTCCTTTTGCAACAACGAGGAAAAAAAATGAATTCATTGTTATTGATCAAGAAGTGGAACTCTTAAATTCAATAACGCACCCAACAAGGCTAAGTAGGAAGAATTTACAGAGGATAGAGAAGGTGAGTGGTGGTCTCCTTTTTCTGCACGTTAAGAAAGACAAGAAGAGCAACACTTTTCTGAACATGGATTTGGATGATCATCAAGAAATTAATAGGTAGATGAAAGAAAGCGAAAGAACCTCTCGATGATGAAAGAAGATGGGAAGAGAATGAGACTGGCAAGAGCATTTGCATAGACAACAAAGACATAGTGACTCATTCCTCTTGACATGGCTGCTTTGCTCAGTGTTGTCAAACCAACATCCAGGCATTGAACTACCACCATGACTGCAAACGGTAGAAACTTCACTAAGCAGGATTTAATTCCCATACTTCAGATTCTCTCAATTTCTCAGCTTCAAATGTCAGAGGCAATTGGATTACCAGCTTAAAACCAGAAAAATCTTTGGTCTTGTCACATCATCTTTATAAAGAGAAAGAAAAGCTCAACAGCAAAATAGACTACAGTTGGATATGACATTATCTGCATCATCATCCTAAACCTCCTCTGTACACGATAAATGACAGTAATTGATGGGTTTATTAGTAAAAAGGCTATTCTTAATTGTTTTAGTTTAAGCCTTGTATATATAAGATACGTTCAAATTGGCCATGCCACTTTACAACTGAATAAAAGCTTAATTCTTCCTATTCTTTTTGTGCTTTTTATTGGTTCCTTTGAATCTCCTAAAGCCTGCAAAACAAAATCAGAATGTTGGCTAATACACACTTAAATGCTGTAACTAAGTTCATTTACCTTTTATGAGACCTCAATATATCATTATGGTTTACTAATCATAAATAATAATAATAATAATAATAATAATGGTGTTCAAAAAAGTTCAAGAGAGTTATGACAAGATAAATACAAGTGCTTGTTGGTTAATTTTTAAGCAGTAAACAAGATCCTTCTACGGCTGAGACCATGAAAGGGCATAAGATCTTGTTTGGCTAGTGACTCGAATTCAATTGGCCAGAAGGGCAGGGGAGCGTGGGGAATTTTTTGCTCATACTCTTTCTGAAAGAAAGTGGTACTTTTTGTTTAGATCCAAAATGGAAAATATTTTAGAAAACTTCACAGCTATTCTGCCATCTAAGTCCTCCCCCAACATATTTTGTCTGGTTTTGTCATTTCCTTTCGCTTTTACAGAGGGAGACAGGGACCAGAAATTCAATCAAGTCTTTAAAGACATTGACACACCTTCATGTCCAAATATTGGATCCTTTGAAGGAAACAAAGCTTTAATGACTTTACTGAAATCTTGAATTCCTGTTATCTAATAAACATCTTGTACTATGCAGAAAGGAAATGCATTTTTACATATGTGGTGTTTAGAAAAGGCTTGAAATATCATGCACTCTGTAATTATGTTTCATAAACATATTTATATGACATATTTATTATGACTTTCAGCACCTTTGGTTCAAATTTCAAACATATTTGTGGTTTTCCAAAAGATGGGACTTCTGCAAGTATGAACATTGCAGCCTATCAACTTTGTCCATTTCATCCTTTTCTTCCTTCGGTTGTGCCCATATTACTCCATAAAAACCTATGACTGCTCCAACTACACTGCCAGGAATAATAATAATAATAACAATAAAAACAAAACACAAAAAAACAGGTCAAAAAATTCTATAAGGTTATTAAAACTTTTATGGGCTGAAAAAGTGAAAACAATTCCTTGGTTTTTTGGAAAATAACAAGGAAGGCAGAAGTTTAATAGGCAGATGCAAGTCATTTCATCATTTGCCATCTTACCAAGAAAAATATTTAAATTAATAGGCAGATGGAAGTCATTTCATCATTTGCCATCTTACCAAGAATAAGATTTAAACCAACCTACAAATCTATTTAGCTTTTAATGCTCCATATTTGTTTGACCAATCATATCTTTCTTGCTTTTAATTTCCTTGTATAGCAGTTGTATTTATAGCTTCCATTATTTAGTCATTATTTGAATAAACTGTTTTTGGACATACATCAATTGCTTCACAACAACTAGTCGATTTTTAAAAAAACGAGAATTGTATTTATTTGACTTCTGTTGTATGTGGGCCTTAACAAATTAAGTTTAACGCTACATTTTCAGCCTTGCAAAGCCACAATAACATGTAACTGAGATTTGGCTGGCAAATAAACTTACAAACTTATAAGAAACTGAAGTTCAATTTTAGCTTTTTATAAGAAAATGAGATTTAAGTCTAGTGCTTCATTTTATTTTTGCAAATTTTTTTCTTCTAATTTTATAACGAGATTTAATTACCTTCCAACATGAAGTGAGTCACCTTGGAAGATGGAGCCCATGAACACAGCAACAGCAGTCCCCAAAGGTGTACGCATGGATACAAATAAAGACCCTTTCATTTTTATGCAAAATATTATTGAAAAATATACTAACCCAGTTCCAATAGATTATAAGAATCTTAACACAAATAAATATATAATCAAAAACATAAACTGGCTTTCTAACTGAATAGAATATAGAGATGAGCTGAATATCAGGTCTCAATGTCCAGGGATTTGGATCTCTTTCTACAACTAAAGAAAGTGCTGCACATTGAATTGTCCCAAAAAAGCAGTATGGTCATCACTGATGGGTATTTGTTAAGTAATTGGGAGAAAAACAAATAGCAACCGAAACAAAGAAAGCAAAGAACAAACACACAGTTTACGTGGAAACCCTTGACGGGAAAAACCACGGGCAGAGAGAAGCAAATTCAATATCGAAAGATTTGTACAAGGTGAGCCAAATTTCGAGATACCCTAAAAACCCCAATGACGGCCGAACAAAAAATACAGATATATATATAGTACAGAAGAAACCCTAAAATTGAACAGGTCCATACCGCGGGGGCAGCTACGGTCTCGGGCCTATCGGCCCGAGACCTCTGCTTCCACCACAGAGCCCCAAATTTTTCTCCAAAATTTAGTTTCACCAAATGGGTCGCACCGCGAGCTTTTCGGGTCGGGTCAACAAGAATTCGGGTCACAAACTCTAACAGTATTCTTTAAGAATTGCAGCCTTTAGATGCAGTGTGATGTACTATAATCAGTTCCATTATTGCAAAAGTTTTGAAGGAAGAAAGAAGAAAAAGTATTCCAAGTGGTTTCTTGTAGGCGTTTGCCTGAGCAATTATCGATATTGCATTTGATAAATTAGCAGTTGCAAGCAAAAGTACTCCAATGATCCAATTACTTCCTGAAGCTGTCAAAAACATGAAAAAAGATGGTTTGGATATAAATGTGTTTTTAATAGATTGAAGTGGAATTGTTCCAATTGAAGGGCTTTTGTAAAGAGTAACAATCAGTGCTCCTGAGATCGACACCAGTGCACCTAAGATCTTGATGTGGCTAGTTCAGTTTAAAAAAAAAAAAAAAAGAAAAAAGAAGAAGAAGAAGAAAGAAACAGACATACGATCTCAATTTTGGTGCTACCAATGCAAATATCTCTTCTTGAAAACTTCCATGGTTTTATGTATGTTCAGTAATAAACCTCAAGGCGACAGCGAACAAGAAAGTGAAAGCCAAAACCAAGTTGCTTTTGGCAGATGAAAATGTAGGAGAGCTATAGCTTACACCAATAGACATACAATTCTGCATGAAAGTTATCCTGCAAAAACCCATTAAAGCAAACATATTTCCTCACAAAAAGAAAAAATAAAAAGGCAAGATTTCGTTTTTGATCTGCAGTGGAGCTTGTAGATTCCAGAGCATACCCAACAAGACTAAGGAGGAAGATTTTACAGAGGATAGAGAAGGTGAGTGGTGGCCTTTTGTTTCTGCAAATATAAAGAGGAAAAAGAAAGCACTTTCAAACATGGGTCTTCTTTGATTTACAAGATAGATTAAAATGAAACCTCAGGATGATGAAAGTGGGTGGTAGGAGGATGGGAGTGGCAAGAGCATTTGAGTAGACAAAAGAGACAGACTGATTCATTCCTTTGGACATGGCTGACTTTTTTTAGTTAGGTTGATTCTAAATCCAGCAACTGGAACACCACCATGATCATCAATGGTACCAATCCCTCTATGCGAAGCTTCACTCCCATCTCTCCTGCTACTCTACTTCCACGAAATTCAATGGAATTGACTGGCCGGCTAAATGCAGTAACAATATGATCCTAACTTTTGCTTAATTGTAAACGAGAAAAAGAAAAATGCAAAATTTTGTGAAATGTGGTTTGTAGAAATGTTATCCTCACTAATACTCATTTATAAGATAAAATTAAAATGTATTTATATTATTATCAGTCTAATAAGGGTTTTACTTGACAAGCAAGTAAACTGTAAAACTATCTAGTATCTTATCTTCCTAAACATTTCATGCTACTTCAAAATTTTCCATCTTTCTGAAGAGGAGATTTTTTGTTGGCAAATTATGAGATCATTGAAATATAATAGGCTGTGTTGGTATTCCTGCAAATCCACCTCATAAACACAAAGAAAAATGATTGCACAAACTTTTTGATTATCTCCATGAACAGACCAAGTACTAGGTACATTGACCAACTGGCTTCTCCAAAATTAAAAGTCTCACAAATACGATCCTTCCATCATTTAATTATTTTTTTTTCTTCCTTTTTTGCTGAGATTCCATCATTCAAGGTGTTGAGCATAAAATGTTTACTTCACATCAATAAATGCCTGGCAATTTCTGTTTTACATTATGAATCGTAATACTTCTTTTTTCCTTTTTTTTTTTTTAAATATAATTATTATACATTTGTTTGAATGTAATTATTATAATGGGTTGGAAGAATGGAAAGTATTATGTTGCCTCTATAAGGTTTTTCTTGGTACCCTACTTTCTGCATTCCTTAGTTTTACTTGGTTTCTTTTCGGAAGAAGAAAAAATACAAGTCTATTGGAAGATGAATTTAAGACTTCTCCAAGTATCTTTTTGAAAAATCACATTAAAACTACTACAATACCATTTTGGAAAGATTATAGTCCTTGTTTTTCTAACTTTAAGAGGATAAACATTAAAAGCAAAAAAAAAAGGAAATACAAAAAAAAAAAAAAAAAAGGATAAAAATTTTATTTCACTTCCTGAACATTATAGTTCGGCATAAAAAATACATGAAGATTATTGAAAATTTAAAATAAAATAATTCAGATTTCATGGAAAAACCACTTGATTTGGTTCATTTAGAATGAGTGTTTTTTTCACCACAGTGGCTTCAAACAGGTGATTGACTTTCCAAAAGAGGGGTCTTCTGCAAGGTTGATTCCATTTTATCAACTCCATGGGGTTCATCCTTTTCCCCTTTCCATTGGGCCCATATTACTCCATAAAAGCCTATAACAATCACCACTGCTCCAATAACACTGCAAGGACCAAAAAACAAAATGTTGTTTCAGGTATTGTGTTGGGTTTAATTGTATAATCTATTGGAGAAAGCTGGTTTGGTTCTTTCATAGATTTTGAATGAGACTTGTTTTTCCATCAGGGTATGAGAATTCCAACTTAGGATATTTGTTCTAAGAAAGTTACGAAGCTGTCCCCAAAGCGACAAGACACTTCTTTGTATGTTGAATTATGTTGAAAAAAGCAGGAAATAGGAGTAGTCTCTGCAATTTTTTTTTTTCATATAAATAATGGTTGCTCTTTTTCTCTTCTGTGTTTAAATTCTAGAAGATGTATATTTGTCAAAGTACATATGAATCTCCATGCAATTACCAAAACATGTAAAACTAAGAACAAGAATTTGACAACTTTTTTTTTTTTTTCTTTTTTTGACCATTAGATTTTTATGCCAAAAACAAGTCCCACATGAGACGAAATAAAATAATGATAATAATAACAATAACTAATGACACTTGGTCATCTTTGTGGTTTATAAATTTCTTTCACCAACCATCTTTATAGCTTTCATTTTCTGTCGTCTAAATATCTCCTCCCATAGAGACAAGAACAAAGTTGATACACAGAAAAAACAAACAACTACAAGGGGGTAGCTACAAACATAATTTCGTTACTAGGAGATTTTAATTACGAAAATAATACACTCAATTTTGAAAATCATGTTGGAGAAAAGCTTGTTTCAAAGGTATGCTGATAAACATGGCTGATAAACATGACTGCTAGGGAAAGAGATTAGGTACCTTCCAACATGAAGATTTTCACCAAGGAATATATCACTCGTTAGTGCAGAAATAGCAATACCCAAAGGACCAAACAAGGACACAAATAATGGTCCTTTCTTCTTTATGCTCCATATTACCAGACAAGATGTTAGCACACTTCCTGTTATACCCTGTGAAAATATTACTGCAGAATGTAAGTATTCTGTGACTGAAATGCAATTTTAACCAAAACAAAAATTAAAAACTAATTCCCAAAGTGGAAGATATACAATTTAAAGCTTTATCCAATGTGCTTACTGAATATAAAACAGATATGAGTTCAATATCAGGTGTAAATCTCCATGCATTTGGATTTCTTTCTGCAATTAAAGTAAATGCTGCACATTGAATGGTTCCGAAGAGGCAATAGAAGGATACTACTGTCATCTCTGATGGGTATTCTTTAAGAATTGCTGCCTTTTCGATTTATTGTGAACCAAAAAAAAAAAAAAAAAATTCAGTTTCGGTTCTGAGAAATAACTGAAATAACAGCTATTGAATTGGTCAACTTTTTCTTTCTTTTTTTTTTTTTTTAAATTTTTTTACCTGAGAAATAACAGCTATTGAATTAGATAAACAAGCAATTGTAAAGAAAAGACCACCAATGACCCAATTATTTGTTGTTTCCAACAACATTACGGAGAAAGATGGTTTTGATGATGGGTTAGTGTTTTCAGTGGATGGAACTTGCATGGTTCCAATTTGGGGCCCTTTGTAAAGAACTATTATCAGTGCTCCTGAGATTGACACCAGGGTGCCCAAGATTTTGATCAAGCTTCTTGAGTTTCTCAAATCCAATTTTTCCATTCTGAAAAAAAAAAAAAAAAAAAAGGAAAAAAGAAGAAGCAAAAAATTTACAATCTTAAACTCTTTTTAAGTTCTTTCTTTATTGACTCCCAAATTTTATATCAGAGGTTTCATTGAATTGGAAAATTTTCCAACATTGATCTCAGTTTATAGAGTTTCTGAACAGAAACAAATTGATTCATAAAGCATAGAAATAGAACCTGAAGATCACAGCAAGCGAGAAAATGAAAGCTGGAATCAAGTTGCTCATAGCAGATGAAAGTGTAGGAGAGCTATAATCTAAACCAGCAAATACACAATTCTGCATTACCGTTATCCTGAAAATTAAAATAATAATAATAATAAATAAAAACACTTAGAAAATTTGATGTTCAATTTTTTCCACAAATAAAAAAAAAAAAAAGAAGAAGAAGCAAATCTCAATATTATTTACTGATGCAAAAAAGCAAGCACATACCCAGCCAGGCTAAGGAGGAAGAATTTACATAGGATATTGAAGTTGAGCGGTGGTCTCTTGTTTCTGCTCCACAAGGAGGCAACCAAAAAAAAAAAGTTCTAAAATGTGGGTTTAACTTCGTCATCAAGAAATAAAAAATGGAGGGAAAAAAATGTAAGAAACCTTTCAAAGATGAGAGCATATGGGATAAGAATGAGCGTGGCAAGAGCATTTGAGTAGACAACAAAGACAGGACGACTCATTCCTTTAGACAGGGCTGCTTTACTTATTGTGGTTAAACCAACACCCATGAACTGTACCATAACCATGGCTGCTAATGGAGCCAACTCCATCAACCACCACTTCATACCCATTTCCAATCTCAACCCCTCTTTCTCTCTCTCTCTCTCTCTCTCTCTCTCTCTTGTTCTTCCCAGATTGCTAGCTGGCAGCTAAGTCCATGTCTTTTAAGGTCTTGTCATTGACTTACTAATTAAAGAGGGAGCAAAAACAATAAGTTGGTGAACGACAAAAATAAAATAAAAATGTGCTCACATTTCATTCATCAAAAATGAAGTAAAATCCTTATCATTACCCCAAAAAAACAAAAAAAAAATGTATATATATATATATACTATTTTTATCAGTTGCCTAAGATTTTTTTTGTTGCCTAGGATTTTTTATTTATTTTAATTTTGTAAAGAAGTCCTTTCTTAAAATAGTTACAAAGTACGTACGTAGTGTCTTTTATCCATACCAAATCATTACCATCCTCTCCTGTGGTCCCTTTTTGTCTTTATTTAAATTTTTGAAGAAGAAAAATTAGCAAACCAACAGAGCAGGTTGCCACTCGGGACAAAATACTATTTCTTTTTCCTCCTCAAATTTTTATGAAACTTACATTGTCAATCCTCGAGGCAAAATGTCCTATTCCTTAGTAATGTTTCAGAAAAAACATTTGGATACATATATTGGATTATTAATTAATCATCTTAAGGACACTTTAAACAAGATAATACTCTGACAAGTGGAGCTTACAGTGCGTTTTTTATTTGATCTTTAACAGGCATATCAGTACATCGCTAGAACATAATATAATATTTAGGGATGAAACAATTAATCCATGTTGCTCAAGCGGCAATCAATATGGATGAAGAAAAATGCCATTGTTACTATTGATGGTTTGAATGATATATAGCATTTAATTAGCTGTAAAAAAAGATTAACGTTCTCATATTACATTTGAAGTGTGAAGATAAATTGACATGATATTTTCAATTTCTGATTATTATTTTTTTCAATCTGGATATTAAATGGCAAGATGGATAGATGGTGGTTCACGAATCAAAAAGTATGGGTTCAGAGAATGGTACTAGAGGCTCAAGAGCATTTTCCAAATTTCAGATTTCAAGTAAGATAAAGTTTTTTGTTTTGGTGGGCTTGTTTCATCCAATTTGCCTTGTTTTCATGCGTTGTTTGGTTGAAAGATTCGAAAAGATGGCACTTGTTTTATTTGTCATGAAGGGGTGGAGACAATCTTGCTGGCTATCTGTGATTACTTTCATGCCAAGCGAATGTGGGAGGAGATGGAACTTTATGATGTGTTGTGTGTAGAGCGTGTGTCGTCTTTTAAGGAGTTGTGGTTTTTTTTTTTTTTTTTTTTTTTTTTTTTTTTTTGGCTTTCTCGATCTTAAAATGATTTTTCCATGCATTGGTTCGTTGAAATATTTCAATGGATGGCACTTGTTTTATTATGAAGGTGTGGATATAATCTTGCATGCTATTTGGGATTTGCTCTCTCACGCCAAAATAGTGTGGAAGGAGATGGAATTTTATGATGCATTGTGTGTAAAGCGTGTGTTGTCCTTTAAGGAGTTGTGTTTTTTTGGCTTTCTTGGTCTTAAATGATTTTCATAAGGTAACATTTGTGTGTTAGGGGTTGTGTAATAGAAGAAATGTAACTTTGCATGGGGGTTTGGTCCAATGTGATGGATTGACTGCCTTGCATCTTGAGTTTCATGGAGCAAATGTTAAGCAAATCTTAAGTAATTGAATTGTGCAGCTAATATGCTAGCATGACATGCTTTGTCCTTAGTTGTGTTTGAATTTTGGATGGAGGAAGGTCCTTAAAGGTTACTTTTACATTACAAAGGGATGTTTCTGGTTTTGTTTGATTTAAACGTTTCATTTCAACAACACAATTAATATAGCCAAATATTGACATTAACCCCAACCAATTGGGGTTTGAAATAGCCAGAAAGTTTGGCCAAAACTTTAACCAACATGAGCTCTAGATAGAGTACTAACCATGACGTAACACCTTGAAAGGGGTAGGGTACCACATTACCGAATAATCGTAGCTTAATCAAATACACCTAAGAGTTTTTTTTTTTTTTCTTAATAAAAAAAACTTGGTTTTAAATAGTAAGACTGAAAAAATAAAAAAAATAAAAAATTCAGAGCAGTTCTGAATCCCAAACCGACCATGCCAAAGTAATAGTAGAATCTAACCTCAGGATTTATTTAATTTATATATTATTATTTGGTTTGGTATGAGAAGAAGCAATAACACATGCATGTATAGATATCTTTTTATTGGGCAAGTGTTTTTCTCTGTGTACCAGATTACCATCCTATGCTCACCCACAGTGATGGACTCAGAATATTTTTCAAGGGGACACCATTATATTGTTATACATTGATTGTTTACACAGGTTAAAATGCAACAAATTTAATTATTTTAAAGTCCAACTAATTAAGATATTCTTTAAAACAAGGTTTTTTACAAAAATATATATGGTTTAAATGCTACCTTTAAATATATATGTTGGAAAGTGATCTTCTAATCTCTAATGGTCACGACATGAATGCTAGATTTACAAATATCTCTCCATAGCTATTCCAAGTTTCAACATATATTTTAAATGTTAGCCAATATATATATATATATATATATATATATATATATATATATATATATATATATATATATTAAATATATAAAATTTCTTACAAAAATAAATTATAAAAATGAAAAATAATAAGCAAATTTTTTATTAAAACCAAAAGTTTATATAAATTTCTATATAATTACAACGAAACAAAGAGTAATTAAACAAATATTATAATGTTCATAAATATATTTCTAGTTTTAATTATAAATTTATTGGTATATCAACTAGTAATAAAATAAGTATGATGCAAAAACTGCTCAAAGTATTACAAACTATAAACTCTAAAAGTATGATAAAATTTTATAAAAGTAAGATAGAAAAAAATAAAAAGTGGATAAATAAAAAAATAAAGAGAAATATGCAAAAATTAAAAATGACAATAATGTAGGTAATGATAAAAAATTACTAAAACACAAAATAAAATAAAAAATAATAATAAAATTGAAACCAAAACACTTCCTAATTATTATTATTATTATTCTTTATTTTGTCCCCTTGAATAAGAAAACTTTCTGATCAAGGAACAGGTTACTCGGGCCATTTGGGTACAACTTAGCATTTGGCTACAACATAGCATTCATTATTAACCCTTAAAATAAAATTAAAAAAATCAAAATTAAATATTTTAATTAAATTTATCATATAAAATGATAATATCATCAATAATAACAAATAGCAAAAATCCTTTATAATATAAGTGTTATTAACCAACTCCAAAATGCATAATGGAATCTCTTCTTATCCCTTTGAATTTTCAAGAGCACTAATATTTTAAAATGTCATCACAATTACATTATTTGTCATCAACTGCCTTTTAATATTAAAATAAAAAAATAAAATAAATATAACTTATAAATCATTGTTTGCTTTTAGATCTTTTGTTTGAAGGGTTTTAATTTGATTAATTGCAATTTGCATTTTCCAAGGTAAAGTTTCAACAATTATAATTTCTTTTATTATTATTTTTTTAATGATTATGGAATTTGGGTTGGAAATTTATGATTGGGATTTAGTTGTTTGCTCTTCCTTATGCCAAAAATAAATAAATAAATAAGTGACTTTTACCTGTTTCAAAACCATACTGCCTATTATTGATCAGGTTCACAAAAGGAGCTTTCTATTGTGGGTTCACTGCCAGTGACCCACCATATGTTCATTTGTTTAAAAGAGAAACAAAAAATACTTGTAAATCAACTCTGATTTTAAGTCCTACCTAAAGTCCTTTAAATCAATTTGGGCAATCCACAATGTTTAAAGACAAGTGAGAAGCACCACAGTCCACAACATTGCCAAATCCTGTTCAACACACACAAGGACCCAAAAACAAAAAAAAAACAAAAAAAAAAAAAAACCATAAACTTTTACCACTAAACCAACATTAACAATCCTGTTTATCATTTTCATTTCCTTAAGAAAATCTGATTCTTTGCTGTATACATAAATAAATACATCAACAGGTGGTTCAAATTGTCATGGCTTTAGATTTCATATTAAACCTCTGAACTCCTTCAACTCATTTAAGAATGAGTTTCATCACAATGGTTCAAACAGGTGTTTGGCTTGCCAATAGAGGGGTCTTCTGCAAGGATGATGATTGCTGTCTATCAACTTCATGGGTAACACTCTTTTCCCTATTCTTTTGTGCCCACATTACTCCATAAAAGCCTATCACAATTATTACTGCTCCAATCACACTGCAAAAACAATAAGAATTTTTTTTTTTTTAATATAAAAAAATGTGGGTTAATTTATGTTCACCATTTTTGGTCAGTTACTTTTCTAAGGTTCTCTCATGGTATCATGATTCTTGAAGAAAGCTGGTTTTGTTCTCAATTTCTTTGCATCTTGAACTTTCTCTGCAGATCCAAATTATGGTTGAGTATCCGAAATCTAGAGGATATATATTTGATAAGTTACCTATGAATTTTATATCCATGAAACAGCTAAGCATGTAAAATTATAGATTAGGATTTGGCAATTCCTTGTCCTTTTATCATATTTGTTTGCCAAAATCGATCTCCCACATGATAGCTACATCTTTATAGTTTTTAGTGTCCAGCATCTGTTTCACCAACCATCTTTATAGCTTTCATATCATCTACCCCTATAAAGTGACAAAAATAAATTTTGATAGAAAATGTACTTCTTAGATGAATTATTTGTTACTCATGCATCTACAACTATGACATAAACCGCAAATGCATTTTTGTGACCGAATCATTTTAGTCACGTAAATGATACATTCAATGTCAAAAGTGTGCCATGGTTAAGTACTGAATTAGATTGCTTTCTCATAATTTGACATAAAATGAATTAAAAAAGTTAACCCAAAAAAAACCATCAAAAAATGTATTGGAAATCTAATTCGTGGGGCAAATTAACAAAATCAGTTTCCTAAACCTAATATGATTACCATATATAGGACTGCATATAATTCCTTCCAGTTTAACTTGCAGACAAAGTTGAGTTGCATAAAATAGTAAAGCTCATTATATATGCAGGCCTTGTTTCCTTTTGGGTTATTTTTTAATCATTATCAAATCTCTAAGAGAGGAAGGTGTTTTGAATACATGACACAAAATTGCTTTGCATACTGATTTTCATGAGGTGTCCACTGTCTCTTCAAGGTAGCAAGTTCAGACAGATTTTTGCAGAAACCAACAAAATTTTTTTTGACTTTTAGCAAAATGATCTGATATTGCAAAGAAGGACATCTGCAAAGCAATAAATATATATATATATATATATATAGAAAGAGAGAAAGAGAGAGAGATACCTTCCAACATGAAGACTGTCACCTAAAAATATGCCACTCATTAAAGCAGCAACAGCGATCCCCAAAGGAGTAAACATGGCCACAAATAATGGCCCTTTCTTCTGAATGCACCACATTTGCACTGAAAATGTTAATACACTTCCAGCGATAGCCTGTGAAAATTACTGCAGAATATAAGCATTTTGTGACAGTAAATTGAAATCACCAAATGAATAAACTAACAGAACAAACTCCCAAAATGGGAATAATACAATGAAAACTTTATCCAATATGCTTACTGAATAGAAAACAGAGGCAAGCTGAACATCAGGTGTCAGTCTCCAGGCATTTGGATCTCTTTCAACTGCTAAAGAAAATGCTCCACATTGAATGGTACCAAAGAGGCAATAGAAGGAGACCACAGTCATCTCTGATGGGTAATTTTTAAGAATTGCTGCCTTCAGATATAGTTGTGAACAAAAAAAAGTTCAGTTCTCAGAAAAAGTTTTGGATGAAAAACTTAAATAGTATGTTACATGCATTTTACCTGAGAAATAATGGATACAGAATTAGATAAACCAGCAATTACAAGGAAAATGCCTCCTATGACCCAATTATTTGTTGTTGCCAACATTGTTGAGTATGATGGTTTTAATGGGTGACCGTTTTCAGTGGATGAATCTGGCAAGGTTCCAATTGTGGGTCCTTTGTAAAAGATGATAATCAATGCTCCTGAAATTGATACCAAGGTGCCCAGAATTTTGATCTGGAATTTGGAATTTTTCAAATCCAAATTTTCCATTCTGAAAAAATGAAACAAAAGCATATGCGGAGTCTTTAACCAGTAAGTTCTTTTTTTCAGTCCACATTCAGTGCTAGATATTTTCTCTAGATTGTAAAATGCCCACCACCAATCTCAGTTTCTTGAGTTTCCAAACAAAGACATTTAATTGAGTCCCAAAACAGAAATAGTTAATAAAAGTTTTGATTGAAAGCATGGGAAAGGCAACATCTTCCTCTTTATATGAAAGTGTGGAAATTAGTACCGGAAGATTATAGCAAGCAAGAAAGTGAAAGCTGGAATCAAGTTGCTCAAAGCAGATGCAAGTGTAGGAGAGCTATAGTTCACACCAGTAAATACACAATTCTGCATAAGACTTATCCTGCAAAACCCATCAAGTTTACAAATTTTGATATAACCCCTCCGACAAAGAATTGACACAAAACAGTTTTTTTTTTTAAATTAAAAAAAAGAGAGGTAAAGCTCACTTTTTGCTAATCTAAAACTGCAAATTACATACCCACAAAGGCTGAGGAGGAAGAATTTACAGAGGAGAGAGAAAGTGAGTGGTGGTCTCCTTTTTCTGCACATGAAAAAAAAAAAAAAAAACACTTTTAGATGGGTTTTGTTTGTCGGTCATCAAGAAGTCAACAGAGGAGGATGAAAGTGAGAAAAAAACCTTTCAAAGATGAGAGCATAGGGGAGAAGAATGAGAGTGGCAAGAGCATTTGAGTAGACAACAAAGACGAAGCGACTCATTCCTTTGGACATGGCTGCTTTGCTGATTGTGGTCAACCCAACATCAAGGATCTGTATAACCACCATGGCTACTATTGGAAGCGACTCCAGCAACCATGTTTTCATACCCATTTTTTGTCTGGCTCACTTTCTCCACCCAAATTGCTGGAATTTGGGAACCCTGCAAAACACAGTAACATTTATGGTCCTGTCATTGGCTTTAGTAAAGAACCAACGACAACAGCAAGAGAGTACAAGACAAAAGCTAGGTGAGTCATCACTTACCTCATAATAATGGTTAATGGATCCTCATTAGTCATTCGAAAGTTAATTACTCAAATCAAATTTTTGGTGAATCGTAAATTACCCAAATCAAAATTTACAACTGAAAAAGTAAAACCAACTATGACGTTATCGAAGGACGACTTAGCTATTTTTTTTTTTTTTTTCCTTACCCTCTCTTTTACTTACACCAATCACCACATGGCATGGTCCTCCTTGTCTTTTTCTGAAGAAAACTTGTCAACCAAGGTGGTGGAGACATTTGGTACGTACAGCTCGGTATTCCTACCACCAAAAAGAAAAAAAAAAAACGTGCCTAGCTACCAAATTTCCTACTCCATTTCAATTCTTCTCTCTATTAAAAAATTTCTATTTTGTTTGAAATCCTGTTTTACATTTAAAGTTTCAATTTTATTGCAAACGTTTATTTTTTGCTAAGATTTTATAGCAAATGTTTATATTCTATGGTGAAGTTCTAATCTTTATTAACTTGTTATTTCTTATTCTTATCTTTTGTTTTTTTAATGGTAATGAATTTGAGTACTTGGTTGATCTGGGATTCGCTTATTTCTTACTCCTTTCTAATTAAAAAATTTGATCTTTACCTGTTTCAAAACCATTCTTTCATTTCAACATTCCTTTATATGTTCCTTTATAAGTTTGAAAGAGAGGGAGTTCCAAACTCAATTGACTCGAAAGTCCTCTCAGACACTCCAAAATCCACAAAATTGCCAAATCCTGTTCAACCCCGCAAGGATGGAAATTACAAGCTGGAACCACTCTATTAACATGAGCCAGCCCTATTCTCATTTACAATTCCTTAAAAAAAATAAATAAATAATAATAATAATAAATAAATAAATAATTCAGATTCTTTGATGTATAAACACATAAATGACGTGCTCGAAATATCATTCTTTTTTATTTCATACAAAATATCTCTGTTGACTTTAAATTCATTAATATTGAATTTCACAACAGGGTATGGGGTCTTTTGCAAGGATGGATTGTAGTCATATCAAGTTCATGGGACACTTTACTGATACAAAAATTGCAATCAGTCACATACCCAAAAAAAAGGCTAAGGATGAAAGAATTTATAGAGGACAAAGAAGATGAGTGGTGGTCTTTTTTTCTTTATGCACAAACGGAGAAAAAGAGAGCACTTCATAACGCATGGGTTTTCTTGGTCATCAAGAATTATCAGGGAAAATGAAGTGAAACCCTTTTTGAGTTTTGTATAAGAGCATGTGGAAAGAAGAATGAAAGTAGCATGTGGTTTGAGTAGACAAACAAGGATAATAGGCAACTCATTCTTCTGGTCATGATTTTTTTTGGTCGGCCCAAATTTCCAAAAGTTGTAACATAACCATGGCTGCTAATGAAGCCAACTAGTCCAGCAACCAGTTGGACTGTGTTTATGTACAAAATTTGGTGGAAAGTGGGAGAGACCTGCTAAATACAAGTGACCAATGTGGTCTTATCACAGGCTTAAGCTTAATAAAGAGGAGGACAAAGAGGGCAGTGAAAACACAATCAACTAGTTAGGTTTTCATCAATCTCTCCTCATTAAAGAAAAAAAAATCAGAATTCCACCCCCCAACCCCCCCCCCCCCCCCCCCCCAATTGGTAAGATCTGAAAGGGAAAAATATAGTTGAGAATATGAAAGGAAATAATAATATCATTAATATAATTACCACCATTAGTGTAGTAGAGGATTTCGTCCACTTCAACAAAAAGGAACCAACCAACAATTTTTTTTTGAAATTACAAATTACCCATACCCTTTCATTCCTGATTTTGAATATAAACAGAAATTTCCAACTTTGGATATAAGTAGAAATAATTAACTATTTTTTTATTTTGCTGATGAGGTTCGAATCCAGTTCATAAACTGGGATGTTAGTGTCTTTTACCATCAGGATTACCACATGATCTCGAAATACTTAACCACTGAAACTATTCAATTTGTCAATGAACCAACAATTAAACCAGATGGTTTTTGAACCAACAAGCAGCAAAAAAATATCAAAATAAAAAATGTTATTATTCGAAATTAGATATTAACGACCTTGCTATTATATATGTGTATATATATATAACAACAAACAGAAAAATTAAATAAAAACCCAAAAATGATTATTCCTATAAATAACTACAACATCTAAATAAAAATAGATGGTGACAAACTAAGAAGTTTCTAAAATGTGTGTGTGTGTGTGTGTGTGTGTGTGTGTGTACATATGTATTTTAAAACGGGTCGGCACGGTCGGGTGGAACCCAATATCATAACCCATAAGTCGAACTTGGATTATCCAACCCGTATCCAATTAATCCAATTCCAATATTTTAATATCAATTTTTCTCTGTGTAAGTTTTCAGTTGCCCGCTCTTCCTCTTTGTTCTTGATTTTCTTTAACCTTAGCGAGTCCCCAAAAACACCCAATTTGTTAATTTTGTGGAACCCATTTTCTCTACTCGCCATTTTAATATATAAGATGGAGAAGATGGGTAGTGATGAGCCCAATTTCGAGGAGTTCTTTGAGGAGAAGAAGCGGGTTAGGAACCCTCTTGTCCCAGTTGGTAATTCCGATTTCGCCTTCTCAACTTTTCCATTATTCTTTTCTTTCTCTGGAAAAAAAAATTATTTTTTCGATGAATTTAATGTTTTAATTTGATTGCACATGCATATGTTGCGTTAAAGTATTAATCTTTTTAGAATTTTAATGCGTTGATTTATTTTTTTTATTATTATTTTTTTTGAAAATTTGATATTTAAGATTGGTATTTTACTTTTTGTTTTTTACTGATGCCCCCCCCCCCAAAAAAAAAAAAAAAAAAGGTGTTTATGTGAATAATGGGGAATGCTTTAGCTGTGGAATGGGAGAATTTCTACTTAATGGTGAAATATAGCAGCTTGTATAATTGGAGAGAGGAAATTTTTTTGAAGAGCTTAGTTGTTGGAATTTTGGAGTCAAGATGAGTTAGTGGTTTTGATAGAGATTGAAAACTATATTTATCTGGACTGAATCGATAAAGTATTTAAACTATGGAGTGGCTTAGAATAGTAATTGGCAAGTCTTGCAGGATTTGGTTGATATTAATGGAAAATAGTTAATATATGTTTGATTTTAGATTGTGTGAATGTTTTTATTTTATTCTTTACTTGTTATAATGGGTCTTTTGTGGAGTGCAGGTTCTTGTAGTTCATTTTCTTTAGTATAAAGTTCTAATATGCTAGTAGCCTAGTCCCAATATGGTACTAACGTTTCATCTTGTACTAACTATAACTGCAAGTAGCACATACGATCCTCAAAAGAGTAACCCCAACCATGTAAGCAGTAAGCAGATGTTTACTAGTTTTCGATCCGTTTTACTAGTTTTTTATGTATTAATTTGGTGGTTATAGGTTCACCAAGGAGGATTTGAGTGTGGTACCAATTATGTTACTCTTAAGAGTTAATATGGTAGTGTAAGATAGGCAGTTTCAACTTTTCAATAGAGAACAAAAGAAAAGTTATCACTGTTTTTGCTAATATTTGTTCATATTCTGGGAAGAACTTAAGTAAATAATTGATATGTTCATACCTTGCAGAAGTTTCGCAGAGAAAGGTGATGGTGTCAAAATAGTAATGTGTGAAGAGATATGGTGTTTTAATGGGCTTGAGGAAGCTCTAGGATTTTGGCAAGAGGAGCCTTTTTCTATATTTATGGATAATCTGATCCTTAAGGACCATGATCTGGAATTTAGAGCTTAAGGAAACGGCTTTTTTCAGTTTTATTAAAGGGAGCGCTGGTGAGTTGGGTCTGGATGGTGAGTTGGGTCTGGATGGTGAAAATTTAGGCAGTTGCATGGTGTGGAAATGTTGTGGCATTTTCAAATATATTCCATACTATGATTGTTGTTGCTTGGGTATAATATCCTAAACAAACACAAGGTGGCTCTGCCTCTGCGTATGCATTCACTGCCTTTCTTATGTTAATCTATGCCTGCTGTTGTCTTGTAAAATTAGGGATTTTTTTCTCGGTGTTAGAATGCAAGAAAGTAGTTTGAAACTGTACACTTGATTACAATTAATCAGCGTTATCCATTTACCAATTGTTGTGTTCATTTAGGTATACTATAAGAAGTAGTTATTTTTTACTAGCTCAATTTCAATTGCTATCAAACTCACTTGGGTACTAGTAAATTTGGTAAAAGTGATTATTGCTTGCAAGAATTTGAGATCAAAGCTTTGTGGTCAAGTTTGTTGCTTGGGGAAGCATTAAGATGCATTGAGATTTTAGCTTTCCAGGAACTTTTTAGCTTGGAAGGAGTAGGTTAAACAGTAGTTTGAAAGGGAGGAGAGACCCAGGATCTTCATCCAAATTCTCCTAAAATCATCATTTCTTTCTGGTAAGGGTCTTGTGGGTTTCATAGCTCCTGCTAGATTGGTTTTATCTGTGTGATCAAAAGTTTCAAATTACGAACTGTTGGATATCCAGATAGTTTGATAATTAAGAAATAAATGGTGTCAAATCGTTTTGCCATTTGCAATGGGGCACTTATTTGCTGAGATCTAGAGCTTTTCGTCTGTTGTAATATGCTTATTCCTATATATTTGTTTGTTGAATACTTAAAACATTTTTGTCTTTGGTTCCGCTGAATACTAATGCTAACAATTTTATTGTTTCTGAAGACAAATGGGTTGGTTTTGTTGGTTAAGATGCTAACTTTAAGGATATTGCTTTCGATACTTGTTAGCGATGCAAATAAGCTGATTAACTTCTTTTGTGTTGATATTTCAGGAGCACTTATGACTGCTGGAGTGCTCACGGCTGGCTTAATCAGTTTCAGGAGAGGCAACTCTCAGTTGGGTCAGGTGCTAATGAGAGCTCGTGTGGTCGTCCAAGGTGCTACAGTGGCGCTTATGGTCGGCACTGCTTACTACTATGGAGAGAATCCATGGAAATCAAAGTAGATCCAGAAAAAAGCTTTTGTTGCAGATTAAGCTAAACGTAATTACAAATGGTGGTTTTGGTTCGTTCATTACCATGGTCCTGGTCAGCAATATCCAATACTAATTGCCATTTCATTTTTAGCAAATTTACAAGGGTTTGTACTACTATATGTTGGATTTTTTTGGCAAGCTAAATAAATAACACCTTTCTAGCTCCCACCGTATGGTCTGTTGGCTTGTTTGCTTTTTCATTTTTCTCTTTATGAGAGGGTGATAATTTTTTTGTACCTTTATGTTTAACTGATAATTTTTTTGTACCTTTTATGTATTGATCATTGTAAAAGATTATTCAAGATTTATCACGACATTTTTTTCGTAGATATGATTCATCACATGGTTGTTTGTCAATAAAACTAGAATGTCGTACTTTTTCTATAACCAAGTTCCAATGGAAAACTTGATATTACAACTTTCATAGATGTGTAATACGGAGAAAAATATATGTAGATGCGGTGTAATAAACCAGTCATAATAGAAAAGCTTATAGATTGTTATTTTTACATTGCGTGTGATTATTGACTGTTACTCATAACTGTTACGTGTTATATATGCAAGTTGTTTCTGGTACAACGCTGATTCTCCATCATCTCATGGAATAGACTACACGGCAGAAGGGACCAAGTCCCAGCTAGAGAGGTAAGAACAGTTGTCATGATTCGGTTATTACGAGGAGGACAGTGCCGAGCGCCGACCCAAGAAACTAGTGGCCTATGTGATCGAGGAAACACCTGTCTAATACGTGTCAGTGTGGTTCGCTGGGTCCCGAGTACCAAATACAAAACAAGAAGGAAAACCAAGGCCCAGTTCCCAATTCACCAGGCATATCTCACCACAAATCCAAACCCACTTCCATTTTGGGCCCCTCTCATTTTTCATCTATAAGAACACTACCCAACCATGTGGCCATTCAAACACACATTCAATACTTTACCTGTCAAAAAATTTAAAAAGCTCTAAATCTTTCAGTTTCTTTGAGGTTTTCATATTTCTGAAATTTAATGGGTTTTGTTGATCCATGCATATATGCAAATTGTTGCTCTTATAAGGATGAGAAAAAGTTTGGAGCAGTAAATTTGAACCTGAAGAGAAAAAGGAGAAGGAAGATGGCAGTTCATGGCAAGTTTGAGAGGCTTCAGAAACTGGTTCCTGGTGGAATAGGCCTCCAACCAGACCAGCTAATGGTCCAGACTGCTGATTATATCCTGCATTTGAAGCTGCAACTTTCTGCTTTGCAACTTCTTCTTAAATTACAACACCAATAACTCTCACACTCGCTTCTCTCTCTCTCTCTCTCTCTCTCTCTCTCTCTCTCTAAATATATATATATATATATGTATATATTTTCCTATCTAATTGTATTCAGAAGGATATTTCATTTTTGTTGATGTTTCTATGATTGTGGGTATTCATCAAGATCAAATGTTGTAAATTGTTTCCTTGATGTGGTGTAATAATGATTGTGGGTATTCATCAAGATCAAAGGTTGTAAATTGTTTCCTTGATGTGGTGTAATAATGACTTTAATGTACCTATGTGTAGGAAGTTCCTGTAGTTTTACGAAAACAAAACAGAGCACACAGCTAAGAAACCTAGCTAGGACAGCAAGAAACAACAAAATCAGAGGGAAAAAAAAAAAATCAAGAGAAATAAAAATATGGAACATAATTGTTTCTTCTACCAAAAAGAAAGAAAAAAAAAAAAAACGAGTTGAAACAAAAAGGTAGAGAAAATTGGTTGATCAATGTGAATGGAGATGAAAACGTTAATCCAATGTATGTTTTCTCTCTCTGTTCACTACTAGCTAAAATGAAATTTTTTTTTAATTCTTCACTTTTATTAAACTCACGTTGAATTAAATTTGATTTAATTTTAATATCCTATACAATCTAGGTTTTCTTAATGTATAAAATTCTTCTTTTTAAGACATTTAATTTAAATATTTTTTAAAAATAAAAGTAGAATATTTTAAGATTTAACCTAATGAAGCTAGCAAATGACATCTCATTTTTTGATTTCTTGTTTTCATGTCTAGTCTCATATTATTTATTAGGAATGAAATATAATAGAGAAAATGCTAAACTAAGTAGTAGACGAGAAGACGGTTAAATGACATTTTTCTTATCAATTTCATTATTGGATCTTATTCAAATTTATTATTATTGCATTAAATGTGCAAATTTAAAAGAGATGTATTCAATTTACAGTTTGATGGATTTAAAATGAGTTATAGACTTTAAAAGATTTGATGGATTGTTATGGAATTCTACAGACTCCATAAAAATTTTATAAAAATCCAACGAAATCTTTGAGTTTAAGGTTGAATTTTATATTAATAATTTTCTTTATAACTTTACTGTTAAAATCCTTTCAAATCCAATAAAATCCATTATTTTTTAAAATATTTTAAAATCAATGACTTTTTAAATACCATTAAATTTTAAAAGAATTTTACAAAATCTTAATTGAATACACCTAGATTTCAATAAATTTTTATAAAATCTATCAAAATCTGAATTGAATATCATTTGACTTGTATGAATTCTTTTAAAATCTAAATCGAATGCCTTTAAATTTTTAAAAACTTTTAATATCCTTCAAATTCTAAATTAAATTTTTTCAATAATTATTTACAGCTTCCATTAATCAAGTCAAAACTAAATAATTAACTGAACGAAGTAGTGTAGCTCGCTAGAGTTGTACAGTTTCAAGTCATGGGTTGAGGGACATAGGGGTCAGCCAAAAAATTAAAAAAAAAAAAACACTAAATAATTAACTGACAGAAAATGTAAAGAAAGTATTAATTGAGAGGGGGGGAAAAAAAAAAAAGATATATAACAAAAGTCTTTCATTTGTAATTTGCATGAATTGAATAAGTCCAATTCCCTGTGTTTAAAAATAAAATTCAAGTCATGCCAAGAGAATTATGATCAATCTATTGAAATCACTGTCATGGCCCCATTATGTTACCATAATGTATACATCTCATCTGAGACTCATGTGGGCGTTCGGTGGTTAGCACATCACATCCCAACCAGTGGAAGCTGGGTTCGAGTCTTGAGGCGAAGGGGATGCCAGAGGGCATAGCAAACAAGGAAAACGAAAATGAATGCATTCCATCTTCGCCTTGCGGCTTTGACTCTTGACCTTTTCAGAAAACTCCCTTTTTTTTTTTAAAAGAAAAAAATAATTTTTTTTTTTGGGCATTAAAGGAAAAAATAAACTTGTTGGTAAATGGTGATAATATTTAGAGTGAAATTGTAACAAAAACCATTGTGTTAAAACCCATAAAATATATATATATATATATATATATATATATATATATATATATTTTAAAGCAAAACCCATTCCATTAAAATTCAATGAAGTTGATCTAATAGTATATAAACTTTTGACATTCAAAATTTACTTAAATTTGAATAGTGTTTTAAACGTCAATCCTCCATTGGGTGAACAAACATTTTTTTTTTTCTGTACATGTTTATATTTCCTATTTCCTTATTTTTAACCTTTTTTTCTTAATTTTAATTTCATTATTTAATTAAAAAGTAAAGTTATAAGCATACTATATTTGGTAAATAACTAATTAAAATGTATCGTCCAAATAAAGAAACCAATAAAAAAATTTGAAAATATGTATATATATATATATACATATTTTCATGAAAACAAAATAAAAATGTGAAAAAGTGAAAAAAGCATGATTAATCACCACTAAGACCACCGCAAAGCTTGCTTTCTAGTTGCCACGTCTCGACACCACTATTTCAACACGTGCTTCATTCAAGCGACATTCACATTTCACCCTCTTTCTCTCTCTCTCTCTCTCTCTACCTTCTCTATTCAGTTTTCTCTTTTCCTATTTCATTTTCTGTTTGTTTCTCGAGAAATTCTTATCAGATTAGACTTGGCAGACCCCTCTTACAGGCTTCAAATTTCTAGTGCTTGTTGTAAGGTACCACTTTTTTTTCTTTCTTTTGCATTTCTTCTATCATCCATCTAAGATGAACAAAATTTTCATGATCAGAATAAGAGAAAAAGAACAATTTTTTTTTTTTTTTTTTTGTACTTTAGTTAGCTGGGTTGGGTTATTTGATGGGCTATTAGATCTTAATAAGTTTGCAGTTTATCTGTACAATGTTAGACTTCATGGAGATTTTTATGTGACTTTTTCTGAATTATATATATTTTCCCTTTTTCTTTTTTTCTTTTTTTTTCTTTTTTTTTTTAAAAAATATGTCAACAATGCTTCTATCTGGACTGCTGAAGAGAAGGTTGGGAAAGAAATAACAGAATATGGGATCTTAAACTTAATGGAGTTTGAACTGGCTCTTGTAAAAATGATTCTAAAAAGGCTCAGAATTTTGTTGTTTTCATCTTTAGAAAGCGTTAGATTGTGGACAATATACTGTGTTTGTTTTTCCTTGTTCATACTTTGATTGATGGCCAATGAGACCCTTGAGTTATTGAGGAAAGTAAAGATTGTTCCACATATCTAAACTTTCATTTTTAATCTGGAAACTTGTAAGATTTTGGCATTTGCAGACCACAAATATGAAACTTGGTAATTAGATTTCTTTATGATACGATGAACAAAATTTTTCAGGTCTACTATCGTTGTGAATAAAGTAAAACTTCAGTGAAATTGGCACTTTGTAATTTATGACGGTAATCCTGGTTCTTATAATTGATGTGTTCAGTATGTTGTGGTATTTAGGCAACACAGAGTCCTTTTGGTTTATGTCATTGTGTTCATACTTCTCTAGCAGTTGCTATGAGTCTGTTCACAATTTACAGGCTTAGGAACTGGCTTCTTATGCTTGGACTAGCCTCTAAATCTCAAAGAAGAAGTTATAGTCCTATTTTACTACTTTTTCGGGAACACCCTTTTGAAGGCTCTGAGCTAATTCATCCCCCTAAATTATCTGAGCTGTTGCATATGCATATAGTCTTCCTAAAAATTGGAGCTGTGTTTGTATTAAATTTGATTTTTAATGTTGTTTTTCAGATAAACACCTGATTTCTTGGACAGTTGTGGGAGGTTTTGGAATTTAATTTATTTGGCTCATAATGTCTTCCCCTAGTAAAAGGAGAGAGATGGATGTCATGAAGCTGTAAGTTGCTTAGTACCATTTCATATCGTTGTTGTCACTGCATTGTTATCTGCTGTTCATTTTCTTAATTTGCATGCATTTTTGTTAATGAGACTAGATGGTAAATGCTAGGGAAAGCTTCTAATAATATGTTGATTTTTCATCTAGATTTTTCAGCCACATTTATACATGCTAAAATATGCTTTAGGATTTTCATTGTGTCCTTTCTTACACATTATGTTAATGTTATCCAGGATGATGAGTGATTACACTGTGGAGACAATAAATGACGGCCTCAATGAATTTAACGTGGAATTCCATGGTCCAAAAGAGAGTAGTGTCTTATTCTTATGTTAATTCTTCTCTATTAGAAAGATTTTGCAGAATTTGTGTGTGTGGATGTACATGAATAGTGGGCTACAAATGATTTATAAAGATTACTTGCTTGTTTCCATGTAAAACAGAATATGGATTCAGTCCCAGGAATCTACTTTCTTGCTAGGATAATTGGAATATTTGAGAAACATTTTGTTCTTTAATACTTGATGTTTGGTGAATTCAGTCTAGAATGGAGACAATTTAAGGACCTTATTTTTTGTTTTCTTTTCCCCACCTACTTTTGCAGAGTAATGCTCCTGCTTTTCTTCTACAAATGTTTTGAATTTTTTTGGTCTCTGTTATGCTTTATCTTATGTGATTCTTGTCACTGCAGGCCTTTATGAAGGTGGTGTTTGGAAGATCCGCGTTGAGCTACCTGATGCTTATCCATACAAGTCCCCTTCTATTGGGTTTGTGAACAAGATTTTCCACCCAAATGTTGATGAGCTGTGAGTATCCTGCACTTCAAAAGCAACATTTTCCGGTTAACATTTACTATTAGAATGCAGATATGCTGGCTATCAAATTCTTTGAAGTATCCAGCAATCATGTTATCACAGAATTTTCTAGCAATCAGCTGGTAGTTGTTCACACGGTCTTTTCTTTTGAATCTACTGCTAAGACCATTGACCTTGGTGTCTGTTGAAAATTGCAGATCTGGTTCTGTCTGCTTAGATGTAATTAATCAATCATGGAGTCCAATGTTTGGTAACCAATCTGTCTATGCCATTTATATTGCATTCTGCCTGTGTGTAACACTTTATGTACTTCGTCATGAATTTACAAAAATCAATGAAAGCATCCTGCTAATCTATCATGATTTTATTGTACTCTTTTTGCTGCTTCTGGGATTGACTTGCGTTTTCTGGTTCTTGCTGTTGCAGATCTTTTAAATGTTTTTGAAGTTTTTCTTCCACAACTCTTGCTTTATCCAAATCCTTCAGATCCATTGAATGGTGATGCTGCATCATTAATGATGAAGGACCGAAAGCTGTATGATCAAAAAGTAAAAGGTGAAAATTTTATGTATAAGAAGTCATCATTTTTCTGTACCTGTATGCTCAGTTTATGAATAAAAAAACGCCTACTTGATGGTTTGAATGAACTGAACTTTCTGAACAATGACATAGATGATTGAGAGATAGAGTCCCAAATATGTATGTGTGTGTGTGTGTGTGTGTGAGAGAGAGAGAGAGAGACTTACGGACAAGAAATTTATGATGATTAGCTTACTAAGACTGATTTCAGAATTGTAAATAGCAAATAGTCTACAAGGATTAGTGGATTTAAGTATCTTCAGAAGGGTTGGTCTATTATAAAATGTATTATTGGTCTGATTATGGTGTTTAACTCAAGGCTACGGCACTACACATCATCCCTTTTCCATGTTGCCAACTACAAAAAGTGTTATCTGGATGTTATTCTAGGCTTTTTATGGTTTTATCCCCCCTTATTTCTAATGTATAAAAATGTTCACCATGAGCTGGCACCACCAAATTCAAGAATGTTTCAGAGGGAGTTTTCATATGGTTTATGCATTTTTAAGGTTGCTTTACACGGCTTGAATTAGAAGAATCCGATAGAAATGTTTGTTGTAGGGCTTGTGTTGTTTTAGAAATGGGTAAATATATATTTGTATTCTGTTATTTGTGGTTACAGAGTACTGTGAACGGTATGCAAAAAAGGAGCACATTACCAACTCGATGCCCGAAGAGGAGAGCGGCGATGATCACATTACTGATGAGGAAAGTGGTTCCAGTGATGATGATATTGCTGGACATGCAGATCCATAGGTTTTTAACATCCGGGGCTACTTTAGCTTTTGATATAAACTCCACTATCTATAGCAACAGCAACAAAAACCCCATTACATGCTTTTCACCATTTAATTAGATGTTTGTAGACTAAATTTGATTTGCTTGTAAAATCATGAACTATGACATTGATGCCTTCATAAAAATCATTTAACACAAGGTATCAATCATAAAAATAGATAAATAGGAAGGAACTCCTGGACATATTTTGTCATTTTTGTTTCATATTTTATCATACATAATCTTAGGCCAGCCTACCTCACATTATTCCATTTGGATCCCTTTGCTTTGTGAGAGTGAGACTAGAATACTGAAAGTAGCATTTTGTCTCATTGTTTGATCAAAGTTTGACCATGGTTTCCTCTCAGTCGTGAAACTAGGTTAAGAGTTTCAGAAAGCCAAAGTGCAAATAAAAAGTTTATTGAAAGAAACAAGTAAATTTGAATAACCTTTTTTCCTACATGTAAAAGACATTTTGAAGGAGTCAGATTTAGAGATGGTATTTCTAACCCGTATATGAAAATGTGAGCATGGAGCACCAACAAAAGTAGAGATAAAAAATGCAACAACAAAATAATTAAAATGTTAGGTTCTTGTCACTTGGCTTAAGATGCCATTGAAAAAGAAACTTTTGGAGGCTTTCTTGTCTTAATTTGTTTGTTAATTGCTACTGATTTAATTCATTCTTCGAAATCAATCATTAGGAATGGTGTTTTAATCACAATTAAGCAAACGTGATATAATTCAATATTTATCACAATTCGTAAGGTACAGGGTTTTTTTTTTTTTTTTTCCGGTGGGATCTTATAGGATACAGGCCTACTTTAAGGCCACAATTCCTACTTAATTAAAACTTTTTTTTTGTTTTATTTATTAGAAATGTTGATTTATTAGATGTCCACTAATTTGCTTTTGGTTTGGTAGACTCGTAGAGACTTTCCTTTTCTTTTTTTTTCCTTTTTAATTTTTGTGCAACATAAAGTTTGAGTATAATAAAATATGCAAACTCCAATTTACTTTAGATGATTTTTATTGTTTTCTTCAGACCCACTTGACATGATTTGGAAATTCGTAAGTGGCTCAAAAATGTCCTTGTAATTTCCAAAAGCCTCATCTATCAGGCTAGCAAGCTCCTTACTCCTTTAGAGATCCACAGAGGCTTACGGATTAGCTTTTAATATGTTGGAAGTATAATATACAACTTGTTTTTTATTTTAAATTATTATTATTATTATTATTATTATTTATGGCTTTCTGTTTTGGAAGAAAATTTTGAAACTGGGTTTGGTTTAGGCTCTCTGATTTCTCAAAAGGCAAAGCAGGTTATTATACTTCAAGTCAATATGTGAATGTTCAACTAAATTCTAAAGATGCCACTGTGGTCCAAAGAAAAACAAGCATCCCTTTCTTGCATAGAATTGATGCTGCAGATTACTCTCCAACCTCTTATACTATAAATCTTAAGAATCCAATCATTCAAGTTCTTTTTTCATTCAAAAAAATGAAAATACTTTAGCTACAACTGTTAAAATATTTATTAGCTTGTTATGCTAATGCATTTTGCAACATTTAGTGGCATTCAAACTGTTGAAAGGATCTAAAAACTTTTTTAATTCATTACTTAGCCATTGGTCTCTTTCATGTACACTACGAGTATTACTATAAATAATATTAGAAGAAACAACCAAATACTGTTGAAATACAACCAAATGCTAAGACTAATTCAAAGTGCCGGCATATATATTTTAGTTCCATACAGTATGATTATAACTAATTTGTGCAAAGTCTTTACTGACAATTGCCCAAAGAATACCACCAATCAATCTTCTTTAGCATCAGACAATTGGCATTCATGAGTGGTTTCAGCAGCAGCAACAACATCATCAACATTCATTGCTATTTTCTACTCGTTTTGCAATACCAATATACAAAACTTAGTTCTTCATAAAAAGAAAAAGCCATTGTTCCACAGAATCCTCAGCTTGTTGTTTCAGAAAAATGGAAAGAGTTCCTATCTGGGTATTCCCCATCCTGATCATTCTCATCTTTCCAAAAGCTAGTTCAGAAGAAGAGGGGGTGAAAAGAGCTCTAATCCAGTTCATGGATAAACTTTCACCAGGAAATGCAAGAACTAATAGTTGGGGTTGGAACATTGATTCAGACCCCTGCAAAGACAAATGGATGGGTGTAATCTGTGATAAGAAGTCCAACTATGTGAGAAAAATAGCTCTTGAAACGCTGAATCTGAGTGGAGTTCTTGATGCCAAGTCTCTTTGCATGGCAAAGTCCCTTATGGTGCTCAGTCTGAAAGACAACAACATCACTGGATTGATGCCAGAAGATATTGAAAGCTGCAAGTCTCTGACCCATTTATATCTTAGTGGGAACCAATTCACTGGTGACCTTCCTGAATCACTTTCTCGGTTAAACAATCTGAAAAGATTGGATATATCCAACAACAACTTCTATGGTGAGCTTCCTGATCTGCAACTCATATCAGGTTTGATATCTTTCCTTGCTGAGAACAATCAGCTAAGAGGACAGATTCCGAAATTCGATTTCCTCAACTTGATGCTTTTCAATGTCTCCAACAACAACTTCAGTGGCCCAATTCCTGATGTCAAAGGCAGATTCAGTGCTGAAAGTTTCTTGGGAAATCCTAACTTGTGTGGCAAACCACTGAACAACTCCTGTTTACCAACTCCATCACCGCCACCAGCCATGAAGAAATCCAGAAGCCCATCTTCTGGGCAGATTCTCATCTACTTGGGTTATGTAATTCTTGGCCTAGTTGTTCTACTTTTTATAGTTTTCAAACTTGTTGTCAAGAAAAAGAAACCCAAACAAAATTCAGAAGCTGAAAAGAAAAAGATTTTGGCACTCGAAAATAGTACTGCAATGCCTAGCACTATTAGTTCTTATGAGTTGAAGAATGATGGGCAGAGGTCTGAATATTCATTGACATCCATTGAAAGTGGTAAAGCTCCAGCACTTACAGTTCTGACGAGCCCGGTTAGGGGTTTGACATTTGAGGAGTTGCTCCAAGCTCCAGCTGAGTTGCTTGGAAGAGGAAAACATGGAAGCCTTTACAAAGTGATGCTTGGCAATGGTGCTATGCTGGCTGTGAAGAGGATCAAAGACTGGTGGATTTCAAGGGAAGATTTCAAATGGAGAATGACTAGGATAGACCAAGTGAAGCATCTGAATGTCTTGCAACCCTTTGCATATTATTGTTCAAAACAAGAGAAGCTTTTGGTGTATGAATATCAGCAAAACGGCAGTCTCTTCCAGCTTCTCCATGGTAAGTAGAATTTGAAGTATTGGAAAATATGTTTGATTTACATAATTGGGTTATTTCTTATAAATTTTTGAGATAGACGGTGATTTAACATGATATTATGTCATTGGTGACATTTGGATTTATGTTAAGTAATTGTTTGACACGTATGTTTGATATATATAATTGGGTCCACTTGCTAAGCTTTTTGGGATAGATGGTTATTCAACAAGTAGTAGGTAGCTAACAGTCAATAATTTTCTTGGTTATACTTAGAATTGTTTTATGAACATCATTAATATGTTCTATTATTGATGTTGTACAATTATTGTACTGAAAACCTTTTTATTTTCCAATGACAGGATCTCAAAGTGGCCAAGTATTTGACTGGGGAAGCAGACTAACTGTGGCAGCTACCGTTGCACAAGGTATATCCTACATGCACGAGGAGCTCAATGAAGATGGTTTAGCTCATGGTAATTTAAAATCCATGAACATTTTGTTCAACAAGACTATGGATCCTTGCATAAGTGAATATGGTCTAATGGCAGTAGAAAACCAAGACCAATCTTTGCTATCTCCCCTAAACAGCATTAAAACAGAAGATTTAGAAGGAGACCAAGCTTTCAAGGTTGATATTTATGGATTTGGTGTGATTCTTTTGGAGCTTCTAACTGGGAAGCTGGTTCAGGTAAATGGGTTTGATCTGCCTGGATGGGTCCAATCAGTGGTTAGAGAGGAATGGACTTTTGAAGTCTTTGATAAGGCCCTCATATCCGAAGGTGCAAGTGAAGAAAGGATGGTGAATTTGTTGCACATTGCTCTAAAGTGCACAAATCCTTCTCCAAATGAAAGGCCCGCCATGAGTCAAGTTTCACAGATGATAAATGCAATAAAAGCAGAGGAAGAGAAATCCATATCCTTTGATCCATGAAAAAAGCTTGTTACAATTGATGAAAAGTTGTAGGTGGATGGAAATATCTATTTCTGTAGACAAAGTTTAAATTTGGAATTTTTTTTTTTTCTAAATTTTTATGGAGAGCAATACAATTCTTGAGTATTAATGGTTATATTATACATATATATATATAAATACTTATTTAATTGCACTTATCTATATTACCTTCATCTAGACAAGGGTGACTAGTTGGAATGAGGATTAATTGAAATGGGTATCCTATGATTCTATACTTTCTTTATTATTTTATCAAAGTTGCTCCAAATAAAACTTTAAAAGTAAATATTATCCAACCGTGATATGAAACCAAAATATGTCCTTGAAGAAGACTGATTTAGACGTAGAAAGCTAAGCACTAAAATCAGAATGCCAAGAACCAAGCAAAATTCTTTGACATAAAAAGCTCGTTGTGCAGGAACTAAAACATCACAAAGTAAAGAATTGTCAAAACTATTGATTAGTTATAATCACTTTGTTTGGAGTAGGTAGTGGAAGGAATAATGGATACAATTTGGGTGCCATGCTTGCAAGGTAAAAGCAGATACGGACCCTACCATGAGATTTCTTTTTTGCTATCATCTCTATGCGTCTGAATAATTGATCAAAAGGGAAGCTCATTTGTTTTTCTGTGTTGCACAGTTCCGAAAGCTTTTATGTTTTTTTGTCACTTTGGTTCAGACCCATTATAGTAGCCATATAGGGTGAGAATATTTTCATGGATAATACACATAAATATTATGACTTTGTAGACGTATTTCTGCTTACCCATTTATGGTTATGGGTTTATCGTCTGAGAATCTATTGCTATGGGCCCGATTAAAGCTTGTGTTCAACCCAAATTAAAATCAAATCAAAATTGGTTTTTTTTTTTTTTTTTCATGACTGTAAGTAGGAGATACATTACAATCATGCCAGGAAAGATGGAAAATTGCCTTGATTAGTAGGGCATGAACATATGGAATCATTATTGAAGGGGTAATCATTGTGATAATTCTTGATGGATAAAGAAGTGACACAGACCACTTGGGACAATGAAATTTTTGTAATGGTAGGACCCTCACAATAATTCTTTTCAGTTGCATGGTTCATGAGTCTTGTTTGATAAAATTACTGTGTGAAAGGCTAGTGAGCACTAAGGAGCTTTCTTTGTTTGTGCCTTGTGACAAACAAACTGCCAACTGGTAGCTCTGGTCCTGGTGAGTTTGTTTGACAGAAAAGGGGGGCCCAAGTTCTTCAAAGATTTGGAATGTCAATTTAGAAGTTGGAGATTTGTTGTTACTTTCAAAATGGGGCTCAGCTTTCTCTCCTTCAGTCTTCAACAGCCACTCCCAGGCTAAGTCACTCACAGCCTTACCTACCATGCCCCATAGGAGTATAGAATGGTACAATTGATTTAGAAACATGGACTATGTGGCGCAAAAAGAATTCAAAAGCCTGAGAGACCCCATCATCACCACCAACCAAAACCCCTGCACTTCTACTAATCATTTCATGGGAACGCTCCATATCAAAGGGTAGGTACTCTGCAATCTTAACTACTCCTTTGTTTCTCCAAAAACCCGATTTTATCCTCTTGTCCTTACCCCATAAAACCCAATTGTTTTGCAAATAATTTTACCATAAATCTGAGAAAAATCAGTTTTGATTGATATTCTCGTAGTCATAGCCCTGCAGCATTGGATTTCATTTCCCACTTTTGCTGATAACCCGGCTTTTTTTTTTCTTTTTGTTCTCTCAAAAAGCAAGGAAGGGTGTGTCTTTAAAAGTTCATGGATTTCTGAAAGAAAAGGTTGTTCAATTTCAAGACCCTGAAAAAAAAAGATTTTGTCCTTTTATCAAAGCTATCTCCTAGGATGTCCAGAATTCCATACAAATTGAAGCAAAATGATGCCAATTTGGTTTACCCATCTACTCTACCACCTCTCTATGCTGTCTCAATTCCTTCTGAAAGTGCAAATAACGGACAAGAATCAACTCCATCATCCTCATCTCATATAAGAATTAGTCCAGTGCTCCTTTTGTTCATAATAATTTTAGCTGTTATTGTCTTCATCTCAGGTCTTGTCCATCTGCTTCTTAAATTTCTCATCAAGAGGTCACCTTCTTCACCAATCTATCAATCTAACAGGTTTCCAGAAACCTCTGGTTCTCATGCTCTTCAAAGACAGCTTCAACAGCTTTTTCGATTACACGACTCAGGTCTAGACCAAGCTCTTATAGATGCTCTACCTGTGTTCTACTATGCAGATATAGTGGGTTTGAAAGAGCCATTTGATTGTGCAGTTTGTCTATGTGAATTTTCTAACCAGGACCAGCTGAGGTTGCTTCCTTTGTGTAGTCATGCTTTTCACATAAATTGCATTGATACATGGCTTCTCTCAAATTCAACATGCCCACTTTGCAGATCTACCCTTTTGAACTGTGGATTTTTCATGGAAAATCCAATGTTCAATATCAATTCTCAAGATTCAAGGGAAATACCAAGTTGGTTCCCTAGTGATGCAGACAACAGGCATTCAAGCAATCAAAAATCATTGGTTACGGAAGAAGCTGTTGGTGAAAAGAGGGTATTTTCTGTGAGACTTGGAAAGTTCAGAAGCTTAAATGATGGAGTAGAAAGTGGAGGGAGAGTTGGAGAGACCAGTAGCTGTAGTTTAGATGCTAGAAGATGTTACTCAATGGGTACATTTCAGTATGTGGTTGGTGATTCAAATTTGCAGGTGGCTTTGCACAATGACAGTGGTTCAATCAATGGTGGTGGAGCTAGTGATGTAAAGCTTGTTAAAGATGAAGTTCATCAAGGAAAATTTTCAGTAAATGGGGATTTGGAGGGGAAGAGAATCAGTCACAGGCCAAAGGGTGATAGCTTGTCTGTATCCAAGATCTGGCTCTGGTCTAAGAAAAGCAGATGTCCAAATTCTTCTAATACTGATATCACTGTGCCTCAGTTTCTGAACGTAAGTTATCCAACCAATGGTGAAACTCAAAACTATATAAATGGAATATAATTCTAAAGATCCTTGTGACTTCTTTATTTATTTATTTATATTTAATTTAAATTTTTTGTTTTGTTTTTTTTTTTTTTTGTTTTTTGTTTTTTGTTTTTTGTTTTTTGTTTTTTGTTTTTTGTGTCTATGTCTTTTCCCAGATTACTAATATGACAGAAGACTTCAGTATAAGTTCCTTAGGCTAGCTTGAACCATGAGTATCAGTGAAAACATCGCATATAAAATTCAGTATGTTCTATAAATATTTTGGGGCCAGATGTAATCAGGCTTATGATATGAAGATTTTTTTTTTATTTTTTTTTTATTTTTGCTAAGAGCTTATTATATGAAGATTAAGTCCACCTAGTTTAGCACTTGTATATAACCTTTCTTCCTCTTGAGAACCAAAGCTGAATGACTTTGGTTTTCTTCATCTCAGGAATTATTTTCTCGGTTAATGTGAGCTTAATCTCATAAACCAAACTTGCTGAAGATGTAGTACTGCTGCCTTTATATGATATAAACATATGAGTCATCTCTAAATATATATATATATATATATATATAGATATCTGTATATTAATGTTGGTGTACGATCCTTGCCTATGTAAAATTTCTCAAACATCTCAAATAAATGAAGCAAAATGTACAAGTTGACAATATATTGAAAAAAAAAATACTTATATTTATTTATTTGTTCAGTATTAATATTTTTAATTTTTTCCTTATCATTACATTTATACATTACTTTTGGTATTTTTATTCGTTAATCTTATTGAGACTAAAAATTAAAAATTGAGAAGATATTTTTCTTTGTTTTGTATTAGGCCAATGGTCTTGAAACTTGTACAAGTCACTTGTAAACCTCATGATATTTCTGTCATGGAAATAACGGAATTTTCTTAAAAATCCTGATGGTGCAATAACAAAGTAAGTTTAAGGGCTCAAATGCAAAACCCAATACCTTAGGAGGTATTAGTGCCAATTACTTTTTTTTTTAATCATAAAATTTACATTAAAATTTAATTTGTAACATTTTTCTATAATATGGTCTGCTATTTATTACTTACAAAGTTGGAGGAGGGTTATGTGTAACTACTTAGAGAATTCTATATCTTTTGCCCAATAAATAATGTGTTTAAATCTCACAAACAAACAACTATGCTTAAATTTCTTCCCAAAAAAAAAAAAAAAAAAGAAAAGAAACTATGTTTAAATTAAAAAAAAAAATCTAATAAGTTATTTAAATGCCTAGAAAAAAAAAATCAATAGGATTCGATTAAAAAGAAAATTCAATTAACAATGAAATTGGGAGGGGGTGGAAGAACAAACTTAACTATAGTTAATAATTAATTTGAAAGTTCAGAAAGTATTAAAAGAAAGCTATCTTAAAGCATATTGAAAACAATGTCTTCTGTTGCCCTTTATATGAGGGCTCAAAATCACAGGACACTAACAAAATAATTAAAAAAATAATATCTTACAATATAAAATCTATCAAATTAATCATAATCCAACTTTATCTCTATCTTTGATAAAGTTTTATCTCCATCTCAGAAAACCATATTCATATCATTAATGTTAACATTGTTTAGCATTGTTTGGTGAAGCTTTCCTTCCCCTCATGAATGCCATGGCATGCCAGGCAGCCCATTGGATAGGTTCAGGTGTTCTCATGCCATCTTTAAAACAGGCCCAACATGAGCTTTGGATGCACAAACAATCATGCTTGCCTTAGCAAAGATTGTGCACCAATGCATAATATAATCCTTCTCTGTTTTCTCAAACAATTCCATTGCCTTATCAATTATACCACTTTCACACAAGCAATCTGTTACGAAAAGTAAAACAAAAACAATAGCAATAAAATAAAATAGATTTATGTAAAAAAGTGAAAAAAATTTGACCGGAAAAAATTACAGATAGAGTTTATTTTTTATCTCAAAACAAATTCACCAAACGGATCGCATCGGGAGTTTTTTGGATCAGCTCAATAAGAATTCAGATTACCAACTCTAACACAATCAATTAGACATTTGGAGGCAAGGTTTTAAATATCTAAAATTTCCATTGAAATTTTTCCAAAATTTTCGTTTTTTAAGAAGTTAAAAAGAAATTTAGATTTCCAGAAACGAATAGAATTCTTATAATATTCATTGAAATTTTTATAGAAATTTCCATCCATATCAAATCTTTAACAATTTGATTAAAAAATCCATAATATCCATCAAAATTTAAAAATTTTTTATATAAATTTCCAAAACTTTCATAGAAATTTTAAAAATATCTATAATTTTTTTAAAAAAAATTTTTATAAAAAAATTCATAAATATTATTGATATTTAATAAATTATTTTATCAAATTAACTTTAGTTGTTTCTTTTTTTCTACTTTTTAATTATCTTTTAAATATTTAATGATATAAATAAAATGGAGTGAATTAAATTAAATAACCTTGATAACTTATATTTATTAATAAAATATATATATACTTACTATACATTTTATATAATATGAATTCATTAGAATCTCATAATTAAATTAATAGTTGATTATATAATAATATAAAATAATAACATAAAAATATAATATTATGTAAAATTGATATTGATAGTATTTAAATTGCTAATATTTTAGAGCATTTTATATTTTCATTAATAACATATTTTGAATCATTGTTACATACACCTAATAGCAAAATGTCGAAATTGATAGAAATATATAACATTCTAAATGTAGAGGATATGGAATTTGGCCTACCAAATGTTATTTTGGCTATATGGCTTTCAATTATCTTATTTATTACTCTACAGTTTTGTATACACTATTTTATTTAATTTTCTAATTATAATTTTCTATTTTAATTTTTTAAATATTATTTTGGCTAGAAAGGAGAAAAAAAATTGTAAAGTATAATTGTTTATACAGGAATGCAAAATAAAAAATAATTATAAAAAATATCATTGAAATGTAATAAAAAAATGTCACTATTTTACTCATTAAACTCTTCCAAAAACATTTTATTTTGAAAATTATGTGTTTTTATTTTATATTAGATAAATTTTAAAGTGTTGATATCCATCAAATATATTTATCAAAAACCGCTTTTTTTTTAAATATTATTTTCGGTCCTTTTTTTCTGTTTTGATTTTTTGAAGTTATTTATTTTCGGTTCTGTTGATAAAAAAAAAATATATATATATATATAAAATTAAAAATAAAAATAAAAAGCCTAGTTGCTGTTTCACTTCACTTCAGTTTGACTTTTGACTTTTGACCCTTCTGTTTTGTCTGGGTCTTGTTTCCTAAATTCCACTTTTCTCGTTCACTCACTCCCTCTCACTCTCTCTCTCTCTCTCTCCCCCTCTCTCTCTGGTTCATGGCCATGGCTGTGGAAGACAGACCCACAGTCCGGGTCACAAACATTCCACATACAGCCATAGCCGAAGACCTCTTAACCTTCCTCGAATCCAAACTCGGTCCCAACTCAGTCTTCGCCATCGAAATCTCCACCGACCGCAAGAACTGGAAGTCCCGCGGCTTTGGTCGGGTTCAGTTCTCGACCATTGAAGCCAAATCCAGAGCCCACTCTCTCTCCCTCAAAAACGACCTCGTCTTCCATTCGCGCAATCTCAGAATCTCCGAATACCACGAAGACATCATCGTCCGTCCAGTGGACCCCAGAAACCGAGTAGACGGCGGCGTTTTGCATGTGGGTTTCGTCGTGAAGGAGGACTTGATGAGTGTCTTGGAGTCTTGGAAAGGTGTTCGGGCTTGGGTCATGCCCGAGAGGAGGAAGATCGAGTTCTGGGTTTGGCAGAGTGAGGAATGTTACAAGCTGGAGATTGCGTTTGAGGATGTTTTGGAGTCTGTTGGGTGCTGTTTGGGTGGTGAGAAAGTCAATGCCATTCTTTTAAGGGTATGTAATTTCCTTTTTTTTTTTTCTTTTTTTTTTTTTTTTGGAAAATTTCTTGGAAAGTATGAGTTTTGATAAATCAAGCAACTTTCTTGAGCATTTTTGCAATGTAAAAAAAGAAACTTTTTTTTTTTTTTATGATATTTTCCATGGTTTTTCTTCAGCTAAAATATGGGCCAAAGATATATCAGAAGTTCTCTGGAAGTGATATAGCTTCGAAGTTCTGTGCTGATAGGTATCATATTTGCAAAGAAGATGTTGAATTTCTCTGGGTTCGTACTACAGATTTCTCTGAAGTGAATTCCATTGGAAGATCAACTTCACTTTTATGGAAAATTGATGAAGAAATTTTGGAGACAGATATTTTCACAAGTTTCCCCTGTTATAGTGAAGATAGGGGAGGAGTAATTTTAGAGGATGGTGAAGAATTCTGTTGGGAAACTAAGATGGTTCCACTTGTAAAATACCGATCGTGTTCATCGAATTTGCCATATGAGACCCTTTTCCAGCTCAATTCCCTTGTTCATACTCAAAAAATCAGTTTTGCTGCAGCAGCAGATACTAATCTGATTGACGTCCTTAGCAGTTTAAGTGCAGAGAATGCTAATGTGATACTTCAGAAGTTGCATAATCTTAAGTCAATCTGTTATGACCCTCTTCCGTTTGTCAAGACTGCAGCACGAGTCTTAGAAGGAAGAGAAGAAACTCGTCCCTCGTCATACAAAAGATTAACAGATAATAATCTAATGAGTTGTCACAGGGCCCTGATTACCCCTTTGAAGATTTATTGTTTGGGTCCTGAGCTTGAAACCTCTAACTATGTGGTAAAAAATTTCGCTGCATATGCTTCAGACTTTCTGAGAGTTACTTTTGTCGATGAAGATTGGAGTAAGCTTCCTATAAGTGCTATTTCCACAAGTATTAAGAAAGGGTTTTTTTCAGAAGCTTATAGGAGTCGGATATATTATCGGATTTTGTCTGTTCTTCGAGATGGGATTGTGATTGGAGCTAAAAGGTTTGAATTTTTGGCTTTCTCAGCGAGTCAGCTTAGAGGAAACTCTGTTTGGATGTTTGCCTCTAATGATGATGTAAAAGCTGAAGATATTAGAGAATGGATGGGCTGCTTCAACAAGATTCATAGTGTTTCCAAATGCGCAGCTAGAATGGGTCAGTTATTCAGTTCTTCCATGCAAACCATTGCTGTCCCTGCACAGGATGTAGAGATTATTCCAGATATTGAAGTTTCTACCGATGGTAAGGACTACTGTTTCTCAGATGGTATCGGAAAAATTTCTCTGTCTTTTGCCAGGCAAGTTGCACAAAAGTGTGGGTTGAACGACAGTCCTTCAGCATTTCAAATTCGATATGGTGGATACAAGGGGGTTATTGCAGTTGACCGTTATTCCTTCCGGAAGCTATCTTTGCGTAAGAGTATGCTTAAATTTGAATCCAAAAACAAAATGCTCAATGTCACCAAATGGAGTGAATCAATGCCCTGCTATTTGAACAGAGAGATTGTCACCCTGTTGTCTACCTTAGGAGTGAAGGATGAAGCATTTGAAGCATTGCAACGCGAACAACTGAATCTGCTTGGAAAAATGCGGACAAGCAGAGAGGCAGCATTGAATGTTTTAGAGAATTTAAATGGATCTAAACCAAAAAATATTCTGGTAGGGATGTTGCGACAAGGTTACGAGCCAAACTTAGAACCATACCTCTCAATGATGCTTCAGGCACATTATGAGAACTTGTTGTGTGACTTAAAAACCAGATGCCGGATATATGTCCCAAAGGGACGGGTGCTGATTGGATGCTTGGACGAAACTGGTATCTTAAATTATGGTCAAGTTTTTGTTCGCATCACCATGACAAAAGCAGAGCTAGAAATGGGGGATCAAAAATTTTTCCAGAAGGTGGATGAGCAAACATGTATATTATTGGGGAAGGTGGTTGTTACCAAAAATCCATGTCTTCATCCCGGTGACATCAGGGTCCTCGAGGCTATCTACAGCGTGGAATTGGAAGAAAGGGGTTTGGTGGATTGTCTCATCTTTCCTCAAAAAGGAGCAAGGTATACACCAATTATATTCCTGTATGCTTTGTGTACTACGTTATGAAGATTGGCTTTATCAATTGTGTCTACCAGTTGTTTTTTCTTTTTTAGGAGTTGGGCCATTTTGCAGATATAATTTACTCTTCATCATCTATCCTGTTACTCTATGTTACCAAGATGCATATCATAGTCAAAATCAGATTATTCAGGAACAAAAAGTTCAGAGTGACGTCGAGCAATGGAATTTACTTTTAAAAGTTCATTCTATACAATAAATTATCACGGAAATAATCTTTGCTCTAATTGCAACTCTGAGTTCTTGGTTGATTTTGTTTATGTGAAAGTCTAGCTGTTGTCCTTATTCTCTTAGAGTAATATGTTTAGCTCAGCTTTTCCTGTCAACGGTCTCAAAGCAATCAATGTATAGTAAAGCTGGAAAAAAATGTTGTTTAAATGGATTATAATTGCGGTTTATAATTTTTGGCAGGCCTCATCCAAATGAATGCTCTGGTGGTGATCTTGATGGAGACTTGTTTTCCATCAGTTGGGATGTAGATCTCATTCCACCTAAAACTGCACCTCCCATGGACTACACTGGACGGAGAGCTCGTATAATGGATCACGATGTGACCCTAGAGGTAATTTGGAAACATTTGATATCCATGCCCTATGTTCTCAATCTATATTTGTTTTTTGACATTTCACATGAATTTGCAGGAAATTCAAAATTTTTTTGTTGATTACATGATCAATGATACCTTGGGTGCCATCTCAACTGCACATTTGATTCATGCTGATCGTGAACCCAATAAAGCTTTCAATGAAAAGTGCCTACAGTTAGCAACACTGCACTCCATGGCAGTCGACTTTGCAAAAACTGGTGCACCTGCTGAAATGCCCAGAATTTTGAAACCGAGGGAATTTCCAAATTTCATGGAGAGGGTAGAAAAGCCCATGTATATCTCCAATGGGGCGTTGGGAAAACTCTACCGTGCAATTATGGATTCGAAGGTGGCAGAAAGTTCATACTTTCTATGCTCAGGGAAGATTGATCAAACAGCTTACGATCATGAACTTGAAGTGAGTGGTTTTGAGGCCTTCATCAAAATTGCAGAGAAACACAGGGATCAATACATAGAGAAACTGAGTGCCATAATGATTTATTATGAGGCAGAGACTGAGGATGAGATACTGACAGGCAATCTGCGGAAACGTGCAGCATATTTGCAGCGTGATAATATTAGATACAGAGATATGAAGGATCGGATTTTGCTGTCGTTGAAAAGCCTGCAGAAGGAAGCCAAAGAGTGGTTTCATAGTAGCTGCAAAGAGCATGAATATCAGCAGATGGCATCAGCATGGTACCATGTGACTTACCACCCAAATTTTTCCCGTGAAGGCATGAAGTGCTTGAGCTTTCCATGGATCAAAGGTGATATTCTGCTTAACATAAAATCTGTAAATAGCCTGAGATACAAAACATAAACATTGTTTTTGTTGCAGACAATTTACATGTGATTGTAGAACAATAACGTAGTCCTTGTGTTAAGAAATTTTTTTTGTCTGCATCTGATTATAGATACTTTGCTAAGTGATATACTGTTGTATATGCATCTTATGGATAGAAATGCAGCTCATTTTTTGTTAAGTGTTTCAAATGGCTCAAATGTGAAACGGGGCAGAAACCCACCCATAAAGAAATGTGGAAGTTCAAAGATGGAAAATCAAAATATTGACCATGACATTCTTGTTTGGTTGCTTAGTTCCTTTCATTTAAGACTAGTTTTTGCATCAAATCAACTTAGCTTGGTAATGTTTTGCATCAACATATTATTTCTGTAACATTAGAACAGTTGTGCTCGCACTGACTTGTTGAACAATTGAAATGGCAAAATGGCATGTTATTATTTTGATGTAAAATAAATATGGATAAATGAATCCAAACTCAGTACAAGCTAATAGAATAAGGACATTTCATTTTTTCATATTGATTGGTAAACAATTTGCTGTTGATGACATTATTGATATTAGAATAATTAATATCTTATCCAATGTGTACATATTTTTACGCATACTTACCTTACTTGCACGCCACCAGAACGAACATTTAAGAAAACAAATTAGCCCTTCACCATGAGAAACAGAAATTGCAGGTTTTTTTTTTTTTAATTTTTTTTTTAATTTAAATTCAAGACTAATATAAGGAGGCAAGTTATCTAAACTAAACAACTATATATTGGTTGTTTGCACCAAATTTCCCTTTGTTATATCAAACTCTTGTGAAAACTATACTTTTTATATTGAATTTATATACTTTTGAGATATCTGTAGTCAATTTACTTGTATTACCAACCAAAAAGAACACACAAAATTGTTTGTTTAATTTTGTTAAAAATTTTGTAGAGAAAGAGCTTGATATCATTTTAAGTCTACTAATTACAATCATTATGAAGCCAAAGTAGAACTATTCCACCAAAAAAAAAGAAAAAAAATTCCAATTGTGACTTGTAAGCAACCATAAATATCTTCACCAGCAATGTTCATTTCTATCTTCTTCCACTGAGCGAGCTAATCATTCTTATTACCTAATAAACTTGTAAGTAACCACAAAAACCAAGTAAATGAAGTCAACAATTTATCAAAAAAAAGAAGGGTAAATGAAGTCAACAAAAAGAAGAGAAAAAGACAAAGAAATGAAAGGTGACCCAATTTGCTTCGACTATTTCCAAGAAAACGACAGCGTACAACATATTTACATTTTTATTACCAAATTACGCAACCAAAAAAATAATAATAACACAAAAAGGCACCAAACAATAATGAAAATTTCCAATCCAACCCTTTAACGCTCATTCTAATCAAAATCCTACACGCATACTCATATTTATCCTCATCCTCATCCTCATCATTCATTTTTACTTTTTTTTGTACAACAAGGACAAACAAAAATATATATATATTATTATATTTTAACATTAAAAGAATAAATATACCTATAAAACTCTGAGATAAAATTTATCGAAAAAAAAATATATATATATATATATATATTAGAAAAATAAATATGAAAAAGGTAAAGTGGCGCCGTCACATAACGTCATGGAGTCAACCTTCCAGCTCATAGACTGGACAGTCCAGCACTGTAGCCGTTGGCAGCCAACCAGCGGCCCACGTTAGCCAGCACCGCGCACGTTAACCCCTCTAAGCGTACACCGCCACATCTTTAGCCAATTCCACACCACCGGACTTGGGCTGAACCGGAACCGAAGACGACGAAGATGCGTATCGGATCGAAAAGTTCCGGAACCCGCTGTAATCATCGTCGTCATATAAATTACCGTTGTGCCCCGGTCCCTCATCGAAATTCAAGGAGTAACTCAAAGGGTCGTATTGGAAATTCCCATGCCTGCCTCCTCCCCCACTGCCGCTTTTGTTCCGATTGAATCGGCGAATAAAGGTCTTCCACTTCGGCCCGGCGACGATCTCCGACCATTCCCGGAGCTTTTTGAAAGCTCTGATACCTTTATGCCACCACTGATCATCGTTCGTCGTCGTCGACGATGTTCGCATACGCTCCCACCATGCCACTCCGACAGTAGGAGATCGACGAGAACCGAAGCAAGGGAAGCAGAAGCAACAGCGTGTGTTGGGCAAGAGAGCGTTGGTTTTTCCTTCGCCGTACGATTCCGGGTCTATGTGCGCCATTTCTTGGTCTTCTACACCCATAGACGAACCCGAAACTCCCCCTCAAAAAACTTAGTCTCAGAGCGTCGCGGTTTGAACCCGAACCTAAACCTGAACCCCCTCTCTCTCTCTCTCTCTCTCTGAGGACTCGCAGACTGTCACCGATGCATATATACTAGTGAAGAAGAAAAAAGAGCGTAACGGGAAAAAAAAAGGAAATGAAGTGACCGGGAAATACCGGTTCCGAAAATATTCTTCGTTACTAATAAGGGAATATTTAATATACGAAGAAATTTACCGATAATTCCTGTAGCAAGAGATACGTCAACGATTTGTGAGGGGAGGTATTGAGGTATTGATTACTGAAACGAAAAATGGGTAATAGTGTAATTAAATGGGGAATTTCGGGGCATTAAGATAAATGATCTGGTGCTTCGCGGGATTTCGTAACGTAATCAAAGACAAGATTTGGTTAGACGGACCGCATAAATATTAATGGTGATTACGGAATCTAAGCACGTGGGACCCAATGAGGCTTTTTTTAAAATTGTTTTTTTTGGTCCAATTGGATTGTGGAGCCCACTGAACAAATTTATTATTTTCTCCACTAAAATATTTTAAAATTTAAAAAAAATTTAGTGGAAAAATTGACCTGGCCCGCAAAAAAAGATAAATTATTATTACTATTATTATTTTTTTTTGGTAAAAAGATTTGGTGGCAGGTTGTCTAATGTTTTCTGCACAATCAAGGAATAATTGCATTATTCTTAAAGCTTTTTTTTTTTTTTGGGTAAGTTTTTTATGTTTTTAGAAATTATAAAAATTTTCTACACTCAAATCTACAGTCAGTCAAGATAGATTCATCAATTTACTTTTCATTATGACTTATTGACATTATTCTTCTGTGATAATTATTGCTCAGACCTAGTTAATTAATAAAATTTAAAACTTGTGCAAATCACACATACTTCTTAGCTAATTTAATGAAATTATTATTGAATAATCTAGAACATCAAACCTCATGTTCGTAACATAATATGAAGTCGTAGAAAAACAACATAGTTTTACCTTCTTATTTTTTTTTATAAATTTTAATTTTTTTTAAATAATAATAATAACTGAACAAACAGAAATGGTAACTAAAATATGTGGTGGTGTATTCAGAAACGTGGAAGGGAAATTTGTAAGGCTAAAAAGGCTACACGAAATTCCATGATGTGACACATGGGTGGAAGTTCTGAGCTTGAGCCCAATCCATTTGTCATTCGGTTCGGATCCTGATCTTCAACAGAAGGAGCTCCGTTTTCCCTCTTCTTCTTCTTCCCCCCCCATCAAAACACAAAGACTTTCCTCAATTTTGCTGTCGCTGATACTATCAGAGGAGCCCAAAAGCAACCTCGCCAACTGCCCAATAAAGGTATCTTTTGCGATATTATCATCTGGGTTTTCTTTCTTCTGTCTCTAATTCACTGCTCTTAATCTTTTTTTTGGGGGTTGTTTCTGCAAATTCCCAAATCTGCCTTTTGATCTTTTTATTGGGTATATATTTTCGTTTTCTAAGCGATGAATGAAAATGGGTTTTTGTTGTTTTTTCTTGTTGTAGAGTACCACAGTTCGCTTTCGATTCTTTTTTGGGTGAAAAAAAAAAAACATGCATCCTCCATTAACGCTTCACAAGCATCCCATGTGTGCCAAAGTGAGTTAGATGTTCTTCTGCTTTCCTGTTGTTTTGTTTATATTTGGGTTTTGGATAATCTGCAATTATTTAGAAATTCTATATATGGGTTTTGAATAATCTGCAAAGTTAAAGAGAAGCCCTTTTTTCCCCTTTGTGTAGTAGCATTGTAATTGATAATGAAGAAAATAAGCTGATTTTTTTTTTTTCTCTGTGTAGGATTGTAATTGATAATGAAGGAAAATTAGAAGTAACATGTGCTAATAATGATGGATTTTAACTGTCTTTTGATTGTGCTTTTATTTTATTTTTTTATTTTTGTTGTTGTTTATGGAATTTGAAAGTGTAATTTTTGCCAAATCAAGTGGTGGTGTTCTTATCAGGAGGTGCATTGACTTATTTATATTTCTGCCATATGCAGGTAATTGAGCAGTTCCAGAAGTGTCATTGATTGTGCTTTAATTTTATTTTTTTATTTTTTTATTTTTGTTGTTGTTTATGGAATTTGAAAGTGTAATTTTTGCCAAATCAAGTGGTGGTGTTCTTATCAGGAGGTGCATTGGTTTATTTATATTTCTGCCATATGCAGGTAATTGAGCAGTTCCAGAAGTGTCATGTAGACCATCCTATTGCAAAATTTTTTGGTGAATGTACAGACCTCAAAGTAAAGCTTGATCGCTGCTTCAGGCAAGAAGTGAGTTTTTACACATATGAGATGACATGAGTCACTTCTTTTTCATCTTCATTTTATTTATATACATTAGTTATAATCGTAATGTATTAATGACAGTAAGACTTTTGTTTTGTTTTACAGAAAGCCTTGAAGAGGAAGGCAAATTTTGAAAACAGTAAGAAATTGAAGGAAAGGCTACACGCTTTCAGGAAGGAAAACAATGAGAGAAGCAGTGAAGAGAAGAATTTCATGCAAGCTTAATGGTCAAAATAAAGGCATCCTGTCATACCTCAAAAGAATTCAATGTCAATCAAATACCTTGCAACATGTTGGTGTTTCCATGATTTCTTTTTTTTTTTTTTTTTTTGGTGGTGAAATTTTTTCCAAGAATTAATGTAGATGTAATAGGACGCAATGTATTGCTATTCACAAATTGGTGATAAGTTGGAATATGGTCCACATCGAGTTGCTTATGATATTCTTTTCATCTCTTGTGTTGTGTTGAGCTCTATTCGTTGTGGTTTTGTTAAAGTTTACTGCAAATTTTAGAAATATATATGCCAGGATTTAGTTCTCAAACTTCGAATCTGTAGACCGTAATGTGGCGTCTGCGGCGTAATACGTTTTCATTCAAAATCTTTCATATCAAACTTTTTTCATTTGGTAGTTGCCAAAAACAGAATCCCCATTAAAATATTCCAAACAAAAAAAATAAAAGGTTTATGGGTTTCAAGTAGATTACATATCAGAGATCTTTTTCAATGGCTTGCAGCTTCTGACATCCCTAAGTGACCATGTGGTGAAGGGGGCAAGTTGACAGATACACTAATTAAGTGGTTTGAAGATGGGAACATAAGGCAAACAAAATAGTTTTTCTAATAAGCCAGCCACCCATGAACGGCCATTCAGCTTCTGCCAGAAACTGTGGCGGTTCATCAACTTAAAAGAGTCTCTACTGCCCATTTTGTTCTTCTTGCAAGGTAATATGGTTTTTCTCTTTCTATAATTTCTATCATCAAATTACAAGCAACTCTGCACCAGCTTTTTTTCTAGCTTATCTAACTCTTTGGTTGGAATTATAATAATAAGCAGTTTGGTTTACTTTACAATTTTGATATGGAATCAGAATCTAATTCTCTGTGCTAACAAGCTTAAGTTAATAACTTTGGAAACGAAAGTTTCTGGATCCCTAACTCAATTAGCTTCCATCACAGAGACAATGAGTATAAATTGCCTGGCATTACATTATTTATCTTGTATAAAAGCAAGGTCCTTGAAATGGATATCTATATATCATGGTTCCTGTTACCATCCTAGTAGTTTTCCATGCATATTTGCATGGCAATAACATCATACAAATTCCATATGCTATAAGCCCCCGCAGACACCTAACACCATACAAATCCATAACTAAAGAAACATCAAAATCCACCACAAATTTTCTTACAAAGCAAACAGATGTCACTACGAAACATAGCTTTTCCACACAAATCCAAATTAACATCCATCACAATCACAAATCCTAAAAGTTATAAGCAACATACCGAGTAAAATTACTAGACATGTAGTAGATTACCACTTAGAAGGCAAGAGCTTCTCCAAATCTACCACTATGAACAACCCAGAAAATCTTTCCAGCATCATCAGAATTCCCTGCATCAATAGCAATAGCTCCAATTATTGCTCTGAAAGCCCCACAGACAAGAGCAGGAGTTGAAGAATTAGTCTTGGCAGAAACTCTGACAATCTTCTGCAAACCCAAACGACTCCCATCAACAGCACAGGAAGTTTCCACGCTGGAGATTTCTGATAAGCGAAGGTTCAAATCTTTAGCAGGAAGATCAATGTCTTTTCCAAGATACCTTAGAGAAGCCGAAGTCTCAATGACACTCGCACCCACAATTGCCAGTGCCCTGTTGTTTTCTTCAGAGAAGGATGCGTGGGTCATGGCTCGGCGAAGGAGACCAATGCTCTTGAATGTGTAGCTGAAAATGCCAAAAAAATAAATAAATAAATAATAGCACTTAAAAAAGAGAAAATTTTGCATTTGGGTATTTGAAAAAATAAACAGCAAATTTTGCATTTGGGTATTTGAAAAAATGAACAGTTTTTTCACTTGTCATGGACTTTCTTTTCTTTTCTTTTATAGTTTCTAAGGAAACAAACAGAGCCGATGACCCTGATAATATGGAAATTAGAACATACCCAATTTGCTTTTGTAGGGTTTCAAGGGCGGTTGAAAATGGGGATGAGTGTCCGAAGTTCAGGTGGAGTAATCGATTCGCTGGTTGTCCCTGCACAAAACAGTCGGAAACAAATAAAAAAAAAAGTGAAGCCTTAAAGTTGATTATGTTACTCTCTGTTTGCTTGTCAAGAAAACCAGGAAAGAGAAAGAAACAGAGTATTTAGAAGCTTCTTCAATTGCCAACTGCCCGTATAGAATGAAAAGAAAATTATATATACCTGAACTTGAGGAAAAATGGCCAAGACGAAAATGGCGAAGACAGTGAAGCAGCGTAAACCCATTTTTTCTTTTTTTCTTTTTTTCTTTTTTTTTTTTTTCCTTCAATTTGGGGGATTTATTTATTTTTTATTTTTTATTTTTCTGTGAAAAAATGGGGTTCTGAGAGAGAAAAACCTGGAAAGTGGGGGATTTCACATTTCTCTCCCCTTCCCCTTGAAGGAATCTTGACTACCAAGTCAATGACTGACACAAAATCGGTTCATTTTCATTGGTCGCTGAAACTGAAACTGTTGATTGGGTAATGGTGGGTCGTCGATGATGGGGCAATCCATGCATGATGCACTACGTACGGAGAGCCCAGAATTAATGGGCCCACTTTCGATCCATTCTATTGTTTTTTTTGTTTCTTGTTCTTTTACGTAAAGAACAAAGAAAATTCTTCATTAAATTCTTCGTTGTTGTTTGGGGAGAAAGAAAGTGCACTCTGGTTAGGGACCAAAATTATTATACAAAAATGTACCCATTAACTTATTCATGCTTTCTCCAACAATAGAAGAATTTCCTTTTTTTTTTTTTTTTTTTTCCCCCCTCAACTTTAGAGAAAAGGTATTCGAACTCAAAATTATTATCCAAACAAACTGTGACTGTTTGGTAGGGATGAATAAAGTGGACATTAGAAGTCAATAAATTTGCCTGCCTCGCTAGATTTACCAACATTATAATTTGCTATATTGGAATCTAGATGAGGAACAAAAATAGGATCTTTTCAAGGGTACTAAATTGACCCACCTTCATAAATTGAGAGGATCCCTCTCCAACATATTCTCTGTTTCTTGTTTCCTTGCATCATGCAGATTTCATATATTTATTATAACATGAAAATCTAAGCAATTGTTTGTATAAAGGGGTTAACATAAAATGTCTAGCCCTCAATATATATGGATAGTTGAGATTTATGCAATCTCTACCATGAAGGAAAGAATGGATGGTTTAACATTTATGCAACTTGCATATACAATCTCAACTTGGGGAACAAGTTGGATAAAGGGGAGGAAGTACACGCAGTATGAATCACACCAGCAACACTTTCGGGAAGATTAACACTACCATTTTTTCAGAAAACAATGAATGAACTTTCATGTAAGAGCCAAAGCCAGTCAAAAATATACAAACCAACAATGCCCTTGTATTTTGCTAAAACTGAACCTGTGAAAAGCGCCCAAAAAAAAAAAAAAAAAAAAAGAAAGTTAATCCCTTCTAAGACTGTCCCCAAAGTGAAAAGGACCATGTCATCATTGAAATGACCAATCTCCCATACTCCCTTATGCTCATCTTCCTCTCTATGGGAACCTAGAGCTGCTTACCACCATCCAACTTCCACCAGCAACGAATAAGTTAGTATCAAATGCAATAATTAATCTTTTGATTCCTGTGTAGTATTACCAATATCCTGAGGAGAAGACTGCCAAAGCGAGTATACTTTTTCCGACATAGCTGTGCTTAAGAACAATGTGTTTTTTACTGGCACTTTTTGAAAGCAGAAACAGCACCAAGCTTGTATATCAAACAACATTCTCAAAACAAACTTGGGTTTCTTCATTATACCTTGATTTGAGACTTGAAACTGCGGCTAGACCTTGAAGCAACATTTGGACATCAGCAGTATCATCCAGATAGTACCGAGCTTTGCTAGGTTTTTGGCCAACAGTGCATGCGAATATCTCAGGAACTGAATGGAGAGATGAATTAGAAGCTATGCTTTCAAACATGTCCTCGTCAGATCTATCATCACCAATGCACATCACAAAATCCACTGGTTTCCCATTTGTGATCATGATGGAAAGAACTTTCTCTGCAACTAACCCTTTAGTAACTCCCTACAGTTGTCAATAACTTATAAGCAAAACATTTGGACCATTTGGTTAATATCAAGAATAGAATTACGGGATAGAACCGCATAGGATGGGAACAGAGAATGCATACCTGTGGCTTTACTTCAACAATATGTTGGCCCCTCTTAACAACGACAGGCTCGTTTGCAAGGACATTTTCAAGATGATCTAACAACTCCATGGCCTGGCAAGATCCGAAATCGGGATCAGCATCTTGATGGTGCCATACCAAGGCACTCTCCTTGGTTTCTATGTTGGAGCCATCAGTTGCCTCCGTATATAATTTCATCACAGGTTCTGCAATTCTTTTCCATTCAAAATCTGCAGTTAAGGGACTCATTTCCCAACTGGATTTCTTATTCCACCTACAAGAAGAACAAAGCGGAAGTGCAATTAGTACCATTCTGCCCAATTTCTTGACAATAATTGTCATGATAAAGGGAGACCAGTTGAAATGGTGCACATAGTAATATTTTGAACCAAGCAGGATATTGCATATTTTCAAGAGAAAATCATTTGTTTGGTACTAAAGCATAATGGAAAAACTTAAAATTTTGTGCATGTCAAATGAACTTACCTTATGAAATATCCATGTTCAGCTGCTATACCCAGATTCTCACATTGAGAAAACCAATCACTCAGAGAGTTCTGCCCCCGACCACTAACTATGAAAACAGTGTTTTTGGGATCATTGCAAAGGCTGTTCAGAACAGAAATGACTTCAGGACTGGGGGTTTTAACAATAGAAGATTGTGGTACCACTGTTCCATCGTAATCCAAAAATATTGCCCTTCTATTAGTCCTCTTATATGCAGAGATAATATGGTCAATAGAAAGCTTTCTAAAACTCGGAGACAGTGACAAAATTCTGAAACTCAGACCAAAACCGATTCCCCAACACCGTTTACTGTAATGATCTTGGCATGCCCGTTCCAAATCTTGTATGAAACTGCGGGCCCAATAGGGTACATCATGTGAACTAACATATCTATAGTGCTTCTCATGCCTCAATTGCTTCTCTAAATCAGGCATTGTGATGGCCACATTGAGTGCATCAGCTACAGCATCAATATTCCATGGATTCACCCTGATTGCTCCACTTAAAGAAGGCGAACAACCTATGAACTCAGAAACAACAAGAGTACTCGTACGAGGGGAACCAGAAGGGATTCCCAAAGCTTCATCTATTTTCTGACTCCCCTGCCTACAAATAATATACTTGTATGGCATCAGGTTCATACCATCCCTGACCGCATTCACAATGAAGCAATCTGCCAGAGAATAATAGGCAGTCTTCTCATGTAGAGGAACATTACGGTCAACTAAAATAACCGGTTCATAGCCTGGAAAACCAAAAATCTCGTTTATCCTTTTAGTAGTCGAATATGTTTCTCTTTTTGTTTCTTGAACATCTTTCCCAGTGCTTCTTGCAGGATTTATAATTTGAACCAGGACTACTTTGCCCTGCAACTCAGAGTGCTGCAGCAGAAGTTGTTCAAAGGCCAATAACTTCAGACTGATGCCTTTAAAAATGTCCATGTCATCGACACCTAGAATCAGTTTTTTCCCCATGAACTGTTCTTGAATCTCTTTAGCTTTCTCGGAACAGGATGGATGATTTAGTGCAGATTGAATTCGACCCATGTGGATCCCAACAGGCAAAATTTTAATGTTCACCGTTCGTCCAAAATACTCAAGTCCAATGTAGCCCCTCTTAGATTCATAGTCAAGGCCAAGCATCCTACTGCAACAAGACAGAAAGTGGCGAGCATAATCAAATGTATGAAAACCAATCAAATCTGCATTTAGCAGTGCTCTCAGAATTTCATCTCTGATAGGCAGAGTCCTGTATATTTCTGATGAAGGGAATGGGCTATGGAGGAAAAATCCAAGCTTAACCCGAGTAAAACGCTTTCTCAGAAAAGTAGGGAGAATCATAAGGTGATAGTCATGAATCCATACACAATCATCTTCTGGACTGATCACCTCCATGACCTTATCTGCAAATATTTTATTAGCAGAAACATAGGCCTGCCAAAGTAACCGATCAAAATGGTTGCCATGTTCTCGGCACATGGGCAGCATGTAATGAAAAAGAGGCCACAAATATTGCTTACAAAAACCATGATAAAACTTCTTCTGAAGATCAGGAGGAAGGAATGTTGGCACACAATTAAACTCCTCCAACAGTTTCTGAGAAACTTCTTCTTGTTCGCTCACATCTACATCAACCTTCAGAGATCCCACATAAATAACCTCGGTATCAGAGGGGAAACCATCCTTAAGTTGCAGAAGAAGTGAATCCTCATCAAAACTGAAGCACCATTTCCCTGAATTTGAATCCTTCTGTGCATGTAGAGGGAGAAAGTTCGCCACTAAAATTTTCTTCTCTCTGCAAGGGGTGGGAACATCTAAATCTCCATCATTACTTCCATTGCCATCTATATCAGAAATGATTCCCTCAACAGTCATCACCCTTGGAAGATTTCTAGGAGTTTGAGGGAAATTCAGCATGTCCCCGGATGCCAATTCCAATAAACTTATGCACGATCTTGACAACATGATTGAGGATAAGCCTTCTTTCGTGAGGTTATTTAACTATGGAATTCTGAACAATGTAGAGTCAGGAACCTTTCTACTAAAAGGATATTTAAGGGACAAGCATATATAGGAAACAAGAACCTGTATCAAAGGCAAGAGAAGATATCCATAAGGACTGTCATAAAGAAAACACCATCTGCAATACTAAGCTAATCAAAGAAAAACAAAAATTAATAAACTTCAGTAAGATGAAGCTTATTAATTTTGATGAAAAACATTGGCTGCTTATCCAAAAAGTATAACTATCTAATAACTTCATCGAATCTTTTCTCCATGCAAAAGTCTTCTAATTGGTAACTTGTTAGGAGAAACATGTAAGCAAAAGTAATTAGGAAACAGAAAAAAAACTTGATTCAACTATTGAATGGATGACAAAGATTACAAATATCTGTCGCTATGGCTATGGTATCCAGAGATCCCAAAGTAGGACATGTCCAAAAAGCAACTCATCAAAGGCATACTACTGTCACAATATATGAGACAATTTCACCTGAAATCATCATAAATGCAGCATTCTCTTGCCAAGACGGATACTTTTACATGTATATGCATGATAAAATAGCAGAAGCACATGAACAAGGCGGCCAAGAGAGAAACAGGAAAAAGGCGAAGCAGGAAATTCAACCATCGAGAGATGAGAACCAAGAAATACCTACCTGCTATTGCTACGCTATTGATTTGTGGCAAAACAGACTTAAAGAAAGATGAAAAGAAGAAGCATTGTTTTGTTTTTGAAGCAGAAATGTATCAAACATCAAAAGGGCCTTAAGTCTTTTCCATAAGCCCCCAATCTTATTCATTAAAAACATTCTTTCACTCATAAGAATTTCCAATTTGAAGAGGAGTATCCCTCTATTCACCTGATTCTAGATCAAACCTTTCACAAAACTAAAGGACAATATATACTCCTAGATTATCATTTAGTTTAATACTTTAACATTTACATTGACCCCACAAATATAATAAACAAGAAGATGTGCATATCAAAAATGAAATCAATTAATAAGCATATTAAATTTTTTATGAAGACATCATTCTTCAAAAAGTTAGCAGTGTAACCAAATCTTAGAACTGCTGGGTCCAATGATTAACTTGTTCCCAGTTGAATAATACCTATCCATTGATGTTGTTTTTCTTTTATATTATGAACTAAGTTTTCATTATTCTCCTTCTTATAGTGATTGATTCCTAGTACCAAAATGGCAAAGATCATGACACAATCATAAAAAGCAGGATTGCCAAGGGCAATCTTTTTAGATGTGACATGCTCATAGACACAAATTTAAAGCAGGTCATTACTCCAAATCAAATTTTAGTCATCTACAGTATTGCCCTATAACTACAATAAATCATGACGTAAGAAATATGACCGAAAATGAAAACAAAATTGACATGACTATATACAAATTGAAAAATACAAGGACAGAAACACACGAAAAAGCTTGCATACCAGAGTTCACACATGCTTTTCGTTATCTTCAAAGCAAGCATCAGATTATACCTTACAAATATCAGTATCCCTAGCCTTTTTATATGAGATATCAAGAACTATTATAGTATTCAAGGTTATATCTCACAAATTCATAATCAAAGCAGCGGTGTGAGGAATAACTGAAGCAATCTATAAGGAAATCACAACATGATCTTCGCATGCATCTATTCATATCCTTTTGTTTCCAGGAAAGCCATTAAATCACTTTGTCTGTCTTCTAAGACTGGAAAATAGGAATATATCATTTCGGCAAATTATAATTTGCTACATATGGTATGTTTCGCTATCTTCAATAATTAAGCAAGCTTTATTTTGCGAAATTTTCGGCAGGGTTTCCTTGTTCGGGCAAAATTTAAACTTTTCTTTTTTTTTTTCAAATACCTTCACCGATATTATGTTAGCATCTTTGCATATTCTCTACTAAAATAATGTCCGCGCAAAGAACAAATGTCAATTAATGGAATATATAGCCCATAGTTTTCATGTGATTCATCCTTATCCACAAAATTATTCAAAACCACACTCAAAGGAGTACAGAAAAGTAGAAAACTGAAAATCGAAAAACATTATCCGACACCACAACTAGTTTATTTTCCAAATTTATCCTCAGTGTTTCTATTTGCTTCAGTGGAAAATAGCTGTATGAAATTGTTTCTTTAAGCATTTCTCTTCTTGACTCAAACTTTATCTACACACATTGATACCATGCAGAATTTGCAAAGCCGATCACAGACCGTTCAGCTAAGTTCACAGATATTCAAAAACATAACCTTTAATCATACCATTAATTCTATATATCCTAAGGGCAAAAATTTCCTATGCGAACTAACAGAGCCAAGAAAATAAAACAACTTTAAAAAGTAATAGGCATTATAAATTTCCAATCAAAATATAACCTGATTCCCCCGAAATGAGATCAAACTGATCCACCAACAAAGCTTCAATGGTGCTATATGATAACAGTAAAGAGCAATCTCCTGCGGAAAGACCGTATAAAAATCAGAAAACAAAGGAAGAAAAAAGAAAAAAGAAAAAAATAATAAATAAAAAATGGGTTCTGTTTGGTTTCTGAGAAATTAAAAGGAAAAACACAGGAAGAGCTCTCCATTACCATGCCAAAACCAATTCAACTACAACCAAACCCAATAAAAATCCAAACTTGGTTTCTCCATTTCCTCTTAAACTTTCCCAGAAACCAAAATGAACCCATTTAATGAAAAATAAAATAAATAAAACATCATAATTCAGGGAAAAAAAATTGAAAGTTTAAAGGTGTGTTTGTATGAACAGAGAAGAAAACTTACAGATGAAGAAGAAGTACGGACAGATAACAGAGAAAAAAAGAAAATCAGAGTGTGTGTTAGATTTTCATATGTATATAAGTTAATAGATAATAAAAGAAAGAAAAAAAAAAAAAATGGGAAGAGAGGTGGTGTGTATGTATGTATTATGTGTGTTAGGTTCGAAACCGGTGAGAGATTAGAAAGAGAGTTTTTAATGGTTTCGAAACGGACTAATTATAAAATAAAAAATAAAAAAAACAAAAAAAGATTTTGACATATATAATGTAATGCCTATATATTAATATAAAATATATTGTAAATTGTAAAGGGAAAGATTTTGAGAAGAGCGTTCCGTTTGGTTTGGTGTTTGTTAAATGGTTGATTCAACAAAGGAAGCTCTAGACTAGAAGGAGAGAGAGAGAGAGAGAGATAGAGAGAGAGAGAGAGATAAAACGTAGAAAGTCAAAAAGAAAGTATATCTATACAAATATTATATAATATATTTATTTATATATATGTGCCAAAGAGAGAGAGAGAGAGAGAGAACACGTACAGTTGGATTGCAACTCCTGGTTGGTCTTACGTTATAGTCCTTGTAAGATTTGTTCTTCCACAAATGGACTTTCGTTTCCATCTTATTACAAAAAAACCCTTCCACATTTTTTTTGTTTTTGTTATGTTAAATTATGTATGGTGTGACTGCGTTTGATCCTATGATGTGTCTAAATATTAGAGGTTTTCTTTTCTTGTTTCTCAATATAATTATTTTCGTTTAAATAAGTTCGATTCATTTGAAAATAATATTAATCAACAATCATAATCGGTTTTTGTCAATTATCGATAGAATCTATAAATGATTTGTAACGATAAATAATGACATCTGAAATATTCGAATATTAGATATATAAATAATCAATGCACGATGTTTGCATTTTTGTTTTTGTTTTATTGTGTTGGAATAAAAAAAAATAAAATTATTATTTTTTTTTAAAAAATGAACAACTCTTTTTATGATAGTGGATAAGAGCCAAATAATGATTTTCTCTTTATATAATATGGAAGTCTAGTCAAATAATTCTTCTATAATCTCTTCCCAAAAATTTAAATTACTTTCTATAAAGAAAATATTTTTTCCTACAAGAAACTCTTTGATTTTTCAACATTCCATAGAATGGCTAAAGAAAAGGGTTTTAGGATTTTGCATTTAGAAGTTGATTTTTTCCTTAAAGCTCTTGACATTATCCAAAACCTAGCCAATTAGACAAAAATTCATTTTGGAATGGGTAAAAAAAAAATTCAATTTGACTAGATGCAATATCAATTAGCAAGACTATGAAAAATTGGAAAAATCTTCGGTTTTAGTCTCAAAATCTTGCAAATTTTATTTATTTATTCATTTATTTTTCTGCAATACAACCTAATTCTCTTTGGGTATGAAAAGGCAGTCTTTATTGCCCAAATAGAAAATCTTATCCTTTTCAATGTTCTTCCTTTCCTTACCAACAACTCCCCATTGCTCTTTTAGTATTTAAATGATGTTGACCGCTCCTCCAAACGTTAAACTAATAAATTAATTAATTAATTATAACAACTAGAATTGGTTTAAAAATTTGCCTTAGATGTGGATAAACTAAGACTAGGCCCACAAAGTCATCTTGTGAACATTTTGCTTCTTTTTTTATTTATTTAAATTGATTACATCGGTTATAGCAATCTCTTTAGCTGATAGATGATAAGACTTGCAGGTTTTATGGTCTTTAAAGTATTACTTAATTTTTTACCCAAAAAAAGTACTACTTAATTACTAAAATAATAATGCTGATTTGAGGCATTTTGAACTTTAACAATTATTACATTATGTAGAAAAACAGGATAAGTTTAGACCGTATTTTATTTTGACTGTTGTTTTAATATAGACTATTAGAAAATATAAATATAACAGAGAAAAATATCTTTTTCTGTTATTAGATTTATCAATCTATCAACCGAACCTTGTCAAATTTAAAAAAAAAAAACACATTATGATATTTGAAACCAATAAATAGATATAAAATCAAATGGTTTTTGAACTAACTATTTTTATATGGTATTTTCATAAATTTTTGAACATATAGAATAAATAAAATATTAAATCACATCAATTATTTCAAAATCATATTAATTATATTTTTACCAAGTATTAAAAATTTATAAAAAAATATATATAGAACCACCAGATTTTTTTCTCAATAAATCGGATTGAATTTAGGTGAAACCTGGAAGGATGTGAAACCATTGGCATACTAGAATGAGCCATATACCACATTGAAATAAAGAGGGGTAAAGTGGTAAAAATATAGAGAATTAGTTAGGTGAATAAGAAAATAAATTACATATATAAGAAAAAAAAAAAAAAAGACATTAGCTGTAAGATAATGATTAACGGCAGGGTAAAAAAGAAACAAAGACGCTCTAACGTCTGGGTTATGTTTTCTTAATTTAATTAAATATATAATAAAAACAATAATAAAAAAAAAGAAAGTGGAGTTACGTACAATAACGCAAGTGGGAAACCAGATTTTGATATATATATATATATATGTATAATCTTTTGGATATTTTGATAATTGATTATTGATATGTTAGAGAAAGATGGAAGTCCAGTGCAGAAAAGTGAATGCGGCTGCTCGACCACGCTGCCTGTCTTCCATTTCGGATAAGACCTTTCCCTCATTTTACTCTTTAATGTCCCTTCTCTCCCGTTTTACCAAACTGCCCTTCTTCTTCTTCTTTTTTTTTTTACTTTTTTTTTTCACATAATATAAATATACTACACAATAACTAAATGTCGTACAATACATAAATACTAAAAAAATCATACAATAAAGAAACTTTACTCGTGGTTATGAATGATTGATATACGTAGATTTTGAACATGAATATCTTTTATCTTATATTATTTAAAAACATTCCTTGCTATCAACCAAATCTTATTTTATCACCAAGTTTGAGGTCGGTATTATTTTTATTTTTAATATTTACCGACAAACTAATCGAGGCATTGAACTTGAGTTTCTTTCTTTCTTTTTTTTTTTTTTCTTTTATTTGGTTGGTTTCCTATTTTAAGGCATGCTTATCGTTATCCATTTTTGTATTAAAAAAAATAAGCATATTGTTTTATAAAATACTAGATAAAAAGTATAATTTTATTGAATTAGAATTATATTTTTTTAAAACAATCAGTAAAATAGAATAATATGCAAACTAATGTGAAAAAAAAGATAGTTTTGTAAATAGTCAATTAAAATGAAAATTGGTATTCATATTTTTACATAACCTTCATTGTAATAAATTATTAATTGATATTTGCTTATTACTCTCATGTAAGAGAAAAATAATATAGTATTTTAATGTATAATATTTTACTCTTTAAGTGAATTAAAAGTGAAATAATGCGTATCTTAAATAAACCAAATGTTGTTTGGAAAGTGTTAAAGTTGAAAAAGAAATCAATTTTTGAAATTTAGTTTCTTATGATTTAATTTTTTGATAATTAACTTTTCTTTTTGTATGTTTGGTGAGTAATAGGAAAATTGAAACTTGTAAGTAATTAAATTTAATATTATATAATAAACTAAGAATAAATATGTTATAATAAATTAGAAGTAAATATGTATTTTTTTTTTAAATTAAAATTATTTTTTCTGAGATTTTTAAAATGACATATTTATAAATGGAAATAACTTTCCCACATATTTTCATGCATTAGTGGAAATCTAATTATTTGAGCCCATATTTTTCTATCTCATAATAAATATCAAAATAAAGTAAACTTATTATTTTTCTAAAATAATTAAATTCTCACTAGTTTTATAATTATTTAAACATGCCGCAAGAGTAAACAATAATTTTGTAAAATTAAAATAAAACTCGATGCATTAGTCTCATGAGCCAAGTTTTTGGGAAGTTGAAGCTTAAACTCAAAAAATGGAGACGAGAATGATAAATAATTATAAAAACAATAATGTTATCAATACCAAAATGTCTATAAAACTTTTGAAATAGAACAATGCTAGAGACACTAATAAATGTTTTAAAATATATATCAAACGACAAGTATCAATAGTTTATTAGTTAATATATTACTATATTCTAATTATAAATAAATGAAGTTTTGAACAGATAAGTATAAACCAATAAAATATTAATATATATCACTTCATATATATTTTGATATATTGATATGGTATTTTTAATATTATTCTTTGAAATAATAGCATATTATTTTTGTTATATCAATTGCAATTTTTAAATTTGATATATATGTCTTTTCGGAGGAAAAATTTCTTTTATGTAATTAATACATAGATGATTTAGCATTACAAACAACTACTAATCAAATACTTAATAGTTTTCTTATAAGGTCTAGTTACTTTATTTTAACATCGCACATGATTATAGATTTGTTTGGTTTATCTTGGATGTAACAATTGAAAATGACACTGGGTGACATGATTTATTTATTAAAGTAATACTTTTTCTCCTCAAGAATAAACCTTTAAGCCTTTGTGAAATATTAAAATTTTGAATGAAATTGATTTTTGAAATTTATTGAGAATCAAAAATTTGAATTATTTATTTATTTGTTTTAGTGTTTGATAGATAATGAACAATTTAGAATATACAAAAAAAAACTAAATTAATTTACATTTTGAAATTGGGGATAAACTTATTTTTAATAAAATTTATAAAGTAAGTTTTCCTAAAAATCTTAAAACATTTTTTTTTTTTTTTGTAATATGATTGTGATGAGCTCATATTTTTTCCAATTAAAACTTTTCAAACATTGAAAAGATGCACATTCTTAGAAATCTCAAATTCCCACTAATTTTAATACAGTTTAAACAAACTTTTTTTTTTTTTTTTGGGGGCTTTTTCAACAAGTAATCTTGATATACAACCTAGTGTTTGTAGCATTTGTGTACAGTGATTAAAAATAAAATAAAATAAAAATTATAGGAGTGGCAAGATGGTAGTTAAAATAAAAAGGAGATGATAAGTGTTGTTGCGCAATTCGATGCGGATAAAATATAGGGGACAAGGAAAGGATCTTTAAAATTCTCTCTCTTTTTTTTTTTTTCCCTACTCTCTGTCTCTTTCTCTCTCTATCTATGTCAATTTTCCTCATCCATATTCAATTTACATGACATCATATTAGAGACCTCCATCAAATTTACTAATTCCCATATTATCCCCCAAATGTTGTTGAAGGTTCTTGTCGTACGGACACTTTTTTTTTTTGTTTTGGACTTTTGGACACATTTGCTCTCTCAGGAGACCACTATCTGTGTCCTTAAATTAGGATTTAAGGCAGAGTGATACCAACCCATCCCCAATGTGGGTCCCACTCCAACATTCCACGTCTTCTGCTTCCTGCTTTCTGGTTGGTGTCTTTGACCCAGGTCAGCATCTTGCTTTACCCTTACCCTTACCCTAACCCCATTCTATGTGAATTATTTAATTAATTAACTTTTTTTTCAATGTAAGGAATATTTGTTTACAGGATAATAATGAATGTGTGGATTGTGGAATTAGAAAAGTATAAGGGCGTGGATTAAGTGTTACAATTAGAATAATCTCAAAATTTTTTAATTATACAATAATTCGTTATTTTAATTTGTATTTTTAGTTTTCTTTTTTCAATTGTCTTTTTTAAAAAAAAAATTTGAAATATTACTTTGTTTTGTATTTTCAAAACCATTTGAAATAAATAAGAGTGTATAATATTAGCGTGTTACATTTTATACTGGAAAAAACAAATATCCTATGAAATTGCACTGAAATAAAAGATTATTTATTTATTTTTTATATTGTACTAAAATAAAATATGATACGCCGTACATCATGCCAGAATCTTATAAATGAATGTGAATACGAAGAAAAGAAGAGTTAACGTGTCATGTTGCAAAAGATTGTACAAAATCTTTTGCCTTTGTTTGCTTTGAAATAAAATACCATTTAACAAAACTCTTACAATTTTTTTTTTTAAATAATTATGATTATTGTTAAATTTTTTGTTTTTAATAAAGGATGCATAACTCCATAAGAAAAGAAAGATGAGAGTATTGCTATTGTAGAAACTGTTTTACTAACTTATTTATCAAGTGAATGATAAATGAGGTGTTATTAATGTAATAATTTGTATTGAATCTCAATTATTTATATTTATTTTTCAGCTAATGAGATAAAGATAACCACTGTCAAATAATTTGATATTTAAATTGGTAAAGCAATTCACCAACAACTCAAAGAAAAATTGGGTGTTCAAGGTAGAACTTTTTGTGAGTTCAATAATATTTATTAAACACGTGCTATATAAATTTAATAATCTATAATTACATATAAATTCTCTAACATTGTTTAAACAAAGGCACATATACAAGTTTTTTTTTATTAATATCCAAAAAGAAAACACGCGTTTGAATTTGGTCATGAAACAACAAAAAAAAAAAAAATTTAAAAAATTGGTAAAGCATTTCACCAACAACTCAAAGAAAATTTGGATTCAATGGTAGAACTTTGTGAGCTCAAAAATATTTATTAATTACGTACTATATTAATTTAATGATCCATAATTACATATAATTTCTCTAACATTGTTAAAACAAAAACATGTATACAAGTTTATTTTCTTTTATTAATATCCAAAAAGAAAACACGTGTTTGAATTTGTTCATAAAACAACAAAAAAAAAAAAAAAAAAAAACAAAGTCGCATAAACGAGGAATGAGGATAACGACTACAAACAGGGTTAACCAAAGAACACAAAAAGGATATATTCTGAAAAACAAAAAAGTTTACTCAATCCCATAATATTCCTATTAAAATAACCAAAAAAAAAAACATTTTGGTTTTACAAGTATTATTGGAACAAAAAAAAACAATTTAAAAATGGAAGTATTTATTCATACAAGATATTTTATATTTTCTAACAAGTCAAATAAAAAAAACGAAGAGTAGGAAGGTGGTGGGACCGTTGATGTGGAGTGGGGACGAGAGTGTGTGCGTGTCTCACGGAAGGGAGGAGAGAGAAAGCGAAAGAGAGAGAAAAAAGAGAGAGAGAAAGAGAGAGAGTCGGAAGGGGAGGGGTTTTTTTTTTTTTTTTTTTTTTTTTTTTTTGTTTTTAGGGGTAGAGATAGAGAATGCGTGCGGGGAGAGGACAGGTCAGCTTGGTCAGTCAATAGAGGATTCAAAAGTCCTTATCCACTAAAACGGAGGGTAAAATTGGAACTGTATTTTCTTTGTGGGTCCCACTATCCGAATGTTCCACTGCCAAATCTTCTTCTCAATCTTATCCCTTTCCTTTCACGTTCCCCACATAAACGATATAAAACCCGCTTCTGCCTCCTCCTTCCCCCACCATCATCTCCTTTGCTTATTATTAATTAATATTTTTTCCAACTAAAAAATTAAAAAGGCCCATTTTCAAATTAAATTTAATTGGGCCTCTTTCGATATTCCCATTAAACTTTTGGACTTTCAATTTAAATTTGTAGCCCAAATTAACTATGTAGCCCACCATAATAATCTCTACCTCTTTCCCTTCTCTCTTGATTAATGGTCTCTTCTCTAAGCCAAAGCCCAAATGTGATTATCGTAAAATACTATGCATGATTTTTTCTCGGATTGATTTCACTTTACTCTCTTCGAATCAAGAAAAGCTTCATTTTCCGTTTTTAGAATTCAAACATTGTAATTTAGATTTTTAAATTTTAATATATTGCATTTGTCTAATGGAGATTAACAGTTTTAAGAGTATTAAAATTCATTTTTTTTTTTAAATTAGAAAATTTAAATTGCAACAAATTAAAATTAAATAATTTAAGTTGCAATAAATCGTATTTAATATTTGATTAGATACAACAAAATTGTTAATCACTATTAGTCAAAAAAATTCAATTGGACAAAAAATGCAACAAATTAAAATTTGTAGGCATAAATGGAAATGCAACTCCTCCAAACTAAATGATACAAAAGGTAAATTGACTTTTTTCTTCTTGTCTAACAATTATATATGCAATATTAAGTCATATGGAAGAATTGTTCTACTGCTTTCATAGTATAGGAAAAACAAGAAAAAATAAGCAAATTTAAATTTCTTTAAAACTACAAACATCTCTGTTTTCTTTCGTAAATAAATTTTATGATCACCATTGACATCAAAAATTTCAATTCAAATATGATTTTTACATGTCACCAATGCTTATGACCCTAATAAATAGTCTTCAAGAAATGATTCTAGCTTAATATCATCCTATCTTTAGAACCAAATAAAAAAATTGTGCTATCAGCTAAAAAATAAACAAAAAATAAAAATTTGGGTTTAACCCTGATCAATTATTTTAGATTTGTGCAGGAGGAAACAATGGACTCTACCATTCTTAAAAGTGAACAATATATAGTACAATATAACCAAATCAAATATGTTAATTCTTCCAAACAAAAAAAAAAAAAAAAAAAAATTTGAAGTTTACCCAAAAATAATAATAATAAAAAAGATAAAATGAATTAGATTTTGTTGAAGTGAAAGGAAAGAACAATGCTACATATATATTCACCTGGTAACAGTAGAAAGGAGATCCAAATCCCGAATTGTTGACCCACAAATTGGTGAGAGTCAAAGTCTCTCGTTGCTGATCCAACTATTCAGCTGGCAAAATGGGTTTTGTATGGTATTGCAAAACAAAGACTCTCCGAGCTCTCACGGAGTCACAAACGCAGTAAGGTTGGGTGGGTAGCTAGCTAGCTAAGCCATGCCAGGACCTGGTCCGCATCTAATGTACGCCATGGGTTCGGGTCTGGCTCTGACCACCCTCTCCAATGGAAGGTTTAGTCCTCACCATACCTTCACCTATACTATTAACGCTTTCTTCGGACCTGATATTGGTTCCTTCTCCGATTGGCTCGGCGAGACGCTTGGTATCAGTTTGGGTTCGGCTCTAGCCGATGCCATCCACCACCCTTTCTACTATTCTCTCATTTTGGGTCTTCCTCTGTGTTTCTTCTATTCTTGGGTCTCCAGAGTTTTGCTTCAGAAGGGGATTCTTGATTCGGTTTCGGGGGTGAGAGCTTGTGTTGGGTTGTTTTTGTTTCCAACTGAAAAATATGGATTTGTTTTTATTTTTTATTTTTACCCCTTGTTTGGTTGCTGAGAATCAACAGTATAGGAAAGTTTGTGTTAATACGTAGTATTCTATTTGACTTTTTTCTTAGTTTTATTTATTTCCGCAGTTAATGAAAGGTATTCTAATATTTAATGAATTTTTTTTTGTAACGGACCTTCCTTCCATTTTTAGATCGCCTTTAAATTTAGTAACAAAATGAAAGAAGGTTTATCATTAATTTCCTAATCAGGATGGCATTTCTGTCACTTTATGTCTGAAGATTATTTGATCAGGCTCAACTGTTTGTCTGTTAACTTTCTATTTTGGTACAACTACAATGGATGTTATATTGAAAGACAAAGGTTAGATGCGTGTGATTATATTTCAGATTTGTGTAGAATTTTTTTACTAAAGGAGATTTCAGATGTTGGGTTTGGATCATTTCTGGAAAATTTGATCTGAGTTTCTATATTATCTGACTAGGATATGTAGGTTGAAAGCATATGAGATTGCGTTATGGTGGTGGTTTGAGGTAGCTTGCGTCAATAATTGGTGCAAATTGCAAATATTGATTTTTAGTTTGGGTATTAATGCAAAAGTAGAATGCTACTGATAAATGCAAGGCATTTTTTTTTGAAACATAACTTTTTATATACCATGCAGGTTCCTCTTACGAAGAGGCAGTGCTTGTTGCTGGTGGCAGCTGGTTCATTGACACATTTTTTCTTAGATCACTTATTTGAGGTAATATTTTGAACTTGTATACAATTTCATGCCGCCATGCTAGTATATTTCTTATTTTACCTTTCATGATATAAGAAAGCCACACTGCTAACTTAGGTCTTTGATCTTGGTTTTGAAATTAATGAATGTGTAATACCCAATTTTTTCAAAACATGATTGTTGTACGGTTTCCTAAAAGTTCAAGTTAAACTGCTGGATTGTTGGAATGTAGCTTCTAAATTGGTCGTTCCAGTTTTCTTAGTCCTATTACAATAAGGAAGACTTTTGGGCATTTATGGTCTTCTGGGTTGTGAAAGGTTGGGGCTGCCTTGACATTTTACGTTGTCACTACATTCACATAAATCCAAGTTGTGCAGAAATTCTCTTTTTAGTTGTTTTTATTACTATTACTATATACTATCATGATTATAATTGTTTTGTTTTTGTTCATTAAAGAACATAGATTTTATTGATTTTTCAGAATCATATGTAGCTTACAATTTTTGGTTCATATTTCTGAATATTCAGGAAAATGGGCATTCAACAATGTATACTTGGATATTGAGCACTGGTTGGTGGAAGAACCGAGCACCTGTTAACCCGGATGCTGTTGTTGTTGTTGGTCTCTTGTGTATGTGCTTACTCGGTGGCTTTATTTACATAAACAGGTCTCTATTTTTGGACACTGCATAAGGTTTTTATTTTTTCCATCCTTGCATTGTTGCATGAGGTCCTTGGCATTTATGTTGTTCAATTATTTCACATGCAGAGTTAAATCCAAGTCAATTAAACAACAATCATATCAGTCAGCAAAACTTATTCTGATCATAGCTAGCCTATACTGCTTATGGTGCATAAGCCAGTTATATTGGGTAAACCCTCGTCGACCAGCAGTTGGTGAAGAGGCTGATCTTGGGGTTCTTGTGTTTCTGGCTACTTATTTCTTTCTTCCACACTTCCTCTGTATATCGTCCATGAACTCAAAAGATCTTGATGCTGAGCAACTTCCTCCCTAACAGTATTTATCTTTGTGAAGAATACATAAGATTCCTGCAGTTCTTCTCCCAAGGTAGCCCGTCAAACTTTAAAGTGCTTGCCACGAATTACGTAGATGAAAATAAGAAGCATCAGTTGTTTTTGTTGTATTGTTAACGGTGTTAATTTGTTAGATATCTACTGGCCAGTATATCTATTCTTGTTATTTTATCTCGTAGTATTACACGTCTGTAAATTTTTGGAAGAGTTTTATATACTCTGCATGTAATTTGTGAGCCATTTTAATGGAGCTTCCACTTTTCTCTCCCCATTTCCCTTCATTTTTGGGGATAACTTTTTCATTATTGAAGTACAAATGAAATTAATCTTTTCCTTGGTCCATACCATGCTCAGCTTACTTCTTGATTGAAACAAATTTGCAGAGATTGAGTAGGCAGATATTTTTTCATTTTTCTTGCTTAGTTTGATAGCTAAGAAATGACAGGTTATTTGCAAATTAATATTTTCCTCTTTTTAGGAATCTCTGGTTCACAAGTCCACAAATGCAAATAAGGCTTTGGAACTTTTGGAAAAATCATCATTGACTGAAGCTTTTTAATTCTAAAAAATCCGTTTGTGGTTTTATGTGATTATAATTGTACAGGGACAAGATGAATCCTAATAATGTATCAATTACTGTTTCAGTGAAAAACTTTCAAATTAGAAAACCTCTAGTAAAACCATATCTTGGTGTTAGAATGACTTCAAATTGCAAGACATTGTGGTAAGAAAGAATTGTAATGGTGATTTTTCAATAATCCTCTGCTATAATGCTCTGTTTCTGAGTTCATCATAGACTTTTTCGAACCGATAGCTTTCTTTCTGAAAAATGGCAAGCAGAATGCAGCAGTGTGGATGTAATGAGAGGAAAATCAATAGCTTAGAAAGAAAGTCATACCTCAGAGTTGTAGAACTTAGGTGGTCCTTCTGCTACACCTAAATTCTGTGGATTCAAGGGATTCACGGGGTGTTCAATGTCCAATTATGGACCCTCTGTTAGCAAAGCATGAATCCAATCACCCCCACTGGAAAACATAGATCAGTGAAAATGAAAAGCAAAAGTATTATGATTGACAGGAAAGATAGAATTTGATTTGGAGAAATAGAATGATGCCTTGGATATGCAGGAACTGTTGTCCAAGCGTATTTGACAGAGCCTTGAATATTTTTGGACAATTTGAGATGTCTCTGCAATATCAAAACTGTTGTCCCACAAGCTGTCTGCTGGTTCAGACATCGCACTCCCAGGTCGAAGAGCTTTTCTCACTGATTCTAGGGAATATGTATCAGACAGCTCTTCTGGCGCATGCCCTGCATCATATTGAATACGTTGGATCTATATACGTATATATATATATATATATATATATATATATTATGGTGTTGTTAAGTGAGAGATGGAAGAGGAAGAAAACACCAACCCATGTTTATGAATGCGTGCAGTATAATAGCATCATAGTTGCCTTGAGGAGCTGATTTCATGAATGCAACTCTTGCATGCATGCAATCTTTTTCAGGTTATGCTATTTGGTTAATTTCATATCATACACCGTTTGAGGTATGACCTATTTACAAAAGTATCCCAATAGTTTTAAATTAACCACTTTTTCAATGGAGAAATGTGGATGATATTAAGGGGGTGTCAATGAAAAAGGAGGAAGATGTTAGCTTTTGAGAACAAAAGGAAGATTAATAATATTTTTGAAATTAGGCCAAACTTCAGGAAAAGTGAACAATATTAACTGTTGAATATTTATTTAACTCTTAAGGTGAGAGAAAGTTAATATGACATGACATGCTGATCAGTTGAATTAATTATTATGACTTGACCTACTTTTGATGGCAAAATTTAACATATATACCATTACCAAGTCATGCAATTTTATGATTCAGAAAAAAAAAAGAAAAAAAGAAAAAAAAATTTTTATGGTCGTACCATCATTTATATGAGCATGCTCTCGAGGATCTTCATAGCTGATTGCAACACCAGGGAAGAATCGCTTATAAACCTTAAAACATAATGCAAAAGGCCAATACAGAAAACACATTCTGATTATTGAGGTCTTCCTTTTCTGCTTCAGTTCATTATTTTTGGAACTCCATGGAATGTCTTTTAGTCATCAATTAAAGGTGAAAGTCTATTGTAAGAACTCACATCTATCACCATTTTCGTCGATTTCACAAATATCGATATGCTTGACTGAAGAATGGTCGTGATAGTTCCCTCAAAATGTCACCATCTCCACCTCCAACAAGCAATACCTCAAGAATAAAAAAGCCACAAGTTAAAGGAATGGATATTTTTTGAATATCAAAACCTTTGGAAACAACCAAGATATAAAAAGATCTTTGCACAATATATAATTAAGTGACTGTTTTTCGTAAAAAAAAATTTACAGTTTCCCAGAAATTTTTTTTTACCCCCAAAAAACAAAGAGGCAGAGTATGGAGGAGTGTGGAAGGAAGGGAAATTAAAACCCTTTTTGGGTTTGGAATAGAGCAAAGTGCGAGGTGAGTGAGCATTTCTTGGAAAGCAAACTCATCTCTCTCTTTGTGAGTTGAAGAGCTCCATCTAAAATGGCTACCTTCCCATATGTTGATGATTAAAACGCAGAAAACCAAACAAATTACAAATAAAGTTTCTTGCTTTTGATTAAACAAGAGAGACATATATAAATATACTATATATATAATGCAACAAAGAAAAAAGACCACCCAATTATTATAAATTTCTTATTTTTAATTGTTTTCATGTGGGGGCTTATTAAAGTGTACATATATATGTACCTGAAAAACTAAAAGGTCCTGGTATTCTGTCTTTCCATCGAATAGGATCTTTTCTATCTTAATAAAGTGTGCCTCACCTACACATCAAAGTGAACAGAAATGACAAATCAATGACTATAAATAGCATATTTTCCATTATAAATCACCAGCTTCATGAGTTTTAACATGCACCAAAACTCTATTATATATATATATATATATATAGAAGAGCAAAGATAAAGAAGCATATATACCAGGCCATCCTTTGGAATAATCAGCATACCAACCGGGAAATGAAGTAGCTTGTAGACCTTTATGATCTCCTATAAGTTTCTCATTTCCATTATCAAATTCAAAACTTCCTTAGGAATATTAACATGAACTTGAATGTCTGATTTGGTACAGATTTCGGCAGAATCATTGGCAATAAGATAAACACCATTGTTTTTGTCCATGGAACTTAGTTTGGTTTCCTCTTTCTCTTTGCTAGTACATTTTAAGGAAGCTAATGTTCTTACAATGTCAATGTACTCAAGACAGCCTCTGCAGGGGGTATTGAATAAGTTGCAGATTTGATTAACCATCAAATGAAAATATAGTGCGCTCTAGCCCTTGCTATTTGATTAATTATAATTTATGTGTCTGAAAAACTATAACTCTTAGCTTGTACATAATATCTATTTATTATTTCTTAAGTTTTGGTTTTATGTTTTTGCTGAAATTTAGCATCCTTAATTTTGCTAAAACTCCTATATTTTCCATACTGCAGACAATAAACGACAAAATAACTATATATATATATATATATATATTTTTTTTTTGGGAGGGAATAATCTCAAGTTCAAATTTCCCTACCCTCGGTATGAAAGAAAAGGTAAAAAATGCTATTGCTACTATTGGGTTTTGCAATAATTATGAAACATTAAAGTCTTGATATTTAATCCAATTCATTCATGTAATGTTATGCAGTAGGGATATAGTACTCCTAAATTGACTGCTAATCTTCTGCAAATTGTCTTCTTGGTAGAAATTATTTTCTATTTAATATTTTATGTGATGGTTAACTAATTTTCATCTGCATACATTTTCTTGCTATCCTAAATGCAATTGAATGCTTGGAAAACTTGCCCACAATTCACTCCTATAGTTGTTTATAACCATGTACTACCTCTGACCATGTACTATCCTTGATAAAGCTATTTTTTAGTTAAACAATTATTTCGAGTTTACATCTCCATATCCCAAATATATCTATATATCTATATATATATATATATATATATATATAAACTAATGAGTTAGGTTTACATAAAGATAAAATGATAGTTTTAATATAATTTTTTTATTAATTTTTGAATTACATAAAAAATTAGTATTTAAAATTTAAAATGATAAATTATAGATTTAGTGATATACTATATTTTGTGTGATTAATAAATATTACTTTAAATCTTAATCTTTCATGAAATTTAAAAATTTAAAAAGAAATTTTGATACTAATCTTGATATTAAGAACTTGATTTGAATCCGATTGATAAATTAATAGACACGTGCTTAATTATAATTTTATTAATTTAGGATTTTTCAATAAGATGTAATGCTGGTAATCTATGGCCCAATTCAATTGGGCTGGCAAAATTTTTTATAAATATTTAAAAAACAAATCAAGTTGAGCGTCCATCACTTGTCTAATTGCATTGGATTTCACACTTGAATCTTTTTTATTATGATCCATCGAGGGGTTGTTGTGTATGGTTCTAGGAGGAGACAATTACACTTCACCTAAAATGTTATAAATTGAGCCAAAAGCCAAATGGTACTATTTCTTTAACGCCTTGTTGAAATTTGCCTCCATTTGATGCTTTCTTGGTTTAATAATTGATTTCTATACATGCTTTTAACATGCTTGTCACTAATATCACCCATAAACAGCACTAACTAAATTGAAATAATTAGTAACTTTAGTTTGTTGGTTACAGTGAACGTGAACCATGCAAATGGAAAAAAATTAAAAAAAAAAGGAGAGAAAAAACAGGAATAAGGAGAAGAGAAGAAGAAGAAGATGATGAGAATTGACAATTAAATAAGTTTAAGTTAATTAATGTTGGTTAAGTGGGTATTGCACTTTTATACCCTTAATCTATAAGGTTTTACGATTTAAATTCTCAACTTTTAAAAATAACAATTTAAGTCTTTAATTTTTGGATTTGTTGCAAATTAAAATAATTTTCAATTTTACTAAACAGATTAGTAATACTTTTGTCTAGGAACTTATTTATATTATGGATTGAAAAAAGATTAAGTTGTTGATAATGGACTCTAGCAATTTATTTGGACAAATTGAGGATTGGATCAATTATGACAAATTGAAAAATGGAAGATCTCAATTGCTGTTTTTGCAAGTTGAAAGTTTAAAGTACAAAACTTTAAAAATCGATGGTACCAAAATGCAATTAATCCAACTAACCAAAATGCTATATCGAGTGTTCTTTTTATAAAGATTAAATATTCTCATTACTAGTATAGTTTTGGAAAAATCTAAAAGAAAAAGGGAGCAAACATGAATTAATACTAAATATTTGTATTTAATATTTTGGACCTTTTAGGTCCCCGGCAGCTCTCGAATTCATCAGTAAAAATTTGAAATCCAGACTCACCTTTCACGTTTTGGTTTTTCTTCTTCAGTACTTACAAACATATATATTTCAATCCAAAACCTAAACGGCTAAACCTAACTGCACAATATGGTCATGTTAGAATTTTACGGATCTAAATATACATAATAAATTTCATAAATCATAAATTACTAACCTCCAACTGCAACCATTGATAAATTAAATCTTTAATCCTGCAAAATAAAAAATAATGTAAAGTAGTGCCTATGGACCACTACTCTCAAATCACTCTCAGATCTCTGAAAATCCTAATATTAAAATACCGTATGACCTATATTTGTTTTCTTGCCTTAGACCTTTTATAGTCTCTGCAAGTCATATTTACCCATTAATTTTAACACACACAAAATACTAATAATTTAATAATATAATAATACTAGAAAAAATATGGATAAGTCAATGGGTTTATAAAGAGAGTTGGTCCTCCAGTCTAATGGGCCAACTGGAGTCTTATAGAGAGTGTGTGACCAAGGGCCCTACTACAAAATATTAAAATAAGTCAGTCCCATTAATGGCATTCTCCCATTTGAACTGCATAATCATCATGATATATATATAATCCAAACTCACTTACTACAGTATCTTCCGAACCATAATACCATTTTTCATCTAAATATATAGCATACCAACAGGGCACAACAATATACTAGACTAGGCAGTAGAGATTCTCTCAGTAAATCTCCCAAAATATGATATCATTTCAACTGAGCACTTTGCATGCTATAAACTCAGTCTAGGTAGTAGAGATTTACCTAACCATGTTGTAACACCCCGTCCCAAATTGCACCAGAATCAGTGCATGTTGACCGAGGTTGACCGTTGACCGAGCGGGTCAAAAGTTGACTTTTTGTCCCTGTTGGAATTTCTAGTTGACCAGGGTACCATGGTGAAGTGCATGATGCCTCGAGTTCGTAGACTAGTAGCACGTAAAAAACGGAGCTATGGTTTGAAAGTTATGGGCAAAACAAGTTGAGGTGCAAACAGTCCAAAAGGTGCCGGGAGTTGACTTTTTCTTATGGTGTAATTTTGTTTTGACTCTTATATGGTTGTAAAGTAATTGTCGATACTAGTTCATAGATTAGCGGCACGCTTAAATCGGACATTTGGTTAAAAAGTTATGGATGTTTGAAATTTGCCGGATACCGTAATATTTTATTATATCTGGCTTAAGTGCATAGTGATGCCACATGTCATCACCTGATTGGTCCACGTGGAATGAACAGTGTCACACGGTGGCTTTTATTTGACAAAAATCTCGGGGAAGAGAGAGAAAGAGAGAGAGGAGAGAGAGAGAGAGAGACCAACCGGCCGCTGGAATTTTTAAATTTTCCGGCCGATTCACCTTACACGCGCCGGCCAGATGGAATTCTCTCCTCATTTCCGGCAAAACCCCAAAGTTTCGCGGCCGTTGGCCGCCGGATGCGCTCGGATCGAGGCGGCGAAGATCGGCGGTGACTTTTCCTTCCACCGCCGGCCACGTCCGATTGACCCCTTTCCGGCCATTTTCATGCCACACGCGCCAGCCACCCCTCACCACCTCCTCAAGTCCGGCCTACCCACCAAATTTCACGGCCACCGGACCTCCGACTCGCCGGGATCGGAGCTTTTTCCGGCGAGGGGCCGAAATTCTTCAAACCTCGATTTCTCCGCCGTTCGGCCTCCGTTTGCCTCACCGCCGGTCCCGTTGGATTCCTCTCCCCTCGATCTACAAATCTGCAAAAAATCTTAGCCAACAGCCACCGCACGGGCCGCCGCCGGCGATGGTTGCCGGTGACCGCGGCGGCTCGCCGGAAGTTACTGTTCCGGCGAGTACCCAGTTGCACCGCCGATCCATCCCGACTGTGTTCGACCTCCTGAACCCAAATCCAGCATCCGTTTCCACCAATTCGCGATGGTTTGGGAGAATTGCGGAGTCGAAACCCCAAAAGCTTTCCGACGAGATTCCGACCACCTCGGGTCCGATCACCGGAAAGTAAGACCGAATCCGTGATCCTCATCACTCGAGCTTCGATTCGGTATATAACTCGTAACTTTTAGTTGTCGTTGTGTTTGCTCCCCGGGTACCCATTTGGGAATTACCCGAATAAAATATTAATATATTTGGTTGGTATACTGTGGTTGTTTTAGGTGCACGCGCGAGTAGTGGAGTTGATCATGCGAAGGATCTTAGTTGATTTACGCGCTTAAGGTAAGTGACCCACCTTCAAAAATATTTTGGGCAATTAATTATGTTTAATTGGTATTTAAATTATGCTCATGTGGTACAATTTAATTATGATTTTATTGTGATTTAATTTAATTATTATGCAAGAGCAAAGTATATTTCGGTAATAATCGTACGAGGTTTTAAGTATTATTTTCGGGCATAATTGGGTTAATTATTTTATGAAAATATTTGTTTAAATTGTATAAATTATTCCCGTGGTATTTTAATTGTTGAACCTCGTGTTACGAGAAAATTATGGTTTATTTGTTATCGATATTTCCGTACCGTTTGTTAAATAAAAATTTGTGGGATGGTAATTGAGAATTTGGTATATTTCCCACGGTGATTTTGGAAAACGGTACAGTTGGTTTAATAATTATTTTATACGCATTCATACAGTATTGGTGTTCTGGTATATGTATATGTGGTTCAGCGCGTAAGTATTATTATTTCTCTCGTGAGTTGCCATTGGACCATGGGCAGGCAAGTTTGTTATTGGCCACAGCCGCCCCCCTCCTTGGCCGGGATGATGGTTCAGCAGCGGTACTGTCGGGACGCCGAAGTGCCGTTTGCAAGTTTCTCTCTTTAATCTCCCCGCCAGTCGGTGCTCAGGACGCTGGGTATCGGAGGGCATCATCGGTATATGGTGTGATGCGTCAAGTGTAATTTTCAAATAAAGTTCAAACCCCAAAGGTGTTCAAAAATTATTTATTATAATTTATTGCATTTTAATTATATATTGGGGTATTTATTTATTTACTGTTTCTCAAATGGTTTGATCCCTTGGTTTTCGGGAAGTACGGATATTGGGTTTTGTGAAATTGTTTTAAGAAGGGAACATTTCCAACGGAGTGATTAGTGAGAGTTTTGAGGGAAAAATTATCTTTTCCAATTGTTGTTATTTATTTATTAATTGTTGGTATTAATTCAATTCCCTTATTGTTATATTATTATTATTATTATTATCATTAAAAGTATTCAGTAGTTAGGGTCACTCATTGAGATGATTAGCATCTCACGTTTTTAAGTTCCGTTCCCTTAGGTGTAAGGAGTGGTAGACGTTCTCCCGGAGCGAACCAATTTTCCGCTGCTATCGTGTTTCGAGAAGTACCTTTGTACTCATTCATTTCAGTGTATTATTTCTTTCATCTTTGTTGTATTTCTGTTGACTAGCACTTCATAAAGCTCTGTATACTATTTGGACACTTATGTTTTATTTATGCACTGGGCTGCTGTTATTGTTATGAAGTGCTGTAATTTGTGGAACAACTTGTAGTTTTGCGGGAGGAATAAGGGGGTGATTATAGAAGTGTGTTTTCAGTGCAGGTAATTTTTGGTAAGTCCTACCCTTAGGGGAGGTGCTGTCGGATTTTCCGTTGGAAGGTTCGGTGGTATTTCCCTGGGATCAGGGCTTGTCTAGGGTTTCGGGGAGGAATTCTGGACGGGTCCTGACACATGTGCAATCCCCCAACACATAATACCATTTCATTCGAGCACATTGTGTATCGACAGGATACAACAATATACCCAAACTAGGTAGTAGGGACTCACCATGGCACCTGTGGATCAACATACACATATACATAGACTAATAGTCTCAACAGGCCTGTAAATATAAGGAGCAATAATATGTGTAATAAAATATCTCATAAATATATAATGATCCACATACATCAATGTATCAAAATACTCAAATAAATAAATAATACTCAACATGGATATTATTGCAGAAATTATAACAAACTCCCATTGACCCACAACAGTCTCAGCTATCTAACAATCTCATACGAAACACATGCTCCTCAAATATGCCTACGGGTAAGGTCTTGGTCAGTGGATCTGCTACCATGCTGTAAGTAGGCATGTGAACTACAGTATGAGGCCTTCTTCAACTTTCTCCTTAACCACAAAATACTTAACATCAATATACCTCGCACTAGGGGTACCTTTTAAATTATTGGAGAAAGACACTGCTGCAGTATTATCATAATACATCATAATAGGCCTCTCAATGGAGTCAACCACTCCCAAATCACGAAATAAAATTTTGAAGCCAAACTGCATGACGAGTAGCCTCATAATACGCCATATACTCTGCCTCCATAGTCGAGGATGCTGTCACTAACTGTTTGGTACTGCGCTAAGATACAGCACCTCCTACCATGATAAATATATACCCAGTGGTAGATTTCTTATCATCCACATAGCCTTTATAATCTGCATCACTATAACCAACTACATCAAGGGAGTTGGTACGTCGATATGTCAACATATGATCTTTAGTACTCTGAAGATACCTAAAGACCTTCTTAACTGCTTGGTAATGAATAGGACCAGGATTGCTCATAAATCTACCAAGGACACCCACAACAAAAGCTATATCAGGCCGTGTACATACTTGAGCGTACATCAAACTACCCACTGCTGAAGAATAGCAAACATTTCTCATCGCCATCCTTTCTTTATCATTCTTGGGACATTGATCCTTAGAAAATCTTTTACCATTTGTGATCGGTACACTTCTAGGAGAACAATTATGCATATCGAATCTCTTAAGGATTCTATCAATATAGGCTCTTTGAGACAATTGCAATACATAATTAGTCCTATCTCGAACAATCTTGATGCCCAAAACAAAAAAAGCCTCTGCAAGATCTTTCATATCAAAATGGTTGCACAATATCTGCTTTGTCTCAGCCAACAGGTCAGTGTCATTAGTAGCCAGAAGTGTGTCATCAACATACAACACCAGAAATATAAAACTGCTCCCACTGACCTTTATATATATGCATCTATCAACAACATTCTCCTTAAAGTCATTTTGGATGACAACCTCATCAAACTTAAGATATCATTGCCTCGAAGCTTGCTTAAGACCATAAATTGACTTCTTAAGCTTACAAACCAAATTACCATTCCCTGTTTACTAGAAGCCAACTGGTTGAACCATATACACATCTTCAAATAAATCACCATTCAGAAAAGCAGTTCTGACATCCATCTGATGCAACTCTAGGTTATAATGAGCCACAATTGCCATAATGATTCTAAAAGAATTCTTTGTGGATACAGGAGAGAATGTCTCTGTGTAATCAATTCCTTCCTTCTGGCTAAACTCTTTGGCTACAAGTCTAGCCTTATACCTCTCTACTTGACCATTAGAGTCTCTTTTAGTCTTAAAAACCCATTTGCATCCTATAGGCTTGCTATCCGATGGTAACTCAACCAAATCCCAAACACCATTTGATGCCATGGATTTCATTTCATCTTCCATTGCATCCAACCAAAAATTTGAGTGCGAACTGCTTATAGCTTCCTCATAAGTGACTGGATGTGAATCATCACTTATGTCAAAATCATGCTCCTGCAAGTAAACCTCATAGTCATCAGGAATAGCTGACCTCCTAGTCCTTTGTGACATTCTCAAAGGCACATCAGCATCTACAATAGCTGGGATATTCTGCTCCTCAATGATGGGTTCATCCTGATCAATTACTGGTTCATCAACTACTGGATTAATAATATCTTTATCAGGAATTACAACACTAGGAATGAATACATTTTCTTCTCTAAATTGAGGCTCCCTTGGACTATTACTATCATCAAACTCAAAATCATCTTCAAAATAAATAGCCCTGTCTGATTCAACAATTCTTGTGGTGTGAGATGGACAAAAAATCTTGAACCCCTATATCCTATACAATAGCCAACAAAATACCCACTTATAGTTTTAGGATCCAATTTTTTAACTTGGGGATTATAAATCCTTATTTTAGTTTTGCAACCCCATACTCAAAAATGATGCAAATTAGGCTTTCTCCCTGACCACAACTCAAAAGGAGTCTTAGGAACAGATTTACTTGCAACTTGATTCAAAATATAAGCAGCCGTCCTTAAAGCCTCTCCCCACAAGTAATCTGGCAAGCTAGAATTTGCCAACATAGATTGCACCATGTCCTACAAAGTGCGATTTCTTCTTTCAACTATGCCATTTTGCTGAGGTATACCAGGCATTGTATATTGCCCATCAATACCACACTCACGTAAATAAATTGCGAATAGCCCTGGGTTCCGTCCAGTCTCATCATATCTGCCATAAAATTCACCACCTTTATCAGACCTCGTAGTATTTATCTTCTTATTCTTTTGAAGCTCCATCTTTATCCTAAACTCCTTAAAAGCAACTAAAGAATCTGACTTCTCACGGATAAGATCAACATGTCCATAACGAGAAAAATCATCAATAAAGGTAATAAAATACCTATAACCACCAAAAGCAGTTGGAGTGAAAGGTCCACATACATCAGTATGGATTAATTCCAAAACATCTCCACACCTTACTATCTTATCCTTTCTAACCTTGGAAGTTAGCTTTCTTTTCACACATTCTACATAAGTTGACAGATCGGAGAAATCAAAATTAGCAAGTATTCCATCCTTCACTAACCTTTCCATCCTATGCCTAGAAATATGTCCCAAACGCTTATGCCACAACATTGAGGAATTATCATTAACTCTTGGACGTTTAGAAGCAATAATAGGGGCAACAACAGAATTAATAGAAGAATTGAGATCATTATTAAATAAATCAAGTCTATATAAATTGTCACATAAAGTTCCAAAACCAACAACTTTATCATCCTTATACATCTCAAGTTTATTATTTCCAAACAAAAACTAAAACCTTGACTATCCAAAAGTGAAATAGATAACAAATTCCTCCTAATTGAGGGTACATATGAAATTTCTTGTAATTCTAAAACATATCCAGTGGTAAACTTCAACTTGATTGCTCCCATGATATCCACCTTCACTCTTGAGTTATCTACCATATAAACATGCTGCTCAAGATTGGTTGGCCTCCTTTGCCTTATCATCCCCTGCAATGAATTAGTAACATAAATTGTTGCTCCAGTATCAAACCACCAAATATTCATAGGCACATTAATAATATTGGTCTCAATCATTAAAATATTATCTTTCTTCTCTTGTTTTCCCTTTAAATTCCAACACTATCTTCTTGTGTCCAACTTTATTGCAGTAGCCACACCTTTCATTGAAGTACTCTTTCCTTTCTCCTATCTAATAAGCATCATCATACTTAGTATTATTTAAAAGGTCCAAATAATAATGCTTCTCATTCATATCAAACTTGATAAATTTCTTTCCTATCTCCTCAAGAAGTTCCTTTGCTATATCAACCTTAGGAATACAAGCATATATAGCTTCATCTATATAATTCTCCATCATCATCATGCAGCACTTATTAGAATGCTTTCAATCCTCATAAAGCTTCCTAATTACTACACTACTATCATTAGTTGGTATCTTGGGTGAATCTATCTCCAAAGGTAAATCCAATTTCATAAATGTTAAATTCATAACTAAGGTCTTTTTCCACTTCTGATAATTTATCACATCTAATTTCATCATGGCAGTCATAGGCAGAACATTCGGGGTGCTACTAATTGTGAAAATAGTAAGCACAATAAAACATTTAATATATATAAAACAATAACTATTTTCCAGCCCCTTAACACAAAACATAAAATATCAATATCGCTAGGGTTTTTGTAGCACTAAAGATACCCTTTCGCGGGGCAGGGACGGTCAACCAAATAACCACAATTAAATGCATTGAACTGAATCACCGACAGGGTAACTCAGAACCTGCGATACATGGCATTTAATTAACTTCCACTACCATTCCAGGCGTCATACAAAGCAACTAAAACCACTGATAGGGTAGTTTAGTTACCCGTATAGACCCTGATTTAATAAGTGGGAGAAAATAACATATTGACAATTTCATGAAATAGGTAAATATAAAACATCCCATTCACTATGCCAACATATATTACATTGGTATACATAATGCAAACAAAATAAGTCTCACGACAGGTGAGTACTTAAAATTCTATACCACTATACCAACTAGGCACAAAGCCTCTTTAGGGAAAGCTAACACAATCCAATTCACCAAGTATAAATATTTAATTTAATTCAAACAAATTGGAATAGAATAATTAAACAAATAAATAAATAAACAATAAATAAATAACATTTTTTTTTAATAATATTGAACAATAGATAAATAAATAAGCATACAAACAAATAAATAAAACAATATATATATATACACTTTATTTTATTATTATTATTAATTTTTTTTGAAATTTCGGCTGTTGACGTCAGCAAGGGGATGCTGACATCAGCTTTCTCCTTCCTTCAGCCGGGTTGCACGTCGACCCGGTTTTCTGGTTAACGGGTCGCCCGACCCGCCTGACAAACCCACCTATTAAACACAATTCTTCTCCTTTCGGTGTGGGCAACAACTTTAAAGTATCAATTTGGATAAAGAAGAGCTTAAAACAAACACCCAAACTTAAGATTATAATCGGCGAAAATTCAAAAAATAAACAACCATGGAATCATAAGAAATTCCAAAAAATTTTGAGCAAAATAGGTGCCTTTTGATTCATCTCCTCTTGAGAAAGTTTTGCCCCAAATCAATTTGGTTCAAAAACGCAGAAAAATAAACACCCAAGACAAGAATTATTTCGGCCAAACTCAAACAAACACCCATGTAATTCCAAGAAAATTGCAGAAATTTTTTTTTGTATTTTTTGGGGAAAATTAGTCCCGTTGTTGTCATCTCATTGTTGGCATCAATTTTGGCCAAAAATTAACCAAAAAATAATTCACAAATCCAGGTTGCATTCGGCCACAGTTTTCTCCAATATTTTTTTTTATTATTTTTTTAAGGCTTTTTCAGGTCCAGTTCGAGATTTTAAACAATACAAAACACATCGAAAAACAATTTTCCACCATGCCCAGGTCTTAATTCGAACTAAAACAAAGTTTACATATTTTGCACAAATTTGATTTAAAAAAAAACGATTACCACTAGTTTCGCAATCACAATTTTTTTTTTTTTATTGTTTTACAAATAACAATTGGGCATGTATTATGTTTCTTCACACATCAAGATTATAGCTTCACAGATCCATGCACGCAGAAAGAAAATTAACATAAAGAACACATATTTGAATCCCACATATTATTCAATGGCCACATACAATTCAATCCGATCATTATAGATACAACGAAGACTAATCACAAAGAAATTTATTATGTATATTAACCACGCTCTGATACCAATTGTTAGAATTTTACGGATTTAAATATAAATAATAAATTTCATAAATCATAAATTATTAGCCTCTAACCGCGGCCATTGATAAATTAAATCTTTAATCCTGTAAAATAGAAAACAATGTTAAGTAGTACCTACGGACATACTACTCTCAAACTACTCTTAGATCTCTAAAAATCCTAATATCAAAATACCGTATGACCTATATTTGTTTGCTTGCCCTAGACCTTTTATAGTTTCTGCAAGTCACACTTACCCATTAATTTTAATACACACAAAATACTAATAATTTAATAATATAATAATACTAGAAAAAATATGGGTAAGTCAATGGGTTTATAAAGAGAGTTGGTTCTCCAGTTCAATGGGCCAACTGGAATCTTATAGAGAGTGTGTGACCAAGGACCCTACAACAAAATATTAAAATAAATCAGTCCCATTAATGGCATAAATAGACCCTGTAAGTGAATAATTGATTATACTAAGTTCACAATTATTAATTTATTTAACAGGTCAACCATATTATGTAGCTATCAGCAGCATCCTTTGTTTAATAGCATTAAAGATTTTCTTGTTTGAGAATTCTTATGAATAAAAAATCGCAATTTTCTATGCATTTACTAAGATCTCGAGACAAGGAGGAAAAGCTCATATAGACATGGTGGACCTTACTTTGCTTGTTATATAACTTTCAAAATATACGTGATCTTTCGAAATTTCAAAAATCATTTATAATTTTTACAATTAATTAAGCCTCAAATGAGTAGGAAGAAGAACTTTTAATTGTAATTAAGAACTTAATTAAGTGATACTTATTTTATGGAATATATATTTGATCTCCTGATTTATCAATATCTATATGATCTCCTGAAAGAACTGTCTCCAATTTATATTGGAAAATATAGATATAGTAGTCACTTCTTAATTGCATTATTTAAAAAAAAAAATATTTAATAAGGTGTTAACATTAATCCTTGCTACATTGTCATGTCTCATGGGATAAAATGGAAGTTGATATATGATACCCAAGGGGAGGCCATCATGGAATATACATGAGAAATTGGCACATTTAACAAAAGCCCTGAACAGCCAAAAAGTCAAAAAGACAAAAATTAAACAACACATTCAAAGGATTTGAAAACGCAAAAGATCAATTAATTGAAGAAACCTTAATTAGTCTTTGTGAATCAGACATCGTCAAATCACTACAAGTAGCTGCACATTGATTTTGCTTGTTCTTTGAAAACAACTTCATTTTAAGCCCATTGTTTTTTTTCAACTAACCAATTTAGGAGAGTTTGAACATTATGAATTAGTTGACTATAATGAGTTTTGAACAAACCCAACTTTACTTCATCCATAGAGATTCTAAAAACAAAAAGAGATTTACATATGTGTGTGTACTTGATAAAAGATAAAAATTTACCCAAATGCCGATGTTTCCTTTTTGTCCATTTTCAAATTCACACAAGGAACTCCTAATCATTTTATTTGCCTTTCTTCCATCCAAAATGCTTTACTTTTATTTTTTATTTTACTCTAATCTCTAATGACCATATCTAGTGTGAAATAAGCATGTATCACATCATAATCAATAAAAAGAGAACATATATATATGATTAATATACATTGGATGGATATAGTCTCACCCTGACTGGATTAACTTTATGACCAAACTATATATTTATTAATAAGTTTTAGACTGTGTATACACATGTATATGAAAATATTCCTTTCGTTCTCAAGAGAATAAATTAGTTGAACAACCTTTTCTGGTTTTGCCAATGTGAGTATGACGATCAGCTCTCCAACCTTTTTCAAATATATTCCTATTGTAGTTTGTTGGTAGTCAAGCTCATGATTACAGCAATAATTTCTCATAACCCCAGAATATTACAGCTAATAAATTTGGAACTAAGTTTGGTATAGATATATTCATCGTTTATATATACATATTTTTATGTATATATTTTGCAATCATGTGGCTTCATCATGGAGTCGGTTTAGTTTGTCTTTCATGGAAGGGGATTTTCCATATCAAATTAATTAATATTATTTTTTTGGATTAAACTTTGCTATTTTCACCTATAGGGTTTTGTAATTTAAACAATTTTTAATTCATCAATTGAGATCTTAATTTTTCAAATTGTTACAATTTAGACCTTAATTATTTGACTTGTTGCTATAAGGTTTAACTATCTTCTAAGTGATTAGTATTAAATTGTGTTAATTTTCATACTAGAATATGTTAAAATATAAAATAATAAAATTATTTTCAAAATTTTGCATTTTGGTACCTTTAATTTTTTTTCTTCTAAAAGTTGGCATAAACTATTTAAACTGTATCAAATTTTAAATAATAAAATACTAAAATTGTAGATCTTTAAAACTAGTTTTATAATTTTGTATTTTAATATTTTCTCGAGTAAAATTTAATGGAATTTAATAGGTCACATGAGTTGGATGGTACGCTTTATTAATTAAAAGTCCGAAAGGGATAAATTGCAACAAAATTAAAAAATTAATCATTTAAATTGTTGAGTTGAAAAGTTAATAACCTAAATTGCAAAAATTCTGCAAGTAGATTGTATCAAAATATAATTAACCCCCACTTTTTTAGCCTATAACTTGTTCGCTTAGTGGCATCCAGATCAGTTTGCTTTGTGCACAAGAAATATTTCTATTAAGCAGGATATTCTTATTGGATGAGTACCGCAACTTTGTGGAATATGAATAGTACAACTTACATATATAATATGAATAACTTGATGAAGTAACTTTGTATTAAACTTAATTGAATTTTTATCAAGAGTACTTAATAATATTGTTCTCGACAGATAAGAGAAACCAAAACATAACACAATTATAAGAGAAAAAGTGCTTACTGAATAAATTGGCAAACATGGACACGTAAATTAGACAAAGTTTGAATTTATTATTATTTCAAAGCAAACCAACTTCGAAAGTGATTAAATTGTGCATATATATAATGAAACAAATTATGGAGTCCAATCCTTTTAAGAGTTGCAATCAAAAACACAATGATGATGTTTGGGTTTGGAAAAGATTTTGTTGGAGTAAGTGTGTATGGTGGCAAACATTGCTAATCATATATGAATATCTTCTAGATGAACATATATATATAATCCCTTTGCTGTCTGAGTTGTGCATCTACCAACTTCTTCATTCACTTACTTTCGAGTCAATCACCTTCTTTGCAAAAGATGGCAAACAAAATGCAGCCGAGTGCATCTGATATATTGACAAAAAAGAAAAGTCATCAAATATATATACATATTAATCTGTGTTTCATTAGATTGATCTCATATTATTAAACCAAAAATCTATCATATCAATATTTTAACTTAAAATTAGATCAACAAAGCAAATACAAACAAATCTAAGGATTGTGATAGTAGTCTTTAGTTTGACACTATTTTGTGGATCTGATAAGAGATTGGTTGTATGTAAATAGCTAATCTCTTAGTAGGAACCCTGATAGATTTTGGTGTCGACGATCACATTATACATGTTATGCATGGGACCTTTTTCTTCCTAGAACATATTTTATGATGTGAGTTTTCCCCCACAATATATTGCGTGATACAAATCTGTATCAGTTCCCATAAGATGAGAGATAGATTGTATGTAAATATATATATATATATATATATGTATATAAAATAATCTTAGGTAAATAGTTTTAAATTTAGAGGAAATATATATGATCACCTCAGAGTTATAGAACTTCAAGGGTGTTTTTGCTACACCATGTGTCTCATTAGGATCAATTGGGTTAATCGGATATTTGAACTCCACAGATGGCCCCTCCTTAGAGCAAAGCAAGAAACCAATTACCCCACTGAAATATTTAAAATAATAATCAATAACAAAAAATATATACATATATATAAAAGAAAATAAAAACGAAATATGTAATATTAGTTTTACCTTGTAAAATTGTTTATAATACGATATTTTGAGTTTATATGGATACATATACATATATATATATATATGAGTGAAATAAAGAGGGGGGGGGGGGGGGGGTTGTGTGTGAGAGAGAGAGAGAGAGAGAGAGAGATGAGAATTCATGCCTTGGATAAGCAGGAACAATAGTCCATGCATATCGAACAGAGCCTTTGAAAATTTGGTGATATTTTGATAAAAGTTGTTCAATATTTAGGGATTGGAACCATATGCTCTCTGCTTGAATACAAAGGACTCCACCTGGCCGAAGAGCTTTTGCCACCAACCCAAAGAACGGAGTTCGGTGAAGTTCATCATCAGACCCTGAATTGTATATATACACATTTGTATGTGTATGCTTTAATTAGAGTGTGTATATATATATATATATATATACTGAAAACAGAAATTGGATTTAAAACTAGAGGTAATTAATTATATAATTATAGATAATGAAGAAGATATATACTAATGGGTTCAAAGGCATCCACAATTATAGCATCATAGGTTCCTCCTGGAACAGACTTCAAAAACGCATTTCCTGCCATGTGTGTATTTCCATTAATATATACACATATAAATATATAGGAATGTGTCTAACTTGGGACAAGCCAATGGAAAACTACTTACTTTTAGAAAATAATTGCAAATTTAAATTTCTCTTCTCCAATATATATATATATATATAAATATTATCTGCAGATAAAAAGTAGACTTGTTACCATCTTTAACATGAAGTGTTACGCGAGAGTCTTCATATCCAACAGCAATATCAGGAAAAAATTCCTTATAAACCTGAAAATTAAAATGACAAATTAATACCATTTATTTATATATATGTAATTTTAATGATGAGAATAAACGTCCATATTATGATGAGGATCAGCAATTTCTAAGTAAAAAAAAGATTGGTCTTTTAGAAAAGGAAAATCTATGTAATTGGATGTGGACCCCATCATAATAGCATGGGCGTCCACACTCATTATATATCTGATCTCTAAATAAATGTTGGTACATGTATGTTTATAATCACTAGCTCACATCAATTAGCATAGTGTCTATTTCGCAGATATCAATTTGGTGGACAGTAGAGTGACGTGAAATTTCCCTTAAGATACCACCATCTCCTCCTCCAATCAATAACACCTGATCAATGACAATACAAGATCTCCATGATCATCACTAAGAGCAATATTTGCCAAATTCTTCATGATGGGAAAAAAAAATCATGATGGAATTGGAAAATGAAGACATCCCAAAAAGTACTTACTTGCTCAAGCTAACTTCTTCAGTATTAATTTTATCTTATAATAACAATATATATATATATATATATATATATATTATATATATATATTTATATATAAATAATTTGAGGTTGAAATGGAATGAATATTATATAATATAAATATAGGGATGAGATAGAGAACTAGATAGAAAACCTTTTTTGGATTTGGAATGGAGCAAAGAGGAAGGTGGGTAATCATTTCTTGGTAAGCACACTCATCCTTTTCAGTAAGTTGAAGTGCTCCATCCAGCACAAATACCTTCCCATATGCTTGTGACTGCCAATTAATAAGGGTCAGCATGTTTATTATTACCGTTATTAATTTTTTTGCATTCACCATAAGCTAACTCATACACTATAATCATATGTTACATTGAACATAATCTATATATTTTATATTATAAATAGATTATGTACATTGATTGTATATAATTATATGTTTGAAGGAAATTAAATATTCGGACTGATTGTACATACCTGAAATACCATCATACTTTGGTACTCGGACTTTCCCTGAAATAACATCTTTTCGACCTTCAAAAAGTGTGCTTGCCCTGCAAGATATATTCATATCAAGTATACTGTATACATAGGATTAGTACCCATTTCAAAGCAAAGTTATGTATAACAACCAACCTTCTACCAAGTGATATTGAGCCAGCGGTAAATTTTTTACTCCCACATTATGAGATTGTGGGTATGAGACACACCCTCCTCTTTTTGAGAATGAAAATTATTATACATAACAATTTTCTATATGGATGTTCTAGATTGTTAATTTTATGATAGGATAAAAGACTATCAAGGTTCAATATGTTGTATTTTATTCTAATTAGATTGGTGGTTAACTGTTTGAGTATTAATTAAAATGCAATGCTTTCGAAAATATATAGCCTAAATTGCTCCCTATTAAATTATTTTTTTTTTTTTGAAACAGCAACAAATAAAAACTAAAGAATCTAAATTACAATAAATTATGTTTTAATATTGTTTAAATATAATGAAATTGTTAATAACTATTAGCCAAAAAATCTAATTTGGATCCAAGAACAGATTGGAGTTTAGAAACCTAAATTGTAACATTTTAAATTTTAATTTAAAAAATACAAAATTTTCAAATTATAAAAATACTAAAGTGTAATTAAGTCATAATTTTATATTTACAACCCTGAAAACTTTGCGTGCAAATGGTAGGAGCAGAAGAAGCCAAAACATTGTTTAGCAATTTCCATAATAATTAAAGTAAACTCCAAAAAGCACCATATTCTATGCCTTTGATCTATGAATATATATAAACGTGAGACATGTGTACTTTTCTTTCCTGGTTGACTATGTGTCTCTCACGTGCTTAGAAAAAAACAAAGTAGCCCCTAAATTGAAATAATCACAAGAAATTAAAATAAGCAACAAACAATATTAATAATACATATACTGGTAAAAATGAAGTTTTGTCCAAAATCATCGTCTTACCCTTTTGTGAACAAATATGTGCATGCTATAGTATCTATGATAGTTTGCAAGTCTTTTCTCATATATTAACAAGAGATTGCAGAACATAGTATATAAATATATATCTAAGCCTATGTTGAAGCAAGAGTACTTATATATAGTAATTAACTTCATGCTCCATAAAAATCCAAGGGAAATGAAATTAAAAAAAAAAAAAAATGATCATTAGGGCATGCATGCAGCAGAGAGGTATAGATCTCATGTATCCCTTTATTGTTATTATTATCATTAGCAAAAGAGAAATTTCCATTATATATAGTAGAAGCTTATGGGTGAATATAGATACAAGGTAAAAAGTAAACAATAAGCCAAGTCAGTATGAAAATCCCCATATGTATCTCAACTATAACATATGACCAAGCCCAGATTCAATCATAACATTAATATGAACATGAATCAAACATGTATGATATTCTGATCAAAAAACCCACCTGGCCATATCGGACAATGCTCGGAAAACCATCCGGAAATTTCAGGATGAACAATACTATGATGATGATCATCATCATCATCAGCAGCAGCTTTAGCAGCCTCTTTACAAGTAGTTTTTGCAGTATTCGTTTCAGTTCCAGCAGGGACGGCCATGGCTGCAGGTAGTAGTACTGAAGAAGAGAACAACCTGTTTTCACCAATATTGTTACCATTATTACTAACCTGCAGATGAAAAACCCCATCTTCTTTTGGAAATTTGAGATGCAAATCCTTAGAGAATGCAGCAGAGATTATGCCAGAGGTACTAGTACTCCTCCTTTCCATGAGTTTCACCAGCCCCGGCAGCTACCTGTGAAACTAATATATGTCACTGCTTGGAGATGATTATATATATAGATATATCTATATGCATATATAGCTAGCGTGCATAGAGAAAATAAAGGTGTACTAAATGGTAGAAACTTTCTTACTGGGGCCAAATATTGAAGACTTTGTGGGATTCTCTTCTGATTTATGATTTTGTTCACACTGTGATGTTTTTTTTTTTTCTGTGTGAGTTTGATGATATGTGATGAGATTGTATGTGGTACAACTATCTCCTGAAAAACTGACAAGTTCAATTTGATATGGTTGCATTTTTTATAGATGGACAAGAAGTAATTCTCTCCCAGGAAATTACTTTTCCCTTTTTTTAAAAAAAAAAATGATGGTAGGTGAGGCATCTAGACATCAAAATTTGAATTTATTATGTGTTAAATTACTAGTTTCTCCTTTTTTTTAATTAAAATATTACAATTTTAAATTTTATATGAAGTTTAACGACAAAGATTCATTTAAATTTTTTTTTTATATATATAGTAAGTTCTTCCCATTTACTGTTAAGAATTGGAACATTTTAATGGTAAAATCATTATGAACTCTTTAAATTATCTAGTTTGAAATTAATGCTAAGATTGAAAATGTATTATTGACCATATAAATTTGCTAAAAGAGCAAAAGAAATCATATATGAACTTAAAATTCAAACCCCTTCATTCTACATAAGAAAATAATAATTTTTGATAATAATGCTATAATTATCAAATTTATTCATCAAATAATATAGAAAATAATATAATAATAGTTAATTATGTTATTTTTTTATTTATTTATCCATATTTATATGCATTGTATAACCCTAATGATAATTTATATATAATCTCTTTTTCAGTTATAAAAATAAAAGAAGAAGGATCTGTTTCTAAGTTCTAAAAGCAAAAGAAGAAGGATCTGTTTCTAAGTTCTAAAAGCAAAAGAAGAAAATTCTCATTAAAAATACAAAAAGAAGAATAAGGGGAAAAAAAAGGTTATGAATTTATTCAATTAATTAATTTTGTGGGCGCTGCCGACTTGAAAACTTTTGAATATATGGTCTAAATGCAAAGCATAATGTGAAAACTAATTAACTGCTAAAGGTTTTACTTGATTACAGTAAAAGAACCTTTATTTTCTTCTCCCTCTTAAATTTTCCCGAGAAGATTAACCAGAGAGAAAAAATAACCTTTTACTTTTAGTGTCGGATGAAAATCTTATTTGGCTCACAAGTTGTACTTTTATTTGCTTTTTTAGATGAAATTTTATGAGCATCTTACTGTAATAAGTTTAAACTAATTTTATTATTAATTTTTAAAATAAGGTGATTCAAACTTAGATTATTATTAAAAAATATTTTTTACCACTTCACAGACAATTTAAACTAATTTAATTAAAACTCATATTTTAATACAAAATTTCAGTCTTTTAAACTAGCTTTTTACTTTTCATAGCCATCTTAGAATTAGATTACTATTAAAAAAATAATTTTTACCACAACACAGACAATTTAAACTAATTTAATTAAAAGTCATATTTTAATACAAAATTTCAGTCTTGTAAACTAGCTTTCTACTTTTCATAGCCATCTTAGAATTAGATTATTTTTAAAAAAATAATTTTTACCGCTACACAGATAATTTAAACTAATTTATTTAAAAATCATATTTTAATACAAAATTTCAGTCTTGTAAAATAGCTTTCTTAGAAAAGAAGCCAATTACAATAACAATTTTTTAAAAAATAATAATAATGATAATAACAATAATCTAATTAAAAAAAAATTCTTGCACTTATAAATTAGGTGGGACCCATGCATTCCACGTGGATCCCATCTATGGTTTCCATTTTTTCCTTGAAGCAAACTAAAAATAAATAAATAAAATGAGAAAATAATATTTTGGCGCGTTTTACCGGTATAACGGTCATTGCAAACCGAAATCTCAGGGAGTTTTGCTCTTCTTCTTCTTCGTCTACCACAAATCTCTCTAATCCCTCTGATCCACCAAACCCTAGCTTTTATTTTTAATTTCTCTCTCTCTCTCTCTCTCTCTCTCTCTCTTGGATGGCCATGAGAGTGGAAGCTAGAAGAAGAAGAAGAAGATGCACAGCTTCCCATCTTACCTTCCAGCGCCTTCGTCTCGCTTCCCCCATTTCTCAACCCCTTTCTCTCTCCGCAAGAAAATCCCATGGTGGTACCAAATCCTCGACCCGGGATCCGATTTGGTCAGCCGCTGGAACCAGATCTTCCTCATCACTTGTCTCATCGCCATGTTCATCGACCCCCTCTACTTCTACCTCCCTGTAATTTCCAAGTCCGATTCAGCTTGTATGGACATCGACATCAACCTCGGCGTCCTCGTCACCTTGCTCCGTACCTTCACCGACTTCTTCTATCTCCTTCACATTACCATGAAATTCAGGACCGCTTTTATTGCCCCGAGTTCCCGGGTTTTCGGCAGGGGTGAGCTTGTCACTGACCCAAGAGCCATTGCCATTCACTACCTCAAATCTGATTTCTTCATTGATTTCGCAGCCACTCTTCCTCTCCCACAGGTTGTGAAGAAATAAAGTTAGTGGTGTTTGATTGATGATATTTGGGCCCATCTTGGATTTTTCTTTTTTTTAAAAAAAAAAAAAAAATTAAAAATGAATTAACTTGGTATTGATAGTAATGTGTTTGTGAAAATGTTTGAACTGGGAAAAATTCATGTAGGATGTATTATAAAATGGCATCGCTTTTAATTGTTTCAGAAAATATAAAATGTAAAGATTTCCCATGACACCAATATGTTAATCATGTGAAAATTGATATGCTTATAAAGCAAAGATTCTATATTTATATATAATCCTATTTCATTAAATCATCATCAAATTGAAATTGCCTTTTTACTTATTTATTTATTTATTTTTGGGTTGCTTTTGGCAGATTGTTATTTGGTTTGTAATTCCCGCATTGAAGAATTCAACAGCCGCTCATGCTAATCACACTCTGTCTCTAATTGTTCTTATTCAATATATTCCTCGATTTTTCCTTATTTTCCCTCTGAACAGAAGGATTATCAAAACAACTGGTGTAATAGCCAAGACTACTTGGGCAGGGGCAGCTTACAATCTCCTTCTATATATGCTTGCTAGTCATGTAAGGACTTATTTCCCCATGTTTTGTTTCCTATGCATTGTTTAATCGTCTTGCTTACCTTCTAATGAATTCTTATAAAAACTTTCAGCCTTTTTTTTTCCCATTTTGTTGTTATCATCATTATGTTCTCAAATTGTCAGTGCAGGTAACTGGAGCTTCATGGTATGTGTTATCCATCCAGAGACAGTACCAGTGCTGGAAAATGGAATGTCGGAAGGAGATGAATGGCACGCATTCTCCTTCCTGTCATGCTTCGTTTTTAGATTGTACCAATAAGGATAATCCAGAACGCGATCTTTGGCTGGGCCGTACCAATATTGTTGTTCATTGCGATGCTCTAAATGATGACAGAAATTTCGATTTTGGAATGTTTGCGGATGCTTTTACTAGTCAAATTGCTAAATCAAACTTCAAGGAGAAGTATTTTTATTGCCTTTGGTGGGGTTTGAAAAGTTTAAGGTATTGTTTGATGATTCTACAAGGTTATTCACTGTCTGAATCCTTTTTGCATTTATATGTTAATACTTGATCATGCTAAGTACCAGCTGTCAAACTCTTCCATCTGTTCTTAAGCTATGAATCTAATAATATTTTACATGAAAATACAATTGGAATCTGGAACAGTTCTAAACCTTTTCTTTAATTATTTGTATGTCTATTTCCAATACGATACAGTTCTTGTTTACTAAAAAAATTTTTACTTGGCAAATTCTATTGGGAACAATCTTACTATTTTTGTTTCCTTCTTGTGGGTTTGATATTGCATGTTGAAATTCAACAGCATGCAGTCTGTAGTAATACATAACTTGATTCCACATATGCAGTGCATATGGACAAAATATTATTGCAAGTACCAGGAGTGCTGAAACATTATTTAGCATTCTTATTTGCACGGCTGGTCTCATTCTGTTTTCACATCTCATAGGCAACATGCAGGTATTGTCTGCCCTCCAAAATTATCATGTTTTCGCTTACTGGTTATCTGTTGAACTACTGCTTTAGTGTAGAAGTATTTTGGGATGTTTCTGTCTGATTTATGCCTTTTGGTTAAACTTAATTACCATGTGAAAAAGCAGAATATTCAATCTTTACAACCATCGAATAGAGACAGTAAAATAAAATGAACTTATAGGCCCTTGTTTGGCCTTGTACTATATTCAACAAACGTTTTATTAAGAACTGTTGTTTCCAAAAACTAGAAAACTGCTTTATAGAAGATGGCCACGCGAGTAAGTGTCTCTGCAAATTCCTTTGAGATTCTGATACCAATGTAACTTCTATTCTCAGTTCCACTATCTGGCAGCTTCTCAGATACATTTAAATCTACTAATTCACTGTCTGATTACTAGTTATTATGATTGATATTGCTTTAAGTTTTTCTATCTTCATAGCTCGTGAACTCAAGCTACATAAAAATATGTTTGAGGACCATTATTTTAAACCTTTTGAAGTTAAAAAACAGTAATGTGCTCTCTTGTGATCCATCCGTGAACCTTGAGATATAACTTATGTTAATGTTAAGCAACTTCATTTGCTCTTCCATTTCTTGCCTGTGAGCAATATTCTTTACACTGACATAGAAAATAAGCGGTTAAGGAGTTTTCCTTGAATATAGCAATTATATTCCTTTTATGGTTACACATGTTCGAGTTTGGGGACAGATAGTTTACTTTGATTTTGTTTTTGCCATGATTTTTACACTTTTCTGATTAAGCTAATGACTTCTTGTAGAGCTATCTGCAATCTACAAGTGCTAGACTTGAAGAATGGAGGGTCAAACGAAAGGATACAGAGGAGTGGATGAGGCACCGTCAACTCCCTCCGGAATTGCAAAATCGTGTTCGTCGGTTTGTTCAGTATAAGTGGATTGCCACAAGAGGTGTAGATGAAGAAGCCATTTTGCAAGATTTGCCTTTGGATATTCGGCGTCAAATTCAAAGGCATCTCTGTCTTGCTCTTGTTCGTCGTGTAAGTCTGGAGGATATGGTTGGTTCAGTTAGAAGTAATGAACCGATGCTCCAATCCTTAATACACACACACTTCCTATTTGAGTATTAAGATGAAAGAATTTACATCATAATATGTTCATATGATTATGTCTCGTGTATGGCTATTAGAAGACGGATTATGCTGCTCGATCTTACCATGTTGATAATATTAACTGTTATGGATCATTTGGACTGAAAGGTATTTTGTTTTCAGGTTAATTTCTTTGCACAAATGGACAATCAGCTCCTGGATGCGATATGTGAACGTCTTGTTTCATCCTTGAATACCAAGGACACATACATTGTTCGGGAGGGTGATCCAGTGAACGAGATGCTTTTCATCATTAGAGGCCAACTTGAAAGCTCCACCACTGATGGAGGAAGGTTAGGATTCTTCAATTGCATTACCCTTAGACCAGGTGACTTTTGTGGCGAAGAGTTGCTGACATGGGCCTTGATGCCCACTTCAAATCTGAGCCTTCCAACCTCTACTCGAACTGTAAGGTCACTTACTGAAGTTGAGGCATTTGCACTTCGAGCAGAAGACCTCAAGTTTGTTGCCAGTCAGTTTAAGCGCCTGCATAGCAAAAGACTGCAGCATGCTTTTAGGTATTACTCCCACCAATGGAGAACTTGGGGAGCTTGCTTTATACAAGTTGCTTGGCGACGGTATAAAAAGAGAAAGATGACAATTGATTTGGCAAGACAAGAGGAGTTATATTACGGTAACAATTTGGATAATGAATCTCCATATGCAGATTACAATGAGAGTGGTGGTCATAGTTCATCAAGGGATGATCACAGGGCACAGCATCTTGGAGCTACAGTTTTGGCTTCGAAATTTGCTGCAAACACCAGAAAAGGAGTTGCCCATAAGGTTGCTTCTCTTGACCCTGATGCCACCTGCTTAAACATGCCCAAAAAGCTTTTCAAACCAGAGGATCCTACATTTTTAGCAGACCCTGATGACAGTTGAGTACCTTCAATTTAATCACAAATACAAAAAAACTTAGTGGTAAATTGGGACTAGTTTAGATGCTTATGCACCAATTTACACCTTGCTGTAAGTATATTTGCAAGCTGCATTTGAAAAACTAGATACCATTGTTGTTGAAGATAAGTCTAATAACTTTTATTATTGTTAATGAAATTGGTAGATAGCTCTAGAGTTTTGGATGCTAAATCTATCAATGAGAAAAGTGCTTTGCTAGTGCAAATAGATGACATTATATCTCCTTCAAGGTCAGTTTGAGCATCATTCATGTATCATCTATTGTTTTCAAAGATCATATTGGTATTATATGGAAGCATTTTCAAATGTTGTTCAAGATCAATCTAGGGCTAAAATGGGCTGGACAGGTTTTGAAACTCAGCCTACGAGTCTATTTGAAGCCCCATTTTTCTTTAATTATTATTATTTTTTTTTGGACATTTGAAGCCCAAAGTTAAGTTGCGGTAAACGCATGAACTAGGCTTCAGAATAAATCTACTTGAACGAAGAAAAAGAGAACAAATGAACTAGGCTTCAGAATAAATCTACTTGAACGAAGAAAAAGAGAACAAACACAGATTTAGAAAATAATGATGTTTGGTGCTAAACGATATAATCGATGAAATTATGAGCATAGATATGCATAGATAATATATTCGATGAAATCGATAAAATCTTAAGCTTAATAATTATTCATAAATACAAGCCAGCTGTGTCTTGGTGATCAACTAGAGATCAAAATGTCCTGTAATCTGGACAGCATGCTAATCAGCCTAGCTTATTATATATGCTTGTTGGACGAACCTAACTGTTTTCCATTTGTTTTTTGTCTTATGTTTTCCTTTTTTATTTTTATTTTTTTATACATCCAAATTGAACCGTAGACCAATCCTATATATAGATATATTTTTCTGTTTTAGGTTGAACTTTAATTTCGTTATGTTTGAAACTCAGATTCTACTACCCACAAAAAAAAAAAAAAAAAAAAGGAGAGAGGAAAAGTTTTAGTTCTTAACACAGTAGGAAAAGTTTTATTTCTTAACACTTGGAAGAAATGAATCTACTAGCGTTTGATTTAATATACCAATTATTTTGCATATTGTTTATATTATTGTTGGTAATTTATTTGTTTCAATTTGAAAGAAAGTTGGCGGATGGATTTATTCTATTTCCATTTTATTTTGGTCGAGTAGAAGTTGTATTAAAAAACAGCATGAAGGATATTACTTCATCATGGTATGGCCATTTTTGGGTTATTAACTCTGTTTTGTCTTATTACCAAAAATAAAAGAACTCTTTTTGTCTTTGAACCACGTTCTTCATTGTACTTTGATACAACAATATTTATCGGTTCAAAACTCTATGTTTTTGGAATCTGATGCACTTTCAGTTATCAAAGCTTTGAACTTGAAAGATAAAAACATTCTTCATTGGGCTGCAGATAGTTTCTTCAAGAATATCTTTTTGTTCGTTCCAAACTTTATTTCTGTGTTTTTTGTTTGGGCCCCTAGGTTGGAGAATAGATCGGCCCATTTAGTTAGTCAGTGGGGGGCCTAATCACTTGATTAGTGGTCCTGTACTGGTACTATCGTTGCCTACACAGTATACTTATGGAAGCAATCTAGACTTTGTTTGTCTTAGTATTTTATTTTTTTTTGGTTTTAATGAATTATATTTTAGCCCCAAAAAAAAAAAAAAACGACAACTAATATGATCCAATTGTTAATTGGTTAAATAATTTTTAATCAAATTCAAACTAATTTCAATATGAAATTCAATCCAATAACGATCGATTTGGATTGTATTAGATAATCGACGTAGAATTAGTTTTGGAATATTTATAAATTTTAGATTTTAGACTTTTGGATATTAGGTAGTTGAAACTTTGGATTTAACCATTTTTTACTTATGTGAAATGGCCAAATCTTTTACTATAATCTCTTAACAATTTGAAAAATGAAAATATTTATGCTTTGAATAAGTAATATATTTACAATTATTTTTTTTAACTAAATAATGCAAACAAATATAAATATTAAACAAAATAAAAAACAATAATAATTTACTAGCTATTTTTGAAATATATATTTTTAATTAGTTGTATTTTAATTGTTTTGGTTTGAATAGATTTTATTGAAATTTTTTTAAAAATCAATTCAAATTAAACTGATTATTGATTTTGAATTTTTAAAATCAATCTACTCTAAGTATAATGAAATAATCAATTCCCACAAGTTCAATTGCATTGGCTTAGTTGGTTTTATTTTTGGCCTTTTGATTTTGAAACTTCAGTTTTTGGTACGCTTTAGTTTTTAAAATTATTTTTAATAGTTTTGAGGTATTGCAATTGACCTATTGTAAAAAGATATAATAAAATTACAAATTTTAACTACTCTACAATATTTGTACATATCACATCAAATGCACAGTACACTACAAAATTAAAAACAAAATGGGTAAATATATTGTCTCCCTAGACAGTTACGTCTTTTGCACTTTACCAACTAAATTTTAAAAAGTATCATATTACTAATTGAATTATTTTGTTTTTTTATCACTTTAATCGAATTATGCCATTTTAATAAATGAATTCTATAAAATTAATCATTTACAACTTATGTAATTTTATTGAAAACAATTTTAATCTTTGCATTTTATTTTTAACAAATATCTACGACCTAATTTCACCAAATCTATTTTAAAAAAACTTGAAAAATTGCACTAAAGTGATAAAAAAAATTAGTAATTTAAAATAATGTGATATTTTTTAAAGCTTAGAAGGTACAAAAGATATAATAATTTCAGAAGATAAACTATATTTATCCCCAAAAAAAAAAAAAAATAATAATAATACAGCTGTTGACATGGTTTCGAGACTAACAATTCTAAAAACACTATATTTTTTTATGCTTTCAATGACTGCCTCGAAGTTGTACAGTTCACATGCCCATGTTTTGTCAAGTATTTCTTGTACTTAGTCTAATTTTTAAGTTATAAGATTGCATGATGGTAGTTAGATTAGTCTAATTTTCAAGTTATAAGATTGCATGGTGTTAGTTAGAGCAGGTGATGTAGTAATTAATCCATGGCTTCGAGATTCCTTATATCAAGGACTTTTTTTTTTTTTTCCAGATATTATTATTTGTATGGAGGTTTTCAAATTCATGATCTGTTTTGTAATTGTTTCTTAACAAGTAATCAAAAACAGACTTTCTTTCACTTGGTAGACCGTCAATGAGAGTGAAAAGTAGGGTTTGAAAATTGAGTTGTGGAAAATGAGACCCATGTAGCTTTCATTAAAATTTATCAAAATTTTAAATAAAAATCAAAAAAATTTCTTGTAAATTTCTTACAAAATCTATATAGAATATACAAAATTTTAATAAAAATATTCAAAGAATTCATTTAAAACCAAATTCTTAATCATTTTTTTTTTTAAATATTGGAAAAGATTCGCTATACCTATTTATTACCTCTTTGTAGAATTTTTTTTTGCCCTATAACATGTTAGCATTTAAACAAAACCATTAAATAATTTAAGTACAGATATAGAAGTAGGACCTAAAATCAGGAGAAACAATGCTTTCATTACATGATGCTATTATATTCATTTTAATAACTCAATTTTGAATCCCTACCTTCCCTTCAACACAAATTACCAACTTTCTTTAACTTTATAATATTCTTGCCCAATAAGTTAAAATGATATAACCGATCTGACCTACTGATAACAATTTGTTTTGATCAAAAAGGTCGTGGTCTAGTGATGACAGCTAAAGTACCACTTATTTTATTTTATTTTTTAAATCAAAATAGCCCTTGTAATTTTACAAATTTTGGAGTTACTAACACTTACTTAATAGAACAGTCATTTTTTATAAAACGTAAATTTATTAAATATTTTATTTAAACTCATACAAATTACCTTTACTTAAAATTTATACTAAATGAAAAGAGCTTAAGTAAACAAGGATAAAATTTCTTAAAATTTTTAACATTGCCAATTGATGTAAACAACATAATAATTAAACTAAAATATAAAAAAAAATTCTGTTATTATCATAGATAATTATGAAAAATTTATTATATGATAAAATTTAATTAATATATTTAATTCTATTATTTTTATACTAAAATTTTAAAAATAAACTATTTATAGTATGATATGTTATATAGATTTCATTCATAATCGATTATCAATTTTGATAAAAAAAATATTTTTTTATTAAAAAAAGCTATTTCGGAATCTCATTAAAAATTAAATGAAAAAAAAAAGGATAATTTTTATAATAAATTTATATTGAAAAATAAATTTGAATGGTAGACGCGTGGAACGTGACTAGGAGAATAAACCCAAAAGTAGATGAGGATGAGAGAGAAGGTTAAAAAAGAGCCAAGATATTATGTTGGTTTTGCCTGTCTTCACTCTTCACCCGCAATAAAAAAAAAAAAAAAAAACTTTTGCATTTTTTAAATATTTCCGAAAAACATATATTTATATTTTTTAATTATTACCTTTTTTTGTTTTTTCAATATCAGAAATTATTGGTTTTTGTGCTTCAATGTCCTCATCATAATATCATCCGATAAAACAAATTGAATTGTCTTAATGATGTAGCAGAAAAACCAAATTCCAATTTCTTAAATATATACATTTTTTTTTTCTTAAAAACCAATAAAGCAAAGCAAAGCTCTATTTTTGAACCTTTTTTTTTTTTTTTTATAAATTATTTTTTTGAGTTGAATCAGTGTCTAGTGGGGGTCCAAACATAATGGCCTTGGCATCTCCAACTTAGAAAAGCTTATAGTGGGAGGTTGTGTGTGAGAGAGAGAGAGAGAGAGAGAGAGAGAGAGAGAGTTTTGTTGCTTTGCAGAGTTTTTGGAGGAACAGAGGACTCTGTTTTCTTTTTCTTTTTTTCCACAAGAGAGAGGATAAGCTTTTTTACTTGAGATTTTCCCTGTGGCTATGGCAGCTCGGAGAATATCCTCGTTGCTTTCACGTGCCGTTTATGCTTCTTCTTCTATTGGGCCAGCTTCTCTGCTTCTTTCTCGAGGTTTAACATCTTTGTCCACTTCTTCCTTAGTTCAGCTTTCATGGCTTCCCTTTGTTCATTTTCAAAAGCTTCTGTTTTTGTTTTTCTATTTTTTTATTATCTTATTTTGTTTTTTCCAGTTCTTTGATGATTCTGGGTACTACGAGCAAATTTTTCATATTTTTCTGCTGCATGATTGCTTTTTTGGAGTTGATATGGTTTTTTTTCCTCTTTTTTTTTTTTTTTTTTTTTTTTAATTGTGATTGAAGAAAGGTTTTGTGGTATGGAGGTTCGAATGTTCAGTGGGAATATCTGAAATCTCTCAAAAAGTTGATAATACAAATGTTTCTTTCACTGAGGAAGTTATGCCCATGGCAATGGAAAAAGGAAAGCAAAAGTTGAATCTAATATTGTTGTTTCAAGTGTACATGAAAAATGATGAAATGGGTTAATTATTTATTTATTTCTTTATTTTCTGGTTAAGATTTCAACCTTTTTTGTTTTATCAACTTTTATCACTATTTTCTTGGCAACCAAACAGGGACAGAGATATCTATACATAAAAGACAAGTGGGGAACAAAAAAAAAAACAAGGATTTGTATCTAAAATAATGAAACAACTTGGTTCTGGAATTTCAACCTAAATCATGTCACTCTGATTGGGTCTTTTTTTTTTTTTTTTTCTTTTGTGTTTTTGTATCCCTTCAAAATGTCTGACAAATTTTTGCATTAAAAAAAAAAAAATGTGATATTCAGGAAGAGGTTCAGTGAGAGGAAATGGTATCAAGAAGTTCAGCACTGCTGCAGCAACTGAAGAATTAATCATTCCACCAGTTCAGATAAGCTATACGAAGCATCTTATCAATGGACAATTTGTAGATGCTGCATCAGGTATTACTTTCTTCATCAAAACAACAATAATTTCACGCTTCAATTCCTTTTCTTTTTCACCGTTTTACCAAAGGTACGAAAAAAAAAAAAAAACAGAATCAAACACTCGTAAAATCATGTAATGGAGCTAATGTTTGAGATTTCATTTCTTTTTTCTGTCTCAGGAAAAACATTTCCAGCTCATGACCCTCGTTCAGGAGAAGTGATTGCTCATGTTGCTGAAGGTGATGCAGAAGATATAAACCGTGCAGTTTCTGCTGCACGTAAGGCATTCGATGAAGGACCATGGCCAAAGATGTCACCATATGTAATTACCTTTTATGTCATTTCAATTGCTATATCCAGTTATACATAAATGACTTTGATCATACATTTATATCAATACTTCAATACTATACTTGCAGGAAAGGTCACGGATACTGTTGCGCTTTGCTGATTTAGTTGAGAAACATAGCGATGAACTTGCAGCTCTAGAAACATGGAACAATGGGAAGCCTTATGAACAGGCCGCCAAATCTGAATTACCATTGTTTGTTCGTCTTTTCCATTACTATGCCGGTGAGATATTAGAAATGAATTCAATGTTGTTTGCAACATTTGTTGTTTTGACAACTCATTTTACCAATTTTTTCTTTTGTCCCCTTTTTAATAGGATGGGCGGACAAGATCCACGGACTAACTGTTCCAGCTGATGGAGATCATCATGTGCAAACGTTGCACGAACCGATCGGTGTTGCAGGGCAGATTATTCCATGGAACTTCCCTCTTATCATGTTTGCTTGGAAAGTTGGTCCAGCACTAGCATGTGGTAATACTATTGTCCTAAAGACTGCTGAGCAAACACCTCTGACTGCTCTCTATGTGGCAAAACTTTTCCATGAGGTTGGATTTTTGCTTGTCTTGGTTTTCCTCAGACTGTGAAAGAACATGGGTATTGTGTTTCTTTTGATCTTCCTAAGGGTTTCCACTTGTAGACTTACCAAAGTATATCCTGTGGCAGGCTGGTCTTCCCCCTGGTGTTTTAAATGTAGTTTCTGGCTATGGACCAACTGCCGGTGCAGCTCTTGCCAGTCATATGGATGTTGACAAGGTATTTTTGGAGAGCATTTGTCATGCCTGGTACATATTTTTCAACATTTTTCTTATGGATTAGCTCATGGTTATCTTTGCGTTAGGAGGACGAATATGTATGTCAAATGTAATAATCTATAGACATGCAAGCTACCTACTTTGCTTGATATAATTGATATACCGGTTAGCTTCTTTGCATTTTGTAACGCTGTATGGGATTCCTTCTTGTTACCTTTCGATAACAGGAAGTAGTGCATTCAAAAACAATCATCAATTGTCTCTGGAATAAAGCAAGCATCTGAGCTCATACATACTTGCCCTGCAATTTCTGGTCCCTTCTACCCCCACACCCCCTCTAGCCTCTCTCATTTGTTCCTGTCAAATGTTAAACTTATAGGACGAGAAATGATACGTGATGAATTCATTATGTATTACTTGGATACTTCAATTCCAGTTTTCAGAACCATGCTTCTTTCTCACTTGTCATTTCTGACTGTTGGGTATATTGAACAACGTTGCCAATGGTAACAAATGTAAACTTTACTCTATAGAATATAAAAATGCTGATAGGCATTACATTCAGTGATGTTTATACCATTTCTCTATGCTACTAAATCCAGTCTTATTTGATAAAACATTTTCTTCTCACTTGCAGCTAGCTTTCACAGGCTCAACTGATACTGGAAAAATTGTTCTTGAACTGGCTGCAAGAAGCAATCTGAAACCAGTAACGTTGGAGCTTGGAGGGAAATCACCATTCATAGTCTGTGAGGATGGTGACATTGATAAGGCTGTTGAACTTGCACATTTTGCTTTGTTCTTTAATCAGGTATTTTTCAATCAATTTAATGGAAGTCATCTTGTAGGATGTGAAAACATGCTGAAACTTGATGAAATGCTGAGTTAATCTGCAGGGACAGTGTTGCTGTGCTGGCTCTCGTACATTTGTACATGAACGCGTATATGATGAATTCCTAGAGAAATCAAAGAAACGTGCTTTAAGACGCGTTGTTGGTGATCCCTTCAAGAAGGGTGTTGAACAAGGGCCTCAGGTACTCTTTCTTTGTCTTCCCTGTGCATATCACTATGATATTGGAAAAGTCTTATGATATCAAATTCTTGTCCCAACATTTTCCGGTTTCTATTTCATTCTTTTACAGGAATGAAACATCAATTACAAATCGATAGATGAGTGTTTCCTACATTGTTAACCTCACAAGCTTGTCATATGATTATGTGTTATTAATTCATAGTAAAATACTAAAATTTCAATACATGTTTCAAATACAAGTGAAATTATTTTTGTATTTCAAATACAATATCAACTTATTAAGAAATGCTGCGTCTTAAACCTTGTGAAAATCACAGATCGATGAAGAGCAGTTTCAGAAGGTCCTCAGGTACATAAGATCTGGAATTGATAGCAATGCTACCCTTGAGTGTGGAGGAGGAAGACTGGGAAACAAAGGCTACTTTGTCGAGCCTACCGTTTTCTCAGATGTTAAGGTACTTTATTAATTATCAAACTGCAACATCTGCTCAAACCAACATTTGCAGGAAGGAAACATTTTATTTGACATGAGATCTACTTGCAAACTATCAGGATGACATGTTGATAGCACAGGATGAGATCTTTGGACCGGTACAATCAATCTTGAAATTCAAGTGAGTTAGAAACTTCCAGAATTGTATCATTGTATTCTAAGTTGATGCTTTGAAGCCAACAAAAGCAAGGCAATGCTTTTTTAAGTTGGTCTAATAAACAATCAATGTATCATTGAAATTTCCTCTACTCTTACCTGCAGGGATATTGATGAAGTAATAAAAAGGGCAAATGCAACCAGATATGGATTAGCAGCTGGGGTTTTCACCAAGAACATCAACACTGCCAACACCCTGACACGTGCATTGAGAGCGGGGACTGTGTGGGTCAATTGCTTCGATGTATTCGATGCTGCAATTCCTTTCGGTGGGTATAAGATGAGTGGGATTGGAAGGGAAAAGGGAATCTACAGCCTCAACAATTACTTGCAGGTGAAGGCTGTTGTTACTCCTCTGAAGAATCCAGCATGGTTGTGAAAAATCACTAATTAAGCTCCACACCAATGTTCATCTCCATCCTCTTTTCTTTCTTTTTGCCCTTTTTGTCTGGTTTTTCGAATAAGGAAATCATATCCCTTTTGTGACCATGTAAAGTAGCTGTCAAACTTCCACTAGTAACCGAAAACTGGTTTGTCTTTTAAGACTTCCTGAGGTTTTATCTGCATCAATCTCTCTCGCTCAAATTGTACTGATGCAATGTTCTTGTATATCATATCTTTGAAAATTCCTGCTATATATGGATAATACAGAAAGAATATATAATATTAAATTAAGGAGTCTTTAGAGTTTATGATCAAATTAAATTCAATTCCAACTACTGTATGTACATACTTGTTATAGCTTTTGGTTATGATCAGAAAGAAAGTGGCTCTGGAAACTTCCATAACCAAAAGGTTTACATTTCAATTTCTTTCAACTAATTTTTTTTTTAAAAAAAAAGGACAATGAACAAAACAAAACAAAAAACTCTTCTGTAGCAATGCGCTGCTTAGAATATGTCATTTTCTGAAAAATCAATGGCATTAATTAAGTAGATATTTGGAAAAAGAAGCCACTCTTTTGGAGCTTAGATATGTAACATTATTTTCATACACTAACTGGCTACACCTGTCTTCTCTCTTCTTGATATATAAATAATATCACCAAAGCTCTTTTGTGAAGAGAACTGGTTTAATGAATATTTTATGGTTCTTATATTAATATAATAAATCAGACTAAAAAACCATAATTATATATGTAAATATATATAGTTATAGTGATGCTGATTGCATGCACAAACGCGTTTTATATGTCGTCGTATAATTGGTCCACGTCTAAAACATTTCTTTCTTTTTCACAATCATCACCACAGTTTTTATATTTAAATAGCAATATATTACAAATGGTTTTTTTATTGGCCACACAAGTGAAGATGCTCTTCAATTCCTTGAAGCTTCCGAATAGGATATAAGAAAGGTATATGTTGTGCATGAGAAAACGACCCAAATGACTTCTTACCAAACGATACAAGTAGAAAACTAATATCTTATATAATGCACTAATTGCTTAAATTGATTTGGATCATGTCCTATATATACTATTCATCGCAGGCTTTTTTTTTTTTTTATCTTAATCATTAATCATTAAGTCTGCAACCTTGGTTTTGGTCAATTAGGTTTTAGCACCATTGCATGCACACATTTTAAGTAGATGATTAAAATAAAGTAAGAATGTTCAACTTTTTTAATTAAAAGAACGTTCAGCTTTTTTAATTAATTCTTTAAAAATAGTAAAAGGCATGTTTAAAGCCATGCTAATTAATGCATGAAATTATTATATACACGGATGGGTCTATATTAGATTTTTCTAGAGGTCTAAACCAAATTTGTAAAATTTTTACAACAAACAATCAAATCATAAATTGACAAGTTTAGCAAGCTAAATGGGAGGATGGATCTTGATTGCCTAATTTTTCAAAAAAGTGATTGCGTTAGTTTTACATCAGTTTTATTTTTTTAACTTGAATTTGTTAAAATTTTTTAATATTTGTTATAATTAGTAATAATTACTATTTTATATAGTAAATTTTAATTAAAATATTTAATTTTATTAATTTATTTAAAAATAAAAATTTTAATAATAAATATTTAAATTATTATTTGATACGTAGATTTTAATGAAAATTATTTATTAGTAACATCAACATATAATTTTTTTTTTTTTTTTTGGTTGAATGGTATTTGAACATAAACTTTTCCTCGTTAGATATGAAAACAAATGTTTACATATATTTGAAGGGAGCTAACTAATTAAAAACTTAATATATGTTTGAAGAGAGCTAGCTAATTAAAAACTTAATATTTATTTGTCTTGAGTTGATTAATTCCATGCGTACTTTTGGTACTTCCCATTTCAAACCCATGTGAATGCATAAATTTAGTAGAGCATATAATTTCGTATCTGCGTTATAAAATTCAAAATCCTAATAATTTGGTACATACTCAAATTTATAACCTACTCGGCAATTATTTAATTTAATTTTTTATTATTATTATTATTATTTGGGTTCTCAGTGAGCAATAGCTTTTTATTCCTTTTGGTGAATAGTCAGCAATAGCTTTGAATACAAGTAGGAGATCCCCCATTTCCACGGTAACATGGCAGCCGACAATAGGACCACGTGGCAAAGTCGGTTAGTGGGGCCCACGAGCCATCACTTCATTTCATCGCTACAAGACACCCTTTGTGTTCGTACAATCCGAAACAGCGCCCGAATCAAAAAAACTCACCAGGATCCAAGAGCACCTACCTGCCCAACCACATGCCTCCGCGTGTCCCTAACACGTGTTGCTCTGGTTTTGGTCGTTTTCTTATCACTGCCAAGATCTATCCACTTCACTCACTCTGTCTGAGTCAAACTCAGCGAAAAACGCGCAGGCGTAGAATTTTGCCACGTGTATTCCTAGATTTTTCAAATTTATTATAAGTCCTTTCAAAGTCCAAACCATTTCTATGACTCGTTTGTGTTCAAAGAAACAGAGCAATAACAGATTAGAGCAAAACAAAACAGACGAACTCTGTTTTCATATTAGATGCTTCAGAAATTTGATGGGACCGACCGTCGGATACTCACATTTCCGGCGGTTCATCCTTGTGAAGGAATTTCTCCGGTGACCCTTCTAAACTCTTTGATAACACTTTCACAAAACATATGCAATTTTCAAGCTAAATCTTTTTCAACCCAGAGAAGAAACGCTCGGGAAACGATTCGCCAAGTTGGTGTTCTTCTTATATTCTTGGAAGAGATTCGAGACCACGGTTTGATCCTTCCCGAATCTGTGACTCTTTGCTTGTCCGAGCTCCATCTCACATTCCAAAAGATTCAGTTCTTGTTGGAAGATTGTACCCGTGAAGGAGCTAGGCTATGGATGCTTACCAAGGCTCAGCTCATCGCAACCCAATTCCGCATTCTTATTCGGGCTGTTTCCACGGCTCTCGATGTTTTGCCATTGAATTTGATCGACGTAGGTGGTGAAGTCAAAGAGTTGGTCGAGTTAGTTGCGAAACAAGCAAGGAAAGTGAAATTTGACCTCCACCCTGATGACCAAATGGCTGGAAATCGAACACTTGAGATATTGAACCAGTTCGAGAAGGGAATCGAGCCGGATTGGAGTTCATTGAAGTGGGTTTTGGATTACCTCGAAATCAAAAGCTGGAGTGAATGTAACAAGGAGATTAAATTCTTAGAACAAGAAATCGGTTTCCATCTCTCGGACAACGACGAGAGGGAAGTGCCATTCTTGAGCAGTTTGGTGGGAATGATGAGCTACAGCAGGGCAGTGATTTTCGAAGTTCTGGATTGTCGAAACGCAGAGCAACCCGATACCAGGAGCAATATGGATACATTTTTTCGATTGAATCCTGAAGATTTTCGATGCCCAATCTCTCTGGAGTTGATGAAAGACCCAGTAACCGTATCAACAGGTCAAACTTATGATCGATCTTCGATCCAAAAATGGCTAAAAGCTGGAAATATGCTCTGTCCCAAAACTGGGGAGAAGCTAACCAGCACAGAATTGGTTCCAAACTCGGCTCTCCGAAAGCTTATCATCCATTTCTGCGCCGACAATGGCGTTTCGTTTGCGAAATCGGGAAAACAAAGCCATGATATATCGCGGACCATTGTCCCCGGTAGTCAAGCAGCTGCAGAAGCTATGAAATTCCTCTCGAGATTTCTCACCCGGAAGCTGGTTTTCGGTACAACGGGACAGAAGAACAAGGCTGCTTACGAAATTCGTTTCCTAGCAAAATCGAACATGTTCAACAGGTCCTGTTTGGTGGATGCAGGCACTGTTCCTCCATTGCTAAAGCTTTTATCTTCATCCGATATGTCAACCCAGCAGAATGCAATTTCGGCATTGTTGAAGCTCTCAAAGCATTCAAGTGGGAAATCAGTGATCATGGAAGTTGGGGGACTAGAACCAATTCTTTCTGTTCTCAAGCATGGACTAAGTTTGGAAGCAAAGCAAATCGCGGCCGCGACGATATTCTACCTCTCATCGGTGAAGGAATACCGGAAATTAATCGGAGAAACCGAGGCGATCCCGGCTCTGGTTGAACTGATGAAGGAAGGGACAATCTGTGGGAAAAAGAATGCTGTGGTAGCCATTTTTGGTCTGCTTCTATTGCAAAAGAACCAGCAAAAGGTGCTTGAAGCTGGTGCTGTACCAATACTAGTTGATTTGCTAACTTGTTCGGACAAAACTGAGCTTGTTACAGATACACTAGCGGTTCTTGCCTCTTTAGCTGAGAGTATAGAAGGTACAAGCGCAATTCTTCAGACCTCAGCTTTGCCTCTGATAATGGGAATCTTGAAATCTTCGGCGACGAAAGCCGGGAAAGAGTATTGCCTTTCGGTTTTACTCTCTCTGTGTATCAATGGAGGTGTGGAGACTGTTGGAGTTTTGGCAAAGCACTCATCACTCATGACTCTACTTTATCCTATACTAACAGATGGGACTTCCAATGCTGGCAAGAAAGCTCGTTCACTCATCAAGATCCTGCAGAATTTCCATGATGCAAATTCTTCCAGATTGATGACTTCTACAGCTCCACATGACCAATCTGTTCATGTATGGTAAAATTTCCTTTTGCCAAAAATTTCAGTCTCTTTTTTTGTACATATATATACACATATACATACTGGGTGTAAGTTCATGTTTTTTGTTACGGTTTTGAAATGCCCTTTACTCTCAGAAGCTCTGTGTTTTTTTCAAGAGCTATGTACTGTCTTATACATATATATACCTATTATACATACACTTGTATTTTGATTCTTTTGTAATGATAAATAAAGGTAGTGTGAGATATTCAGATGTGAGTTAACACATTTGGCTGTGAACTACATTTTTAATAAGAAAAAGAACCGAATCCAGCCAATTCAAAAAGTAATTTCCTCTTCAACGCAGGCAGGAAGTCTAATGATATATTGAGAATTGTAATTGTCCTTTTGGAACTTTTGTCATTAACTTGGTAGGTGTTCAAACAAATGAAGGTTCTCTTTTGATCGATAAATACATGAAATTTCAACATCACATTGAAATCACAGGTTTTTGGAAATTTGATGACCAAACATGCCTATCTTTTGAGATTGCATTGTCTCCAAGGAACTTTATGGGGTCCTCTTGTGGAGCTCACAAAATGGCATTCTAATGCAAAAACCTCATAAGAAAGTATTAGGAATAATCGGTAAGTTGTGGTCCAAGCGAGCAATTATAATTAGGAAAAAAAAAAAAAAAATTGAGTAGCTTGAAGAACTTAGTGATTGTTATACATATAACTACAGCAAATAAAAGAGAAAAGAAAAAGAAAAATGTGCACTTTTGTGGGAGTATTCAACCTTCTCAATTTGTATAAAGAACATTTTTCCAAGTGAAAATATATGTCATGTGAAAATAAGGGTAAAATAAAAAAAAAAAAATCTTTCCAAACAATTAAAAAAATAAAAATAAAGCAATGGTATTATATGCGTGCTGTACACGTGGGTAGGTTCTGAAGTTTCCATTTTATATATTTCTAGAGCCTTTAAAAAAAAATAGAGAAAAAAACGAAATCAATATTAATTATTATGGGAGGTCACATAAAAAAAATATCTATATAGTCTAGGAATTTGATTAAATTTTGAATTAAAATTCCATGTAACGTCAACATCTTGATCTACATCAGACAATTACATAGATATAATGACATAAATATATTCCCATCACAATAAAAATGACCAAATAAATAATATTTTTATTTAATTTTTTAGGAAAAAAAGACAAATTATTCTTGATCCATGAGAATAAAGGAAGTCGAAGCCCAAGCCCAAGAACAAGCCCAAGACCAAGCCCAAAGCCCCCATAGTGAAAAGGGCATCAAAGGGCAGTGAAACGACGTCGTGTGAATTGTCCACCATACAAGACAATCTCTGAAGGCTGGGTCTTTAGATTTTGAGCCAGAAAGTTCCAAGAGTCTCCTCAATCAATTTACCAATTTTCTTTCTATTCGTCTTCTGTCTCTGAAATTTACAGGTGTATATATATATATATATATATGTTATATATTTATGCACGATTATGTGATTGCGTTTATCAATATCTTTTTAAAGCAAAATCAATTGGTAAATTTTAGGGTTTTTTTTTTTTTATTTTGTTTTTTTATTTAATTTTCGGCGAAGTTAGGGTTTATTGAATTATATTACGAAATCTTTGATAGTCTATGTGAGTTCGTGTTTGTTTCTGGGTATCTAAAAAAATCCTTCCTTTTTTTTCTTTTTTTTAATGCGTTTGCAGGTTTTTAGTGTGAGCTTTTAGAGATGGCGGCTGAACCCAAGGCAGCGAGCGATGATGCAAAGATCGATCTCTTCGAAGACGACGATGAGTTCGAAGAGTTTGAAATCAATGCAGGTATGGAATGGAATAACATTGTAAATATCCTCTTGTAAAAATCCTCTGCCGTTTCTTGTAGTTTTGAGTTTGAATCCCAATTTTTCGAATTCTTTTTCTCCATTTACTAGGCTAACTAAAACATTAATTTTTGTAAATTATGAAAACCCATTTAGTTGTGTTAACTGTTATTCATGTTTTCTTGAGGTAATTTGGTTTAGTGAAGAAACTTCTTGGATTAGTGGTTAGTGTTTGAATATAACTTTTTGGGTATGTTAGTACTATTATCTGGTTCATAAAACTTGTTAGACTTCATGCTTTGAGATGATGATCACATATCGGTTTCCATGTATAGACCTCTAGTTCCGGCATGGCTCAAATAGTCACCTATTGTCTATGAGCCTAGAGTTCCTCTTTAAGTTTTGGTCATTATTATCCTTCTGAATCATAATAAGCATTAAGCACCAACTGATTGATGATAAACTGGTATACACTTGTGCTGATTGTTTATTGGAATTTAAATTTGATCATCTGTTAGTACGTTAGGATTTACGTGACTTGATGATGCTAGTAGTGAAATTCTTAAAAATGAGTTGTAAGTACTACCCAACGATACGAGGGAAGATGTGTTTCTCTTGAAGTTATACTGGTTAACCGAAGAATGTATGGCCCATAACTACAGGTCAAAAAGATATTGGTCATCTTGCATATTTGTGTGAGACTTATCACAATAGGAGGTTGTACTAGTCCGGTATGCTTCCCTTGTTTATAGTCTGCTTCCGTTGTGTGTACAGCATTAGAAGTCAATAAATAAATTGCAATATGCTATTACTTGCTTAGGTTAACTGGTGTTAGCATTATCATTGTTATGGTAATTGTGCTTAGTGATGTATTGCAGTTAGTAAGATGTCATAAGCATGTTAAATTTGACATGCTCACTTGTATGTACATGTAGGTACATTATTATGTTTCCCTTTTTTAAAGGCTGCTTCCATTGTGCGTACAGCATTCAAATTTATAATAAATTACAATATGCTGTTACTTGCTGAAGTTAATTGGCATTAGTATTATCATTGTTATTATAATTGTGCTTAGTTATGTAGTACGGTTGTTGAGATGTCACAAGCATGTTAAACTTGACACTTCTCACATGCGCTGATATTGTGTGTGCATTTAGGTAGTATCATAGTTATATCTACTTTCTACTCGTGAATATCTGTCTGCTTTTAAAATTCCCGAAAACCCTAGTACATATATCTTGTTTTTTATATCTACTAAAGTCTTTTATTGTGAATGGATTTTTTTTTTTTTTCAATTTCTTTTCCTTTTTCCCCATTATCATTGATCATGCATTTTTTTCTTTTTTTTCTTTTTTTTCTTCTTCTTCTTCTTCTCTGGATACTGCAAAATGCTTGCTCTGCCTTTTAACTTCGGGCCAAGGTTGAACTTCAATTTGTTATATGACTGTATTTTAATTTTTCTCTTTGTTTTTCCTTTATTTTGGTAACAATGACAGAATGGGAGGACAAGGAAGAAGGAAAAGAAGTGACGCAACAGTGGGAAGATGACTGGGATGATGATGATGTTAATGATGATTTCTCTCTGCAGCTGAGGAGGGAACTGGAGAACAATTCTGAGAAAAGTTGAGCTTAGTCTATGGGATTTGTCAATCACATTCTATGCAATCTAGTCTTTGAACTTGTTATTGGCTTTTCTGTTATCTTTAACTGCAAGGATGGATGAATATCAGATACTTGTTCACTTTGTTTGAGTTTCAATATCAACTTGCGTTCTGCAATTAAAACATGCATGTGTATATGTGTTTTCTTTGCATGACGTATGTTCTGCTGCTTATGAGTAAGATGTTTATGCTAGTTGAGATTCCTATAGATTCGCATATTGTTGGTTTGTCTTTGCTCAAGGAGCAGAGCGTCACCATAATTGGTAGCTCAATCATTTGCAGCAGGTAGGGAGGGAAAGAAAATTAAAATAGGGAGGGAAAGAAAATTAAAAAGAGGAAGAAGAAAAAGAATCAAAAGTAGCTCAATCTTTGGTAAAATGAGGTCCAAAGAGAAAATTTTCTTAACTAGACTAATGTGGAATCTGAAATTTGATGTTATTAAACATTCGTCTGGATTGTCATGATTCAACAATTTGCTAATCACAAATCGATATGAAGTGGCAGAAAGTGATTACTGAATCTGACATTTGATGTTATAATGGAATCTGACATTTGATGTTACAAGACATTCATTTGGGTTGTCATGATACAGCATTTTGCCAATCACAAATCGAATGTGGAGTGGCACAGCTCCTCTATATTCAAAATACCAAATTATCTTTTTGTTTTTGTAGAGAGACCTCCAGCATTGTTCTAGTACGCTGAAAATAGCCCGATTGGCTTTATTATTATTTTGAACATTGATTGATAGAAACAGCCAATCTCATTCATTTCCATGTTCTCTGAGAAATGGGGTTTTTTAACGAGAAAGTGCATTATTTCGTATTTTTTAAGAAAATGGGTTTATGCTAGATACAATTGCACTCTTACTCTGTTCTTTCTCTCTCTCTCTCTCTCTCTCTTTCTCCCTTCAATGCCAGCTGAGAGAGTAGAAGATGGTTGGACATCAATGCAAAAGCCATTGGCATTCAAAAACTTGGTGAACCATACCAAAAAATTAACTTCAAAAAGAGTAACATGTTATTACCGACCAAAAGTCACATGTTTTATGCTATGCTAACGATATTCTTGTTATTATTCGAAACTATGATTGCCCTAAGCTGCTCCTTTTAGATCAAATTCAAAATCCAACAACCCCAATAAAATTTCTGTCGAACAACTTTCCCATACAAAAGACAAGTTCAAAGCATGCCTTGTCCCCTTGGGGGGGGGGGGTTCTTTGGCTTTGCAACTTTGCCCCAAAAATCCAGGAGGTGGTGGCGGACAGAAAGTGCAACATTTTTTTGACACAAAAAGAATCCGAGACACAGTCTAACAACTGAAAAATTGGAAATTCTGATATCAAAATTTTCCTTTTCCTAAATACCCATTTGTAATAACCTGATTTTCATGCCTTCCATGAATTAAAAGATCGCAGGAATGAATGAATAAGAAGAAGAAAATCAAAGCAAAGCAAAGTAAGCTTCACCTGCAAAATTGTGATCTTGAAGAGTAAAAACTTGAACATAAACAAAAGAGCAAAAAAAAACATACAACAGTTCTGAATCAATCACAAATGTTTTTTTATGTCAATTCAATTCCATATTGCCCTGAAACACTACTTCCTTCTCCCAAAATGACATCAACTTTGGGTGGATTTGCACAAGTTCGACAGATTGGGCAAATGGGTGTCTTCAACAACCATGAATCTATGCACAGAGCATGAAAACTGTGCCTGCAATTTGGCAGCAACCTGCACTTTTCACCATCCTTGAAATTCTCTAAGCAAACTGCACAATCCACAGGGCTACTACTAGACCCTTTATCTCTTCCATCCACGTAATCAAAGCAAGGAAGCATCTTCAAGTCCTCGTTTGACATTCTTTTGCTCCCAATGCTGCTTCTTTGAACCACCATGTTCACCATACCTTGATTCCCTCTTCCAAATGCTCTACCAACTATACAAACATGAATCACCACCAATACAGCAATACCCACAAACAGAAGTATCACTGAGATCACAATCTCCATTACCATAATCTCTTCTTTTTTTTTTTTTTTTTTTAAACAGAACCCAGAAAGATTTCTCAGCTCTAATGCAAAAACAAAACAAAGCCCAGTAGAATTTCTTTTTTTCTTTTTTTTTTTTGGCTCCTAATTTAATTGTTCAAAATAAGGAAAACAATTTGCCCCGAATCTTGTCCAATACTTATCAAACACATAGACCCAGAGGCTGAATCCTTTGTGGAAAACTGGAAATTCAATTATGCATCCACTTCATCGATCTTATCAAGACCTAGTTTGTGCAGATTTTTTCAGTTTGGTACTAAGCATGAAGAGGAAGAAGAAGAAGAAGAAGAAGAAGAAGAAGCTTGAGCTGAAGCAGAACTCTATTGACATGTGTTTGTTGAGGTTTCAGTTCTGTGGGGTGTGTAAGCAGAAACTGAAGGTGGTAATGGTATTGAGTTACAAGTAGGCTGCTTTTTTGTCTATTTTTGTATTAAAACCTTACCACTTATTTTCAATTTTGTTTTTGGCTTAAATATGAGGCTAAAATGACATTTTGGTCCTTCAGGTTAGAGAGTGACATTGTCTACTTGTGAACCCATTCTTGAATTTTTTAGCGTTATTCAAACTTTAGATTTCATTCCAATACATGCAAGTTTTCAAATTCAACTTGGAAATACCAAAAAATAAATAAATAAAAAAATAAAAAAATAATAATAATAAATAGTGGCTGGGAAGAACCTAAAAATTTGAGGGCCATGTGGATTGGCTTTGCTTTAGAAACTTACAAAATACAAGCCATAAAGCTGAGTGGGTTTGCTTCTCTTCCATTTCTGTCTATTTTAGCCAAAAAAAATATATATATATATATCATCCATGACCTTATGCTTCATTATTTTTATGTGGAGGCACAAAGAAATTAACCAAAGATTTCTTAGGGTATGAGATTTAGTTCCAATATGAAGGAAAACGCTTTTATACATTTTGTTCTTATCCTTAGAAAGGGATTGAGAATGCATCATCATTCAACAAACTTTTCTAAACTAGGTTTGTAGGAACTCATCTTCTTTTGTCAAAAAAGGAGAAATTTTTCTATAAAGAGGTCCAATAATTCCAGGCAATGGATATTTATTTAATAATGTAGATATCAAGTATTGTCAATTTCTTTAACAGTTGCAGTGCCTTAAATGGCATTCTTTGGATTAATTTTGATAATTTAATTATTAAAAGCATAGATCTCAATTTTGTTGTTTTTTCTTGATTGTACCAATGGATGGCCAAGATCCAACAGCCTTTAAACTTCAGGTCCTATCTAAGATTACTTGTAAACTAAGTTTAAACAAAATATTCACCAGCTATTAATTAATTGGTACTATTAATTTGAATTGTCTTCATGACAAGGACTTAGTAATGGTAATTTATAAAATTGTTCATAAACAAAGATAATATTTTGTCAATCTATCTTCATTATCATTCTTCTACCTACTGAACTTATTGAGGGGCATCAAATGAAAAAAAAAAAAAAAAAAAAAAAAAAGAAGCTTGAGCTATAATTTAAATATATTATGTCTTTGATGAAGACTAATGACAAAATTAATAAGGTTATGGTAGTTGAAGCATTATTCACATATGATGTTCAAGAATACTCCTTTAAGTTGGTTGACTCATATAGTCTTACGCTGTGGACCACTAATATCACATTACATAAGTCTATAATAATTATATTATTTCCTTTCCTCTAATGTCTGTGATAAACCCCGCTGCTAGACAATGTGCTGGTTTATCAGACGGGCTAGTTATAAAATTATTATTTTCTTTTGTAAGCATTCAAATTTTGCCCCTTTTAATGTCAGAAAAGGAAAAACAAGGCGATTATACATATATATATATATATATATATATATAGTAGTTTTATGATGCGGATTTGTTTATATGCTGATCACATCTAAGTTGACATTTTTTAGAAAAAATTATCAGTTTTATTATTTATGATGTTTACACATATACAGCAAAAATTAATACTTTTTGAAAAAAAAAAAAATCAATTTAGATGTAATCCGTACCGTAAAATTTTTCTATATGTATATATATATATATATTTATATATGCATTAGTAAGTTGCATTCCCAAATAAATGGACCTAGAACCATATATCTAAAAAGGCAGGATAGAGGTTGTATATAAATAATAAAATATTGAAGTTTTATTCCAATTCATTTCACATGACATTATTACATATATGAAGGTTAACATTATCATCATATCATGATTAAGATGTCAACAACCAGAGAATCGATAATAAAAAAAGATATTCTCACTGGATTAATTTAACTTTAATACATCAAACTATTTTGTCCTCATTATATAAATCTCTATGTTTTAAATTATTCATCAATGAATAGACTAATACCATTTTTCTTGTCCAAACTTGGAAGAATATTGATAATTATAGATTGTGGTAGATGAAGAATATTTATTTCTTGCATTCATTTTCTTTTGAATTTTAGTGTTTTTATTTTATTTTTTTTATCATTACTTTTTGTCGGATTGGTAACAATGCATAAAAGGTGCGTTAGAAGAATCCTTACCACACCAAACAATGGACTAATAACAATGTGAAAAGTGAAAACTATTGAACCATTAAAAAAAATAATGTTAAATAAATTTTAAAAAAATGAAAACTACTAAAGCCACTTGACTACGTACTTTTATTAATTTTTTTAATTTTTTCATTCACAAAAAGTATTTGTTATCATTGGTTCAACGTTGCCAATCACAACCATTTCAATTTGATTCTCGTCAAAGAAAAAGAAAAATTGATAACTTATTGTAAAATATCAATCAATAAACAGCCAACCAATGAAAATCCATACAAGCCTTGCATGTAGATTAATCCTTGAACTAATTGGACAAATTTAAAACAGCAATAATGTACAATGTATTTGCTTTATAATTATTAGTTTCTTTTAGAACGTGGCTTATAACTATTAGTTTTTTTTTTTTTGTTTTTTTTTTATTATGGAAATAGAGTTAATCGTATTTTAAGACCCTATATTTTGGTTAGATTGGATCCTTGAATTTTAAACATTTTATATTAGATCTTAATGTACAATTCATTTTACATTAATCCAATTTTTTAATTGATTCATAAATTGACTAACAAAAAATTTAAAAAAAGAGGAACTTGACTATTCTTTCATTAATTAATTATTATTTTTTTCCTTATCTTGCTTGTAATTGGAAAAAAAGTCAATTTTTTTTTTCAATTTTTAAACTATATGTTAGTCAATTAGAGAATCAAATTAATGAACAAATTGTAAATTGAAGATTACCATGAAACATTTTAAACTTAAGGGGTCCAATGTGCAATATAACCAAAGTATAGAGTACTAAAATACAGTTAATTCAATTAATTCATTATAGTATATTATTATTTCATTTTTTTTTATTTTTTTATTTTTTTGAAATTGGGAATATAATAATTAGGTAAAAGGAGATTTATAGTTATAGGATTAATCAGAAATTTAGAATCAGGTAAGTGGAGATTTATAGTTATAGGCTTAGTCAATTTGAAGTAAACACCAAATAATTAACAATATGAATTGTTCCAATAAAACTATACGGTACAATTGTTGAAGAAAAAAGTTCAACTTGTATTTGTTGATTTAGTATATAGTGGGGAAAAAAAAATAATAATAGATTGATAACCTTCAGTACTGATCGATCCAGGAATAAAAATGAGACTGAGAATTCTTTTTTGTTAAAACACGTCAATTATTTTGCGTAGTAAGAAAACTCTCTCACTATATTATATTTGACGAAGCTAAAAACCGTAATTCAAGAAGCAATTTAATTAGGTACTTTTATATGTTAAGTATATTCTTAAATTTTTTATCTTATTTTTTCCTTAGAACGAACTCTCTTTTGATCAAAATATTAACAAATTAATAATATATGTTGAATTGAGGCTATTTATTGTTTATTATTGATAAGAATTAATGTACAACATCCAATATTCACGCCTATTTGACAAATTAAATGTGAAATGAAATTCCTAATTTTCTTTATCGAAATGAGTATATTTTCATTGGCAGTTTGAAATTATCACTTCTTTCTTTTTTCTTTTTATAATGTTTTTCTTTTTTCTTTTTTAACAAAACAATAAAAAATAATATAAAACAGATCAATCATTTTAAAAACAGTTTAATAATAAAATTATTATTTTTTATATAAATAATTATGAATTCCAACACCTTATAATAACGAACCTAATAAAAAATTAAAAAATTACATATATATAGTAATATAGTAACATGATAGGATATCTCTAAATAAGATTTTGGAGAAAAATTTGGGCATTTATACAAAATAGAGTTGAGCAAGAAGCAAGGAGAAGAATTACTGTTAAGAGAGTAGATATAGTGTAAATTGTGGAGTAACAAGTTTGATGTTAATAACTAATAACCAAGAATAAATTAGCAAATTAAACCATGCAAATAGCTAGTCTTCTTGTCTATAGGCTAATTTGGCTTTCCAATGAATATCCAGAAAAAAGGGAAAGAGACAGAGACTGTGTCATCGCTCTCATCAAAACACTATTATTATATATGTGGACAAGAATTTGGTCACGTCAACAAAAAAAGTCACACAACCCTCACTTAGCATTGTTTAATTTCTTTCTTAAATTTCCCCAAAACTTACTGTCATCCGTACAGCTAAACACATTTCCGATATTACAGTCTCTCATTGTTTCATTTATATATAAATATTGCATTTAGGAAATGATTAGTCTTCCAATTTTCATTATCATTTTCTTTTACTCATCTCCATTTTAAACACACCCACTTCGTTCTTGTTTCTTTTTTTCTTCTTCTACTCTGCTTCATCCTCTTCTTCCTCTTCTTTCTTTTCCTTTGCTTTGGTTTTCATATTTTTACCGTTTTCCTTTTCTTTACATGTAAAAGATGGTTAACACAGATGCCGTTAGAACAGTTGTAGGGATCCTAGGTTAGTTTGTATTATCCTAATTCATTTCCTATAACTATTATATATAATTAAAGTTATTTGCATTTTTTTATATTTTTTAATTTCTTTATTGCTTTACTGTATTTATTTTCCCCTATTGCTTTACCAAGCTAGTGGATTTTTCTTTTTCTTTTTTTCTTTTTTGAAATCTATAGAAACAGTGAATAGAGATTTTGATTTTCTATTTTATATATCTTCTAAGGAATTTTTTTTATTTTTTTTATTTTTTTATTTTTTTTTTTTGGGAAAAGTTTTTATGAAAGCCAAATAAGCCATTTGGGGTTTACTAAGTATTAAGGGAAACTTCACAAGAATGTAAAATGTTGAGGCACGTGAATTATCTATTTACTTAACCTATTTTATGATCAATGATTAATGATTTCAAATTTAAATTCTTAACCCTAATATCTAAAAATATATATATATATATATCTACTTTTATTTCATTAACCTAATTATAATACAATAGTAATCTAAAAGTTTTCTTCTTCGTTTTCATGCAGGAAATGTGATCTCTTTCGGGTTATTTCTCTCCCCATCGTAATTACTCTAATCTTTATGATCTCTCTGTAATTGTCATAATAAATAGGAGTTTATTAATGATTTTGATTATATATATATATATATATGAATGCAGGCCAACAATTTCAACAATAATAAAGCATAAATCAGTACAAGATTTCAAGCCAGATCCATACGTAGCAACTGTACTGAATTGTGCAATGTGGGTACTGTATGGCCTTCCTATGGTCCATCCAGATAGTATTCTTGTCATAACTATCAACGGCATTGGTTTCGTTATCGAATTCATCTATGTTTCCATCTTCTTTATCTACTCATCATGGGCAAATCGAGTTAAGTAAAATCTATGAACACATATTTACATATAAATTTATATACATGAGGATGAATGGTTCAATTATTTAAAGTTGTTGAATTATATGTATTTACGCGACATATAATCAAACAGTTTTAAATGATTAAACTTATTTATTCTCACGTTAGCCAGACTAACTGTAAATGAATGTACACAAACAATTCAAGTGACAAAAACATCCTTTTTTTTTTCAGCGAAAGATCCTCATTATTTTGGCGATTGAAGCTGTTTTTGTGACGATTATCGCTGTTGTTACGTTGAATGCTTTCCATAACACCGATGATCGATCAATGTTTGTTGGAATACTGGCAATTATCTTCAATGTAATTATGTATGCTTCACCATTGACAGTCATGGTATGCTAATAACTTCTTGTTTTGATCATTTTTTTTTTTTTGGGGGATATATATATTTATATCCAAAAAAAAAAAAATTACATAATTTTATTCTTTAATTTTGTTGCCATGCAGCGTATGGTTATCAAGACAAAGAGTGTGAAGTACATGCCATTCTTTCTCTCACTAGCTAACTTTTGTAATGGAGTCGTTTGGGTTGTCTATGCTCTTCTTAAATTTGATCAATACATCTTGGTAAATAAAAATTTACATACATACATTAAATTCATATCAAGTCAATCTGATTGTAAAACTATTTGGATTTTCTTGTATTTTATACTAAATGTAAAATCATCATATCGATTTTCTATAAACCTGATTCTATACGCAGCAATTGAATAATGTACCCATTTTGTTTGTTTCAACGATTTTGGCAGATTCCCAATGCATTAGGGACAGGCTCAGGATTGATTCAACTGATTCTTTATGCAACTTACTACAAGACAACACAGTGGGATGAAGATGAAAAGCCTAGATCTGAGGTCCAACTCTCCAATGCTTAAAGAAAGGGCAAAACCATCTTGCTGATTTCAATGCTGATCATGATCATTTCTCTGAGGCCCTATAGCTCTTTTATATCTGCATGCAAAATACTCATTTTCCCCTTTATTAAAAAAAAAAAAAAAATTCTTGTTTTCCAATGCATGCATGTATGTTATATATTTGGTCCATTTCATGCTTCTTTCCATGAAAATAATAATAATAATAAATAAACCCAAAAAACGAAGAAGGACCACATGATGAAAAAACATTTTCTACTCAATACCTACCACAAGAAAAGAAAAAATCAAAACAAAATTAAATTATGTTGGTAAGTATATTTTTCTTGCCTTTACATTTTTTTATTTTTTTTCACTGTTGGGGCGGGGTTTGAAGTAGTATGATGGTAAGTATAAGAAGAGAGGGGGGGCGAGGGAAAGCTTCATATTGGGACTGTATTAATGCCAATGGCTATTTATGGAATTTTTCACCATGTAAAAGTTGGTCACATCTGGATTTCGGCATTTTTGTTTGTATTTCTAATTTCTTATCAATCATGGAATACAATTATTTTGTTTTAGATTGGAAAGTGTTACCTTGATTTCACATGTAGATCTTTGAGTTTGTGTTAGCATATGAAATCAAATATGTATTCTTTTTCAACACCAAATTGACCTTGCAGAAATTAGTGCATCACACACATAATGTCATAAGGAGTGCGTGGAAATCAGTTTTGAGTCAGCAAAGTTTGCTTTTTAAGAACCAAAAAGCCAAGCACAGAAGCACAATATAGAAGTGATATGATCAACTGAATCATAACAATATTATTAATAGTGTATGATGGGAGATCTTACAAAGAGGTAGTTGAAAACCCAAAAAAAAGAAAAAAAAATTAAAATTAAAATTAAAAGAACTTACAAATACTTTACATCCTCCAACAAACTGAGATGTATTTTTTGGAGTATACCCACCAGCATCCTTTTAACCTCTGGTTTTGGATATCCAAATTATATATCTATTTTGGCAACTTAAATACACGGATTGGATATTTTTGATAAAAATAATTATATCCCTGTTGTTCATCTGAGCAAGGAAAATCACGGCCCTCTGTACTTGCGAAAACAGAGACAACCCTGAGCCTGGTCCGGAGGAATCATGCCGCCACCTTTTGATGTGTCGATTGCCTCCAACATTGAAACAACTTCATCCATCTCTGGCCGCTTCTCTGGACTGGCATCCCAGCATCGCTTCATTACATTTGCTAGGGAACTTGGGCAACATCTCGGTATATCTGGCCTCAGATTCTGCATATAAACTCAAAGATGAAATGACAGCTCGGGATTAATTTTCTAACGAAGTTACAAGGGACAATGCTTGAGTAGATGATATTTCACCTGGCGAACCACAGCTGAAGTTACTTCTGAAAAAGTAAGATCGGGATATGGCATGTCACAGCAATATATTTCCCATAAACAGATGCCAAAACTGTAGACATCACATTTCCTGTTATATGGATTGCCATTGAGAACCTGCAGCCCACCCAGCTGACAAGTCACTGAAATGTTCATTCAGTAAGCTAGTTTTATCATGCATTATTGTTTAGGTCTTAGCTTAAACATTGGATACAAGTTCAATATTTTTTGTAGCTGCAAAGTTCTAAATTTACAAAACAATCAATAAGCACACTAATATCCCCTCAATACGCTAAGTAATGCTTCACTTCCATCCCAAGGCAAGATTTATATTTACAATGATTCTGAAGGAAATTAGACATGGACAATCAAACCCCAGATTAAACCAACTAATGTTATCTAGATGGATAGAAAAAAATACCTCAGGAGCCATGTAACCAAGTGTTCCAGTCTCCCCAGTCATGTCATTAGGATTTGAAGCTTCAACACGAGCAACCCCAAAATCGGCAATTTTTACTGTACGTGTCTTGTCCAATAACATGTTCTCCGTTTTTACATCTCTGTGAACAATCTTCTGCGAGTGAAGGTAACTCAAACTGCAAATCATAGTACAATCATTTTCCAAGTTCTTAGCTGGAACTCAACACTTCATTATTTAAAATGCCAACTCATAATGTTGAAGTAATAGGGTGAATTCCAATAATGACAAAGAAAAGAAAAGGACAGCAAATGCGAAAAGAGATAAGAAATACCCTCTAGCAAGATCCAGACCCAGCTGGACAACAATCTTAAAAGCTAACTTCTTTCTCATATTCCTTATAAGGTAAGATTTCAGAGTACCCCCAGCCAGATATTCCACAACAACACAACAGATATTACTAGGCATGCCAATTAGACCATTATCAGTCTGAATTTGTAGTTCTGCCGAGCCCATTTTTGCTCCTATAAACTGGAAAAAAAATAGACCATAATATTAAGAACCTATCTGGAATTAAACCTAGTAGAAAATAATTGCTATGTCTTAAAGAAAAGCATAAGTATTGCATCCTATCCCAGTTAGCATAGTAGCATGCATGATTTCCAACACAAGTGAAAAAAAGAAATAATATGTCTACTAATCTACAACAGTTTCTCATAAATCTAATAACTATTCTTCAGCATAGTTTAGCTGCCAAGAAAGATGAATCTTTCTTTATTTGTAACCGTGACACAGCAGTAGTAGAGGATCTAGCCTAGGATATCAACGAAAAGTACAGTGACAGGGAAGATTTAGAACAGCGGTTATCTTATGACATTTTACTGCCAGTAGACTGTAAAGTTTTCTATTGATGCAGTACTACTCCGTCCTAAAGATGTTAAAAGAGTTTCCACAAACTGATCTGTTCAAGGCTTCCATAAAATATGAAATAAAGTTAGAAGAGTTTCAAAATGTTTCCATCATGAAAGTTAGAAGTGCAAGTACTACAAAGAATTTAAAGCAAAGGAAGTTACATAGATATAAAGTGACCTTAGTAACATTCGGATGATCAAGTTTATGCCAGACAGCAACTTCTTGTGTAAAAGCTGCCCTTAGTGAAGCAACCTCAGCTTCTGCCCTGTGACCCTCTTCACCCCAGTCTAGCAATTTCACTGAGGTCAACAATAGAAACCCAAAAGAAGAATTTTCAGTCTATTATGACAAATGCATCACATTCATCAAATTCAATATTAATTAAAGAGAGGGAAAAAAAAGTTAGATTACAACTAAAATAATGTCAAATCGATTTGGATTGAGAGAACGTGCGATGATGATGATGGTGGATGATGACATAATGACAAATTAGGAAAGAAATTTCATCTGCCGTGACATATATTTTGAAATATTTTATGTACAAGTTGACAATATTTTCAGGCAGCAAAGATGGGATCACAAGAAAGTTTCAGAAATATAACAGCCTAACCAGCATCCAACTTCTTTGCTGTCACCAGCAAATTCATCCGAAATCCGTTTGTGCAGGTCACGGATTCAGTAAGAGTACAATTACGATCGCCAATCGCTTAACTCCTCCAAAAAAAAAACAGTCAACCATTATATAAATCCAGAATTTCGCTCATGGTAGAATTGTAAAAGGTCCTAAAAAAGTAGCAACATTGTAATTGCTTGCCCCGCTTAACCATAGAAGAGCCATAATCAAATAAAAGATGAATTCCAAATTGGTCCAACTAAATTCAATATTCAGCTAACTGCAAACCAGCATCAAAATCAACCTTAATCCTACACACCAACTACATTTCTAATACAAACCCAAGTTGGTATTAACCATAACAAAAATAAAAACAATGAAAATGGTATCAAATTATAACCAAAAAAAAATTATATAAACCAATAAAAAATAAAATAAAAAGAAATGAGTATTGAAAGAAACAAATGGGGGAAAAAATAAAAAACAATATCATAAAATAATAATAATAAGGAGAAATTTCATAAGAAAGAAATAAAAATAAAAATTGAAAATTTGGAAGTGGGTAGGAAAGAAAAACACACCGGCAACATCCTGACCGTCGTAGACGCCACGGTGGACGGTGGCGAAGGTGCCACGTGCAATGACGCCCTTGATGATGAGCTTGGAGGGATCGATTTCCCATTCTTGCCTCTGCTTCTTGGGGGTTAGAAAAGACATGGTGGTGGTGGTGGTGGTGGTAGAAGCAGTACTAGTAAGAAAATTGTTGGTATTACCTTGTTCATCTCTCAGCTTCTTGCTTTTCTCCATGGTCAAAGCCCTGCTCATATGCCTCTCAAGCTGTTCATCTAAGCTTTTCAGATCAATCTGATCCGCTCTCACAAACCCATCACTGCCTTCCTTCATTTTTTTTTTTTTTTGGCAGTTTCCAAACAAAAATTAATCTCTCTGTCTAAAAAGAAATTTAAAAAAGCAAAAATTTCTTTATTGAAAGAAGAATCGGAGCAAGTTCTGTTGGTAGAAATCTGGGTCAGAATAATTAGTTCTTCTTCTTCTTCTTCTTCCTATTGTTGCTATTGTTGCTATTGTTGTCGTAGTTGGTTGTGGTTTGTAGAAGTTGGCTATGGTTTTTACTCCAATCATCCATGTGGGCACATGGAATTGCCTGCGCACAACGTGTGCTTCTGACCCACTTTGGTCTCCTCCTCCTCTCTTTCCTCCTCCTCCTCCTTCCTGACTTCTTTTTCCCTCCCCATATTTATTGTTACCCCTTTTTTATTTTTTATTTTTTTTCTTATTTTGTACTATTTTATTACAAAGATTAAACACTCTCTCTCTCTCTCTCTCTCTCTCTCTCTCTCTCTCTCTCTCTCTCTCTCTCTCTCTCTCTCTCTCTCTCTCATATGTAATGAATATTAAAAGAAACTATATATTAATAATGCAAAAATTATTAAAATGTTCATGACATTTACTTATTCAATTATATAGTAACATTTAATTAGATTATATTTTTAATCCATTTGTCATTTTAAATATGTATTTTTTTATATTTAAATGATATAAATATGATAATCAATAATATTTTAAAATGTATTTTTAATAAATAAATTTAATTAATATTTAAATAATATTATTGATTAAAAAATTATAATTAGCTCATAAGACAATAGATGACTTTAATCATACCATTAAATTATATATATATATATATACTATATATTTAATATGATATGTCAATCAATATTTATAAATAATTAAAATTATTTATTTTTAATTTAAAAAAGTATATTCACTAAATACAGTATAAAAAACTATATATTATACATTACCTAAAAAAAAAAAAACTATATATTATAGAATACAATAATATCATTCATCTCCCTGAATTCTACTAAAATGTCACTCATGACGTCCTCCTTGTCTAGCGCACTTGAAGTTGCATTTTTTTATTTTTATTTTTTTTGTTCTATTGAGAATTTCAATGATGATCAGAAATGGGTGTTGATGATATTTTCGAACTTGTAGAGATTGTGTGACAAGGGGTGAATGAAATTTTAGAAATGTGAAAAAAGAAAAAGAATTATATATTTATATTTTTTTATTATATGTGATGTGATATCTTAATGTCTTTAAAAGATTTCAACTCTTTGGGGGACAATTTTGACATTTAAAAAAGCATGATGAGACTAAAAAGAGCTATGGAAATGAAAAATCATAATTTAATTAAAAAAAAAGAAAAAAAAGAAGATAGATCCTAAAGTAGGATTGAAGTAATTGGCTAAGAGGGTCAATATACCTTTCATTTGAATATCAAATTATGTATTTTGTTTTTGGGTTTTTTTTTTATTTATTTATTGGTCAATGAGTTTTTGTTTGATAGTTTATAAGTCAGAGAGCAAAACGTATGGAAGTTGAAAAATATGGTTCATTGCTTATTCTTCTAAGAGACTGTCACTTCTAATGTAATTGTCTTCCTTTCTATTATTCCACCACAATGAGAGTAGGTTTTCACTTTTTTTTTTTTTTTTTTTTTATCAAGAAATAAAAATATTCCAATTGCATTATTGTAAGAAAAATAACAATAAAGTCACTTCTTTCAAGTCTCTTTTAGACAGTTCAATAATAAAGTTTAATTATTTATTTATTTTAATTTATGTTCGAAATTTGAGGACAAAATACAGATTCTTCACCCTGAACACATTTTTAGTACTCCAAAAGTACAAATTTGCTAAAGACAACTTACATCTAAAACCAACATTTTAATGTGTTTTGGATGTTTATATTTCCGGAGGTATAAACTAATTTTCCCTCCACTGCTTTATAATGATAATAATAGATAAAAATTACTCGAATTTTCGCAAGAGGATGAACTTAATTAGGCTTTAATCTAAATTATCTGAAATTGATAAACTCCATCTTCCCCGCTACAATTTGTTGGAAAGGTAACTAACGGCTTTGTTTTTTATTTAATGAATACGGATTTATACATTAATTCTTTTTTTATTATAATATTATACATTAATTCTTTAGTCCTTAGTTTAATGTGTAGTGATTTAGGATTAGTGTCTTGAAGTTAGATTTTAAACTTTGAAAAGGGGTGACATGGATGATAGGATAAGTAAACTATTGAATATTATTTTTAAAAAATTTTATAATAGAAATATCGTTTGAATAAGGTCAAAACATGCTTAATAATTAATCATATTAATTATAGATATTATAAATCTCTCACACTTTAATCCATGTTTGGATAAGGACTTTGTTTCAAATGATGAATATTGAAAAAAAAAAAAATATATATATATATATATATATATAATTAGGTTGAGCGTAAAAAAAAAGTTAGAATATATTGTAATCCCAAAAAAAAAAAACAAGAAACAAAAATATTTCTATAAATTGAGTTAAAAATTAATTAATTAAAAAAAGTTGATTAAATAAATCCAAATGCATGTAGAAGAAGACAATCAAGATGTTCCCCCAAGTTCCAGCATTGAAAATGCTCATCACAAATCTGATATACAAGGCCATCTATCAAGCATCGATTTATGTTTCATATTACAGCACATGTATATAGAGGTCAAAAAATGCTTCTTCTTTTTTTTTTTTTTTTTTAATAAAAATTTTAGCTGAGAGAGAAATAAAGAAAAAGAAAAGAAGGCTGTATTATGCTTCAAGAATAAGCAAGTTCAACCCTGCCTCGAGTTTGTTTTTCTTGACTTTCAGCAAATCACCTTACATTCTGCGAGACAAAATTAGATCAATTTCAACATCCAAAATGGAATTATATTTATTCACCTCTTTCTCATTTATATCTCAATAAAAAAATGCATAAATTTTAACAATATCACTAGGGTTACATTTATTTCTCATTTAGTAATTGATAAAAAAAAAATTAAATTTTAAATTCATGAAAAACACAACCAATAACATCCTATCATATTATTTGATAAATAAAAAGTTTGGTGACTTTAATATTTTTGAAATTTTAATATGACAGTATCTAATATGTATGCTATATGGGTTATGGCCCTAAAATGTTGTTCATTAGCAATAGCAAATAGATAACCAAAATATAAATCGTTTAGCCAAGTAATTTTGGAACATGGAATTAGATGTGGTCCAACAAAATTTTTGGTCCATGAACCGTGATAAAACATTGAGATCAGAACAGGACCCCCATAAAATCATGCTGGTCTAAAGTTTGATGAGGCACATTAAATTGAGGATCTCAATTGGGGACCATAACATATACAACTTGTACAAAACATATCTTTTCTTATGTTTGTATGTTCAATGATAATATTTATTCCACCGACCACGGTTCTCTAGTCTATGCTATCTACCCACGTATTTTAAGACCCTCAACACCAGAATTCCACCCTCCAAAAAAAAAAAAAACAAAAACTAAGTGCTGTCAAAAAAATAATAATAATAATAAAATTGAGATAGGAACCAATATTATTGCTTTCAAATTACATCCCATGATCTAGCCAAAAAAAAACAAAAAAAAAAATTACATCCCATAAATAAAAGCTACATCGAATGTCAATTTTAGATAGCCTTTAAAAAAAGCCTACATTTTTTATTTTTATTATTATTTAAGCAGTATTATGATTTTTTTTTTAATTTTTAATTTTTTGTTGGTTAGAGTAACTAGATCAAGAGAATTATCATTTCTCAAAAGAAAAATAAAAAAGAAAGCTAATTAAAATTGGATAAAATTAAAATTATTAGAACTTGGAATTGAAAAAAAAAAAAAAAAAGGTGCAGAAAGATGTATAAATAATTAGCACTATGTACTAATAATGCTTAAGGCCATTGGATTAGGATGTATCACATGAAGCAACCTCATGCACAAGCAACCACCATGCTTTGAAAGTATTTTTCCTAATCACTTTGTAGAGACTATATAATTATATCTGAAATATTCTAATAATTATTGCTATTCTAAACTCTTTGTTACAACATAAATATAGCATGCAATTAGGTGGGTTAATTAGCCTTTATGAGGCTAGATGATTGTGAGATGAGATGTCTACTTTGTTAAGCAAGATTCAATTTTGAAGTTCTTTGAGGCAATTAATTAATTGAAAACTTAAACCATGCTTTTTAGGCTAAGCGCAATTTGGAAATGTGACATTTTGAAAGTGATTCTTTGTTGGGAAGTGAATGTATGTTGTTCCCACCTAATCTTTATTACGATTCAATAAGTGAGACTGAATTCTAAATTAAGACCTTGAGTTATATAATTAATAGAGAAATTTCAAAATAATATTTTCATATTTCTCTTCTTCTTTTTTTTGGCTACTTTTTTCCTCTCTTGGATTCTTCCACATAGGACAGATAGTCAACAGAAAGATAAAGTGGTTTTCTAAGTGATGATCCATTTGTTGTAAGAAGATTAGTCAAACCCATTAATTTCACTTTCCCCACTTTCACAAATAGTAATATGAAAATTTCACCACAGGAAGCAAGCTCTGAGATTCCTAACTTATGACTCTGTAGGACATAATGGATATTGTATAAGAGCCAAAGTCTACTACAACAATGTCATTTTCTTTCTTGTTGAAGTCAATAATTAAGATTTTTTATTCATATTTGGTTAAGGTTCATACAGACCAAATATATATTTATCAAAAAAGAAAAAGGAAAAAAAATCTAAACCAAACATATATTAATAATTTTATACCTTTCGTAATTTTCAAAGACCAATAGCTTAATTATATATACTACTCGTTCCTTCAAAATAAATAAATAAATAAAAATAATAATAATTATACTTGTTTTATTTTTCTATTTCCAAAGTAGGTTAAGCTGAAAATCTTGGTTATCTTGTGCCTGTTTGGACATGTGGCTTTTTTTTTCCCCCCAAAAAAAATTTCAAAGTAGAAAACAAAAAAAAAATAAAAATGTTTATATTGTTTTGAAAAAAAAATTAATTAATTAATTAATAATAATAATAATAATAATAAAAGATATAGAAATTGATATTTCATAATTTGATTTTTGTATTATTTACAATAGTATTTTTTCATCTTATTTCTATATTTTAAATCTATAATTTTTTAATTATAAATATGAATAACTTATCAACTGAATTAATCTGATTTGACTATTTAATAATTTGTTTCTTTTTAGTGTACATGGACAAACAAGCCCAATTCTTCTCTATTTTTCTTTTCTTTATGTTTCTTTTTCTGGCTAGTTTTATCAATTTTGAAAAAGATAAAACCAAATTTATTTAATGTGAAATTATAACAAAGAAGAAAATAGAAGAGCTACAAAACCTTTTCAAATTAGTTTTCCTTCTTGAGTTGTTTATTTTCTTGTTTCTTGCTTTGTTTGTTTGTTGGTTTTTTTCCCTTTCTCTTATTGATTAGATTTATGAAACCATGGAATGAGCACAAAAGGAATTCTTTTCTATTTTCTGTTTTGTCTCGATTGAAAATTTGTCAACAATGTGATTAAGTATATATTCGAAATGTTTTAAAAACATTGAAAATGACCCATATCTTCATGACTTTAGGGCCAGAACATACCAAAGAGAGGCACATTTGGTTTTAAACACATTGACACTGACCCATAAAATGAATAACACCATCAAATGTGAAAGCCCATATCTTCATGACTTTAGGGCCAAAAATACCAAAGTGGGGCACATTTGGTTTTAAACACATTGAAACTGACCCATAAAATGAATAAATCCATCAAATGTGAAAGCCAACATCTTCATGACTTTTGGGCAAGAAAATATCAAAGAGAGAGAGATTTACTTGTAGCACTCGTTTTTCTCAAAGTGAAGTCTACTGAGAGGTCTGGATCATAACCTAAATAGTTTTGGACCACGTAATGAAAAGAAAGTCTGTATGGCTCAACAGAAATTAATTTGCAACTAAAAGAAAAATTCCACCAACCTAATGCAGCCAAATTAGTTTCCCAAGGAACATAACAACATTGACAAATGGACAATGTTTTTCCACAATTGATTAAATTGAAGAAACAGCAATGTTATCCTCCTTATGCTGCCAAATTTTCCAAGTGGTTGTTTGCAAAGTCAGATTTATAATTTTTTACTTCCAATTTTTTTCCTTAAAGGCTTTACTTTTTAATTTTATCTTCGAGTGAGTATTCTAAATAAGTATATTACTTTGGTCTTCTAACTATGTCCTTTTTATTGTTAAAGTGAGATGATATGCCCTTCATAAAATCGCACCTATGAAATCTCGATTTTAAAAGTTAATTGAGTGTTGATTTGTAATCATACAAATGAATTTTCAACAAGAGGAAGACGCGAAGAGGTGTTAACAGGAAATTATCTGCACCTTCCAATAAAATCCAGTTATCTAATTAGAAAAGTAAACTAAAAGATGACTTCTATTCATATTTATAGGAAAATATGTATTGAGCAACGAATTATTCCATGATATGCTAGGTGATACAGCATTTTGAGACATTTTGATTTTACAACAGGGGACATGATCCCCTAGCATATCCTGGATTTCATTGCACAAGAAAATGAGATTATGTATTTATATATGTATATATATACTTCATTATGCTTATGTATGCAACTAACCTACCCAAATAGCTCTATACTTTCAAATTTTATAAGCAATCCTCGCTATGGTTAAAATGAAGGAAATGAAGTATAAAAATGGTCAATCCTGACCATACTTTTTAACATAGTATAAAATATGAATGAAATGGAAATAAACCAAGCCCATTCCAAACCAACTCAATTAAAAAAAAAAAATGGAAATTTTTATTTGAGAAAACAAAAACAAGAAAGAACTAGGACTCCCAAAAAAAAAAAAAAAAGTATAGTTGTTATATAATAAGGAAAAAATAATAAAAAAAAAGTTTACTTTATTTATTTATTTTTTCTAATTATCAAGATAAAGAAAAATATAGCATTTGCAAACTTGACTGCGATCTAGCCACAGCCAAATTTACTTTACTAGTAATAGTAAAATTAAACATGACATAGGAGATTTGAAAAAATTAATCAAATCCATTAATTTCACTTTCCCCACTTTCACAAATAGTATATGAAAATTTCACCTCATGCGTATACCATAGGAAGCAAGCACTGAGATTCCTAACTTATGAGTCCGTAGGACATGATGGATATTGTACAAGAGGCAAAGTCTACTACAACAATGTCATTTTTTTTCTTGTCAAAGTCAATAATTAAGATTTTTGGTTCCTATCTGGTTAAGGTTCATCCAGATCAAACATATATTTATTAAAAAAAAAAAAATCTTGACCAAACATATATTAATAATTTTATACCTTTTGTAATTTTCAAAGACCAATAGCTTAATTATATATACTACTCGTTTCTTCAAAATAAATAAAAATAATAATAATTTATAGTTGTTTTATTTTTCTATTTCCAAAGTAGGTTAAGTTGAAAATCTTGGTTATCTTGTGCCTGTTTGGACATGTGGCCTTTTTTTTTTTTTTTTCAAAAACTATTTTCAAAGTAGAAAACTAAAAAAAAAAAATGTTTATATTGTTTTGTAAAATAATAATAATAATAGTAAAGAAATAAAAATTGATATTTCACAATTTATTTTTTGTATTATTTACAATAGTATTTTTTTCATCCTTATTCTTATATTTTAAACCCACAATCTCTTAATTATAAGCAGTGTTCTAAAATACGTAAGGCGTCGCAAGGGAACAATGTCAATCCTTAAACTTTAAGAGCCTAACTGTGCCTAAGCAAAGCTTAGGCATAAAAAACCGTTTTACAATTATATTATTATTTTGATTATTATAAGGTTATTAAATAAACAAAATAATACATATTTTAAATGTCAAAATATATATAAGTCTATATTACCTTTGTATGTGCAATAAACATGAATTAATATATAATTGATCATAATAGATTTATGAAAATTCATATTTTTCAAATTTCTAATAACAAATTAGTTTTAAAACATATATATTACAAATCTACAAGTACCTAATAATTCCTAAATTAATACATAGTTTAGCTATTATTATTATCTAACTCTTGTTTAATTCTTTATCGAACTCCAATACAATATCTACATCTTCATCCAATTCATTTTTCTTGTCATCTGTTATAAAATCATTTTCTTTGGGCTCCCTAATTTCAACTTGAGTATTTTTTTATTTTATTTCTTTTTTTTTCTTAAATTTTCTCTCTAATTCCTTAATCCTTATACGTTATATTTTCATTTTTTTGTTTTAAAAAAAAAAAAACTTAATCTTAAAAAAGTTTCAATTTTTTAATAATATTTTTTATTTTTTTATTTGTATTTTTTAATTTCTTATGAATTTTTTTTTAATATTTTTTAAAAAATAATTTTAGAAAAAAAAAAAAAAAACTTTGAACAAAAAGGCTCATGTCTTTTAGCATATAGGTGAGCATTAAGCAGTCAACACAGCGTTGATCGTTTTTTTATAAGCTTTGCTATTATGTGAGGCGTTATTTAAAAGTATCACGCCTAGGCGTGCTTAGACGGTGCTTTTTTTCTTCTTTTAGAACACTGAATATAAATATGAATGACTTACTAACCGAGTTAAACTGATTTTATTATTTGATAATTTGTTTCTTTTTAGTGTACATGGACAAACAAGCCCAATTCTTCTTTATTTATTTTTTCTCTATGTTTTTTTTAGCTAATTATTTCAATTTTGAAGAAGATAAAACCAAATTTATTTAATGTGAAATTATAACAAAGAAGAAAATAGAAGAGGTACAAAACCTTTTCAGATTGAGTTTTCCTTCTTGAGTTGTTTATTTTCTTGTTTTTAATTGTTTCTTATTTCTTGTTTTGTTTGTTTGTTGGCTTTTTTCCCCTTCTCTTGTTGATTAGATTTACGAAACCATGGAATGAGCACAAAAGGAATTTTTTTCTATTTTCTGTTTTGTCTCGATTGAAAATTTGTCAACAATGTGATTTACTATATATTCGAAATGTTTTAAAAACATTGAAACTGACCCATAAAATGAATAAATCCATCAAATGTGAAAGCCCATATCTTCATGACTTTAGGGCCAGAAAATACCAAAGAGAGGCGCATTTGCTTGTAGTACTTTTCTTTCTCAAACTGAAGTCCATTGAGAGGTCTGGATCATAACCTAAATAGTTTTGGATCACATAATGAAAAGACAGTCTATATGGCCCAACGGCAAGTAATTTGCAACTAAAGACAAAAGTCCACCAGCCTAATGCAGCCGAATTAGTTTCCCAACGCTGACAAGTACTACATTTGGTTGTAGTACTTTTCTTTCTCAAAATGAAGTCTATTGAGAGGTATGGATCATAACCTAAATAGTTTTGGATCATATAATGAAAAGAGAGTCTATATGGCTCAACAGAATTAATTTGCAACTAAAGACAAAAGCCGACCAACCTAATGCAGCCAAATTAGTTTCCCAAGGAACAAAGCAACGTTGACAAATGGGCAATGTTTTTCAACAATTGATTAAATTGAAGATAACAGCTATTTTATCCTCTTTATGCTGCCAAAATTTCCAACTGGTTCTTTGCAAAATCAGATTTATGTCTTTTATTTCCATTTTTTTCCCTTAAAGGCTTTACTTTTTAATTTTATCTTCGAGTGAGTATTCTAAATAAGTATATTACTTAGGTCTTCTAACCATATCCTTTTTATTGTTAAAGTGAGATGATATGCCCTTTCTAAAAGTTATTGAGTGTTGATTTGTAATCATACAAATGAATCTTCAACAAGAGGAAGATGGGAAGAGGTGTTAAGAAACAGGAAATTATCTGCACCTTCCAATAAAATCCAGTTATTTAATTATAAAAGTAAATTAAAAGATGACTTCTATTTGTATTTATAGGAAAATATTTATTGAGCAACGAATTATCCCATGATATGTCAGGTGATACAGCATCTTGAGACATTTTGATTTTACAAAGGGTCATGATCCCCTAGCATATCCTGGATTTCATTGCACAAGAAAATGAGATTATGTATTTATATATGTATATATATACTTCATTATGCTTTTTTTTTCTTTTTTTTTCTTTTTTTCCTTGAATATAGTTCAGTATGCTTATGTATGGAACTAACCTACCCAAATAGTTCTATACTTTCAAATTTTGTAGTCAATCCTCACTATGATTAAAATGAAGGAAATGAAGTATAAAAATGGTGAATCCTGACCATACTTTTTTAACACAGTATAAAATATGAATGAAATGGAAATAAACCAAGCCCATTCCAAACCAACTCAATTTAAAAAAAAAAAATAAAAAAAAAGGAAATTTTTATTTGAGAAAACAAGAACAAGAAAGAATTAGGACTCCAAAAAAAAAAAAAAGTATTGTTGTTATATATTAAGGAAAAACTAATAATAAAAAAACCAAGTTTACTTTATTAGTAACAAGTAAAATTAAACATGAAATAGCAGATTTGAGAGAAAACTAATTTTTTTAATTTCTGCATATATTCAATGTGAATAAGATCTCTTGTGAGCAAATTGATTGCAAGTAAGAAAGTAGAACAATGGCTTGCAACTAGCCTCTTTGAATCAAACAGAAATCATCATATATATTATATACCAATAAATTATCATTAATTAGGATTGAAGACTTTTAGAGTTTTTCCAATTCTGAAAGCAACTAGACAGAAATATAATTAATCCCAGTCAGAATAAAACATAACATGGTATTTGCCCCTAAAAAGAGGTTTTGAACTCCTCTTTTATTTATTTATTTAATTTTATTATATATATATATATATCTATATCATCTCCTTAATATCACGTTTTAAGTTAAATTCATAAACTTGTTCAAAAACCTACCTAAAATTGCAAAACTCTTCTGTTAAAATTGATATAATTATCATATTTAAATAATTGGGTTTTCAAGTAGTATTCTCCACTTAAGGATTACAGCTAGCTAAATATTATTGATTCTAAATAAATCTTCCTTATCTTATAATTAATTTTCTGACGAAATATTCTTTGATACCAGATAGATGTATATACTTATGTATCTATGTTGACTATAAATTCAAATCAGGAGACTGTGAGTGTTTGACCCTTGATGCATGCAAAATTGCACATAATTAAATCTATTTGAGAACATATTAATATCTGATTACTTGAAATATTCTTTGAAACTTCTTGAACCCTAGCTAGGGTTAGCTTAAAAAATATCTTCTTCACCCAAAACCACTATGCTCTAAATGAAAACTCCTAAAAAAAAAAAAAAAAGATTTTATTGCTCAGGGTATTTTGCAAATTTAATATTTTTATTAATCCAGAATATTCAAAAACGTGTCTCATGTATTATTATATTTGTGCCATTTTTCAAATATCAAGTCTTTTTAACTAGAAAACCATGCATGTTGAAAATTTGATCTATTAGTAGTTGCTTCCATTTATTAACTCCCTAGCTACCCCTCTACGTATGTTTCCATCCCTCACCTGTTTCCAAGAAAAAACAATATATTTCCAAGAAAAACAATATATAATATACATAGATTTAATTTTGGAAGAATAATTATCTAAATTACAATAGAAGATACAGTAATATAAATCATGTTTGATATAAATTTTAAAAAAGTATTTCAATAATTTTCAAAAAATGTTTCAGGTATCTAGAAACACTTCTAAGCAAATCTAAATGAAAGTAGTTTTCTCAAGAAGTATTTCTAGAGAAGGAGAAGAAAAAGCCAAAACAAAAGCAAAAACTATGCAAAATAAGACTAGAGTATTGTCAATTCTCTAAATTAATAAAATTTTATTTTTGTATTGATAGACTTAATCAGGTAAAACTACTGAAAATACCCATCTCTAAATCCCATGTTGAAATGTTAACTTTTTTTCCTTTTTTTTTTTCTAAATTAAAAATTTGTCAACAATGTAATTATTTATATATTCTAAATGATTTAAAAACATATTTTAGCCCAAAAAAAAATATTTTTGTTTTTTTTATAAATGAAAAATGTTTTAAAAACATTGAAATGGACCAACAAAATGTAGAAGTCGCCACATGTGAAAGCCCACGATTTCATGACTTTAAGGGCCACAAAATACCAAAAAAGAACGCGTAACGGCTGAAGTGATATTCTTATTCAAACAGAAGTCTAATAAGACTAAGAGGTCTGAATCATAGTCCAAATAGTTTTTGGGTCACATTGTGAAAACATAAAATAAAGATTGTTTGGCCAATCAGAAATCAATTTGCAACTGACGACAACAAGTCCACCAACCTAATGCTGCCAAATTTCATAAAGAATATAGTCAACATTAAGAAATGGGCAGTGTTTTTCAACAATTAATTAAATTGAATAGACAGCCATTTATCCATTTACGAGGTTAAAAAAAAAAAACAGAAAAAAAAGTATTTTATTCTCCTTATGGTCTTTTTATATAATCATTTTCTTGTGCATTTGATGCTAATTTAAGTGATTGGCTGGTACGGTAAGATTTAGGTGTTTGGTTTTCAATTTTTTCTTATAGGTTTTATTTTTAATCTTTGAGTGAGTATTCTAAATGATTGAATTACTGTTTGGTCTTCTATGTGTTTTTTATTATTAAAAAAAAGTAAAAAGACAGAGATTTTAGAACTTTAGAGTGTTGACTTGAACTGATACAGATGAATCTATTACCAGAAGACTGGACCTGCACCCAACTATTTAATTGGAAAAGTAAAAATAAAAGATGACTTCTGCATGTATATTTATCTTTATAGGAATTTTCTCCAATTGTGGAATTCTTGATTTTATTAAATCAATGATTATAATTGTTATATGAAAAGTGATAAGAGTTGATATTTTTCATTTTAGAATTTTAAATTAAAATTATTTCATTTGCCATATAAAAATTTCAAATTTAATTTAATTAGAAATTTTCTGATAAATGGTAAAAGTTCACTAAGTTTATTTATAGAACTGTCAAGTAAGATTAGCTCAATAGATAAGTAACGTAAATTTATTCCTGAAAGATCATAAATTTAAAATATTACAATAAAAAAAATTTATTATAATGATTAAAAAAAATGGCTTACATATGGAGCTAACCTATCAAAAATAGCAATTCTTGCTATGGTTAAAATGAAGAAAACAAAGTATAAAATATGAATAAAGTGAAAACAAACCAAACCATTCCAACCAAGTCAACTAAAAAATAAAATGGAAATTTTTATTAGGCAAAAACAAAAAAAACCAAAGAACTAGTACTCTAAAACAAGTAAAGTTGCTGTTAAAATTAAGACAGAACAAATGATAATTATTAAAAAAAAAAAGTTTTATTACTTTCTTTACTATCAAGTAAATTTGTAGAGTAGAGGCACAAGATTTGAGAGAAAACTGTTTTCTTTTTTAATTAATTATTTGGAAATTTGGAAATTGATGACAACCAAGAAAAATAGAACAATGCCCTGCAACTGCCCTCTTTGAATCAAACAAAAATCATCATATATACCAATAAATTTTCATTAATTAGGATCGGTGACCTTTAGAGTTTTTCCAATTCTGAAATCAACTAGACACAAATTTAACATGTGACAGTTTTTGCCCCTAAATCTTTTCTGTTTATTTACTCTTATTTTTGTTGTTATCATCTCCTAAAGATCACGTTTTAAGTTAAAGTCATACTTTATTTGACAAAATAATAATAATAATAATAATAATTAAAGTCATACTTGTTCAAGTTCAAAGACCTAACTATACTTGAAAAAAAATTTCCATTGAAAGCGGCGATTTAATAGCAAATTTAACTAATTGTGTTTTGAGGATTACAGGTAGCTTAATTATTGATTCTAAACAAATCTTCCTAATCTATTAATTAATTTTTAGACACAATATTCTTTGATAGCAGATAAATATTTATGGTTCTATATTGACTATAAGTTCATATCAAGAGACTATGACCCTAACCAAATAGCTTCTTCACCCAAGACCACTGCGCTCAAAATAGAAACCACCCATCCTTAGGGTTAGGGTATTAATGAAAATCAAATATCATTATAAATGCAGAACATTCAAAAACGTGTCTCATTCATATATATATATATATATATATGAATATTTGTGCCATTTTTCAAATATCGAGTCTCTAGAAAATCATGAAAGTTGAAATTTTGATCTATAAGTAGTTGCTTTCATGTATTTTCCTTTTTTTTTTTTTTTTTTTGGATATATAAGTAGTCTCTTTCATTTATTAACTGCGTAGCTACCCTTTCTTATCTTTCGCATTCTTACCAGTTTCCCAGAAAAACAACATAATATATAGATTTTATTTTGGGAGAATTATTTTATAAATTATTTTAGAAGCATGGTATCATTATCATTGTTAAGCATTGTCATTTCTCCAAATTAATAGATTTTCAATTTTGGATTAAATTACACTTTGCAGCCCTAAAATATGCATTTGTTCTTCACAGTTCACCCTGCTTTCCAAACTTTAAAAACTCTCATATTGTACAGTAAATTATCGATTTTTTATATTTATTTTTTTGTCACTTTTACAACTGTTAATACCATTTAAAATATAGATGAAACAAGTAACATGCTTTCAAATTTACCAAATAAAAAAAGAAAAGAAAAAAAAAAGCAAAAAAAAATGTGTTAACAATTCATTGAATGATGGGGCATGTTCCATCCATATTTTGGACCATATTAACAGTTGTGGCAAAGTGATTGAAAACTAATAATTTAGGATGTAATGTGAAAATTTTTAAAATTTGGGTGCAATAAATAGCCCTTTAATTTTTAATCAATAAGTAGCCCTTTAATTTTTAGTTATATATATAGATATATGCCTCCCAATATGCATTCCTTTTTTTTTTTTTTCTTTTTGAAATATCCCATTATATACCTTCAATGATTATTTTTAGGAAGATTATGACTTGAATTAATTAATTCTATTGCTGACCAATATACGAGATTTGATTGCTTTCTTTTCTACAAATAAATTAAACAAGTTAATTTCATTTCAAATATTTGAAATATACTGTATCAATTTTGAATAGATTTTTTTTTTCTTTAATTTGCTTAGAATTTAAATGAGTACAAATTAAAAATAGAAAATCGGATATTAGTTGCTCTGGTTTTTCTATTATTTGAAAACTGGCTACGGTTTGACAGACAAGTGTCGCGAGTTTGCTTATGTTTGAAAACAGACAAATCTTATTTGTAAACCATCACTCAATTTGAAATACTTGCCTTTAACAGTTGTCTTCACGAACTCGAAAAAAAAAAAAAAAAAAAAAAAAAAAACAGTTGTCTTCACTTTTTTTATTTTTATTTATTATTATTATTATTTTTTTCGACCATACAGTTGTCTTAACCTTTTTTGTTTTTTGTTTTTGTTTTTGTTTTTGTTTTTTTTTTTTTTTTGCTATACCCTATGCCCACCCCACCCCATGACGCAAACGCAGCACGTGTAGGTTTGGGTAGCAACGCTCAACCAAGTGAGCTAGGCTGCGTCGTTATACAGTTGTCTTGACTCTAATCAGTTTATTTTTCTTTTTCTGAATAATATTGGTATTTTGTTCCACATGTAAATATTATGGTTTTTTTTTTTTTTTTTTTGGCAACAATGCTCTTTAATTTGTAAGGAGTTTTGTAAATTATATCTCATATTTGACATTCATCATCTATATCCCTGAATTTATAAATTTTTGTTAGCAATGCACATGAGTTTGATTCTATTCATATTTAAGCATTAAACTCCGTTAGATCAAGAATAATATAGAAATTTTATGTGCCCTGCCACTAATACAAAGGCTACAATTGAAAATGTCAATTTGTTAAACTATTTCAAGAAATGTTACTGCAAAAAATTAAAATTTCAAAACGTATTACTACAAAACTAATTAAATTTTAGGGGATATTAGTGCAAAATTAAGGGCCTTACCGTAGAAATAAAAACATTTTGTTTCATGTGACATTATGCTTCATTTACTTATAAACGCAATAAATGTGACTTTTGCTTCAAATTCTTCAAATTGCAATGCAAACAATTAGAATCAAATAACTTTTACTTTTTACCTCTTTATTGGGATTACTAGAAACAATTATATACTCTATTGGATAACCAATATTCTGCCTAGAAGAAATAGATTTGTTGCCACCAGTATCCCCACCTAGAACATTTTTACCATTTTGTTGCCACCAGTATCCCCACCTAGAACATTTTTACCAATTTGGGAAGAACAAGTGGCATTTTCCCAATTGAAGGAACTTTTATCGATTTTATTAATTTATATTTTTTTAACCAACCACTTCAGCATCATCCTTTTTGAAAGACTGAATACTAATCACTCTAGGTCCATCCTCTTTGAGGGATTTGTTTTGAACGGATATAGGCTTCAAAAATTAGTCTTTACAAACAACTTCTATTTTTAACCTTTTCATTGGGATTAACAGAAACAGTTATCTGCTCTATTGAATAATCAATATTCTGCTTGGAAAAAATTGATTTGTTGCCACCAGTATCCCCATCTAGAACATTTTCATCATTTTCGAAAGAACGAGTTGCATCTTTCCTAACCATAGGAACTTTTATTACTTTTACTAATTTAGCTTTATCTAAACCAACCACTTCAGTTTCATTTTTTTGGAAGACTTTACACTAACCACTATAGAACCATCCTCTTTAAGAGACTTATTTTGAACAGATTCAGACTTCAAAAACTGGTTTTACTTGAGCAAATTTTTAAAGGTATTATGTCATTTCTCTTGAACTCCACCAATATACTCTACACTAATGTGTTTTTGGTATTTAATATGTCTATATAGTTTTTGGTAATATATTTACATACATATGAGCTAAAAAAGGTAAAACAAGGTATAAATATGACACATATATACAACGCAAAAACTTTAATTAATTTTTCAGTATTGCCCTCTAAAATTTAATTAGTTTTGCAGTAATACCTGTTGAACTCTGAATATATTTGTCGTAATGCCCATTGAAATAGTGCAAAAAAATTGCATTTTCAATTATACCCTCTGTTTTGGTGCCAAGACCATAAAATTTTGATATTACCCTAATCTAATGGAGCTTAACATCTAAATATGAATAGAAAGCTCGAGGGGCATTGCTATTAAAAAGTTACAAGTTTAAAGGGCACAGATGGTGAATATTAAATATGTAGTGCAATTTACAAATCCTTTATAAGTTCAGGGAACTTTATTGCAAAAAAATGCTATATATTATACAACCTTCTTTTACCCTAAGCACTTTTATCCAATATTATCTGGGAATACGTTCGATTGTTTCAATGGACTATATAAGTTGGTATAAATACGTCACAACGTTCTTAAAAAGTTATTTTTATGAATAAGAGAATTTTTTTTTATTATATCCAAACTATATATTCTTGATTTTAGTCTTGTTTTAATAAATATATAATCTAGACACTATGTATCAATTTTTTTAACAAAGAGCTTTTCTAATGAAAATGTAAATTATGAAAATAAACATACTATATAATTAATATGAACAGTATTTTAAATAAGTTGTTTCTTAATAATAATATTTAGAATGAATATCAAATTAATGTAATTTAAACATTGTTGAGGTAAATATTTAGTTATAGGAAGGGTCATTTAAATATTGTTAAGTTTACCAAAAGTAAAGTTTTCTTTGAAATGTTAATTTATATATATATATATAATTAATTTTCATAAATAATTTTTATAATTTTAAAATTAACCGTATATTTATAGTATTTAAATTTAAACAATATTAATTTTTATCTTATTCAAATTAAAAATAATTCATGTTTAACATTAGAAATTCTACAAATATTTTAAGATACAAATTTAGGCTTTGTTTGACAAGATTTTTTTTTTTCACTTAAAAGTTCTACTTAAAGGTTAAAAGCTTTTTTATCATCAAAAGATAAAGATGTTTGGTAAAAGTCAATAAGTGCTTATTGATTAAAAAATTAATTTTTTTAAACTGTTTTAGAGAACTCCACATTTTGAGCTTCTCTAAAAAAATTTATTTTTTTCACTTTATATGGAAATTTAATAAGCATTTAATACAATTTAATAAACATTTAATGCAGTTTTTTTATTTACAACAAAATACTTATTAGTTTTTTAATAAAAAAATTTTTTCAAAAAAATCTATTATATAAAACTTTACAAACTAAAATTCTATTTTCATAAGCTATACTAATGCAGTAATAGTATACACGCAATTCGGTTTGACTACTACTTTTTTTTTTTTTTTTTTCTGTTTTCGAAGGGTTTTTATTTTTTGGGTGAACTGTTTTTTTTTTTTGTTTTTTTTTTTTTTTTTTTTGTTTTTGTTTTTTGGCCGGTTTGTTTTTACTGAAGTTTTCATTGACATATTTCACTGAAAAATGGTTATCATTGACATTTGGTGCATGAATTTGAAAATATACATAATTTATTTTTTTTTGAATAAAATATATACACCGCACCCAGTCTCAGAAGCCGGAAAGAGGATTGATTATTGCCCCTAGAATCTTGAATCATTTTTCTAAATGACGTCACTGCTATTATAATCACTCCATTTTGATCAACTTTGCTTCCCAAAAGGCATAACGACAACAAATCGATTGTCATTGTCTAGGAACTCATTATCGTTGTCAATCACACAAATTTCATTTTCTCAAAAATAAAAAATTAAAGTTAAAATAATGCTGCCAACATTTCAACAGTTTATCGTGGAAGAAGGGAGTCAATGAGTCGAAATTACTAATTAATATTAATTTAATACTAATATAATAAAAAATATAGAAAAGAAATATATTTTCTCTGCTATAATTATTATGCATTTAATATATGTTTAATTCTATATTTAATATATTATGTTTAATACCAACATATAAATTTAATATAGAAATACAATGTATTATTATTTCTATGTTGTTATAGAAAATAATTATTACAAAAAACAAAAAAGAAATTATAATTGTATTAATTATTAATTATAAAAACAATAATATAAGATTTTTTTTTTTAATAAGTGGATTAGATGTAATTTAACAAACATTCAAAGCAAAAAATTGCACTTTTACCAAGAGAATTTATATTTTTGAAAGCCATATTCTGTGTACTTTATTTTGGAAGATATGCCAATCTGCCGCTTTCTATTAATTAACGACATTATCAGATATTTAAAACTAAAAATTTAGCTGGACAAATATCGATAGTTAGCATTTACCATCTATATCTTTCAGTATCGGTTAAAAGAGTTTTCAGAAAATTAAATATGTTTTTACTACAATTAATATATATTATATGCATAAGATTTTGATTGGTTGGGAACAATGTATTTCCCACATTATATTGAAATTATTAACGTAACAAGTATTAAAAATGTATTTGGGAATGGTTTTTTAATGGCATTTACTTTTTGTACTTCATAAATATATATATATATATATATATATATATATTTAAAGTTATTTTTGATATTTTAATTTTTTAATTAATGGATTCTAATTTTTTTTTTTCCAACGATTCATTATATTATATATATGTAAACAATTTATTCACCAAATATATATATATATATATATATGTAAACAATTTTCACATTGTATAACTTTTAATAGCATATAGTCATCATTATGCATATATATAAAAAAAAAAATGAAATTTTGGGAAAAGTTTGACAATAAAGAAATTAAAGATTTTTTTTTTTTTTTTTTTTTTTTGAGCATCTCTTTTAACAACCGACCACCATACCTTTTTATTTGCCGCAGTTTAGTCCATATTTCACTCTTAAGATTTCCTCAAAGATTGACCATCATCACAGCACACCATAGCTGCAGGATGGTCATTGGGATACACAAAGTGAATGCAACATGCCTTGTTGCAAGAAGTAGTCTTTTAGAATAGTAGGTTAGCTGCCTTGTAATTTCTAATTAATCAATCAATGATAATATTCCCCCAAAAAAAAAAAAAAAAAAAAGACATATCAAGGTTACATGTTTGTTATTTCAAAAAAAATAATAATAATAATAAATAAATAAAAGGTTAGATATTTGTGACTTGAACTCATCCAAAATTCAAAGTCATTGAGATGTATCTTTGTTGCAGAATTTCCTTTAAAGAAAGAAAAATGATAATAATAACAAATTTCAGTTTGGTTGATAAAATTTTGAGGCTATAAAAAAATAATTTTTTTTTAATTTTTATTTTGGTGGGGCTAGAGATATAATAAGCTATTAAAGCTATGATAAATTGGCAGAGCTATGTTTCAAATAAAAGACGAAGCGAGACATCATGTGAAACACAAGTCATTTTGATCGATGGAGTTTAGTTATTATTGATTCCTACTCCTCCATTTTCAGAAAAATAAAATGAAATTTCAACTCCTCCAATATGAATATTTGTTGCTATTTTCAGAAATGAGGTGGATTTGACCAAAATAATAATAATAATAATAATAAATAAATAAAAGCATATAAATGCACCCGTGTCTTCCTTAGCTTTATTTACACGTTCTCCATCGGTAAACGGCGATGATCCTGGAGGCTGTATTGACTTTGACTTTTCCAAACAAAACTTTTATTTTTTTTTCTTTTTTCTATTTTTTATTATTGTTTTTGTTAAAAATAAAAATAAAATTCAAGCTTTTTAAAAATGTGGACATTAGGTCCTTTGACCCCCCCACCCAAAATAAAATGTGAACATGATAACCGTACTTATATACGTACCATTCCATTTTGGCAACTTCCATTTCCTACGTTCTTATCAAAATTTGATATTTTCAATGATCGTTTAAATAATATGATCAAATAATTCCTTAATTTTTTTTTAATTAAAAGGGGTTATTTTACAATACAGAATATCACGTATTTGCATTTGTAGACAAAAGGAAAGATTTCAAATATATAATAGAAATTTTTTTTTCCTCTATTGAAAATAATTTTACATCCCCTCCCCCACCAAAAAAAAAACGGTGCTGTATTAAAAAAAAAATTTGGAAAATTGTGTGTTTATGTTGTTTTCGAAATTAGTTTAGATTTTTTGTCTATTACCATGATATTTTGTTATATCTTTATAATTATAGCCTTTGTTTTGGTTATTTAGAATAATAGTCCTCTATATTTAAAATTATAGCTTTGAAATCTTTATTATTATTATTATTTTTTCCCAAATTCGTTAGTGTTTCTTGTATTATTTAAAACCTGGCTACGAACAGAGTTTTCATTGCCTTAAAAATTAGGGATATTCGATAATTTAATTGATCAATCGAACCAAATTATTCAATCCAATCCAACCTAATTTTATTCGTCAATCTAACAAGATTTGATTGAAAATTTTGAAGGCCATGGGATCAGTTATTGGTTTTGGTATTTAGAAATAATCATTCTAAATCAATCAAATCTAATATCTATGTAATATATTAGAATTTTATTATATGTATAATTTTAATTGGTTAAGTTACAAATTTTAAATAGGATACACCATACTAGATTATTTCTCTGAAAGCATTGGATTGAATTGTTTGGTTTCATTGTAATATATTAAAATGTCTGTTATATTAGTTAAGCAAAAGTTTATTGGCTCTCTTAGTCTCTAAATTGTCATTTTTATTTTTCAATTTATTATATCTCTTTTTAGTTAATCAGATTTATAAAAAAAAAAAAAAAAAGGTAAGAAAAGAACCATTAATTTTTTGTTTTCTACAAATTAATATAATCTTCTGATTTTATTGGATTTATTTTTTACACAATTTTTATTACTTTTACTACTATATTTCTTTTTTCTTTCTCTAATTCAAATTGAAGCGGCACGCTCAAACACAATACCAAACAATAGTGCATGCCAGACTTAATTCTAGTTTTCAATATTTTTCTTTTTTGAAAAGAAAAAAAATTCTCTCAACGTTTTAATATATTGTGTTTTTTTTTTTCATGAATCTTTTATTTATTGGTAGTGCCAACTAACTAAAACAAAATAGCATGGATTATTAATTAATGGAAAATTCATTAGAGAAACAGTCTAATTGTTTGGTGTTAGCAAAAATATCAAACAATAGTGCATGCTAGACTTAATTCTAGTGTTCAATATTTTTCTTTTTTAAGAAGAAAAAAAAATTCTTTCTATGTTTTAATATATTGTGTGTTTTTGCATGAACTTTTTATTGGTAGTGCCAACTAACTAAATCCGAATAACATTTATTATTAATTAATGGGAAATCCTAACCTCCACATTGGTGTGAAGACCTGCTTCCTTATCTTATCATGTGGTAAGTTAATGCTTATAATTAATCAAGATTTTTTTCCATTAAAATGTTGTGGGATTTCTTTCAATAATATTTTTTCAAGTCTTATCAAAATATTTTGTTATTTAGCTTCATATAACCCATAATATTAAGACATTGAATGACGAACAGAAATAAACTCCTACTTTGCTTCAAAAAATTCAGAGTCATAAAAGGTCTTCTAAATGCTTAAACAACTTTTTAGGTTCTCGTCCCTAAGCCAACAACTTAGTGGCAATGGCTTACCTTTCCAAAGTAAGAGATCTCGGGTTTAATGTAGCCCGATGATGATGGAAAAAAAAAGACCATCAGTATTTATTTATTTTTTTTTTTAAATGTAGAAAAATATCTCATTATATGTACAAGGATTTTCTTTTTCTTTTTTCTTTTTTTTTTTTTATCATCATTGTTTTCTTTGCTTGAAAACCCAATAATTATTCAATGATGCTAGACGTACAACCTCTTCCATCAGTGCCCGAGCCACGTTATGAGGAGGGGGTCCAAGGCAAGCTTTTTAATTTCTTTTTAGATTATATGCTGTAATTTTCAAAAGGAAAAAAAAAATAGCTCTTTATATAGATAATTGCCCCACAATCAAATTTTTATCTTTTCTATATATATTATTATCTTTTTGCAATATTTCTAAATCATAAATTAAATTTTATTAAAAAAACTGTATTTATTTAATTAATAGATACTAATATAATTTTGTATTTAAAATTAAGTTACAACTATTATGGTTTTTAAAACTTACTTAATAGTTATTTTAGTTATTTTTACTATAGTTTTTGGTATTAATTCTTTTAATTTTTAATTTTTAATTTTTCTAGTTTCTCATTAATTATAGTATTTATTTATTTTTATTTTTTTGGGTCAGTGGAGCTTTATCTTGATTCTATTTTTTGGGTTTTAATACTTGATTTTTCTAGATATATATCTTTCATTTAGCTAAAACATCTTATAACATTATTATTTATACCTTAATAATTAATCCAAATGAAAATTTTACATGTTATCCTAAAAAAAATACTATCTAAATATTCTTTTCATATAAAAATACTTTATTGAAAAAAAAAAAGGGTGTTATATATCATTACATAAAACTTTACAATAATTATTGAAAGAGGTAAAATCAATTATCGGTCTCACTGCATTGATGACAAAACTCATAATTTGCCACATAATGGGATATGGAGGAATGCCTCGAGTACGACGTGAGGCAAATCTTATCCTAATTGATAGTTATCGGTTTGAACAGTTTTTGGAAATAGCAATATACATAACCTTTTTTTTTTTTTTTTTTGATGAAAATATGTTTGTACGCATGCTTACATACCAGGAGTTGACCAGAAAAAAAAAAAAAACAAAAAATACTAAGCTTATAAATGATGTTTTCAATATTCTCTTATTCCAAATTCATGATACAAGAAGGAAAAATTTCATATATGACTAGTTTGAATAGAAAAGGAAAGGAAGAAAAATCAAATTATAAAAGTACAATATTTTGCATATTTATATAAAATAAAAAGAATAAAAATAAAAAAATTTCAGAATTTATTATGAGTAAATTTGTTAATTTAACTTGTTTGTTGTTCAAATCATTTGCATTAAATCTTAAGGAAAGAAGAAAGGGACATAAAATTAAAATTTACGCGTATTTTGTGTTACAGCTTTTACTTTCTTGTCTTTTTTTTTTTTTTCCTTAGAAAGAAAGTCTAAACTGAGACAAAAGAAGTGGACTGTATAATGGATGTAAAGGATGTTTTTATTGTTATGATTTTTTATTTGTGGACAAAAATTATTGCCATAATTTGTTCAACAGATGGATTATAATTTCATCGAGTACGAAAGTTGAAAATATAACGTTTGAAGAATGACTACAAATATTTATGTCAAATTTGGTTGAGCAGCATTTATTGGGATGGCATGCATTAATTGAAGAATTTGTTTTTGTGGTTGGATGTTTAAATGTTTTTAATTGGCTCATCAATCATTAAATCATTTCAAAAATTAAATTTAAAAATGTTTTAATAGATCCAATCAATATATTTAGTCTTAAAATAATAAAAAATATGTATTAGTGCTAAAAATCCTCGGCTTATGGGATAGATCCAATCAATATATAAATTAAAGACTGAAAGAAATTCAAATGGACTCATTTAAGAAGAAGATACAGAACAAATAAATTAATATGTCATTCAAAAGTTATTTGCGTTTTAATATTTTAAATTTTTAGGATTTAATGATTTAGGTCTCTAATATTCAAAAATATTAATTTACACTCTTAATTTTTAATATTGTTGCAAATTGGCCAAATTTTTTATTTGACCAAACAAATTGGCAATAATTTTGTCCACTTGCTTTCGATTTGACCAAACAAATTGGAAATAGTTTTCTTATTGATCTAACATCCTAATCATTTTCCTAACAAACTTTAATACAAATTTTTGGATAAAACTGTTAATAATTTATATGGTTAAACTGAGGATTGGATTAGTCGGCAATAAATTGAAAATTTGAGAGTTTAAATTTTTCATTTTTGAAAATTTAACGCCTAAATCGTAATATCCTATAAGTGAAAGATTTTTAAAATTTTTGGAGATTTGTCCAATCTCCAATTTGGCCAAATAAATAAGCAACAATTTCGTCCACTTTGCTGCTTTCTCTTCTTATTGATCAACATCTTAATTTATTTTCTAACAAACTCTAATATGAGTTTTCGAATAAAACCATTATTAATTTATATAGTAAAATTGGGATTGGATCAGTTTGCAATAAATTAAAAAATTAAAAATTTAAATTATTATTTTTAAAAATTTAAGATCTAAATCATAAAATCCTATAAGTCAAGTATATCGATGTGCAATTAAACCTTCATTCAATTATCATTTGAAGGAAGGTGGATCATTATAACACTTATATTTTTATAACACTCATTTCATATGCCGCCTTGATCATTTTTCTAGGTTTATAAATTTTGAGCAAAAACTTCTAATTATGTCATATTAAATTATTATTATTATTATTTTTTTCTAAAACTTAAACTTATGGAAAATGAATTATTATTACAGTTATATATTTTTTTAACAATATGAACAAATGTTTCACATACACAAAAAGATAATATGTTTTTCTAAATCCCTTTTTGTACAATGCAACTTGAATTTATGAATATATATGACTTTGAAATTCAAAGTCTTTGGTATAAACGTACATGACAATAAATGAGTGCACGTGTCTCGTACCTCTTCATGTCTGTTTTTTGTTTTTTCTGTTTTGCTAATTAGTTTTGGTTTTCTTTTGCATAAGGCAAGGTATTTATTAGCAAGTTTTATTGCTAAGTATCAAAGACCTATGCAAGTTGGTACAGATCACTGTCATATATACTTTGTATTAATTTTGGTCATGAAGTTTGTATACGGTATACCTTTTTTGTCAATCATAAAAACTCTTAACGATATTTCTCTGATTTCATTTCATTATTTGACAAACATATAATCCCCACATCTTCAAGTCATTTTAATATTTTAATATTTTACTGATTAGAGTTACCTTGGAATACATAAAGAAGCACTCTGGTACAAAGCAAAAAGCTTCATAAACTAATTAAACATCTAGATATATATATATATATATAGAGAGAGAGAGAGAGAGAGAGAGATTGGTGGTTTCTTAACACGTTCACTTATTTCCATCACAAGATGTAAACAAAGATTAAACCACATATATTAACTTCTACATTTACAAAACATTCATATATATATGGCCTATATAGCCAATTATACAAAGTGGGAATTCATATGTATAATATATATTTTTTGATATATTATATATACCCCAAGCTAGCTCCTCCTTGGGGAGCTCTTTGTTTTTATGTCTGGTGCAGTTGATATTTTAAAGCATCTCTCTCACAACCCAACTTAATTAGTAGATCAAATCCTGCAAACGCTGCCAAACCCTTGAAGTCTCAACCCCAACTCGGGAAATTTTAACCTGCAAAATTTTTTTTCAAAAAAAAATAATAATAAATAAAAATTCATTGAATTCATTATAGAAATTAAGAAATTAAAGAAGAAAAGAAAATTAATATGAAAAAAGAAATGATTTTTCTCCCAAAAATTAAATATTTTATAGATTTTATATATATAGTACTGTAAATATACCTGAGCGTGTACTGAATGGAAGACTTTATCTCCCACAGTTGAAAAGCTAGCACTGACAACTTCAGCTCCTTCTTCCTCAAGAACACTAATAACTTCATACAACATGAAGTTCTTCTTCAATCCACTTATCAAAATCACTTCAATGCTCGAACCCAAATCTTTTAATTCGATCACAGGCAATCTTATGCCAATCATATTGATTGCATCGATATTAAAATTTCCATTGCTTGCTTCTTTGGCTTTGATTGCTGCTTCCTTTTTCAACTTCATCTTCTCTATTTTTTCGCTGAGTTGTTTAATATAGCAGGCCGCGACATTCAGCTGATCTTGTTGAGATAACATGTCCTGACGGTGTATAGAACAATCAGTATATAAAAAGTGTATACATATATATATATATATATATGTAATTTCCTTATTATTGATGTCTAACCAATTTACAGTCTAAATTGCTATTTCATATACTTGGCTAGGATCCAACTGTGAGAATCACCAACTAATTATATTTGGTGCTGCTTATTTCATGTAAATAAGGACAATTTTTTGAAGAAAAAAAGTACTACTTTGTTATCGACTTTGTGTTTAAGAAGTGACGGTATACAAACTCAGAGTAGTTACTTTATCATAAGCAACCCTGTTTTAATAGGTACTTGATTGCTTAATTTCAAGAAATTTAAGCGGCAAAAAGAAAAGTCCTCCTCCTTTTTTATGTCCTTTTTTAACTCTGTTGATCATAGCGTACGCAATAAGTTCATCAAGAAAACTTGAAAAAGTAAAGTACTCCATGATCATCAGCTCTGATAATATTGCATATCAGTAATAGAATACCCAGCTGAATAATGATAATATGGTTTTTAGTAAATTTTTCGGGACATAAAAGGAACTACTTCAGCAAAATTAAAGAAAGAAAGAAAGAAAACAGATCAAGAAAATGAACATAAAGAGAGAAAAGAGAGAGAAATTATTATTATTTTTTAAAAAAAGTACCTTGGATGGTTTAAAATGGTGAGGAGGAATAAGTGAAGCAAGCTTAAAGCAAAGACCTTTCATATGAATTCTTCGATTCCTCTCAACAGTTTTCCTGTCGAGCTTCAAAGACTCAGAACTGCTACTATTCTTCATCGTCCTTACCATTGAAATAATTCTATAACAAAAAGGGGAAAAAAAAAAAAAAAAAGGGTTTTGCTCTCTCCCACTAGACTATTTTCCAAACACAAACAAAACCCACAAAAAAGAGAGAGAGAGAGAGAAGAAATCCCTAGGACACAGTAAATCTAATTGAATGCAGAAGAAAACCCAAAGAAGAAAGGAAAAAAAAAGAAAAAGAGAGAGTTTTATGGAGTGTGTGGAGAGGGCTGTGTTAAGCACATACATACATACATATATATATATATACATATATAGAGATTAGCCGCGATTCGAGGTAGGTCATAGAGGAACAAGGAGGTTTTTCCTTCTTTGTGGTCCTGGTTGGATTGCAAGAATTTGAATCATCAAACATACACTCAAGCGAAGAGAGGGCAAGGAAAAGCGAGTAAAAGGAATCACACAGCGAAACATCTGCTGTCATTTGTCAAAATTTTCGTGGGTCCTCCTTCGAAGGAGAAACAAAAAACAAAAAGATTAAAAGAAAATAGTTTCTTTGAAAATTAATATTGTTTGATTATATGGTTAGTTTTTTACTTTTGTATCGTTTCTTTCTTTTTTTTTTCTTTTTTTTTATCTAATTGTGTATATTTTACCTATTTCAATGTCAACGAGTAATAATTATAGTTTGGTATACATTATAAATACAAAAAAATATATATATATATATATAAATGAAATAAAAAATTTAAAAATATAAATAAAATAAAAAAATTATTTTTTATAAGTTAAAATTTTTAGAATAAGAAATAATTCATCATAGTATAAGAGCAAGAGGTTTTGAATAAAATAAAAAATATAGAAATATTTTATATATAAAAACATATATAAGGATAAAAAAAAAACTTTAAAAAAAAAAAAACAAGGATCTAAAAAAATCTGAAGAGATAAATCTACATGTAAGAAGCTATTAAATGTTTGACAAACTTTAACTGTTAACAACACTTGAAGTTTTAAGATTTTTTTTTTTTATTTGATGTGTAATTTAAATATTTAACAAACTTTAACTGTTAAGAAATTTGAAGTTTTTGGTACTAAGCGAGCTGGTACCACCGCTGCATGCAAGATTTTCTCCTAGTGTACGTGAAATTTAGGTAATAATTTCTTCTTATTATTATTACTACAACCTTAAGGTGTCCGAGGTGGTGGGCTAGTATTACAGGGTAGCTGACTCTTGACCGTTTGACTGTTCTAAATTCTTCACCTATTTAATAGATTCCGCGCTTTCACCGACCACTTATTTTATTTTATTTTTTATCGCCACCTGGGTTTCTGTTTGAGTGTTTATTTTAATTTTTTTTTTTTGTGATTTTGTAAAAATTAATCTCAATTACAAAAGTTATAATTTTGGTCAACGTATAAAATTTTGTATAAGTGTATATTATTTTTTAAATTTTTTTTTTTTTTTTTTTTTGACTAATAGTGTTAAGAGTCTTCCTTATAGGACAACTTTTTTTTTTATTTTTGCTTAAACCTTATAGGACAACTTAATGGTATAATATCCTAATACATGCATATAAGACTAGTACTGTCAGAGTTTGTTTATATATAATTTAATTAACCCCCACTTCTCTCCCTATTATCACTGAGAAGAGGATAGGATGGCTTTTTTAATTATAAATATTGGATTTTGTTGCTTCATTTAAAAAGACAATTATTTTATTGTACCTATGTTTTTGGATAATATATTGGGAATTCATTATGATGTTTTGAATCTATTCTAAGTATTATGATTAGTAATCATTGTTAATTGATTTGTTTTAAAAGAATCATTATTAATTATATTTAATAATTTTTTTATTTTTTATTAATAATTTTTAAAAAATATAATATTATATCAATGATGGATATAAAAAGATCTTCATTCAGTAAATATAACCATGTTATGTCATATCATTTGATGTAAATTCCATTCATCAAACCAAATAATTTGTAGTCAGGCACAATGTCAAATAAAGTATATAAACCTTATAAAATAATTATTAAAATGGTTAATTGTGAATATAGTTTGTGATACTATGCCATCCATGTATAGAGTACATAAAAAAAATAAAATAAACTTTCATCATACATTAAGTAATTAAATGATGGGAAAAAAAATAAAAAAACACCACTTTGCGAGACAATATAAAATAGTTCAGTTTTTCTTTCGGCTTTGCTTATATATATATATATATATATATGGAATTAATAGGAAGCCTCGCAGAAATTACCGGATCTGTTTCAATTTGATTCAACATTGTTCCTACTATCTCTGGCGATTAAATTTAATGCTCTCCTTTCAGGAAATCAAGGGTTGTGCGTTTAAAACTTGGTCCTAACCACCATGCATGAGTAATGATTTATTGTCCGCCCAAACTCCATCCCAAAAAGTGATTTTTTTTTTTTTTTTTTTAAAGTGGCTGCAGAGCTTTCACAAACAATTGTGTCTCTATTTGTCAACAAAGTTGCATTCTAGGATCCAGTTAAATTATTAAATATGCTTTAACATACAATGAATTATATATGGAGAAAAGTACTTCTTCTCCCTTTTATTTCAAAGAATTATTTCTTTGTCTTCAAGCAAACTGAAAGAGATGAGTATGATAAATTTTTGTCAACTAATTGAGTGTGGGTCAACAATTCTAAAATAATGCAGGACCTTTTATTTTGCATGCTATCCATTCCCAATCACATGTAACACATAGCTTTGCTGATTGAGTTGGATGGAAGCCAAATGGAAAACGAATTGTTAAATAATGAGGGAAAAAAAAAAAAGAACAAAAAGAACAAAAAAAAAAACAAAACAATGTAACCAAACTGCTTTAGCTAGATTATTTGTATGTTAATTTTTTGTTGCTGAGAATCACTTTCTAGTCTATTTTACAATTAAGATCTGTCTATTTTACAATTAAGATCTGTCTTACTTATTTGGGAGCAACAGTATTTTGAGGCTGGCCCTGATGTCCTGCCCTAGCTAGAAGCTCAATTGTGCTTATCTCAAAGCATCTTAATTCATAATAATTAACATATATTTTTTTGAAAAAAATGTAACCGGAGTGCATCTCTTTCAAAGTCCACCAAGATGATAAGGGAAACTTAATAACCAAGACTTTCCTTATATATCTTGAGTGGTTGAAATAAAAAATCGTATGCATTACTTAGTTCTATTTTTATGACTATTTAACTATTTATAGATTATTTTATTGCTTGTTTAGCGTAAGAGTTTCAACAAAAGAGAATAAAATTGGGTGTAGAAAAAAGAGTTTATTAGGATTAAATTATCAACATTAATTCTATTATCAATCCCTCATGTAGGCTCTAATTATGTAAAACTTATAATACTTCATCATTAATAAAGATTAAACATCGCCGCAAAAAATAATAATAATAATAATAATAAAGATAAAGCATATAGTTATATAAAAGTATGTATATTAGAAGTTGAGTTTATTTATTAATTAGTAAGCCCCTAACCATATTATTTTAAAGGCATGACTTGAAATTCATCATCATATATAGTAAGTTCATATTAGATCAATATAATACTTTTGTTATCAAAATTTCCATTATTAGTTTATAAATTATTGTTTCTAAAGGTTGAGATTAAAAAATTAGCGACTACATATTAATATTATCGTGCCTTTGCCTTATGAATGCCGGATTATGAGGATCTTACTTCATTACATAAAAAAATATGGGGGGAAAAAAATCCAAACATATAACTTGGGAATAATTTAAATGCGGGAAATTTTTAAGTGGCAAAAATAGGGTGAAAAAAAAAATTCAAAACAGTAAATTGGAGAAAAATGATTTGGCTAATCTCCAATAAGGAAAAGCAGCTAGCTAGCTGGAAAGCTATTAGTCGGAGTACTTGAACATCATTCTAATCTATTTATTAGTTTGTAGAGTGAATTACATATATGTTGTTCACATTTCATTTTTCTACCATGTGGAATATGTGTGTGTGTTATCAAAAAAATATATGTGTGTGTGTGTGTGTGTGTGTATCAAATGGCTTTTTCTATACGATATATATATATATATATATATATATATATATATGTATGTCACTTTTACCCTACTAGTAGTACCGGTGAAATCAACATGGAGTGTTGCATATGCAAGTTGCAACTGGCAGCCACGGCCGGTGAGCTGCAAGAGAAGTATTCCAACTTTTTACTTCTTCTTTTTTTCTTGCTACTATCACATCCATATAACTCTCAAACTTTTTCTTTTTTGTTTTTTTGCTATCATGTCAAAAAAGGTTCATTTTTTTCCATTCGTATTAATATGCTGATCCTAGAAACCGTGATAGAAGACCAAAATAAATAAATAAATAAAGAGTTAAACACTCTTTTTTCTTTTTCTTTTTTAAAATTTTTATGCGAACATTTATTGGTGACCATGCAGCTTAATATATAAGATAATATTCACACAATGTGATTGGAGTTTTTTTTTTTTTTTTTTCAGCCAATAAATATAAACACATAATTGGATTTTGACACATATATACTAGTAATGATCTTTTGAAAATATATTTTTAATATAAAATGCAAACATATTGAAATGTTAAATATTAAAAATATTATTTTAATTAACGATTTAATTGAAATTTTAATTAGATAAATAACAATTTTTTAACACTTACTATTTTTTTTTAATATTTATACTCCTAGGAAATCAAAACGGTATATATGTCAATAATCATCAAATGTGGTTGGCATCTTTGATTTTTTTTTAAAAAAAATTATTATTTCTAAGATTATAAACAAGAATCGTATCCCAAATTTGAATCCATTACCTCAATAATAATAATATAATAATAATAACAAGTTGTTTGCTTTTATCTCAGCAAACAATAGGCAACGTAATCGTTGACACCCATGTCAGAAAATTAAAATTCAAAAAACATATTTCCTATTCATTTTGTGGCTAATGACGCACGTACTTAAATTTCTATCTATACACTATGTATTTCAAAGGATGACCACAAAAATATATATATCTACATATACCTAAGGATGGAATTAAAGACTTTGACCGTTACTTAATTTGCCATTAAAACAGCATTTTCTCCAAAACCCAAAAAAAAAAAAAAAAAAGAAGAAAAAAAGCATATTATACATACACACCCACACAATATTGCATGTTAGTACAGGTTAGAGATAATAATTCAAAGCAAAATAGCAACACATTCTTTCTATGCTGATATAATTAATTTTTAGAAAAAAGAAAAAAAAAGATGAAACTTCTTTTTAATATTTTTTTCCAATGGTATTGTACGTAACTGTATACAATTAAATCAATAAAGCTAGAGATTATACCAAATGATGTGGTCATCTTTAAGCAATTTTTAAGTTTACTCATCAATATTTGTTATATGAATTTTTAACTATTAATATATAGTCATATAATTATTCAATAAACATTTTGATATCTCTAATATTACTATAAATAAATATTATACAAAATACAAAATGTAAAAGCGCAAATGTTAACTTCTTCTTATTCTTTTCATTTTCTGTGGTTTCACTGATCAAACTAGAAGTTACCAAGGAACCATGCATAGCACTGAATAGGGAGTTCTTTATCGAAGAGGTAGGCAGTTTTTTTCATTTGAAAAGTAAGGCAAATTGTCAGTGTTCACAAAGTGGAAGTGCAGAAAATAAAGGAATTACACCAAATGTACAGTAATATTAATCAAGAAAATCATCAACATAGTTGTAGAGAATTTTTGGGGGGTTTGATTTAGGAAGGAGCCAAGAAAATAAATAAAATATTAAAAAATGATGAGACTTTTTAACCTTCTCGATGAGAAAAATTTGGTAGTATCAGACTTAGACAAATACTGAAGATCCCCAGCAGCTTCGTGTCTTGTGATCAAGGACTTTCTTGTTTTTTATGCTCTCCTTTCTTGTCCTTGACCAATTTTTCCATGGAGATGAGGATCATACTGAAGGCTTGATATTTTGCTTAGACCATGATTCATGGGCTAAACACTTTTAAAAACCTGAGCCCAATATCAATGGGATCCACCAGTTCCCTTTCAGGAGTAGAATGTCTCTCCGGTCAATAAGAAGAATAATAATAAGATTAGTAAATAATAGTAATAATAACAATAAAAGTAGTGCTATACACCGCAAACAACGTATTTATTAAAAATATATATTTTATTATTTAATTGATGAATTTAAATACAGATAAATAAATTTTTAAACGAATAAATATTATTAAATATAAATCAATCAAATAATAATATATATATTTTTTAATAATTTTATTGATAGAGTAGATAGGATTCGTAGAATTATTTTAATAATATATGTCTTTCATTTACAAAAACAAAAACAAAAATGAATATAATGTCTCTCTTCAACGAGGCCATTTAAGAAAGTTAAGACGAAGGAAGAGAAAAAAAACGTAAAGCTATTTTCTGAACATCTTGTAAAAAAAAAAAAATCAATCAAACAATTAAACAATTTTGAAATCAGTTTTCCAAAATAGAGAAGAAAATGAAGTGATACAACATCCTTAAAGTTAATTTCTTTTGAATATATGCGTCTCAATTTTTGTGATAACAAAAATTTTTACACAAATATGATACAATATGAACACAATATAATATGATGCATTATCAAATCTAAACAAATCACATTTCATTTAAACGCTATTCTAATAAATAATCACAAAAACTACTTTTTTAAAAGGCAAAATTTCATCTACACCTCTAAATTTTGATGAAAAATTTTTTAACATCCTGAAAGTTTGAAAGATCATCTCATATCTCTAGAAGTTTAGATAATTATCATTTACCCTTCTATAAGTCTATTACACCTTTCTGTGCCAATGTAAATATTGTATCATTATTCTAGTATTTACTATATGATAATGTACATTAAAAACTATCATTTATTGTTCATTTATTTATGTACTGATAAATAATATAATTAAAAAATAATAAATAAATGACAATTATTAATAAATATTATTATATAAAAATCATAAAACAAAGTTTTTATATTTTATTTTGAAATGAAGAGGTAAAATTGAGTTTCCAACAATGAATTTACTCAAAAATCAACTCCAAATGTAATAAATGATAATTTTTTTCAAATCTAATTTATAATTTTTCAAATCTCCCAAAACTTCAGATGAAAGTTTCGTTTTTGGAATCTCAAAAAAGAAACATGCTTCCAGAAGCAATGCCAAAATACAATATGTGGCCATTCTACCATGTGGACCCCATGTTTTGGCATGCCATCAAAGACAACAAAATCGTGCACTTTAACGATGATGATGTTGATGAGGATGAGGGTGCATGTTTCTTAAGGTGCACTCAAAGCTGCTACAAGCATCTCCGTAATGTATTGCTGTCTGCTTTCACTTTTGACAGTTGCACCAATCAATTTTTTACCCAAGCCCATCAAAAGCATTTTTTTTTTTTTTCTTTTTTTTGGTAAATCCATCAAAAGCATTTCTATTCCTCTAGCAAACAACCCCAATGCATTTTTTATTATTATTAATATATATATTTTTTCATGATATGCTTTTGGTTCAACCCCCTTTCTTTATGCCTTGAAATGGGTGTTTGTATTGTGTGCTTTTATGATCCATTATTATTAACTATTGGATATACAAATATATATATATATATATATTCTTTGATTCAAAAAGTTTAGTGTATATCTTTTCTTCCAAGCAAATTTAGAAATTTTGAAAATGTTAGTCGCTCATGATAAATTAATAGCGAAATGTTGGGTCTACATTTGTGCAATCTTTTATATGTCCTTTTTTTTTTTAATTTTTTAATATGTCCTTTGAGTATGTATGACTTTCTACTTTTTAGTTTGTTAAAGGGAAAGGTAATAGGAAAATCGATATTTTGACTGCTATTGATTTTTGATTATGACAATGGACCCTGGGAGTATTCAAACTCTATTGGCATTCTAGCTAACAAGACAGAACATATGCACCATATTGTTGTTTCTATCTTGCATTCCAGTGGTAGTATCACTTTGACATTTTTATGGTAATCTATTTAAAATGTTATAAATAATTAAGAGAAGTTAATTCAATCAGTAAATTATTTACATTTATAATTAAAAAGTTGTAGACTTATTTAGAAGTGAAATTATATTTAAGGTATTTTATTTCATATCTCTTGAACTCTTAAAAAATAAAAATACACTTTATATTTATAAATTACTAATCATAAAACAAATATATACATATACATCTATATTCATAGATTCTGTAGGACAATCATGGTATATGGAAGATTCTTTAATCTCCTTTAGTTAGAATGTATCTCCATGCTCCAATGTTAAAGTTGGTTTTAAATGTGTAAAATATACAAATTATTTATATTTAAATTTTCTCTATTATATCTTTTTGAAAAGATAATAATAATAGTTAGGTATTTATTTACTTAACATTTAAATTCTGAATTTGATAAGACTTTGAACCAAAAAAATAAATAAATTCTCAGCCTTCAATTTTACATATGTCCATGAAAGAAAACAAATTCATTACTGTTTCTTTGTTTTCATACTAGTGTTTTGGTATATATAATTCTCCATCATGGACGTAATATACTAACACGTTATATTAAATTACAGTAATTTATAATTGCAAAGTATACAAAATGAATAATTTGAATTCAATAATTATGGCCACGAGGTGTACATGTTTAAACATTATGACAATGATTGGTTAACATGCTACATAGAAAATAAAAGTATTACAACATGCTTTTCTGACCTTTAAAAAACAAAGGAAGAAAACATTATGCAAAAGCAAACAGACGCAGCCTTTTTTCTTTCTTTTTTTTATTTTTTTTAAAAATTTTTTTATCTCTCTCTCTCTCTCTCTCTCTCTCTCTCACCTTAAGCTGCAAAAAACCAATTTCTATCTTCATCATTAATCAGTCGTTGTCCACGACATGTCGTTTTCAAATATCCAATGGCAGACTTCGATTTGTCCCGGACTGGATCCCAATGCCACGAAAGCACCGTGCAATGGGCTCCACGATGACGTGTCAAGATGACAGATGGCTACACCGTGATTGATCTTCATGTTGCTCATTGCATCATGAATGTCGGCCTCATAGACTCTAACTCTCGGCACCGAGTGGCAATAATACAATAAGTACGGGTACAGACTTTGATGACACGAAACCGATTTCGTAACGTTTCCACCGTTGACTCCTTTGACTTTTCCGATCATCACCTTTCGCTTTGACCCGTTTACGTTCGCTGTGGTTCGTACCACCACATTACGGCCCAAGACCGTGACGGCGAAATCGACCATATCTTCAAGCGAACCAACGCATCGTTTCGTCTCTCCACGGCTCGGGCTTCTCTCACACTCGGTCAGCGCGTTGGTTATCACGCGCTGCATGGCCGAGTTCTCTCGCGCGTCGAAGATTTCGTTAAGCTCCGAAATCTTCGATGTCGAAAACGGTAATTTCGACAGGATAGTTCGGGGCAAAAACGACCTTTTGGGCATTCTGTCTCTAATGTCCGGCATGACCATCACTTTTCCTTGCTTCAATTCAGACTCTCTGAAGAATTTGCCCGGTTCAACTCGTTTATTCACGAATCTACCACTCTCTTTCACTGCCGCTTGAGTACTGAAATTGTTGTATTCTGAGAATGTGAGACCCTTTTTGTTATAGTCTTTGAATGTGCGACCCAAACTGTAGGATTGGAACCCGACTGTGGTCCGACCCACCGACCCTTTCCCGTACTCTTTGAACGAATCGTTCCCGAGGCTGAACGATTTCCCGTAGTTCACGAAACTCACTTTCCCAGAATTCGAATTCCTCGCGTAGGACTGAAACGAATCGTCGCCGACGTTCGCTCCGTTCCTATAATTCGAGAAGCTATCGATCCCTGAATTCCCGCCAAGCCCGTAGCCTTTGAAATTGCTATGCGGGTTGTTACCCAACAACCCGTATCCCTTAAACGAATCGTTCGCTCCATTTCCGGACTCTCCGTAGCCGGTGAAGCCCGATCCGACTATGTTGGCATTCTCGGCGTAGCCGATGAACTCGCTCGGATCGCCATTGCCGTTCTTTCCGTAGCTAATGAACGTTTCGGAACCCGAATTGGTATCGTCGCTATAGGTCGCGAAATTCAATCTGTGACCTTTAGCGTCGGAATCGTAGGAAGTGAACTGGAGATTCGGAACATTGACTCGCCGGTGGTAGTTGCTGAACTCGCCGGAACCACCGGTGGATTGGGATCCGTAAGCGGCGAAATCGGCGGTGGCTACGTTGGAATCGGTAGCGTAGTTGGTGAATTGCTCGGCGTGGGACGTTGAGCTTCGGCTGTACTTCTTGAAGGAGTCGTTGGGCGAGTTCAACCCATCGGAATAGTTCTTGAACGAGTCGGCACCGCCACGTCGGGAACTTCCATACTCGGCGAAGTTCTTGTTGGAATAGACGGCGAAATTAGAGTCTCTGCCACCACCACCTGCGCTGCCACTATGCGGTTTTTCGGCGGACTCATGGTCATCGAAAGAGCAGAAGAGATTGGCTAATGAACAGAAGGAATGGATATATGAAGAAAGCGAGTTGTGAAATGTTAGGTTAGCGAAGAAAGTTGAATCGATTGCGTTGAGAGGAGAAGCTTTGGAGATGAGGAAACCCGGTGGTTCGGGTCGGGAATCCGAAATGTGCCTGTTCCAGTAGCGAATAGCGTAGGCTTTGGGCGAGAATGGGTTGGTCTGAGGCCCACGATAAATGTCTCTGGCTGGTGAAACCTGAAAAAGAAGAAAACAAACAGTGTTAAATCATGAAAAAAAAAGAAAAAAAAAAAGCATTTGATGAAGAAGAAGACATGGAAAGTGTCTGGTTAATTAATCTTTTTTACATTGAGAGACGAGAGAATGAAGAAGACGAAGTAGAAGAAAAGCAGGAAATGAACGTTCATGTTTCTGTGAGCTGGTGAAAGTGAAAACAGAGAGCCAAAAAATAAAAGAAGGGACTTGTTGGAAGATGGTGAGAAAATTAGCTCCTTTTATGAATTGTCACCTCGAGTATTCTTTTCTTTAACCTTACATTTTATTTATTCACTTTATTTTTTTTTAGCTTTACAAAAAGTGCATATGTCTTGGATGGTTGAATTATAAATCACTTTTTTTATTTGAATTTTTTTAAAAAAATATATCTTTTTGTACGGAGTGGAAACCTGGATTTGTAAAATTAATGACAGAGATAACGAATCAGAATTGAATATTATTAGAGTGGTTAGAACTTGTTGTTCAAGTTGAAATATTAAAATTATAAAATAAGTGAGATTTTGAATAGGAAGCTTTTTATAGAAGACCGTGATAAAATTTTGGGTGTTAACAAATAAATAAATACAATTTGGTTATACTATATTTGACTTTAAAACTTTTATTATATCATTGTAGAATGATTTAACCGCTATTGGATTATATACCAAAGTAAAGTAGTATTATTAGATTTTTAAAATATAAAATGGCAAAGAGAGAGTTCGTCAGGAGGTAGTGGGTTTCCTTTTTCAGTTTTAGCACACAACACAGTGTCTTTGTTTCAGATGGGAAAGTGGAAATCAGAATTTTTTTTTTTCTTTTTCTATGAAGTGGAAAATAGAGGCATACATCATTATTATTATTATTTTCATAACAAAAAAAGTCATTCTTGAGAGCACATTTCATATCAAATAGCTAAGCATGCACAAAATGCAGAGTTTTTTTTTTTTTTTTTTTTCATAGTTGTATTACAGAATGAGATAGACAATATATATATATATATATATAAAATAAGGACAATATAATAAAAAAGGTCTTGCTAAATCCAAGAGAGCTTCCAAGCGATAGAAAAGTGCTTAGAAAAGTGCTTCGTTTTTTACTTTAGTGAGGCACTTGATGCCCACTCAACTAGTAAGGCGTGCGTTTAGGTTACTCGATGTCCCTGCTACCTTGAACTTAGTAGCCGCTCATGCTTGGCTTTCACATACATCCATTCAAATGTTATAAATGCCTCTATTTTATATGATAAGGGTTTATATATCCACTTAGAATAATGTGTTTACTTTGAAGTTTTTTAGGATATCATCCCAATTAATTAGTTAAAATTAAAATTTTAGTCTGACAAATGATAATGTTTAGGATTTGATACATCTATAATAAGTTTTCAGCATTAAGTAAGAATTATATGTTATCCAATCAATTAAAATTAAGTACTTTTTTTTTTCTTACAGAGTATATAATAATTAAATTTAATAATGAAAAATCATACTATAAAGCAAAAACAACAATAATAACATCGACTAACTAAACTTTCCGATAAAGAAATGAGTAAAGCCATTTGAACCCATTAACGATGATTACAATTAAATCTATGGAGATATGGCAGTAATTAATTCAATTTTAGTTAATTTATTTTTTATTTTTAATATTAAAAATTTAAATAAAAAAATAAACTTTTTTATGATAGTTTATTGAAATTCCATATTAGCAATAAGATGAAAGTAAACTCTTTTATGACAGTCTATTGAAATTCTATATATGTAAGAATATAAAACACATTGCGAGAAGTCATAATTATTGATGAGGAGTCATAATTATTGATAAATAGTATTTTTTTTTTTTAAAGAAAAAGAAAAGAAGAAAAACTGGATCAGATTTGAGATAGGTGAGATAAAAATAAATTTAAAAACAGTCAATCATTTCATCCATATAATTGTACTTTAGTTTTTAAAATATTTCTTTTTACACTTGAGTCTCTAAATTTCAATTTATGACACATATTTTGTTCTTAAACTATTATCAATGAAATTTTCAACAATTTCAATGCACTTAAGGCATTTATTATTACAATAAAAAGTTGTAAAAGAAGATGACTACACAAAACCTCTCCATATTGGTCAATTATCTTAAAATTACTAACAATAATTTAAAAATTATAATATGTTAAATGTTAATATTGAAAGTTTAAAATATAAATTTTGTTATAAAAATATTGAAAAGTATTGAATATTTAAAAAATTCATAAAAAATAATAAAAACGTATTTAAAAAAAATTTTGTTGAAATTTTATTATTAGTTTAATTAATTAACTAATTAACAAATTTATTATAAAAACTGTAAAAATATTGAATATATATTTTTTAATTAATTTAATTTATAGTAAGCGGTAATAATAATAAATAAATTATTATTAATAAAAATATGCAAATATATATAAATATATATTTAATAAAATTGTTTATTAATTAAGATAAAAAAATTATTATAACTACATTTTATTTCATAAATATAATCTCAATACTCATAAAATTCTTAATTAATTTAAAATTATTGATATTTTTTTCGTTTTTATTTTGAAATATAAAATGTAAAAAATAATTATTAAAAGATATATTTCCTTAATAAATTTTCATATAATTATTAATATGTCATCTATAAAAATTTTGTATTAAATATAATTATTCTTAATATTTAATATAATATATTCTATTATTTTTTTATTTTTATTTATTTAATATTATTAATTTAAATGCTATCAAAATTTTATATAATATTATATTTTCATGTTATTAATTTTATATTATTAATTTTTATTTTTATATAATCAATTATTAATTTATAATTATAGAATTCTAATGAATTTATTTTATATAAAATGTATAGTAAGTATATATATATATTATTAATAAATAGAACCTATCAAACTTATTAAATATGGTTTTTTCTGTTTTATTTATATAATTAAATATTTAAAAAATAATAAAAAAGTAAAAAAAAAATTATTACTAAAGTTAATTTTATAAAATAATTTACTAATTAATAATGATATTTTTGAATATTTAAAAAAAAAACTGCACAAATATTTTTGAAATTTTAAAAGTTTATATAAAATTTTTTGAAATATTGATAAATATTATAAATTTTTTAACCAAATTATTAAAAATTTAATAAAAATATTTTTAAAAAAAATTTAGATAAAATTTCAAAATATTGATAAATATATAAAAATTATATTAATTTTATTTGAAATCTAAATTTTCATTATGCCTTTTTGGAAAAATAAAAAGTTTAAAATAATTTCAAAAAACAAAAAAAATTTCGATATTTAATTCTTCCCCCTCCTCACGCTTCCGCGATCAGTCTTGGAAACACATTGCAATATTGATGGAGTCGTTGTTGCCGTTTATGCCTACGACACGTCGCTGAACCTGTTATAAAAATCAAAGAAATCCGAGTAAGAAAACGGTGAAGAAAAAAAACCAAAGAAGGTGTTGTTAGCCCCCCGCCAAAATGCTCGCCACTTGTTGTTCCTCCGCTACTCCTCCAAACCCATCTTTGCCTCCATTAACAATAACACCCAACAATGTCTGCAATTCATTCATACCCATTAATCGCCGCAACCTCCTTTCTCTACTCACTCTTTCTACGACCCACTTCTCCGATTTTGCTTTCAAACCCATTTCACTCCCTGTGGCTTCTGCTCGTGGCCTCTTTCAGATGCCCCCCGTTCGCCTCACCAACCGGTAATTCAGTCAATAAGCTTTCTTTTGCTTAAATTATTGTTCGGTTGCTGAAAAAAATGGTGAAAAAGAAAGTGGGATTTTGTGGGTTGTTCTAGTAAAAATAGAAACTTGACCTTTTGTTGTGTTTTGGAAAAAAAAAGGTATTTTCTGGTGAGAGCTGGGGAGTCTGAATTCGAGAGCTTGGGGATTATTAATACGAATCCCGTTGCCAAAACTTCTGTGGATAGTGGGTTATCAGAGAAAGGGAAGAAGCAGACATTGAAAGCAGCTCTTGAGTTGAAAACTAGAGGTGCTTGTGCAAGGAACTGTTGGATATGGCCCTCTATTACTCAGAGAGCTTACCAGGCTGCTGAGATCATTGCTTCTGTTAATGGGATTAGCCGAAGGTCTGCCATTTTAGTATCCAGTTGTTTTAATAGGTTCAAGTATACAAAGAAATATGAATTTTGTTGAAATAGAAAACAGTTTTCATTTTTTTTTTTTCCAGACTGGTTGTTGGGCATAAAACCATTACTTGTAGTAGTAAATCTGGTTGTTGATCATTTCTAGGAAGATAACAGAACTTGTAATATTTCAAAACCAGAAATTTGGTCAAATGATGTTTGGTTGACTTGAGTCAACTGTTTTCTACAATTTGTTAACATCCATAGAAAGGCCAACCTGCTAATTCGAAATTTTGGTCTAATTTTAAAGGCCAATCCAGGATGATATAAGCATATTACAAATCTATTGATTTATTATATTTGCTTTGATATCCAAAATTTGGAAAATTTTCTGCCATAATTGTCAATTTTTATTGTTGTAGCTATATTGTCCCAGAGTATAGCTTTCTGGATGCTCGTGGATTGGGAGCCTATGAAGGGAAGAGCTTGGAATCCGTTTTAGAAGTAATTTATTTATTATGTACCTTTTAAACTATCATAGTGTATATTGAATATCTCGTTAAACTCTACCAAGTGGGGTTGCCATCTACAATCATCATTTAATTGTGTGAGAAATATACCTCAGGTTTATGCATCAGACAGTATTTCTCCAAACACAAAGCCACCTCCTATTGATGATGGAACCCCAAATGAGGGTGTTGCGGATGTATTTGTTCGTGTAACACAGCTCATGTCTATTCTTGAGACCCAGTATTCAGGTGATACTGTGGTTATTGTCTCGCCAGATTCTGACAATTTGACAATCCTCCAAGCTGGTCTAATTGGACTTGATCTGCGAAGGTAGTTTATATCAACTTGGCCTACTGTTATTGTTGTGTCATGGATCCCTATTTATCAGTCAACCATTACAAAGCATACATTTCAAGGTTATTTTAACATGGATTTTCAATTCCAGGCATACAGAACTTTCTTTTGCCCCTGGAGAAGTCAGATTTGTTGATACAAGTAGCATACCTGCTTACAAGCAACCTGCATCTGCTGTATATAAGTGTTTTAATCCACCAAATTGTAACTAAAATTATTTCTTCTCATGTTATAAAAACTCAATCATGTACCCCTTCAATGTTAATTGTTTATAATCATCACCCTTGGCCCTTGTCTTTATCTATAAAATATCTTGCATATATAAAACAATTTTATCATACCGCTACTTTTTTCCCTGAAATGGAAGAAAAAAGGCTTGTAGAATTTCCTCGACAAACTTCGGAGCACATATTCATGCTACAGCTGTTAGTCCTCAGTACAACCATGACCTTAGTCTATTCTTGGTGCTCTGTTGTGGTTTATCTGTTATAAGGTGATTTTTAATGTTATGGCTCCTCAAAATCTTCAGTTTCTGAGACTTTGTTTAGTAGCTCGTAGTCTATTACTCTTCAGTTTACTGAGGTATAACCAAACTAACGCTGATAATGTGCCTTGTCTTTGTGTGCTATTGACTTGTCTTTGATGTTATTACTTGTTTAAGTTGTAACATAGTTAATTAAATGGTGTTCTTAATTTCTTCATTTAAAGATGCAGACAATATATGATTGCTAGAAACTCCGTCCTTTGAAGGCTTCCCTTATGACTTCTGACACGACGAGTTTTGTGATGGAGCGTCTTATCCATTACCGTTTTGTTATTCAAAAACCTTCTGATTTCATTTCTTTGATCATGGTCACATTCTAGGCGTAGAACATCTTGTTTTGTGCTTGCAAAAACAAGAAGTTGGAATTAGCATTCAAGTTGCAAAGAAAGTCATATGCTGATATTTGTTTTCTGAAGTAAGGTCATCTTCTAATATGCATTTAGTTATCATGTTTTGCATGTGTTTTAAGTAATATATGTGGCATATGAGCTGGTAGCCATGGCAAGCATACCAGGTCCGCTCAAAGGAGCTCCCTTAGGGAAAAAGGAAGAAAACATTATGCAAAAGCAAACCGACGCAGCCTTTTTTCTTTCTTTTTTTATTATTTTTTTAAATTTTTTTTATATCTCTCTCTCTCTCTCTCTCTCTCTCTCTCTCTCTCAACTTAAGCTGCAAAAAACCAATTTCTATCTTCATCATTAATCAGTCGTTGTCCACGACATGTCGTTTTCAAATATCCAATGGCAGACTTCGATTTGTCCCGGACTGGATCCCAATGCCACGAAAGCACCGTGCAATGGGCTCCACGATGACGTGTCAAGATGACAGATGGCTACACCGTGATTGATCTTCATGTTGCTCATTGCATCATGAATGTCGGCCTCATAGACTCTAACTCTCGGCACCGAGTGGCAATAATACAATAAGTACGGGTACAGACTTTGATGACACGAAACCGATTTCGTAACGTTTCCACCGTTGACTCCATTGACTTTTCCGATCAACACGTTTCGCTTTGACCCGTTTACGTTCGCTGTGGTTCGTACCACCACATTACGGCCCAAGACCGTGACGGCGAAATCGACCATATCTTCGAGCGAACCAACGCATCGTTTCGTCTCTCCACGGCTCGGGCTTCTCTCACACTCGGTCAGCGCGTTGGTTATCACGCGCTGCATGGCCGAGTTTTCTCGCGCGTCGAAGATTTCGTTAAGCTCCGAAATCTTCGATGTCGAAAACGGTAATTTCGACAGGATAGTTCGGGGCAAAAACGACCTTTTGGGCATTCTGTCTCTAATGTCCGGCATGACCATCACATTTCCTTGCTTCAATTCAGACTCTCTGAAGAATTTGCCCGGTTCCACTCGTTTATTCACGAATCTACCACTCTCTTTCACTGCCGCTTGAGTACTGAAATTGTTGTATTCTGAGAATGTGAGACCCTTTTTGTTATAGTCTTCGAATGTGCGACCCAAACTGTAGGATTGGAACCCGACTGTGGTCCGACCCACCGACCCTTTCCCGTACTCTTGGAACGAATCGCTCCCGCGGTTGATCGATTTCCCGTAGTTCACGAAACTCACTTTCCCAGAATTCGAATTCCTCGCGTAGGAATGAAACGAATCGTCGCCGACGTTCGCTCCGTTCCGATAATTCGAGAAGCTATCGATCCCTGAATTCCCGCCAAGCCCGTAGCCTTTGAAATTGCTATACGGGACGTTACCCGACAACCCGTATCCCTTAAACGAATCGTGCGCTCGATTTCCGGACTCTCCGTAGCCGGTGAAGAACGACCTGACTATGTTGGCCTTCTCGGCATAGCCGATGAACTCGCTCGGATCGCCATTGCCGTTCTTTCCGTAGCTAATGAACGTTTCGGGACCCGTATTGCTATCGTTGTTATAGGTCGCGAAATTCAATCTGTGACCTTTAGCGTCGGAATCGTAGGAAGTGAACTGGAGATTCGGAACATTGACTCGCCGGTAGTAGTTGCTGAACTCGCCGGAACCACCGGTGGATTGGGATCCGTAAGCGGCGAAATCGGCGGTGGCTACGTTGGAATTGGTTGCGTAGTTGGTGAATTGCTCGGCGTGGGACGTTGAGCTGCGGCTGTAGTTCTTGAAGGAGTCGTTGGGCACGTTCAACCCATCGGAATAGTTCTTGAACGAGTCGGCACCGCCACGTCGGGAACTTCCATACTCGGCGAAGTTCTTGTTGGAATAGACGGCGAAATTAGAGTCTCTGCCACCACCACCTGCGCTGCCACTATGCGGTTTTTCGGCGGACTCATGGTCATCGAAAGAGCAGAAGAGATTGGCTAATGAACAGAAGGAATGGATATATGAAGAAAGCGAGTTGTGAAATGTAAGGTTAGCGAAGAAAGTTGAATCGATTGCGTTGAGAGGAGAAGCTTTGGAGATAAGGAAACCGGGTGGTTCGGGTCGGGGATCCGAAATGTGCCTGTTCCAGTAGCGAATAGCGCAGGCTTTGGGCGAGAATGGGTTGGTCTGAGGCCCACGATCAATGTCTCTGGCTGGTGAAACCTGAAAAAGAAGAAAACAAACAGTGTTAAATCATGAAAAAAAAAAAGAAAAAAAAAAGCATTTGATGAAGAAGAAGACATGGAAAGTGTCTGGTTAATTAATCTTTTTTACATTGAGAGACGAGATAATGAAGAAGACGAAGTAGAAGAAAAGCAGGAAATGAACGTTCATGTTTCTGTGAGCTGGTGAAAGTAAAAACAGAGAGCCAAAAAATAAAAGAAGGGACTTGTTGGAAGATGGTGAGAAAATTAGCTCCTTTTATGAATTGTCACCTCGAGTATTCTTTTCTTTAACCTTACATTTTATTTATTCACTTTATATTTTTTTTAGCTTTACAAAAAGTGCATATGTCTTGGATAGTTGATTATAAATCACTTTTTTTATTTGATTTTTTTAAAAAAAATATATCTTTTTGTACGGAGTGGAAACCTGGATTTGTAAAATCAATCACAATAACGAATCAGAATTGAATATTATTAGAGTGGTTAGAATTTGGTGTTCAAGTTGAAATATTAAAATTATAAAATAAGTGAGATTTTAAATAGGAAGCTTTTTATAGAAGACCGTGATAAAATTTTGGGTGTTAACAAATAAATAAATACAATTTGGTTATACTATATTTGACTTTAAAACTTAATGCCCACTCAACTAGTAAGGCGTGCGTTTAGGTTACACAATGTCTCTGCTACCTTAATGCCCCTTAATGCCCACTCAACTAAGTAAGGCGTGCGTTTAGGCACTTGATTTAACCGTTATTGGATTATATTGTTAGAAATTTTATGTATCTAAATATAAATAATAAATTACATAAATCATAAATTATTAACCTTCAAACGCAGCAATTGATAAATTAGATCTTTAATCCTGCAAAATAGAAACAACGTAAAATAGTGCCTATGGACACACTACTCTCAAACCACTCTCAGATTTCTGAAAACCCTAATCTCCAAATACTGTATGGTATATTCTTAATGTCTGCTTGCCCTAGACCCTTTAAATAGCCTTGCAAGTCAAACTTATCCATTAATTTTGACACTAATAAAATAATAATAATTTGATAATATAATTATACTAGGAAAAATATGGATAAGTCAATGGGCTTATAAAGAGAGTTGGTCCTCCAGTCTAATGGGCCAACTGGAGTCTTATAGAGAGTGTGTGACCAAGGATCCTACTACAAAATAATAAAATAAGTCAGTCCCATTAATGGCATAAATAGGCCCTGTAAATGATTAATTGATTATGCCAAGTCCACAAATATTAATTTAATTCAACATATATACCAAAATAAAGTAGTATTATTAGATTTTTAAAATATAAAATGGCAAAGAGAGAGTTCGTCAGGAGGTAGTGGGTTTCCTTTTTCAGTTTTAGCACATAACACAGTGTCTTTGTTTCAGATGGGAAAGTGGAAATCAGAATTTTTTTTTTCTTTTTCTATGAAGTGGAAAATAGAGGCATACATTATTATTATTATTATTTTGATAACAAAAAAAGCCATTCTTGAGAGCACATTTCATATCAAATAGCTAAGCATGCACAAAATGCAGAGTTTTTTTTTTTTTTTTTCATGGTTGTATTACAGAATGAGAGAGACAATATATATATATATATATATATATAATAAGGACAATATAATAAAAAAGGTCTTGCTAAATCCAAGATAGCTTCCAAGTGATAGAAAAGTGCTTCGTTTTTGACTTTAGTGAGGCACTTGATGCCCACTCAACTAGTAAGGCGTGCGTTTAGGTTACTCGAGACAACTTTAGTGAGGCACTTGATGCCCACTCAACTAGTAAGGCGTGCGTTTAGGTTACTCGATGTCTCTGCTACCTTGATGCCCACTCAACTAGTAAGGCGTGCGTTTAGGCACTTGATTTAACCGTTATTAGATTATATTGTTAGAAATTTTATGAATCTAAATATACATAATAAATTTCATAAATCATAAATTATTAACCTCCAAATGCAGCCATTGATAAATTAGATCTTTAATCCTGCAAAATAGAAACAACATAAAGTAGTGCCTATGGACACACTATTCTCAAACCACTCTCAGATTTCTGAAAACCTTAATCTCCAAATACTGTATGGTATATTCTTAATGTCTGCTTGCCCTAGACCCTTTAAATAGTCTCTGCATGTAACACCCCGTCCCGAACCATGTCGGAATTTTTGCACGTTGACCGAGGTTGACTGTTGGCCGTTGACCAAGGGGGTCAAAAGTTGACTTTTTGATCTGGTTGGAATTCTAGGTTGACTGAGGTACCGTTACGAAGTACACGTTGGTACGAGTTCGTAGACTGATAGCACGTTGAAAACGGAGCTACGGTTTGAAAGTTTTGGGCAAAACAAGTTGCGGTCCAAACTGTCCAAGGGGTGCCGGAGTTGACTTTTTATTCATGCAAGGTTGAGCTTTGACTCATGCATGGTTGTGAAGTGCTCGTCGATACGAGTCCGTAGACTAGCGGCACGTCCGATTTGGACATGTGGTTTGAAAGTTATCGACCTGTAAAGTTTTTCAAATACTGTATTATTTTAATATTATTTTTTTACACGTATAACGATGTGCCACGTGTGACTTAATGAAGGTGACCATGTGTCACCATGTTGAGAAGCCACATGTCAACCAGGTGTAAAAATCAAGTTATTTTAATTATTATTTTAAATAATAATATTTTTTATTTAATTATTTTTATTTTTCCTTTTTCCTTTTCTTTTCTTTTTCTTTTTTTCTTTTTCCTTCTTCTTCCCTGAGCCCCAAAGACAAAATATGCAGAAAATTTTTTCTCCCTTTCTCTCTCCTTTGACTCTCTTCCTCTCCCTGTTTGACCGGCGTTTCGCCGGATTTCAATCCCCAGAATGCTACACGCGCCGGCCACCGTCCAAGCTCGCGACCTCACGACCTCGGCCACCAAGTTTCCCGGCCAGCCGCCGCCGGACGCGCCCAGATCGGGCCGGCGAAGTCGCGGCGGTGAGGAGAAATTTTTCCGGCGATTCTCACCGTTTCCGACCAACCCAGCCCGTCCCATATCTTTATCCCACTATTTTCGACCCCTCTGAGTCCATTTCCGGGGTTAGTTTGCCCAAAATTCCCACCGTTTGAAAGATCCCTCAAGATCAAAACCAGCCGAAGCTTCCCGACCAAATTCCGGCCACCTTCGGCGGAATTGGGGTCGATGGAGACCGGATTTGTGATCCTCGTCCCACAAGCTTTGATTCGGTATATCATTCGCCTATTTTGGTTAAAGTTTGTGTTTGACCCCCCGGGTACAGGGTATTATTTACCCGAATAAAATATTAATTTATTTGACTGTCTGTGAATTTTGTTCTAGGAGCACCGGTGAGTCGTGGAATTGATCCCATGGTGGATCTTAGGATTATTGCGTGCTCCAGGTGAGTGACCCACCTTTAAAAATATTTTTGGGATAATTAATTGTATTTATGTGGTATTAATTTGATATCTGTAATTTGTGCTCATGTGGTGTATTTTAAATATAATCGGAAAAAATATTATTTTATATATATATTTACCCATTGGTGCTAAATGAAATTTTGGGGTCATTAGAAATTCCCGATTATTATTTTATTGTGGTTTAATTTATTATGCATGAGCAAGATGTATTTCGGTAGTATTTGTACGTGGTTTTCAGTATTAATTTTTCGGGCATAATTGGGTTAAATATTTACGAAAATATTTGGTTAAATTTATAAATTATGCCCGCGGTATTTTTATGGTTGCATCTCGTACTTCGAGAAAATTGTGGTTTGTTGGTTATCAATGTTTCGTACCGGGTTATTAAATAAAATATGTGGGATGGTGTTTTGTGAAAATTTGGTATACTTCCCACGGTAATTTTGGAAAACGGTACGGTTGGTTATTAATGTTTATTTTTAGACGCACTCATACAGTATTGGTGTTCTGGTGTATGGTGTATGGACACGTGGTAGCACGCAGTTATTATGTGGTTTAGCGTGCGGTTGTTACTTCACCCGTGAGTTGCCATTGGACCGTGGGCAGGCAAGGTTATTGTTGTGCACAGCCGCCCCCCTCTTTGGCCGGGTTGATGGTTTTAGCAGCGGTACTGTCGGGACGCCGAAGTGACCGTTGCAGGTTTCTCTCTTTAACCCCCCGCCAGTCGGTGCTCAGGACGCTGGGTATCGGAGGGCATCACCGGTATATGGTGTGGTGCGTCGGTGTAAATTGCAAATAATGTTTTAAACCCCAAAGGTGTTCAGAAATTATTTACTATAATTTATTATAGTTTATTTATATTTATATTTGGGGTATTTGTCTGTTTATTTGTTGTTTATTAATTCATTTGGTTCCTTGGTTTTCGGGAGGTATGTAAATCGGGTTTTGTGAAAATGTTTTAAAAGGGGAACGTTTCCAACTGAGAGAATTGTAAGGGTTTTGAGAGAAATTATTATTTTCCAATTAATTATTATCTATCTACTGTATTACTGTGGTATTATATTGTATAGTAGATAGGGTCACTCACTGAGATGATTAGCATCTCATACTCTTAAATTCCGTTCCCCTAGGTCCAGGTTGGAGACGTTGATTGTCCGGGGCGAGCCCAACGTCTCAGTTCGTTGCCGAAGGTTCAAGAAGTTTTTCTTCCCTTTTTCCTCTCGAACTTGTATTGCTTCTTTATCTGTCATTTTATAAATTCCACATTTGTTGTATAATGCTCTGTATACTGTATTGGACGTGTAGTTGTTATTTATGCAATGGGTTGTTGCTGTTGTTTTCTTTTGAAGTGCTGAAATTTGTGGAACAATTTGTAGTTTGTGGGAGGAATAAGGGGATGAATTTTTTTTTGAAGTGTGTTTTCAGTGCAGGTAATTTGTGGTAAGTAAATCCTTTAGGGGAGGTGCTGCCGGATTTTCCGTTGGAAGGTTCGGTGGTATTTCCCTAGGATCAGGGCTTGTCTAGGGTTCCGGAGGAGGAATTCTGGACGGGTCCTGACACTGCAAGTCAAACTTATCCATTAATTTTGACACACATAAAATAATAATAATTTGATAATATAATTATATTAGGAAAAATATGGATAAGTCAATGGGCTTATAAAGAGAGTTGGTCCTCCAGTCCAATGGGCCAACTGGAGTCTTATAGAGAGTGTGTGACCAAGGGCCCTACTACAAAATAATAAAATAAGCCAGTCCCATTAATGGCATAAATAGGCCCTGTAAGTGATTAATTGATTATGCAAAGTCCACAAATATTAATTTAATTCAACATATATACCAAAGTAAAGTAGTATTATTAGATTTTTAAAATATAAAATGGCAAAGAGAGAGTTCGTCAAGAGGTAGTGGGTTTCCTTTTTCAATTTTAGCACATAACACAGTATCTTTGTTTCAGATGGGAAAGTGGAAATCAGAATTTTTTTTTTCTTTTTCTATGAAGTGGAAAATAGAGGCATACATTATTATTATTATTATTTTGATAACAAAAAAAGTCATTCTTGAGAGCACATTTCATATCAAATAGCTAAGCATGCACAAAATGCAGAGCTTTTTTTTTTTTTTCATGGTTGTATTACAGAATGAGAGAGACAATATATATATATATATATATATATAATAACGACAATATAATAAAAAAGGTCTTGCTAAATCCAAGAAAGCTTCCAAGTGATAGAAAAGTGCTTCGTTTTTTACTTTAATGAGGCACTTGATACCCACTCAACTGGTAAGGCGTGCGTTTAGGTTACTCGATGTCTCTGCTACCTTGATGCCCACTCAACTAGTAAGGCGTGCGTTTAGGCACTTGATTTAACCGTTATTGGATTATATACCAAAGTAAAGTAGTATTATTAGATTTTTAAAATATAAAATGGCAAAGAGAGAGTTCGTCTGGAGGTAGTGCGTTTCCTTTTTCAGTTTTAGCACATAACACAGTGTCTTTGTTTTAGATGGGAAAGTGGAAATCAGAAATTTTTTTTTCTTTTTCTATGAAGTGGAAAATAGAGGCATACATTATTATTATTATTATTTTGATAACAAAAAAAGTCATTCTTGAGAGCACATTTCATATCAAATAGCTAAGCATGCACAAAATGCAGAGTTTTTTTTTTTTTTTTCATGGTTGTATTACAGAATGAGAGAGACAATATATATATATATATAAAATAAGGACAATATAATAAAAAAGGTCTTGCTAAATCCAAGAGAGCTTCCAAGTGATAGAAAAGTGCTTCGTTTTTGACTTTAGTGAGGCACTTGATGCCCACTCAACTAGTAAGGCGTGCGTTTAGGTTACTCGATGTCTCTGCTACCTTGATGCCCACTCAACTAGTAAGGCGTGCGTTTAGGCACTTGATTTAACCGTTATTGGATTATATTGTTAGAAATTTTATGGATCTAAATATACATAATAAATTCCATAAATCATAAATTACTAACCTCCAAACGCAGCCATTGATAAATTAGATATTTAATCCTGCAAAATAGAAACAACGTAAAGTAGTGCCTATGGACACACTATTCTCAAACCACTCTCAGATTTCTGAAAATCCTAATCTCCAAATACTGTATGGTATATTCTTAATGCTGCTTGCCCTAGACCCTTTAAATAGTCTCTGCAAGTTAAACTTATTCATTAATTTTGACACACATAAAATAATAATAATTTGATAATATAATTATACTAGGAAAAATATGGATAAGTCAATGAGCTTATAAAGAGAGTTGGTCTTCCAGTCCAATGGGCCAACTGGAGTCTTATAGAGAGTGTGTGACCAAGGGTCCTATTACAAAATAATAAAATAAGCCAGTCCCATTAATGGCATAAATAGGCCCTGTAAGTGATTAATTAATTATGCCAAGTCCACAAATATTAATTTAATTCAACATTCTCCCACTTGGACTGCATAATCATCATCATATAAAATCCAAACTCACTTACTATAGAATCTCCCGAACCATAATGCCATTTCATCCAAATATATAGTATACCGACAGGGCACAACAATATACTAGACTAGTCAGTAGAAATTCTCTCAGTAAATCTCCCAAAACATGATACCATTTCAACTAAGCACTTTGCATGCCATAAACTCAGTCTAGGTAGTAGAGATTTACCTAATCATGTGCAATCCCCCAACACATAAAACCATTTCATTCAAGCACATTGCGTATCGACAGGATACAACAATATACCCAAACTAGGTAGTAGGAATTCACCATGGCACCTGTGGATCAACATACACATATACATAGACTAATAGTCTCAACAGGCCTGTAAACATAAGGAGCAATAATATGTGTAATAAATCATCTCATAAATAAATAATGATCCACATACATCAATGTATTAAAATATTCAAAGAAATAAATAATACTTAACATGGATATTACTACAGAAAACATAACAAACTCCCACTGACCCACAGCAGTCTCAACTGCCTAATAATCTCATAGGGGACACATGCTCCTCAAATATGTCTACCGGTAAAACCTTGGTCAGTGGATCTGTCACCATGCTAAAAGTCGGCGTATGAACAACAGTAATGAGGCCTTCTTCAACTTTCTCCTTTACCACAAAATATTTCACATCAATGTACTTCGCACCAGGAGTACCTTTTAAATTATTGGAGAAAGACACTGCTGCAGTATTATCACAATACATCATAATAGGCCTCTCAATGGAGTCAACTACTCCTAAATCACGGATAAAATTCCGTAGCCACCATAGTCGAGGATGCTGTCACTGATTGCTTGGCACTCCGCCAAGACACAGCACCTCCTGCCATGATAAATATATAACCAGTGGTAGATTTCTTATCATCCACACAACCTTTATAGTCTGCATCACTATAACCCACTATTTCAAGAGAGTTGGTGCGACGATATGTCAACATATGATCTTTAGTACCCTGAAGATACCTAAAGACCTTCTTAACTGCTTGGTAATGAATAGGACCAGGATTGCTCATAAATCTACCAAGCACACCCACAGCAAAGGCTATATCAGGCCGTGTACAAACTTGAGCATACATCAAACTACCTACTGCTGAAGAATAGCGAACATTCTTCATTGCCATCCTTTCTCTATCATTCTTGGGACACTGATCCTTAGAAAACGTTTCACCTTTCGTAACCGGTACACTTCTAGGAGAACAATTATGCATATCAAATCTCTTAAGAATTCTATCAATATAAGCTCTCTGAGACAATTGCACTACATAATTAGTCCTATCTCGAACAATCTTGATGCCCAAAACAAAAGAAGCCTCACCAAGGTCTTTCATATCAAAATGGTTGCACAACATCTGCTTTGTCTCAGCTAATAGGTCAGTGTCATTAGTAGCCAAAAGTATGTCATCAACATACAACACCAGAAATATAAAACTGCTCCCACTGACCTTCATATATATGCATCTATCAACAACATTCTCCTTAAAGCCATTTTGGATGACAACCTCATCAAACTTAAGATACCATTGTCTTGAAGCTTACTTAAGACCATAAATAGATTTCTTAAGCTTACAAACCAAATTACCATTCCCCGTTTGTTGGAAACCAATTGGTTGAACCATATATACATCCTCACATAAATCACCATTCAGAAAAGCAGTTCTGACATCCATCTGATGCAACTCCAGGTCATAATGCGCCACAATCGCCATAATGATTCTAAAAGAATCCTTTGTGGATACAGGAGAGAAAGTCTCTGTATAATCAATTCATTCCTTCTGGCTAAACCCTTTAGCTACAAGTCTAACCTTATACCTCTCCACTTGACCATTGGAGTCCTTTTTAGTCTTAAAGACCCATTTGCACCCAATAGGCTTGCTACCCTCTGGTAACTCAACCAAATCCCATACTCCATTTGATGCCATGGATTTCATTTCATCTTCCATTGCATCCAACCAAAAATTTGAATTTGAACTGCTTATGGCTTCCTAATAAGTGACTGGATCTGAATCATCACTTATGTCAAACTCATGCTCCTGCAAGTAAACCTCATAGTCATCAGGAATAACTGATCTCCTAGTCCTTTGTGACCTCCTCAAAGGTACATCAGCATCTGCAATAGCTGGAATATCCTACTCTTCAACAATGAGTTCATTCTGACCAACTACTGGTTCATCAACTACTGGATCAACAATATCTCTATCAGGAACAACTATACTGGGAATGAAAATGCTTTCTTCTCTAAATTGAGATTCCTTTGGACCATTACTATCACCAAACCCAAAATCATCTTCAAAATAAATGGCCCTGTCTGATTCCACAATCCTGGTGGTGTGAGAAGGACAAAAGAATCTTGAACCCCTAGATCCTATACAATAGCCAACAAAATATCCACTAATGGTTTTAGGATCCAACTTCTTAATTTGGGGATTATAAATCCTTACTTCAGCTTTGCAACCCCATATTCGAAAATGATGCAAATTAGGCTTTCTCCCTGACCACAACTCAAAAGGTGTCTTAGGAACGGACTTACTTGGAACTTGATTCAAAATATAAGCCGCCGTCCTTAAAGCCTCTCCCCATAAATAATTTGGCAACCTAGAATTTGCCAACATAGACCGCACCATATCTAACAAAGTTCTATTCCTTCTCTCACCTATGCCATTTTGCTGAGGTGTACCAGGCATCGTATATTGTCCATCAATGCCACACTCACACAAATAAATAGCAAAAGGCCCTGGGTTCCTTCCAGTCTCATCATATCTACCATAAAACTCACCACCTCTATCAGACCTTACAACTTTTATTTTCTTATTCTTTTGAAGCTCCATTTTTACCTTAAACTCTTTAAAGGCAACTAAAGAATCTGACTTCTCACGAATAAGCTCAACATGTCCATAACGAGAGTAATCGTCAATGAAGGTAATAAAATATCTATAACCACCCAAAGCAGTTGGTGTAAAAGGTCCACATATGTCAGTGTGGATTAACTCCAAAACATCTTCACACCTAGCTAACTTATCCTTTCTTACCTTGGCAGTTAACTTTCCTTTCACACATTCAACACAAGTCAACAGATCAGAGAAATCAAGATTAGGAAGTATCCCATCCTTCACTAACCTTTCCATTCTATGCCTAGAAATATGTCCCAAACGTTTATGCCATAACATTGAGGAATTGTCATTAACTCTTAGGCGTTTGGAAGCAACAATAGAATTAACAGAGAAATTGAGACCATTATTAAATAAATCAAGCTTATATAAATTGCCACATAAAGTTCCAAAACCAATAACTTTACCATTCTTAAATAATTCAACTTTGTTATTTCCAAACAAAAAACTATAACCTTGACTATCCAAAACAGAAATAGATAACAAGTTCCTTCTTATTGAAGGTACATAAGAAACTTCTTGCAACTCCAGAGCATATCCAGTGGCAAGCTTCAACTTGGTTGTTCCCACAATGTCCACCTTCACTCTTGAGTTATCTCCCATATAAACATGCTGCTCAAGATTGGTTGGGCCCCTTCGGCTTATCATCCCCTACAATGAATTAGTAACATGAATTGTAGCTCCAGTATCTAACCACCAAGAATTCATAGGCACATCGATAATATTGGTCTCAATCATTAAAATATTACCTTTCTTCTCTTGCTTTCCCTTTAAGGTCCAACAGTCTATCTTCTTGTGCCCAACTTTATTGCAGTATCCACACCTTCCATTGAAGTACTCTTTCCTTTCTCTAATCTGAAAACCACCATCCCTCGGCCCTTTAGGCTTCATACCAGAAAACTTCTTCCTATTGGGGTTAAAACCCTGCCCAGGCTTGAAACCTTGTCCTGACTTGAATCCTTGTCCCTTCTTTTGGAAAAACTTCTTGGACTTATCTACCTGATGTGAAACCATAGCAATAGACCTAGACTTACTTTATTTAATATCATCCTCTTCCTTGACAAGGATAGTAGTCAATTCCTCCAAACTACAACCTTCTTTCTTAGTATTCAAACTCGACCTTATATTATCAAACTGTGATGGAAGACTCCTCATTATAGAATAGGTCAAGAACTCCTCTCCAATGTCCATCTTAAGGTCCTTCAGCTTATTATAATAGGAGGAAAGTAGCATAATATGGTCCCTTACTCCTTTAATACCATCATACTTGGTATTATTCAATAGGTCCAAATAATGATGCTTCTCATTCATATCAAACTTGATAAACTTCTTTCCTATCTCCTCAATAAGTCCCTTTGCAGTATCCACTTTAGGAATACTAGCATATATGGCCTCATCCATGTAATTCTCCATCATCATCATACAGCACTTATTAGAGTGTTTCCAATCCTCATAAAGTTTCTTAGCTACTGCAGTACTCTCATCAGTCGGTATCTCTGGTGTATCTATCTCCAAAGCCAAATCCAATTTCATGAAAGTCAAATTCATAACTAAGGTTTTCTTCCATTTCTGATAATTTGTCCCATCCAATTTCATCATGGCAGTCATGGGCAGAAGGTTTGGGGTACTACTAGCTATAAAAATAGTAAACAAAAAGACATTTAAAAAATTTAAGACAATTCAATTACTATTTTCCAGCCCCTCAACACAAAAACACAAACATAAATATCGTTTAGGGTCTTTGTAGCACTAAAGATACCTTTACGCGGGCCAGGGACAGTCAACCAAATAACCACAATCAAATGCATTGAACTGAATCACCGACAGGGCAACTCAGAACCTGCAATACATGACATTTAATTAACTTCCACTGCCATTCCAGGCGTCATACAAAGCAATTAGAACTACCGATAGGGTAGCTTAATTACCCGTATAGACCCTGGTTAATAAGTGGGAGAAAAATAACATATTGGCAATTTCATGAAATAGGCAAATATAAAACATCCTATCCACTATGCTAATATACATTACATTGGTACACATAATGCAGATAAAATAAGTCTCACGACAGGTGAGTACCTAAAATCCCACACTACTATACCAACTAGGCACAAAGCCTCTTTGGGTAAGCTCACACAATCCATTTTCCAATCACAAATATTTAATTTAATTTAATAAAATTGGAATGTGATAATTAAACAAATAAACAAACAATAAATAAATAAATTGAACAATTGAATCACTAAATTAATTAATAAATAAACAACAAATAAATCAATAAAAAAAAATAAAAAAAATAAGTTTTTTTTTTTTGCCTGCTGACGTCAGCAGTCGCCCAAAAAACGACACGTCGTTTCTCTCTTCTTCTTCACCCAACCGGGTCACGGGTGACCCGGTTCCAGTCCAAACGGGTCACGCGACCCGCTATTCTTACCCGGCCATATCTCACCGTTCCGGCCACCTTTTCCGACGATACCGGCGGCGTTAGTTTCGTCTTCCCTTGGGCAACGTTTCCCACAAATAAATTTGATTCAAAATCAACCCAAAATAAACATCCAAGCAAGGTTTATATTCGGCCAAAACACAAACAAACACCCATGGAAACACAAGAAATTCCAGCAAAGTTTAGGCAAAATTGGTGCCGTTTGTTTCGTGTATTCTTGGAAAACTTTTTTCCCCAAATCAATTTGGTCCAAAACCCAGAAAATTAGCATGTGAAATTCAATGGCCGAAAACCCAGTTTTTTTTTTTTAATTTTAATTTTAATTTTAATTTTTATTATTATTATTATTTTTTTAGAACAAACAAAAAACGACCATGGGTATATATATATATATATATATATATATATATATATATTTACGTGAATATGTTTAATAAAATACATAATCTTGAATCTCAAAATTTACATATGTACACAATTCAAGAAAAGAAAAGAAAAGAAGAATTAATGTAAAGCAACGTATATATATATATATATATCTAGAACACTAATAATAATGACAAAAACACAGATCAATATTCACATGCTAACTGCGATAAACTATAAAGAAATTTACTATGCATATTAACCATGTGCTCTGATACCAATTGTTAGAAATTTTATGGATCTAAATATACATAATAAATTCCATAAATCATAAATTACTAACCTCCAAACGCAGCCATTGATAAATTAGATCTTTAATCCTGCAAAATAGAAACAACGTAAAGTAGTGCCTACGGACACACTACTCTCAAACCACTCTAAGATTTCTAAAAACCCTAATCTCCAAATACTGTATGGTATATTCTTAATGTCTGCTTGCCCTAGACCCTTTAAACAATCTCTGCAAGTCAAACTTATCCATTAATTTTGACACACATAAAATAATAATAATTTGATAATATAATTATACTAGGAAAAATATGGATAAGTCAATGGGCTAATAAAGAGAGTTGGTACTCCAGTCCAATGGGCCAACTGGAGTCTTATAGAGAGTGTGTGACCAAGGGCCCTACTACAAAATAATAAAATAAATCAGTCCCATTAATGACATAAATAGGCCCTGTAAGTGATTAATTGATTAATTGATTATGCCAAGTCCACAAATATTAATTTAATTCAACATATATACCAAAGTAAAGTAGTATTATTAGATTTTTAAAATATAAAATGGCAAAGAGAGAGTTCGTCAGGAGGTAGTGGGTTTCCTTTTTCAGTTTTAGCACATAACACAGTGTCTTTGTTTCATATGGGAAAGTGGAAATCAGAATTTTTTTTTTTTCTTTTTCTATGAAGTGGAAAATAAAGACATACATTATTATTATTATTATTTTGATAACAAAAAGAGTCATTCTTGAGAGCACATTTCATATCAAATAGCTAAGCATGCACAAAATGCAGAGTTTTTTTTTTTTTTTTTTTCATGGTTGTATTACAGAATGAGAGAGACAATATATATATATATATATATATATAATAAGGACAATATAATAAAAAAGGTCTTGCTAAATCCAAGAGAGCTTCCAAGTGATAGAAAAGTGCTTCGTTTTTGACTTTAGTGAGGCCCTTGATGCCCACTCAACTAGTATGGCGTGCGTTTAGGTTACTCGATGTCTCTGCTACCTTGAACTTAGTAGCCGCTCATGCTTGGCTTTCACATACATCCATTCAAATGTTATAAATGCCTCTATTTTATATGATAAGGGTTTATATATCCACTTAGAATAATGTGTTTACTTTGAAGTTTTTTAGGATATCATCCCAATTAATTAGTTAAAATTAAAATTTTAGTCTGACAAATGATAATGTTTAGGATTTGATACATCTATAATAAGTTTTCAGCATTAAGTAAGAATTATATGTTATCCAATCAATTAAAATTAAGTACTTTTTTTTTTTTCTTACAGAGTATATAATAATTAAATTTAATAATGAAAAATCATACTATAAAGCAAAAACAACAATAATAACATCGACTAACTAAACTTTCCGATAAAGAAATGAGTAAAGCCATTTGAACCCATTAACGATGATTACAATTAAATCTATGCAGATATGGCAGTAATTAATTCAATTTTAGTTAATTTAGTTTTGATTTTTAATATTAAAAATTTAAATAAAAAAATAAACTTTTTTATGATAGTTTATTGAAATTCCATATAAGCAATAAGATGAAAGTAAACTCTTTTATGACAGTCTATTGAAATTCTATATAAGCAAGAATATAAAACACATTGTGAGGAGTCATAATTATTGATGAGGAGTCGTAATTATTGATAAATAGTATTTAAAAAAAAAAAAAAAGAAGAAAAACTGGATCAGATTTGAGATAGGTGAGATAAAAATAAATTTAAAAACAGTCAATCATTTCATCCATATAATTGTACTTTAGTTTTTAAAACATTTATTTTTACACTTAAAGTCTCTAAATTTCAATTTATGACACATTTTTTGTTCTTAAACTATTATCAATGAAATTTTCAACAATTTCAATGCACTTAAGGCATTTATTATTACAATAAAAAGTTGTAAAAGAAAATGACCACACAAACCTCTCCATATTGGTTAATTATCTCAAAATTACTAACGATAATTTAAAAATCATAATATATTAAATGTTAATATTAAAAGTTTAAAATATAAATTTTGTTATAAAAATATTGAAAAGTATTGAATATTTAAAAAAATTCATAAAAAATAATAAAAATTTATTTAAAAAAATTTTTTATTGAAATTTTATTATTAGTTTAATTAATTAATTAATTAACAAATTTATTATAAAAATTGTAAAAATATTGAATATATATTTTTTAATTAATTTAATTTATAGTAAGGAGTAACGATAATAAATAAATTAATATTGATAAAAATATGCAAATATATATAAATATATATTTAATAAAATTATTTATTAATTAAGATAAAACAATTATTATAACTATATTTTATTTCATAAATATCATCTCAATACTTATAAAATTCTTAATTAATTTAAAATTATTGATATTTTTTTCATTCTTATTTTAAAATGTAAAATATAAAAAAAAAATATTAAAAGATGTATTTCCTTAATAAATTTTCATATAATTATTAATATGTCATTTATAAAAATTTTGTATTAAATATAATTATCCTTAATATTTAATATAATATATTCTATCATTTTTTTTATTTTTATTTATTTAATATTATTAATTTAAATGCTATCAAAATTTTATATAATATTGTATTTTCATGTTATTAATTTTATGTTATTATTTTTTATTTTCATATAATCAATTATTAACTTGTAATTATGGAATTCTAATGAACCTATTTTATATCAAATATATAACAAGTATATATATATTATTAATAAATAGAACCTATCAAAATTATTAAATATAGTTTTCTCTGTTTTATTTATATAATTAAATATTTAAAAAATAATTAAAAAGTAAAAAACAAAATATTACTAAAATTAATTTGATAAAATAATTTACTAATTAACAATAATATTTTTGAATGTTTTTATAAAAAAAATAAAAAAACTGCACAAATATTTTTTAAATTTCAAAAGTTTATATAAAAAATTTTAAAATATTGATAAATATTATAAATTTTTTAACCAAATTATTAAAAATTTAATAAAAATATTTTTTAAAAAATTTAGATAAAATTTCAAAAATATTGATAAATATATAAAAATTATATTAATTTTATTTGAAATCTAAATTTTCATTATGCCTTTTTGGAAAAATAAAAAGTTTAAAATAATTTCAAAAAACAAAAAAAATTTCGATATTTAATTCTTCCCCCTCCTCACGCTTCCGCGATCAGTCTTGGAAACACATTGCAATATTGATGGAGTCTTTGTTGCCGTTTATGCCTACGACACGTCGCTGAACCTGTTATAAAAATCAAAGAAATCCGAGTAAGAAAACGGTGAAGAAAAAAAACCAAAGAAGGTGTTGTTAGCCCCCCGCCAAAATGCTCGCCACTTGTTGTTCCTCCGCTACTCCTCCAAACCCATCTTTGCCTCCATTAACAATAACACCCAACAATGTCTGCAATTCATTCATACCCATTAATCGCCGCAACCTCCTTTCTCTACTCACTCTTTCTACGACCCACTTCTCCGATTTTGCTTTCAAACCCATTTCACTCCCTGTGGCTTCTGCTCGTGGCCTCTTTCAGATGCCCCCCGTTCGCCTCACCAACCGGTAATTCAGTCAATAAGCTTTCTTTTGCTTAAATTATTGTTCGGTTGCTGAAAAAAATGGTGAAAAAGAAAGTGGGATTTTGTGGGTTGTTCTAGTAAAAATAGAAACTTGACCTTTTGTTGTGTTTTGGAAAAAAAAAGGTATTTTCTGGTGAGAGCTGGGGAGTCTGAATTCGAGAGCTTGGGGATTATTAATACGAATCCCGTTGCCAAAACTTCTGTGGATAGTGGGTTATCAGAGAAAGGGAAGAAGCAGACATTGAAAGCAGCTCTTGAGTTGAAAACTAGAGGTGCTTGTGCAAGGAACTGTTGGATATGGCCCTCTATTACTCAGAGAGCTTACCAGGCTGCTGAGATCATTGCTTCTGTTAATGGGATTAGCCGAAGGTCTGCCATTTTAGTATCCAGTTGTTTTAATAGGTTCAAGTATACAAAGAAATATGAATTTTGTTGAAATAGAAAACAGTTTTCATTTTTTATTTTTCCAGACTGGTTGTTGGGCATAAAACCATTACTTGTAGTAGTAAATCTGGTTGTTGATCATTTCTAGGAAGATAACAGAACTTGTAATATTTCAAAACCAGAAATTTGGTCAAATGATGTTTGGTTGACTTGAGTCAACTGTTTTCTACAATTTGTTAACATCCATAGAAAGGCCAACCTGCTAATTCGAAATTTTGGTCTAATTTTAAAGGCCAATCCAGGATGATATAAGCATATTACAAATCTATTGATTTATTATATTTGCTTTGATATCCAAAATTTGGAAAATTTTCTGCCATAATTGTCAATTTTTATTGTTGTAGCTATATTGTCCCAGAGTATAGCTTTCTGGATGCTCGTGGATTGGGAGCCTATGAAGGGAAGAGCTTGGAATCCGTTTTAGAAGTAATTTATTTATTATGTACCTTTTAAACTATCATAGTGTATATTGAATATCTCGTTAAACTCTACCAAGTGGGGTTGCCATCTACAATCATCATTTAATTGTGTGAGAAATATACCTCAGGTTTATGCATCAGACAGTATTTCTCCAAACACAAAGCCACCTCCTATTGATGATGGAACCCCAAATGAGAGTGTTGCGGATGTATTTGTTCGTGTAACACAGCTCATGTCTATTCTTGAGACCCAGTATTCAGGTGATACTGTGGTTATTGTCTCGCCAGATTCTGACAATTTGACAATCCTCCAAGCTGGTCTAATTGGACTTGATCTGCGAAGGTAGTTTATATCAACTTGGCCTACTGTTATTGTTGTGTCATGGATCCCTATTTATCAGTCAACCATTACAAAGCATACATTTCAAGGTTATTTTAACATGGATTTTCAATTCCAGGCATACAGAACTTTCTTTTGCCCCTGGAGAAGTCAGATTTGTTGATACAAGTAGCATACCTGCTTACAAGCAACCTGCATCTGCTGTATATAAGTGTTTTAATCCACCAAATTGTAACTAAAATTATTTCTTCTCATGTTATAAAAACTCAATCATGTACCCCTTCAATGTTAATTGTTTATAATCATCACCCTTGGCCCTTGTCTTTATCTATAAAATATCTTGCATATATAAAACAATTTTATCATACCGCTACTTTTTTCCCTGAAATGGAAGAAAAAAGGCTTGTAGAATTTCCTCGACAAACTTCGGAGCACATATTCATGCTACAGCTGTTAGTCCTCAGTACAACCATGACCTTAGTCTATTCTTGGTGCCCTGTTGTGGTTTATCTGTTATAAGGTGATTTTTTAATGTTATGGCTCCTCAAAATCTTCAGTTTCTGAGACTTTGTTTAGTAGCTCGTAGTCTATTAATCTTCAGTTTATTGAGGTATAACCAAACTAACGCTGATAATGTGCCTTGTCTTTGTGTGCTATTGACTTGTCTTTGATGTTATTACTTTTTTAAGTTGTAACATAGTTAATTAAACGGTGTTCTTAATTTCCTCATTTAAGGATGAGACAATATATGATTGCTAGAAACTCCGTCCTTTGAAGGCTTCCCTTATGACTTCTGACATGATGAGTTTTGTGATGGAGCGTCTTATCCATTACTGTTTTGTTATTCAAAAACCTTCTGATTTCATTTCTTTGATCATGGTCGCATTCTAGGCGTAGAACATCTTGTTTTGTGCTTGCAAAAACAAGAAGTTGGAATTAGCATTCAAGTTGCAAAGAAAGTCATCTGCTGATATTTGTTTTCTGAAGTAAGGTCATCTTCTAATGTGTATTTAGTTATCATGTTTTGCATGTGTTTTAAGTAATATATGTGGCATATGAGCTGGTAGCCATGGCAAGCATACCAGGTCCGCTCAAAGGAGCTCACTTATGGATACCCTCGTTGCTGGTCTAGTCGTATCGAACCTCATTCCGTCCGCCTGCCATGAGAGGCAACTTGGTTATGGCAGCAGTACAGCCAAGGATTTTACTTTTGTAGGCCAAAAAAAGGTCCCTACTCCATATTGTTAACCAAAGGTATTCTTGTTCTAGTATAGCAACTTGTACCTTTTCCTTTTTCTCTCCACTTGAAAATAACATTGTTGGTGTGTGTTTTTCTGTATTTTTGAGCAGCAAGTTTAGATTTTCTTGTGTCCTTGTATCATTATCAATGTATAATCAAAAAGCGCCGACAAGCATATCTTCCTAAGAACAATCTTCTTTGAATAAAAAAATCAGAATCTTCTTCTTCTTCTTCTTCTTTTTTTTTTTTTTTTTTTTTTTTTTTTTTTTGTAAAAGCCGACCAAATTCCAACAACTTGTCAATCTTACCATCCAAGAAAGGTTAATGGTCTGGTTGAGAAAAACAATAATTTTACCATTGAACTATGCTTCACCAAATGATTATTACAATTAATGATGCGTTAATCTCAATGAACCTTTTTGTCCAAAATTTTTTTTATTTAAAATAATTTATGAGCATTATTATAATTTGACCATAATTGTAATACTATGAGAAGTTATATGCAAAGTTTGAAAGACTAATCAATTCAAAATTAAATTAACAATTAATGCTGTTTTATTAACCATAGTGGACAAATAATTGAACAATTAGTGGATAATGTAAGTTTTCAAAAACATGTACATTTTTTTTTAAATTTTTTTTAAATATAAATTTTATTTTATTTTTAGCAAAAAAATAAAATAAAATAAAATAAAAGTTTAAACGCCATAAAGGAACGGCAGGGAGTCACCGTCAATATTCCGTCTTCCATAAGTCTGTGCCTCGCAGAGTACCGACCACTGCTGCTTCAACTCCTTTTTCTTTCCCTCTCTGTACTGAGCTTCGTTCTCTCCGAAATCTCATACTTTTCTCTCTCTCCATTTCCCTGAAGCTTTGTCTCGCTTCGACTTAGAAGAGCACACCGGTTCAAGATCCGACTCGGATTTCGCATATCGGATTCAGGCATTTCATGTCTTAAAATGAAGATCATCATCGAATATTCGGCTTCAACCTAAAGAGTTTTTTTTTTTTGCCATCTTTTGCTTTCGTCCGCCATGGCCATTAGAGGCGTTGATTTCAAGTGGTCTGTTTTTCAATCTTCTATATATGCATGTATATATATATATATATATTGTATATATTCTTCATTGTTTGGATAAGCATGGCTATTTATGTGTAATTTTGCAATTTTGAGGTCAGAGAAGAGTAAGATTTTGAATGCGAAGCTATGGTCTTGCAGGTACGACGGGTTCTTCTTGTCTATGCTCGCGACGAGCGTGTATCCTTTAACGATTTCGTAGTTTTGGGGCTTAGCTTTGCTCTTGCTTTGGTTTCCAGCGATGAATCTGAACTTTTTTTGAATTTATTTATTTATTTATTTTTGCTATTTAGGTAAATGAATCGGCATTTAGGTTTCGGATTTGATTGTTTTTCCATTAACAATTTTTACCGGTAGAGTTATTGTTGCGATTAATTGGAAGCGGTATCATACTTGTAAATACCCATTGCACATATGGATCGTGGTGAGTTTTTTTTTCTCGACTCTTTGGAGAAGTTGGAATGGGATTTCCTTTGTTATTTGTTTTGAGATCATTTTTTTTTCTTATTTATGGGTGATTTTTGTTGGACTTTCAGGTGGATTACACTACTGTGTTTGTTTTTCGCTTGTTGATGTTTGTAGATAATGGACTTGCTGCTGGAATGGGTTTGTAAGGCCTTCTATCTTACTACTGTTTGACGTTATTGTTAAATTACTAACGTAAGAATTTATTCTACGATGTCAAATGTCTTCACTGGAAAGTCAAAGAATGTCAAAATGACTTAGACATGAATATTAAGGAGTATGTCAAATGAGTCAATTTCTGCTTTGGGCGAAGTTCAAAGCTATCGAGGAACTGTCAAATAATCAATCATGTATTATTCATGTGGGGTGCATTGTTCAAGCTGTTAACCTGCTTAAACTGCTTTGTATACTGGGAAAATGGGATTACCGAAAAGAAACTGGAAGATGCATGCTTGAATACACTACTTTCAATCATTAAATTCCTTTTCCTCACTGAAGGATATAAATTGGGGACTTAATGGATGTCAACTGATAAAGAGTTGTTATCCAAGCAGAGTTTCTTTGTGTACATCTGACACTAGCTCATGGTGCCTCCAATGCCTTTTTTTTTTTTTTGGGTCCATTTTATCCTGACATATAATCCCCTTTTTGGTAGCTGTGGTCTTTAACATTAAGCTATATGAGTTGGTGGATGTAGATTAAAATTATCATAATGTCCATTGGGGTTAAGCATACTTCATAATGTCCATAGGGGTTGAGCATACTTACAAGTTCTTTTAATATCTTCTCTAATCATATGAAACAAAGCTCTTTTTGTCCATGATATACAACTCTCAACCCTGTCATTATATCAGTTTCTTTTCATTTTTTCAAACCTTATTCTCAAGCTGCTTTCTAGAGTGGCTTATGGATGTATCTTGTTTCTATGGGCATCTAGGAGCTAAATTAATGCTTTTCTTCCCCTGTTTTCTTTGCCTTTAAGGGATTTTGGCTGGCAGCAGAGGTATGCTCGTTTCTGCTGGAGGATAGTGGTTCTTTCAATTCTTTCTCTGATCCTCTATCCGTTTCTTTGGGCTTGGACCGTAATTGGTACTCTGTGGTTCAAAAGCTCAAGATACTGTGTAAGTCATATTTATTCTTGTTCTTGGAATTTTGGAGGCATCGTCATGTGTATACAAATTTAATTGTGGACAATGCATTTCAATTGCGTATAGTTGCCTGAAGAAGGTCAGAAATGGGGGTTCCTTATTTGGCTGCTGTTTAGCTACTGTGCACTGCTTTGCATTGCTTGTATGTCACTGGGGAAGGTTAGCGAAGAGTAATTTATTTCAGTTATGGTTGGAGAAAAATTCAGTTACAGCTTAGTTCTTATGTAGTTTCTTTTTCTAAAGAAAGTTCAATTTGAGCCTGGCCCAATTTATTTACATAGCATCCCTGTTTCTAACATGGTTGTTCTATATCTTTTATATTCCTTTTTCACAGTGGTTGACCCGAAGACAGGCACACTTATTACGTGCTCAACAGGGGATTCCAATATCAGAATATGGGGTAAGCTGTATTACTTTATCATCAACTATACACCTCATGCATACTCCAATTGATTTGCATGTTACTAACTTACTATGAAAATTGTATAAACAAATTTTTTAAGTTTTACTTTAGTGAACATGGAAAGGTTACTGGCATCTCAAGTTGGATGCTAATGTTAAACATGAAAAAATGTTTTCTAAGTGTCTTCCACCTGTAATGTTGATTTGCATATGTACTTTCTAGCTTGAAACCAAGGCACTTTTATGTAAAAGTTAAGAAATTTGGTTATACAAGCACAATAGAACAATGAGCTTTGTAGGTTATACTGTGACTTGTTGCAAAATTTGCATAATTAAGGGAATATGCATGGTGTACTTTCACCTGTCTGTACAGTGTGCTTTATTGATGTGGCCTTAAATCACATAGTTTAGTTGAAGATAAGTTGTTTGAATTTTGTTATCTAATTGGCTAGAGAATTTAACAACAATGTTTTATTATTGTAAATGCAACATGCACACTTGATATGGGGTGTCAATGTAGTGATGCATGCAAATTTGATAAAATTTAAATTCTATCTGTGTGATGGATCCATTACTGCAATATGATTTAATCATAACAAGGATCTATCTGTTGCTGCAGGTTTTTGTGGACATGATCCGAGTTCCTGATTGGGCATTTGAAGCTGCTGGTCAAGAAACAAGAGGCATGGGCCAAGATGCTGCTGCGTACCATCCTGGTCTTTACCTGACTCCAGCGCAGGTAATTGTTTATTTTTTCTTAAATTTGTACACCATCTTCATTGTCAAGTTTCCACAATTGTATTTTTCATTTCTGTACTAATTGATCATTGGAACTACTTCATCTTCATCGTCAATCTTGAATGTCTTGGTTGAAATTCTTTTTCTGGGTTTCTCACAGAGAGAAGCAGTGGAAGCTCTTATTCAGGAACTTCCCAAGTTTCGTCTAAAGGCTGTTCCAACTGATTGCAGTGAATGTCCCATCTGCTTAGAAGAGTTCCATGTTGGCAATGAGGTAATATGACTGCTCATCCTCAACAATAGAAATTAATCTCAAGTCCTAACTGTATTATGTTTTAAGTGGTTGCTGCCTAAGAAGCACAGTGCTTACAGTATCATAATGGACCACGAGTTTCTTACAAGAAGTGTTGGGAATGGTGTAGGTTCGGGGCCTGCCCTGTGCTCACAATTTCCATGTAGAATGCATTGATGAGTGGCTGCGACTGAATGTGAAATGTCCTCGATGTCGTTGCTCAGTCTTCCCAAATCTTGACCTTAGTGCTCTGTCCAATCTTCGTGCTGAATCTGAACGGTCATCCGTCAGTGTAGTGACAGCCAACCGGTATGTAAGAGCCCAACCTTCCAGTCAGAGCTATTTGTTGAGACTGCAAGGTCTGCTTCGCCCGGTCCGCACTGAAAATGTAGGTGCATGGAGGGATACGGACACATTGGAAACTGCTGAAAATGGGGCTGCGTCTGTAACTGTGGTTGCTGAGGGTCCAAGCATGGAGATGGCAGCTTCTGAACGTGTAGTTGTCGGTCAGTCCACTCCACTTCAACACTAAACTATTCAAGGATTATTTTTTTGGAAAATTTTAACATCATCTCCTAACCCGGTTTTGTGAAAGCAAAATGATAATCTGTCCATATCTGTTCATAACATGAATGGTTCTTGTAGTGACCATTGCATACTAAGCTCTTAGCAAAAATGTTTTGTAATGAAGGAAAATTCTTCGTTGCTCCACACTGTTATATGGATTCATGGAAATGACACCTGGAAACTACATCTGTGTTCTAATTTTTGGTTAGCCAATGTACATTTAGCCTTGCCGTTATCTCCTGATTGTTGTCTGTGTTTCCCTTTTTCTTGTTTTCTTGGTTCCTTTGACCCCTTTATGCCCCCTTATCTTTTTTAATGGTGGGGTCGGTGTCTGAGTAGCAAATGAGGCTACAACGCCTGCAGATAGAGCATCATTGTTGAAAGTATTATTAATTTCACATCTTCTATCTGTGCTGCCTTTTTGTTGGTTGATTATATGTGGTACATGTTGCAAATTTGTTACATCCTAGCTTTTTTCATTTTATAAAATAGTAATGGGAGATAGTAGTGTTCTTATATGTGGCATGGATTTGTATGTGCACTGATCCTCAATAAATTTTAACCTAATTGCCATCAAGAGACCGACACAATGGATTTCTTTTCTTTTGTCTATTAATTATTATTATTTTTTCCTGGTATTATCTATCTTTTTGGCCTTTCTTTTCCATGTTGAAAGCTACGTCTTCAATTTTAATTGTGTGGCCAAATGAGCGTGCTTAGGCGGTGACACTCTATATCTATTATTGAATAACAAACTGAGGTAGCCAATCTGCATATATGATATATGTATATAATATAAAATGAGAAAAAAAAAAGAGGTGGCAAAGAAGCTCTGGACGATTTTGTGGAGGTCAAAAAGATAAGATGCATGTTATTCATGAAAATTTTAAAAAAATTGAAATTCCTTATTTTATATGTGGGTCCGCTCTTTTTATGTGCGAAGGGAGAGGAGTATTATTTAACCCAAAAAAAAAAAGAAAAAAAAAAGAAAAAAAAAGGAAAAAAGAGAGACCATCCGTGCTTTTTGTACTTGTTTGCATCTTTTCGTCCACTTGTCTGGAAGTTATTTAGTAAAATCCCAATGGATAAATAAAGTGGGTTCACAAAAAAAATTTCATTTTCTTTTCTTGTAAACTTGTCTTGAAGATTTGTTTATGATGGGCTTTTAAGCATATGCTTTTGAATAGAAGGATCATTCATATAAATTAATAATGATGTCTTAAAGGAATCTCTGCTTCCTTTTTTGATATTAGAATCTATATTACATATATCTAACCCTACTAATCACAAACTTACAGATAAGCTTCTAATCAGCCTCATAATGGCCGATTAAGATATTTTATTATTGTTATTATTATTATTATTATTTTTTTGGGGTGGGGGTCATCAATATGTCAAATTCGGACAAAGTTAGGTTGGATCACAACTAAGGCCTACTGGTGGTAATTGGAAAAATATCTCACCCTCTTTGTAGTGTTGAATATATATTCAAATTTATCCCCAGCCTGATATAAATAATCTAGGTGGACATTAATAAGTTGAGTTAGGTAATTTTTGTTTAGCTAGATTGAGAGCTATTTAAAAGGAAATTGTTATTGTAGTTCCACCGAATTATAACTATGTTGTTTAACCGGAAGTGTGCTCTATACCGATCTAATTTATTTATATCTATTTATTTATTTTGTTGCTATTATTTATAAAAAAAAAAATAATGTTTATCATCAGTGATAGCAGTAAATTTTATGTGTATATATATATAAATAAAAATGGTTTATAGATGGTAAATTCTATATATATATATATAAATTACGTAGATATAAAAATTTATTGTCATATAGAATGGTAAATTTATTGTCATAGAATGGTAAAAATTAGTATTATAGTTGTACTCTTGTTTATATACCAAGCTAACTTAATAAACGTCTTTCAAAGATCACTTTTAACGGTTAAAATTTTGTCTATGCTGTCACAATCTAATGAGAATCCACTGTTTTTTTTTTTTTTTTTACATTGAGTATGACAAGAATTCTCCATCCCAATATTAAAAAATAAAAAATAAAAATCTTTTAAATACTTTGGACCTTTCTGTTTTTACTAAATACTTTAGACTGTTTGGCATAATTTTTAATTCAGCTTCTATTTTTTAAAAAATACCTTATATTTTGATTATTGTTGCTTTTAAACTTGAAAATTGGCCAAACACCTTTAAAAAAAAAATAATAATCAGAAATACTTTCTGAAAATTAATCAAATTAGTCAAAGGCAGTAATACCATCTTTTACCAATGCCAATTACTCTATAGATTTACACTTCCGTCTTTTAAAAAAAATAATAAAATGAAATAACTAATGCTAGGAAAATCAAATTAAGATACGAATTATAAGCTTTGGAGAGGAGAAAAAAAAAAAATGTAATAATGAGAAAGAGTTAGGGGTTGAGTGACTATTTGAAAGTAAAACGGGCTTGGATATTATTGCCTGGCGATTCTATCCACATACCATCACCATCATCATCATCACAATCGTCATCAACATCGGCCTTGGCAGGTCACATTTCGCAGCAGAGAGAGAAACGCAGGCAACCCCCGCAGACACAGACACACATAGATTGTGGGCTTTGTGGGGGGTGGGGGTTGTCTCTGAAGCAGAGATGGCGTTGGGAAATGCATTTTGGGTGGGTCAAGCTAACCCACTTCCTCAATTCAGACCACAATTTTGTTGCTCTGATTTTTCAACCAACAAATTTATCAATAATAATAATTTGAGTTTCGTTCTGGGTTGGGGTTGTACTCTTCAAACCAAGCCTCCCATTTCTTCCTCTTCTTCTTCTTCTTCTTCTCCTTCTTCGTCTTCCTCCTCTCCTTCTCTTCCTTCTTCAATCAGGAACCGTAGAAAGTCAAACCTTTATTGCCGTTGTAGTAGTAACAACAGGAATGACTCTAATGGGTCTTCGTTGGAATGGGATTGGACTCGTTGGACCCGCCATTTCTCTGAGATTGAACAAGCCGAGAGCTTTGCTTCTGTTCTCAAGGTATGAAGAAAAAGTTTTGCCCCCTTTTTTTTTTTTTTTGGTTGTTGTTTTAGTGAGAAGCTCCATTTCGTTTGTGAAAAGGCTTAGCTGAGTTAAGTTTAGTTTAATTTATAATGTTTTCTTTGTGGGTTTTCTACGTAAAGGGCCAAAATGCTAAATTTCATTTAGTTTAATGCTTTGTTGTTGCTTTCAATGGTTTCTCATGGAAGAGTAGTCTTACAGGATCGATGTCTTTTTGATACTTTTTAAAGGAGAACGCAGAATCTATAGCTAAGAATTGGGTTCTCAGATTCATCCACTTTAGTTAAAAGCTAATTTAATATATTATAATAAAGGTTAAAACACCCCAGAACTTAACTATGCACATAACACTTACATTGTGTTATTGTTTTGACCGAATGCTAAACTATGCAGTTTCAACTTGAAGATGCAATTGAGAAGGAAGACTTCCAAGAAGCTGCAAAGTTGAAAATGGCCATTGAAGAAGCTACATCCAAGGATGCTGTTGCTGAAATCATGTCTGAGTTGAAGGTAGGATACACATTTTAAGTATGTCCTGTTCACGTCATTATTGTTTCATCTTGTGTTTTGTTTATTTTCAGAGTGCAATAGATGAAGAGCGTTATCATGATGCTTCAAAGTTATGCAGACACACTGGAAGTGGACTGGTAATCATCATACAATTTGGATGCTTACATGTTTATGCATCTCTAACCTACCGATTTGATTTGAAGAATTTTGTTTGATGCCGATGTTATCTTTCTTGGCAAAAAAAAGATTCCTGGAAGGAATTTCATATTATCTTTCTTGACAAAAAGTTGTGCAATAGAAATGAAAAATTATGAATGATTAGCTAGAAAAAACATAGTTAAAGGTGGACAAAAATATTCTTTGAAGGAATTTCATATCTCCAAGGTAGAATTGGTTTCTGGTGTTAATAAAATTAGATACAGTTTTTGGTCCCACAGGTTAGGTTTCACATTTTTAAGAGGTATAGTTTTGTTAGCATGGAACTAGCGGTCAATATTGAGTTTTACGAGGGAGAAACAATTTAGTGGACTATATAACAAACAAACAAACAAGTGCTTTATTATGGAAATATTGTTCTGGCTCTGAAAAATTAGTTTATTGCTTACTGGAACCTTTTAGTTGATTGCAACTCCAGGGTGATATCAGAAAGATGGTTTTAAGTGATGGTAGAGGATTCAAGCATCAAGCTGTGTTAAGAGTTTTGTTTGTCCATGTGTAACATTTTAATGTTGAAATTGCAGCTTCCTTGTCTTCGTATTCATGCAGCTTTACCAAATGGGATAAATTTGTTCCTAGTGTCTGCTAAACTCGTTTTGTTTTATTTTATTTTTTTACCTTTTCACTATAAGCAGGTAGGTTGGTGGGTTGGCTATTCCAGAGATTCAGATGATCCTTTTGGTAGATTAATACATATAACTCCTGGTGTTGGTAGATTTGTTGGCAGATGTTACAGTCCAAAGTAAGATCCTTCTCTATTGTCCTTTTTTTTCAACATCTATATATATATATTGGAAACTTTCCTTACTATTGCTTGTTGCAGGCAGTTGGTAACTGCATCTTCAGGGACTCCCCTTTTTGAAATTTTTGTGGTAAAAAGTGTCGATGACACATATGTTATGCAGGTACGTGAAAATTTTAAAAATAAATATTATCTAATGTTATGTTTGATATTTGTGTGCGAATTCAAGAGTGCAAAATTGACCGAAAAATAGAAAAGAAATTCAGGAGTGTGAAGTTGGCTTGACCTGGTCGGGGAGTAAAAATAATAAGATGCACAAATTCCGCCAACCTTCCCTCTCCCCACCCAAGAAAAAATCTTTGTCAATAAGACATTCCTAGCATATCTATAGCATAGGGTCTGCCGGCAGCTGTAGGATCTTTTGGGTTGTCATAGTTTTCTGTTGCGGTTTATTTGAAATGTTTCTAATTGCATGTCTCTCTCTTCATTTTATTGAAGGTCACTTCTAATTTCATTTTTCACATTGGTGTGGTCAATCTGTTTGTAGGTTGTATACTTGCAACGAGCCAAAGGAAACTCTACAAATTCCCCAAATTCACCATTCAAACCTGCAAAAAGCCAATCAACTCCTGAAGTTGAGAATGCATCTGTAGCAGATGCTCAGGTGAATGAAGGCAAAGCAGAGAAAAGTGAGGAGAAAGGCATTAATATAGAGGAAGCAACTGAGGAAGGTATAAAAAGTGTGATTAATTTTCTAAAAGATAAAATTCCGGGATTGAAAGTTAAAGTCATGAATGTCAATGTTACTGAGGAAGTGACCGAGGATGGTGATTCTGTGAAGCAGTTGATGCAAGAAAATGATGAGAAAGAAAGTTCTGGTGAGAGTTCTGAAGATGAAAGTAAGCTGGATGAGATTCAGCCAAATGAGGTCACTCTTGGAGGAGGTAGCAATACAACAACAGAAGATGAAAAGGATTTAGATATGAAACTTTTTATTGGTGGAGTTGTACATAACAATGAGGATACTCCCACCAAGGATGAGTATGTGCGTCACCCAGCTGAAATAAATGATATGGAGAGGGATTCCTTTGTTCTGCATATTCCTTGCAGAAACATAGATTATGATACCATGGATAGTAAAGTGTCAAAAGTCAAAGTGGCAACTGTAGCAGCTGAAGGGGTCGAGCTTATGCCTACTGATGTAGCCAAGGCATTTTTGACTTCTGACAAAGTTTCTTCAAAGGTGAGACTGAGCTTATTTAACGTAAGTTCATTATTTGCAAATGAGAATTGACTCTTCAGTCAGTGTTAAACAGTGATGTTTTAATTTAAATTGGACTTATTTAGATACTTGGATGGATATTGAACTATGCTATAAAATCAAAATTACGGACTTTCTGTTATGGATATCAAATTTTGTGGTCATAATTGCTCTCCCATTCTAGATTCATCATTATTTATGTTTGCAGTCCTATGCATTTGTCGAACTGAATTATGAATTCTTTTGTAGGTTTCAAGAAGTGTGCGTGAAATAGTCAAACTTGCTGTTAGTCAAGCACAGAAAAAGAATAGATTGTCTGAGTTCACAAATTTTAATCGGATCACCACATCCAATGGAGATCTAGATCCATTTGAGGGTGAGTTATCAGTTATATTTGTATTTCTTTGATTTGTATGCTTAAATTTAATCAGATGGGCAATTTTTAAAGGAGAATCTTCGTTGAAGTATAGGTCTATACGTTGGTGCATTTGGCCCTTATGGAACTGAGGTAGTGCAGCTGAGGCGTAAATTTGGCCACTGGAATGGTTCTGATAACGAAGATGATGCTTCAGATATTGAGTTCTTTGAATATGTTGAGGCAGTGAAGCTAACTGGGGATCTAAATGTTCCTGCAGGCCAGGTTTATATCTTTCTAAACTTGACAGTTAGGCTAGTTTTAGTTGTACTATGAGCTTGCAAAATACTACCAATTTGATTTCTGGGTATACAGGTGACGTTTCGTGCCAAAATTGGGAGAGGGAATCGACTTTCCAACCGTGGGATGTATCCGGAGGAATTAGGAGTGGTAATTATCCTTGAGATTAGAATCTGTGCATGTGTTAATTTACTTGCAATTATGTGGTAAACTTTGAAAGGCTTATTTACTGTTCGTCTGCACAGGTTGCAAGTTATAAAGGTCAAGGAAGAATAGCTGAATTTGGGTTCCGAAATCCACAATGGGTTGATGGAGAACTTCTCCAGCTTAATGGCAAGGTAACAAAACTATCTTAAGATGTGTGGTACCATATTTTCCTTCTGTAAACCTGAATTTTGATAGAAACTTTCTATTTATCTGGCTGGTTGTTCTTTGAACTTCTGTCATGCAGGGTATTGGACCATATGTCAAAGGTGCAGACCTCGGTTTCCTTTATGTCATCCCTGAGCAAAGTTTTCTGGTTCTGTTCAACCGTTTGAAACTACCACACTGAGCATGGTAAAACTACAACTGCTTTCAGTTCTTACCCTCTTTAATATGGCAATACATGAGACGTTTTGATGCTGAGAAGAAATCTCATCTGTATAATGTTTTGAGCGAAAAGGCATTTTGACCCTACTAAGTAGGCTGTTGAATTTCTTTCATTTCTTTTTTGCATTTTGTTTCTGTCCTTTAAGGTTAGTCTTTTTTCTTTTTGTATTTTCTTTTTCTGCTAACACCATGAGCTGTATATCAATTTTGCCTGACTACCGACATATATAATAGGACAAGTTATAAAAGTGAAATAAATGTTCTTCTATAAGCAAAGTTCTGTGATGTTACAATATTTTCCTCTGTTATTTCTTGCAATTGGCCCATCTACATCTTTCATTTCTTGTACTAACCAATTAGCTGCATAAGTCGTGCTTATTTAGAATGAAATACAATGGTTGTGATGGGAATGCTGCTTCTGAACAAAATCAACAGGTGCAAAAGCATTTTATATTGAATCTTTTGAGGAATCTAAGTATCAAAATTCTGCCCTCGGTGCATAGTTTCCTTGGATGAAAGCTCGAGTTCGAATCCTCACCCTCATAATAGAAGGAAAAAAGAAGAAATGTTGAAATCTTTTTCTGTATTTATATATCTGGTTAGACAACTTCATAGCACTAGAATTACATAATGGTACGAGTGCTTAATAATGTAGCTTGCAAGTTCAAGAGAAGAGATCATTTGTAGATGTAAATAGAGTTTGTAATTTCTTAGTGGCTGCTTAAAGTGAAAAGAGCAAATAAGTGGTGGTTTCGTTTTCCTTATTTCAGAACCCTAAAAAGCATCTTGGTTAATTTTATTCTATATAACATTCTTGGACAGAATGAGAGATTTTTTTATGCTTTCCTTGCTGCTATAGGTATATACTGTTGGAAACCCATAGGGGATATCAGGGAGAAGATGTGTCATGCAGCAATTGGTGCAAACTCCACTAGAAGAAAAGGTTTGATGAATGGAAATTGAATTGCTTTTGGCAGGGGGATGGTGTTGGCACAAATAGGAGGAATCTGTGAAGCGAAAGAAGATTGAAAAAGTTGGGTGGAATTTGTGCCTTTAGCTGATAAAAGGATAGCCCACTCTTAAAGAAACCCCAAAAGAACTTTACTTTAGCCTATAAAATAAAAAGTTGCATTGAAAGCTTTTCTTGGGTCTTATTAGTCTTCACAATCAAATTATGTTAGCAGCCATATAATTTTTTTTCTTTCCTTAATTGCTTATAGGGGGTAATTAGGGGATCTTACTACTGTTAATGATCATTATTGTAATTAGGGGATCTTGTTACAGTTAACGATCATTATTCCTTACTTTCAAAGGAGCAAGTCCATCCAAAACATTTCAAATGACAATGATGACTCATATCTAGAATTTGAAAAAAAAAAAGGGCCTCATCTTCCAATTCAACATATGTATGTTCAAAAAAACTAAACAAACAAACAAGGGAGCAACAAGGAAAGCATGAATTTGGTGATGCTATTAATGCATAGTTTGGTGAAACAATTAATTGTTTTCGAGAAGTCTTCTAAAAAATTATACACAGAAGAACTGTCAATATATTTTCATTTTTTAAAAATAAAATTCTATATAGAAGAGGATAATCTATACACGTAATTGATGTTGATTTGTTGAATACCCATGGTGTCAATGTCTGGCTCTATTTTTTTCCCTTGTTCCCAAAAAAATGATAAAATTTATAAATTTAAAGCTAAAAAAAAAAAATATATATATATATATATATAAAAGATTGTATGAATTCAGTTTCCCCTTTTGACCCTAGAAATTTTACAATGAACAAAAATGACAGAGGTCCTCAGCTGAGGACCATATGGTCGATTCAAGTAAAAAGTAGAACCAATAATTTTTTTGATTGGCTAACGTTTTTGTCAAAAACTTCGTCAAAGATTTACAGAAAAGAAATAAGATCCACACTCTTACTGAGTAAGAAACAACATGTGCCACGTGGCATGGGTCCCCCGACTCTGTTTAAGACACGAAGGTGAAATGACAGACACCTCTCCCAACTTTCTCTTTTTTCTACTTTTTTTTTTCTTTTTTTTTTTTTTTTTTCTTTCTCACTTCCCAAACACACTTTATGTTTTTGATTTCTCAATTGAAGCTCGTTTAAAGTTTTCGAATAAAACACTTTAATGGAAGCCCAAACTCAAATTTAGAACCAAACAAACAAACAAAAAAGAAAGCGAAACAAAAAAAAAAAAAAAACCGCAATGAATAAATCAGCGTCGAAGAACTCCGAGTCGTCGGCACACTCGCGCCACTCGTCGCTATCACCTCATAACTACCACTCACCTCTCCGATCCGAAGCCGGTGATCCTCACGAAGCGACGCCATATGCCTCGCCGGAGAACTCGCCTCAGAAAACGGTGGACAACTCCAGAGCCATCGTCACCACAAACGCCACCAACACCGAGAAGTACACTCAGTACTCGCCTCTCCGACCTAACATGCAAGACAACAACAACAACAACAACAACAACAGCAACAACTACAATAACTACCGGAAAACCGTGGAGAACGCAAGCGCGATGCCGGAGAAATCGCCGTCGCCGGTGGTGGTGCTCAACCGGTCGACGTCGATGGAATTGCCGTCGTCGGTCACGAAGGTGGGTCCTGCCACTAGTGTTATTGGCGGTGGGGACGGTGGTGGTGGTGGAGGGAGATCGAGGTATCAGCAGGGAAGGAGGCCGCAGAATGAGGATGTGATGAAGAGTGCCGCTTTAGGGTTTAGGGTTAGCGAGTTCGTTCTCTGCTTGATTTCTTTCTCGGTTATGGCCGCTGATAAGACTCAGGGCTGGAGCGGCGACTCTTTTGACCGCTACAAGGAATACAGGTAAAATAAATAAATAAATTTGAATTTGACTCTAAATTCTACATAATTATCATAATGATTTTTTTTTTTCTTTTTGGGGGAAAAAGAAACATTTTTGTTTATCAAATTAAGATGCTTGAACCCAGCTCTACTCCTAAATAAGAAATTTGAATTTGAATCTAAATTCGTGATGATTAACAGAAATGAATTTTCTTTTTATGGAAAAAGAAAGATTTTTTTTTTTTAATCAAATTAAACTGGCAGGATTATATAACTAGCTTATGCTATTTACTTGGTTTCTAATTTTGTTCAAACCCCAGACTTCAGTATGATTCTCGAACCAAGTTGAGCTGTACTCCTAAATAAGAATTTTGGGACTCTTTTTTAATATCCTGGTAAATTGAGGAATTGGATTTTTAAATTCATGGTATTATCCACCAAGATATGTTTTCTTCCATGAAATTATTGCTTTGATTTAGTCCACAACAATTTTTCTAGCTTTTGATTTTTATTTGTTTTTTTATTTTTTGCCTCCAAACATAGTTCAATCAATTTGCCGTCTTTGATGTAAATTTATCATTTTGCTTTGTTTGTAAGCAAGTTGTCTGTGCTTTACCCGTATCATTTGTCCTTTGCTGTCTTTTCTCTTTCTTTCTTTCTTTTTCTTTTTTTTTTTTTTTTTTCCCCTTTAATGGTAGTCTCTTGATTGCTAAATTGAATATTGTATTGAATTTGCTGTTACTTTTTGTCTATTAATTTGTTGAATTTCATTTTCCTGCTTCAACTTTTGAGGAATTCTTAAAATTTAATTGTATATAAGATGCCCAAAATAAGCATATTAATTCTTATATTATTGGTAAATAGTATACTATATCTAATTAATCTTGTCATCAAGGTTTATTTGTATATAACCGTATGTTTTAAATTTCTTCATTATTTCTCGCACCCCCCAAGTTTTGATATTTCCAGATAATGTGATACTGAAGCTTTTATCTGATTACAGGTATTGTTTGTCTGTGAATGTTATCGCATGTGTATATTCGGCATTTCAAGCTTATGATCTAGTCTACCATCTTGTCTATGGGAAACATTTGATTCGCCATCACCTCCGGCATCATTTTGAGTTTTCATTGGACCAGGCGAGTCATTTAGTTTCTTTAGTTTATTTTTCAGCTTTCTATATGCTACAGGGGTTTTTACTCGTCTGTTCGTTGCTACAACATGTCATAATGGTCTATATAAGAGCATTTTGTGGTAGAAATTTCTATGAACAACCTATCACACTGTTAGCTTTGGTGAACCGCTGTGCCTGCCGTTACCTTTGAGTCTATAATTGAAGTTACTTCAAATTCTATAGAAATAGGTGAAATAATTAGGATGTATATTAAGAAAAATTGCAGAAAAAAAAAATGCTCTGAATCATATATTTTTTAGCAACAAGCAGTTGGCATGAATCCTTATTTTATTATTTTATAGGCTGCACAAAAGGGGTTTGGGGGTGTATTGGAGGAGGAAACCGAGTCAGTGATTGCACCATGCTTCAGTTTTACATCTGCTTGTGTAATCTGGTTTAAAACTGTTTATTTAATTTATTTATTTTTGCTCAAGTTAAAATTATTTGTTAATAGATGCCATGTATTCATTTATGGGTTTGAATCTAGATTAATAACCTGTGACCTTGTTGGAACTTTAGCTCGGCATTTGATACCAATAAGAGAACATTGTTGTCTGATTGATATATGTAGCTAAGCTTACCTTGGTCATTGGCTCTTTAAGTTTGTTGGCTTTTATTTTGGTCAATCATGTTGCTAAGTTAATTTGGCTGTCCATGTTAAGCTTTGTTCATAGAGCCCTTTGGCAGTTGGACACCCATAATATTTTTCTCATGCCCAAAGTATAAAATGTGTCTGATTGATCCGCGCTACCCACCAGCCACCACCGATAAACAATTCTAAATCCTCTTAGGTTGCATGCTTGCATGGTTTCTGAAGGTTATTAACCCCCTTCTTTGCCAATTTCGATTATGTGTTTCCATACTGATTTGTAATGGTAATGGTCACTTTGTTTAATTTGCAGATATTGGCATACCTTCTCATATCAGCATCGTCGTCAGCGGCCACGAGGGTTGATGATTGGCAATCAAACTGGGGAAAAGATGAGTTCACACAGATGGCTAGTGCTTCAGTTGGAATGTCCTTCCTGGCTTTTGTTGCCTTCGCCATTAGCTCACTTATATCGGGTTACAACCTTTGGAACCCTAATTCAGTTTGATATTGTAAAACCAGTTGCTTGTAGTTTTTTTCAGTTCATATATTTGTGATAAAATAATTCAATAGAATGTGAATAAAAGTCCTCTTTTCTTTCCCTTTTCATTTTCCCATGTTGTATATAGATTTTTTGTTTTTTTTTTTTTTTTTAATACAATTGGAAGCACAAAAAATATGAAAAAGAGTTTCTATGGAAATGCAACTAGATTCTAGATTCCATGTTTTTACTGCTGTTCTATTTTTTCTATGCATGGCATACTTCAACTCTAGGCTGGGTCATGAAGGTAGACTCTAATAATTTTCCTGAAAACAATGGACCTGCAAAACTCAAAGCTGTTTTGGGCCAAAACTGGAAATTGTCCGATCCAGCACGAAAGAAATATGAAAAAACAAATAATTAAACGACATGGGGATTATTTATGCTTGGGCAAATTAACTTTATACACTCCTTATGGGCATAATGATTGGGCCTTTCAAAAATAATGTTATAATGGGAAGTGTGTGTATAAAGTTCGAATGGTATCACAAATAAAACACTGCTCAATGGAGCTGGCACGATTGTCCAACTCTCAAAACCTTATCCCAGTATGGGCTTGTCAATCTCCTTATGGGTTAATGAAGAAACAAGAGTGTCAATTCCCCAAGATTGGGGAATTTGGCCCAATACCCTCATGGGATCGAGGTTAATGATTTTTGCCCCCTCACTTGATATCTTTTTTGTTCCACCCCTTAATATCCATTGTAACCTTCAAACAAAAAAAAAAATTACTTACATATTTTATTATATTTTAAACCATGTCTGTGTTTGGATGCACTTCCTACAACCAATATGAATCTGAAAAGTGGTGGAGATCTGGTTTTGCAGAGGAATTATAACAGTTCAATGGGGAAGAAGCATATCGTGAAGCCTGCTGGGTCTTTGGAGTTGAGCAGTTCCTTCATTGATTCTGGACATGATAGGCGGCTCTCAGTCAAAGCTCTTCCTCGTATTACCAATCGGAGTTTGAGGAAGCAGAGAAAGAATCGGAGGCTTAAGATTGTCAATGAATTTGCTGGGCAATATGAAGACAGCTTTGACGATGTGAAAACTGTGAGAGACAAATTTCATAAACGTGTCTCAAATTTTGCAAAAAAATTGGATGACTGTACAACCTCGGTAATTACCGACGAAACCGTCGGTAATTTTTCCAGAGGGTATGTGGTTGGTTACCGACGGTTTCCTCGGGAATTACCGAGGGGGTACAGTCATCCAATTTTTTTGCAAAATTTGAGACACGTTTATGAAATTTTAGGATTTTCTCTCCTTAGTATAATTTTACAATCCCTATTTTGCATGTTTTTGCATTCAACACACGTTATGAGACTTGTGGGGCCCAAAAAATTGGTAAAATGTGATGGACTGTACACCCTCGGTAATTACCGACGAAACCGTCGGTAATTTTTCCAGGGGGTATGTGGTTGGTTACCGACAGTTTCCTCGGGAATTACCGAGGGGGTACAACTATCCTTTTTTTTGCAAAATTTGGGACACTTTTATGAAATTTTGGGATTTTCTCTCTTTAGTATAATTTTAGAATCCCTATTTTTCATGTTTTTGCATTCAACACACGTTATGGGACTTGTGGGGCCCAAAAAATTGGTAAAATGTGATAGACTGTACATCCTCAGTAATTACCGACGAAACCGTCAGTAATTTTTCCAGAGGGTATGTGGTTGGTTACCGACGGTTTCCTCGGGAATTACCGAGAGGGTACAGTCATCCAATTTTTTTGCAAAATTTGAGACACGTTTATGAAATTTTGGGATTTTCTCTCCTTAGTATAATTTTACAATCCCTATTTTACATGTTTTTGCATTCAACACACGTTATGGGATTGTGGGGCCCAAAAAATTGGTAAAATGTGATGGACTGTACACCCTCGGTAATTACCGACGAAACCGTCGGTAATTTTTCCAGGGGGAATTTATTGGTTACCGACAGTTTCCTCGGGAATTACCGAGGGGGTACAGCTATCCTTTTTTTTTGCAAAATTTGAGACACGTTTATGAAATTTTGGGATTTTCTCTCCTTAGTATAATTTTAGAATCCCTATTTTGCATGTTTTTGCATTCAACACACGTTATGGGACTTGTGGGGCCCAAAAAATTGGTAAAATGTGATAGACTGTACACCCTCGGTAATTACCGACGAAACCGTCGGTAATTTTTCCAGGGGGAATTTATTGGTTACCGACAGTTTCCTCGGGAATTACCGAGGGGGTACAGCTATCCTTTTTTTTTGCAAAATTTGAGACACGTTTATGAAATTTTGGGATTTTCTCTCCTTAGTATAATTTTAGAATCCCTATTTTGCATGTTTTTGCATTCAACACACGTTATGGGACTTGTGGGGCCCAAAAAATTGGTAAAATGTGATAGACTGTACACCCTCGGTAATTTTTCCAAAGGGTATTTGGTGGTTACCGACGGTTTCCTCGGGAATTACCGATCGTGTACAGTCATCATATTTTTTTAGAAAATTTGAGAACTTTTCAAGCAATTTTGGGATTTTTTCTCCTTAGGATAATTTTAGAATCCATATTCTGCATGTTTTTGCATTCAACACACATTATGGGACTTGTGGGGCCCAAAAAATTTGTAAAATGTGATTGCCATAGGGGTCTCGGTAATTACCGACGAAACCTTCGGTAATTTTTCCAGAGGGTATATGTTGGTTACCGACGGTTTCATCGGGAATTACCGAAGGTCTACAGTCGTCGTATTTTTTTGGAAAATTTCACAAATTTTCAAGCAATTTTGAGATTTTTTCTCCTTAGGATAATTTTAGAATCCATATTTTGCATGTTTTTGCATTCAACACACATTATGGGACTTGTGGGGCCCAAAAAATTGGTAAAATGTAATTGCCATGGGGGTCTCGGTAATTACCGACGAAACCTTTGGTAATTTTTGAATAAAAAACAAATTGAACATTGTCATTTTTTAATGCTATTTGATCATTTACTTTGTCAGAATTTATCATTAATAATACTACATTTAGCATGTTATTGGTTGGAACACACATTATTGAAGTTGCCGGATGGAATTGTGGTGATTCTTTTACGACGGTGTACAAATGTCAATTACCGATGATGCATCGGTCATTACCATTGGGCAGAAATATCATCCATGCAATAGTAAGAAACATACAAACAACTGAACCAAAAACTGAACACGGAATGATATGTTATCAAAACAATACGATAGATGAATTTGACAACAAAAGAACACATAAAGCCAACGTCTATTATGCCAAAACACATGTTACGTGGTTGAGCAACTAATTGCATTCCTGACTACATTGCATACACACGCATACCGCATAACATGGCCCCATTGTCTGAATATAGCATCACGCAATTGATGGGCCTTCGTTTCAGTGGTGCTGTTGGTTGGTAGTGCTATCAAGAGGTACGGCGGCGGAGCATGATCGGCTGCTGTGATCGACCTGTTTGCACCTCCCACATCTATATTGATGACGCTCCTCTCCTTGAGATTGAATCCTCTTCTTTCTCGGTCTTCCTGACTGTTTGCCAATTTGAGGTGGAAGTACAACCTGGTTTATGACATCATCTGGAGCATGCCACTGACATTTATCTCCAAGTGGATATATGGTTTCCGAATATGCATCACAGAGTGAGTCAACTGAGTAATGCGCCGAGCAAAGGAAATATGGAGAAATATGTCGATGCTTACATGCTGCAATTGCATGGACACAAGGAAATCCATCAATGTCAAATTCCTTGCATGGTCTGCCTTGTCCTCATAATACAACAGATGCTTCGTATTTGGATCTATTGCCATAAGCAGTTCACTGGTGCTAAGTCGAGAGTAAAGCACAATCTTAGAAGGCTTTACCGTTTAATCACCATTGTCATTATTGCATTACTATCCCTTTTTCTTCACTCCTTATGTTCTAGGAGGGTCTGTGTAACTGACATGTTGCTTACAGTATTCCAAAGGGCCTGCATGGTAGCATTGGTTTTTTTTCCCTAGTATTCTAAAGAGAGAATATAATGAAAACAAAGCATTAACTTGGTTAAGTCATATTTCAAAATCATTAGCATACAAGATATCAAACCAATTTTTTCTGAGATTGAGCTCTATTTACTGATTATTTTTTAAGTCAAATTTCCTGTATTGTTGATCTAACCTAACCCTTGACATACTATCACTGATTTACTATATTAATAATTACTTTTTCATTGAACTTTAACATTATTAAAGGTATTCACCATCATTAACCATCTCAGACTTCCAATAAAACACTGAAATCCCAAAGGCAATCAAGTTGAACAAGCATACCTTAAAACGAACTCATAGGTCTAATCCTCTGGCTTTACAGGCTGATTAAGATCATAAAAAACAAAATTAACAATAAATTTTCCAAATTGTCTGACAATTCAGAGCATTATTAGAAGATCAAAATGACACAATAAAAAAGAGATAATGTTACAAAAAATTACGTCAATTTTCATATCCTAGCAAATATTTAAGCAATTTCTTCATGCCATTGAGGTGAGGGTATTCTGCACGCATCAATTGAAAATAGAAAGCTGTCCAACCATTTGGATTATCCTCATAAGCAAGTGAGTTTCGAGAGGTATATTTACAGCTTGTCAAGTGCATTGGACTATTAACCATATAGCATGAATCAAGAAGCTATTTGCATGTCATTTAAAATTTAAGTAATAGCAAGTATATAATTTCAAAGAAAATAGATGCTCTTCATGGAAACAAAAGCTCACATAGAGGCTGCATATCACAATAAACTTTTTTCCTAAAACTTATCCAACAAATTCAAGTCCAGAAATGCTATGCCAATACATGAATATATTTCATATTGTACGCACATTATATATACTTTCAACATTCACTCTCACACACTCACAAAGTAGCAAAAGTTTGTTACGTACAATTTATGCACATAGGGAACCTTTAAAAATACTTCAAAATTTATTTCTTTCTCTTTCATTTCTATAAGGACCCTTTTGTGTTAATAAGAATTTGAAAGGAAATATGGCACTGGATGGATAGTTACCTCTCTACATGGATCATAATCTGGAATTGTTTCTACAGCACGTAATTTATGAGGACATAAAACTGTAGAATCTATATAATAGAAGGCATTCAAGTGTGCCACTTGTTTTTGCAAAGGTGGTAAAGGAAAGCAATGATAATTTGGATATTTCTCCATGAAGTTTCAGCTTATATACATATAAGATTCAAATTTTGATCTTGTCTTCTTAGTCTGACATTGATAATTACATGTGGAAATAAACTGTCTTGAGGAAGTTGTTGTTTGTTAGGAGCATTATTAACCATCACATTAATATTGAATAACGAAACAATTTCCCCAACTTATTGCCATGCTTGGAGTTTGAATTTTATTGAAAAAAAGGATAAAGAAAGAGAAAACAATTCCTAACACATTTTCGTGAAAAAGTTAAAATTTCTATTATGTTTACATTTCAATCTCATTTTAGAATATGAACTTCTCAGTAATATTAGCTTGAGCCTCTTGACCAAACGATGGAAAGAAAAATATCTTATATTCTCCACATATAGAAAAATATTTTATTCTCCACATATACCTTTAGAAATCCATTAAAGCAGGGGTCTTATGGAATAAATTAGCTTTTACAAGACACTCAAATGGACTAATTGACATATGGATATTAAAAATGACAAAAGAAAAAAGAAAATTAAATAATTGTAATATAAATCCCATAAAAGATTCTTATCTTTTGACCACTTTCAAACCAAATAATGTCCAAAAAATTTGATGAGTTTATGAACAATAAATTCATATATAATCAGTGACCAAACCATCATTTTGCAGATTAATCATGTGTAGGTAATCAGCTGCATCAATAGATGTGGAATTATACATACATATGCTAAACTTATTGATGCAAGATGGAAACAACCTCTGAAAACTTATCAGAGAAAAGGAAAAACAGATTCTAAGGCCCAAACATTAATTTGGCATGATCTAGGACAAGATGGGCTTATTTGGGATCTTCAAGGATTTTAGTAGATTAATTTAGTTTCCTATTTTTAATTAGAGCATTTTATTATTTAATTAGGTTTCTTATTGTTTTCAGTTTCTTAATGTTATTAGTTTCCTTATTCAACTAGGTTTCCTATTATTTTAGTTTCCTAATATTATTAGATGATTTTAATATAAATAGAGTTCTTTGTAATTCTGGAGGCAGTTAATCAATATTACAAGAATTTTATGAGATTATTTTCTCTGGTTTTGTGTGATGCAAAACAAACTTAGGTGTGATGCCTAGGGTTTTGGGAGTGATTCCTAAAATCAATCTAGTGTGATACTAGAACCCTATCTATTTCTTTTCTGTTTTTTTTCTTTCCCTATCTGTCCTACATCAGTTTGGTATCAGAGCCAGGTTCCAACCCTAGCCGCGTAAACAGTTCCGTCAACAGTAACTCTTCGGCGTGAACAGTAACCCATAGCGTGAACAGTAATCCGACGTGAACAGTGTCGGTGATCAGATTGTTTCTTTGGATTAAGGAATCATGACTACAAGATCTGGAAAGAGTTTTAGAGGTAGAATAACTGACAATCAATTTGAAGAATTATTTATTCGTATGGTCGAACAAGTGGAGTCTCTTAATGTTCGGGTTAGTAATATTGAAGCCCAAATATCTCAACCTAGCAGTTCTTCAACTAACAATGAACAAGATGAGAATCCTGAAGCCAATGAGGATAAAAGTCAAAAGAAGCTGCCAGCAAAGACAATTCCTCCAGTGCCTTTCCCTACAGCCCAACAGACACCTAATTGGGTGAGAGATATATTGCAATCAACACAAGGACGTCACAATACTTTTGATGACATCACAAAGAGGGTAAAGATTGAAGTACCAGATTTCGAAGGTAAAGTAAATCCAACTGAGTTTGCTGATTGGCTTTCTTCCATTGAAGAATATTTTGATTGGTATGATATGGATGATGATCGGAGAGTAAGGTTCGCTAAGATGAAGCTAGTAGGTCTTGCCAAAATTTGGTGGATGGGTGTTGAAGGAGATTTAAGGAGAATGGGATCACCACCCATTGGTACTTGGCAAGAGATGAAAGCCAAGCTTAGGGAAAAATACATGCCTACCAATTACTATGATAAATTATGTGAGCAAGCAATCAACTTGAAGCAAGGTAATTTATCAGTTGCTGAGTATATGCAGAAGTTTGATGAGTTGAAGACTCGAAGCCAACTACTTGAAGATCCAAGGCAAACATTAGCAAGATTTAAATCTGGTTTGAGGTCCGACATTAGGAGGGAGCTACTAAGACAACCTATCTACAGCTTAGAGCAAGCTTTTCAAGTTTCTTTGGATTTGGAGGAGTATCTTGGAAGTTTCAAAAGACTGGATATAAATCGCAGCAGCAGAGTTGTAACAAATCAGTCTTCAAAACAACCTATGAAGGCCAAGGTACCTGTTCCTAACGCTTCTGAACTTAGAGGAAAAGGCAACCAATGTTTCAAATGTGGACAGCCTGGTCATATGGCATATAATTGTCCTAAAAGAAACCTACACTTGATGTAGAACATCATGAAGAACCTGATCAACAAAGAGAGGAAGATGAAAACAATTTCAACTATGGAGTTTATAATCCTGATGACTTGGAAGAAGATGAAGTAGATACTTCATTAAGTGCTGTTGTTAGACGTATCCTTTCAATTCCAAAAGATGAGAAGGAAGATTGGAAACGCACCTCTATTTTTCAAATGTTGGTTCATTGTGAAAATCAAGCACAAAAACTTATCATTGATGGTGGGAGTAGTATGAATGTTGTGTCGGCATCTATGGTAGGGCGATTAAAACTTCCTATTGAACCGCATCCACATCCATATAAAGTAGCATGGATTGACAGTACTTCAATTCCGGTAACCCAACGCTGTCTAGTTTCTTTTTCATGTGGGGTTTACAATGACTCAATTTGGTGTGATGTGATTCCGATGAAAGTAACACATCTTCTTCTTGGTCGTCCTTGGCTGTATGATAGAGATGTGTTTCATTGTGGGAGAGAAAATACCTACTCTTTCATGTTCAAAGGTAGGAAGGTTGTGTTGAAGCCTATGACGGTAGCTGAGATGGATAAATATAAGGTGGAAAAACCAAGTAAGGTTTCTAACAATCCACAAAAGTCTCTACATATTCTCACTAAGAAGAATTTTGAGCGAGAAAGTAAGAAAAATGGAGTTATATATGCTGTTCTAGCAAAGGAAATAAAGAAGGAAACAGCAACCAGCAAGCAAACGTTTCCAGTAGAGATTCAGAAGTTGTTGTCTGATTTTTCAGATTTGGTTCCGGAAGAATTTCCAAGTGAATTACCTCCTTTACATAACATTCAGCATGCCATAGACTTTGTACCAGGAGCTCAATTACCTAATCTTCCAGCATATCGTATGAATCCTAGCGAGCATGCGGAGCTTAAGAGGCAAGTGGAGGAGTTGCTGTCCAAGGGATTCATCCGTGAGAGTTTAAGTCCTTGTGCTGTTCCTGCTTTACTTACACCTAAGAAAGATGGGAGTTGGCGAATGTGTGTTGATAGTCGTGCGATTAACAAGATTACAATCCAATATCGCTTCCCCATCCCTCGATTTGATGACATGTTGGACATGATGGCTGGTTCGTGTATATTTTCAAAATTGGATCTAAAAAGTGGATATCACCAAATTCGTCTAAGGCCCGGAGATGAGTGGAAAACAGCTTTCAAAACAAAGGATGGTCTTTATGAATGGCTGGTAATGCCATTTGGTCTTTCAAATGCTCCAAGTACATTTATGAGATTTATGAATCAAATTCTACGGCCATTCTTTGGTAAATTTTTGGTAGTATATTTTGATGATATATTGATATATAGCAAGAGCAGGGAAGACCATCTTTCACATTTGCAGCAAGTTATGAGAGTTCTTAGACAAGAGAAGCTCTACATAAATTTGAAGAAATGTTGTTTTATGACATCATCAGTGGTATTCTTAGGTTATGTTGTTTCATCAAGAGGGCTGGAAATGGATCCTTTGAAGATTAAAGCTATCCTAGAGTGGGCAATTCCTAGCTCATTGCAAGAGGTACGAAGCTTTCATGGATTAGCTACATTTTATCGAAGATTTATTCGGAATTTCAGCTCAATTATGGCTCCAATAACTGATTGTATGAAGAAAAATCAATTTCTTTGGACCAAGACAGCAACAAAATCTTTGGAAGAAGTTAAGAAAAGATTGACTGAAGCACCAATTCTTCGACTCCCAGATTTTTCAAAGGTTTTTGAGGTAGCATGTGATGCATCTAATGTGGGAATTGGTGGCATACTTAGTCAAGAAGGGCATCCAATTGCATTTTTCAGTGAGAAATTCAATGAAGCTAAGCAAAAGTATTCTACTTATGACAAAGAATTTTATGCGGTGGTTCAAGCTTTGCGATATTGGCGTCATTATCTCATATCAAAGGAGTTTATTCTATTTTCAGATCATGAAGCCCTCAAGTACATCAACTCACAAAAGAAGATGAATTATCGGCATGGGAAATGGATTTCTTTCTTGCAAGAATACTCATTTCTTATCAAACACAAATCTGGTGCAGAAAACAAGGTTGCTGATGCATTGAGTAGAGTTGTGTATATCTTAGCTTCTATGGCAATTCAAGTTGTGGGGTTTGAATCTCTTAAAAGGGATTATCCTTCTTGTAAGGATTTCAGCCTTATACATGCAGCTTTAACAAGAGGACAGCTAGGTGAATACCCTAATTTTTCACTACATGATGGTTATCTTTTTAAAGAAACCAAACTTTGTTTGCCTAATACATCATTACGTGAGCAAATGATTTGGGAATTACATGGTGGAGGGGCAGCTGGTCATTTTGGAAGAGATAAAACCATAGCCATGGTTGAAGATCGATTCTATTGGCCAACTTTGAAGAGGGATGTTATCAAAACAATTTCTCGATGTCGGATATGTCAATTATCAAAAGGAAGAAAGAAGAATACAGGTTTGTATATGCCTCTTCCCATACCTCATGAGCCATGGAAAGAGTTAAGCATGGATTTTGTTTTAGGATTACCTAAAACAATAAGGGGGCATGATTGCATAATGGTTGTGGTTGATAGATTTTCAAAAATGGCACACTTTATTGCTTGTTCAAAGACCATTGATGCTGTTCACGTAGCTAAATTATTTTTCAAAGAAATAGTTCGTCTTCATGGACTACCTATGACAATAGTTTCAGATCGGGATGTAAAGTTCATGAGTTATTTTTGGAGAACCTTATGGAAGACAATGAATACTAAATTGAAGTTCTCTTCTGCTTTTCATCCACAATCAGATGGTCAAACAGAAGTTGTAAATCGAAGCTTGGGAGATTTACTTCGCTGTTTAGTTGGAGATCACATATCTAGTTGGGATCAAATACTTCCTATGGCAGAATTTGCATATAATAGCTCCATGAATAGGAGCACAGGTCGCAGTCCATTTGAAATTGTAACTGGGATGCTCCCTAGGAAGCCTATTGACTTGGTTCCTTTACCTTTGGCAGCAAGACCAAGTGCTGAAGCTGAAACTTTTGGAAGACACATTCAAGAAATTCATGATGATATTCGCAGAAAAATTGCTCTAAGTAATGAAAGCTACAAGGCACATGCTGATTTGAAGAGAAAATTTGCTGAATTTAATGAAGGGGATATGGTAATGGGTCGGATAAGGCCTGAGCGTTTTCCTAGGGGCACTTATAAGAAGCTACATTCAAGGAATGTTGGTCCATATAAGATTTTAAAGAAAATCAGCTCAAATGCCTATGTCCTTGATCTACCAAAGGATATGGGTATAAGTAATGTCTTCAATATTGAGGATCTAAGTTCTTATGAGGGACATGAAAATGATACAGCAAGAGGTAGCAAGGCAGCAATCTACCATCTACATTTCGATTAAAAGAGGAAATTGAAGATGTTGTTGATCATCAAATAGTATCAACTAGAGGTGGAGGATATCAACGGTATCTTATCAAGTGGAAGGACCGACCACTTTCAGATTGCACATGGATCACTGACCAAGAATTTCAGAAACTCAATCAAGACCTCTATGATCAATTTCATGCCATCAACTCGCCGGGGTCGAGTTTTTCTAAGCCAAGGGGAATTGATGCAAGATGGAAACAACCTCTGAAAACTTATCAGAGAAAAGGAAAAACAGATTCTAAGGCCCAAACATTAATTTGGCATGATCTAGGACAAGATGGGCTTATTTGGGATCTTCAAGGATTTTAGTAGATTAATTTAGTTTCCTATTTTTAATTAGAGCATTTTATTATTTAATTAGGTTTCCTATTGTTTTCAGTTTCTTAATGTTATTAGTTTCCTTATTCAACTAGGTTTCCTATTATTTTAGTTTCCTAATATTATTAGATGATTTTAATATAAATAGAGTTCTTTGTAATTCTGGAGGCAGTTAATCAATATTACAAGAATTTTATGAGATTATTTTCTCTGGTTTTGTGTGATGCAAAACAAACTTAGGTGTGATGCCTAGGGTTTTGGGAGTGATTCCTAAAATCAATCTAGTGTGATACTAGAACCCTATCTATTTCTTTTCTGTTTTTTTTCTTTCCCTATCTGTCCTACATCACTTATGATGGTGGAAATTAGAAAAACAAATAAATAAATAATGTATGTCAAAAAAATTACAACGGAATTGGGAAAAAATAAATCATTCAACAAAGTTTTCTTTTAGCAAGCTGTGCATGATAAGATCCATAAAAATTTACTAGAATCCCAACACAGTGAAAAGCCATGCCTTATCTAAAGATGAAAAATGCAGAGTAAATTACTACAGGAGAAATATTGAAGGAGCCTACAGGAACACACCTACACCAAGAGTTCCAACCAGAAAACCAACAATGTTTACATCCTTTGCCTTCTCTTGACCAGGTAACATCTGTACAAACATCATCACTCTTTTAGTAAAACAAATTGTACATTAATACAAGTAGGGGTGTGGATTTTTAGAAAGGAGAAAAGAGAGTACCATTATTTGAGACCATACCTATGCTTAAGAATTCTTCTTTGTTGAGATAAGTCTGTCACCATGCAATTAGACTTTGCATCATATCTGATTAAAACCAGTAATACCATAATTAAAGAAAGATTTATTAATTTAGAGAAAGAGAGAGAGAACTAGCACAAGGACTTGCATATACTAGAAGAATTTGGCAAAAGGAAAAGTAAACTTAATAACACAATAAATATCTCAAGCAATATTACATGCAGACACAATAAATTTCATACAAAACCAGGTAAGTTATATGTATACCTATTTCACAACCATATAACGTCAGTACAACACTTGCAAATGCAGCATTTCCACAACCAATCCAAAAAAACAAGTAGTCCTCCATTTTGTATTCCTCATGTAATTCCCAGACCAAGCCTCCAATGGTATATCTATTACCAACCACTGTCCTGATACATTTATCATCAGAGAAGACACTAGCTGCTTCCAAGCTCCCATTGGAGATCTTACGAGATTCTGATGGATTCATGTCCGAAGACATAGTTTCAGCAAATTGGATTTCTAATCTAGAGCTATTCATACATGCTTCTACCACTTCATCTCTTATATGCTGTATCAAATGTGCATATTCTAGCCCAAAGGGAACCTGCATTTAGATTGAATGAACTATGTTGAGATTGGATAGCTGAGATAATTTGTTTTGGCTACATGTGAAACGACATGATCTCAGTACTAAATCTTCCTAAAGGTGAAAAAAAAATAAAAAAATAAAAAAATAAACATGCTTATTGCAAATTTAGTAAAGCATAGAAGTTCATAATAATAATTCTCTAGTAAACCACTTTACCAGGAAAGGTTTGCCGTTTCTCACAGCATGATCTGATAAATTTTTTACACAATTGGACACACCAGTTGAAGCTTTTCCAAAAACAAAGAATGCTGGAAGAGTTGTAGTCCTGCCAATAATGAAAAAGAAGAGGCTTTTGAAACTATGAAACCAAAATTAATTGTTGCATAATATACAGAAACAAAATAACCACTTTTTAAGTTCAAAAGGTAAAAAAAGAAGAAGAAGCTTCATTGGCTTCAAAACCTAATCTTGATGCCAAAAAAGAACGAATTTCTCAGAATAATGTCTTATGAGTTTGGTACAAAAACTCATTGTTTTTTTTTTTTTTTTTTTTTTTTTTTTTTTTTTTTTTTGCTTTAAAACAAACAATCCTATAATATAGTTTGTAAAAAAAAAAATAAATAAATAAATAAAATAAAATAAAATAAAAAGGCTTTAGTAAAGGTATCATTAACGAGAACTCACGGGCTGAAGCACGCGTGGCCGTGGTGCACGACATAATCAGCATTGATGTGCGATGCTCCGACCTCATCCACGCAACAGCTACTGTACGCTGTGTCGGCCATCATAAACAAAGATACATCTTTCACGTTGCCATTCCAGTCGCTATCGGATTGAGATTCTCGTAGACACCAAAGCTTGTCCAGTAAAACACTCCCAACTATCACCGACTCATTTAGGAGCTCATCTGGGAAATGAACTTTACAAACTTGGTTAGTTTAGTTCTATTCACAAACCAAAACACAATCGCCCTAAAAACTTAGTAAAAAGGCGGCGCAAAATAATCTATTTCTGCTATTTCATATGTTTTAGTTTTTCCAAAGAAAAAAAAAAAAAAAAAAGACACGAGAATCAAAGAGGAGTAATCACCTGTAAAGCGACTCTGGTGAAGCCGCCACTGCTAATGAACTCAGCGGTCCGAGTGATTTCATAATTCGATTCCAAGTCTATGGTCGAAGAAAGAAATCAGCAAACTAATCACACAAAAGTTCCCTGCAACTCTCTCTCTCTCTCTCTCTCTCCACTGCTTCAGAATCAATGTCGTATGTGTTATGGTCCACCATTTAGACGCCTGAAATTAAGCATAAAACCTCCTTCCACAGCTTCAAGATCGTCCTTCGAATCCAACATCAAAAAGCACTATGAGAAGAAAGAAAGAAAGAGGGAAATTGGATATGATATGCGGTAGGTGGGATATTGATAAGAGTGAGAAAGAAATTGTACGTGGTTTATAGAGTAAGGGTAAGGTTGGAATAATGAAAAGAGGGTGGGTAGATAAAAAAGATTTAAAAGAGGGAGGGTATTTCTCATTAACGTGTTTAAAATAAGGGTACTGGGCCAAATTCCCCAAGATTAAATGGGCGACTACTGACTAGGCTAGATTACAGAGCGACGAATCTAGTTGGGCTTTACTGTTATTGTATAAAGGCATAGAAACAATTCAAAAGGGTAAACAAATTGATTTATGAGCGAGAATGAATCGAGATTTATAACAATTTGGGATTCTTGATTGCATTGAATTGGATAAGATTATTTTACATTGTTTTAAATTTAATATTCAATGTAATCTAGTATTCCAAATGGATTTAAAACTATATGAATTTCTCAAACTTTTTGTAATATAGATTTGTTTGACAATCAAAGAGGAGTTGTGAATCTACTTTTCGTACCCTTGTACAGTAGAATAAGTAATGCCACATTATTATGCTTGATGGCTTTGTTTTGTGGTTGATATACTTGGTAGAATTGCATATTACATATAACATAATTAAACTATTGCTATAAATGGTCTTAGCTATCATTGAAGGTTATCATCAACTCTAATAATTAAAGCTTTTTTCTTATGTGATTTGAAGAGGACTACTTGGTGAACTTTCAACATCTATAATTATTGTATTCAATATCCATCAATTTTTCTCTCTTTTACATATTTTTTTTAGAAATAACATATATATAGATAAAATTGCAACTAAAATTTAATAGACGTTGATTTAGACAGATCAGTGTCCTAATCCAACTACCAAACGATCCTTTGAGCCTAAATGTTCCTAATGATGAGGCTGTGTGGGGTGTATTATACCGGCCAATCCACATGCTATCTCTCCTTTCTCATATACCCACAACTACTCTTACATGCTTATCCATCCATACCTATTTCATATACAATTTTTTTTTTTTTCCCCTTCCTCACAATTTTAAATTTTTAAAAAATATATATAAAAATCCTATTCAACCTTAAAAAATTAGACAAAATCCTTCATTGATATAAAACAATTATTTTATTTTATTTTGTTTTTAATAAAAGTCCATTATAAAAATTTGTAAGCAAATCCACCTGTAAAATCCCAACAAATCTCTAATATTGTATTACAATATAGTATTTGTGCCACTGTTTTATTAAATATGAGGGATGATTTCATTGATCCGCTTCAATAGTTAATTATAATGATTAAGTACAAAAAATATTTGGGATTGAGAATTAAATACATTAGTTCGTAAATTATACTGCATTATGTACAATCTAAGTTAACTTTATAAGTTGAAACCAATTTGCAAATGAGTTTTAAAACTACAAAGTGAATTTATGAATGAATTTGCCAAATTCCAAAGAATGACTGTACAAATATTTTTTTATGAAGAAAAAGACTTTTGTCTAAGTTGAATGTATAATATATATTTTTTTTGTTTGAAAAAAAAAAAAAATCTGTTGGTGAGTATTATCGGTCCAAATTTTAAAAAATTATGCACCATTAATATTTTGTGTCTTTGTAATTCGATAGTAGTCCACAAATTATCCAATTCACTATCCTTATCATCCTCTTTCACCCTATGCAACACGTGAAATTCACATCAAAGCTCAGTTAGGACATATCAGAATTCGAACCAACAACTCCTACAAGTAGATGTGGTACATCTTGAACCCACAACTCCTAAATGTACAATATCTTTCTTAAATTAAGAGAATTAACATAATTATAATCAAACTCTTATGGTTATGCCGGATATAGTATAATATATACATACATACATACATATATATATATATAAGTTCTGATCCAACTAACAACATTACTAATTAACCTCATAAAGAATAATATTTAAGTAAAATTAGCAAACCATGGATAGATCTACTGAAATCATCAGATAATAAAAAAACAAAAGTCAAAAACAAAACTACAAAGTTTCTACATTTTTTATTTTATTTGATGTTAAATCATGTCAATACTACTCATTGCAAGGTTAGCAATATTTCGACTTAATATCTAAACTGTCTATTAGCATCTAACCACATTTGTCAAAAGAAAATTACCATCTAACCACCCTATTAGCACTAATAAACGGCTGACTGCTCATCGTAATTTGGGCTACAAAGTCCATTTCAAAATAATAATAATAATAATTATGTATGTTATCATATAATATACGTATATTATATGATCTAAAACACAGGTCGACGATGAACTTGAAACTTGAAATTACAATGACCATTTTTTATTTTTTATTTTTTTAAGCTGAAATCATGAAATCAGAAAAAGTGTTCACGTGGATCTGTTATGGCAATTGTTTGATAAGCATATGTTGTTCCATTATTTGATTTTGGGATTTTGTTGATCTGGTATTTAGAACAAAAAGATGCCTGGAATAGTTATGGATGGTATTAGTGAAGAAGGGGTAATGAATGGAATAAATGGAAATTCTACACCTTCTAAAGAAAATGAAGCAGTGAGTAAATCCCCAAAGAGTGCATCAAGTCCACAGAACCCCCGTAGTGCCGGTCAGAGCCCCCGTAGTGCCGATCAGAGCCCCAAGAATGTTGTTCCTCAGAGCCCCCAGAATGGAGGTCATGATCTTCCTGGTGATATGGTGGTTGACACCTCAATCGAGCAGCTTTATGAAAATGTTTGTGACATGCAAAGTTCTGATCGGTCACCTTCGAGGCGCAGCTTTGGGTCTGATGGTGATGAGTCTAGGATTGACTCAGAGCTTCGCCATCTTGTTGGAGGAGAGATGAAGGAAGTTGAGATAATGGAAGAGGAAGTGCTTGAAAAGCCGGTGGATGATTCTCGTAGTGAGTCTGCTTCAAAGAAAGGAAGTTTGTCTGCAGGTAAAAAACCAGGAAAGGTGGAGAGGACAAGATCTGCTAGTACAAAATCTGTTTCTTCTGGGAATTCAAAGAAAGCTTCTTCCTTGCCAGTGGATTCTGAAACATCAAAGCCTAGTGATACCAAGGACAAAACTCCAGAGAAACCTCCGATAAATAGGCGAGATAAGAATATAAGGAAATATAAGAAGAAACAACGAAATTCTCCTTTAGGAGGGGTGAAGCTACAGAATGGAACTGAAGATTCAACTGAATCTGGATTAGATAATCCGGATCTGGGGCCCTTTTTGCTTAAGCAAGCAAGGGGCTTGATTTCTTTAGGGGATAATCCCCAGAAAGCTCTTGAACTAGCTCTACGAGCAGCGAAATCATTTGAAATATGTTCAGATGGGAAACCAAGTTTAGAACTAGTGATGTGTTTGCATGTTACAGCAGCAATATACTGTAGCTTAGGCCAGTATAATGAGGCAATTCCAGTTCTTGAGCGCTCGATTGAGATTCCAGTGATTGAGGAAGGCCAGGGGCATGCCCTTGCTAAATTTGCAGGTCACATGCAGTTAGGTGATACTTATGCAATGCTGGGCATGCTTGAGAATTCAATTATGGCTTACACAACGGGATTGGAAATCCAAAAACAAGTTTTGGGAGAAACAGACCCAAGAGTTGGTGAGACCTGTAGATATCTGGCTGAAGCTCATGTTCAAGCGTTGCAGTTTGATGAGGCTCAGAAGCTTTGTCAGATGGCTCTTGATATTCATAAACAAAATGGTTCCCCTGCTTCTGTGGAAGAGGCAGCAGATAGGAGGCTCATGGGTCTTATATGTGAAACAAAGGGAGATCATGAAGCTGCTCTGGAGCACCTTGTTTTAGCCAGCATGGCAATGGTGGCAAATGGACAGGAAGTGGAGGTTGCTTCTGTTGATTGCAGCATTGGAGATACATACTTATCTTTGTCTCGGTACGATGAGGCTGTTTTTGCTTATCAGAAAGCACTTACTGTGTTCAAGACCTCCAAAGGTGAGAACCATCCATCCGTTGGTTCAGTTTTCATCCGTCTAGCTGATTTGTACAACAGAACTGGAAAATTGAGGGAATCAAAATCTTACTGTGAGAATGCCCTCCGAATTTATGAGAAGCCTGTTCCTGGAATTCCTCCAGAGGAGATAGCTAGTGGCCTCACTGATATTTCTGCTATCTATGAATCAATGGATGAGCTTGAGCAGGCAATCAAGTTGCTACAGAAGGCTTTAAGTATATACAATGATGCTCCTGGTCAGCAGAGCACAATAGCTGGAATTGAAGCTCAGATGGGGGTCATGTACTATATGCTGGGGAATTATTCAGAATCTTACAACTCCTTCAAGAGTGCCATTTCAAAACTCCGGGCAAGTGGAGAGAAGAAATCTGCCTTCTTTGGAATTGCTCTAAACCAAATGGGGCTTGCCTGTGTACAGCGTTATGCTATCAATGAGGCTGCGGAATTATTTGAAGAAGCAAGGACTATTTTGGAACAAGAGTGCGGACCATATCACCCTGACACACTTGGGGTATATAGCAACCTAGCTGGCACATATGATGCAGTTGGCAGGTATGGACTCTCTGTGATTCTCTTATTTCTTTCTTTGGTATGTTATCTTGCTAATATACATTTCAATCCAATTGTTTCTGAAGATAATCAATTTAGTTTGGTTTAACATGCCTCTGTTTAATCTGCAAAATTTTAGACATGTATATATTTCTTCCCTTTGACCTTTATGAAAACACAAGTTTTCAGCATATGCTATTGCAAAATCAACTTATGTGGATATTTAGTTTTATTAAACTATGAATTTTTAGTGAGACTTTAACTATATGTACAAGTTCTTTGATTTCTTCTTTCTTAATACTTTTGAATTTCTTTCAGGTTGGATGAAGCGATCGAAGTCTTAGAGTATGTTGTTGGCATGAGGGAGGAAAAACTAGGGACTGCAAATCCTGATGTGGATGATGAGAAAAGAAGGTTGGCTGAGCTACTGAGAGAAGCAGGAAGAGTCAGAAACAGAAAAAATAGGTCGCTGGAGAACCTCCTTGATTCCAACTCACATGGAATAACGAATGATGATAGTAAGTTAGGATAAAAATGGTTTTCACATTTCAGGAATTAATTATGTTGTATTATACCACTATTTAAGAGCGAGCCAAGATTTAAAAGAAAAATGAACAAAGAAATAGAAACAAAATAATAAAGAAATAGTTGATGGTTGATTGTTTATTAGATTCTTGTTGTGGAGGGTGAATGAAATGACCATAGGTGGGGTTTTGGTTGTATAATTTTGTTTACCCTATCATATCGGTCAAAGTTTATAAGTTATTCTGTATCTCACTATTTTAGAAAGTGTTCTAAGACATGGTGGTGCTTCCATTATATGTATTTTCACCATTCATGATCTATACATTTGTTTACATTGTACTGACTGACATATTTCTTTAGATAATGTACACTTTTGATTTATATTAAGAATTATGAAATTTCAGTTGCTGCAATTTAGTTGTATTCTTTTTACACTTTTTGTAGTTTTTCATTCCATGGTCAGAGACATAGACTATCAACAATATCATATTAACATAATTACATAATGCCTCTAGAAGGTAGGGATTTTTTTTTTGGGATGATAGCCTCTAGAAGTTGTTTTACCATTATCCACATGGCAGCAGCAATATAATAATTATCAAAATGCAGCCCATTCCCTTTTTTTTTTTTTTTTTTTTTTTTTTTTTTTCGGTTTGCCAAGCAATAGATTGCTTTTAGTTGAATTATTGCTACAATCCCTGCAATGGATGTAGGGTCAGGAAAAAGGTACAAATTAATTGAACGACCAATGCTTGGTTGGCATGTGATACAGTTATAGGAATCTCTATATTTATCTGGCCAAGATTTATGATGCAGTAAATGTTGGTGATCCATGCAAGCCAATAATCCAATAATTTTAGTAAAGATTGAGGACAGTTGATGTATGTACTTTGTGCCAGTTTCTGTCTTGTTGAATGAAAAAAGGGAAATTAAAGAAAAAGTTTCCATAAATTTCTTTCCACCCTGCCAATCATCTGAAAAATCAGCAAACAAAAATCTGATACTTATTTTCAGAATCTAAAACCCCAAGTCAGGCTGATCTGTACATGTGCTACATTCCAAAAAGCTGATTCAGATTTTTATGATTGTCCTATTCATCAAAAATATTTTTTTTATGATTGTCCTCAAAATAGACGGGGAGAAACTTCTCAGTCAAATTGGTAATTGGAACCTTGATGCCAATGAAGTTCCTTTTTTCCTTTCTTTTTTTTGCTCATCCAATAATGTTACATTGAAACACTAGATTTTTCTGCCAACGCTCTGGTCAGATAATTTGGAACACAAGGGGACACCAAAATTGGTGTTTTACTGCATCTAAGAGTTTCAAGCTGTAAGGATTTGACAACAAAATTTGGTGGGTATTGTCGGTGATGGATGGACCTTTTTAGTCAATGAAATTGGAATTCTCATATAATACAAATTTGAAACCTGAGTTTGTAAGCCAAATTTAATATCCCATCTTTCAATAAATCTCTCTGCTGACCTTTGCATAATGTATTATCCCATTTTTTGTCAACCATATTTCAGGCTTTGCCTCATCAGATCATTCCGGTTGAAGCACTTTGGCCATTGTTTCCACTTGAACTCAGAAACAGATCCATTTTTCTCTAGCTGATATAAGATCTTTGAAGTTAACCTCGTGAATTCCAACTTATACTATTTGCGCTTGGCTAAATACACCCTGCCTTTGCAATTTGTGTTGTTAAACTATCTATTGCAGCATATATCTCCTCAGACTGATTGTGGGAACTATCACCTGCAGTAAAAGTATGGGTTTTGTTTTTGATTTCAATCCAACTGCATCCAGGCCTCTTTTTGAGTCCTCTGCCTTTGATTTCTGTTCTAACCCTTGTAACTTCATTCCACTTCCCATAGTCTTCATACAAGTTTGCGAGGAGGACACGGTAACCAATGCTAGCGGGATCAAGTTTGAATATGTGACTTGCCACAACTTCTGCCAATCTTTCATCTCCATGACTTTTGCATGATGCAAGCAATGATCCCCATATTCTATCATCAAAAACACAAGGCATCATCAAAATCATCTCATATGCCTGTTTTAGATGGTCAGCTCGGCCTAAAAGATCAACCATGCAGGTGTATTGTTCAAGTTGAGGTTCAATTTTATAGTCTTCAACCATACTTCTAAAGTATTTCCACCCCTCTTCAACTCTTCCTGCATGGCTGCAAGCAGACAGAAGAGCTGTAAAAGTTGCATGGTCAGGCTTCGTTCCTGCATCTTTCATTTTCCCAAATAAAGCAAATACTTTATCAGCATGGCCATACATTCCTAACCCCAGCAGAATTGAATTCCATGATATTTGGTTTCTCTCAGACATTTTCTCAAAGATAACCCATGAGCTGTTTATGTCTCCACATTTTGCATAAGTTGTTATAAGAGAATTGCTAATTAGAACATTTGAATCAAAACCCTGCCGCAGTAGGTAACCATGAACCTCCTTGCAAATGAGCATGGCTGACAATAGTGCACAAACTGAAAGAATGCATGCACATGACACAGTATTGGGTTGGATCAGTTCAGATTGCATATCTCGGAATGCCTTTAAAGTTTCATTTGGACATTCATTCTGAGCATACCCTAATATTAGAGCATTCCAAGAGACCAAATCTCTAGATGGTAATCTATGAAAGACTTTTTGGGCAGATTCAATATCTCCACACTTGGCATACATATCTACTAAGGCACCACCAACAAAAACATCTGAATCGAATCCTGATTTTACCACTAGCCCGTGAATTTCCATACCTTCCCCTTTAAGAATCAAGGAAGAACAGGCCCTCAAAACAGCCAAAACTATGACAGGATCAACAAAGCCATATTCTATATTATAGTCGTGAAACAGTTCCAATGCTTCAGTGGGAGAGCCACTCTGAGCACAATTTGAGATTACAGCACCCCACATGACAGTATTATGATTTTGAGACTTTCTGAAGATATCAAGACCAGATTTAGGATCTCCACATTTAAAATACATGTCTATAAGAGCTGTTTCGACCCTTGAATCATTGTCCAGTCCAAAGCTAATAGCTAATACATGAATTTGTTTTCCAACTGCTAAATCCAGTAACTCAGAGCACAAACCTGAAACAGCAATCATAGTTGAGAAATCTGGTAATATCTGAATTGCCAACATCTCTTGGAACAACTCCACTGCCTGTGACAAATATCCATTGGACACATAGCCTGAAATCATGACATTCCAAACCACTGTATTTCCTTTGATAGAATCATCATTAAGGATGCCTCCAAAAATGAATTCCGCATTCTTTACATCCCCACACTTCATGTACATGTCTATTAGTGCGCTAAACAAGAACTCATCCCCAAAATTATTTTTCACAACAAATGCATGAATCTCTCTGCCATGAATTAAAGATTCAATTGAAGCGCAAGACGAGAGCGCAGAAAGGCAAGCTACCCTATTTGGGAACACACCATGTTGCCGGATCATCTGACTAAATATTCTCAATGACCCCATGTAATCTCCAGAGTGACAAAACCCGGATATCATCGTGTTCCACGAAACCAAATCCTTAGTGCAAATCTTCTCAAACAACTGAATTGCATCCTCAGCCACCCCGCATTTCCAATAAACACCTAAAAGTGAATTCAAAACATAAATATCATCTAAAGCTCCTAACTTCAACAAATGCCCATGAATCTGTCTGACCTTTTCTATATCAGAAATTGCTCCAAAAGCCTTAATCAACATTGGAAAAAAACGAAATTCCTCAACCGGTATACCACACTCAAGCATTTTAACATAAACCTGTACTGCATCTTCGTGACGCCCATCGTCCACATACTCCTTGACTAGCTTACCAGACGAAGAAACATCGATTATAGATCCATCCCACATAAACCCATGTCTCAAAACTGATTTCCGAGATGGGTTTTCTTGGTATCGTGTTTCAGCACGAAAATTTAACTTGGAACCCAAAGATATAGAGGAAGAAGCATGGGGTATTATTACCTCCGATGGTCTTGGCAGGTCGTGTTGGAAGCTCCTATTCCTGTACATACAAAGCGAATAAGAGTCTAATTGTCTGGCCATTGCTGCTCTTCAGGTTCCAGAGGCGTTCGGAAAAAGAGAAAATTTTCCCTGCAACAATGCCTCGAAACAATTACCATTTCAAAGTAGAAGAAAAATGCTAATAAATCCTTAAAAAAAAAAAAAAAAGAAAAAAAGCCAAGCTTCATCCATTACTGAATCATGGTCTTCTGAAATTTTTATTTTTTTAAAAAAATCCTATATTCCTCCATTCATTCAAATACAGTTTCCAGTCAAATTTTAAAATAAAACCATCAGATGAAAGGGGGAAAAAAAAAAATAATAATAATAAAAGCCATCGGGAAAAAAGAATGGGAAAAAAAAAATTGAATCTTTTTACCTCTTTTTTTTTTTGTCACAGAGAGCGTCAAAGACGGTGATTGAATGAATGGGGTTGGAGTAGAAAACGACGGCGTTTGAAGAAGAAGAACCAGTGACAGAGACGAGCTACTAGTTCCGGTTGATGGCGGAAGAAGGAGTCTTACACACTGGGGACGAAGTATGACGTGGCAAAATTTGCTGTTTATGAAATTTTTTATTTTTATTTTTTATTATTTATTTCCATGAAAAAATAAAGAAATTAAAAAAAAAAAAATTTTGCCCTAAATCTAATCCTCCGGCGTCAATATTCAGGAAACTAAAGCAGTGAAAGTCTCCGTCAGCAGCCACCCAGCTCTCTCTCTGTCTCTGTATTTCTCGTCTTTTACTGAGTACAGCCTCTTCTTCTTCTTCTTCTTCTTCTTCTTCTTCCTCTTGGGTCTCTCTGCAAGGGGCTAGGAAATTTTTTTCCCACTATTTCTCATTGTCTTCCTTGTTATTTTTCCCGCCTTCTTTCGCAAATTTAAAACCTTTGAAAATATATGCAGTTTATGGCTATTCATATAGGAAAATCTTGCTGGGTTTATTTATTTGTATATTGAATTGCATTTTTTTTCCCTCAAATGGGCTAGCTTTATTTTGCAGAGTGCTTGGATATCCGTTTCACCAATTTACTCTACAAAAAGTTTTGGGTTTTCAGTAAAATGGCTGAGACACAGACTGGTTCGACGACGAACTTTGTGGATTCATTAGTGGTTAGTTATATTTTATAGTTCTTATTGGTTCTCCGGTTGATAATATAATACCCATTGCTTTACTGTTCTTGTTTGAGAGGAGACATTTTTTTTTTTTCTATAAAATTATTCCAAAAAAACTTTGGATTTTAGGTTCCAGGTGATGTGGTTCTGGATATCTCAAACATGGCTAATCAGACCATCAAGCTTGGTAGCGGCCTTCGTCAGGTCTCTCTCTCTCTCTCTCTCTCTCTTCTCTGCCCCTGTCTCATGATTGTAAAGGCATATGATTTTTTTATATGGGTTTTTAATAATTTGTTGTTTTGTTAAATTTTCAGGATGGCGATGCTATATCAGTGACAAAAGCCGGGAAGTTAAGGTTCACAAAACCAAACAAATATTGGGTTGAAAGCTCTCAGAAAAGGGTATGTGCTTTTGCCCAATTTCATGTTACTGCCATTTGTTTTATGATTTACAACTATGTAAGGTTGATTAACATTTCCTCTTTTCTGAGTACTGTAATATAAAATGTAAGCAAGTACAAACACAAGTAATTTTGCACTCAGGCTTTTGGCCTGGCTAATTTATAATGTGGTTTAGGCGATTTGAGTATACCAATATTCAAGTTTTACGATGCAATTACATTAGGTCTCATGCTCAAAATTTTGAGCTCTGTGTTTTGGTTTTCTTTTCAGTGAATGGCCACACAGCAGGGTGGTAAAAGTTAAAATTGACTGAATGGGATAATTATGATTTTGTTAATTGTATTCATGGTATCTTGCATTTTGGGATATAGTTTATGGATTTTCCCTGATTTGGTTGATAGTGGAGAAGAATAATAAAATTAAAACAAATAAAAAAAAAAAATGAAGCTTTATTTTTTTATGTTGTTCACCTCACCTGTGTTGATTCACATGTGGCTTTAAATACTTGTTATTATTGTTATTATTTTCTTGCACATAATATTTGATTTTTTTTTTTTTTTAAACAGTATATACCTTGTGTTGAGGATACGGTACTTGGAATTGTGGTGGACTCCAGATCAGATGTAAGAAATAATAATTTATTGAATTTATTATTATTATTATTAGCTTCTAGATGCTACCATTTAAGCTTAATTGCTTTAAAATGGAATATCTTAGATTCTTGGTAATTTGTTCAAGGGTGTGTTCTTTGGTTGTGCAGTGTCTTCCTAATTGTGACATGCACTGTGTGTACATTCATGTTTGCTAAGTCAATTTGTATATGCTTTTCTATAATGATCAAATAATGTATTGTATATGCTTTTCTATAATGATCAAATAATGTATTTTATGATCTTCTTTACCCTTTTTGATCCCAGAATTTTCTAGTAGACATTAAAGGACCTACATTAGCATTTTTGCCCGTGCTTGCATTTGAAGGAGGAACAAGGAGAAACATACCAAAGTTTGAGGTGTGTGCATCTTAAATCATGCTTTGTGCGAGTAAATAAAGTTGTGATGGTTTATAGTTACTTTAACTTGAGGTCTATTGTGTACTTGCAATAGGTTAATAAGGTTAAAGAGTTTCATGGCAGGTAGGTACTTTGATATTTGTTCGGGTCGTGAAGACGAACCCTGGCATGAATCCTGAGTTGTCATGCACTAACGGTTGGCTTTTTCATTTTGTTTTGTCTTTGTATTTTGTTATAATTGTTCCTGGGAACAATTCTTTAAATTATGCTATATTTGCGCCTGATTGTTCATTATTTACATGATTTATTTCTTGACCTTGCCGTAACTTTTGATTTAGCCCTTGGAAAAGCAGCAGAATTTGGACCGCTTAAAGATGGGTACATGTTTGAATGTTCAACAGGCCTTTCAAGAATGTGAGATGTGGTGTCTCTTGCTATAACACCTAAGAAACTCTTAGGACAAAATACATAAGCATTCATTAGTTCTGCAGCTTGAGGATTTCTCTCTTCTATGGTGATTGACATTTCTTACTTTTCAGGCTGCTGAGCTCGCCAACACATCCGGTTCTTGAGGAACTTGGGAAGAAGCTTTCCTTTGAAACTGCAGTTGGTATTAACGGCCGTGTTTGGGTAACATTCGCAGGGACACTTCTTTGTCATTGGTTTTAAACATTTCCTTGTTTTTCACTGTATTTGTAGTGTATTATTCTCTTTTTTCTCTTTATATGTTTGATAATTTTTTCTTGCAGACTTGTTTTAAGTAAACTAACTTTCAATTCAAGAAGTATAAATGTTACCACCTCTAATGTTGCTTCTTCTCTGTCAATGCCAGTTAAATGCTGCCTCTCCATCTACGGTAATCATCGTTGCTAATGCAATCAAGAATTCAGAATCTCTTAGTACGGTGCAGCAGAGAATTATGGTGGAGAAACTTATTCAGAGTTTGAATCTATCATGTAAGTCTAATACATTACGCTTTATATATTTTCTGCTTGTTTGTATATCCTTTTCCCTAATGTCTTGTCATCGAAGATGAAGTCAGTTTTTTGTTTATGCTTTTTCCTGTAGCGTGATGTTCAGGAGCTGCATGCTTTGTTCCAGTCAGAAACTTGAGATTGTGTTTATAAGGAAGATATTGGTCACCTCGGTTATTAAAAAACCAAGATCCAATGGTTCTCTACCGGCCTAACTTTATTTGTGACCTTAGATGAGAGAAATATATATATATATATATATAGAGAGAGAGATATGGGGTTGCCTTTTATGTAGTATTTGTATGCAAACTCAATTAATTATGTTAAAATATACAATTCAATATATATGTTTTGCTTCTTTGACAAACAAATATATATTTTTTGCTTTGCTTTGAAGAGAACTTTTTTCGTGGGTACTTGGGTGATTCACCACAACATCATATCTTTCTTTATAAGTTAGTTTGAGGAGATCAAATATTTATTTATTTATTTTTTGGTAATGAGATATTTTGGTTTGAAGGCCCTTGCTTTTGCACTTTGAATATGATAATATAGTTCTGGAGATAATGGTTTTTAACATATTTTATAAAATTGAATTTAATTAGATATATCTTTAAAGTTCGTTATGTACATATATTGATTAATCCTTCGTGTTTAGCTTATTGGACAAGTAAATATTTTAGGAGAAAGTTGAAAAAGTAAAATGTCTGGACCCTCCAAGGCCACAGAAACATATTAAATGGATAGCCCTTAGATCTGCTACACTAAAAAGTCAAAATCCATTAAAAACTTCTGTGCAGGACTGAAATCTACACCGTTATTTTTTCTGAATTATAAAAACAAATGAGGACAAGATTTATTTTATTCCATAACCAGAAATCTGTCTCTTTAAAATGTTTGATTTGATAAGCCTTATTGAATGACTAACCTAGTGAAAGAACAAAGAACAAAGAACAAAACAAATTTAAAGTTGGAAAAAAGCCAACAGAGGTATTTATATTTGGTACTGTTGCATTGAAATAAATCAATAAAGAATTTATGGGATTAAATTTGGAAATTTGAAATGCAAAAAAAAAAAAGTTTCGGAGCCGAAACAGAGGAGGACTTGAGGAAATCTCAGAGCCAAAAGACAGAGTCAGCGACTGTCCAAGAAAATCTTAGAGCCAAAAGAAACAAAAACAGGCATTTAGAGATTAACCGTAACTACTGAGAGAGAGAGAGAGAGAGAGAGAGAGAGAGAGAGAGAAGAGACTGTCTATGAAAACATAGCTGTTTTGATGCGGTGCCTCCGTGGCTACTAGTTATAAGCTTCTCTCTTGTATCATTGTTTGGCTACTCTCACTGGTATTTGGTTTGTTTTGCCATAAGAAATTGTGTCCGATGATGACATGTCTGGTACTTGGAACTGAGTCACAGCAAAAACTGGTCAATGGATGAATCAACCATCTGAAATCATTTATGGTTATGATTTTCTACATATATATATATATATGGTGGTCTTCTATGGTGTAGATATTCCCATCTTGTTATGGTTATGATTTTCTAAAAAACGACAGTTTTTAATAAATTATTATTAATACTATATATAAAAACGATAATGTTTTCAAAACTGTTGTAAATACTATATATAAAAAATATGATTTTTTCAAAAATTTTCGATTTTAAAAATATCCACATTATTATAATGTACGAATATATATATCATAAAATTTCATTATATATATATATACTGTCATACCGAGATCAATTATTAATTTGTTGGTCTTCATATTATTAGTTTCTGCTTCTTTTGGCATGCTGCGTGCACACACACATATAAATATATAGCTAGTTTTACATAAGGGATATCCTTCATCTAAGTGTAAATTACTTTAAACAATCAAGTTTAAAAATATATTAATGATCTATATAAATTTAATAAATTGTTAAAATTTTATATGCCAAATAAACCATATATGAATTCATATTGGTAGTTTTTAAATTAATCTAATGATCAATAAAGAAAGTTTTGAAGGGAAAACTTTTAGATCAATTTAAATATATGAATATATATGGTCCAGATAAATTGTCATTGGCTAAGTAAAAGATGGCATTGCCCTAACTAGAAGTGATCATAATAATTACTACTTATTGGGAAACTATCTTCAGAAATGATGATGAACATCATGGTGGAATAGACCTTTCATAGAATCTTTCAGAACTCATATCATTGTTGACATGCTATGAGTCTAATCCTTAAAAAAGCTTGAGCTTTATAAATTCAATGATTATCGAGCAACTCTTTCTTGGAAAAAGATTATAAAAAAGAAGCCCAAAAAAAACTCACTAATGGCCCTTTTTAATTTGTGGATGCCACAAACTAGGTCTTTAGTGGATGCCCTCTTTATTTATTTACTTTTTTTCCTTTAATTTTCACTCGTTTGGGGAACAATTTCTACCACAAGGTCCAAACCAATGTTCAAAATACAAAGTGATGAATTGTTATATAGGATAATGTTCGCATGTAAATGAGTCAAGGCGACCGTGCTGAAATTTTCATTGATACATTCTTTTTCTTCTTCACAATCCTATTAATTGCCTTTATTTCATATCATCTGTGCAGTATTGGTCAATTTGCCGTAAAACTAACTTGTGGAAAATTGAGCATCAATTTTCTTGTCTCGGAGGGACCAAAAAATATTTATAATAGAATCAATTATTGTCCACGTACCACTCACGGGTGGCCATTATATACGCATAGAGATATATGGCCTTGTATATATAATACACAAACTCGTCCTCTCTCTCTCTCTCTCTCTCTCTCCAATAATAATTGAAAAGTCGTAGATTGCAAGCTTCCAAATTTAAGTACCGATGTCTCTTTATGGTACAAAACTACTTTATACAGCTTCAACATCCGCAAAAGTATCTAGAGCCATCCATTTTAACATCTTTCTTATCCTGTGATTTTTAAAGGGAGCAGAATATTCCCAACAGATTGAAACCAAAAAACCCAAAAATCAAGCATAAAAAAACAAGTCGAAACTGTTCCTTAATGAAGATTATAATCAACACACATAAAGATGTTGGGTCGCAAGGAAAAAAAAAGCAAACAAATTTTTAAATCAGAAGTAATGCGACTCCACAGTGATAATTTTTTTGCTTCACCAAAATTAATAAAAAAGTGTTGTATATTTTCATGTGATGATAAATACAAGCACATGTGTATTTGGATGTTAAACTATATATTATATGTTTAGCTCATATGTAATAATTGAATATAATACATGGTTTTCAAGGTGATTATTAGCTAATTATTTTGTTGCTTAATTTCCTTGGTATTTGGGTACTACCACTGAAGCAAAATGATGCAAAAACCGTTGGAAATTAGGAATTACTTGAAAGGGAATTTGAACAAGTTTAAAAAAGGTTAAAAGAGTCCTTGCAGCCCTTTTCTTATTCTAGAGGAAACAGATCCACAGGCATAAAAAGAAAATTATGATAATGAGTGGTCTGATAGTTGCTAGATCTGTTGCAATCATGCCTAAACGGTAGTCATGTTTGCTTCTGACTCTTTTTCACTTTGTGTAGCTTTATTATACTGTCGTTTTTCAGTCTTGTGATCAGCTTCATATATATCAGCCTTCTATACGTATCCATATACATGTATAGTGGAAGACGGGAAAAATGTAAGTGATCTCTTATCAATGAATCTGATTTCGTACAATCATGAATATTTAGTGACAATTGTGATCTAAATTCATATCTAAAATCCAGATGTTACAATACAACTTTTAGTGCTTGTTTATTGTATTCTTTACTTAATAAATTCAGGAATTCTCTTATTTGAGAATTTTGCATATCCATTTTTTTTATATGTAAAATAATATTATTATTATCATTCGCATATTATGAGACTACCAAAACGTAATTTACTTGCTTCAAAATCTTGATACAAATTTTAATGTTGGAATTGTGTTTAATGGTCTTTCTCAAGCTGACTAGCTTTTCATGTTTTAAGTTAGTATAGAAGCATGACTAAAAAATCAAAATCTTCATATCTCTTGTGGGTGTTTTTGTAAAAGGGAGAGAGAGAGAGAGAGAGAGAGAGAGAGAGAGAGAGAGAGAGAGAGAGAGAGAGAGGGTGTGGTGGCCCAAAATTGCCAATGATATACGTTGGTGGTAGGCTAAAAAACAAAGCTCATCTGCTTGCTATTGGTGTAAGGGAAAGCTTTTACAATCAATAGTACTACGTCAGTATTCCACCGTCACTATTCCATTATCAGTGTCCTTTGTTTATTTAATTAATTATTCGTCATATAAATCCACTCCTTATTACACTAATTAAGCATTCGTTGCTGCTTATGATCTACCAAAAAAATACCCCACAAAACTCTTTTTTTTCCTCCACCCCACCCCCCCACCCCCCTCTCTCACTTGCCCATCCCTCAACCACCACAATTAAATCAATCTTAACACCATCTCTATCAATCATCTATAAAATGTATAAAAATATTCAACCATATAGCAGACCCCCCTATATATAATAAATATATATATAGCCATATATGATAACAGTTCCAAACATTCAAGTCCAAGCTCTATTCAGCTTAGAGACTCTTTCTCTTCTCTCTCTATCTCTCTCTGTGTCTCTCAAAAAGTTTTGTAGCTATACAAATATGGAAGGTGGAAATGGATATAAAAAAGGGCTGTGGACCGTGGAGGAGGACAGAATTCTAATGGATTACATACGCTTGCATGGATCAGGAAAGTGGAATCGAATAGCCAAGCTAACAGGTACTTAAAATTGTTTACAATCTTTAGGGTATTATATATTTATATATAATTAGTGTCATATATCAATATAAGGCGCCTGGTGCACGGTTAGGATGGCAGGTTGATGACGCCTGGTAAAATAAATATTTTAGTAAGAATTGTACTGACAAAGTAAACAAATAAATTGGTTGCTTCTCTCATGTGGACAAAAGTGGGATATTCTACAGGATTGAGGAGGTGTGGCAAAAGTTGCAGATTGAGGTGGATGAACTATCTGAGCCCCAATGTAAAGCGAGGTGATTTCTCTGAGGAAGAAGATGATCTCATAATTCGCCTTCATAACCTCCTTGGAAACAGGTTCTTTTGAATTTCCCTTCTTCCTTGTTGTGCAAATAGATAATGGTTTTATATTTGTAATGTATATAGCGAGCTATAGCTTTAGATATTGTTGACTAATATCACATTTTTCTTGTTTCTTGTATTTCATCAGTTTGACTATTTTTAGATTATACCCTTTTGCTAGTCTTTGTGGGAAATTGGAACTCCTAAATTGTGGATTGAATTATATCATGTCTAGGTGGTCTTTGATTGCTGGAAGAGTTCCAGGAAGAACTGATAACCAGGTGAAGAACCATTGGAACACTCATTTGAGCAAGAAGCTCGGCGTAAAGAAGGAAAAGAGCAAAACGAAAGCTTCTTCACAAACAGTACTCCCAAGGGAATCAGAAGAGAAATTCTGTATCCCAACATCAGAATCAATGGACTCTGATGATCATCATCAGCTTCCTTCCAACTTCATCAATGGTGAATTTCATGCAGGGGATAAAGTGATGAAAGATGGATCTCAAACCGCTGTTTATTTAACTGGAATGTGGGAGGTGATGAGGAATGACAATTATGAAAGCTCCTTTTGTTTTTCTAATGATGATGATGATCTTAATAATTTCCATAGCTCTTTTTTTGTGGAGTCTCTACAGGAATATTGTTCCCTTGATTTTATTTGGAATAATGGTTTGTAGACTTGGCTTTTTCAGATAGTCTAGCTTAGCCACCCTGTGTACTTAATGAATTTCTTTTCTTTGATTTCGTTTTCCATTTTTTATTATTTTTGTCCTGACTCTTTGTCTTGTAATGTATGCACTATGCACTCACATTCATGCATACGCACAATCATTTATTGGACTCATTGTACAATTTATGTTGGACGGTTAACGTCTTATTACTGTTGGAGCCTAACATAAATTGTCTGACGAAGTTTGATAGATGGTTTTTATATTTGTATAGATTTTTTCATATCAAAATATCCTAACTTGAACAAAGTTAGGATATATATAAGCATGCAACATATGCTGCGAGAGGTATACCTTCTGCAGTACGTTGCCTGATGTTATTATCTTGACTTATAAACTTTATAAATTAGGATATACTGATTTGAAAATTTTCTAATATTTATATACAAACTCATGCATCTTTCCTCCATTGTTGGAGAAAAACCCATCAAAGTAGATACACTTGTCAACAAAGGGAATCTCCCATTTATATTCCCCACTTAACGAATAACGGAATAAAATGCAATCAAATTGTAGATAAAATTGTCGAGCATTAACGAGAGGCTATGTAGTGGTTTCTAGCATGGAACTAAACAAGCCTTATTCATGATGATTAGACTGCTTTGCTATACATATACACTTTAAAATATGAATGTTTACAATTTTCACATCTACTGTCTTTTAATAAATGGGAATAAGATTAAAGAATTAAATGCATAGATTTTATGCTATTACTTAGCATTTTTCTTTTCTGATATTCACGTTTTCCACCATGTTTTGAATGGGAAAGTTCTCGGCCATGAAATTAAGTAATTAACTATAGCATAACCCAACCATTATAAGGTTTAGATCCCATTGAGGATTACTTTCTATACATACATACATATATATATATATATATAGTTGACCCTACTTAGTTAAGAGCAATCTTTGAATTTAATTCACCGCTCAAATTCCAATTTTTTCCGAATGATAAGGAGAAGGGATTCATCCTATTAGATAAACTTTCATTACAAATAATCAGAAAAGTTTCTTACTTGGTTATATATATATATATATATATAATCAGATTAAAATCAAAACGTTGTTTATTAGTTTTGAATTGTACTAAAAGTTTAAAATTTAAAATGTTAAAATTTAAAATGATAAAATATAAATTTAATGATATACTAAAATTTTATTTAAAAAAATAAATTATATCAAACCTAGTAATTAATAAATATGATTTTAAATTTGAGCTCATGGTTGAAAAATAAAAGTTGATGTTAGTCCTGATATTAAATATTTTTTTTAACCTGATTATTGAAGAGTATAGCTGTACCGAATTAATTAATGAATTACATAAGCGTGTGCAGTTATACTTGAGCTTCAGAATGAGAATGAGAGCCCATCGAATCATCTTAAAGACAAAGGCACATATATCTGAACAGTATCTTGCAATTCTTTCAAATGTATGGATGGCAATTTGCCCCGTACGGCTCGATACCCACGGTGCACCGCCCCTAACGGGACGGTTTTTTCCCGAAAATTCGGAGATGCGGGGCAGGCTCGAGGCCAATGCCTAAAAACCGAGTCTAGGATGGGCCGGGGACGGGGAATAATAACCGTGCCCCGAACTCGCCCCGATATATATATATATATATATATATATATATATATATATATATATATATATATATATATTATTATTTTTTTTTTACAAAATTTTATTTATGTAAAATCATTTTCTTCTTTTCTTTTCATTTATTTTTTTAAATATGTATTTTATTATAATTGTAAATTTGTTCCTTGATGTATTTTATTATATTTTTATTGCATTGTAGTCATTTTCTTTATATTTTAATCATAAAATAATTTTTTTATATAAATTTCTAAAAAAAATATCAATTAAAAAACAAAATGAGAAAAACCATACCGCCCTGTCCCCGCCCCGCAAAATTCCCGATCCCGCCCCGCACCTAAAAAAACGGGAAAAATCGCGGGGATGAGATGTAAAATTCCCCACGGAGACGGGGACGGGATTTTAAAAACTGGCCCTGCCCCGCCCCGTTGACATCCCTATTCAAACATCCCTATTCAAATGGTCTCAACTTTAAAGTGGTTCCTTATATATATATATATAGTGCATAAAACTAATGCAAATAAGCATAGGCTGTTAATGTGTTAGGGTGGGATTGGGATATTCCCAGGGTTGGGGTGGGTTTCTCAATGGTAATCCGATTAGACCCAACAAACTGGAAATCTATCAAAATACTGCATAAGATGGTATGGCAAATTGTTTGTCATGAAGCAAATAAATAAAAACTTTAGCCATATCGGAGGAATGACTACAGCCATACTTAATCTCACTACCTTAGCTGCTAAGAGTAGAGTTCAGAATTCCACTTATTTATGCTTTTTCATCATCACCTATACTGTCAGAGTAACAAAAAGAGAAAATAGAAGGTAAATGATGCCCAGCACCATTTTTTGTCCCTAGCTATTATTACTGCCTCAAAGTTGTAAATATAAAACTCGCACACACATGAAACACATATTTTTGCATTATTATATATATATATATATATATATTTTAAAATTTTTGTATATCTGGTTTGCTATTCATGTTCCATTCTGGTAAATTTATTGTCATCAAATGTGGTCTATACTCTTGAATTATAGATGACTACAAGCAAATAGGGCTTGGGGAAAAGACAGAGGCTTTTATGATTGGAATCTCTGGCCTCAAATCTTGAAAATATTTGTGAAGTATTTTCCACGAAGAATGACAGTAAAAAGGACTTTTGAGATCGGACCCATTAAAGTTATGTTAGATAAAAACCAGAAAGGGCCTCTTTTTTACGTGTATTTTTTCCAAAAAGAGGGATATAAGATTGGTTTTGCCATTGTCAATTGCATTTAGTCCCTATCATACTAAGCCCAACACATTTTGGATATTAGTCTTTGGATGGTTTTGATTGTGTTTCCCACACCTTTCAAATTATTGTACTGTTGAATGTTATAAGATGCTTTCTCTTTCCACTTAAAGTTTGTGTAACTTTTCATTTTGTATGTCTTTCTCTCTCTCTCTCTCTCTCTCTCTCTCTAAGTTTCAACGCCCAAAATCTCAAGCCTTCGTCTTGAAAAAGAGGTGGATTTACCTAAATTAAGCTTTAGACTTACTGTGGATTTTTAAATACTTGTATTTCATTTGTAAATAACATTTTTAATGGGCCATACCCTGAAAGAGTCTCTTCCTATCAAGCAGCATATATCATTTCTTTTTCTGTGCCTTTTGGTGGTCCAAAATGATCATGTTTTGGGAGTTGGCCAATTTACAAAACCATTAACTAATGTGGCGGAAAGAGTCTCTTCCTATCAAACAGCATATATCATTTCTTTCTGTGCTTTTTGGTGGTCCAAAATGATCATGTTTTGGGAGTTCGACAATACATCACCATTAACTAATATGGAGGCCTAATGCTGGAGGCCAAATTCTATGCTCCATGATGTTCCACCATAAGCACAGCTGACCAAATGGGCTGAAAAAATCTAGCTGAAAAAAAGAAATTAAGAACTAATTTCTATTTTATTTTTCTTTTGCATTCCAGTTTATTGATTTGTAGGTACTAAAAATTTCCATCTTTATTCCACGAGTTATTTTTCTGGGTCAGAAAGTACAACTTTACTTGTAGCTTGCCATCATTGATTTACAGCAAAATGTTTGAATTATTTTCTTTGTTTGTAATATTTCCAGTGAGATTCCTATATATATATATATAAACCTGCATATTCTAATTTTCTGAGAGCTAATCTGCAAATATCTGCATGCACTTGATTTGTTTTCAGTATACTTTCAACTGTATATGCTTCGGAATTGCAGAAAAAGGTATCAAACCATATACTGTGGCAACGCATTTAGTATAGGGAGCAACACAAATAAACATCCAAAAGCCAGCACAGAAGGGCCGGCTCTTCTTCATTTATTACCAAACTTTCGATCGAAGAAAAAAAAAAAAAAAACATTTAACAAACAATTAACATACATGAGTGAATAAATAACAAACATGAGCAAGCACACAAAGGACTCCTCTGGCTCTGCTTTACTAGCACTTATTCACAGAGGCAGGACATTTATATGAAAAATGTCTATGAAAGAGAAGATCAATGAAAAACACACACACACACACACACACACACACACACACACACATATATATATATATACACAGAAATCTTATACAGAATTTGATCGGGTAGCTGATATTGATCATTTAACGTCCTATAACTGGTAATAGAAATTCTATTACGAAGAAGGCCAATATAAGCTTCCCGATGTAGCTCAGTAAATAATTTCTGGATATTATATGATGATCGGGTGCGAAATGCAGGTTTTCAACTCCCAGAGCTCAAAAGATCCATTAACAAAGTTATAGTAACCTCCTCTGAGAGCTAGTTTTTTCTTTGAGATTTTCTCTTGAACATAAGGATAAGTTTGCAGGTTTACCAGGGATAGATTTACTGCTTCCTGCATGAAATTATATAGTTAGAAAACTTCTTTGAAACCATGAAAATGAAATCTAATAATACAGAAGTAGTATAAAAATTGTTGGCTTTTACTGTTTTAGCCTCTTTGCTTACCTTTTCACAAGCCTCACATTGTTGATCTGGTGGCACACATTGCGCTATAACCTTGGACTTGGCAGGTAAACCAATTTGTACCCAATCATCAACAAAATCACTGCAAATTGGAGATATAATTAGCAAGATATTGATGATTTTGGATGCCCTTTTAGCATTTGAAATTCATTGGTCAAATCATTAATTTTTTCATTCTTTTTGCTGAAGGTTTTCGATTAAAGTCCACAAGCTACAACTTCTGTATGTGAAAAAGTCTTACAAGTGAACAGAACCATCCCCTGGAAGCTCCATAAGCCTCTTTATACCACCACATCTACTGTGTCCTATGACCAAAATATTTTCCACCTGAAAAAATTTGTTTTTTCCTGTTAGCAATAGGTCCCTTTTTTACCCAAATAAATAAATAAATAATAAAATGATGAAAATGTATTCACCCCAAGTACTGAAACAGCATATTCAATGGCTGCTCCAACTCCTGAGTATCTTATCTGTATCAAAAAGTAAAAAAAGAAAAAATAGTAATAACATATATCAGAAGTGTAATTTACATAACTAGCATGGATAATTTCATTGAAATCATAGAGGACAAAATTTTAAAAAAACATGATAAGAAAGATGTTAAATTTAAAAAGCTTAGTCTCCTCGGAAAATGGATCCAATTATGCATATCAAGTTAACGCAGTTTATCATCACCAATCTCCCTCTATCATATGTAGGTCTATTAACAGAAAGGGAAAAAGGTCATTTCAAAAAATTAAAACGGATAGATATAGAGCTAATGCAATTAATATATTATCAAGAAAAAAATATATTTGTTTGATTAAAATGGACCTGGTTAAATGGTGGAACCAGGTTAGCAATGTTGCGAACCATGAAGGCTTCCCCTGGTTTGAAATTAAGGATAAACGTTGGAGACACTCGGGAGTCTGAGCATGCAAATACCAGAAACTGCACATAATATTTTTAATTAGTATAATATTACAAATTAACTCCTAAACAAGATTAAGAACCCAAAACAATTCTACCTTGGGGCTCTGGCCCTTGGCAAGTTCTTTATAACAACATGGATACCTTCTGCAACATTTCAACCCAAAAATAAATTAGACATAATAGATGAATAATATATATATATGTATAATTTTGCTGTGATGAATGGGGAACTTGTAGTAATATTCATAATACATAAATTACATGTACATTGTTTAATATATGCAGCTGGACTAATATAAAATTTTGTTATAATGGAAGATGTCTTGATCTTATGATTGGTGTTTAATGCCATATTACATATAAGCCGGATAATATATTTCAAGAATTATATATAATTAGGCCCCAACTGTCAACCATTATATGGGTGTGAGTTCATATATCATAGGATGACTATATGTATCATACTCAAATTGGTTGATCTTGAAGTCAATGAAGCCATTTTTAATTGCTTCAACTGCTGGGTCAAAAGGAGGAGGTATCTGGCCTTGCAACTCAAGTGTCAGCTTCTCAATTTTGGCAGCTGCTGCCCCATCATCCAAATCTTTCTTCTCACTGCAACCATATAATATATACATATATATATATATATATAAGAAAGTTTAAATGGAATTTATTTGATCCTCTTGTTAGATTTTTATGGTTTTGATAATGAAAGACAAGTATGATTATTATCAGAGAAGGGAAACCTGAGAAGCTTCTTAAGTCCTTGAATGGCCACCTCCGAAACTGACTGCCTTCTTTCCATTTTGTATACTTTCTTAACTTCTTTCTGCGTATTCCAAAAGTACAAATATATTGATTTGTTAACTAAACCATATTCAAGAAAATGTTATATACATTATAAAAAGAAAATTAGAAAATATTCAACAATCAATTCTAATTCATTCCTATTAATTAATTTCTCTGCTTCTCTTGAATGAAAATTAATTTTTCATTCACTTAATGAAAAGTAAATTTGTTTTGAAAACTAACTAATTAAATCTTTTTCTCAAAAACACGAACATCTGATCAAGAGCTCCAATATTTATTAATGATACTTAAATTAAAAGATTAACTTACATTAAAAAAAAAGAAGAAGAAGCATTCTATGTATGTATTATTGAAAGAGAGAGAAAAAGATGATAAAAATATATAAGGGCAAATTTCATTTATACCACCTCAAATTTGCTATAATTTCACATATTATTTGACATTTTTGAAAAATCTATCATCAATCTCCCTTTAATTTTTTATATTAATAAAAATAGATTTATTTATCGGTTATTTTAATTAAAATTTATAGTTAAAAGGCACCTTAAATGTTAAAAATCAATATTTTAGAATTAAATAATATTATGAAGATACAATTATAACATTAAACGGTTAAAATTAACTACTAGAACTTGACAGATAGGTTTAAATTATAATTTTTTAAAAGTATATAATCTAAATATAATTAAAATAAAACTAAAGAGATTTAAATGAAATTTTTTCTAAAAATAAAATGTCTTATCAAAGAGTGTCGCCTTGTGATGATTTAAATTCAGCCTTCGATATCTAATCTTATGGTAAGCATTGCCAATTCGCCTTTCTCCAAGTTTTTCTTTTTCTGATAGTTTCATGCAGGCTACCTAAACAGCTCCACACATAAAAACAGATATATCCATACATATGGAGGTCTCAACATAGAATGATTACCAAATCGAAGTATCCAAATGTTAAAAGATACCAACTTAATTAATAATTTAAAATTAAAAAACTAATTGATAAATAATAATCCATAACATTTATCAATTTTCAATATAAAATTAAAATTATATTTCCACCATATTAAAATTATGTAAAAATATATAAAAATAAATTTTTATTGAACATCTAGTATACTTAATTACATGTAAATTTTTTGATATAATATCTAAATTATATGTAATTAGGCATAAGATATATCCAACATAAATTGGACGATAAATATATATATATATATATATATATATATATAAAAATTCTATGGATACGTCCGTATACACATCATATCTAAGTCGATGCTTTCTAATTAATCTGTACTGTAAAACTATTATATATATATATCGAGTAAAAACGAGATGACAATGCCCAGGAGATAAAATTATGTATAATAAATGCAAATACCAACCGTTGGCTGAAGAAGAGTATATTCTTTTCTCTTCGTTGAGAATTTGCAGCCCAGAAAGCTGCCCTTTTTTTTTTTTTTTTTTTTTTTAATTTCTCCAGCAAGCTAATTGCTACAAGTAGCTGCTATAGCACACGGCACCAAACACATCTATATGTAGCAAGGGAATTAAGAGGTCCTATTTATAAGCCAAAGTAACCCTCCTTTCTTCTCTCATTTCAATTTTAATTTGTACACGAGAAAACCATGCACTCAATTAACCTACACCACACCAAAGTCACGACATGGTAAAATACAAACAAGTCTTCTTCTATATCCAACCCTTTTTGTTTTATGTCAAAAAAATAATTAGTTTAATTTATACAACTAGGCCACATATAACCTATCAACAAAGACAAAATTAACTAAGCCCCCCACATCGTAATCAAAAAGCACATACATAAAGCGTGATTGATCAGATTAGACTATTTTTTTCTTTTTTTTTGTTTGTTTGTTTGAATAATCGATCGGATTAGACTAGATTAGAGTAATTTGGCCATGGCATATAAATTTCGTTTAAAGCATTTATTGGACCAAATTTTATAAGTTTATTAGCTAGATGACTAACAACCTACCTAACTTGAAAATTGTTTTATAGGATAATCATATCTTATTAGAGCATTATGTCTTAAAGACAAAATAGAGGCGTAGTAGTTTATGATGACTACTTAGTAGTAAAATTCTTATTTCCTCACATAATAATCCTAAAAGTTCAAGTTCTTCCCCTTTCAATAATAAAAAATAAAATAAATATATATAGAAATCCTGAGGGTAGATGCATTCATACACGTAATTTGTTAACAAATATATATATATTTTTTTCTCCATATATATTTTAGAAAAAGTGTTAATTAGATATTTTATGTGAAATAAATGAAGAAATATAGTTATATATTAGGTGCGTTGAAATAAAGCACAGGAAAAACATGTATAAAAAAAATGTAAATATATATATAACTTCCGTCCTGAAAAATAATACTTCTTTTTTATTCATAAAGTAAAAAAAAAAAAAAAAAAAACTACTTTTTTTCATTTTGTATATGTATAATTTTTTTTTTTTTTTTTTTTATCAATGGAAAAAACAATCCTTCTTGAGCCTGAAAATTCAAATAACCCAAAATGAATTGGGTTGGACATCAATGGGCCGAAAAAAAGGAAGGCCCATGATGAAACAAAAAAAGAAGGGTCTTTTTGTACGATTATTTTATTTATTTAATTTTTATCATACGATTGGTCCGACCGAACAATTCTAAGATGCTTAGTACACATCAGCGAGCGGAGGAAGTTTTACTGTTTTAGCCTCTTAATTAGCTGAGCTTTCATGAGCCATTGTTGATCTTTGTGGCACACTGTGTGCCTATGTCAACCTTGGACTTGGCTGGTAAACTATTTTTGTACCCACTCTTACTTAAATTAAGTCACTGCAAATTGGAAGATATATAATCATTAATTAGTAAAGATTGATGAATTTAGGTACCCTTTGAGCTTCAAAACTGATCATTGGTTAAATCCTTAATTTTTCCATGCTTTACAAAGGAACAAGACCCGACTCACTCCGGATGAGACATAAGTTTTTCACCTGAAAATTTCCTTTTCTTGTTGGCAAAGGATGGAAAATGTTTTAGATATAAAGTGACAGAAGTAAAGAAAAAGAAGATATTTAACTTAAAAAATCTAAACAATAAAGCAATATTCACCTCACCTCAAGTGCTGATACAGCATATTCAATGGCATGCTTCAACTCCGATTATTGTAGCCGTATCCAAAATATATATATATATATATATATATATATATATATATATATATATTCATTAAACCCAAATTGATGTTAGAAAGAGGAGAAGATTAATTTATTAACCACAAAAATCGTCTCTTATTTTTTATTTTTTTAAAATTGCATAAACAAGCCTTTAAGTTTTATTTTACTACTAATGGAAACAAACGGTGTTAAAATTAACAGGGCAAACGACTAAAAATCCTCAATTCATTTAATATACAATAATTCTAAATCAATTATATTTTTTCTTTTTTATATTCTATATCTTCAATACAGTATTTGTGAAAATGACATGGACCTCTAATTTAAGCTTCAATATTTGATAATTAATTAAAGTATTTAATTAATATATCTAATTTATTAATTTCATTATTACTTCATTACAATTGGAATTGCATTGAGCTAGTTCTTTATATTGTAAATGGTGTCTTTCCAATGACTTTGACACCATCTCTGCTGCTTTCAGAACTTATGATACTCCGATATCCTTTGAAGAAATCTCGGAAAAGCTCATGGAACATGCAAACTACAGAGGAAACAAAACTTATTTCAAAATTGGACAACAGCATCCTCTCACTGTCCACATCGCAAATCGATCTTCAACCAATCGAGGTGTGAATCCGAAGTCTTCCCAACCCTGTTTTTCATCAAGTATTGACTCTCGATCTAATCGGAAGATGACATCACCGGGCTCCAATCCATCTAATCGGCCTCCAAACTCATACAAAGGTTGATACCAACAATGTTTTATTCAAGGAAACTCCACCCGTTTCTGCCCTTTGTCACGACATTAGTGAACTTCCAAGCCACAAAACCAAGATGTGTTTCCTGGACCTCCTCCATCATAGGCCTATGATTTTGGATCCATTCGTGGCCCTGCTATATTAACTTGGCCCATTGCATATTATTTAAGGTGTTTTCGTTGCTGTTATACATTTATCATCCTCCATTCCTCCCTCCTCTTCTGATATTCTTTTTTTTTTTTTTAATTCAATTTTGCAGCATTAGAAAATAATTATTTTTTAAGCCATTTTGAAAATAAGGACAATTTTTATCATTATAAAAAATTAATTTTGTTGACCTAGAGATTTTGACAGTGACTGGCAGGAGTGTAGTTTCTGGAAAAAGAAAAAGAAAAAAAAAAAAAAAGAAAAGAAAAAAGGCGAAGTATGAGTAATTGATGAAAAACAGAATGTGTATGTGAAAAAGTTTTAAATTACAAGGGATGTTTGTGAAATTTGCTCACATTTTTTTTAATATATATGAAATAACAATAGTGATATTAATCCCATTATATTTTTCAAATTTTTTTTTTTTAATAAATTTCACCTATGAACTCATATAATTCAATATGTATGAATTAATTTTATCCACCAATCCCTTTGTAATTCAAATATTCTTAGCATCAATCTTGTAGACACCATAGCTTGACAAATTCTCTTTTTGAAGACTTTTTTCAAACTTCTCCATTCTTTTTTAATCTGGCTTTTTCATCTCATCTTCTAATAAAAAATGAAGGGAAACTATATATTTTACTTTCAATCATCTGCTCGAATGAAATAAATTATTGTCCTCCATTTTATGATCTACATGGCACTTTTCTTTACCAAACAAAAGACAAAACAGCCTTCATTTGCTACCCCAAGCCTATCAAATTTTGAGCCAAACCTGTTCATGCATAACTTATTTCCAATCTAACTGTCAATTAAAACAGTTCCTTTACCTTGACTTTGTATTTTTCTGTCAACATCCATGCAAACCTCTAACTTCACAAATTAATCAAGATCAACAAATATTGTTTTTCAGTAGTTACATGATTATTTGATCCTATGAATTAGATTTTTATTGTTTTGATGATGAAAGACAAGTATTAATATCAGAGAACGGAAATCTAAGAAGCTTCTTAAGTCCTTGAATAGCTACCTCCGATGCTGACTGCCTTCTTGCCATTTTGTCCGCTTTCTTAGCTTCTCTCTGCATGAAAGTACATATGTATTTATTCACTAAACGATACTCAAGAAAATATTATGTTATAAATAAAATTTAAAAAAAAAAAAAAAAAAAAAAAAGAGATTCAACTATCAATTCTAATTCATTCCTATTAAATATTTTGTCTACTTCTCTTGAATGAAAAATTTTCATTCAATTTTATGACATGAATTAAAATAAAATAAAAAAGGAAAAAAAAACACAAAAACTATGTAGCAGCAGTACTATTCAAGCATATATAAAAAATTTTACCAAAAAAATTATAGAAGCATATATATAAATTTAATTTGGTTTCAAAACGAACTTATCTGTCTTTTTATTTAAAAAACACGAACATCTCAAGAGCTCCAATATTTATGAGTAATACTTAAATTAAAATATTTAATTACATAAAAAAAAGTATTGTATATATTATTAAGAGAGATATAGAGGGAAGTTGATAAGAAAGTATTGTAGATGTAGATATCGTTCTTTACAATTCTTCTTTATAAATCCCTTACCATATCAAAACAGTATATATGAGAAAAAAAACAATCATCCACAATCATTAGATCACAAAAATTATGAAGATTTGATGACTATTAATATTGTCGCTCACAATTTTCTCTCCATAAATCTCTTAATAAATCATTTCTATATAATATATATATATATATATATACAATCGCGTTCAAATAAGATCTATTTTATTTTATTAAATTAAAGCTTCCTTTTGATAACTATTGAATTTTCAATTAAAAAATAAAATTCATTTCGTTTTAATAATCATCAATGGTGGTGAACCTTACTTTAATAAAATAAGTGAACTTTATTTAAACTTTATAGACATATATAGAAATTTTTTATTTGGGAGTTTGGTGCTTGATTACATATAATTTGTGTGAAATATTATCCAACTTATATGTAATTGAGCATTAGACATCTAAACTAACAGATAATGCATAAAATTAAATGCAAGTACCAACCTTAGGTTGAACAAGAGTAGTATTTTTCTCTTCCTTGAGAATTAGATTTGCGGTCTAGTTAGCTAATCGTTATAAATAGCTAATATAACTCACAGCACCAAGCACGTCTCTTTGCAGCAAGAGAAGAGGTCTTATTAATAAGCCAAAATAACCTTCCTTTTTCCTTATTCCTTCCTCTAATTTCAATTTTAGTTTATCCACGTGAAAAACCATGCACTCAATTAATCTAGACCACATCAAAGTCACGTGATGGTACAATACAATTAAGTCTTTTTCTATATCCAACCCCTTTTGTTTATGTTAAAGACTGCTGGTTGCATACAACTAGGCCACGTATAATTTAATTTACCTTATCCACCGAGACAAAATTAAGCGGCCCCCGGTTGATCGGATTAGACTAGACTAGAGTAGTTTAGCCATGGCATATCGATTTCGTTTAAAGCATTTATTATAGTTGACCAACTTTTATAATTTTAGGATAAATTTCATTTAAACCTTTTCAATATTACTATTATTATACTTATCATTTTTAATTAGAAAAATTAAATAATAAAACTTATAGATAAACTTCCAGTATAATTTTTTATAAATGTGAATTTAACTATAATTAAGACAAAATTAAAGAGGTTTAAATAAAAATTTTTCATAATTTTATTTGATATGTTGTCATAGTTTGATATACATATCAAGTTCACTTAATAATAATTTAAATTTTTAAAATTGGTGATAATTTAATATAATATTATAGTAAAATCCTAGACACTAAGGTTATATATCAAATTCACTTTATAATAGTTTTAACTTTTAAAATCAGTGGTAAATTTAACAAGTTAAAAGACTACCGACCTACTTAGCATGATGGTTACCATATCTTATTAGACTATTGTGTCTTAAAGACAAAATAAAGGCATAGTGGTTTATGAGATGACGATTTAGTAAAACATATAATATCAAAGTAAAAGAAATCCTAGACACTTAAATTATATATTAAATTCACTTTTTAATAGCTTAACTTTTAAAATCAATGGTAAATTTAACAAGCTAGATGACTAACAACTTACTTAACATGAGAATTTTTCTTGTATGGTTATCATATCTTATTAGACTATTGTGCCTTAAAGACAAAATATAGGCATAGTGGTTTATGAGATGACAATTAAGTAAAACTATTATTTCCTCACAAAATAATAATTCTAAAAATTCTAATTCTCCCCATCTTCAATAATAAAATAAAAATAATATATACATATATATATATATATATATATATATAGAGAGAGAGAGAGAGAGAGGGGGGGGGGGGAGGGGGGGGGCGGCGGTGTTGGGGGATGCACATCCATGATCCAGTGGGATACATGCATTTATATGCACACAATTTTGTTAAAAAAAAAATGTAAATTTTTCTCTCATTAGATAGTTTAGAAGGAAAAAAAGTGTTATATGAAAGCAATAAAGAAATATAGATGTATATATAGAACTTCTACAAACGGAAAAAAAAAAATATATATATATATATATATATATATATACAACTTCCCTTCTTACAAATAATACTTCTTTTTTTATTTTATGTATTATATTTTATGAATGAATTAATAATAGGTTTTTTTTTGGAAAAATAGCCACTTTGTAAATCATTTTTTGGAGAATAGCAAATTTTTTTTTTAAAAAAAAAACTAGCCAATTTGAGACAAAAATACCCTTAACCAAATTGAAAATTATGCAATATGTTTTTTTTTTATCCTTTCCTTTTTCCTCTAAACACTCGTTCATGTTTTATGCAAGACATTCTCTAACAGGCCGCAAACACTCTTTGCATCTCATCTGTTCTCACTCTCTTTTTCTTGTATTTTTTTCATTGCTAAAACTAAACTCAAGTAAAAAATTTTTCTTTTTTCTTATTAGATGAAACTGAGGAAATATGAGTATGTATTTTTTTCTCTTTTTTCTTGTATTTTTAGTTAGTTTTGTAATTTTTAAGATTTATTTAATATGAATATGTAATAAATTAGTTTATGAGATGTTATATGTGAGTTTAAAGATACTTAGGTGACATATGGTTTGAAAATGGGGAAAAAATTATGTAAAATTGAAAAATCATGAAAAACAGTAAAAACGGAGGAAAATTGGCGAAAAAGATGAACTTCCGCCATTTTCCTCCAGCTTGTCAATTTTCGTAAGTTTTTCGCTAATTTTCTGCTAGTTTTTCTCCAGTTTTCCGCTAATTTCTGCCAGTAAGAAAACGCTATATTTGGCCCCAAAAAAAAATAGAATTGATTTTTTTAACACAGTTAATATGTTTGTTTAGTATTATTCAAATTTTTATATATTTATTGATTTAGTTTAGTGTTATTCATTAAAGATGGAGAGAACAAGCAAGCATATACATGATTTTTCCAAAACCTCAAGGATGCCATTGGAGATTTTTCAGATTTGGTGTTTATAAATGATAGACACCTTGCTATTGAAAAGGCAATACGCAAAGTTTTTTCCAATACATACCATGGGCTGTGCACGTACCACATAAACAGAAATATTAAAGCAAATGGACATGCGAAAGATGCAACTATAATACAATGTTTCATGCTCGTAGCTAATGCATGTTTGGTTGAAAATTTTGAGTTTTATATGGGGCAAATTGAGGCAAAAGACAGTAGGACTGCCCAATATATCCGATCATGTGATCCTACAAGGTGGCCACGTTCTCTTTCTCCATGTAGAATGTACACTATCATGACCACCAATTATTCCTTGTAATCATTGTATTGCTGCTTGTGGAAAATGCAAAATTACTCCTTATGGCATGTATTCTCATTACTACACCACGGATGCATATTGTGTAGCTTATGCTGAGTCCATTTACCCTGTGTTAGATGAAAAACAGTGGCATACTCTGGATAACGTGTCAAGTCGTATTGTTCTTCCACCGAGATGGACACGTAGGCAAGCCGGTAGGCCAAGGATGCAACGCATACCATCTCAAGGTGAAAATGTTATTAGACGTAGATGTAGCCGATGCAGTGATGTTGGACATTATAGGCAGAGATGTATGAATTCATTATCTTATACTTTGAATTAGGAAGTTTTAATTTAATGTTATGGTTTAATATCTTTTGATAATTATTTTATATCTTGGATATTATATTTTCTATTTGATGGTAATGATTTGTTTATGTTGTGATAATGGTGTAATATGTATTTAGCAAATTTTTTTTTTTAACAATTTAATCCCAAATGAAAAGAGGCATTCTGGAGTTGATTTTGAATCTTTAGTTTACATCTAATTTTATGAAATGTTCAAATGATTTTTTTAAAAAAAAAAACTAAATATATATCATTTTTTCTTTTCTTCTAATTGCTTATTGATTTTAAAAGTCAATACATTTTTTGTTAAAAAAAAACTAAATATATATCATTTTTTCTTTTCTTCTAATTGCTTATTGATTTTAAAAGTCAATACATTTTTTGTTAAATCCATATTCATCTTATATAATATTTGTCTCCACTCTCAATTTTTTTTACCCCAATATTAATTTAAATAATGTATTAGAAATTTATTTTCTAAGTGGAGGAAATTAGTTTTCGACAGGAGTAAATATTTTCCAACACTTTCCAACAGAAGGAAATGCTTTTCGGCAGGAGGAAAATAATTTCCTCTTGGAGGAAAAAATTTCTGATAGGCGGAAAATTATCCAAAAGCTTGAATTAAGCTACATATAAGGGGTTTGTGCAAAATGAAATTCTAATAAACATGTCACATTTTATAAACAGTTAATTAGATATCTTTTACATCAAAACTCATCATTATCTTTACATTTAAATCCATTGGACTTCCATTCATTAGGTTCATGACGTATTTTGTCTCCACTCTCCTTTTTTCACCTTAATATTAATTTACTCATATATTGGAACTTGATTTTCCAACTGGAGGAAATTAATTTTCGACAGAAGGAAAATGTTTCCGACAGGAGGAAAATGTTTCCACTTGAGGAAAAATTTCCGACAAACGGAAAAATTTACAGAAGCTACAATTGAGGTAGTTGTAAGAAGTTTGTGCATAATAGAATTCTAATAAATAAACATGGCACATTTTCTATAAGGTAAATTAGTTTTCCTTACATCAAAACACATCATTATCTATACATAAGAGCAAACTAACAAATGACTTCAACATCATATGAAAATTTCTTTATACTTGGCAAAGACATCTCCATACCAAACAGAACCCGGCAGAGCAAGCTTCAACATGTACCATGTATTGTCCTATATCCAATCTGCTTTCCTACTTTTATTCCTTGATTGGCCAAACCAAATTAGTACGCCTAGCCCTTGAGCCACCATAATCCTAATTATATAAGAATCCAATATTCAAACATGTCAAATCAATATCCAATATCAATAATTACATAGTATTAGCATCCAATATGAACCATAATATCCAACATCACAAGCGGCATAACATATATAATAAATTTTCAAAACCACACATCCAGAAATCATCATATGCAATAAATGGTCAAAAATAACATGTTTAAAGTGTTCAATTTATATAATAATTTTCCAAAAAAATTATAAATCTCAGATTTCGCAAAAATCAAATAAAATACTGAGAGTACCATTATACTTAATATGCTAATATAAATAATTGATCTGGCCAATTTAGTTTAACAATAATAGTTTAAATAAATATTTTTTGCTAATAAAAATCTCACTCATAGTTTTTGCCACGCCTAAGCAGTGTCCATGTAGCACTCATCTCTCGAGTCACTTATAATTGCTCCTTACCATAGGGAATAAAAAATAATGGTATTAAATACTATTTGAAAATGCCTAAAAATATTACTAATAAATAAATACGTAGCCAAAATATAAGACACACAATTTCCATGTCCTGAGACACCTTAGCACACCACATGAAATACCATATCATGACTATGGCCACATCATCATCTTCTACAATACCACTTCCAAACCCAATTTCCCACATCTCCAAACTTCAAGAATTTCAACTTCAATCTTCAGGCTATATCTATCAAAATTAGAACTCATGACTTCAAAACGGAGGAGATTTGGAGGGCCAAGATGTTGTACATCTACATGAGGAAAAACAAATATATAAAGGAAGGATACCATATATTAGGTTGAAAGAATCTTTAATACATGCAAAAAGGAAGAATACATGCAAAACTACTCGAAATCATTTTATTAAGAATTATGTATAAAATTAAAACCAAAAAATAAGCAGAACTTGCACACATAAATTAGAGTTCTCTTCTTATACACTCCAAAAGATATGTGAAAATCCAGGATTTATGAAACATCAGATATACACTTGCGATCACTCATAGCATGCATTGTTATAAACTTTGTCCATAATAGAACATCAGCTTCTCAAAGAACTATAGGGTTTGATAAAGACATACTTACAAATCTTGCAGCCAATATAGCTTATGATGGTACTTATGCTCTACAGTGTAAATAAAATCACATATTGCGGAGGCATATAACCAAAATATCATTCATGATAAAAAGAAAACCATGAAAGCAATCACCATACGAAGCAACTAATATACAAGTCGGCAACAAAAAGTCATATACTGATCACCATGTGTACATGAAATGCACCCATAACAGTTCATCTATATTTGTTATCAGCAATCAACTCAAATGCTTTTCATCCCCTTCTCTATAAGCCAACTTATTCCAAAGCAACAAAAGTATATTTTGCAAGGAAATAAGGACCTACCATGACTTAGTAAAGATACATTTTATATGTTAGCATACAGAGTACATTGGATTTTTTTAAAAAGACACAATCAATGATAACTATGGCTTTTTGCAATTTAAATGGCCAGCTACATACATATTTACAAATGCATTCTGAAAAGCAAAATTTGAATATGAAATCTTAAATCTGCATAAATTAAAAAGCTGTTTGCTATCATGAAATCCTATGGCTAACTTGATTTAAATAGTGTAATATATAATATAAAAAAAATAGTGTATAAAAAATGTGAAAAAGTAATTGCAAAGTCGAAGCACAGCGACAAATTGACTCGTAAAAAAAAACAAAAAAAAAGATTGGAATTGCTTCTAGTTTGTTCAAACTTCTAATGGACATGTTCATACAGATGTGAAACACAAAAATAAAAAAATAAACTTGGATAGGTTGGAGGTAACACATCAAAATATAAAGCCATTTTAGAATGGCTTCCCCACCACAAACACACCCCCCCCCCCCCCCCCCCCAAAAAAAACAATTATATACAATATCTATTACTATCCCATTGAATATAAAAAGGCCCAAAACCAAGAGCTTCAACATAACTTCCAGAACATTATGATCATTTTAGTGACCAAAACAAAATACCAATTGCAACAATGTAATAATGATCCTCTATTCCACGAGGGCAAAAACACTCTAAAATTTTTAAACAATAACAACTATGAGAAAATAAATAAATAAGTAAATAATAAAACAAAATCCAATAAACCACATAAGAATCCTACCTTTTAGTAAGCAAATGAAATGCACTAGAAATACGAAGGAATCGAAGCAGAGCTTAATGAATTATTAAATAAAATGATGACAATGAATAAACAAAGACCTACAAGGATTACGAGGGACAAAGGGACGGCGAGGACGAAGATTGCTATTGGCTCTTGGTGGGAGGATGATGGTGGAGAACGATATTGGCGAACGGGAGGTCAGAGTAGGGCCAATGGTGGTGTGAGAATGCTCTGCGTGGTGGCTCTCACTCTCAATCGCAATTGCCTCTAGCTCTTGGTGGGACGATGGAGGTGCGAGGATGACACCGGCAAATGGCAATGATGAAAGGGTCGAAGTGGCTACCAAAGACTATTATTCTTCGAAAGGGAAAGGAAAAAAAAAAAAAAAAAGAATGAGTTTTGGATGGAAAGGGGGAAAGTAGAGAAAAACAACCTTAGAATATGGTTGAAGTGGCAACAACGATGGTATTTCTGAAAGAGAAAGGGAAAATAGAGAAAAAAAAAAATAATGTGTTTTGGATGGGAAAGGGGAAAAGTAGAAGGGGGGGGAGGGGGGGAACCCTAGAATGTGTTTTGGAAGGGAAAAGGGAAAAATAGAGAAAAAAAAAAGAAAAAAAAACAAAACAAAAAATATTTTAATCGGGATGAAATAAAAATTGGCTAGTTTTTTTTAAAAAAAGATTACTATATTTCAACAATTGAATAAGAAAATAGTTACTTTTCAAAAAAAAACCCTTAATAATACTTCTTGTGTCAGAAATTTAAATAACCCAAAACTAATTGGACCATAATAGGCCCAAAGAACTTAAAAAAAAAAGGAAAAGCCCATGATGAACTGCGGAAGTAGATCCATGTGAAAAAATACAAAAAATAAAATAAAGTAATACAGGTTCTTTTGGCACGATTATTTTTACTTTCCCTACTTGTAATGTAAATTCTAAAAATATTCTTTAATTTGACATAAATTTTTTTACCAAATGTTAATAAAAATAAATCCGAAGGTGTGTATTAGAGTGCTTGATACATATGAACTGAACAAGTTTTACTGTTTAAGCAAGCCTCTTAGCTTATCTTTTCATAATCCCTTTTTGATCTGGTGGCTCACCCTGTGCTACACATATCATTTTTATAACCCCTGGTTTAATCACCCAGTGCCATCGTTGAATTATTTCCCCACCCATTTACAAAGTATGATGATCTTTGGTTCCCTTTTAGCTTTAAAACTGATCCTTGGTTAAATCATTAATTTTTCATGCTTAGCAAAGGAACAATACCATCCTTTCTATGGAAAAAATTTTCAATACAACCGAAGTATGTACTCCCTCTTCTGATACATTAAAAATCCCACTATATAAGTCCTATATACATGATGGGTTAACATTAAACTAGAAGAGGGAGTATAAATTATGGAAGTATCAAAAGTTTTTTTGCGATAAGATAAGCCTTTGACCTGAAAATTTCATTTTCTTTTAGCACTGATGGAAAATAGGTTTTAGATATGAAATAACAAAAATAAAGAAAAGGAAAATAATATTTACCTTAAAATAGAAAGAGTAAAGCAAATTTACCTCAAGTACTGATACAGCATATATTCAATGGCTGCTCCATCACCTAAGTATTTTTGCTGTATCCAAAACTTGATATTAGAAAGAGGACAAGATTTATTTATTAACCACAAAAATGGTTTCTCAGTACAAATTGTAATTTCCAGTATAAAATCAGGTTGACGAATTTAGGCCTGTTCACTGGTTGGATTGCTCGGTTTTTATAACAATTCCAATTCAACTCGACATTTTTGGATCTACAAAATTAAAATTCATATAAAATAAAAATTGTATTAAATCCAAATCACTCCAACCCAACCCAAATAATATACTGAACCAAACTGGCATTCACAATATATAAGTTTTAAACATTTTGATTTGGCTTGTAAAAAAGCCCGTCAGATGGACTCAATGATTTTGTAAAAGTGAACCTAGTGGTTAATATATAGGCCAACAGAAGTTGAAATCCTCACTTTATTGGCGTGAGATAAGTGCATATTTTACTTTTTGTATTTTGAAAACATGAATAAATTACTAGCCGCAAGATTTACAAAAACCCATATAGCCCAGCGATAGGCTTACTTCTTTAATTCGCCTAAGTCACAAGCCAAAGTCACAAGTTTTATCCTTTGTTAGCTACAAACAAACATAAATTTTTACTTGATTTGGTTGTGTGGGTCGGTTCGGGGTATAGCTGGCTATATATATATTTTATTAGTACATCACAAATTGCCTTCAAATAAAGTGGTTTCTCTGTTTATAAAGTTTTTTATAATTATTTTTTGTTGCACTTAACGCCCTTCCCACCTGTCTCCTGATGGAAACAAACGGTGTTTAAACTTAAAATTAATATGTGAAAAGAATTAAAATCCTCTATTCATTTAAAATACAAAAATTCTCAATCAATCATAGTATCCTTTTATGGTCTCTACGCTTAATAGAGTTTTTATGAGATGACATAAATCTATAATTCAAGCTTCAATAAATTTAATAATAAATTTAATGATTAATTAAAATTTTTAATTAATATATTTAATTTTTTAATTCCATTACTATCAAAATAAAATTGAAATTGCACTCGTAAATTGCAAAATTAATTACTCAAAAAAACCATTGAATAGCCTAATAATTTAATCATTACATATAAATCGATATTTTATAAACAGTTCATAATTGGAGTTAGATCTAATATTTGTTAACTTCTTTAATTATTCATTTATCATTGAGTTACAATAATTTTATAATAAACAATTAATTCTCAATTTGATAATTGATTAGGCACTCTATTTTTCAAAATTTGGATTATCATTTAAGATAACTATTTTTTTAACTTTTGTTTAGAAGAAATGAATTGCATATCCATATTTATTATTTCTTGTTATCTACAATTCATTATATCTCCAATCTACAAGGTTATAATTTATCATATGCTATAAACCTTTTCAAATAAGTCAAAAAATCCAATTCTATAGATAGGAGTTTGTTAGATATTTGATATTAATATCGTCTCACATATATGATTATTGAATTGATAAATGTGAATCTTTTATGCATAACAAAAAGTATTAAAAATTTGATATTTATCTAGTTCAGTATTATACAATCTCGTCATATAAATCACTTCTATTTTAGTGTCATGACATTAATAATTGAGATAGTATTTTTCCATTCTTAATCCTAACGAACTCTACTAGTAATTTTTATTAATTAAAGATCCCAAATTTTAATTATTTATCATACCTTGTTCATTATTATTATTATTATATATTAAATTTAAGGTTATATTAATAATCATAAAATTTTCATGGTAATTATAAAGCATTACTAATAATACAGATAAACAAATATAAAAATAAATATAATTTTATTTATTAATAAATAAGAAATTTAGAATAAATATACTTATAGAGCACTCTGTGAGTTACCACTATGAAACTTCCATTGTTAAGTAACTTTTCCCAACTACAATTTTCCTTTCAAACTAGAGAATGAATTACATACTCTGGAAATTTAAAGATGCTACTTTATAACAAGAGCACTCAAAGCTCCTACAATGGTGGTTTGAGAAGCTATGGTAAAGTGTGAAGGCAGCATCAGTGAAAAAAAAGAAAAAAAAAAAAAAAAAGCATTTATCATCAACCCAGAGTACCTTCTCTGAAAACTACTGGATCAAAACGATCCGTGGCTGGATGAAGTTGTATATATCAAGAAAGGTAAATACACAGATTACTAAACCTCTAAACATAACTTTTCTACTATGGACCTCAGGTAAACTCTTTGGAAGCCAATTTCATTTAAAGCTAACACGGTTGAAACTACAGCTCTTCAGTATCCACAAAAATGAAAGAGACCTCCGATAATCTGGCTATGGCATGGTTATAACGTCATCGACGAAGACTTTTATCATTCACTTGCTCCAACTATTGCCGTTGGAGTACAATGTCGTGGTTGCCAGCACCAACTCATATCATGAACCACTTGTGATTGATCATCTCTATTCTCCTCCTCCATTCCTTCGTCCTCTACTCATATTCTTTTTTTTATTTTTTTCTTTTCTTATTTATTTATTTTATTCAATTTTGGAGCATTAGAGAGAGAGGGAAAAAAAAAAAAGGGATAGAAACAGAAGGGAAGTATGTGTAATTAATGAAAACAGACGATGTCTCTGAAAAAGTTATAAGTTGCAAGGGATGTCTCTGTAATTTACATTTACTCATTTTTTTTTTAATGTAATAAAATAACAATAGTTATATTAATTTCATTATTCTTTTCACTTTTTTTTTTTCCTTTAATTTTTTTATTTCACATATGGAGTCATATAATTCACGCTTGAATTAATTTCATTTTATCCACCAATCCCTTTTCTAATTCGAATATTTTTTGCATCAATCTTGTAGACATCATAGCTTGACAGGTTCTCTTTTAGAACACTTCTTCAAACTTCTATCAGTCTTTTTTAATCTGGCTTTTTCATCTCATTATCCAATTAAAAATCAAGCGAAAATATTTTGCATTCAATCATCTTCATGGATAAAATCATTTAGAAAATTTTTAGTTGCAATACCAAAATAACTCAATACAGTTTCCATTATTTTAATTTTCTAAATTATCCTTTTAATATCTTTTAAATTATTTAAAAATATACAATTAATTTTTCTTTTTTCTTCACTTTTCCTGTAACCAAGCAGCCAATATTGCACGGTGAAACTTTTCTATCAGACAACCACAAGGCCATGTTCTTCCCCACAGCTTCGATTCCCTTTGCCCATTCGCTTATCCAGTACAGATTTGCCATTCAGTCCAGATGTAAGTGATCTAAGCTTTGTCCATCAAATTCCATCCTCACTCATCTATTCGAGCTCCAAGAGGACGTCTCACCATAGTTGCCATTGAGCGGATCCTCCTCATCCATGGATATCTATGATGCTGCTGCAGCTAAGATAGCTTCCTGCTTGGCAGCTTCTTTCTTCGCGTCTTTCCTGCTGATGGATTTGAATTCCTTATTCGATAGAGGCGCTTAGCCAAGCTCAGATGTCTATGAAGGAGCTTGAGATTCTAAAGATACTGCTCTGGGAATTTAAGCTGCAGAGAGGACGTTGTTGGCCAACGCACATGTGTAATGTCACTCAAACCAACCTGTATTCATGGTTCAGCGTTGCTTGCATCTCTGGCAGATTCGTTTCTAGAAAACAAAAAAAGCATTATCTTAATTGAAAATAAAAACGAACAAGAATAGATTGGTAAAATTATTTTGTATAAGACTCTATGAAATTAATTTTGAATTGCAAAAAGAATCTCCAGATAATTTATTGTCCTCCACTTTATTATATACAATGCACTTATCTTCACCACACAAGGCAAAATAGCCTTCATTTATACTACCCCAAGCATATCAATGTTTGAGCCAAACCTGTTATGAACAAAATTTCTTGCATAATTTATTCACCGAACAGATTGTCAATTAAAACAGTTCCTATCCCATGACTTTGTATTTTTAGGTCATCATCCATGCAAACGTGAAACTTCGCAAATTAATCAAGATCAACAAATATTGTTTGTCAATAGTTACATAATTACATCTAGCATCATCAAGGTACCATCTTTTTTAGTGTCACCAAGGCAAAGACAGAAAGGAGTTTTCTTTATTCACTTTCTATTCAACAAAATTTACATATTTGTTTTTCACTTATGCCAACAATCTTTTTTCTGTATGTCCCTATTTTTCACAAAATGAGCAACAAGAAATATTAAGGTACACATATGGCAACTTACAAATCATGTATTATGAGAGAGAGAGAGAGAGAGAGAAGATTGAAGACTTTTATTAACCTAGGAGAACCAACAAAAAATTGATATGCAAAGTGATATTTGAAAATAAAAAATGAAAGATACAATGGTTCATAAGACTTAAGCATGCTCAGGCTTACAACAATTATTAAACTACTCGGAAAATGCATAAAAAATAATTACCAGAGGAAATAAGAGAATAGGAAACATCCAAAGAATGCTCAGCATCTCAATCCCCGTGGAAGCATGCTGGAGCAACGTAAGCAATCTCCAGCCATCTTCACTCATCAACACCCACACATACTGGGAATCAGAAAATTGAGCTGGCACATTTGCTTTTGGCAAGCACTAGAGATCGTGTCACCACGAAATGCATAACTTTTCAAGAGACTTGAGATCATGAAAGACCTTATGATTTGGGGGAGTTAAATTTTCGCAATGGGAAATTACAAGCAACTTTAAATTTGCGGGCCAAGACCCTCCTGGTAAGGACTGCAGGTTGGCACAGTGATATATTTCTAATGTCTGAAGAGATGGATATGCAACGTGCATCTCCATATCGTGGGGAGTTAAAGCTACAATCTGTTGGCATCCTGAAATATGAAGTGACCTCAACGATGGAAGACCATAAGGTAAGGTCTCAGATAGCTTTGGACAATCCTCCAAGTAAAGAGGTTGAAGATTAGGGAAACCTCCACCTTCTGAGTCATCTACTAAATACCAATTTTGCCATTCTGACATACTACAGAAACTTAAACTTTCTAGGCACCTAAATGGCTTGATCAGTGAGGAACCATTACAATAAAACTCTCGACCTATCGTTGTCAACGAATCAAATCCAACAACATCAAGCTTTTTCAGATAGGTCAGTTGCCCGAATGGTGGCAATGAATAGCAATTTTTACAGTCTTTGAGACGAATAGAAACCATATGACAATGCAAATTACTTCCCAACCAATTTGGAAACGTCCTTCCACCATAACGTTTGATGATCAATATCTTTAGGTTTGCAAGTGGTTGCAGCCCATCAAGCACTTCTCTTTCTTTGTTTGACGTGTAACTATCATCATCCCATTTCAAATGTAGCTCACTAAGGAATTTTTTATCCTTTAAATTAGCCTCTAGAACTTTTCCAACATCACTGATATTTTGAAGCCCTGAAATACAAAGCTTTCCATGAAGATTCTGGAGTTCTTTTAACTCTTCAATGCCAGATCCACTCTGGTTTCCCAAAACAAAGTCACTCAGTGTTTGCAGATTCTTTAATCTACCCATCTGCATGGGCATTTCTGTTAAACGGGTCTTTTTAATGTCAAGATGGCGCAAGTTGATTAGGTTTGCCATGTTACTTGGCAACCGACAAAGCTTTCTACAGTTTGACAGCAACAATGTCTCCAAATTGTACAAGCTGCAAATTGCATTGGGTACCTCCTTTAGCAAAGAAAAAGATAGGTCCAAATATCTTAAACTATTCAAACTGCAAACTGAACAAGGCAAATACAAGATAGGGCAAGAAACTAAAGACAAGACTCTCAAACTTTCTAGTCTTGGCAATACTTCATGCTGTACCAATTCGCTTACCGACACTTTTCCAATTACCTTCCTCCATGGCGTTTCGGTTGAGGCAAACAAAACCTTAGCTTTTGAGAAACTCTTAGGCTTCTGAATCTCAGAGTTTTTTCCCTGCATCTTGCTTACAAGAGAAAGTGAGACTTGGTCATCTAACTTGAAGTAATATTCTTTGGAAATTAATGTAGCAAAGTCGTGCAACAGGTCATGCATGGTGACAGATAATTGACTGGATCTTGATTGCTGAAGCAATGACCTTGACATAAGATGATTTAAGTAAATGTGTCCAACTTCTTCAATTCTCATATCCTTTTGGGGTTGCAAAAGGCTCAGTGCCATCCATATCTTGATTAGCGTTTCCTTTTTCACTTGATAATGTTTGGGAAATATAGAACAGACAGCAAAACATCTCTTAAGATGTCTGGGCAGGTAATGATAGCTCAACCAAAGAGCAGGAGGAACTACGGTTTCTTTTGGCTCTGTGATTGGTGAACTATGTTGAGATTCTGAGATTGAAATGCCATTGTATAAATCCCACTCATCGCTGTTTAGTATGCTTTCCCATGCTTCCAGCTGAAAGTCGAATCTCAAAAGGCAACCAAGTAGTTTTACAGATAAAGGAAGACATTCACACTTTTTAACAATTTTTCTACCAATGATCTGTAGATGTGAAAATGCGCCCGAATCAACTTTGTTAAAGGCATGCTTTGCAAACAATTGGAAGCTATGTTGAAATGATAACATCTGTAAATTAAAAGATGGAACATCCCCAATCATATGCGCAACATCCTTACTTCGGGTTGTCACAACTATCTTACTTCCATGCCTTACAGATCCAAAATGAATCTTCAAGGAATCCTTATGGATGGAATTCCCATCCCAAATATCATCTAGGACAAGCAAGAACCTTTTCCCCATCAATTCCTCGTGTAGTTTAAATTGGAGAAAATTTAGGTCCTTGGAATAACAGGGTTTACAAGTAACAGTCTCTAAGATAGATTTGGTAAATTTGAAGATATCAAATTCTTGTTCTGATACAGACACCCATGCTTTCAAGTCAAAATGTTTATTCACCCTTGAATCGTTAAAAACCAGCTGAGCAAGGGTGGTCTTGCCAATCCCACCTATGCCGCATATAGGGATGACGGATATATTGTTGACAGTATCATCATCATCATCATAATCAGATAGCAATAGCTTAATAAGATCCTCTTTCTCAGTTTCTCTGCCATAAACATCAGAAGCTAATACATCTAGTGGCATATTTTGGTGGAAATAATTCTGAGGAACAGCTTCCAAAAACACAGTTGCACATAGTTTTTGCATAAGTCTGTTTTGAACATCTTCTTTGAGACCAAAAGAAGATTTGAGTGTCACGAGTGACTCTAATTTGTCATGGATTTGACAGATGCGAAGATTTAACATTTTGGCATCAAAAGTAGTAGTAGTAGTAATAGATGATTCCGAAGAAGAAAGTACCTTGGTTGAAACATTACCAGATTGGCTGCTTTGGACTTTGCATCTCAAAGCTTCATATGCTATCATTTCCAAACAATCTTGTACACAAAACTCTGCATCTTGGACCTCACAAATCCAATTCTTGACATCTGGATTCCTGATCTGCTCCTTCTCAGCGTCGTTCATAACTGCATCAGTTATTGACAACAGAGTCGTCGCCTTCTCCAGCATCTGGTAGTTCACTTTCTTCTCCACGACCAAAACGTCCACCATCGATTCCACAACACGCCTTGTTAGTGCTTCCAGTACGCCGGCAGCACCAGCGAAGCGTACGTTTTCCATTTTTTCCGTACGGCTCGATCTGAAAAATGGACAAAGATAATCAATTTCTACTGTTAAAAACCTTGGCTGCCGGAATGCCAGTTGATTGACCTTTTAAAGGACCAAAGAGCCTGCCGCACCCATTCAATAAAGTTCAAAGGAATATTTCCAACCAAGACTCAGGTCACTTACCCAAGATTTTGCTTAAATCAATTTTAGCCCTTATATTTTCGAATAATTTAATTACAGCCCTCTATCACTGTCAAAATCTGTCAAATTTAACAGGAACAAAGTTATGTTTGTAACCGTACATTCTTATAATTAATTTATATTAAAGCAAAAAAAAAAAAACTGTACATTCTTATACGTAATTTATATTTAAATAATATAAATACGTGTTATATAATAAAATATTTTACAAAACAATAAAAGATAGAAAAAATTATTAAAAAAATAATATATTTATGTACAAAATCAAAAAGGAGCCCGTGCCACTCATGGTGGACTTTTTATCTCGTTTGTATTTATAAATTGTGTTATATAAAACTCATATTTAGATTTTGTTTATTTATCTATTTCGTTTCCATTAATTTTATATTATAAAATTCATATTTAACATTTAAATTTTGTTGATATAGACTTTATCAATTTAATTATGTGAAGTTAATATTTAATATATTGAAAAGTGGATTTTTTTTATAAATAAATTAAATGAGAATACTAGGAGCTGCAGTGGAATTGTTTTAAAATAAGGAGAAAGGCATTCAATATTCTCCGGGCGTACCGATCCCACTCCCTGATTAACACGTGTATTATTCTTACGTCAGAAACGCGCTTGTTTGTTCTCCCCTCCGCATACGCCGTGTTGCCACCCAAAGCAAAAAGTAATTATATATGTATATACAGAAAGATTCAATAGTCAAATCTCACCTTACCAAATTGGTAAATGTGGAAAAATGAATGTTATTAGATTTGAACTTATTCAATGAACGTTGTAGATATTTTTTTATCATATATAAAAAAATTATAATTTTAAAAAACTTTCTTTCAACTTTTTCGTTTTAAAATATAATTTTTTTTTCCGTTCGTATTATTTTTTTTATACAGACTTTATCATTTCAAAATTCTCAAATAAAATCTATTATTTCTAACCGTTTCAAAATTTTCAAATAATATCCATCATCGTTTATCGTTTCAAAATTTTCAAATAAAATTTATCATCTTTACCATTCCAACCTCAGATATTCTTCTATTATTTCTACCATCCGAATCTTCTCCTCGACAATCACAAAATTCATTTAGAGCTTGGGTTAAATGTTAGTAATTATGAGCTTTTTTTTTTTTAAGTGTGAACAAAAAACCAAAAAAAACCAACACCATCGAGTCTCGTTTGGGTGGATTCTTTTGAGTCTTAAGGCCCCGATCTTGATCGGATATAAGGTTGAGGAGTTCCTACTTGGAGAGTTTTGATTAAGCTGTGAAGGAGAAGCAGACAATTATAGAGGAGTTAGAGTGGTGGGGTTTCAGGGAACAAGAATTGAGATGGTTGTGTTGTGGGTTGAATTGAATACTAGAAAGGATGAGGTTTGAGGACGTAGAATTATGCAAGCTTTAAAGCTTATGTAAATTTTTTTTGTTATTTTCTTTTTCTTAATTCCTTTGTAATTATTTTATTTTATTTTTACAAGTATCATTCAAAATGATAAAATTTAAATTTAATAAAAAAAATGAGGACCAATTGAAAATTACAAAATTAAAAAGATAACAAAAAAAAAAGTTAAGGGACCAAAGCCAATGCTTTTCCATCCTAAAAGCATTAGCTTTGATCCCCAATCTTTAAATTTTTTTTATTCTTTTCTTTTTTATTTTTTTGTAATTTTTTATTTTTTTATATTTTTAAAAGTATCATTCAAAATGTAATAAAATTTGAACTTAATCAAAAAAAAAAAAACCAATTGAAAATTACAAAATTAAAAAGATAACAAAAAAATTGAGGGACCAAAGCCAACACTATTCTATTCTAAAAACGTTGGCTTTAATCCCCCAATTTCTAAACACTTTTTATTCTTTTCTTTTTTCTTAATTCCTTTGTAATTTTTTTAATTTTTTTATATTTTATAAGTATCATTCAAAATAATAAAATTCAAATTTAACAAAAAAAAAAAATGAGAACCAATTGAAAATTACAAAATTAAAAAGATAAAAAAAAAATTGAGGACTAAAACCAATGCTTTTCCATACTAAAAACGTTGACTTTGGTCCCCTAATTTTTAATTTTTTTTATTCTTTTATTTTTTTTAATTCCTTTCTAATTTTTTAAAATTTTTTTTATATTTTTACGAATATCATTCAAAATAATAAAATTCAAAGTTAATCCAAAAAAAATAAAATTAGGAGACCAAAGCCAGCCAATGCTTTTCCATCTCAAAAGCGTTTACTTTGGTCCCCCAATTTTTAAAGTTTTTTTATTCTTTTCTTTTTTATTTGCTTTTTTTTAATTTCTTTGTAATTTTTTTTATATTTTTAAAATTATCATTCAAAATAATAAAATTTAAACTTAACCAAAAAAAAAAATGAGCACCAATTGAAAATAACAAAATTAAAAAATAACAAAAAACAATTGAGGGACCAAAACCAACGCTTTTCCATCCTAAAAATGTTGGTTTTGTTCTCCCAATTTTTTTAATTTTTTTATTCTTTTCTTTTTTATTTTCTATTTTTAATTCTTTTGTAATTTTTTAAATTTTTTTCTATTTTTACAAATATCATTCAAAATAATAAAATTCAAACTTAATAAAAAGAAATGAGGATTCATTAAAAATTATAAAATTAAAAAGATAACAAAAAAAAAAGGGGAGACCAAAACCAACACCTTTCTAGTGTTGGCTTTGGTCCCCCCAATTTTTTAAATTTTTTTATTCTTTTCTTTTTTTAATTCCTTTGCAATTTTTTTAATTTTTTTAATTTTTTTACGACTATCATTCAAAATAATAAAATTCAAACTTAATAAAAAAATTGAAGACCAATTAAAAATTACAAAATTAAAAAGATAACAAAAAAAATTAGGGGACCAAAGCCAATGCTTTTCCATCCTAAAAGTGTTGGTTGTGGTCCCCTAATTTTTAAAATTTTTTTGTTCTCTTCTTTTTTGTTTTTTTTTTTTAATTCCTTTGCAATTTTTTTATATTATTATAAGTATCATTCAAATAATAAAATTCAAACTAAAAAAAAAAATGAGAACCAATTGAAAATTACAAAATTAAAAAGATAACAAAAAAAAAATTGAGGGACCAAAAAAAAGAGGAACAAGCTTTTGATGGAAATATCATAATGAACAAAAAAAAAGAAAAGAAAAAAAAAGAGAGGGTTTGTGTTTAAAATTGGACCAAGAAAAAGAAAATTTTTTTTTGATGAAAATATGATAAAGAATAAAAAAAAAAAGGGTTGTGTTTAAAATTGAAAAAATAAAAAAGGAGGAATTTTTTTTTTGGTGAAAATATGATAATGAAAAAAAAAAAGATTTGTGTTTAAAATTGGACTAAAAAATGAATGGGAAAAAAAAAGGAAAAGAAAACTATCGCAAAAGGAAGAAAAACTGATGTTTTTTCAACAAAAAATATCGGTTTTTGTATAGGTTTTAGCGAACACTTGTTAACATAGCGCTGCTAAAATCCAAATTTATAAAATTATATATTTGGTTTTTTTAAACATTGCTAAAACCTAAATTTATAAAATTATATATTTGGTTTTTAGCGACGCTTTAAACAGCGTCACTAAAGCCTATACAAAGTCGATACTTTAAACAGTATCATTCAAATCTGTACAAAGCTAATACTTTTTCTAAGTAAAGCGTCAGCTTTTCTCCTTTTGTAACAATTTTCTCCCTTTTCTTTTTTTTATTCATTATCATATTTTCATCAAAAAAATTTGCCTCTTTTTTTTTTTGTCTAATTTTAAAAACAACCATTTTTTTTTGTTCATTATCATATTTTTGTCAAATTTTTTTTTGGTCGAATTTTAAATACAAACCCTCTTTTTTTTTGTTCATTATTTGATTTCCATCAAAAGCTTTTCCCTTTTTTTTTTTTGGGTCTAATTTTAAACATAGACCCTTTTTTTTTATTATCTTATTTCCATCAAAAACTTTTTCTTTCAAAATGACTTTTTTTTTTTTTTTTTAACTTAAAAGCGTTGGCTTTTTCCTATCAATTTTTTTTTGGTTTTTTTCTTTGTAAGAAAAATAAAGAAAATAAAAACTTTTAAAATTTTGATGTATTTAAAAAAAAAAAAAATTTGATAACGAAATGCCAGCGCTTTTATTGCATAAAAGCATCGGCTTTGGTGCTTTCAACTTTTTTTTTAAAAAAAAACTTTTTTTCTTAAAAAATGTTGGCTTGGGTCCTCCCCCCCCTCCCTTTTTAGTATCTTTTCGATTTTCTAATTTTCAATTGGTCGTTAATTTTTTTGTTTGGTTTGAATTTAATTATTTTGAATGATACTAGTAAAAATATAAAAAAAAAATTAAAAAATTTACAAAGGAATTAAAAAAATAAAATAATAAAATAATAAAAAAATTTAAAAAATTGGTGGACTAATGCCAACTATTTTAGGATGGAAAAGCGTTGGCTTTGGTCCTCCAATTATTTTTGTATTATCTTTTTAATTTTGTAATTTTTAATTGATCCTCAATTTTTTTGGTTAAGTTTGAATTTTATTATTTTGAATGATACTTATAAAACATAAAAAAATAAAATAAAAAAAATTACAAAGGAATTAAAAAAAAAAGAAAATAAAAAAGAAAAGAATAAAAAAAATTTAAAAATTGGGGGGACCAATGCCAATGCTTTTAGAATGGAAAAACATTGGCTTCGGTCTCCCAATTTTTTTTTTCTTTTCAATTTTGTAATTTTCAATTGTTCCTTAATTTTTTTTTTGTTAAGTTTAAATTTTATTATTTTAAATCATACTTGTAAAAATCTAAAAAATTACAACGGAATAAAAAAATAAAATAAAAAAGAAAGGAATAAAAAAAATTTTAAAAATTGAGGAACCAAAGCCAACGTTTTTCTATCCTAAAAGCATTAGCTTTGGTCCCCTATTTTTTTTTTTTGGTTATTTTTCAATTGGTGACATTGTTTTTTTTTTTTTTTTGGTTTTTTATTCACACTTAAAAAAAAAAAAAACAACAAAGGCTAAAAAAGAAGGGGGCTCACAAATTCTAACATTTAACCCAAGCTTTAAATCAATTTTGGATTATCGAGGAGAAGGTCCGGACGGTGGAAGCAATAGAAGAATATCTGATACTGAAACGGTGAAAATGATGAATTTTATTTGGGAATTTTAAAATAGTAAAAGATGGTAAATTTTATTTGAAAGTTTTAAAATGATAAAGTTTGTGTGAAACAGTAATACAAGTAAAAAATAAAATGATATTTTGAAGTGGGAAGATTGAATTTTTTTTTTAAAATTATAATTTTCTCATATATAATAAAAAAATATTTAAGCAGTTTATTGAATAAATTAAAATTTAATGGATCATCATTTTTTCATATTTTTGAACTATATAATTTTCAACACGCTTTACTTTTTCCCTTCCTTTCCTACGCCAAAGGTGTACTGCAACACTCGGTACCGCTGCCCATGCGATACACGTGGAAGAATCCAAATCAATCCCAACTACTTTAAACGGATAGGATTGGGTTTGCCAAATGTAAAAGTTGAAAAGCCAGAACACCCACAAGTCAGCCGATTGGAAATATTTTTTTTTTTAATGAAAATGATATTTATTAAGATATTATGATAAAGATGGTATTTTTTTTTAATAGCAGTTGAAACTTTAATATAATTTAAATGTAAAAAAGTAATTTTTTAAAGCGTTTTTAAGAAAATTATTTTTTTTAAAAAAATATAATTAAATATAAAATGCTAATATAATAACACTTCATTAGTGATAAATTTTTTTAATCGGTTAATAAGTGCTTTTAGTATTATTTATTCGTACAAGAGATTCTTTCGTCGTGAGATGAAACGTAAACCCTAAAGTGTTACGGCGTCAAGTTTTTGGGAAATTAAATTTTAATATTAAAAAATTAAATATATATTTAAATTAATATAAAATTTAAAGATAAAAAAAGATAAACTGTAACAAAAATCAATTAATTTTTACATAAATATAAAATTAATAAATTATAATAAATTATTTAATTTATAAATAACAATGTATAAAGGTAAAATAAACATTTTATAGAATAAAAATAAAAAATTAAATTTAATTATATTTATGAAACGTATATTTCATATATTTAAATTAATATAAAATTAAAAGATAAAAAAAGATAAATAATTTTTAAACTGTAAAATGGATCAATTAAATTTTATATAAATATTAAATTAATAAATTATAAATAAATATATAATAAAATATATATTGTTAATTTATAATAATAACGTATAAAGGTAAATTTTTTTTTTATAGAATAAAAAATAAAAAAATTAATTTAATTATATTTATGAAGCGTATATTTCACCATTTAGCACATGTTTCATAGGATTTAAGTCTCAAATGTTAAATATCCAGATTTTTTTTTTGTTTGTTTTTATTTTTTGTGTCTCGCCTTGAGATAAGCTTCAAATGTCGTTTTGGCTGGTTTTTTAAAACCCTCACAGGGTATTTGAGTAATGGTAAAGTTAATGGTAATATAAAATTCTTTAGAAAAATAAAATTTTCTTTTGTTTGGATAATTTTTAAAATGAAAAATTTGTGGATCCCAACGGAAAATAAATCTCATAATATGTGAAACTGAAAGAAAAAGTCGATACTCTTAAAAATATGTCATTCTAAAATTTTCTGAAAATTTGATTTTAAATATTTTTTAATTACAATTTTATTTTTTAATTTTAACATATAAATATATTTAATTACTTATAAGTCCTATCTTTTTTTTTTTATAATTAATCAAACACCATAAAAAAAATTCTAAGAAAACTGATTTTCTGGAAACTGAATATCAAAAAACTGATTCTTGAAAATCAATTTCTTTCAATACTTTCTCTTTTACCAAACATTCTATCCTGATAATTATTGAAATTTTTTTATTCACGAGTAAGCTTTTTTCTTTTTAAAATTTCTTTACGATATAGTCATAAGGATTCGAATTGTGAAGTAATTAGTTAAGGGTAGATGAACTCATTGGAACAGTATAATCCTAAAATGAAACCAAAAAGAAAAAAAAAATCATCACTTGATAAAAGCTCTCTAAATACTATTTTAATAATGATTTTTCCTTTGAAAAAGTTATAGGGAAAAAAAAAAAAAGTAGAATCAGAGAAAATATTTTGTCTATCCCCACATGTTTGATCATTGATAAAATAGAAAATAAAATAAAAAGTGGGAAGCAACCTGGAAACAACTTTCGTTTGTTTTACCTTTTACTCCTTTTCTTCTTTTCCTTTTTATTTTTTTTTATTTTTTATTTATTTATTTATTTTTTTTTATTGCCATCTCTTCTCGAATGCTTCAATTTTTTCTTATTAATATAATATAGACCTTTTCATATTTATTTTTATTTTAAATTATATCCTATAAACTTAAACAATTCAAAAATCACATTTTTTTTATCCAATAATATGATATGAAAGTTTTATTCACATTATAAAATTAATAAGCATGATTTATTATGTTTCAAAAATATTCATTAATTAAAAAGTTAAAAATATTCTTAAAATTACTAACAGATAATTTTTTTATATTTTATCTCTATTTCAAGTTATATTATGTGGCTTTAAACATTTCAAAAATCCCTTTTAAAAGTTTACCTTTGTTTAAAATTTTTTCGCTCTTCTGTGTGGTATGATAAAAAAAAGTCTTTAGTTCGCTGGTCTTTTTGATTTCCCACTTGTTTCATAATTATTAATATGTATTATTTTAAATGCTTTACTTTGTGGATAAAAAAATCATTTCTTTTACCAATTGTTTCATAATTATTAATATGTATTATTTTAAATGCTTTACTTTGTTGATAAAAAAAATAATTTTATCACTTATTTTACATTTTTATTTTTCACTTTTTATGATATATCTCCATATTTAAAAATATTAAATTTGATTAAATATATTTACTTTAAAAAATCTATTAATTTATCATTACAAAATAAATTAAAAGTTTTATATAAAAAAATATACTTATTTTTTTTTTGGTTAGTTAAAAAGTGGAATAAAACTTCCCTCAACAAAACAACCCAGCAAATAAAAATGAAAAAAAAAATCCGTAAAAAAAAAAAAGAGGAAGCCCCAAATAAAAAAAGAATTCCACCAAAAAAATGCTTTTATTTTTAGTTATTAAAAAAAAAAAAAGAAAAAAAAAAAAAGAAGCAAACAATTGAGCAAGCTGCTCAGGGAAAATCAAGAGGAAGGTGGCGGGGGGCGAGAAATCAGAAGGCGATCTTGGGCGGATCAAGGAAGACGTTATGGTGAGAAATACGAGATCCAAAGCGTGTGATTTGAAAAAAGATAAGACTGTGAATGGAACTTGAGGAGGAAATATGAGTGGTTTCAGCTATGGTTTTGAACTCTGCAGAGTTTGATAGTCAGACTTCTGTAATACTTCTCAAATTTTACCAGCTTCAGCTATGGTTCTTCCTGCAAATTTGAGCAGCGATTATTCTATTTATTACCCAAAAATAAAATAAAAAGGAAATTCATACTTACGCATCCCAAATTATAAGGATAGGTAAATTTTACATCCTAAAAGTATTTTTTTTCTATCATTTTGCACCTGAAACTATGGAAAAGCTTGTAGGGTTAAGTCTTTTTACGTTTTTGTTTGAAATTATTAGCATAGTAACCACGTCCAGTGCACGTGAGTTATGGTGCATATGATGGCCATGGAAGCATATCTCACAAAGAAAAATGGAAATTGGAGGAAGTTGAAATATATGCAAACATATATATATATATATATATATATAATATTGAAATGGTGATATTGAATGAGAGAATTGGGGTTGGGAGATACGGCTAGTTGGTGGAGATTGTGGAGATTGAATCAGCTGGAATCAATTTGAACCCCACAGAAAGAGTGACTTTTGTGAGCTCTTTTTGCTTTACGACTTCATGGCTTAGCTACCACCCCGTTGCGCTTTGGATTTCAAGTCTCTCTTCTTGGTTGCCCAACTTTCTTCTCTACCTCAAAACGTGGCTTTGACTCTTCGAGTCCTTTATTTCTTCCCTCTAATATCTATTAAGGGAATACTTTTACAACAGATATCTAATATTAGAGAGTATAATAGGAACATGATATAGATATATCAAAAACTACGTATACATTTGTTTTGGAGAAATCGAAAACTATGTATATGCATGCATGTACTAGAATCTGCAATCTGATGAACCCCATTTGTCGTAAAAAACGTGACCACAACATAGATGCATTGGATGATGTTGGCTCCTCAATACCCACCTAGCTATTATCCATCTCTATCACATTGTCTCTCCACGTGTCTTTTTAGTGGGTATATTACACTTCCACGTGTCTTGCTCCACGTAATTTAACCAGCTTCACTCAGAGGCACGACGACCGGATCACATGCACAATGGTCTTCAGTTTTGGATCCGTATGATCAGTTTTTTCTTTTGGGTTATATTCTATTTGTCCGAATCACTGTAATATAATTCATCCAAAAAAAAAATAAAAAATCCACTATCATATATTATATATATTTTTATTTTGATGTGAACATAAAAAAAAAAAATCATAATTAAAGAAGTTATTATTAATTTATATTTTTTTGAAATACATATTAATTTCTAGATCCAAAAGAAAATTGATTATACAAATAGTACATGTGATAGTGGCACCTTCGAAGTGGGCTTGTTTTTGAAAGGGCTAAAATCAATTTTTTTAAAATTTAGGAGCGTTAATATCTTTTATAAAATTATATATTTTTAAAAAAATATTATTTTTTGGATGGGTTTCGCTGTATTCCCCACATCTCCAAATTATTGCGCTGTTGAATGGGAAGAGGCGTTCTAATCTTTCCCTTTCCACTTGAAAGTTTGTGTAACTTTGTAGGGTTTTTATTATTATTATTATTATTTTATTTTTTTTAATAATATTTAATGCTGTTTAGGTGTGGAGATTACAAGTTTCAATGCCCAAACTCCAAGACTAGCTTCTTCAAAAAGAGGTGGATATACCAAAATTAAACTATAGACTTGATGTAGATTTTTTACCACTTCTATTTCATTTGTAAATAATATTTTCAATGGGTCGTGCCCTGAAAGATTTTCTCCTTATAAAAGCAGCATATATCATTTTTTGTTGTTGTTGTTGTTTTTTATTTTATTTTTTATTTTGGATGAATATATCATGGCTTTTTCTATGCCTTGTGGTGGTCCAGAATGGTCACGTTTTGGGAGTTCCACAATGCCTACATCACCATCAACTAATGTGGAGGCTACAATTGTGTTTTTCCTTTCTTTTGTCGGAACATAATTTTGCTACATTTTCGAAAAATTCTACACTCTATAGTGCTCCACCATGAACATGGCTGACCAAATAGGCTGCAAAAATCTAGCAGAACAAAAAAAAATTAAGAACTGATTTGTAATTTCTTTTCTTTCACGTTTCATTTTATTGACTTGTAGGACTAGAAATTTCTTTCTTTATTCCCTGAGATACTTTGCTAGGTCAAAATGTACCTTATTTGTTGCTTGCCATCATAGATTTAAAACAAAATGTTTGAATTTATTTTTTTGTTTGTAATATTTCCAGTCAGATTCCTATAAAAAAAATTAAAAAAAAAAACTGCATATTCTAATTTTCTGAGAGCTAATTTGCAAATATCTGGATGCATTTGATTTGTTTTCAGTATACTTCAACTGTTTATGCTTGGGAAATGCAGAAAATAGGTAGTAAAGCATATATCGAGGCAAGACATGTAATATAGATTACAGAGAGCAAAACAAATAAACATCCAAAAGCCAGCACAAGAGGGCTGGCTCTTCTTCATTTATTGCCATTTTCTTCTTCTTCATAAAAGTGAAAAAAAAAAAAAAACTAAAAAAAAAAGGTACATACAAATTTTCACATACAATTAATATGCATAAGCATGCACACAAAAGAACTACTTTAGCTTTTATTTATTAGCCCTTATTCACTGAGGCAGTACACTTATATGAAAAACGTCTATTAAAGAAAACACGACCATATTCAATTAGGTAGCTTATATTGAGCATTTAACGTCCTATTATTGATAATAAAAAGTTCTATTACGAAAGAAACCAACAGAAGCTGTCCATTGACATCCAAAACGTAGATAATTTTATTCTATGATGATAGGGGGTGAGATGCAGGTTTTCAACTCCCAGAGCTCAAAAGATCCATTGACAAAGTTATAGTAACCTCCTCTGAGTGCTAGTTTTTTCTCTGAAATTTTCTCTTTCACATAAGGATAAGTTTGTAGGTTTACCAGGGACAGATTTACTGCTTCCTGCATAAAATTATATAGTTAGAGAACTTTGAAACCATGAAAATGAAATCTAATAATACAGAAGCAGTATAAAAATTGTTTTCGTTTTGCTGTTTTAGCCTCTTTGCTTACTTTTTCCAAAGCCTCCAATTGTTGATCCGCTGGCACACCCTGTGCTACAACCTTGGACTTGGCAGGTAAACCTATTTGTACCCAGTCATCAACAAAGTCACTGCAAATTGGAGATATAATTAGCAAGATATTGATGATTTTGGATACCCTTTTAGCATTTGAAATTCATTGGTTAAATCATTAATTTTTCCTTCCTTTTTTTTTTTTTTTTTTTTTTTGTTGGGCTGGAGATTTTCGATTAAAGTCAACAAGCTACAACTTCTGCACGTGAAAAAGTCTTACAAGTGAACAGAACCATCCCCCGGAAGCTCCATAAGCCTCTTTATACCACCACATCTACTGTGTCCTATGACCAAAATATTTTCCACCTGAAAATTTTCATTTTCTTGTCAGCAATAAGTTAAATTTTTACCCAAAAAAAATGATTAAAAAGTTTTAGATATGACGTGAAGAAAAGAAAGGCAAAAATATTTAACTAGAAATCTAAAAAGTAAAGCAATATTTAGTCACCCCAAGTACTGAAACAGCATATTCAATGGCTGCTCCAACTCCTGAGTATCTTATCTGTGTCAAAAAACAAAAAAAGAAAAAGAAAAAAAAAACCAGAATAATAACAAATATCAGATGTGTAATATGCACAACTAGCATAGATAAATTCATTGAAATCAAAGAAGACCCAAATAAAGGAAAATGAGAAAGATGCCAAATTAGAAAAAGCTCTGACGTACAGATTGAAATGGTTCTAACTATGTATATCAAGTTAAAAGACAATTTATTATCGACAATCTCCTATCAAGTCTATTAACACAAAGGAAAAAAGTTCATCAGTTTAAAATATTAAAAGGCTTAGGATATGGGTCCAAAAATATATATCGACCTAATGAAATTAATATATTATCAGGAAAAAAGATATTTGTTTGATTAAAATGGACCTGGTTAAATGGTGGAACCAAGTTAGCAATGTTGCGGACCATGAAGGCTTCCCCAGGTTTGAAATTAAGGATAAACGTTGGGGATACTCTGGAGTCTGAGCATGCAAATACCAGAAACTGCAAAGATTTTTTATTAGTATTAATATTGCAAATTAACTCTCTAAATAAGATTGAGAACCCAAAACAGTAATACCTTGGGGCTCTGGCCCTCGGCAAGTTCATTATAAAAATCTGGATACTTTCTGCAACATTGGGCCCAAAAATGAATTAGACATAATTCAATAATATATATAATTTTGTTACTGGTGCATATTTAGCGGGCATGATACATATTATATGTAATTTTTATAATATTTATAATCCATAAATTATATGTAATTAATATAAATATATGCAACAGGACCAATAAAATTTTTCTATAATGGAAGATGTCACTAATTTTATGATGGACTCAGATAAATAATTCTATAAATTATAAAAATTGGATTAACGACCAACTTTATGGGCAACTTCGAACATCATAGGTCGACTCTCTCTCTCTCTCTGTCTCTTTCTCTGTCTCTGTCTGTCTGTCTGTCTCTCTCTCTCTCTCTCTCTATATATATATATATATATAACATACTCGAAGTGGTTGATCTTGAAGTCAGTGAAGCCATCTGTGATTGCTTGAACTGCAGGGTCAGAAGAATGAGATTTCTGGCCTTGCAACTCAAGTGTCAGCTTCTCAATTTTGGCACCTGCTGCCACATCATCCAAGTCTTCCTTCTCACTGCATCCCATATAACATATTGATGTAAAATCAAAAGTTGAAATAGAATTTATTTTGAACATTTTGTTAGATTTTGTATGGTTTAGAGAGACCAAGTATAATTAACAGAGAACTGAAGGACAACCTGAGAAGCTTCTTAAGCCCTTGAATTGCCACCTCCGATACTGACACCCCTGCCATTTTGTCTACTCTCCTAACTTCTCTGCATATTCCAAAAGTATATACGTGTGCATTAATTTATTAACTAAAAGTATATATACTAAGAAAAATATTCAACATTACTTTAATTTGTCTGCTTCTCTTAAATGAGACTTTTTTTTTCCGCATTCATTTATGACGTTAAAACAAAAAAACTCGCTAGCTATAGCACTACTCAAATTAAAGCAAAAACATGATGAACAACTCAAGTGCTCCAATTATGAAAAACTAAGAGATATCAAATAAAAAAATTTATAATATATACATAATTCTACTGTAATACGTGGACATATTTAATGAATGTTATATCTAATTAACTACATATAATTTATCGATTACAGTAAATTATAATTGCATATAATTCATAAGATATATTTAATGAATTATATGTAATTAACCAGCATATTTATTTTAGTTTTGAGTGTACCCACATATTATAGAAAATTTTTATATAATATATATATATATATACATATATAGAAAGAAAGAAGGCTGATAATATAAATATTTTGTCAAAGGAGAGTGGCCTTATGATTTAATCTCAGGCCTTTGATATCTAATCAAATGGTAACTAAAGACAATTCCGCCCCAATTTTTTTTTTCTCTCCGACGGGTCTTCCCCCATCCAAGCTAAACAGCTATTGAACACACACACACACACACACACACGTACAAACCGTACGTTGAAGAAGAATATTGTTCTCGAAGGAGAATTTGCAGCCTGCTTAGCTATTAGCTTAATTGCTACAAGTAGCTATTACAATACTCAACAAACACAACACGAAGAACACCAAGCACTGAGGCACATCTATCAGCAGCAAAGGAAGAGGTCCTATTTATAAGCCAAAATTACTTAACCCCCTCCAAGCTTCCTCTCTATCATTATTCATTGAATATTTAATTTGTCCATGAGAAAACCATGCAAACCCAAAATTAGACCTGCAACACATCAAAAGTCAAGACATGGTGAAACGCAAAACAATCGAGACATGGTAAAATACAAAACAATCTTCTTCCATATTTGTTCACTTTTGTTTGTTTTGTCAAAGAGATAGAATATTAGTTTTCTACAACTAGGCCACGTCCATTGTATAGCCCTACGAAGACAAAACTAGCTAGCTGGTTAGCCTCCCACATTTTTTTAGTGCTAACTTATGCAAGGCTGACGTAATAAACACACACACACACACACATAGATGTTATATAGAGTGGTTGGACTAGGATACTAGATAAATTAAGCATGGCCATTCATTATATATGTAACGTTTAAAACATTAATTTATAACATGGTTTGGAATTTCATTAATTAGCAAGATGACTAACAATATCTATATATTAATGAATACGTGCCTGACTTTAAAAACTTATACGTTACCCTTTTTATTTCTTATCAGAGTAACCCCCTTTGTGTGTTCAAACCAGAATATCTGCATTTACTTGATTTATTTTCAGTATACTTTCAACTGTTTATGCTTGGGAATTGCAGAAAAAAGGTATCAAAGCATATATGATCATATAATAAAGATTACAGAGAACAGAACAAATAAACATCCAAAAGCCAGCACAAAAGGGCTGGCTCTTCTTCATTTATAGCCATTTTCTTCTTCTTCTTCATAAAGGAAAAAGAAAAAAATAAAAATAAAAAAAGCTACATACAAATTTTCACAAACAATTAACATACATAAGCAAGCACACGAAGAACTCCTTGAGCTATTATTTATTAGCCCTTATTCGCTGAGGCAGTACATTTATATGAAAAACATCCATTAAAACATGACCATATATTCAATTAGGTAGCTTATATTGAGCACTTAACGTCCTATTATTGATAATAGAAAGCTTTATTACGAAAGAAATCGACATAAGCTGTCCATTGAAACCCGAAACGTAGATAGTTTCATTCTATGATGATGGGGGGTAAAATGCAGGTTTTCAACTCCCAGAGCTCAAAAGATCCATTGACAAGGTTATAGTAACCTCCTCTGATTGCTAGTTTTCTCTCTGAGATTTTCTCTTGAACATAAGGATAAGTTTGTAGGTTTACCAGGGACAGATTTACGGCTTCCTGCGTAAAATTATATAATTAGAGAACTTTGAAACCATGAAAATGAAATCTAATAATACAAATTGTTTTGGTTTTACTGTTTTAGCCTCTTTGCTTACTTTTTCCAAAGCCTCCAATTGTTGATCTGCTGGCACACCCTGTGCTATAACCTTGGACTTGGCAGGTAAACCAATTTGTACCCAATCATCAACAAAGTCACTGCAAATTGGAGATAATTAGCAAGATATTGATGATTTTAGATACCCTTTTAGCCTTTGAAATTCATTGGTTAAATCATTAATTTTTTCATTCTCTTCGCTGAAGATTTTAGATTAAAGTCAAACAAGCTCCAACATCTGTACGTGAAAAGTCTTACAAGTGAACAGAACCATACCCTGGAAGCTCCATAAGTCTCTCTATACCACCACATCGACTGTGTCTATGACCAAAATGTTCTCCACCTGAAAATTTTCATTTTCTTGTTAGCAGTGATTTCCATTTTTACTCCCCGAAAAAAAAAGTGATGAAAAAGTTTCAGATATGAAGAGAAGAAAAAAAGGCAAAAATATTTATCTAGAAATCTGAAGAGTAAAGCAATATTTATTCAACCCCAAGTACTGAAACAGCATATTCAATGGCTGCTCCAACTCCTGAGTATCTTAGCTGTGTTAAAAAAAAAAAATAATAATAATAATAAAATAAAAAAAAATAAAATTCAGAATAATAACAAATATCAGATGTGTAATATGCATAATTAGCATAGACAAATTCATTGAAATCAAAGAAGACCAACATAAAGGAAAATGAGGAAGATTCTAAATTATAAAAAGCTCTAACTGATAGAAAATTGGTCTAACTATGCATGTAAAGTTAAAGACAATTTATTATCAAATATCTCATATTAATTCTATTAACACAAAGGAAAATAGGCCATCAGTTAAAAAAATTAAAAGTCTTAGGATGCGGATCCAACAATATATAGCGAGCTAATGAAATTAATATATTATCAGAAAAAAAAAAAAGGATATTAGTTTGATTAAAATGGACCTTGTTAAATGGTGGAACCAAGTTAGCAATGTTGCGGACCATGAAGGCTTCCCCTGGTTTGAAATTAAGGATAAACGTTGGGGATTCTCTGGAGTCTGAGCATGTAACTACCAGAAACTGCAAATGTTTTTTGCTTGCATTAATTTGCAAATTAACTCTCTAAATAAGATTGAGAACCCAAAACAATACTACCTTGTGGCTCTGGCCCTCGGAAAGTTCATTATAAAAATCTGGATACTTTCTGCAACATTGAGCCCAAAAATAAATTAGACATAATTCAATAATATATATAATTTTGTTATAATGAGTAATGATTCATATTTAATAGGCGTGACACCTATCCAATTACATGTAATTTTTATAATATTTATAATCCATAAATTAGATGCAATTAAGATAATATATGCAGCAAGATTAATATAAAATTTTTCTATAATGAAAGATGTCACCAATTTTATGATGAATTCAGATAATATATCCTGTAAATTATATATAATTGAGTCAACCACCAACTGTAACATGGGCAGCTTTGCACATCATAAGTTGACTATATATATAGTCGTTGATCTTGAAGTTGATGAAGCCATCTATGATTGCTTGAACTGCAGGGTCAGAAGCATGAGATTTCTGGCCTTGCAACTCAAGTGTCAGCTTCTCAATTTTGGAAGCTGCTGCCGCATCATCCAAGTCTTCCTTCTCACTGCATCCCATATAACATATTTATACAACATCAGAAAGTTGAAATGGAATTTATTTGAACATTTTGTTAGATTTTGTATGGTTTAGATGCTGAGAGACCAAGTATAATTAACAGGGAATTGAAGGACAACCTGAGAAGGTTCCTAATTCCTTGAATTGCTACCCCCGATACTGAATCCCTTGCCATTTTGTCTTGTTCTCCTTACTTCTCTGCATATTCCAAAAGTATCTATGCATGTACATATGCATTAATTTATTAACTAAAAGTATATACTAAGCAAATATTCTAAGCAATTCATTCCTATTTGTTTGTACCAATATTTTCAGTCTAAGATTATCAAGAAGCATAATAAAAAATATCCCACATGTATTAGAAGAAGAAAAACCAATTGAGTTTTGGAAATAAAAGGTTTTCAATTATCCCACATTAAAAAGGAAAGAGATTTATAGATGACTTCTTTTGCTATATATTAAAGCCTCATTTGTTCATTGAAGAACTTCAACCTCTACTACATCTCTTTACACTAGAATACTTTTTTTATTTTTAATTCTAGTTTTTAACATAGAGCAGGTTTTCAGGTCGCCTATTATTTAGTTTTTATTTAGTGTTGGCCTTTAGACCATTTAGTATTTAATTTTGTGCTAGTCCTTGAACCGCCTATTTTATTGGCTTCAATTACTATTATCATTATTATTGTTATTTTGGCATTGTTCTTGTTTTTTTTTTTTTTTTCATAGTTGATTAAAGTCCTTTAATCATTAAGCCATTAGAACCTTCTTAATTATTTGTTCTCTGCAATTAAACACAATTGTTTGATTTTATTTTATTTTTGCAATTGTTATTATTATTATTATTATTATTATTATCATTATTTTCTCTATTTCCTTCAATCTAGAAGGTAGCATGCTTGCACAATCAGAGATGAACTCTATGAGATCTAATCTTCTGTTGTTCCTCAGTAGCTCAGTGGTAGAGCGATTGGCTGTTAACTGATTGGTCGTAGGTTCGAATCCTACTTGGAGAGATTTGATTCATTCCGAATTCTTTAATTTGGAATGAAAGGGTTCGCTTTGACCGTTAAGAGTAGGTAACTCGTTCCCTGTGTCTTTGTTTCTATTGCATTCTATCTCATCGTATCACATTCTGTTATGCGATATTTGAGAATCACTGTCAATACCTTAGCGTAGGTCCGGGATAATCCTTTGTTCCACAGTCTGGGGCTCGATGGGACCCATCAACTAAGAAGCTGAGATGACTTCAAATGATGATAAAGTTATTCGAGATATTTCACGTCTGATGAGTAGCGATGTAATAGAGCACAACAAAAAGATGGAAGCATCGTTCGAATGCATGCACCAATAGTTGCAGGCCCTCCAAGCCACACTAAAAGGCATGTGGCTAATTTATGATTAGAATGAGTATCAAGTGCAAGCCTCCAAGGCCGCCTTTACTTGGATAGTGGCCCCTAATGCCACATTTGTCCACTTGCAAGCCCCCCAAGCCGCATTGACACCTATAGAAGTGCTAGCCTCCAAGGCTGCCCCTACCCCGATGATGACTTCACAGGCCGTATCAAGCCTGATATTGGCCCCTCATGCCCCCCAGGCAGCATCGCCACCTACAGAAGTGCAGGCCTCCAAGGCTGCCTTAACCCTGATATTGGCCCCTCATGCCCCCAAGGCTGCATTGCCACCTATAGGAGTGCTGGCCTCCACGGTTGCCTCTCCCCCAATGTTGGCCAATCAAACCGCATCTATCCCGTTGCAAGAACCCCAAGCCTCATTGACACATACAAGAGTGCAGGCCTCCAAGGCCACCTCTCCCTCGATGCTGGCCCTTCAGGCTACATTCATCCAGTTGTAGGAACCCCAGACCGCATCGCCACCTATAGGAGTGCTGGCCTCCAAGGCTGTCTCCCTCTGATGTTGGCCAATCAGGCCGCATCTATCTAGTTGCAAGAACCCTAGGCCTCATTGACACCTACAAGAGTGCAAGCCTCCAAGACTACCTTTCCCCCAATGTTGGCCTTCCAGGCTACATTCATCCAGTTGTAGGAACCCCAAGCCTCATCGACACCTATATGAGTGCTAGCCTCCAACGCTGCCTCTGCCCCAAAGTTGGCTCACCAAGCTAGATCCATTCTAGTGTAGGCCACTTAAGTCATATTAATACCTATTGGAATGAGGGCCTTTAGGGCCGCATTTATCCTTGTAGCACCTTCAGTCACATCTACCATGGTGCTAGACCCTCAAGCCACATCTAAAACAATAATGACTCCACAAACTACATTTACTAGAGTGCATGCCTTTAAGATTGCACCAAGAATGATGAAACACATTGAAAACATGGGACAAAAGAGCCAACTGTATGGATTTCCACCGGCCAAAAATCGAATTCAAGCCAGAGGGCAACCACTTATGCACTAGGGCTGTAACTAGAAGTATTGTCAATATGGCATCCCTCAACCATATCAGGCCAGTCCAAACAATCTTAGGTGGAAGAATGGATATTATAACCTCTAGACTAATCGAGACTTTGGATGGTCAAAGATCAAGAACAATATGAATAAAGGTTTGAGCATGCATTTTCAGAGCTGCTAAAAATGTCATTTTAAGGATGAGTGGTTATGCGACTATGAAGCATGATCCAAAGGGATTCTGGTCTAGACAGAAGACCAAATGCCGTAGACGACGACAATCAAAGACTAACATGATCATGCTAATGGCTACCATAGGGTACTAGTACGAAGAGCTGAAACTGAAAAATTGAAATATTACATGTTTCATCAAATTAGTCTAATTTAATGAAACATGGGGGGGCAATGTTTGTACCAATATTTTTGGTCTAAGATAACAAAGAAATATAATAAAAAATATCTCACATGGTTTAGAAGAAGAAAAACCAATTGGGTTTTGGAAATAAATGGTTTTCAATTATCTCACATCGAAAAAGAAAGAGATTTGTGGGTGGCTTCTCTTACTCTATATTGAAGCCTCATTTGCTCATTGAAGGACTTCAACCTCTACTAAATCTCTTTACATTAGAATACTTCTTTTATTTTTAATTCTAGTTTTTAACATAAAGCAGGTCTTCTGGCCATCTTATTTAGTGTTGACCCTTAGACCATCTAGTATTTATTTTTAGGAATTTAATTTTGTGCGAGTTCTTTGACCACCTATTTTATTCGCTTCAATTACTATTATTATTATTATTATTGTTATTTTGGAATTGTTCTTATTTATTTTTTCTTAGTTGATTAAAATTTTTTAATCATTAAGGCCTTAGAACCTTCTTAATTGTTTGTTCTCTATAATTAAATATAATTATCTAATTTTATTTTATTTTTTTAATTGATATTATTACTATTATTTTTTCCATTTCCTTCAATCTAGAAGGTGGCATGCTCGCACAATCGAAAATATCCGATGTTGGATTTTTTTCCAACACTATTACTTTAATTTAATTTGTCTGCTTCTCTTAAATGAACTTTAGGAGACCTAATTAAAGTTGTTGTTAGCTAGTTTACTTTGTTTGTCTATGCATTTATTTTAATTTGTTTGTCAGTGCATTTATTATTCCTACTTTTTGATAGTCATTTTTAGCTGTAGAATGTTGACTACTTGTATTTAAGTTGGACTCTTGATTGGAAATAAAAGCAGGAAATAATTCATATTACTATTTTTGGATAGTTGAAGGCCTGGTCCCCTCGAAGTAACTAGAACAAAGCTTGTTTTCCTTTAAATCTATTTTCACTATAGGTCCAAAGGCCAAAGCAAAAACTAGGACTGTAGCATGTTATATATGATTAACTACATATAATTTATCAACTATGACAGATTATAATTATATATAATTCATCATATATATTTAATGAATTATGTGTAATTAACTAATATATTTACTTTAATTTAGATGTGACTATATATTGTAAGAAAATTATATATATATATATATATATATACAGAAAGAGAGAAAGTTGACAATATAAATATTTTGTCAACGAGTGGCCTTTTGATTTAATCAGGCCTTTGATATCTAAACTAAAGACAATTCCTATCCAAGGTTTTTTTGTTTTTGTTTTTCTTTTTTTGACGGGTCTTTCCTCATCCAAGCTAAACAGCTATTAAAGAAATACACACACACACACACACACACAAAAGAAGAACAAACCGTACGTTGAAGACGATTATTGTTCTCAAAGGAGAATTTGAAGCCTGGCTAGATATTAGCTTAACCGCTACAAGTAGCTACTACAATATACTCAACAAACACAACACAATCTTCTTCTCAACTCATAAAAAGTCAAGACACGGTACAATACGAAACAATCAAGACATGGTAAACTACAAAACAATCTTCTTCTATACTTTATTACTTTTCTTTGTTTTGTCAAAGAGATAGAATTACTTTTCTACAACTAGGCCACGTACATTACATTGCCCCTCTAAGACAAAACTAGCTAGCTCGTTAGCCTCCCACATTTTTTTAGTGCTAGAACTTATGCAATGAACACGTAAAAAAGACACAAACATATAGATATTTTACGGTGCTTGGACTAGGATACTAGATAAATTAGCTGGGCTATTCATTAAATATACAACGGTAGCTGGGCTATTCATTAAATATAAAACGTTTAAAACATTTATTTATAACATGGTCTGGAATTTCATTAATTAGCTAGATGACTAACATTTTGTATATATTAATGAATACGTGCCTGACTTTAAAAACTTATACGCTACCCTTATTATTTCTTATTAAAGCAACCCCCTTTGTGTATACAAACCAGACTATGAAGTTCCATGCATATGATTTTATTTATGTAGCATTCAAGTTTTCCTTTTCATTCATTTTTCTACTTCTTTTTTTTCAATTTTCCATGAAATATATTACAACATAAAATTAGCAAAGAACTTGGAAAATACTTGTCAAAAGCACTAAACAAAATGGAATACATAATATACCATACACATTGTAATCAACCTAAAGATGAACAATGTTTTATAGCAAATATCATCAATGATTTATCGAGTTGCGTGTTCCACTTTGCTGTAAGTTATGTGGGGTTATAAATGGTAAATCACTTATGAGCAAGAAATTCATAAGCATAATTTTGTGTCACATTAATTTTCCAACATAAAATACTATATTAAAATTTTTAAAAAATATTATTATATATGTGATATGCACTACTAGAATTATATTGTTTTAAAAAAGTGTTGAACTACTTTTATTTTATGTGGAAGAAATAAAAAAACATTTTCGTTGACATGACTTATGTATAAATATATATTAAATCAATCCATTTTCTTACGCTTAAATTTTTAAAATTTATGATAATTTAATATAGATTCTAGCTAAAAATCCTAAATATTTAGGTTCAATTGCTAACCATATATTGAACTTCTTTTTTTTCCAATTAATACTTAATTTACAAACTACCTAGAATCCTTCTAAAAGCCCTTCTCATGAGTGCTAACTACCCACTTGGTCATATATTGTACTTTTTTTTATTTTTCTTTTTTATAATTGTTTTCACCAACTTCATAAACAATATGCATTGGCAGTATGAAAAAAGAAAGGAAAAAAAGAAAAAAAAGAAAAAAAAGAAAAAAAGAAATTTCAAATAGAGTGGAAAATCCGTCGTTGCTGAACATAAAGTTGACAATGTAATGTAGGAAATCAATTTTTCTATACACACATATTATGATTCGGTGGAAAATCTAACATTAATCGTTGAAATTAGAGCATTTGTTTTAGTTTAGCACGTTTGGGTGGGAATACGCACAGATTGGAAGAGTGTATATAGTATCTCAAGGGCGTATATTGAATAACTTATGAAAAATAGCTTACGATCCAAAAAGAGTACTTGTCTTGGGCCCTAAAATTCAGAATAGCCCAAAGAAGAATTGGACCCCAAATGGGACAAAATTAAAACAAATAAAATAATGAAAAGGCCCAAGACGCATCGTTTTAAGGACTACATTATCCATTCCTCACCGTTTTTTGGGCCTTTTTATGGAATATAGAATTGCCGTTTACCAAACAAAAATAATCACATTTCAACATCATCATCAGCGAGACGACGCCATTGCTGTGTGCTTCGAGATGAGCAAACAAGGCTAAGTCCTTTTTCTTCTTCTTCTCTGACACACATACAACAACCTCACTCTCTTCGTCATCTTCCGTAAGCTCTTTTCCTTTTCTTGGCTTTTTCTTCCTCTTTTTATTAAATTACTATTTTCCTTCTTTTTTTTTAATTTGTTCTCTCATTTTCTTTCGCTCTTTTTGGTTTTTGTTTTGTTTTTTATTGTTGCTGATTCTGTAGCTGTTATTCTGATTCAGTGTGAAGGAGGAGTTTGAGCATGGCGACTCAATCCACTTCTCCGACGACCACTTCTACTGAAGAAAATTCTCAGAATTCAGGTGTGTTTAATTTCGATTTTTTCTTTCTTTTATTTCTTTTCGATTTCGATATACCTTTCTTCTTTCAATTTGAAAATCATATGCCATGAAGAATCGTGTTCAATTACCACGCGAATTGATAAGCGTCATATAACTTTGGGGTGTCTTCCTAATGTACTGAGTTTTGATCTAATTTCAGTTTATTGTTCACTGTTTTGAATGCTTTTAGGCCTGTTTTTCCGTGTGTCATTTTAATTTGTTTTCTCTAGCTACATGGATTGGATTGCCTATCTGCAGTGAAATTAATATAAGTCGGTGAAATTGAAATTGTTTGGCGATTTTGGATATTTTTCGTGTATGGTTTCCTACTTGGCTGGTTAATATGCAATGAAACCTGCTTTGCTTGCTTAGATTTTTTGTATGAGAGAATAAAAACAGTTGCTTCGGTGAAATGTACAGCCTTGTGCTCTAACTATGACAAACACCAGGAGGGGTTTTTCAATTTTTATAAATTAAAAAAATCATCAAATTGGAATAATTTGTTTGGTTGTGGGAGGCCTCTCTGTTACAAAACACTATTAATCTATTACCAGGAAAAAAAAATAAAAAAATAAAAAAATAAAAAAATAAAAAAATAAAAAAATAAAAAAATCTTGAGTTGACTGTGATTTCTACAAAGACCCCCGTATGATATTTTATTGTCTTTCACTATGTTTTCTTCTGCATCCTACTGCAAATAGGAGAGCTTCAAAAGTTTCGTTCCCCTCTCAGGGTCAGCTTCATTGATTTTAGTGAAGGTTTCAGTCGAGTGATATTGAATATTCTTATTCTAGAGTGACATGAAGATTATTGTTTGATGTTTAGAGTTCTTACATTTTTTATATATTTAAGATGGTAATACTGTTTTTCAAATTCAATAGCGGTGCTTACAGAACCGAAAAATGCGGATCAGTCAAATGCCCAGGCAGAGGCAACTAAACAAAATCCTTCAACATCTGTTTTTGTGAATAAAGAACCAATTCGAGAAGAACAAGTGCAAAATGCTGTGAAATTCCTTTCACACCCAAAAGTTAGGGGATCCCCAGTTATCTATAGACGATCTTTTCTTGAGAAGAAGGGGCTCACGAAGGAGGAGATAGATGAAGCATTTCGACTTGTCCCTGTATGCAAGTTAATTTAATATAAAATTCCTTTTTAACTTCTTCCTAGTGAATTGTTATGCAAAGCTTTCATCATTTCTTAAATATTTACTCACTTTTTGTTTTTTTTCCCCCCTTTCCCCAATCCTGTTGCACCTTCAAAAACTGCAGGACCCACCTCCAAGTGCTCAGGCTGCTGCTGTCAATCAAGGTAACAAATGCTTGTATCAATTTATGGGATTTTGAATTTAATTAGAGTTTGTCACCTCATTGCAGATCTTATATTTGCATATGCCTTGTCATTGCAGATGGACAGGTGAAAACATCTTCAAGCATTCAGCCACAAACCTCGATACAAAATCCGCAACCTGCGGCTGCCGCTCCTACTAATGCCATTACTCCCGTGGCTTCCTTAACATGGCCTCGATTTCACTGGTCTCATGCTATTCTTGCTGTAGGATTACTGGCAGTTTCAGGAGCTGGGACAGCCATAGTAATTAGGGTATGAACTATCAGCCTTCCAATATGATGCTATCTAATAATATGGACGTGTTACTACTATTTTTCTTGTTATAGGGCTATCATTTCTGCTGTGTTGCATTTTTATGTTTCCTCTACTTCTGCCCAATTTTCAAATGCGGGTAGCCTTTGACATTTAGCATGTGTCTAAGCTGATTGTGTCATGTTCTTCTTTTAGAATTCTATTGTTCCTCGGTTGAAGTCTTGGATACGGAAAGTTGTATTGGAAGATGAAGATGGCATTGCCAAGAAAACAGACACAAAACCAAGTCTGGCAGAAGAAGCAGCAGCTGCTGCAAAATCAGCTGCAGCAGCTGCAGCTGATGTGGCAAAAGCAAGCCAGGAAATGTTGAATTCAAAGAATGAAGGTGTGGTTTTATCGGCTTTGGGCTAATTTGTTCGAGTGATATCTGTTTTCATCGATTTTTTTATTTTTTTATTTCCTTTTCAAATTCACCTGATTGTTGAAGCACCCTGTTTTATGCTTGTTTCAGAGAGAAGATACTTTGTTGAGCTTATGAACATGTTAGATGTGCAAGTGCAAGAAATGAAGTCAATGAGTAATGCTATTCGGAAATTGGAAGGTATTAAGAAGTTACTTTGTGCCAATACGTAGATGATTAATTTTTCTGCAGTTAAAGAACTGCAATGATGTCTTTTGTATATTATCTTGGCAAATATTTTGCTTCCTGGTTTGGTGCAAAGTGTTTGTATGAATTTTCTGTGCGACTAGGAGTCTGTTAGTATGTTGTTGCTTATTTTCCTTTCTTTCTGCCGCATTATTAGGGGAGGCAAGCGCCCCTGCAAGAACTTACATAGATCATGATGACCGTCAAATCACAGTCTCAAATCCACAGGTTGGCATTATTGAAATGCTTCATAGACTTCAAATTAGTCTTATCCATGTATCATACGGTTCTTACTTAAATGTATTTTACAGAAATTATATGTGAATGGCAAGGCAGACTATGACTCACGCTCAGGTTGTTATTTTTAAGTCTCAGTCTATATAATTATTGAATTTTTATAACGTTTACAAATGTAATCACAATTTTTCTTTTCAGTGAGGTCTGCCTCACCTCCTGCATCTGCAGAACCATCAATTGCACCTCACTCAAAGTCTTATATGGAAGTAAGTGATTTTCTTGGTCTTTTGTTGCTTAGACTTGTTTTCTGGAGAAATTAGATTATCAATTAGCATATCATCTTCACTTGAGAGCTTTCCCTTTTTATGTTCTTTAATTATTCCGATGGAGGAGGCACTTTTCACTAATTTTCTGTGGTTTTGGCACCCAAGGGGGTGGATCATTGGTAGGAAGCCGACTCAACCCATCACACCTGCTTGCAGGAGTTGTGGGTTCGAGTCTTGGCAAGCCCCATTTGAGCCTTGGTGTGGGTTCCATGTGCTGAGCACTGTAGGAGAGGACGGGCGGTAGTGGGCTGGGCAGCTTGTAGACTCTTGCATGGTTACAAAGCTACAACTGCTAATGGCCTACAGTTCCCTAAAGTCTGGGCTAATGATACTCACCAGGAGGCTCAGTTTTTTATTCACCAAAAAAAAAAAAAAAAAAGAAAAAATTTTTCTGTGGTTTTGATTTCATGTTTTGGTGCATTCTAAAATTAGAGAAATGTTATTATGCCTCTGCAATTCTACTGTTTGCATATGCTTTTGTGCGCCTTCTACTTAGTTATCATCTATTATGATGTTGCAGATTATGGCTATGGTCCAAAGAGGGGAGAAACCTTCTAATATCAGAGTAAAAACTACTTCTAGCCTTTGTATTAATCCAGCTTATTTGTGAGTTAGTGCTAATTTTTGTTATTCTCAATTAATATGCAGGAGATTAATGATTTACCCCCTAATCCTAATCAGCAACCATCAAATCCTCGCTTAGCACCTCGATCCAAGGTTTGCGTTTGAGATTTTTTCCTCCAAATTTCTTGGTTTATTTGTTCTTTTTAGGATAGAAATGTAACCAAATAAACAAAAATATCTCAATTTTCTTCATGTCATTAAATAGAACTGATTCATTCCTATTCTTCTGAGTAGCCTTGGGAAGTTAGTCAGACTCAAAACAACTCAAACCAGTTTCTGCAGTCTCAAGGAAACTATGAAGGTCTAAATACCAAAGTACAAGATAATGGGTCAGTCTATCAGTCAAATGGAGATAGTTCGGTGCCTGGGTGGCAAAGGAGAAATGCAAGAATCACCGAGATCGAAAATGAAGATGGGTCTTATGGTTCACGGGCCAATGAGCGACCAGTTCAGCGAACCTGGGTTCCTCCCCAGCCACCCCCAGTTCTAATGCCAGAAGCAGCTGAAGCAATCCGAAGGCCAAAACCATCGGTGCAGAAAGAATCTGCAGCTGACGGTCAGTTTGTAGCACAACCATCAGATATAACAGATGAGTTGCAGAAGGCTACAAAATTATCTGAATCAGGAGGTGCAATTGAGATTAATGGTGGGAGCTCAAATGAAATACAAGAAGCTGGAGATTACAGTTTGAGTAATCCGGAGCAGCCAGTGTGATCTGAAGCACTCTTGCATATCCCTGCTGGACCAATTTGATGGTTCAAGGCTATATCCTTTCAAATATTTCTTATTAAAGCAAAGAGAATGATTCAACTTTGGATCGGCTATAAACGAAATATCTGATTCAGTTTATGTATACTTTATATAAATCCTGTATGTTTTTTCACGCGAAGAGAAACGTTATAGATAAATAAGATTGTGATCTTCTGTGCAGGAAAGGACTTCATGAGTGTGATTTTAGCATGGAACATGTTTGATCTGAAAGAAAGTTGGTCTGTCGCAGGTCAGATATTCATGTGCGTGCAGATCGCTAGATGACAAATTTATTGTTGGTGTGGTGGTGTATGCACTTTTTTTTTTGGCTTCGTGGACTTTATCAGTGCTTTTTTGTCATTGGTTAATATTTTACTTGTTACGACCTTCTTTGTGCACATTCAGCCAATGGCCTTTCACCAACACGCAATCCAAGTTTGCTAAACTTCAATTATAAAAGATTTTTATTTATTTATCTTATTTTGTGCTGAGATTATCAAAGCGAGTTTGTTCATGATGAGAGTCAGTCGCCTGACTTGGGCTTATTGGTGTTCGACACAATTGGCCGGCCACTGCACTACATGCATACACGTGTTCATTGTCAACTTTTTTATTTATTTATTTTATTTATGGCCTACTTTCTTTGTGTTTTTACATGAGACAAATATATATATATATATATATATATTTTACATATAATATCTGGTGCTTTCTGATTGAGCATTGCTCTTTAATAATGGGTATCATGGTCCCTCTATCTTTTCTTTTTTCCAATATTTTCCATGTATATATATATCATATGAGCCTAACTTGTAAAGGTGAGGAATCATCTTCAAACTTCATTACTTTGATACCTAAATTTAAAAAACTTGGATATCATTAGTTTAATATATAGAGAATAATACAAATGGCAGACAAAAATGCGTCAGTGTCTATCACCATCTAACCCGATTTCAAATTTTAATTGACCCTACTTCAAATTAAATTACAACAACAGTCTACATGATCAAAACGTTATTCACATACAATGAAGCGCATGTTTCTCACACTATCTAATAAATATCAATTCCTTACTGATCAACATGTTTCTCACACTGTCTAATAAATATCAACTCCTTACTAATCAAATGTCCATTTTTGACATTCTGTACTTGGTTCTTATCTTTGGGTATTATAAAAAACTTATATGATGTGGCTTGCAAAATATATTCTTTTGGTAATATGGTTTGCAATATATAGAAATACATATTATATTGGATTATTAAAATAGTAATATTGTGAGAGTGATCAAATAAAACCAGACAACGATGAAAATGGTATATTTGTGTTTTGGAGAAAGCAAAGATTCCTTTATTCAAGATTTATCCAAAAAGGTATTTCATGGTTATTGCGGATGGAATCAACGGACGACAGTATAAAATGCCGAAAAATGCATTTTTGGATTTTTTTTTTTTTTTTTACCTCATTTGCACTAAAAATAGGTGATTTAAAACCAAATTTCCTAATTTCTTGGTGGTACTATTTTAAGTTACAAACTAATAAGTTTTTAATGTATTCCTCAAAATTCCATCACCACTCCATGAACTTAATTTGGGAATCATGACCGTTGATCATTTTTCGGGACAAACTAAATATATTTAAAAATAACAAAAATGCAATCTTACTAAATTAAAACAAATTTTGTTACTTATAAACCGAAAATTTACATGTACCTTTTTTCTTTATCTTTTTTTTTTTCTTTTTTTTTTTTTTTTTTTTTGTTTTTGTTTGGATACCAAACATAAAATTGTCGTTACCCATGACGTAACTTAATCAATCAACAAATTAAATAGATTAAAAATAAAAAAAAAAATAAAAAAGAGAAAAAGGAAAACGATGTGTCGTACGAGTCCTTGGTAAAGTTGATGATGGATAAAAAAAGCATCAGTTTGATTTGTGATTTGTGATTCGGCCTCGGTCCCTCTCCTGTCGTTTCGTCCGTATTCCAAACAGTCTATCATAATAACCCACCACTTTCCATTTTAAATAATTAATTAAAAAAAAAAAAAAAAAACTTTGTCTGCCGCCCATACACCACAAATTCATTTTATGAATTTAATAATTTTCTCTTTTGATAAACGAGAATTTATTAATTTTCTTTTTCCATGAAAAACAGAGACATTCAAATGGGTGGCACAGCCATTAGCCACTTCTGAAGGAGTAACATTTCTTTCTGGGTCTCTCTCTCTCTTTCATTTTCTCTGCAAACTTTTTTGGTGTGTGTTTGGATTTTGTGGAGTTGGATATGGCTTTGAATCTGGTACCATCAGCTGAAATGAAGGCTATCTCCTTCTTGGATTCCAGCAAGTCCACTCGCCTCCCTAAGCTTCCAGGTTCTCCCACTTCCAACCTTCACTTCTTGTCTTGTTTGGTTACTCAGAAAACGCAAGCGAAACCAAACCAAACCAAACCCTTTAAATTTATTTTATTGAGTTTTCTTTTTTGTGTACTTAGCTCAGCTGGTCCCAGATCATTTTTTGTTTGGCGTGTTCAGTAATCATGGAATGTCCAAAAAGTTTCTTTTTTCTTTTTTGGGGAAAAAGGTTGAACTTTGTTGCTTCTTTCTGGGTTTCTTTACTTTCATTTTTCCTTCTCTATAAGAATTTGCAGCTGCTGAATTTTTTGCTCATATGATGGAAATTTTGTTACTACTTGTTTGGCTAAACTTTGGGTTTAAATTTTAGCTTTTTGGAGTTCAAAATGATTCATATAACATAATGGTAAAGTATACTACCCGTATGAATTTTTTACCATATCATTTGCTTCTAAAACTTTAATGGCAAAGCATTACCCACTGACTACTTTTAAGATGGAGAACATGCACCCATTTTACTGTTATTTGGATAATTTAGAGTTTGAATCTTGTGGAGGGTACTATAAATTTAGTGCCGTTGTTGGTTTTGATTCTGAACTGGTTGTTTTGGGCTTGTTTCCTTTAGGTGGGTTTGCTTTGAAAAGAAAGGACTGCAGAGTAGCATTTAGAGGAAACGTTCATTGTTCAGCACAGCCTCCTCCTCCTCCTCCTCCCGCCTGGCCTGGACGAGCTGTTCCGGAGCCCGGTCGTGTTGCTTGGAATGGCCCAAAGCCTATCTCTATTGTTGGATCTACTGGTTATATTGGAACTCAGGTAAAAGAAAGAAAATAAAAAATAAAAAAGGAGGTCCTGCAAAATTAAATTATTGGAGGTCATCAATTCATAAACAAATAATTTGATATATAATATGTGATTGAAGCTGCATTACTTCTGTAAGCAATATATGAATTAGATACTTTCTTAGGCCCTGGTTTTAAATTTGGAAATTATGATCTCTATGAATGTGAAAGCTTTCAGCTAGGCCCATATTCATTCTTCTATCTTGTGCAATTTGATATGATGTTAGATATAAGCTTGTATTAATCTGGTTTCTGGTTTTAAATCTGAAATGATCTCTAAAAAAGTCAAAGTTTTTGGCTTTGAACCCAAATTCACTCCTAGATCGTGCACTTTGATAGAAGGTAGGTATAAGTTTGCATTGATCTTGTTTCTTGCTTTAGATCGTTTTTTTTTTTTTTTTGGTTCTCTAAAGAAAGAATTTGTATAAAAGCTGTATATTTTTTTTAACTAAAAGAGGTGTTAGGTATTTTTACCAGTTTTGGCTCTTAATCATTGGCTTAGCATCAGATTCTGTTTGTTTTTTCAGACATTGGATATAGTAGCAGAAAATCCAGAAAAATTCAGAATAGTGGCGCTTGCAGCTGGTTCCAATGTAACTCTTCTCGCAGATCAGGTAATCTCATAGCCTGATCTAAGCAAGTTAAATCACAAATGCATGGGGTAGTGATCAAGCATAATCAAGTGATGCAGTATCTGGGGTTTAGAATTAATAAGTTTACATATTTTGTTGATCATATTGACAGGTGAAAAGGTTCAAGCCTCAACTAGTTGCAGTTAGAAATGAATCATTAGTTGATGAACTTATAGAGGCTTTAGCTGATGTTGAAGAAAAGCCTGAGATTATTCCTGGGGAGCAAGGGATCATTGAGGTGGCCTAGCATCTATTTGCCATCTTTTTATCAAATTCATTTTCATTGTCCGGAAGATTTTGCTTACGAATTTCTCTTCTCAGGTTGCCCGCCACCCCGATGCGGTTACAGTAGTTACTGGAATTGTAGGTTGTGCAGGATTGAAGGTAAATGCATAAGACATACAAATCCGTAAACTTGTTAGAGGGGAATGTTAGTTTCTTTACTAAGTGATTGAAGTTGTGAAGATGGTCCAAGTCTTGAAATTTGTATCACCATTGAAAGAGAAGGAATTGGTATATTATGTATAACATAATTGCATCTGTACCTCGCTGCTAATTCTTGCTTTTTGTGCCAAACATACCAAGTCTTTGGTAAAAAAGAGCTTCATGTATCTATACATTTCACTTGTACTATCTGAATAAGATATTGTATTTGTAGCATCAGTATGCTACATATTCATGTTTTTATTTGAGGATTTGTTCCTAGAATGAAGAGCATTTATTTTCATGTTCCTTTCCTAATGTAAATATGATGGACTCATGCAAATTTGCAATTGATATTGTTATCAGAAAACATTTCATGGGGAACTAGAACACGGTGATAGTTGTATGTACCAGTAGCAATACTGTAACAGAATGATAGTATTCAGTGTGGTACCATACTGGCACTGATTCTGGTACTGATATTTGTCAAAAACTTTATGAAGAAGAAGAAGATATATGTGTAGTATATGTATGCATGGATTCTAGAAGAGTCAAATAACAATGTGTGATTATCTACTGCTGCTTTATTTGTGTGGTATTTTCTACAGGAAAGAAATTTGAAGATTTATGATGATTATATAACGTAATAATTGGCTTGTTTATGATTCAATTTTAAAGATAACAGTCTGAAAATTAAGAACTTAGCATTTCTATAAAATAAGATACATCAGCCGGCTGAATTTGCCCATTGTATTTTTGTTTTTGTATCTTAGCCTACAGTGGCTGCAATAGAAGCGGGGAAAGACATAGCTTTAGCCAATAAAGAGACCCTGATTGCTGGAGGTCCATTTGTCCTTCCTCTTGCTCACAAGCATAAAGTAAAAATTCTTCCTGCTGATTCTGAACATTCTGCAATATTTCAGGTATGAAAATATATAAATGCTGATGGACAAGTGTACCAAGAAGTTGTGCACATTGAGATATTTCTGTCACATCTGTTACTTGTTGAATATTCTTCGTAAGCATTGGTAATGCCACTATGCATCTTATCTGATGCTTGCTTGATTTCATATTTTCATCACTGTCTCTCAATTCGAATTTCTATTGATTAGTGAAAATCTAAAAGGTATCTCCTTTCTTCAGTGTATCCAGGGCTTGCCAGAGGGTGCACTTCGGCGTATCATTTTAACAGCATCAGGCGGGGCTTTCAGGTGTGAAATTATAATTCCATTTAGAATTTGGATGCTTGTAAACTGAAGTCTATGCAGGGAATTACTTTTGTTATGCAGAATCAAAGGCATTGACAATTCTATAATTTATCTGGAATTTAACATTCTTTTTCATGTAGCTCTTTGTACTCTGATGTTTATAATAAAGAATCTGTATAAACTATGTCAAAAAAATTTTCAAAGCAGAAAGGCTCTTTGAATAGGAGACATAGGAAATCCTACTAAAATTATTGGGAACTTTTTGGATCTGGTGTTCGGTTATTAGTGGTGAATTTTGCTGAAGTATCTAATTGCTTGTATGGTTGTTATTGGCAATTTTGTATATCTGTGATCATGGATAGAAAATGCATATTTAACATTTTGTTTGTTGCTCAACTCTGACAGGGATTTGCCAGTTGACAAGTTGAAAGAAGTTAAAGTTGCTGATGCTCTGAAACATCCCAACTGGAATATGGGCAAAAAGATCACTGTTGATTCTGCTACCCTTTTCAATAAGGTCTTTTGCCTTTTCTTCTATCTTCTCTAATCTCAAAGAGTCATGTGGTATGTTGTGTGTTTGCTGCTGCAACCACCCTTCTTGGTTTATTACTTCCTTTCTTTTTTGGTGAAATTGGTTTATTATTTCTTGTTTGATGTGTATTATAGTGAAATCACCATGCTGTATGCTGATATTACTATTGCAATTTTGAGTTGCTAGTGATTAGACCCTGAGTTATTTATACTTTTAACAGGGTTTGGAAGTCATTGAAGCTCATTATCTATTTGGAGCAGAATATGATGATATTGAGATCGTGATTCACCCACAATCTATCATACATTCAATGGTTGAAACACAGGTTAACACGTATCATTTAATCTTGGATTGTCTTTTGATGTTTAAGATGTATGTTGATTTGTAGTTCTTAGAACTGAAATTAAGAATGAGTATGGATTATGGATATTAAAACTACTTTATGGATTATGGATATTAAAACTACTTTTGTTTGCAGGATTCATCTGTTCTGGCCCAACTGGGCTGGCCAGATATGCGCTTGCCAATCCTCTACACCATGTCATGGCCAGACAGAATCTATTGCTCAGAAATAACTTGGCCTCGGCTTGATCTTTGCAAGTAATCAGTTTTTCTTGTTATATTCATTTTAATTCCATAAAGATTGACCTCAAACATGTGTACATTTTTTTATTCTGATTTCCTAAATCAGTTTCAGTTTTATGTCAAAAAATGTATCAAAGTTCAATCGAAAGCCTATTTTGTGGTCAATCAGCATGCTTGTTTAATAGCGGCTAAGCTTTTCCATTTTTCGGATTATCATAACCATATCATACTTATACAATATTGTGGAATCTTTGTGAAGTTTCTGAAGGTTTAATGACTATCTTCTGTAGCAGGATTCTTAAGTTTCTATATGGAAAATCATAGTTTTAGGATAATTTTTGTGCCATATAGGACTCTTCATCTTTTAGACTCATATCTCAACTACAACTAACGTGTCTTATTTTTACTGCCCTTCGTGCAAATTATTATTATTTTTTTTCAGAAAAAGAAAATCATTATAGATGTGTACTGTCTTACCGGTATAATCTGCAATGTTAAACTTCCTTCTTTGACCATTGCAATTATAATAACAAACATTATCTCTATTTGCCAAGGGTCCAAAATAATCTGATATTTGTATTTGACATGGTCATTGATGGCAAATATGCTAGGAAAATTTATCTTCTTTATTTATTTATTTGTTTTGGTACTTCTGTTTGATATGCATAGAAATGAAATATGATGGTGCAGGCTTGGTTCGCTGACCTTTAAAACTCCTGACAATGTAAAATACCCATCCATGGATCTTGCCTACGCTGCTGGACGGGCAGGAGGCACAATGACTGGAGTTCTTAGTGCAGCTAATGAGAAAGCTGTAGAGTTGTTTATTAATGAAAAGTAGGTCTTCTGTTTATGCATTTTCTCTTGATAAAATAGATTGCTTTTCCAAACTTCACTACGTGTTATGATTATTTCAACTTTCTGGCTCTGTTGCCCTCCTGATTGAGAACTAAATTTTCTGTTTTCAGGATCGGCTATCTTGATATATTCAAGGTTGTCGAGCTGACATGTGATAAGCACCGGTCAGAATTGGCAACCTCACCTTCCCTGGAGGAAATTATACATTATGACTTGTGGGCACGAGACTATGCTGCTAGTTTGATAAGCTCTTCTAATTTAAGTCCTGTTCCTGTTTGAATGACAGCTTATCCATGTTGTCCAGGGGATTTTTTCTTGATTTAAAAGCTAGGCGGTATATTAAATTTCCACTATAACAATTTTTTTCCTCTCCAAAGATTGGAAGGGGAAAGAGGGGGAATGGGTCTTTGGTGTTTGAGCAATTGTTTCATACATAAAATTGTAAATAGGCATCTGAAAATGTGTTCCCCCATTGAAAGGTATCTAAATGTATGAGTGCATTCCCCGGTCAAATGGAAACAATAATATCCGTAATTCCCTCAAGAAATAAATAAGCTAGCTAATGGAAATTAGATTTTATGTAGTGAAGCTTCTTATTTTCCTTCATAATCATGTTTAGATTTCACCACATTACACACAGTTCTCATACAGCAGGCTTCCAAATTCAGACTGATATTATTGCTGCAAAATGGATAAGATTCCATGCATGTAATGATCCTGTTTACTCATTTTGGTAGCTTCTGTTTTAGTAGCTTCGTAGGTGACTCTGTTGTGTGGGTTTGTGGAAGTTATCTCATGTCAATTGCAGTGAGGTGGGAGATCTCTCACTGCAATCAGAAATTGAGCAGGACCTGAATCCGATATAATTAAAAAATAATATGGGTTTTGGTTAAAGTCTAAACAAAAAACAAAACACACATTCTTTCTAATCAATAATTAGCCTCTTCTTTGTTTCCCCTACTTTGTATATTTCTTCTGTTCCTTGGACACATTTGAAGGACGTATAGGGAAACTCTGATTAGATTGTGAAAAAGTGAGCCAAACATGCTTGATGAGTTGCAGTCCATGGATGGCTTATATGGTTGTTTTGTAGTGGATGATAGTACATTACATGTATAAGACGTGCTATCCAACAAAACCAAAATGCATTGTATTATAACCAAACCGCTAAGCTCCCCATCTATTACTTTAACTATTTTGTCTCATTATCCCCATTTCTCAAATTCCACCAGCATATTTCTCTCTTTCTGTTGTGTATAATCTATATTTATTTTTTTGGTTTTCTGGGTGCGTCGATGGTGATTTAGATTATTTTCATGTCTGATATTCCATTACATGATCAGTCATTGGTGCTCTAAATATTTCACAATTAAAATTTGTATTTATGAAATTTTATTTTTTTTATTTTTTGGGTCCTTTATTTTCGTGGTTGGAGAACAGTTGTGATACATGTATCAAATAGTTTGTCTACTAACGTGGCAAAATTATATATATGTCAATATTTTATTGATTGAAAAATCATATAAACTAAATATTGATAAGTGAATAAAAGACAAGTGAAAACTTAATACAAATCAATAAAATATTATTATTTTTCTCTATCGGTTGGTAAACAACTTGTACCATATTGATATATAATTTTATTATATCTGATAAACAACTTGTATTATAGCATTATCTTTTATAGAGAGTGTGTATTATAAGTTCCTATGAAGATTGAGGAATCAAATGCAAAAGGGAAAGTGTCCTTTATTGGTTGTTGTTTTGGTATTTATGTTCTATTCCTCTTGAAGCTAGGCTTCTACATCATCCTAAAGTTGGATTGCTTTTTCAATTAAAGTTATGAATAGATGAAAAATGAATTGTTGAAATGATTTATGGTTTATTCCATGTCATAGAATGTAAATTCGTTTTTATTAGTGCTTTATAAAAGGTAACCTACGACTATTTTCATCTATGAACATGTATATAATTCTTTATTAAATATGAAACGACTTGCAAAAAGAGTACAAAATATATATCTACATTTTTGAGGTTCTTATTTATGCGAGATCCAGTGTAAATTACACAGTCACAATAACTTACCCTAATAATAAAGTTAAAAGTACAAAGTACAAAACCTAATAGGTAGAAAAACGCTGATAGTAAAGTCACTATTTACTTGGAAACCTTAAGCTTATTATTATAGTAATAAATTATCATTCAGCCTCCATAGACAAACTTTTTACTTATTTATTTATTTATTTGATTAGATAAAAAGAACTTATTAATCTTCTATTACACACATCTTTTTACTCGATACCGGAATTTATTCCCCCACAACTGTTTTTTTGTGATAATTCCCCCACATAACTTGCCCATAGCAAAATCCATATTAAAATGAGAATAATGGGAGCTCATACAAAAAGTGTCAATTTTATGTTTTTTTTTTTTTTTTGGGTGATCTGTCTTTATAAACAATAGGATCTTTATTTTCTTTTTTTAACAAAGAAAAGAGTCTAACCTTTACAATCTATGGATTAGATGGAATATAGGGAGGGGGGAAAAAAAAAAAAGTTCCTTTATATATATGTGGATAATTCTAAATAATCTAGTGTAAAAGTACAACGGTAATGGTATCTTTTAAGGAACTTGCATATATTCCATTAAATAAAACGAAAAAGAAAAAGAACTTGCATATATTAATTTTGCAATTCGGAAAATAGGTGATGGGGAAACTATTTGAAAACCTTTTTTCTTTATGGAATTTTCTGTATACTAAATTGTCCTTTACAAACAAGAAAAAACCATCTTTCATTGTCAATTACTTGCAAATATCTCAGATTTATCCATAGACAGATGATACATACCAACTTCTTTTCACAATTATTTTCTTATAATATATCTAAAATTTATTTATGAAAGTACATGCAAAAACATCCACTATGAACCATATATATGAATTATTATTAGCATGGTGGTTCCCACGGATAGGAGATGAATTACAAGACAACAGTGAACAAATTGTCTTAATCTCAAGGTACTAGCCTTTTTATGCATCTCTACCAAAGCATCTAATTCTTCTTCTTAAGTTTTTTACACTTTCTATGGGAAAGCTTTGCTTGGAAAATAGGGGAAAGTAGACTCTTTTCCTTTGCTTTCTCAATTGTATCTATCAAGGCTTTGAGATATATATATATATATATATATATATATATATATATATATATGGTTGTTTTAAAGTTTATGGTGGTGATTGAGATAGGTACTTGCAATATGGATGATAATGCAGCGATGCAAATGAAGTTGGTCTGCCATTTTATGCAAAAAAGGATAAGTAAAGTGGGGTTCCTTGTGAACATAGCCAGCTATTCATTAAGGAATAATACCCACTTCTTGCATACAAAATAAATAAATAAATAAAAATCCAATCATAAGGACAACTAACCTACATTAATATCCTTATAAAAATTGTAAGACGTTTTTTTTTCTTGATACCCAACCCTATTGTTTTAGGCTATGTTTGTATGCTAGTGGAATTATTATTGACTCAAAGAGACCCACAAGTTTCTTGATGGGAATAATCAAAGCAATACATATTCACCCATCGGCCTAATAATCATATATATAGAGAGAGACCATGAGTTTGTAAAGGGTTTTATCATCAATAATTGTGGTTAAGTAGCAAGGCTTGGACTTATTCTAAGTGATGTTTTTTCAATGAATAAATAGATTTTTGTAACTATTTTTTAATTGAGGTGTAAAAAATTAAATTTGAAATCATTGTATCATTATATAAAGAAATAATAGCTTTCTCATTATGGCATTACTTATGTTACCACTTGATCATTTTTTTTTCTTCTTTAAATGCATATTTATCAATGTTTTAGATGAGGAATATTAAATGGATATATGGAATATTGAAAAAAGAAGGGAAAAAACAAAGTGGTTGAGAAAATACTGTAGAGTATAAGTTGGATGGTGTTCATGATTACTTTGCAGAATACCACCATATATAATTGCGTACCAAAGATCATTGATTTGTGACATGTTTTTGAGTTTATTTTTCTTTCTAATTATTTCCTTTTAAAAGTTTTCAATTTAGTATACAGTATAATATATATTATGGCAAAGTTGAAATGAAAAAAAAAACACCTGGTTTCATGAACTGGAATCAACTTACTTGGACTGATTGAAAGGATGAGCAATATTATTGGAGAATAACATATTTATTATTAAACCCAAAAAAAAAAAAATCTCGAATAAAAAAAAAATTTTGAATTATTTATTATTTTTGGATTACGTTTCTGTATAGTTTGTTTGGAAGTTTTGGATGGTCTCTATGAGATTTGGTTGGGCACCCAAGAAATATGGGTTTACAGGCTTTGGCATCGTGTGCTCTTAAAGAAGTGAAAAAGGATGTGGAAATACCCCACTGGCCTCAGCCACTGAGACCTCTTCCTTCTCAGCTGCTTCTTTTTTGGTGCTTTCTTTATGGGGATGTGTATAGAAGAAGCTCATATAGAAGTTCCTTCCCTTCCTTCAATCATTTTATACCAATTTTATATCTTTTTCCTTTATTTTATTTTGGCATCAGGAGAGAAAAGAAAGTGAGTTTATAGATTCCAATTTTCAAAGTTCTTCATATAGGCTCATATGGAGGAAAAAGTGTATCAATTCCTTTGCAATGTTTCTTGATGTGGATTAGCTAGCCTATCCATATCTTTTTTCATTTGGTAATAAGCTAGCCTGTTTATATCCATACTGCAAAAGGATTGGAATTTATATAGTTTCATTTGGATAGGGCACAAATAATTATATATATCTTATTGCTAATATTATATGTCGTTGTCTTTTGGTTTGGTTTCTAAAATGTTGTTTGAGATTCAAAAGTACCTTTTAAAAATGTTGTGGAAGAACTTTAAAATCAAAGCCAATAATGTGTAATTTATTAAAAAGCTATTATAAAATTGAAGAAATTAAAAGTTAAACAAAATAAAACCTTTACATTGAACTAGAAAATTATGTACCTTATACAAGGAAAAATTCATATATATAGTGCCGATAGATTTTTGTTATACTGCAATTCTTTGTCTAATCTTTCTGTTGGTAATTATGTTTTGTCTAATCTTTGCAGTAAAAAGATCATTTCATCTCACTCTTTTCCAAAGGACACCCAGTTAACCAAATCAAGAAAATCTATTTACAATTTCACATCTTTGATATGCTCCTTCCTTCCATCTTCAGTTTCTTATTTATTTATTTTTTCCTCATTTTCCACTTTCTCATCTAGAAAAAGATTGATAGAATCTCCTTTACACATTTCCCTAGGTTTTGTTGGAAGGTTTTGCAGTGGGATTGGAAATTCTTAGAAATAAAATATAATTACAAAAATTCATAAAACAAAACAGACCAAGACTAAGACCAATTGGCACCCAAATGGGACACACAAAATGAAGCAACCTATGAGGTTGAGTCATTCTAACTTTCTCTTTTCCACTGTCTACTCTACTGTGTTGGCCGGTCCCATATAAACTCAGGACTCAAAAGAGCAACATTCATACAGATAATGGAAAAAAACAGAGTTTGGCTCTAGAAAATGGAGCCAAAATCCATTCAATCGGTACAAAAGTTGATATTTATGCTTTTTTTCTAGTTTCATGATAACTATTATTTACATAAAAACATAAGAACATGTCCAAAATGTACACATGCATTCCTCAAAGTACTTTAGAATGCTTTTTAATTAATATGGTTTCCCATAATTCCATTAGTGATGATTCTCTCTCTCCCTCTCTCTCAGAAACCAGACAAAATCTCTAAACTGGTTTTTCTGATTTTTCAAACCCTTTTATTATGTCTGTGTTGACAAATTGTTAAAGCAAGTTGACGCTCTTAATTCCTGCAACTATATAATACTATAATTGCATGAAAGAATATATATGCTAGCAAGTTAGTGAGTTTCATTCATCTCTCCACCCAAATCTAAGGTTTGTGACTAAAAGTAATCGTAACTTGTCACAACATTTTTCTTCTGTTTTTTTCTTTTTGGTGCAAATAAGAATTTGTCACGACACTTGCGAAAATATATATACAGAGTCAAATTCATTTAATATTAAAATAATAATTTTTATTTCTAAAATATTCCTAGACTGAATCAATTTTAAAGACTACAATTAAAAAATATATTTGTGATTTATATAGATCTAATGAATTAGTAAAATCTTTTGTAGATTAACCAAACACATATAAATATTTTTTATAGGTCATATACATATATATATATATATATATATATATATTAAATTTCAAATTTTAAAGCATTACAAAAGTTTACGAAAAGAGTTTCTGGTTATAAAATCATCAAATCACCTAATACTGCAATATATAATATTTTCTCAATGTTTTAAAGGTCTTTTGCTTGCATCAAATTAGTTGTACTTTTTGTATGAAAGAGGGCAAAACTCCAAGGTTAAAAATAAAAACAACTAAGAAAAGAAACATTCCAAAATATGTATGATTTTGAGATATCATATGAATTGTCAATATAAACACAAGACCAAGGAAATTAAAACCCCAACTCGCTTTCCATTTTATTCTTTAATCTTGATACATTGACTTTGTAACTAATCAAGATAACAATGGAAATGTAAAGTTTTGAACTCTTCAATACCCAACTCCTAAATTAAGTTCAAATTTCTAATTTTCAATTATATTAAAAATTACTTTCTTCTAAACCACTCCGCCGAAAAACACTTAATATTTATTGAAAATCCAAAATTGTCATGAAAAAGGTATAGCTTTGGATTCTAATTAATGTTAATTAATACCATTTGCCTGCATAAAGCTAGCTACTTTAATTTGATTGACTTGTATATTAAATTAGGGCGGTTATGAGACTATCGGTTCTATGTATATGCCTATGTAGAGGAAAAGCATGTTTCTAATCTTATATATTTCGAGTCAAATTATATATCCTAATTGTGCTTACCCATTAACCCAACTTTGGAAGAATATGCTCTTATACTTGCTCATCATTATTACTTGCATTTTATTCAACAAAATTAGAATAATAAGATGAACCATAAAATCTTCAACAAAAGCGTACTAGAAATTCTCATTCTTCTTTCTTGAATTTTCTTGGCAAAGTTATGAAAATAAACGCCCTATAATTGTTGCGCAAAGAGACTCTTTACCTTTTTATCTGTGCCGTGTGAGACCCACACATTTTGGTCACAAAAGCAATAACACGTTTTTACACGCATTCACACCCCATTTTGCTAAGAAACAAATTTTTGGTAAAAACCAAAAAACAAAACAAATTACACCAAAAAAAATAAAATTACATATTTATTTACACAAAATGAAGAAAGAAAAATCCAAAACTAAACATAACTAAATCTGTCCCAAAAAAAAAAAAGAAAAGGAAAAGGAAAAATTGGCTTTTAGAAAATATTAACACTCGCAAAATACCAAACAACTTTAAAAAAAGAAAAAAAGAAAAAAAGGAAACCTTCATAATGTAATTAATTTTATCTTTAATAATTAATCAAAAACCAAAACCATCCAAAATCTTCAAAAAGGATTCAAATTCCTGCTTACCCCATCGACATTTGAGAAGAATCCAACAATGTCCTGCCCGTACGACAGGAACGATTTCTTCTTATCTTCTTCTTTTACCGCTCTGTTCTTCACTTGATGAGCTTCGTGAGCTCCCACGCCGTCGCCGTTGACGGAGACCTCTTTCGCCGTCACTTTTCCGGCTACTTTTTTGTCGCCGGAGGAGATGCCCTTTTCCGCTTTCTTGCTCGGAGAAAGAAACAGAAACATATCCTTACCTTCGCTATTGCTCCGGCTGAGAAGCTGCCGGAACTTCCAGCGTTTCGAAGACCCAGTGGAGTTGCTCTTCTTGCACCTTTCCGGAGTCGTTGACACGCCGGCGGCGGTGGTTTTCGGTCTCCAGACACAGAAACTTTCCGGCGAGAGTCCGTCGAGCTCGTCGGATTCCGAAGAAGAGCACGAAGCCGTCGATGCCGACTCTCTTTCTTCTTCGATCATGAGCTTTCTCAGGGGCTGTCGACGACGGGTCGTTGTCGTCGTTTTCGTTGTCGACGACGACGGTGTTTTCGAGTCCATCGAAGAGGGTTGGTTAACGACGACGTTTTTTGGAGCGTCGTCGTTTCGAAGCAGGTCTTGGTTGAAAAGTGGGTAAATGGGTTTGATCTGGCCGTTGTAGAAGAGCTCGTCGGCCGAGATTGGTGACGACGAACCCAAATCTCTGCAAACGGAAGCGAATTCGAATTCGCCTTCATGATCTTCATCATTTTCATCATGATAATGATCGAGCTGTTGTGGTAAATTTTCCTCATGTGGGTTCGAATTCAAATTCAAAGACAAATCTCCGAATTGGGTATGTAAATTCTCATCGTTTTCCCAAGGATCATAGACAAATCCGCCACCACCATTTGAGCCATTGTTTTCTTGTCTGAATTCGTTAACGACTCTAGCAGCAATCTCGGCCAGTTTGCCAGTGGAAGAATAGCTATTGAAGCTAGGTGAAAGAGAAAGCAATGGACCAGCCTGCATTTGTTATCAAAGTGAAAAAAAAACCAAAAAAAAAAAAAAAAAAAATTCCAAAACAAACCAAACTAAACCAAGCTATAGGAACTGTTAAATTCGGAGAAAAAATGAAAAATAAAACTAAGTAGTTGATGATATTTTGAAAGAGAAAGAGAGAAAGAAAGGAAGTTGGTGGAAATGACACAAAGTGTGGGGCTTGGAAAAATTTTGGGTGTTTTGGGATATATAGTGGTGAGTGGTTGTGGAATATTTGAAAATTTTTAGGATTATTTAATTAAAATTAAAAACAAAGGGGAATTTATTTATTTATTTATTATTATTATTATTTTTTTAAGTTTTGGTTCTGGTTATGGATTTAGCGTGTTAAAAAATAAGTGTAGGCCTTCTTTTTTTTTTTTTTTTTTTTTTTTTTTTTTTTTTTCGTGTATGACAAGCAAAAGACGGCTACCTATAATGCATAATGGGTGTGTGTGTGTATAGAAGGTTGATGAAGTTGGGTTTTTAGCTTCATCAACACGTAATAGTGCTACTAGCCTCCATGTTTACATGTGGATCACATATGGGGTTCAACTTTTTTTTTCTTTTTTTTTTTTGGGCATACTTTGGAACAATCTTTTATTTCGTAAAAAATACATGGTCCTACTGTATGTTATTTATAATTAAGGCTACTTTTGTGGGTGGTTGATCTTTCTTCTTTTAATATAAAAACTCAAGTCTCAATTTTAATACATAAAAGTAGCTATCGCTTTTGTACAAATCTTTGGACCTTATTATACCAAAAGTGGTACATGGTTTACAAAAAGAATATGATAAAGATAATGAGTTATTAGTTTTCAGTTGATAAAAAAGTATAATTTAAATATAAATGAGTAAATTTTTAAAAGGATACATGTAAGTAAATATATAAAAAAAAAATAATACTAAATTATTATATATAAATTGGTAAATTGTCTAGTATCCTAAGTGTATCGGAATTATATATTAATAAAGTTGAAAATACCAAAATATTCGTCAAATTTATTTATGTTATTAATATGATAAAATAAATTTATGTTATTAATATGATAAATATTTTATCATATTATTTAATAAATAAATTTAAAAATATTTTAATACCCTATATTACTGAGTGGTATTGAGTAATATAATAATGTTAATGGCATCAAAATATTTATCAATATGTTATAGTAAACCGACATGTTTTTATTTGGTTAGTTGAAAAAGTGATATAAGCTAAATTTAGATAACTAAACAACATTTAAAATATAAATATAAATAGCCAATAAATTAATAATGCTACATAGCATTATATATATATATATACATAGAGAGAGAGAGAGAGAGAGAGAGAGAGAGAGAGAGAGAGAGAGAGAGAGAGAGAGAGAGAGAGAGAGAGAGAGAGAGAGAGAGAGAGAGAGAGAGAGAGAGAGAGAGAGAGAGGACCGATTTCATATTTCATTTTTATATTAGGATGGATAATTTATAAATTTGGGTGGAAAACCTGTTCCCAAATGTCAATTTTTTGTTCTTGTTTTCTGTTAACATTTTTCCAAGGTTTATTTTGGATCTTTATGGTAGGAGGATTATCGCACATGCTGAACTAATGACTTTAGTATAAAATTGTCCCTTGGTTAACATTTTTTTTTTTTTCTAGGTGATTCTTCCATGTATATATATTTGACAAACATATTCGATAAATTATCCTAACCATTCATTAAATGAAGTTAATCTATCTGTGAATTGATATGTTTATCCTCAAATAAAAAGTTAATTAAAATTGAAACAGTTTATGACACTTATAATGTCCATTGAAATAAAACACTAATTCACCGTCTAGCCAAAAATAAAAATAAAAAATCATTGTTTGAATTAGCTTTATTGAATTTTTTTTTTTCTTTTGGTGAATATGTTATTAAGTGGTTAGAGTTTTTATACAAAAATTCTCATATTTATTGGTACATGGCACCGATACCCTTTTTTTTTTTTTCATTAATTTGTTTATTCATTTCACGATGAATGAATATTAATATTATTTATATCAATTTTTGTCTAGTAAATTGAAAACTAAATGATATATTAGTAGGAAAGTACCTGAAAAATAAAAAAACTTATATGTAAAATACATAGAATATATCCTGTGAGAATAACCCAGTAAAAATAATATCTCTTTTCTCGAAGATGGATAGAATTGCAAACAAATAGAAAGTTATACATTATATATAGAGTAATATCAGCACTACATTTTATACAGAGTATCTAAAATTTGATTAAAAATGCAATAAACTCTAATATTAATATATATATATATATATTTTTTTTTTTTTTTGCTAATCCAACAATGGATAATTAAGAAAAAATATGTAATTTTAAGAATTTCATTTTTCTTTAAAACGAGGGGTCCAACTACTATATAATATTGTGCACTAGGTTTTCAAATCAAACGGTTGAGAATATTTTTTGTTCATAGAGATGGAAAACTTGAAAGCAATGGGGTATTATTGAAGTATGAAAAAGGAAAGTTCTAGGTGAAAAATGTCATGTAAGTCGGTGGCTACAAACTACAAAAAATTACGTGGAAAATTAGAATTTTATTATCACGGTCTCGGCACCTGCAACCGAACACGCTCTGTTATTAATACGTGGCAGTCATTAATTGCACCACGTAACTACATCTTATTTCATTTTTTTTTTCCCTAGTATAATTAATTTGACACACGCTGTTCCAAATGATTAGTCTTAATTTATATGCTTACACATGAATTAATTCTAAATATGGTTTCGGTTTTTCTCTTTTTTATTTTGTTTTATTTTTTTAATTTGATGTATTGTATCCAATTAAGAAAATGTATTCGTAGATTTGGGTGAAATCTTTCCAATTAAGAAAATGTATTCGTAGATTTGGGTGAAATCTTTCTTTTTAGTTTAAAATATTTGTAACCCTGAGAAAAAAAAAAAAATTTAAGATGATCATAGATATTATGGTATATTATAATGACATCGTATTTTGTAATTTTCATTTTTTTTAGTTAAATTTTTTTTTTATCTATTTGTATGTAATTATCAAATAATTATGACTCATTAATTATACAACTTGTTTTTTTTATTCCGCTAACCTAAAATTGTTAATCTAAATAAATAGAGATGCAATATTTGCATTTGAATTTTAATAACTTTTAAAAGTCACTTGAGTATTAACAATTACATTAAAATTATAATGATTATAACTTTATAAGATCGGCATTTCGTTTTCATTGTAAAATAAATATCATCATTAGGAGAAGTTTCCACCACTCGTTCCAATACTTAAGTTTGGTGGTTTAAGCTAATTAATTAATGCCGTCGTTTTATAATCAGAAAACCGAAACAGTGTCACTTTGTGTGTACAATATTATTTTAATTTTAAAGGAAAGAAAATAAGACATTTTATTATAACCGTTGAATTTTCTTAAATTTATTGAATGAATTGGATTCGACAATTTTAAAAAATCGATCTAGTAATCCTTAGTATATACTACTAAATCAATCGGATACGATAAGAGACTGATTGACATTTATTCATTTCTAATAAAAAAAATCTATCTATATATATATATATATACGTCCAGAAATGTAGTAGACATATTATTTATATAAAATATGAAAGTAAAACCAGCAATCTATCTTATCCTTTAAGTATGCAGTCGAGTTGTACATCTAGAAAGAGAAATTAATTAGCATTTTTTATTAAATTATATATATAGAAGAAAAAGAAGGGAGTTTGCAGGTGACGATGTTGAGTGAAAAAAGCTTGATTTGGGAGGATTTCCAACTTCCAACCTGCATGAATAAGACAAGCTTTTTTGAATAAAATTAGCATTATTAATTGCCTTATATTACCTAGACCTATACCAAACATATTATAAAATTAAGGATAAAGTTTAATTAAACTATGTGGAATGTATTTTTGGTACATTTGTTTGATATTACCTACCAGCTAGAAATATTCAAACAACATTTGTCCATATATGACTCTACAATTCATCTTTTATCAATCGGACCAATATTTAAAGCTTAATTAATGTTAATTACCAATACATTTTCCACAAAATTAAGTGCTATTGTGGTCTAAAACGATGACAAATGGTACAGTAGTTTCATAATCAAATCATTCGAATACCTTGTTATTTTTACAATCAATTGATAAGATACTAATTACTTTTTCTTAAGCAAAACTAAGTATAAATTTGTTTATCAATTACATTTGCATTTGGCAAGTTTTGAATGGTTAAAGAGACATCTTGACGATTTAAATAGGTTTGTACAATAAAATTAGATTAGACTGTGAGAAAGTGAGATGCAATAGCAAGTAATGTAAAGCAGGTGTGGGGGATAGAAAACTTGTAGGTATTACTCATCATTCTTTCTTCTTTGGTAGGTTTAATCCCAAGCATTACAATTAGCCTTTGGATGGAAGTAAAGGAGCCTCTACATGCAATCAAGAACAACCAAAGCATGCCCAAAGATTCATATACATATATATATATATAATATTATATAAATATAGAAAATAAAAAGTGCAACAAGCACGCTGCCCATTTGCTTTGTCATACGCAAAAAACACTAGAAATAAAAGTGGTTGAGTAAATTATTAAGCACATTTTTGTAATCAAATATATTTATATAGATACCTTTTTGATGCCTTTTATTCATTCCTTGAATATAAAGAAAAGAATTGCTCAAAAGAATTAATTGGTATTTTTATTTTTATTTTTATTTTTTGGGGGTGTAATGTAAGTCAATGAAAGGAACAAGGAAGCTGGATTTTCATGTCATGAGACTAATTCTGAATTTTTTCAGCATCTCGATTGGATGGTCATGGACCCAGCAAGAGGGACCATATATAATTCTTATCAAATCAATTGCCTAACTTTACAGTTTTATGATAATATTACATAAGGTTGTGGGCAACCACCCTCAATTGACATCGAAATCCCATTTTCTTCTGCTTCTAGAAAAATTTTACTTTCATGAGAATGACATTGTCTACAAAGTCAATTTGATTTTGGATTGTTGTGGAATAGAGTTGGCAATTTAGATCATGATACGGTGATACGGTTCGAAAACGATACGAAATTAGTAAGTTTGGATTTATTATAAATATATTCGGATCAAATTCAAATAAACTCATTTAATATGATTAATAAACGTGTTAGTTTTGGATTAATCTGCTTAACTCGAAATTGATTTGATTAATTAAACGTGTCAATTTTTGATTGAACTATTTAATTCAAAATTGATCCGTTTAACTTAACGGATCAATTTAATCCGATGCGATTATAATCCGTTAAAATTATAACTTTAATATATTAAATTTACCGTTCATAAAACTTTAACTAATACTTTTTTATTTCTAAATATCAAACTTATTTAAGGTTGTATTATTAATTTTCTTTTATTAATTAAAAATAAAAAATAAAAATATTAAAATAATATTTATTTACTTAAATATAATATGTTTAATAAATGTATAAATATAGAAAAAATGAAAATTAATATGCCTAAGACTTAAGAGTATTGGGGATGTAGAAATTTAAAAACATAATTATTAATAAAGTTTTTTTTATATTATTTTTAGATAAATAGTATTAGGTTTATTATATATATATATATATATATATATATATATATCTATATTTAACTATTATATGGTATTGTTATGTTATTAAATCATATGTTATATTATTTTAAATTTGTAACTGTAATTATATAGTTTTACATATATATTTTAATTTTTTGGATTAATTAATGACTAAATTATTTTTATTTTATATGAAATAATTAATTTAAATAAGATAATTTATTTAATTGAAAATTTTTTATATAAACAGGATAATTTCGTGTAAACGGATCAATTTTGTATAAACTGGTCAATTTCGTATAAATAAGTTATGTTGATCCAAATTGATCTATTTAATAAACAAGTTATACTGATCGTATTAGGATATCTATTTATTAAATAAATCATATTTAGATTAATTTTTTTAATATAATTAATAAATATATCGAATTCAAATTAAACAATTTCAATAGGATTAATAAATCCGTTGATATGAACATGTACCACAACAGTTACCACCTCACCTCTGGTGTAAAAGCTTTCACATTTAGTCTGGGTTTTTAGGCCTATTCGGCCTTATTGGGCCACAGCCCACACCATATTTGTTATAAATACTATTTCAATATATGTTCCTAAATGATTTTGAATGTCTAAAATCATTTATTAAAAAAAAAAAAAAGGAAGATAAAACCGTAATTTTTGACCAAAAACATAGATACACATTTTGATGATTTTTGTTCATAATAAATTACCCCAAACATCTATTAGATGGTTTCTTCGCTTCTACATAATCAATTTCCAAATTAGCCAGTAAAAACCAATTTTGATTTTATCACTCAAATACATGTCCTTAAAATCATTTTTTAGTTGGGGAAAAAAAACTTTATTTATAATAAAAAAGTGTTTTATAATTAAAAAAAAAAAAAAAAGAGTTGACGAAGAAAAGAAATGGAAGGCTAGTATTATTAGTCTTTTTTTTTTTTTTTTTTTTTCACCATTATGAAAAGTAGTTCCAGCTGTTTCACTTTCAAAGGTTGAGACTAATGTATGCATCACGGAGACGGCAAGCGATGCCGATAGAAAGTTTTGATGTTTACTATTAACCACATCCCCCATAGTCATGCTCTACATCGTTGTTTTTGTCGTTTTCTGGTCAATGCAAATTTTCTTTCCAAGTCAATAAAGATTTCTTTTAATCTTTAAATTATTTATTTTTTTCTGAAAAATATCATTTTTTTATGTAATCAGAATGAAAACAGGGCAATATTACACGACCAAATTTAATAACTAAAGACTTTGATACCAATTATGTAGCGGTTTATTAATAATTGTTAAATTGATACTATAAAGCAATACCACTAAAAAGAATACAAATCACTGAATACCAAAATTTTAATAAAAGAATTCGGCCCTTCTATAGATTGAAATGGACTTCACATCTTAGCCCAAAAAATGGACTTCACATGTTGGCCCAATTGATTATCGAGTTGCCTGATGAATGGGCCTTAGATTCTGGCCCACAAAATTGTTCCCTGAATTTTCTGATTTCATTTCTTTTTTGATAATAATTCCACCATCAATTGGAGTACACGTTTTATGAAACAGTAAAATCCATTTAGAGGGAATAACCAAAAACTTTTGAGAATATATAGATCTCAATCAACAAGTGTTGGGAAATTAGAAGTGAAAGCAGAATAGATTTCATCTAGGTAAAGTTCTCAATTACTACCCACTAAATCACAAAACTTGATCAATCAATACAGGTAAACCACTATTCAAGAGTCTTTGCTGGATCACTTGATTACTGGTTAGAACAAGTGTCAAATTAGTCCAAATTTTTACATCCTCACACTGCACCTTGAAACTTCAACTCTGCCCCTTTGGAGTTGTCAAAACAAGATTTGGTTCATCCACAGTTGCCTGCATTTTGATGATGCTCTCAATTTCACGACATGGATTCATTTTGACTCAACATTTGTCGTGCTGATGAAATAGAACACATCCAATCAGATTATTTTGGTTGTGGGGGGGGGGGGGGGGGGGGGGGGGGGGGGGAGGAAGAAACTTTAAATACTCAGCTTCGAAGAAAATCAACATAAATTGATTAGCTTTTAGAACCATACTTTCAAAATAGATCCATTATACCCCCAAAAAAAAAAAAAAAAATGAAAAAAGTAATTAGTTTCCACCATGAGATATATAGGTAGTAGGAAAAGAACAATTTCTACTTGTGCAAAGGCATAATTTAACATAACCAAGAATAGAGTAGAAATAATGAGCAACTAGACTAAAAGCTTATGTATTCCACCCGTCTTATTCCCTTGGTCAGATTCACATTTTTAATCCACTGATATTAACACAACAATTCGCTTTGAATTAATACCCAATGGCGAACGCTTTGTAACAAAGTAAAATTCTATACCCTGACTAACACGTGCTCAAAGAATATTTGCTTAAATTGTTAGACAAAAGCAGAATATTTTCTTCAACTTATTAGACAATAGCGTGGAACATAATGCATAGCGGATGAAGTTGTTGATATCCTTCCAATTGTAAAGTTCCAGAAAAGTTATATTAGTAAAGACTACAAACAAACATCTACTTCATATCGTTCAGGATTTGTCGTCATCATCATCTATATAAAACTATAATGAAATACATCTCACACCCTGCTTTTGAATTATTAAATACTAGAAAGAATAAAAAAAAAAAAAATACTGCTGCAAGTGAAGGAATATCTATTTTGAATATATTCACCACTATTGGACAGTTTAGGAACCATGGCAATTGATTTTTCACCCCAGTTAGATAGCTTATATCAATAATGTTTTCCATCTAAAGCAGGTAAAATTTCCATCTAATGTATCAAATATTCCATACTACAAGATGTAAACAATCCTTGGCCAAAAAAATAATATTGTAAATGTGACTACAGACTATACCTATTTCCGACTTTAGCTCTGAAAGATTTAATCACTTTTATCAACAACTCATCTCCTGCTAGTTGCCTCACTCGTTGAATTAGTTCAGGCCTTGAAATCTTCTTATCCTGGAAATTAAATGTCAAAAGAATAAGTCATTCACAAACAAGAACAACCGAACTAAAGAAAAAAGAAAATATTGAAATTAATGAGCTGCCCCAGGTAAAAGCAAACAAGACTCACAAGACTCACCCTGTGTTGTCGATGATACTTGGTGATCAAATCAATTGTAGGCTGAGGTAAAAACTTTGAGAGTGCAGAGATTAGACCTGGAAATGGCATCCATGGTGATTTAGGCTTTCTAAAAGGCTCTCCAATCCTTGTAGTCCCTAAACAAAAACAAAACAAAATTAGAAATACAGCCAAAAAAGCAAAACACTTCACCAAATGTCGTGCTACTTAGAAACAACTTTTTGCCTTGCCTTACCTTCCAAGCATGGAGGAGGAGGATCTCTGAAACTTATAACGTATTCCGGCAAGATGCGAGTATTCATGTGGATTCCCCACACTATATATTTCTTTGGAGATGACAAATCGTCCACACCCGAATCAAAGTCTTCACAACTCGGACGACATTGTTGAGAACCGGGAGGCACAAGCTCTGCCTTACCCAATATCACACGGCACAACAAAACGTGTTTTAGGCCGGTCTCATCAGCAGTTGACCTTTTCACGCTACACAAACAAAAGAAGTTCTCATCCTAATTAAACTCAGAATTACATTTTACAAACAATTTTGTTTATGGAAAAAAAAAAAAAAAAAGCAACAAATTAACTAAAATGAGATATTTGCTTGCTTAGCTTACCATTCCAAAGGACAATGATCAGGAGCAAGATAGGCTCCAGAGCCATATAATCCATTGTTCTGAGGGTGATCAAATCCATGGCAAATGATGTTGGAGATGTCATTGTGAGAAGAAGGTGCATACCAAGCGTACTTCACATTGGGATTGCCCCCACATTTCTTCTCTACTGCTTTAGAGTGTATCTGAAATGTATGAAGCCGAGCCTGTCCAAGAACGCTAGAATATGTGTTTCTGTAAATGGCTATGACCGAAGCTTGAGCTCCAAGCGAACCCAAACCAGAAATGAACCTCCTTTTGATAAGGTCGTGTACTTCGTTCCCTTCAACCAGTTTGAGCAAACCATTGGAATGGAATGGAAGTTGGTCGGAGTTGGTACCAGATGTGCCGCTTTCGCAGTCGGAAACCGATGATGATTCCTGATCTTCGAAGGTTTCTGAGGCTGCATCGATGATACCCGGATGCGAAATCCGATCAATGAGTTTTTCTTCTGGTGAATGATCACGTGGTAGTGTCTCAAAACCATGATGAAAAACAGAGTAAAACCGACTCTGATCTCCATTATACTTCATTTTTGTACAAACCGAACCCACCAAAGAAAAAACACACAGAAGCTAATGCGATTTCAAAAATCAGAAATCAAAGAAAATTTTTTATATAGATCTTTAAAAAAAAAAAAAGAAAATTAACAAATCAAAGAATTAACTACGAAATCAAGAGGAAAAAGAGACAATCCCAGAACCTTTTTGAATCAGGCCCGAAACATAGAAAAACGTAAATCGTTCAAAACCCAATGACTGCATACCGGAAAAACACATAGAATATAGGAAATGAAATCTATAAAGTGGAGTGGACAAATTCAGAAAATTGGGTAACAAATTGCCAACGAGTTTCTAACACTGCAAAGCAACCAATCTAAAAGTACACATTATTTCTACAACAAATAAAAAAAAAAAAAAAAAAAAAGAGAGAGAGAAACTCAAACTAAATTCTATAACAAACTTAGAGTAAAGAAAAACAGAGAAGCTCTGAATTTTAGAACGAACGTGTGTTCATGAAACTTGATTGCCAAGCAAATAACTAAAAAAAAATATATATATATATAGAGAGAGAGAGAGAGAGCAAATGAAGTGGTAGACAAGGAAGAAGAAGAAGAAGAAGATTAAGAATCTGTTATGAATGAAAATGAAATGGATATTCTGGAAATTATAAGCAGGTATTTGAAATGAGAGAGAAAAAGAACAAAAAAAAAAGCTGTTTAATTACTTGGAGAAGAGGGAGATGATTGATGAAACAAGGACCACAACGAGAAGAACGAGAGCGGTTATTCTACAAATCTAACGGAACCGCCTTTTGGATTTCTAGCGGTAGGCGCTAATTGTTTTAAGAGGGCCACTTGTTTTATATTTATGGGCCGGGTTCGGGTTGGAATGGTGTGGGCTTGATTCGACTGGGCTTTTTGAGGCGGTACCCACCCGATTCAGGCAAAAAGGTTTTACACCGTCAAATGATAAAACCGGGTCAAATTAGGAGATTGGCTTTTTCGAAAAAAAAAAAAAAATTTATATATATATATATATATCTTTGTTTTCTGACATGGTGTACAAATGGAGATATTATAAAAATTGGCCTGCTCTGGTTGGCAATGGTCGGTTCGGAATAGAGGAGGGACAAGAATGATATTTAATGAAAGATTGGAAGGCGTTAGATGCTTTGTATTTAAGAAAATACATGCAAAGGATGAGATATTTTTTTATTTTCTTCTTTTAGATTTTGAGGATCGAGGAGAATATATATATATATATATATATATATATATATATATATGTATATTTATGTATTTCTTTCATGGCATGCCTTCGATTAATTTGAGCACTTGTTCCCATTGGATTGTCTAGAAATGAACCCACAAGATTTTTTTAATATTTTTATGGTGGCTCCAAATTCTAATGTAATGCCAAATTAATTATCTGTGGGAACCTATTCACCAACTAGCTGAACATTTTTAGTAAACTATCCTATCATTGTGTAAAAATGTGCAAACTGAGATAAGTACGATATTCTTGGTGTGTCATATCGCATTGGATGGGAAGTCAAAATCAATACGTAGCTTGCTGTGAATTTTGGCATTTTATCCAAAAATACTTATAGACTGATAAAAATATAAAAATAAAATAAAAATTGCATGCATCCGGGACTATCTAAGTCATGTGGGATCCATATCATGTAACAAATTTTGTCAGTAAAAAATTAATTAATAATCCCCAATCCATGCAATTTTTTTGCCACTAATTAATAAGAGGATGAAGAACTTTGAAAAATGGATTAAAGGGGGATAAGAATGGGATAAAAAACTGTGCGCGGAAAATGTGTGCTAATGAACAGAACATGACATGACAATTGGCGGTTGAGGGTTTAATATTGTTCCAACTTTTGAAAACTATTAATCTTAATTATACGAAAAAGATAATCCATAAATACAGTCAATTACATTGCAGTATTAGTGTGTGGATGCAGTCCAAACTATTTTCTCAAATGTTTTGCTAATAAAAATATCAAGCAATAATAATAATTTGAAGTAAAAAAAAAAAAAAGAGTGGTAATAATAATAATAATAAACAATTTACATTTCCTTGTGCTATTGATTTTTGAAAAGTACTAATGTGTTATTGTTCGTTTTTATTATGGATTGTTATTTATATTTGATTTTGCTATGAAAAATATATTTAAATATATTCTTTAGAACAAAGAGAAAATTCTTCATTATAAATAGTATTTTTTTTAAACATAAAAATGAATTTTTAAAAAATTTTCTAACAATATTATTTATGTTTTTTAATTTTATTTTTCTATAAATATTTATTGCTTGACTTATAATTTCTTTTTTTTTTTTTTGCATAAATCATCTATTGATATAACAATGACATGATAATATGTATTGTATTAAATTATATTATTATAATATTGAATAAAAAATGAATTAGGCTCTTTACATTTAAAAAGCAAAATCTATTCTTTATTAAATAAAAAAGTTATTTGTAATTCTTTTTTAAAAGGGTTAGTTATTTTTTTAAAAAATATTGATTCATTTAAAAAGATTTTTGGAGATGCTCAAAAAAATTCAAATAAGTTAAAAATCAAAAATCATTTACTCAAAACAGAAATAATCTTTGACCAAAAAAAAAAAAAAAGATTAATCATATACTCAAAATGCAAATCTGGTAAAATTTTGCAATTTTTTATCCTATGTAATAACGGTAATGAAGAGGATTTGTCTTGGTCCACAAGTTTGGTTTGAATAGTTCCCTTTTTTTTCTTTTTCTTTTTTTTTCCTTTTTTTTCAACCAATGAGAAGGGCAAATTTAACGTTCATATCCAAAAACCCATGTTTGCTAAAACGGTTTGCAAAAACAAGGGTGGCGATTATGCCGCTGGAAGGAAGGTTCCATCCACAGGTATTCAACGTCACATTTTGTTAATTACCAATTTTATCCTTTTGGTATAAGAAATGGTAATGGGTTCTTTTAATTTCCCATATTGCCCCTTTGTTTGGCCCCTTTCTATTAACTTCTTCCCACTCATTATTTTATTAAAACTTTTTTTTTTATTGAAAAATAAAATAAAACTTTTTTGTTCAACTCCCTTGTGGACTAAACTTATGCCACAAAACAACTGATTGTTTTATTTTGCCAAGAAATCATATTGAATTTCTTAATTGTTATGAATATGAACATATCAAACTCCCATAATCATTTATATTTATATGATATAATTTTTTTAACCTATATAACTTATATTCTATAATTAATAATTATTATTATTATTTTATAATCTATATTATTGTATTTACTTATATATAATTCTCTTCTATTTTTATATTCGACATTTTATTTTGTGTTTTTTATATTACTATTATTAAAATTTAATTAATTTATAACATGTTATCAGCACAATTGTTCTACCATTATATGTTTTTTGTTGCAGGAATTTGATGATGAAATGAAGGCAGTGGTCACACGGATCCAGGAGTAAAGGGAATCAATTTTCAGAATCCTACATACTTTCATGGTTTCTCAAATTGCTTGTTGATTACAAATTCAATATCGTGATATTAGCATTTTGTCATCTGGAAACTTTTTCTTTGTTGGTAATCAGGTTTTTAACTTTTGATGATGTTATTCGTATGGTTATATAGCCCTCATTTTTCCATTAGCAAATTACAAATAGTTTTTGCTGCTCATATGTCAAAAACAAAAAAAGCTCCTGTATGGTTGTTTCTAGGGTAGGTAATGTATTATATATGGGGATGTTGATCTATTTACTGTAGGAATTTTAACCCGTCCTTATCAAAAAACTCATGTCACAATACAAATACTCTAAAATAATGTAATATGTTAACAAACTAATTTGCCTAAGTGTATTTATTGTTATTGCAATGATTTAGTATATTGAAACTTGTAAAAAATTTAATGAGATAGTTTTTCTGTCGTAAGAGAGTAAAGAATTGAATAATTGTATGAAATTTTAAAATATATTATATTGTCTCCTTTGCTAGTTATAAATTTTATCAATGTAAATATTCAAATAAGGATGAAAGTTTTTGTAGGATAATTTGTTATTACAACTATAAATAAGATTATAAAGTACATCCAGAGTTTTTATTGAAAAAGATATTCTAAAGAAAACTCACATGCAAAATATTTTTAATATATACATTTTGACAATACTATATAAATATAATGATAATTATATAGTTCATATTGAAAAAATGTTAAATATTTATTTAGAATGTATCGAATTGAATATTGTATATGGTATTTATATCTATGTCGATATCAAGGGAGCATGCACGTTTGTAATATGCATATTGTACTCTTTTTCCTTTATTAAGGTTTTGTTTCATTGGATTTTCCTGATAAGATTTAATGAGGTAGTATGATGAGTATTTTATTATGAATATGAATCATCAATGTTCCATCAATTTAACATATGCATAAATTATACTCTTTTTTTCAATATAATTTTTTTTTCTCACTAGGTTTTCCTTATAAAGTTTTTAATAAGGCAATTGAGCATCCAAACATACTTGTGTTATGCTAAGGGGAATACATTTATTGTACTCTTTTTTCTTATTAAAATTTTGTCCTGCTAATTTTTTCTGCCAAGATTTTTATGAGGCAACCTAGCATTCACCTGGAAGTGCTACAATAAGGGAGCAAAATATAATGAGGGAGAAATATAGTGACTATATTCTTTTTTCTTCATTAACGTTTTATTCTACTAGATTTTTCTTCCAAGATTTTAATCAGGCACATTAGCATATATATTATCATATGCATGAATATTTTACTCTTTTCCCTGCAATATGGTTTTGTTCCATTGGATTTTCCTAGTAAAATTTTAATGAGGCTTATTTCATGTGTGTTTTATATTATTGTTAGACTTTGTCAGTTTATAACATCAATAAAATTTTCTAATTAATAATCTCTTCGTTTAGTTTAGTTTTAAGTATTGGATACAAAAGGGGCCTATTTAGCTTGCCTATGCTTTCCACAATGATGTAATTGCTTTCTCTGTTTAAGTAATAAATTTTTATTTCAAAAAAAAAAAAAAAAAAAAAAACTCAAGTGGTAACATAAAATTAATGATATATGGATATATAACGCCATAATATGTAATAAAAATTAATCGATCACAATTTAATTACAAATATTAATGGATAATGTACCTAAAAGATAATCTTTAATTCTTAAAAAATGCCAACCATGATTATGATTTTATAAACAAAATTTTGAAATATTTTTTATTCCAATAAAAAAAATAAAAATAACAAATTTACAAGTGTCTTGCTCTCCATCAAAATTAAAAAAAATGATAAGAGTATTTTCAAAATAGCAAAGTATTGTCTAAAAATAAATAAACATAGCAAAGGTAAATTTTTCATCACCTGCAAAATGATATAAATAAAAATATTAGATAACATATTTTAAAAATTTATAAATAATTAAAATGTCAATTTTTTTATCGTTAATATTAATAAAAATTTATAAATTCACCCGACACAAAGCCTAGCTTTAGAAATTCATCTCTTCAGCAAATTCCAATGACCCGAGATGAAACCTAACCCAAATACAAAATGGAAATTCATTAGGACATACACGTGTTGTTGCTTAGACATCTGAAACATGGCATTGTTGTACATGTGGCTCACTCATAAGCCAACACATGGATCACGTGTCCACGTATGTTATCCAGGTCACTATGACACATTGTGATCCTTCGTGGCCCGTGCGGAAGCGTGGCAAAATGTTATTGGGCGACACATTGCAGGTGTCGTTAGGTGCTACGTTGTTTTGATGCGTGGCTTTACTTGGGCCTCCGTCGTCATAGCTGCCAAGAATGAGCCAGGCTCATTTACCCTGTGTTAGTGGAGAGGAGACGTGTTTATTCCTCCTGAGCCTAATGGTTTATCCGTTTCGTTTTCACCCAAACTCCCCCAGATCCTTAGGCCCAATTTTTTTGGTTGGGGGTAAATTTTTAACCATTGCGTGGTAGGTTTTATTTTATTCTAATTTTTCCTTTTTTTAATATCTGCAATAACATTTTCAAGTGCTTCTACAAATGTCGAAGGACAACCATTACTTTCATGTAATAAGTTTTTCTCATTTCATATTTATATATGGAATTCATATATACAAAATGAAATGAAAATACCATGATTAGAGCATTCATGCATAATGCATTGCGTAAAATGGGAAATGACAGTAATAGTTTTAACAGCTTTAATTAAAGCAAATTAATTAGTTGGTAGGTTCCTATTTTTCCTTGTGGGGCAAGCCTAATCAAGCTGTAACCAAATTAAGCAGCACCACACTAATTAGAAAGATTTTTATTTTTTCTCCTCTTTTTGCAAAGTAAAAAGCTTATAATTTGTTTTGCAAAAAAAACTGCTAAGAGCGTTTTTACTTTTCAGATGAAAATATTTGTCATAACATATCAGCAAAGCTCTCATGCTAATGCTCCTTCATTCTGATATAACTTATGTGAAATATTTATATGCATGATAATAGTTTGATTTTTATTATTGCTATCATCATCAATGTAATTAACCACAAACCCTCCAAGAAAAAAAAAAAAAAAAAAAAGGAAGGTGAAAGGAATAATCTTCTTCTTCTTCACCAAAAAAAAAAAATAAATAAAAAAGAAAAAGGAAAAGAAAAAAAAAAGTGATAGGTAATCAGTTAAAAAAATTACCATAATCAGTACCATCACTTCCCCACCCTCTCTGATGGTTCTTCTTCCACCCGTTCAACTAATATTCATTTTGGTTACCCAATTTACAACCTAGTTATCTGGAACAGATGTGATGTAGAAGCTTTGATTAAATAAAATTGAAATTCCAGTAACCAAGCTAACCAATCCAGAAGATGTTGGAACTTTTGAAATTTGATGCTTCTATAATTTTGTAAACGATAGGAGAAATGTGTATGTAAAAAGAGTAAACAAGTTGGCTAAGTACATATTATTCTTCAATGCAAGTGCTGCATTTGAAACATGTTAATGATAGAGTAAAATGGTGTGGATTGGAGCTAGCTGAAACAGGCACATGTGGCTCCTTGGTATGTGCTAGTCTAACAGTCATTTCAAATTTGGCTCTTGAGCTTTGTTACCGTTGGAGAAGCCTGTACTCTATCTTTGCAGCTGCTTTTGTTGCTGTTTCTGCTACTGTTGCTCCACCAATTCTTTTCCAGTTTTAGAAAACTCATCCTCTAGTTGAAGAGAGAGTGCGGGCAAATTACCAGGAGGCAAATAGGGGTCGAGATGCGAGACATTAAATACAGGAGATATGTGAGGATTGTCTAGCAAATCAACATGATAAGTGTTGTCTCCTACACGTTTTGTAATGACAAAAGGACCAAGTTTGCAGGGCTGCACCTTGTTATAGGTACAAGTGGGAAAAAGTTCTTGCACAGGTAAACCATAACAAGGTCGCCTCCATTGTATGTCTTATGGAAGTGATGAGCATTTGCTGCAACTTTATATTTAAGGTTGGCCTATTCAATTTGGTCTTGAACTTTCTTGTGAAATTGCACATGGTTGTCTACAAAAGTAGTAACACCTTGAAGAGGGGGCATGGGTAAAGATATGAGATTAGTGGTATTGTTGGCTACTTTAGTATAGACAATAGCAAAAGGTTGGGAACCAGTGGAGCTGTTAACCATGCTGTTGTAGGCAAATTCAACTTGTGGCAGAATGGAATCCCACTGTTGATGTTTGTCTAAAGCTAAGTTGTAAAGCATATTGCCAAAACTACGATTGACTACCTCAGTTTGTGGATGATAAGAACTGTTATATTGGAGTTTGGTATCAAACTTCTTCCATAAGACTTTCCAAAAATAGCTGATGAACTTTACATCACATTTAGAAGTTATTGTTTTTCAAATTCCATGAAGACAAACCACCTCTTAAAAGAACAGATGAGCCATATAACTTGCATCAGATGCCTTCTTATAAAGAAGGGAATGGGCTATTTTAGAAAAACAGTCTATGACAACGAAAATGGAGTCTACTTGGCGATAGTCTTTGAAAGACCAAGGATAAAATCCACGGAGAGGTCCTCCTAGATAGTAACAAGAGTTGGCAAAGGAGTATAAAGGCCAACATTTTGAGATTGACATTTGATAACTTGACATACAGGATAGTGAATAATAAAAAAAACAATTTGAGCTTTCATCTTAGGCTAAAAGAAACATTGAGTGATAGTTGAAATAGTTTTGTCACGGCCAGCATGGATAGCTAAGCCATCAACGTGGAGGTCTTGCATGATGAACTCACAAATGGAGGTCTTGGGTATACAGAGTTGGTTGCCTTTAAGATGTGCAAAGTCTTATAGATTGATTTAAAGATGGTAAGTAAAGTGTACTTATGATCGAGGGCATTAGCAACTGTATTTCGATGGCCTGCCTGATGGTGAAAAGCATAATGAAATTTTTGAAGGAATTCAAGCCAGTGAGCATGCAAGTCATTGAGCTTCTTTTGAGAGTTGAGATACTTAAAGGAACGGTGATCACTATGTAAGATGAAGCCTTTTTGAACAAGGTAATGTATCCAATGATCAAAAACATGAATGGCATCATACAACTCTTGTCAATAGGTGGACCATTTTTATTGTGCTGGGTAAGGCTTTTCACTGAAGAATTCAATGGGACGACCTTCTTGAGTTAAACTAGCTTCAATGCCCACCTTTGAGCATTTGTTTCTTCTTCAAAAACTTTGTTAAAGCTAGGTAGAGCCAATATAGAAGCATGAGTGAGCTTTTGCTTCAACAAATCAAAACTGTCTTGTTATGGCTATTCCCATTTAAACCCATTCTTCTTGAGACTGACAGTTAAAGGGCAGCTATTTCATTGAAATTCCTGATGAATCTCCTGTAAAAGGTGGCTAGACCATGAAAACTTCGAAGTTCAATCATAGTTTATGGTTAAGGCCAATCAAGGATTGCGTGTAGTTTCTTTGGGTCAGTGTGTATACCCTCTTTACTAATAATGAAATCCAGAAATAGGAGACAATTAGTGAAGAATTCACATTTTTAAATACTGAGATATAACTTATTGTTTCTCAGCACTTGAAATACTTTGCACAGTACAAGCAAGTGGTCTTCTTCTATTATGCTATATAGTAAGATATGATCAAAGTACACAAATACAAATGACCAATGAAAGATATAAAGATTTGATTCATGAGGTGCATGAAAGTACTTAGGGCATTGTAGAGGCCAAATGGCATAATCTGCCATTCATACAAGCCTTTCCTACTTTTGAAGGCAATCAAGATACTGGAACTCTTAAAACTTGATGCTCATGTTTCTACAAGTTTATAAACGATAGGAAAAATATGTATATGAAAATAGTAAACAAGTTGGCTAAATACATATTATTCTTCAATGCAAACACTGCATTTTGAAACATGTTAATGAAAGAGCGAAAAGGTGCAGATTGGAGCCGGTTGAAACAGGCACGTGTGGCTCCTTGGTACGTGCTACTCTAACCGTTATATTTCAAGTTTGGCTTTTAAACTTTGTTACTATTAGAGAAGTCTGTACTTTGTCTTTACTGCTGCTTTTACTACTGTTTTTACTACTGCTGGTGGTGCTAAACCAAGATGCCACCACTAGAAGAGGGAAAAATAAATAACTGACCACTAACGATGGGAAACAGGACCACTATGAAAAACTGACAATAAGTATGCATGACCTAATCTAGTACCACATGAACCTTATTGTACCCAAGCTTGCCCCAAGTAAATGACAACCCACCCTTTCCCAGGGGACCCTATCATTTCTCCCCCTTATAGTTTCCTTGTCCTCAAGGAAGAAGTTAGGTTATTTTTTGGGAAACCACCACTTGTTTTTCCACCACTACCACCGTGGTTGGCTCATCAATCATGTAAATTTAAGGGTGTTAGCAGTGATGGCCTACAATGAAATGTTAATCGCAAAACACAAATCCTTAGTCGTTTGTTCCTTGGCATGCTAACTTGTGATCTCTTTAAGACCTGTGGAGGTTTATGGAGAAGATCGCACCATTGGAAGTTGCCTAAGAGGCCTACAAACAGATCCACAATAAACTTTGGCAATGGTACCTATTCAAGTTGATGCAATTGGCCAATGCTCCTTCACCGCAATTGATTCCACTCTTCAGTCCATCGTGACCTTATGGCTTCCATAAAAGACTTTGGCCTCTTCACTTTTACATCTATGCATACATCATCTTGCAATCCAACCATTAAATAACCAATCATGTAACCTTCCAATAGCATATCAATCCTCTGAGACAATCATTCAAATTTTGATTGATAAAGAGCCATGGTAGAAGTTTACTTCAATCAGTGAAAGCCTCAGGGTGTCTTCATATTCGGCAGGTCCAAACCGATGTAGTTGCCCGGGTAAATGCTCTCCATGTAAGAGGCTTTTTAAACTTACTCAACAAGCGATTTCACTATAAAGCAACTCCTTAAAGGTGAAAGGAAGCCAATTGGACTTGCTGATCGGGTTCCACACTGTTAAATTTAAAATATTGCACACACTTGTAAATCCACTCATTGGGTCCTCTCCATCAAGTTTCAGAAAGTGCAACTTGAATTTGGGACCCTTTTCTGCCTTATTTTGAGAGGTTAAATTCTCAAAACAATGTGGCACTTGGTTCAACGAGGATTCTCCCTGATGAAAAGGGTTGACATCTTGGTTCCTTAGTTGTTGTGCATGCTAAATGTAACACCCCGTCCTGAACCATGTCGAAATTTTTGTACGTTGACCGAGGTTGACTGTTGACCATTGACCAAAGGGGTTTGAAAGTTTGTACGGTTTGAAAGTTATGAGCAAAACAAGTTAAGGTCCAAACTGTCCAAGGGGTGCCGGAGTTGACTTTTTATTCATGCAAAGTTGAGTGTTGACTCATGTATGGTTGTGAAGTGCTCGTTGATACGAGTCTGTAGACTAGTGGCATGTCCGATTTGGACATGTGGTTTGGAAGTTATGGACCTGTAGAGTTTTTCAAATACTGTATTATTTTAATATTATTTTTTAACGTGTAACGATGTGCCACGTGTGACTTAATGAAGGTGACCATGTGTCACCATGTTGAGAAGTCACATGTCAACCATGTGTAATATCATATTATTTTATTATTATTTTAAATAATAACATTATTATTAATATTATTTAATTATTTTTTTAATTTATTTCTTTTTATTTTTATTTTCCTTTTTCTTTTTCTTTTTTTTTTCTTTTCTTTTCCCCACGTGGGAGAAAAAGGCCACGGGGCCCGATCCTTCTTCTTCTTCTTCTTCTTCTTCTTTCTTTCTTTCTTTCTTCCTTCCCACCGACCGTCTCTTTCTCTCCCTGCTGCACATTTTTCGGCCACCGGAACCACTCACGCACCGGCCGACGTGAAAGCCCCCAGCTGGGTGACACCGGCGGCCAAATCTCCGGCCGAATGGCCAGCGGAAGCGCCGGGATCGGCCTCCAACGCCGGCGGCCGGTGTGTCGCTGGTTTGCCCATTTTCCGGCAGCCACCGGTCGTGCAACCAGTCCTTTCCCACTAATTTGGACCCTCTGATTCCGATTCTGAGCTCCAATTAACTCAACTTGCCGAATCTTTTCGACCAAATTCCGGCCACCGCCGGTCGAATTGAACTCAATGGAGGTCGGTAATGTGATCCTCATCTCACAAGCTTTCCATAGACATATAATTTGTCAATTTTGGATAACGTTTGTGTTTGACCCCCCGGGTACCGGGTATTATTTATCCGATTAAAATATTAATTTATTTGACTGTGTGTGAATTGTGTTTTAGGAGCACGGGTGAATCATGGAATTGATCCCATGGTGGATCTGAGATTAATTGCGTGCTCCAGGTGAGTGACCCACCTTCAAATTAATTTCGGGAATTGAATTGGTGATTATTATGTGTGATTTGAATATTTGGAATTTAAATTCTATGTGCCAAATATTTAATTGATTTATTGTGGAATTATTGGTGAATTTATTTTGATTAAAGAAAATATGCATTATATAAATTTATGCAAATGTGAAACTATTTTATGGTATTGAGGATTTTGAAATTCTTGTGGTTTTAATATTAAATCGGGCATGATTTGATTTTCAAATATTTCAAGGAAATATTTGTTTATGTTGGTGACTTCAATTTTTATAAAGTATGCCCATGGAATATTATGTGATTTAATTATTACACTTCAAGAATTATTTATGCTATTGGAAAAATTGGAATATTTGAATTGGTGGATTTGAAAATCATGGAATTTATGGTGTTGATTATAAAGAAATTGTGGAGAATTTCTGGGTTCAAGCAGATGGAATAAACCCGCTATGTTTATGCAAAATGTGAGTTTTGATATATAAATTAAATATGTGGATTTTATGATTTTTAGATGCACCGTGCATGTACTGGTGTTCTGTTTATATGTGATATGGTTAGTGTGCACACGGATGTGATTAGCGCCCAGGTGATTTTATGAGGTTGTCCTGTGGTTGCCATCGGATGAGAGTAGGCCGCCCCTCCATGGCCGGGACACCAGTTAGCAGCGGGGCGATGGGACGCCACGCGACCGTATGTCGGTTTCTTTCTATAACCTCCTATCTGGCGGTACCTTGGGACACTGGGTACTGTTGGCGCCACTGGTATATAGTGGGTGCATCAAGTGATTTTAAGAACTGGAATTTTAAAATAAATATTTTAAAATCATATTGGAAGTAAAAATATAATTATATACTGTTTCTGGTATTTATTTGATTGGGGATTTTAAATATTTTGGATGCTTGACTTATTATATTTTATTTGATATTCAGTGAATTAATTGATGTCTTGGTTTTCGGGGAATACAAACAAAGGGTTTTGTGAAAAAGTTTTAAAAGGGGAACTTTTCCAACTGAGAAAATTGTAAGGGTTTTGAGAGAAATTATTATTTCCAATTAATTATTATTTATCTACTTTATTACCGTGGTATTATATTGTATAGTAGATAGGGTTACTCACTGAGATGATTAGCATCTCATATTTTCAAATTTCGTTCCTCTAGGTACCAGGTTGTTGGTGTTCATCCGAAGCGGACTTGATCTTCATCGCTGTTTTAGTTCGTGAAGTACCCTGTTCTTCTTTTATTGCAGTTGTAATATTTCTTTCACTCTTGTTGTATTCTATACTTAGTAGTACTTCATAAAGCTCCGTATATTATATGGGACACTTATGTATTTATTATGCACTGGATTACTGTTATTTGTTTTTGAAGTGCTGAAATTTGTGGAATCAACTTGTAGTATTGTGGGAGGAATAAGGGGAACGTTATAGAAGTGTGTTTTCAATGCAGGAATTTGTGGTAAGTCCATCCCTTAGGGGAGGTTCTGCTGGATTTTCCATAGGAGGGTCCGGTTGTAACACCCAGTCCCAAATTGCACCGGAATCCGTGCACGTTGACCGAGGTTGACCGTTGACCGTTGACTTAGGGGGTCAAAAGTTGACTTTTTGACTCGGTGGGAATTTCGAGTTGACCAGGGTACCGTGGCGAAGTGCACGATGCCCCGAGTTCGTAGACTGGTAGCACGTCGAAAACGGAGCTACGGTTTGAAAGTTATGGATGAAACAAGTTGCGGTCCAAACTGTCCAAGGAGTGCCGGGGTTGACTTTTTGTTTATGGGGAAATGAGCTTTGACTCGTGCATGGTTGTGAAGTGCTCGTCGATACGAGTTCACAGACTAGCGGCACGCTTAAAACGGACATCCGGTTGAAAAGTTATGGACGTTTGAAGTTTACCGGATACCGTATTATTTTAATGTTTTTGGGTCGGTGAACAGTGAAACACCATGTGTCAGCTTCTAATTGGTCCACGTGGCATGAACAGTGTCACACAGGGGTTTTTATTTGTTAAAACTCTCGGGGAAGAGAGAGAAAGAGAGAGAGAAAGACCGCCGGCCACCGGAGTTTTTTCACTGTTCCGGCCGATCTACAGTGCACGCGCTGGCCAGAAAGTTTTCCCTCCCCATTTCCGGCAAAACCTCCAAGTTTCACGGCGAACGGCCGCCGGACGCGCCCGGATCGGACGTCCGAAGTTCGGCGGCGAGTTTTTCCCCTCCACCGCCGGCCACTGCAAATCGACCCACTTCTGGCCATTTTCGCGATGGTTTGGGAGAATTGCGGAGCCGAAACCCGAAAAGCTTTCCGGCGAGATTCCGACCCCGTCGGGTCCGATCACCGGAAAGTAAGACCGAATCCGTGACCCTCATCACGCGAGCTTCGATTCGGTATATAACTCGTAACCCTTTAGATATCGCTTGGTGTTCGCTCCCCGGGTATCCATTTGGGAATTACCCGAATAAAATATTAATATTTTTGGTTGGTGTACTGTGGTTGTTTAGGTGCACGCGCGAGTAGTAGAGTTGATCCCGAGGAGGATCTTAGTTGATTTGCGTGCTCCAGGTGAGTGACCCACCTTCAAAAATTATTTTGGGCAATTAATTATATTTAATTGGTATTTAATTTGGTATTTAAATTATGCTCATGTGGTGTGATTTAATTATGGTTTATTGTGGTTTAATTTGTTTATTATGCATGAGCATAGTATGTTTCGGTATTATTTGTACGTGGTTTTCAGTATTGATTTTTCGGGCATAATTGGATTAAATATTTTACGAAAATATTTGTTTAGATTTTATAAATTATGCCCGCGGTATTTTTATGGTTGCATTTCGTATTTCGAGAAAATTGTGGTTTGTTGGTTATCAATGTTTCGTACCGGGTTATTAAATAAAAATATGTGGGATGGTGTTTTGTGAAAATTTGGTATACTTCCCACGGTGGTTTTTGGAAAAACGGTACGGTTGGTTATTAATGTTTATTTTTAGACACACTCATACAGTATTGGTGTTCTGGTGTATGGTGTATGGACACGTGGTAGCACGCGGTTATTATATGGTTTAGCATGCGGTTATTACTTCACCCGTGAGTTGCCATTGGACCGTGGGCAGGCAAGGTTATTGTTGCGCACAGCCGCCCCCCTCCTTGGCCGGGTGATGGTTTTTAGCAGCGGTACTGTCGGGACGCCGAAGTGACCGTTGCAGGTTTCTCTCTTTAACCTCCCCGCCAGTCGGTGCTCGGGACGCTGAGTATCGGAGGGTATCACCGGTATATGGTGTGGTGCGTCGGTGTAAATTGCAAATAATGGTTTAAACCCCAAAGGTGTTCAAAATGTATTTACTATAATTTATTATATTTTTATTATATATATTGGGGTATGTTTTTATTTATTTATTGTGTATCAAATGGTTTAATCCCTTGGTTTTTGGGAGGTACGTACATTGGGTTTTGCGAAAATGTTTTAAAAAGGGAACATTTCAAACGGAGCGATTGGTGAGAGTTTTGAGGGAAATTATTATTTTCCAAAAGTTATTATTATTTATTTATTAATTGTTGGTATTTGTTTTATTCCTTAATTGCTATTACTATTATTTTTATTATCACAAAAGGTGTTCAGTAGTTCGGGTTACTCACGGAGATGATTAGCATCTCACACTCTTAAATTCCGTTCCCTTAGGTGCAAGTGGTGGTAGACGTTCTTCCGGAGCGAACCAAGTTTTCCGCTGCTGTTGTGTTTCGAGAAGTACTTCTGTACTCTTTCATTTCAGTGTATTATTTCCTTTCAGCCTTGTTGTATTTCTGTTGTTTAGCACTTCTTAAAGCTCTGTATACTATTGGGATACTTCTGTTTTATTTATGCACTGGACTGTTGTTGCTTTTGAGAAGTGCTGAAATTCGTGGAACAATTTGTAGTTTGTGAGAGGAATAAGGGGACGTTTATAGAAGTGTGTTTTCAGTGCAGGTAATTTGTGGTAAGTAAATCCCTTAGGGGAGGCTCTGTCGGATTTTCCGTTGGAGGGTCCGGTAGGGTTTCCCTGGGATCAGGGCTTGTTTAGGGTTTTGGAGGAGGAATTCTGGACGGGTCCTGACACCGGTAGGGTTTCCCTGGGATCAGGGCTTGTCTAGGGTTCCGGTGAGGAACTTTGGACGGGTCCTGACACTAAACCTTAAAGCTTGTGACTCATTGAGAACAATCTGCAAGGTAGAAAGGAGTTGCTCCAGGCTAGTATCATGTCTTGCTAGTATTTCCCGAGCCTCTACATAGAATTCTGCTTTAGTCTTAACACAGGTGTCCGTGGAACGTTGCTTTGATACCAAATGATTTGTAATAGCGAGTCAAGAACTAACAAGAAGAAATATAAAGGAAAAGAGAAGAGACATAGAGCTTGGAAGATCAATATTCATTCATTCATAAGCCCATTCCATGATATCTACTGATATTTACATGCACCATGGGAAATAAATAACTGACCTTTACAAAGATGGGAAATTTGGACCTTTACGAAAAACTGACAACTACAAATGATCTAACCTAGTATCACACTACCCCTATCGTACCAAGCTTGTCCCAAGTAAACGACCCCAAGAGACTCTATCAACGTCTTGTCTCTTAGTTAACGGTCAGTGGACTAAAAATAGTCATGTAACATACAACTATCTAGTAACATACGACTATCCCTTTCCCAATAACATAATGGGTTTAGTATTTTGTGGTGTGGTGATGTGTAATGCTGAACTGAGTTATCCTTGTTTGATGTCTGAAAAATGGCGTTGAGTTTTCAATTCGGAGAACTATAATTTATCCATCATAAGTAAAGATGAATGAGAATATGAGTAATAGAAAAATAATACATATGTTAAAACGAAGAAGAAGATATAAATAAATAAAAGGAAATGAATAATTAGAAAAACTTTAAGGGGAAAAATAGAGATATCATAAATAGAACATTTAATAAAATTGTAATTTTTAAAATAACTTGATTTACAAAAAAAAAAGAGAGGGGGGGGGGGGTTGAACTTGTGTTCAAAAAGGAAAACACAAGTTATTAAAAAAAAAAAAGACACAAATTTAGAAAAAAAAAATTCAAAAAGGATGGGGAAATTATTATTTTTATTCTTTTTTTCAATGACTTGAGTAACAAAGAAAGGAAAAACAGAAAAAAAAAAAGAAAGAAAAGACATGAGTTTAGAAAAAATAAAAAATAAAAAATTGCAAAGACGAACTCGATCGGTAAAATCAGAAGACATGAGTTTATATATATTAGAAATAAACTTTGAGTGATAAATGAATAGATTAACGAAAATGGGAAAAATGCGTGAGTTACAAAAAAAAAATAAAAAATAAAAAATAAAAAATCTTGAGGTCAAAAAGAAAAAGAAAAGACATGAATTTAGGGAAAAAAAATGAAAAAGGAACTTGGGTAAACATAAGAAGGCATGAGTTTTTTAAAAAATGATTAGAAATAAACTTTGAGTGATAAATAAGTAAATTAACAAAAAGAGGAAAAATGTTTCAGGAAAAATGGGAAAATTATTTTTCATTGACTATTTTTCTATCAAATATCATTAATTTTAAAAAATATAAAATTTTAATAAAGGTTAATTTTGCAAACTAAGGAAAAAAAAAAAGAAAGAAAAAAAAACTTGAAATCAAAACGGAAAAACATATGTCAAAAAAAAAAAAAGAAAAGAAAAAAATGACATTAGTTTTAAAAAAAAAATTATTAGAAATAAACTTTTGAGTGATAAATGAATAGATTAACGAAAATAGGAAAAATGCTTCAGGAGAAATGGGAATTTTTTTTTCTATCAATAACGTTAGTTTAAAAAATATAAAATTTTAATAAACGATAATTTTACAAACTAATTTTTAATAAGGTATTTTAACAATTAAATTTGTTTCGTGTTTTGTGTTTTGTGTTTTGTGTTTTTTTTTTTTTCTTTCTATCAGATAAAAAGTTATTTTTCATGGATTGGTATATGATTAAATCAAAGTGACAAACAGATAGAGAATACCTTAGGGGCAATGTGAGTGGTTATGTAATGTAGTAACAATGTGCAAATTCTCCCCCCAAATAAAAAAAAAGTAACAACGCTAAAAAATATATAAACTAAAAAAAAAAAGTGTAAAAATATTTAAGAGTTTAATTCCCAAAAAAAAAAAAATAATTGAACAAAAAAAAGAACAATTGTAGGCCATTAGAGCTTGACTGTTTCTCTTCCCTCCTTTCCACTCCCTTGTATAACAAACTAAGAGCTCTGCGGTTACCGGGCGGTCAACCTTATCTCCCTTTATCCCTCTGTTTTGCCCTTCTTACTGCGTTCTCTCTCTCTCTCTCTCTCTCTCTCTCTCTCTCTCTCTCTCCCTGACCTCCATCAAAGCTTTTAGTGTTATCTGCCAAAACAGCTGATTAAATGTTTCGGAAAATTATTACGCAAAAAAATTACCAGGAAAAAGTAAAACTACCATTTTTTAACGCGTTTTATCAAACACTTGTAAGATATTAATATAAAATTTGGAAAACATCAAAACAACATGTATTATATTCGTTTTTCAGTAGAGCTTTTTTTTTTTTTTTTTTTGGGCCCGAAAAAAATAAAAAATAAAAAAAAACCAAAAAAGGAAAATGCCTTTTTAAATGCACAAATGCTTGAAAGATTTTACTAATAAAAATGAGCAAGTTGGTGTCACTTTCTGATCAAAGAAAATAATAAAATTAAGAAAAAAAACATAAAAATAAGCATTTGCATATGAACTTTCCTCTTAACGATTTTTCTCTATATTTCTAGGGCCCTTTATTTAGGTAGATTCAAAAGTAGTAATAATTTGTATGGAGATATAATATATATTTCAATGTACCAATATATATATATATATATATGTAAAATGATTTACGTACCTATTCATTTGAAAAAGAAACGGTAATATATTATCCCTTAAGCTTGATTCACTTGGAAATATTGTGAGGATGCGAGTCATGGTTGTGTTGGTATCCATTGGGTTGATCAGAAGAACATTCACCAAACCCTCTTTTAGAAGTACTGTCCCCGTCTACATTTGGCTCCTCAAACCCATTGTTAAGGGGGTGAATCCCAAACTTTTTTATGTTCATAATCACACCGTTCTGATCCTCGTGGAATACACGGAAAGAAGCCTCGGTAATGTTGCGACAGATAGAGGACCAGTTTGGCCCAAACACTTCTAACAATTCACCATCAGAAATAGGCCAAAAGAATCCTCTGCGGTTGTGAGGTTGCGTAACAATTGACACATGATCTGAATCAATAATTCTTCCCAAAAATCTTGTAAGCTCACCACCATGCTTGTAAAGAAGTTCATCACCGCCGTTACTAGTGTTGGCTTTGAAATTGAATTCGTATTCAACTTCGATAAGTTGATCATAATAACCGTTCAGCACAACATAAACAAAGCAAATGGCAAATCTCAATCCCAGTTTAAACCAATTTGGAGGAAGATGGATACTGATTGAATCTTGACCGCCAGTTTGATAGCTGAACCACTCTGGGATTTCGTCTCCTGGATACACATACAGAGTATCCTGTACACCATGGACATATATAGACATGAAATAAAATCCAAATCACTAAAAAAAAAAAAAAAAAGAAAAAAAGAAAAGATTATAGTAGAAATAAAAGGAGAGAGAAAGATACATACATCTTCAGCAGATGAAACTTGATGGTGCACATGATTAGCAATTACGTTGTTGAGTGTGTTGTCATCCAGTTTTATACAGTTCTCAAACGAAAAAAACGGATCTTCGTAAAATTTTTTTTGTGCGGTTGCATACCCCCAGCTTGATATTGCCTCCAACGATGTGCAGTCGTTTGCTTTCAAAACTTTTAAAGATGATGGAAGCTCTGGTAATGATTTCAGTCTCTCCCATTTTCCTATATTCAATATATGCAAACTGTGTGGAAGGGGAGGCAATTCTTCAAGTGATGAACATTCCTCTGCACACAAATCATATAAAGATGACGGAAGCTCTGGTAATGATTTCAGTCTCTTACATTTTCCTATATTCAGTTGCCGCAAATGATGTGGAAGGGGAGGCAATTCTTCAAGTGATGAACATCCCTCTGCACACAAATCATATAAAGATGACGGAAGCTCTGGTAATGATTTCAGTCTCTCACATTTTCCTATATTCAATGTACCCAAATCATGTGGAAGGGGAGGCAATTCTTCAAGTGATGAACATTCCTCTGCAAACAAACAATATAACGATGACGGAAGCTCTGCTATTGATTTCAGTCTCTCACATTTTCTTATATTCAATTTCACCATACAATGTGGAAGGGGAGGCAATTCTTCAATTGATAAACATTCATTCGCCCTCAAATAATTTAAAGATGACGGAAGCTCAGGTAATGATTTCAGTCTCTCACATTTTACTATATTCAATGTACCCAAATCATGTGGAAGGGGAGGCAATTCTTCAAGTGATGAACATTCCTTTGCACACAAATCAAATAACGATGACGGAAGCTCTGCTATTGATTTCAGTCTCTCACATTTTCCTATATTCAATTTTCTCAAACCACGTGGAAGGGGAGGCAATTCTTCAAGTGATGAACATTCCACTGGACACAAATAATCTAAAGATGATGGAAGCTCTGGTAATGATTTCAGTCTCTCACATTTTCCTATATCCAATTTCCTCAAACCACGTGGAAGGGGAGGCAATTCTTCAAGTGATGAACATTCCCTAAGGTACAACTCTTGAAGATGCAATAATTTACATAGGCTGTTTGGAAGAAACTTAATGATCTTATTGCACGCAAGACATAGAGTTTTAAGACGGGTTAGATTGTCAATTGACTTCGGCAACTCTTCAATCTCTGTTCCATATAACATAATTTCCACCAAGAATTTCATATGGCACAAGATTTCTGGAATCTTTCTCAAGTTTCGGCAAAAAGAAAGATCCAACCGTTCTAGATATTTCAACTTCCAAATGCTCTCCGGCAAACTTTTAATTGCTGTCCTATCCAGGTATAATTCTCTTACATTGATTGGAAGATTTTCTAAGCCATCTTCAAGATTGTAGCAAACCTGCAAATGTAGAAACTGAAGCTTGCCAAGATTCTGAAAAAATGAAGGAAGTTGAACCAAACTGCTGCAACTTTGAAGATTCAAAACTTCAAGATTTATAGCCCGAGACAAATTTGGTATTTGCATAAGGTGCTCAGAATAACTAAGATCGATCTTCTTTAACTTCACCAGCTCAAGTGGCTGTCGCTGACAACCAAAAAGAAAAATAATATTAATAATAACAAACAAGATTATGCATTTACTTTTAAGTAAACACTACTACATCTCTAATACAACATATGTATCTAAATTAAGCCTGCATATATATATATATATATATATATATATATCTAATGCAACATATATTTTATATATAAACTAAGCGTGCATACCTGGTCTTCATTCCAAAGAAGTTCAAGTTGGCTCTCACGCATAATAAGTTGAACAAGATTCTCGGGATTAAAATATGGCAAATATTTCAAAGGGTATGTATCCCACTGAAAATATTTTAGGTCATCCGAAACAAAAGGCTCAACCCCATCAGAAAGACTGACTCTGAAATTGCATTCTCCACTGGGGTATCTGGAGCAATTATAAGGGGGAAATCTTTTATCCAAATGCAATTTAAGAAGTCGTAGATTGAACATCTTTGAAAATGCCGTACGGGTCACTTTTACATCTTTTCTGAGTTGAGACAGATCCAATAATATGCCTTCAATTGCAGAGGTTCCCTGATGTCAAACCATCCTTTAGATAAGAATACTATATATATAGAAAGATAATTTATTAACTAAACCATATTTATATAGACAAATCAATGTATAAGCACTTACTGTATTTCTTTCCAATACATGGCAGGAATCCTTATTATTCCATAGCCTACTACGATTGCCACAATCTCTGCTTTCATCACAAACAATTGCCCGAGCCATTTGCCGTAGTAAATCATGCATTCGCAACATTCTATACCATTCAGATATTATTAAGGATTTATCAATGAGAACACTTATTCCTATTGTTGCATGGTTTGATATGCTTTCTACTTCTTCCCTAGGTACTTGATTGTTAAAGAAGCATGCAATGTCAAGAAAAATACCTTGGATGCTTTTATCGCCTAATCCATCATAACTTATTCTTAACACTTTTTTAATTTCAGGATCTGGATCTGTTTTCAGCTTATCCAATGCACTTTTCCATTCTTCTACGCTTTTGTACTTAAGGGAAGAACCTAAGACTTTAAGAGCTAATGGATTGCCCTTTGCATAATGTGCAACACTTTCTAATAAAGCCTCATAACCTGTTGCAAGTGAATTTGATCCAAAAGCATGGAAACGGAAGAGCTGAAGAGCATCATGGTCATATAAACCCTTCAACTGGTAAATTTGACAATTCTTTGTCACAAGCAGTTGCTTATCTCTACTTGTGACAATGATTCTACTTCCAATACCAAGTTGATATCCTTCCAACAAATCAATTAATTTGGAACTTCTCCCATTCAAATTATCTAAAACGATAAAAACCTTTTTAGAGAGGAGTCTATTTTGAATTAATGTTGATCCTACATCCGGAGTGTTCATGCTTAAAAGAGTTTTATCCTTTAATAACGCAAAAAGAAGTCTATATCTCAAGTGATTTGTATTATCTGCTTCTTCTGGAGTATCCTCAAGAAAGCAATAACCATCAAAATGAGAATATGACCATCTTTGAAACACAATGCTAGCAAGGGTGGTCTTACCGATACCTCCCATGCCCCAAATACCTATGATGCGAACATCCATTTGGCCATTGCTTAATAATGATTCAATTTCCTTGAGGGGCTCTTCAATTCCAATGAGGTCTCCATAATTTGTTAGTTGGTACTTGGGCAATTTCAATAAAATATCTTTAGCAATTTTGTTAACCAACTCATGCTCATCCCTATCATTGAAGAAATTAAACAAATAAGTATTGTAAGAAAGATAGGACTCTATTTTTAAAAAAAAAAAAAAAAGAAATAGATGACTCCTTTTCCCAAAAAAAGAAAGAAAAAACAAGAAAAGAAGAAACAGAGGACTCTTGATATAAGTTTAGGCATTTAAAGGAAATAAATATAGATTGTTTCAATATTCAATAAACTCGTTACATATCTAGATTATTTGATTTTTTACTCAATACTTATTTATCACAAATCTAAAAGAGTGTAAATGAAATATTCCCTATAGAAATATAATGTAAATATAATATAGCAATACAAAAAATTGCTACTTTATGATTAGTATTTTTTTAAAGTATAAAATATCACGATATAACTTTTTTTTATATACATATTACTATATAACCTGTACAGTTTGTTTAGTCGGGTATTGCACCAAAAATGGGCTAAATAATAGTCGTATCTGGTATCTTATGTGGTGATGTCTAATCTAGTCCAATCCTTCATACCAAACATCCAATAATCGATTGCATTTTTTGGTTTGCTTCCCTAAATAAACCACTCTCTTAACATTTTTCTTTTCTTTTTTTGGGGAAATACACTCTCTCACATTAACCCGTAATTTTCATTACTAATTTAAATGTGAATTATCCATCAGATTGATTTGACAAAAATTAAAGTAGCAATATAGCTCAACAGATAATAATAGGCGGAATTTTTCGTTTTTTTGGGGGAAAAGACAAAACTGGTTACAGTTCAAGTGTGAAAAATATATAATTAAACCTAAACTTAATTTGCCACCTGAAGTTTCAATATTGTTACTAATTAGTTTATAGCCCTTGAAACTGATAAGCCAAAAAATCCAAATTAAGATATATTTGACCTAAAACATGCATGGATATAATTTTTTAGTGTATCATGTGAGAGAATTTACATAGAAAGATGCAAGTAAGGTAAAATCCATAGCATAGTAAAATGACACAACGAGAAGGTTAATCTATAATGACAGAACTCTTAACTACAAAATGTAAAAATCATTGTTGATCGAAGTATGTATTTGTCATTAAAAAGTTTGTGTCACTAAGATCGTAGCTGGTAATATGTATTTGTCACAGAGAGTGATGAACTTTCTCACTAAACACTTTTAGCGAAGGATGTCACAAATTAGGTACAAACAAGTTTTGATCATTAAAATTTTGTCATTAATTGCATTGGTATTCGCCACTAGAATTATGTAATTAATATTTAGTGACAATTATTTTATTGACCACAAATTATAGTGACAGTTTTATAATTTTTGTTGTCAAAAAATACTAACTCATATCAGTGACAAATTCGACATTTCTAGCCAATAGTTTTGGCACTATGGCCTAAACTTCTTGTAGTATGATTATTTATAAAATTATTGAAGATAATATATATATATATAAGTAAACATTGTTAATTATCAAAAACAATATATACATTTTGTTAATTAATCACTCTAGCGAAAATATAATTAATTATTTTGTATATATTATTAATTAGTAAGATTGAAAGTTACCCGAAATTCTTTGAATGATAACCACACAGATTAGCCAAATTTTCTAGAGCACGCCTCCACTGCTCCACCTTCTCCTTTTTGTCCTTAAAGTTTTGTTTATGTTTCACAAATGCTTCTCCATAAATATCCGATAATTTCCGTACAATGGATGGATCTATGTCATAAAAAATCGGTATAACATTCTCATTTCCTTTGCATTCAAGTATGTGCACCAATTCATTTAAACACCATGTCGATGATGCAAAATTTTTGGACAAAACTATGATGCAAATCTTAGATTCCTTAATCGCTTCCATAAGTTGTGGTGAGATTTCGTGGCCACTTTCAAGCTTTTGATCATCCATGTAGGTTTGGATATTCTTTCCACGCAAAGCATGATAGAGATTCTTAGTAAAACCAAAACGGGTGTCCTCACCTCTGAAACTTAGAAACACATCATGCTTTTCTTGAGCAGAAGAAGAAGAAGAAGAAGAAGCCATGTTTGTAACCCTGCACATCCACAAGTATATATTTTTTAAGAAAAAAAAAAGGAAGAAAGAAGTCCTTCTTAGCATATATTCCTAACCCTTTATTCTAATGGTCTTATATATAGCATATCTTGATGTTATAAGCTCAAAACATAAATATACAGGTCTGTGGGACAAAAAATAAAGATGCAAATAGAAGTAAATTACCAAGCTTGCTCGTCCCCGATTCCGATACCAAAACGCTCTGTTTCTCTGTTTTGAGAGCAAGATAAAAGGGAGTTTGTAAGAAAATAAAGATGCAAACAGAAGTAAATTACCAAGCTTGCTCGTCTCCGATTCCGATACCAAAACGCTCTGTTTCTCTGTTTTGAGAGCAAGATAAAAGGGAGTTTGGAAGAAGTTTCACCATATCTTGAACCTTCCAAGAAACGATGAGAAGACTTAATTAGATGACTCAATTAACGCGTCTGTAATTATATTTGAGATTTTTTTTTCTTTGACTAATAAAAAAGATTAAATTAATAAGGGGTCGAAACTGCTTGCCATTCTTCCTTGAACGTCCCACGAAATTCAGCAGACCAATCTTCTAATTAATATTTTTTTTAATTATCTTTAAGGAATTATCTTTAAGGAATAAGATTAAAGACTCGCGGTCCCATTCTATGTCCAACAACTTTATGCCCTTGACCACTCCTCCTCGCTTCGACTTTAAGTCTCTGCACCGACAGCAAACCAATAATTAAAAAATATGAAAAATAATGATCTGACAAAAATATTTATAAAAGGTCAGGTGAATAATGTATTCATGTATATATTCTACACCAGGTTGGATTTCTGTAGTTGTTCTTGAAATATTTATACGGTTCTTTATAAGCAAATGTTATATTTAAAAAATAAATAAATCATAATATCTATATATTTTTCAATCTAATTATATTCTTTTGACGATTTATTATAAAACTATTTTTGTCACTGCCAATAAATATTTTAAATTATTATAATTGTCAAACAAATAATTTTGCAGGTTTTAAGTACAATAGACAATATTTTTAATTTTGTTTTTGTTTTTTTAACAAAAAAGTTTAGATATAAATATTTTTAAAATAATAACGTTATTGTCTCCACGTGATATCTAATTTGCATTTTATCCTATATCTGCAAGCTTATACAATAAAATGACCATCAAAATTCTATAAGCTTTGCAGATGATTTTTTGTGAAGGATTTCACATAAAATTGTAAACAATATTTATGAATTTATGGAGTTAAATGCCATATATATATCTATATATATATATATATTAAGGTACCAAAATATAATAACTCGTAAAGATCAAGAATATTTGTGCACCCTTTTAATTTTATCAAATTTGTATATAATAGTATTTATTAAAAAAATTAACTTATCTATATTTATACAGTGTATATCTATCTATGTACATAAAAAGCTCATGCCCCTCTTATTTTTTATTTTTTATTTTTTTTTTAGAGATTTCAAAGAAAATTGTAAACATTTATGAGTTCGTCAAAAAAGAAAAAATTAAGGCACTAGAATATAACAACTTGTAAATTTTAGTGATGCCTTTGTGCTAATTACCCATGTATAACAGTCTTAATAAAAAATATTAAATATAATAAGATATATTTATTTATTCAGTTTTGTCATGGAGAAGAACAAGTTTATTTCATAAAATAAGAATCTAATACAAACAAGAATTTTAAGAAGGTCAATTTTGTGCCACAGTGGATATGTCGTTATGTAACATATTTATATATTCTGGCACAAAAATGATTCTCCCAAAATGATATTTGATATTAGATTATCAATTTATGACATAAATATGATTTTCTCTGTAGTAAAACAATTACTTATTTTTTTAAAATATATATCATCTTCATGGATGACTACACTCGTCCTGCCTAGTTTTTTTTTTTAAACTATTTTTTGTTTATTTTAAAATAATATTCAAATAAAATACAAGTTGTACCCCCTCTCAATTTCTCTTTATGTACGATTAAATTAGTTTGCAATTTTCTTTTTTTATTTCAATAATTTTTTTTTCTCAATGATTTATCTAATATCTATAATCAGGTTAAATCGTTGGAGTTGCAGTCTACAATTAACACAACCAACGCCTTTTTGGTACTTAATATGGTTATTTCAGTACTAACAAATGTTCATTGCTAAACGTATTACATTATTAATTTTGTTTTCTTTTATCTTATTTTTTAAAAATTTTAAAAACCTTCAACAATCAACAAATTGGTCACTTTAATATTCGTTGAAGGTCTTTACCTAAATATTTTTTGTTCAATTTTCTATAATTTAAAGCATTAGCAACCCTAGAACTGGCCATTGATATGCACTTTTACTGATCCTAGAACTGGTAATTGATATTTAGTTATATTTATCTCTACTGACAGATTCATATTTAAGCATATTAATTTATTAATCAATCAAATAAATAATAATATGTGTATAGTTGATAAATAACATGATAAATTAAATGATGCATATAATATTATTAGAATATATATCTATATATATATATATATATACACAAATTGGAGGCAGTGAAAAAAGCTGCAAGCAAGTGGTTATCTTGCTGATGAAGTAGATGAGAATAAAATTAAATAATATTTAGTCATACATATATATGCTACGAAATTTTCATTCTAATATAAGCAAACATTGAACGTGTTCCAACTCCCAAGACAAAACAACAGAACAAAATGCCTCTCAACTTTCCTTGAATTCTTCATTCTTCTACCCCCTATATATATAACCAGTTGATAATGGACAAACAATATTACTTTGTAGAACAAACATCAAAATTCTAGCTAGATTTACGATCATCACAATGGATCACTCACCACAATCAACACAAAATACCCTCTTCAACAAAGGCCTCTGCTTTTTCACCAACCGGATTTTGGAAAATGAAGCTGCAAAGGGCTCGAATTTCATGGCCTCTCCTTTTACCCTTACATGTTATGCTAATAAGCTTGATTGAGGCAGGCTCAAAAGGCCAAACTCTGTAACAGCTTCTTCACTTTTTGGGATCAACCAGTGTTCTTGATCTTGATCTGTTTCTTCAGGTGTTCCACTCTTGTCCTTCGTCAATGGTGCTTGGCTATATCAGAGGTTCACTTTGAAGTCATCTTTTGAAGAGATTGTCAAAGGTCCTGACAGAGCTGAGCTCCAAGACTACTAAAAACTTTATTGTGTTTGTGTTAAAAAAAAAAAAAAAAAAAAATACACTAACAACTCTTGAGTCTTATCAATATTAGATGGTCTTGATTATCAAGAAAAACACAACTACTTGGCCAATGATTGCAAGAATTGAACCAAACACAATCATAGATGCAATGCATCTCCTGTTGAGAACATGAAATGATAATCCTCAAGTGAACAGGACATCACATGAAAATTGGTAATTGAGGAATTAATTTTGTTCTAATTTTCAAAAACTAAAACCTTAATATGAAAAAAGATAATCTGTAAAAATAGTCAATTGAATTGCAGTATCCAGGTCCTTTCCTAAAAATATATCAAATAATAATAATAATAACAATAATAATAAACAATTTGTGTTTCATTGTATTGCTATTATTATTCTTTTTTATTATCGGCTGCTGTGTTATTTTTTCTTTTTATTATGGACTGTTTTTAAATGATTTTGCTACTAAGTAATTCAAATCAGTTAAAGATTAAATATCATTTACTCAAACGGGAATAGTCTTTGACTTAAAAAAAAAAAAAAAAGAAGGAATAATCGATTACACCCGTTTGTAAACTCAAAATGGAAATATCTGGTAAAATTTTGTAATTTTTGATCCTCTGTAATAACGATAAAGAAATAGATTTTTCTTGGTCCAGAAGTTTGGTTTGAATAGCTTCTTTTTTTTTTTTTTTTTTATCAAACAAGGATTACAAATTTAACATTCACATCCAAAAACCCATACTTGCTAAATCGTTTTGCAAAAACAAAAGTTGTTGGGTTGTTTAAATCCTACTAAGGTGCTCAAATGTTTAGTAGAAAAATTAATCAACTTTTGAAACTCCTCTAGTAAAAATAAAGTAAAAGGAAATAGAATAACCTTTTAAAATCCTTTCCCTTCCAAAAGATAAAAGGAAACTTGATATCTGTAAGCTACCAATATTTATCAATGAAAAAACTTTTTTTGAGAAGCCACCCTAAAATACAGAGAAGAAAAAACAAATTTCTTTTAAAATTCATTTATTGTTTAAAGGTTAAAGGTGCTAGATTTTTTTTTTCATTTTTGGGAGAAGAATTTATTTTAAAAACTTGTTTTATTGTTCATATACAAACAAATATGGGTATAACAACATTTTACTCTCTTTTACTACTTCTGCATTTTGGCTCCTAGAGTACAAAATCTTCAACATTGTATCTTGCACTATTATTTTTTCTTCTACTAAATCCAACCGCGCATTTTGTTAAATGAATTTGATGAAATTAAACATCAAAACTCATGTGATCTTGAATAAAAACTGTTTTGTTTTATTTTGGTTTACTGGTACACAGTATACGTGGTTTTATCTTTTATTCTTTTGAAAAGACAATAGAATGCCAATAGAATGATAGAATGCCAATAGAATGCATGCTTAGTTTTGCAAACTTTATTAAAACAAAATTATGATTGGAATAAGACAGAAAAAGAAATAGGAGTATAAGGGGCACCGCGAAGGGGTTTTAATTTGGATTACCCCGACAATTTAAGAACATGGAGCTTCGATTGGCCTTCCGAAGATGAAAAGTATGAATTATATTATAATACCTTTTTCTATTGGACGTCAAGAAAGACAAATATGAAAATATATTTGATTACCTAAAAACCTACACAAAAGCTAGCTAATGTTGAGCTTCCATTTCAATAGTTCAACCCACACAGCGTAATAACGAAACAACCCAAATTTTATTTTATTTTTTTAAAAAAGGTAATTTTGATACAAATTTTTTTGTGTCTGGTTAAAAAAGTTTCATGGATGGTATTGGTCAGGTGTTGATGTCATAATCCAATCCCACCTCCACACACCATACCATGCCCAGCAACTAATGCTAAATTCTGGCTGATATTCAAGCTTTACTAGGTAAACCACTGTACTACTTTTGCGAGCTTATTGAGAATCAAACCCATGATCAAGATATACATTGTTATATATACAATTTATATACATGCACAACAGTTTTGAGCTATAAGATTATTATGTAAATTTAAATAAAAAATAAATAAAAAAAGAGCAAAAAGCCGACCGTACAAATGATTGTTGCTCATGAAACTATAAGCTCGAAGCAAATCAATTACATCCAAGCTCCCCATCCAGGAAACATATGGCATAGACGCTCAGGATCAATCGCATCTTGTATCAGTTGTTGAACCTGTTTACAACTCCAATTTTGTTTTGCATAAGACACCAATTAAAAGGAACAAAATAGAAGCTATAGCTTTGTTCGGTTTTGTATAAAAGAAATTGTGTTTATTTTCATCTTGTTTCCAATTTCCAAAAACAAATCAACCTCGACCATATATTCAACACCAACCGAACAAGTTCATCCACAACAATGAAAAGGAAACATGCATTTACTAACAAGACATTGAGTTCTATTAAGTTAGAAAGTGAGCAGAATATCATGAGATAGTATCCAAAAAATAATCACCTGCCCATGTACGCTTTGAATTTCACCTCCTTCATATCCATCTAATTTTTGTTTGACTCGCAACAATGCACGTGCCACATCCTTGTTTCCTTCGTAATCATCTTGTGAGCCTTCCAAGCTTGTCTCCAGATCATCATCCATCTCCTTGTCACAAATGTTAAAAGGCAGCATAAGCAAAGATTTAATGTTCTAGAATATGATGAAATGTCTGCACTAAACACTCGATGCCTAGCATATCCGCTGGTGCCTAAGTCATTGGAGCCACTTTTATATTGTATTGTTGTTGATCAATTTCAATAACAATAAAATAGATGGTTACAAAACCTTCTCAGCTTGTGTTTGTGTTTAACTTTAATTTGCTTATATGATATAGACAATTTAAATCCATCTATCAAGTTTTTTAACACTACGGCTTCATGCGACGGCCAACTGCATTCCGAAATTGAATTTCATTTGCATATGCTAAAGATTTTGGTGACAATACAATACCTTCTGACGCTGCAAAGCCTTTAGAGGAGATCAAGCCCACTTATAGAGCGGATCATGGATAAAAACCTACAGAGAATTTGCATTTGATATCAGGGTAGGGAAAAAGAAAAAAAAGAAAAAAAAAAGAAGAAAGAGCCACATTAAGGTTTCATTAATCATTCAAGGCAATTCGGCCTGGTAACTTACTTCAACAATGGTCATTAGAGCTTCTTTATTTGTCCTCATAACAGAAAGAGTTTCTTCACAACTCCTTCTGAAAACCCCTTCAACACCTGTAACTCCCATGCCATCAATGATGTCTCTTGTAAGCCTGACCGGAACCTGCAAATGTTGAACAATAAGTAGGAAGAGTGAATCTTATTACAAGTGTAATTCACAAGGCCGATAAAGTATACTATCCTAACACAAAAAAATGTAGTCAAAAAGGAAAGTCATAGCTTCAAAAGACAAACCCGTTCTGGTGTCTTGAGCATCAAGCCTTGCTCAAAGGCAACACCAAGATCTATGTAACAACTTCTGCAGTAGCTTGATCGATTAAGATATTCATAGAATGTCGATCTCCAAGACCAACAATATAACCAACCTGTATATGGAACAAACTTTTCAGCATAAAGAAACAAATACATAGATTTTTCCTTGAAATTTAGCTAAACTAATTACGGAATGTAGAAGCATTTTTCCCTTTAGAACAAAAACCATTAATTACTGGGCAGTGAACCTGTCATCAAGGCATAAACATGTGTTTTTCTTTGCATTTCATGATGAGCACTTCTGTTATGGTTTCCATTAAGGAAATCTAATAAAGTTCGAAAAATAAAAAGAAAATTAGCAAGCCACTTCAACATTAGAAGGGCATGATGGGCTAGAGGCCATATGCTTTCATCTGCATCTACCTTTTTGCCATGCATGAATATATTAAATTACCCAAAAAAAAAAAAAAAGGAAAAGGAAAAGGAAGAAGCCCTGTAAGAGAAACATATATGTATCAATTCCACAGCATAAGTTTCATCTGCATCTACCTATTTGCCATACATGAATATATTAAATTACGGGGAAGACCAACCAAAAAAAAAAAAAAAAAAAAAAACCTCTGTAATAGAAACATACATGTAAATTCCATAGTCTTAATGTAACTATCTATTGTATTAGCTCAAAATACATTGTTCCAATGCTTCTCGAAAACTTAAGCTTTTCTTATTGCTCGTGACTTAACAGTAAAGAAATCCCACATTTTTCAAATGGATAACAAGCAGAGCATGTTAGAGAAGCATTATACACACTGACCATTGAACTAGCAGCCACACTTTGAGTGTATGCAAGTCTCTTTTCGAACCAGTTAGCAGGCTGGAAGAATCTCTCCAAGAAAAAATAATGCATGAAAGGCCTGCATGAGGTGTCAGATATTTTTTGAGGTTAGAAAAGTTTTAAACTTGTGAAGAATTGGTTTCTCAACAAAATAAGATAAACCTGAAATCCTCGCAAACTTCCTCGTTTGCTTTATGCTTGTCTTTTTCCTGCCAAAGATAAAAATAAATTCAGTTTGGTTTTGTATAAGTGAACAGACCATTAAAAATTCACAAGGCTTGTGAGAGAAAAAGAGATTAGGGGAAAAAAAAAAAAAAACAAAAAAGTATATATATATATATACACACTAAAACATGTTCGAAAAAAGTTAAAATGGATTAATATATATATAATATAAAAAACAAGGCAAGTGGAAGAGAAAGTGATTACAGAAGAAAAAAAGAAAAGAGAGGGAAAAAAAAAGTCGGATGCACCTTAAGAGGAAACAAAGCAGTAAGATGCCTTGAAAGTTTTTATGAAAGTCTTGGGTCATCATTTCCAGATTTTGCCAGTTGTTTATACTTCCGTCCGTCAGAACCTAGACACTAGACCACTTTTGGAGCATTTATACCATTCGTTACCCTGTATATTTCACCAACATAAATTAGAAGATTGCAACAAATCTCTTGATGAAGAAGAACTTTTTTTTTTTTTTTTTTTTAAAAATATTGAGGAAGAAGATTAAGACATACAAAACTGAATTTGCTAATCCTTTGAAGTATGGAAAAGAGCCTTCATGATATTGACAACTACGATCTATTGCAAAAGTGGCTGTCACTACAGGCACGTGGTGCTTTCCAAATCAATGCAAAGCCATTAGTTGTAAGTATTTTTTGAACAACAAGAACAATGAGCCAATCGAAAAACCCAAGAGAGAATAATAAGATAGAGAAGATTACAGTAAGAACCCATTACCACTTTTCTACACAAATTTTTAAAATTCTCACATCCAAATTGAGTGTATGAAAAATGTGCTAATGTCAATTACAATTCAATTGATTGTATTTACATGAGAATGTGATAATTTACAGGTAACAATTAAAAAAATGAATAAACAAATGGTGACATTACAACAAAAACAAGGCATTTATGCAAAAGTAGTAAAACAGAGGGGGTGCCAATGTCACCAAGAAGAAATTCAAGATCAAAAAAATATATGCACACGAGAAAAAATAGCATCACCATGGCCTTTCATACTATGGTTTTATGTTTTACTGGTAAAAGAAAATCACACTCAAAGTGAACATAAAGAAAATACACTTAAAATACATTATTATTATGATTTTCTTTTAATTTTCTATGGCATTAGCTTGATATACTTTCTAACAGCTGAAGGTTTTGAATTGATGAAAACTCAATATGGTATGAAAACTCTACCTGTCTAACCAAATATTGTGTTTGAATCCTGCTAACCCAGCCCAACTATTACATCTAAGTTACACATGTGCAGGCTTATCTGATAAGCTTACACGTAACACAATAAATCGACAGAAATAGGTTTGTAGGATTCAATCAGAAAATCAGCTAGACAATTAAGCTATGGGTTAAGTTACCATCAATAACAAAAACTAGTGCTGTTTCAAAATTGGTATATTTATATTAACTTGTAAGGCAGGCCAAATCCCAAAGAAAAACTTCGCTTACGTACTAACAATTTAGGAAAAGTTCTAGAACAACTGTTGGTAAAATTTAAGAGGTTAAAAAAGAGTATTTAAGTATTGATCTGCACACATATTATCAGGAGAACTAGAATAACTTTGAAATAAAGTAATTACTTTAACATGGGTTTTTGATTAGGGCAACAAACTAAGATAAAAATTGCTTAGTCACGTGACACATCTATACAAGATTCCAGAATACCAGGTCACAGATAATAGGCTGCACTTACAAGTTCCAACTGTTGAAGATTACGTAGATCTCTTGATAGCATAACCCTTTTATTACGATCCTGTGGCAAGAATAAAAAATGAGTCAATAAATTGTACATAGTTTTCTTGATTGCAGATAATTAATTATAGATTCATGATCTTAATAACCATAATCAATAATGAAAACAGAACTGCAGAAAAACTCACAACATAAATCTATTTGACTAACCTCTCTTCGTGTTTCTAGTTCAGCAAGTCTAATATATATCTCCACCATTTGCCGCATCTACATGCACGAATGCATATATATATATATATATATATATATGTGTTAGTAAGCAAGTAGTATCCAATGTAGAATTGTAGATATTAACAAAACAAAAAAAATAAGAGAAGTTACTTGTCCAATTATAGCTCCATGATATGCTGATAACTCTCCTAAAAGATTTTCTGCTGCAAGCTTTTTATCCATATCCACCACAAAAGAGTTTCTACTCCGTTGCTTATCCTAATACGATCACCATTTGTCAGTGCTAGAAGCTAGTAAGAATCAAAAGAAACAAAAAATATTGAAACTGTATTCAGAAAAAGAAAAATGAGCAGAGAACCACTGATAAAGGGATGTAAGATTTCTGCTCTCCACTTCACTTTCATGCATGCCATGTAATTCCTAAGTCCTAACCACTGGAACCCACCAATTACAAGACAAATACCTGAAAGATTGTTTGGTATGCATGGTCAATGGCCATTTTCTTCACAAGAGAAACCAAAGCAAACTGCAGAGTCCCATAATTCTTGTTAGATACAAATTTCAACAAATTGATAAGCTGATAAAAATGAGTTCATAAAGAACCTGAAAATTATGAGGCCCTGGGCTGTCCTTTGAGCTTCCCATTCTAGAGGCAATTTGGTAGACTAAAGCAATGAATTTGTAAGACTGAACCTGGCATAATTATTATCGACAGGAATCAAGAACCCAATAAACAATACTTCCGCACCAGTTTAACAAAAAGAAATTCAATTCACATAAATCGTCATTGCGGTGTACCTCATCAATAGTTGTTAGCATGCTATTTATGATATTTTGTCCACAGGAGAGGGAGAACCACAGGGAAATCTGTCGAAATACCTGAAAGCACATTGATTAGTCTCTAAATGGATTCCAGATTTACTTGATGATAATATTATGTTTATACATAATAGATAATACACAGGTACAGAAGATATAAAACTTCAAAAGAATATATATACTTCTGAAGGGGAACGTCTCACTTTTTCCTCAACTCATAAAAAATTTAAAACACGTATCCCCATGTAATATCATTTCAGGCTGTCTAAACTGTTACAACCCGACCAGAATGATATTTACTTCAGTTTGGTTGAAAGACTTTGATGGTAAGTACATACCACTCTGACATCATATTTGTCCCCAACAACCAAACAACGTTTATATCCCTCCAGAGCTAAGCTGAGCAAATTGTCCCTGTCATCCTGAGAAAGAGTTTAACTTAGATTCTAGTTCCTTTTCATTCAAACAATTATACACAGTGAAACTTATGTGAGAAGCGTAGAATCAAAACGATCAATGACCAAAAAGAAGCATCAAAGGATGACTATTGTCTATTGAACAGGCGTACTAAATGAGTTGAATATAAAAATTAATAATCCAATGAATCAAAGCTGTTTTGCTTCAGCATCAACTACTATCTGCTAACATGTGAAACTTGATATAGTGATTCAACAAAACAAAAGAATTGATAACCTGCGGCTTTTCAGCCTCTTCCTTGTCCAGTGCAAGTTGCTTTTGCAACTCTTGTATTTGTATTTTTACTGAATAATCAGTCTTATCCCCCTAAAAGAATATACAAGAACAGTTTTCAAAATGGCGAAGCATTTTGAGGGAATTATACCATTACAGAATTGGAATCTACAGCATGAAATGAACTATAAGATAGTAAATGGTCAAAATTTACCTTTGCTGAGCTTCTTAGCCGTTTAGTTAGTGCTTCCAACTCCCCTGTCTGCAGAATCAACAATAATGATGATGCTGCAAACTACTGACGTAATGTAACTCAAACTACCAATACTGAATAACATTGAGGTACCTTGTGTTTCCTTAAACGTGTTGCTGCTTGCCACTCATTTGATGTAAGTCTCTCCTTGTTTCTCCTCGTAACTACTAAAAAGAGCATCCGCATAGTGTGCAAGTTGAAAATGAGTTTGGCTTTGTCTTTCTATGGACTTCTTGTCCATTGTTTTCTGAGCCTCACCAAGTGAAACAGCAGGTTTCTAGTACTTCTCTAAAATAGTTCTTGAGCTGAATTATCATGATGGACATTAAAAAAGAGAAAAATCAACAAATTAGCATTTCATCTGTGAAACCTAAAACAAAGTTGTTGACTAGTTTAAGGTGATACAAACTTGCTAGATCTAGTTTCACCCAGCCATTTCCCAACCAAGCGATGTACACCTGGAGACTCTTCATTTGACAGGTATTCTTGAGAGATATATTTTGCGAGGCTGATAGCCATTTCATGTTGTCCTTGGGCACGTGAAAGCTTTGCTTCTTCAAGCTGAAATCTTGCAAATAGTTACTATAGTAGGAGTAAAATAGTTATATTTTTAAACCATTTTTTCCTAATCCAACATTTCAGTATTATATATGTTTCCTAGGCTCTTAGTCATTGTGTGTCCTGTGTTTCTCCTTGCTCAACAATATACATACATATATATATATATATATATATATATATACGCATATATGATTATGCAATAAAAGTATGTGAACCAGAAAATAAATAAATAAATAAATAAAAATAAAGCAGGTTCCACAGGAATAGTCCTCAAACACGCCAGAAAGGCCCCCATTTTCAGTTCAACAAGTAAAACACCATAAGAAACGATGACATCCACATAATAAGAAAAGAGGACTTTAAAGGGAGAAGGTTTTGGCATCCTCAAATATAATAGTAAGATTTATTTCCACTAGAAAATGGTGAAGCTTCAAGCAGGGGGAGCAAACAATGAAAAAACGAGAAGCAAAAAGGATAATTGCATCACTCATATGCAATGAAAAATGACATTGGAGTCAAAGATTGAAGCTTTAATATCAAAAGTCTACACCTGGACAAGGCGGGGGCACAATGAAAAAACCGAAAGCGACAAGGATAATTGCATAGCTCGTACACAATGAAAAATAACATTAGAGTCTTAGAAACCACGAACATTCAAAATTGTGTAAGTCCTAAGAATGGACACATCTCAAATTTCCAACTGAAACTATTTAAGAATCACATGGAACAAATGTATATGATACCCAATTATGGAAAGTTATTGAATATTGTTTGTCTGTAAGTATGGGAAGATAAGTATCAAAAAAGTCCAGATAAGTTCCAACACATCACTAAAGCTAGGGAATTCATATGCAACTAAACATGCAGGGTCTCTTTTTAAAGAAAAAAGAAACGTGCAGGGTTAAGAAAAACAAATAAGAGCACAAAACCATAACAACCATATTCAGACAAAAAATGAAAAAACTCTTCCAATAAATATATAAAGAATATAGAAATTTATACCCTTCCAAGGCAATACAGGTCTGAAGATTGTTCTCCTGATTCAACACAAAGGAACTTGAGCTCATGCAAAACAGCAGCTGCTTGAGAATATCTACAGCCCTGTGAAACAAAGACAAGCATATTTATCAGGAGTTGGTCTTAAGCAGCGTTTCCCTAGTAATGAAAAGTCAATAATACCTTACGGAGAGTAGATGCAGATTGCAAAAGATGTCGCATTGTAGAGTCCTTGCAACTTAAGATCTGAAGCAGAACTCGCCTGAATGCTATGAATGGTTCTAATATGTAGCTGTGCTCGATTCAAAATAGAACTCCAGTCTGTATTAAGCGGCACTCAAAAACATGTTAGAGATCATATAAGTATCTATTTTATTAGGCTTTATACTCATATGAAGAGAATATTTTGACTAAATGACCATGCCATACCATATAGCTTATAACATATAGAAAAACACACACACACACACAAAAAAAAAAAAAAAATGTGGTGGGATGTGTATCCACACCTGAGATTTATTACACATATCTATATCTATATAAGAGCTTGTCAAATATGTTTTTGGAAAAAAATAATAATAATAATAAAAATAAAATATAAAAAAAAGTAGCCATAAGAGACCTACATAACTAAAACATAAATGACTAATCATTTATCATAAAAAGAGTTTGATTTACTTAAAACACCTGGTCTACGGTAGGGATTGCTGGTTCAGAAATCACTTTTGGCTTATTCTGGTGGAATTTTTTCCCATCACAAAGAGATTTTATCCATCGTAAATCCCAAGCTATGCCAAGATGATAAAGGATCTGCATGTGATACAGCAGAAAATTAAAAGGAAAAACTGAAACATATATCTTTTCGCCAAGCGGTAAGAAAGCAGACAATTTTATTGGGATGAAATTTTCTAGTTTCCAAAATAATTTTGTTGTCCGTATACATTTACACATCTAATTTACATGACAAACATGCATCTTGATGTCCTAAGACTACTAAGATTGGTTAAAATCTACCAACCATCTAAACAAAAGCATGAAACATATTTTTTGTTAAGTTGCCATAATTAATTCCAAATCCCTTAAACTGTTAGCACTCTCCTTTCACATAGTTTAAAAAGCTAACACAATACACACTTAAGCACTCCCCTCAGATGTAGTCCTGTCCAATGACCAGAAACAAAGTGAACCTTACATGGACAGAAGAATAAACTGCCAAAGATGGGAGATACCAAGATCAAACAGAAAACATATGGATAATCTGAGTATGAAAAGTTTAAGTTCGTTAGGATGTGGAACCAACTATGTACATCAAGCTAACACAATGCACACTTCAACAAATTTGAAAATCTACAATATAATATCTTTGAGGAAAATAAATTAGGATTTGGACCAGATTCTTGAAATCCTCTTGCCTCATGAGTCATAAGCAATGCATTCTTAAAAATTTAAGCCATAGGCATGGCAATCAAGTACCTGGAGTTTAATTATGGCTGAGTAGATGTGTTCAGTACTCTCCTCACTTGCACGAGAAACAGACCATACAAGTTCCTAAAATATATATTAAGATATAAGCACAGTTACACATAGTACAACATCCTAAAAAAGAGACAAGCAGTACAAAAATACCTGTTTTGTATCTTTTAATGTTCTATGAAAATCATCAAAATCTCCTTCTTTCAGTGCCCTCAAACAACTGCATTTCCAACAAGTAGAAACAAATGTCATGTTAGATACATTTGGAAAGATAAAAAAATAAAACTTAAGTTGTTCTTCACTTATCAAGGGATGCATAGAGATACTTATAAAGTTCTGCCAGTTTAATAATCCTTACTAGAAAGCTTCTGTTTATATTATATTACCAACATTTTACATTTAACCCAGCATAAAAAATTATTTATTGAAAAATTTCTTATCAGACTTGGGAAAAGGCCTGGAATTTTACACCCACAAACAGCAGACATCTTTCACAAATAAAGTATGATGAAACAGAATAAACCTCAGATGCAGGTAGCTGCAAGTTTTTATGGTGCGGATACAAGTCCCACCACATCTAGTGGGATGTATAACTCTGAATTACACATCCCAAAAAGATCTGGTGGAATGTGCAGCTGCACCATAAAAACTTGCAGGTACCCGCATATGAGAAGGACTATATAATGAAAATAGAATAAAAAGCATTTAGAAACAAAAATGAAAGAAATATCTCTTGCATAAACACATTTATATCCAGGCGAAGCTACTTCACGAAGCCCCATAATCTACATTCATTAAGAGTAAGAAAAAAAGAGATGCAAAATTTACAAACTGAAATAAGAAAACAAGTCTAAACAATGAACTATATTACCTGTGCAAATTTTCATTGAACCGATCATAATTAACATGCAAACTTGGAGAGTTATCTCCAACATAAAGTCAGGAAAAATCCCACTTTCCCGCATGCCAAGCAGCCTCATACTGCAAATAGACCAAAACAATAAAAAAAAAATAGTATGAAGAACATAAAAAAATCAGAAACTTGTCAAACCCAGAAGGAAAATGGAAATGTTGATAATCATGCATCTATTATGAGACAGAAAAATTAATATAACAAACCTGCAACTCAGAAAACTCCAGATCATGCTGAAACTGACCCTTCCGTGAGGTCAGTATTTGGCAATACAAATCTAGGATGTGCATACAACCTATTCGTTGCAAGGATCTAATCAGACCTTTATAAGGGCTTCTCTGCCTCATTTGTTCTTCCGTTCTTCCACTGTGGTACTGGATAAACATGGAGGATCCTGTTTCATGGGTGAACTTTTGGAATCATAGTCCATCTGTACCAAGGCAGCTGAATGTACTTGCAAGTCATAATACGCAAGAGCCTTTTCCCGGTTTCCCTCATGCTCAAAGGTGATTGCTTGGGAAGTCAACTTCAATACCATAAACACAAAAGAAAAAACTAATAATAATACAGGATCCCAAAAGCTATACTAAATATATGGAACAAGCATAATGACCATATTTTGTGAAAAATAGCTAATGACGTGGCTTGAGGGTTTGACGTGTTGGAGGAATATCCCTAGTTCAGGTTTGCACTTTTTTATTTTCTTGCTCGACAATGGTTAAAACATATTGAACTTCTAGTGGCAATGTGGATTGCCAATACAGGGTTGTTTCTACGAAAATCTAACTAGATGGAGAACAATATATAATCAACTGATCCATAACCTGCTTATGCTTCAAGATATTTAATTAACATAACCAATTCAAGGGAGTGGGGTCTAGGGATGAGTTTATCTACTAACAAAAGGTGAAACAAATTTAAATATTTACTTACCTTATGCAACTGGATAATTCCATACAAGCTGTCAGGTTCATTTATATGAGTAACTGCCGACACAAGTATTTCAATGTGATGAGGTAACTGGAAATTTAAAATAAAAATAGTCAAAAATGTTATCTGTCTGCTGGCATCAAAATTCTATAATCAAGAGATGCCCAAAGAAAATAACAACTAACCATTTCAATGTGAGAGAAATCTGGACTCCCTAGTGTGAGGCTCTTGAAATTCTCATCACACCAATGCTCTACATACATAACAGCAATGAAGTACAAGCCACAAACCTATAAAGCATAAAAATCCAAGTCAAAAGGAAATGCCATACACAACTATCAAAAGATGATCATGAAAATAGCAAATTAGGTCAACACTACGCAACTCACAACCGCTGACATCGCAACAACAAGATAATCAATGGAAAGCCAATAAACCTGGAAACATAAATAACTGTAAGCAATAGAGCAAGGAATCAACAAAATGCTATTACCAGTCACAAGTTCTAAATTTATAAAGAAACGCACTTTGAATATAATACATGTAGACAACGTGCATGAAAATAAATAGTGTAAAGAAAACCAAAAAAAAAATAAAAATATAAGAACAAGGGACTTTTCTTTGTGTTGGGCTCACAAAAATCTAGCTTTCAATTCCATAAGAGAATTTCTTCTCCATCAAAACCCGCTGCTATTTCTCTCCAACCAAAGACCAAAAAAATATGACCAAGAAATAACAAATAAATAAAACAACACGTATCAGACTATAAGAACCATGATAAACACCATGAACTTATTAAGGCCTTAAACTTAACTGAACCCAAGTTTTTAGGTTAAAGATTTCAAAGAGCAAAGCACTGTGATTTTGTGATCAAAAGTGCATGAAAAAATAACCTTGTTCCATAACGCAGTTAACATTGAATTTCCAGTCGATGCTGAGTATCTAGCCTTTCCAGAAGTAGAATGGATTTTAGAGCCATAAGTAGAAGACTTGGCACAAGAAGAAAAATATATATATACATATTTTTCAATTAGAAGCTGTGACAACATGAAAACTCAAAAACCATGATACAGAACAACTATATGAATGATCTGCACACAATTACCTTAGAACTTTCTCGCTTTGATGGAAGAAAAGAAGATCTTTCCATTATATGACATAAACGAAGTTCATTAAGGGCATTAAGAAAAACATGAATTGATTTTACTAACATGTTAGACTCTGTGAATATATGATTCTCCATCTGCATATAAATAGACAAAAAAGATCAACTTTTCACATCCAAAAGAGCACAAGAATTCAAACTTTAGCATCAAAGTTTCACATAATTGTAATGAAACATCTAACCAAACTAAGAGTAAGTCATACTGAAACAATTATTATCTGATACATAACATATTGGACGAAATCAATTATTAAATTAAAGTTATGTTATGTTAAAGGAAAAAGGAAAAAGGAAAATATAAGTACCATATGACAGATAAAAGAACCCATGAGGCCTAACTAACATGGAATTTAATTTCTCATGAGACAGAGAGTTAAACAAAAAGGAACCTATCTTTCTTAAAGTTCTGAATGTTGCATAATAGTCAAAACCAACCACCAAATGACAACCATATTGTCAACTTTCTAACTCTCTAAAAGCTGCATGCTAAAAAGATAAGAACTCTTAATTCATATTTTGAATTTTCTTCCTCTTCCAGACCCTTGCAGTATAGCTCAATACTAGCTTATAAAGAATACTTTAATCTAATACCCACTAATCATACAAAACAATGTGACTTCATTTATATATAAATAAAAAACTATAATAAAACAAATCAAAAGCATATAGAATTTAGTGGTGTAAATAAAATTAAGGAATTAAATGTTTCAACAGGTTGAGCCAAGCTAAACTCGAGCTGGGACAATCTTGAACAAGATATTCCAAACTTTTGTTAGAGCAAGAATTCTAGTATTCAGCTCACTCAGCTCATTACACCCTAATTTGCCTGCATTCCTGATTACCTAGAAGTTTCATCTATTCTAAATTTTAATTCCTCCTCTCATGTGGGAAATCTCAGAGATGCATTTAATACTTTACAGAGTACTATGTTTAAAAATTTAGTAGAAGACCGAAATAGCTCCAAATATCAACCTGTTAAGAGATCAAACTCTGAAGATCAATATCTATATCCCTCCTTCCAGCCAGATTAACGAAAATACTTGGGAATAGGAGCTCAGCAACTTCAGCTTTTAATAATACAATATCCTGACATAATCTGAAAGCAGAAAGTCAATCTAATTAATTCATTTAACCAAATGCAACTATATTGAAATCTCAATGGAACATATAAGAATTTATAAACTCTCAAAGCAAAAATAAAAAAGAATACCTTAGAATCGCATCACTGCAGTAGCCACATAGCAAGTAGGAAAGTGGACAAATCCACGCCTCTAAAGTTTGACCATGTGTCATCCACAGAGTAGACTTATCCAGTGAAATCGCCTCGGCTGATAATAAATTTAAGGAATCAATTGAATTAAACATTATAAGATCAGATGAACTACAAGGAGACAAAAAGAAGACATTTTATTTTAACAATGCAAACTAAATGATATAAAATCAAAGCAAAAGAAAGGGGACAGGAAGTATTAAAATTATATGAAAAGTAAATTGAAGTCATATATTAGCTCAGTTCATCTTTGCTTTGGATTAAAGTCGTGATGATTCAAGACACCCACAAAAAGTATAAACAAAAAAGAAAAAAAGCACATTTATGCAGCAAAAACTTTTACATCCTTCACAATTACATAAAAACCTAAACAACCCACACATCGTAATAACGAAACCTAAACAAAAAACTTTTTCTATTGGACGTCAAGAAAGACAAATATGAAAATATATTTGATTACCTAAAAACCTAAACAAAAACTAGCCAATGTTGAGCTTCCGTTTCAACAGTTCAACCCACACAGCGTAATAACGAAACAACCCAAATTTTATTTATTTATTTTTTTAAAAAAAGGTAATTTTGAAACAAACATTTTTTGTGTCTGGTTAAAAAAGTTTCATGAATGGTATTGATCAGGTGTTGATGTCCTAACCCAATCCCACCTCCACACACACCATACCATGCCCAGCAACTAATGCTAAACTCTGGCTGATATTCAAGCCTTACTAGGTAAACCGCTGTTCTACATTTGCGAGCTTATTGAAAATCGAACCCGTGATCAAGATATACATTGTTATATATACAATTTATATACATGTACAACAGTTTTGAGCTATAAGAATATTTATGTCAATTTACATAAAAAAGAAAAAAAAGAGCAAAAAGCCGACTGTACAAATGATTGTTGCTCATGAAACTATAAGCGCGAAGCAAATCAATTACATCCAAGCTCCCCATCCAGGGAACATATCGCATAGACGCTTAGGATCAATCGTATCTTGTATCAGTTGTTGAATCTGTGCACAGCTCCAATTTTGTTTTGCATCAGACACCAATTTTCTTCTGCATCAAACTAAAGGGGGGGGGGGGGGGGGGGGGGGGGGGGGGGGGGGGGGGGCGGCGCGGCCTTGAATTCAATGCGGAAAAGCATAAGTAAAAAAAAAAAAAAAAAAGACATGAGTTTAAAAAAAAAAAAATATTTAGAAATAAACTTTGAGTGACAAATGAATAGATTAACGAAAATAGGAAAATTGCTTCAGGAGAAATGGGGAAAGTTTTTTCTTTATTGATTATTTTTTTTCAATAACATTAATTTAAAAAATATAAAATTTTAATAAGCGATAATTTTACAAATTAATTTTAATGACGTATTTTAACAATTAAATTTGTTTTGTGTTTTTTTTTTTTTTTTTTCATTCTCTCAGATAAAAAGTTATTTTTCATGGATTGATGTATGAGTAAATTAAAGTGACAAACGGATACAGAATACTTTGGGAGCGATGTCAGTGGTTATGTAATGTAGTAACAATGTGCAAATTCTCCCAAAAATTTAAAAAAAAAAAAGTAACAACGCTCAAAAATATTTAAACTATAAAAAAAAAAAAAAAGTCCAAAAATATTTAAGAGTTTAATTCCCAAAAAAAATAATTGAAAAAAAAAAATGCATTTGTAGACCATTAGACCTTGACTGTTTCTCTTCCCTCCTTTCTACTCCCTTGTATAACAAACTAAGAGCTCTGCGGTTGCCGGGCGGTCAACCTTATCTCCCTTTATTCCTCTGTTTCAGCCTTCTCACTGCGTTCTCTCTCTCTCTCTCTCCGACCTCCATCAAAGCTTTTAGTGTTATCTACCAAAACAGCTGATCAAATGTTTCGGAAGATTATTACGCAAAAAAATTACCTGGAAAAAGTAAAACTATCCTTTTTTAACGCATTTTATCAAACACTTGTAAGATATTAATATAAAATCAGAAAAACATTAAAACAACACGTATTATATTTGTTTTTCAGTAGAGCTTTTTTTTTTTCAAAAAAATAAAAATTAAAAAAAAACCAAAAAAAAAAATACCTTTTTAAATGCACAAATGTTTTTGAAAGATTTTACTAATAAAAAATGAGCAACTTAGTGTCACTTTTTGATCAAGAAAATCATAAAATTAAAAAAAAAAAGATACAAATAAGCATTTGCATATGAACTTTCCTCTTAACGATTTTTCTCTAAATTTCTGGTGCCCTTTATTTAGATAGATTCTAAAGTATTAATAATTTGTATGGAGATATAATATATATTTCAATGTACTAATATATATATATATATATATATATATATGTAAAATGATTTACGTACCTATTCATTTAAAAAAGAAACGGTAATATATTGTCCCATAAGCTTGATTCTCTTGGAAATATTGTAAGGATGCGAGACATGGTTGTGTTGGTATTCATTGGGTTGATCAGAAGAACATTCATCAAACCCTCTTTTAGAAGTACTGTTCCCGGCTACATTTGGCTCCTCAAACCCGTTGTTAAGGGGGTGAATCCCCAATTTTTTTATGTTCATAATCACACCGTTCTGATCCTTGTTGAATACACGGAAAGAAGCCTCGGTGATGTTGCGACAGATAGAGGACCAGTTTGGCCCAAACACATTTAACAATTCATCATCAGAAATAGGCCCAAACAATCTTCCGAATTCGTCAGGTCGCGTAAAAATTAACACATGATCTGAATCAATAATGCCTCCATCACGTTTTACATATATATACAAGTACTCTAAAATAATGTAATATGTTAACAAACTAATTTGCCTAACTGTATTTATTGTTATTGCTATGATACAGTATATTGTAACTTGTGAAGAGTTTGATGAAATAATTTTTCCATCGTTAGAAAGAGAAATCAAGAATTGGAATAATTGTATGAAATTTTAAAATATATTATATTGTTTCCTTTGCTAATTACAAATTTTATCAATGTAAATATTCAAACAAGGATGAAAGTTTTTGTAGGATAATTTATCATTACAACTATAAATGACATTATAAAGTAAGTCTAAAATATGTTAGAGTTTTTGTTGAAAAAGATAGAATTGCTTAGAAGGAAAACTCACATTCAAAATATTTTTAATATATAAGTTTTGACAATACTGCATCAATATAATGATAATTAAAAGAATGTTAAATATTTATTTAAAATGTATTGAATTAAAGATTATATATGATGTTTATATTTATGTCGATATAAGGGAACATGCACATTAGTTATATGCATATTGTATGCTTTTTGCCTTTACTAAGACTTTGTCCCATTGGATTGTTTTGGTAAGATTTTAACAAGATAGCATGATGAGCAATTTATTATGGATAAGAATCATCAATTTAACATATATGTAAATTATACTTTTTTTTTTCAATAAAGTTTTTTTCTCACATAGTTTTCATTGTTAACAAGGCAATTAAGCATCCAAACATACTTGTTGTGTATGTCAAAGGGAATCCAGTGATTGTATTCTTTTTTTTTTTTTAATTAAGATTTTGTATTCTTTTTTTTTTTTTATTAAGATTTTGTCCTGCCGAGTTTTTCTAGCAAGATTTTAATGAGGCAACCTAGCATTCATATTCACAGTGCTACAATAAAGGGAAGAAATATAGTGAGGGAGAGAGAAACATAATGACTATATTCTTTTTCCTTCCTCAAGGTTTTACTATTGGATTTTTCCTTACAAGATTTTAACGAGACCCATTAGCATATATATTATCATATGCATGAATATTTTACTCTTTTTCCTGCACTATGGTTTTGTTCCATTGGATTTCTTTAGTAAGGTTTCAATGAGGCATATTTCATGTGTATTTTATTTTGTGTTTTTTTATATTATTGTTAGACTTTGTCAAGTTTATAACATTAAAAAAATTTCTAATTAATAATTTTTTCATTTACTTTAGTTTAAGTCTTGGATAGAAAAGGGGCTATTTAGCTTGCCTATGCTTTCCAGAATGATTTTATTATTTTTTCTGCTTTCCAGAATGATGTTATTATTTTTTCTGTTTAAGTAATAAATTTTCATTTCAAAAAAAAAAAAAAAAAAAAAACTCAAGTGGTAACATAAAATTAATGATATATGGATATATAACGCCATAATAAGTAATAAAAATTAATCCAACACAATTTAATTACAAATATTAGTGGATAATGTACCTAAAAGATAATCTTTAATTCTTAATGCCAACCATGATTATGATTTTATAAACAAAATTTCGAAATATTTTTCATTATAATAAAAAAATAAAAAAAACAAATTTACAAGTATCTTGCTCTCCATCAAAATTAAAAAAATGATAGCATTTTTTCTAAATAGCAAAGTATTGTCTAAAAATAAATAAACATAGCAAAGGTAAATTTTTCATCACCTGCAAAATGATATAAATAAAAATATTAGATAACATATTTTAAAAATTTAAAAATTATTAAAAAGTAAATTTATTTATCGTTAATATTAGTAAAAACTTTTAAATTCATTCAACTTAAAACCTAGCTTTAGAAATTCACCTCTTCAGGAAATTCCAATGACCCGAGACGAAACCTAACCCAAATACAAAATTGAAATTCAATAGTACTTAAACATGTGTTGTTGCTTAGACATTTGAAACATGGCATTGTTGTACATGTGGCTCACTCCTAAGCCAGCACATGGATCACGTGTCCACGCATGTTATCCAGGTCACTATGACACGTTGTTATCCTTCGTGGCCCGTGTGGAAGCGTGGCAAAATGTTATTGGGCGACACATTGCAGGTGTTGTTAGGTGCTATGTTGTCTTGATGCGCGACTCTACTTGGCCCTGCGTCGTCATTGCTGCCAAGAATGAGCCAGGCCCATTTTCCCTATGTTAGTGGAGGGGAGACGTGTTTATTCCTCCTGAGCCTAATGGTTTATCCGTTTACTTTTCACCCAAACTCCCCCAGATCCTTAGGCCCATTTTTGTTTTTGGTGGGTAAGTTTTTAACCATTGCGTGATAGGTTTTATTTTATTTTAATTTTTCCTTTTTTTAATATCTGTAATAACATTTTCAAATACTTCTACAAATGTCGAAGGACAACCATTTCTTTTATGTTATAATTTTTTCTCATTTCATATTTATATATGGAATTCATATATACAAAATGAAATGAAAATACCATGATTAGAGCATTCATGCATAATACATTGTGTAAAATGGGAAATGATAGTAATATTTTTAACAGATTTAATTAAAGCAAATTAATTAACTGGTAGGTTCATATTTTCCTAGGGGGCCAAGCCTAATCAAGCTGTAACCAAATTAAGCAGCAGCACACTAATTAGAAAGATTTTTATTTTTTCTCTTTTTTTTGCAAAGTAAAAAGCTTATAATTTGTTTTGCCAAAAAATCTAAGAGCGTTTTTACTTTTCAGATTGAAAATATTTGTCATAACGTATCAGCAAAGCTCGCATGCTATCGCCCCATCATTTTGATATAACTTATGTGAAATATTTATATGCATGATAATAGTTTGATTTTCATTATTGCTATCATCATCATTGTAATTAACCATAAACCCTCCAAGAAAAATAATAAATAAAAAAAAGGAAGGTGAAAGGAATCTTCTTCTTCTTCTTCCCAAAAAAAAAAAAAAAAAAGGAAAAAAAAAAGTGATAGGTAATCAATTAAAAAAATTACCATAATCAGTACAATCACTTTCCCATCCTCTCTGATTGTTCTTCTTCCACCCATTCAACTAATATTCATTTTGGTTTCCCAATTTACAACCTATTTATTTGGAATAGATGTGATGTAGAAGCTTTGATTAAACAAAAATGAAATTCCAGTAACCAAGCTAACCAGTCCAGAAGATGTTGGAACTCTTGGAACTTGATGCTTCTATAATTTTGTAAACGATAGGAAAAATGTGTACGTAAAAACAATAAACAAGTTTGCTAAAGACATATTATTCTTCAATGCAAGTGCTGCATTTTGAAACATGTTAATGATAGAGCAAAATGGCGTGGATTGGAGCTGGCTGAAATAGACACATGTGGCTCCTTGGTATGTGCTACTCTAACAATCATATGTCAAATTTGGCTCCTGAGCTTTGTTACTGTTGGAGAAGCCTGTACTCTATCTTTGCAGCTGCTTTTGTTGCTGTTTTTGCTGTTGTTGCTCCACCAATTCTATCCTAGTTTTAGAAAACCCATCCTCGAGTTGAAGAGAGAGTGTGGGCAAATTACCAAGAGGCAAATAGGAAGAGAGATGTGAAGATTGTCTAGCAAATCAACATGATAGGCATTGTCTCCTACACGTTTTGTAATGACAAAAGGACCAAGTTTGCGGGGCTACAGCTTGCTATAGGTACCAGTGGGAAAAAGTTCTTGCCTAGGTAAACCATAACAAGGTCGCCTTCATTGTATGTCTTATGGCAGTGGTGAGCATTTGCTGCAGTTTTATATTTATGGTTGGCCTATTCAATTCGGTGTTGAACTTCCTTGTGAAATTGTACATAGTTGTCTATAAAAGTAGCAACACCTTGAAGATGGGGCATGGGTAAAGATATGAGATTAGTGGTGTTGTTGGCTACTTTAGTATAGAGAATAGTAAAAGGTTATAGGCCAGTGGAGCTATTAACCATGCTATTGTAGGCAAATTCAACGTATGGCATAATGGAATCCCACTGTTTATGTTTGTCTGAAGCTAAGTTCTGAAGCATATTGCCAAGAGTACAATTGACTACCTCGGTTTGGCCATCAGTTTGTGGATGATAAGGACTACTATATTGGAGTTTGGCATCAAACTTCTTCCATAAGACTTTCCAAAAATGGTTGATGAACTTTACATCACGTTTAGAGGTTATTGTTTTTCGAATTCCATGAAGACGAACCACCTCTTGAAAGAACAGATGAGACACATAACTTGCATCATATGCCTTTTTACAAGGAAGGAAATGGGCCATTTTAGAAAAACAGTCTATGACAACGAAAATGGAGTCTAAGCACTTGAAATACCTTGCACAGTAGAAGCCAGTGGTCTTCTTCTATTCTGCTATATATTAAGATATGATCAAAGTATAGAACTACAAAGGACCAATGAAAGATATAATGATTTGATTCATGAGGTGCATGAAAGTACTTAGGGCATTGCAGAAGCCAAATGGCATAATCTGTCATTTATACAAGCCTTCCCTAGTTTTGAAGGCAGTCAGCTCCAATACCAATTTGATGTAGAAGCTTTAATTAAACAAAAATGAAATTCCAGTAACCAAGCTAAAGTTAAGATGCTGGAAATCTTGAAATCTGATGCTCATGTTTCTACAAGTTGTAAACAATAGGAAAAATGTGTATGTGAAAACAGTAAACAAGTTGGCTAAATACATATTATTCTTCAATGCAAACACTGCGTTTTGAAACATGTTAATGAAAGAGTAAAAAGGTGCAGATTGGAGTTGGTTGAAACAGGCATGTATGGCTCCTTGGTACATGCTACTCTAACCGTTACATTTCAAATTTGGATTTTGAACTTTGTTATATTAGAGAAGTCTATACTCTGTCTTTACTGCTGCTTCTGTTACTGTTGCTACTGGTGCTAAACCAAGATGCCACCACTATAAGAAGGAAAGATAAATAACTAACCACTAAAGATGGAAAACATGGACTACTACGAAAAACTGACAATAAGTACACATGACCTAACCTAGTACCACATTAACCTCGTTGTGCCCAAGCTTGCCCCAAGTAAATAAAACCCCCCCCCAAGAGCTTCCTTGTCCTCAAGGAAGAAGTTAGGTTGGTGGTTGGCTCATCAATCATGTAAAGTTAAGGGCATTAGCACTGATGGCCTGCAACGAAATGTTAATCGCAAAACACAAATATTTAGTCATTCGTTCCTTGGCATACTATCTTGTGATCTCTTTAAGACCTGTGGAGGTTTCTGGAGAAGGTCACGCCATTGGAAGGTGCCTAAGAGGCCCATAGATGGATCGACAATAAACTTTGGCAATGGTACCTATTCAAGTTGCTGCAATTGCCAAAGCTCCTTCACTACAATCAATTCCACTCTTTAGTCAATCGTGACCTTATGCCTTGCACAAAAGGCTTTGGCCTCTTCAATTTTACATCTATGCGTACATCATCTTGTTGTCCAACGATTAAACAACCAATCAGGCAACCTTCCAATAGCCTATCAATCCTCTGAGACAATCATTCAAATTTTGATTGATAAAGAGCCATGGTAGATGTTAGGACCCGTCTAAAATTTACAATGAAAATAAGAATAGAAATAGAAATAAAAATAATTTTGTAACAATTACTAAATGATTAATAAATCTCATAAACAAATAATACAAAAATACTAATGAAACTCACATTAAGACAATTCAGGAAATAATTAAATAATTAGAATGAATTAATTAATTGAACAATTAAATAAAAGAATAATTAATCAAATTGAAACCTCCAATTGAAATAAATACAATTTCAAAATATTTATTTTGAAAATCATGTTCCGAAAACTACTTGATACACGCACTATATACCAGTGGCGCCAACGGTACCCAGCATCCCGAGCACCGTCAAATAGGAAGTTAAAGAGAGAAACCGGCATACGGTCGCATGGTGTCCTATCGCGTTGCTGCTAACAGGCATCCCGGCCATGGAGGGGCGGTCTACCTTCATCCAATGGCAACTATAGGACAACCCCATAAATCACCTGCGCGCTACTCACATCCACCTACGCGCTAATCATATCCATATGCACACTAATCACATCCATATATACAGAACACTAGTACATGTATGGTACATCTAAAAATCATAAAATTCATATATTTTCAAATCTCAAAAATTTCATAAGTACCACTGGGTTTATTCCATTTAATTAAACCCGTAAATTTTCCACAATTCCTTTATAAATCATCGTCAAAAATCCATCGCATAATTTGCATCAATTTCAAATCCATCCAAGAATGTAACAATAATTTAAAATAAATATTACTTCAATTCCTCAAAATTCAAAATATAATTGAATCCCACAATTTATTAATAGATAAATATATTTTTATTAAACATAAATGATTTCACAATTAACTTCAACCACAATTTAAATAAAATTAAATCCACAATTTCTCTAAAATACAGTTTCATAAAAATAAAATTTCCATAATTTATCAAAATCAAATTATGATATACTTTAATTTATTCAATTGTGGCATCAACATCCCAAATATAATTTACTAAATATTTAACACATGAATATAATTTTCAACACATAATCAACATAAAATATATGCAATTTATCAACCCAAAATAGCTTTGAAGGTGGGTCACTCACCTCAAGCATGCAATTAAACCAAGATTCTCCATAAGATCAATTCTACAATTCACACGTGTTCCTAAAACATTGACAATACACAAACCGATTAAATTAATATTTTAATCGGATAAATTATACACGGTTACCCGGAGGATTTAACATAAATGTTAACCAAAATTTGTGAGTAATATACCAAAATGAAGCTTATGGAATGAGGATCACGGATTGAGGCTTACCTCCCAGAGATCGACCCGTGGTGGCCGGAATCTCATCGAAAATCTCTCAGAATTCAAGTCTTCGATTCTCTCAACCCGTCGTGAATCGGAGGAAAGCAACCTCAAATTTGGGTTTAGGGAGGTCGAATTAGTGGGGAAGGATAGGTGGGGTGATCGAAAACTCACCGGAATTGGATTTTCCGGTAAGCCGCTATGGTCATCGGAATCCACCACCTCCAACGGCGCGTCCGGGGGCCATTGGTTGTAAAACTTGTTGAAGTGGTAGATCTAGTGATGGGTAACTCAATGGAACCGGTGGTGAGGCAAACAGAGGTCTAGTTTGGGAGATATCAACTAGAGAAGGAAATCGACCACTTAGCGGAAAATGCTCCGATCCGTGAGCGTCGTCGGCGATCTGGTCGTGATTTTTGGCTGGCTGACTGATTTTCAGGTGGGCTTCAAGCTAGAGTGGCACGTGTGGCTTAGGAATGACCAGACGATGGTCAATGGTGGTGGCTGCTTCTCTCCCTCCCTCTCTCTCTCTCTCTCTCTCACACTCTCCTCCCCTCTTTCTCTCTCTTCCCCCTGGCCCATGTGTTTTGGCCAAAATAAAAGCCACCCGTGGGTGATACTGTTTACTCATAGGATTGGCTGAAAATACGACATGTGGCACACACTATTTACTCAAGTCAAAATATATTAAAATATTACGGTATTGGGAAAACTTTGGATGTCCATAACTTTCAAATTACATGTCCAAATCGGGCGTGCTGCTGGTCTATGAACTCGTATCGACGAGTACTTCACAACCATGCATGAGTCAAAGCTCAAATTTGCACGAACACAAAGTCAACTCCATCACCCCTTAGACAGTTTGGACCTCAATTTGTCTTCCTCGTAACTTTCAAACGGTAGCTTCGTTGTTGATGTGCTACTAGTCCTCGAACTCGGATTGATGTGTACTCCACAACGGTGCTCAGTCAATGTAAAATTCCATCGGGAGCAAAAAGTCAACATTTGACCGCTTCTCTCTCAACGACGGTCAAACCTGGTCAACCTCGGTCAAATTTGAGAAATTTCATATGTACTTCCGGACTGGGTGTTACAACCTTCCCCCTTACAAAAATTTCATCCTCAAAATTTCGCATGTTGCTAAACTAGGAAATATTGATCGCGGATTCACGTCTCGAGCTCCCATGTCGCTTTCTCGACTAGCCTATCAATCCTCTGAGACAATCATTCAAATTTTGATTGATAAAGAGCCATGGTAAATGTCAGGACCCGTCCAAAATTTACAATGAAAATAAGAATAGAAATAGAAATAAAAATAATTTTGTAACAATTACTAAATGATTAATAAATCTCATAAACAAATAATACAAAAATATTAATGAAACTCACATTAAGACAATTCAGAAAATAATTAAATAATTAGAATGAATTAATTAATTGAACAATTAAATAAAAGAATAATTAATCAAATTAAAACCTCCAATTGAAATAAATAATAAAAGTAACATTAAATACATTTTAATTTTAATTCAATTTCAAAATATTTATTTTAAAAATCATGTTCCGAAAACCACTTAATGCACCCACTATATACCAGTGGGGCTAACGGTACCCAGCGTCCCGAGCATCGCCAGACAAGAGATTAAAGAGAGAAATCGGCATACGGTCGCATGGCGTCCTATCGCGTTGCTGCTAATAGACGTCCCGGCCATGGAGGGGCGGCCTACCCTCATCCGATGGCAACTCCAGGACAACCCCATAAATCACCTGCACACTACTCACACCCACCTGCGCGCTAATTATATCCATGTGAGCACTAATCACATCCATATATACAGAACACCAGTACATGTATGGTGTATCTAAAAATCATAAAATTCATATATTTTCAAATTTCAAAAATTTCATAAGTACCACCGGGTTTATTTCATTCAATTAAACCCGTAAATTTTCTACAATTCCTTTATAAATCATCATAAAAAATCCATCGCATAATTTGCATCAATTTCAAATCCATCCAAGAATGTAACAATAATTTAAAATAAATATTACTTCAATTCCTCAAAATTCAAAATATAATTGAATCCCACAATTCATCAATATATTTTTATTAAACATAAATAATTTCACAATTAACTTCAACCACAATTTAAATAAAATTAAATCCACAATTTCTCTAAAATTGAATTTCATAAAAATAAAATTTCCATAATTTATCAAAATCAAATTATGATATACTTTAATTTATTCAATTGTGGCATCAACATCCCAAATATAATTTACTAAATATTTAACACATGAATATAATTTTCAAACACATAATCGACATAAAATATATGCAATTTATCAACTCAAAATAGTTTTGAAGGTGGATCACTCACCTCGAGTATGCAATTAAACCAAGATCCTCCATAAGATCAATTCTACAATTCACACGTGTTCCTAAGAGATTGACAATACACAAACCGATTAATTAATCAGATAAATTATACACGGTTATTCGAAGGATTTAACATAAACGTTAACCAAAATTTGTGAGTAATATACCGAAACAAAGCTTATGGAACGAGGATCACGGATTGAGGCTTACCTCTCAAAGATCGGACCTGCGGTGGCCAGAATCTCATTGAAAAGCTCTTGAAATTCAAGTCCTCGATTCTCTCAACCCATCACGAATTGGAGGAAAGCGATCTCAGATTTGGGTTTTGGGAGGTCGAATTAGTGGGGAAGGATAGGTGGGATGATCGGAAACTCATCGGAATTGGGTTTTCTAGTGAGCCACCTTGGTCACCGAAATCCACCACCTACGGCGGCGCGTCCGACGGCCATTGGCCGTGGAACTTGGTGAAGTGGTAGTGGTGATGGGGAACTCAACGGAAGCAACGGTGAGGCAAACAGAGGTCTTGTTTGGGAGATATCAGCTAGAGAAGGAAATCGACCACTCATCGGAAAATGCCCCGATTCAGGTGCATCGCCGGCGATCTGGCCGTGATTTTTGGCTGGCCGACTGGTTTTCAGGTGGGTTTCAAGCTGGAGTGGCACATGTGGCTTAGAAATGACCGGACGAGGGTCAACGGTGGTGGCCGATGGTGGTGGCTTCTCTCTCTCTCCCCTCCCCTCTTTCTCTCTCTTCCCCCCCGGCCCACGTGTTTTGGCCAAAATAAAAGCCACCCCTGGATGACACTATTCACTCATGGGATTGGCTGAAAATACAACACGTGGCACACACTGTTCGCTCAAGTCAAAATATATTAAAATATTACTGTATTCGGAAAACTTTGCATGTCCATAACTTTCAAACTACATGTCCAAATCGGGCGTGCCGCTGGTCTATGAACGCGTATCGATGAGTACTTCACAACCATGCATGAATCAAAGCTCAACTTTGCACAACAAAAAGTCAACTCCGATATCCCTTGGACAGTTTAGACCTCAATTTGTCTTCCTCGTAACTTTCAAACGGTAGCTTCGTTTTTTATGTACTACCAGTCTATGAACTCGGATCAATGTGTACTCCGTAACAGTGCCTCGGTCAATGTGAAATTCCATCGGGAGCAAAAAGTCAACATTTGATCCCTTCTCGGTCAACGATGGTCAAACCCGGTCAACCTCGGTCAAATTTGAGAAATTTCCTATGTACTTCGGGATGGGTATTACAGTAGAAGTTTACTTCAATCAATGAAAGCTTCGAAGGTGTCTTCATATTCGGTAGGTCCAAACCGATGTAGCTGCCTAAGTAAACTCTCTCTATGTAAGAGGCTTTTTAAACTTGCTCAACCAGCGATGTCACTGTAAAGCAACTCCTTAAAGATGAAAGGAAGCCAATTGGACTTGCTGATGGGGTTCCACACTGTTAAATTAAAAATATTACTCACACTTGTAGATCCACTCATTGGGGTCCTCTCCATCAAATTTCAGAAAGTGTAACTTAAGTTTGGGACCCTGGTCTGCCTTATTTTGAGAGGTTGAATTCTCAAAAGATTGCGGTACTTGGTTCAACAAGGATTCTCCTTGATGAAAAGGGTTGACATCTTGGTTCCTTGGTTGTTGCGCATGCTGAACCTTAAAGCTTGCAACTCATTGAGAACTATCTGCAATGTAGAAAGGAGTTGCTCTAGGTTAGTATCATGTCTTGCTAGTATTTCTCGAACCTCTACATGGAATTTTGCCTTAGTCTTAACATAGGTGTCCGTGGAACGTTGCTCTTATACCAAATGATATGTAACAGCAAGTTAAGAACTAGCAAGAAGAAATATCGAGAAGAAAATAAAGGAAGAGAGAAGAGACAAAGAGCTTGGAAGATCAATAGTCATTCATTCATAAGCCCATTCCATGATATCTACTGATATTTACATGCACCATGGAAATAAATAACTGACCTCTACAAAGATGGGAAATATAGTCCTCTACAAAAACTTGACAACAACTACAAATGACCTAACCTAGTCTCACACTACCCCTGCCATACCAAGCTTATCCCAAGTAAACGACCCCAAGAGACTCTATCAACATGTTGTCTCTCAGTTAAGGGTCAATGGACTAAAAATAGGCATGTAACATGCGACTATCCCTTTTCCAGTAACATAATCGGTTTAGTATTTTGTGGTGTGATGTGTAATGTTGGACTGAGTTATTCTTGTTTGATGTCTGAAAAATGGTGTTGAGTTTTCATATCGAAGAACTATAATTTATCCATCATAATAAGTAAAGATGAATGTGAATATGAGTAATAAAAAAATAATACATGTGTTCAAAAGAAGAAGAAGATATAAATAAATAAAAGGAAATGAATAATTAAAAAAACTTTAAGGGGAAAAATAGAAATATCATTAATAAAACAATTAATAAAATTGTAATTTTTAAAATAACTTGAGTTACATAGAATTGGGGAGGGAGGGGGGGGGGGGGGGGAACTTGAGTTCAAGAAGGAAAAACACAAGTTAAAAAAAAAAAAAAAAGACATGAATTTAGAGAAAAAAAAAATTGAAAAAGGAACTCGAGTAAAAATAAGAAGACACTCATTTTAAAAAAATGATTAGAAATAAACTTTGAGTGATAAATAAGTAAATTATCAAAAAGGGGAAAAATGCTTAAGGAAAAATGGGGAAATTATTTTTTTATTCTTTTTTTCAATGACTTGAGTAACAAAGAAAGAAAGGGAAAAAAAAAAAAACAGAAAAGAAAAGAAAAGACATGAGTTTTAGGAAAAAAAAAATTGCAAAGACAAACTCAATCGGGTAAAATAAGAAGACATGAGTTTAGAAAATATACATTAGAAATAAACTTTTGAGTGATAAATGAACAGATTAACGAAAATGGGAAAAATGCTTGAGTTACACGAAAAAAAAAAAAAAAAAAGGGAACTTCGATAAAAATAAGAATACATGAGTTTTAAAAAAATGAATAGAAATAAACTTTGAATGATAAATAAGTAAATTAACAAAAAGAGGAAAAATGTTTCAGGAAAAATGGGGAAATTATTTTTTATCGATTATTTTTCTATCAATAACATTCATTTTAAAAAATATAAAATTTTAATAAACGATAATTTTGCACACTAAGGGGAATTAAAAAAAAAAAAGAAAGAAAGAAAAAAAAATTGAGTTCAAAACGGAAAAACATAGGTCAACCAAAAAAAAAAAAAAAAAGACAAGGGTTAAAAAAAAAAAATTATTAGAAATAAACTTTGAGTGATAAATGAATAGATTAACGAAAATAGGAAAAATGCTTCAGGAGAAATGGGGATTTTTTTTTTATTGATTATTTTTCTATCAATAACATTAATTTAAAAAATATAAAATTTTAATAAACGATAATTTTACAAACAAATTTTAAATAACGTATTTTAACAATTAAATTTGTTTTGTGTTTATTACTATTATTTTTTTTCATTCTATCAGATAAAAAGTTATTTTTCATGGATTGATATATGATTAAATTAAAGTGACAAACGGATAGAGAAAACTTTAGGGGCAATGTGAGTGGTTATGTAATGTAGTAACAATGTGCAAATTCTCCCCCCCAAAAAAAAGGTAACAACGCTCAAAAATATTTAAACCAAAAGAAAAAAGTGCAAAAAATATAAGAGTTTAATTCCCAAAAAAACTAATCGAAAAAAAAAAAAAACCAGTTGTAGACCGTTAGATCTTGACTGTTTCTCTTCCCTCCTTTCTACTCCCTTGTACAACAAACCAAGAGCTCTGCGGTTACCGGGCGGTCAACCTTATCTCCCTTTATTCCTCTGTTTCAGCCTTCTTACTGCGTTCTCTCTCTCTCTCTCCGACCTCCATCAAAGCTTTTAGTGTTATCTACCAAAACAGCTGATCAAATGTTTCGGAAGACTATTACGCGAAAAAATTATCAGGAAAAAGTAAAACTATCTTTTTTTTAACGCATTTTATCAAACACTTGTAAGATATTAATTTAAAATTAGGAAAACATCAAAACAACATGTATTATACTCGTTTTTCAGTAGAGCCTTTTTTCTTTTTCTTTCCAAAAAAATAAAATAAAGAAAACCAAAAAAGAAAAATGCCTTTTTAAATGGACAAATGTTTGAAAGATTTTACTAATAAAAAATGAGCAACTTGGTGTCACTTTTTGATCAAGAAAATCATAAAAAATAAAAAATAAAAATAAAAAAGATAAAAATAAGCATTTGCATATGAACTTTCCTCTTAACGATTTTTCTCTAAATTTCTGGCGCCCTTTATTTAGATAGATTCTAAAGTATTAATAATTTGTATGGAGATATAATATATATATTTCAATGTACCAATACATATATATTGTTACGGAATTGGGAGAAAAACAAATAGCAACGAAACAAAGAAGACGAAGAACAAACACACAATTTACGTGGAAACCCTTGACGGGAAAAACCCCGGGCAGGGAGAAGCAAATTCAATATCGAAAGATTGGTACAAAGGTGAGCCAAATTTCGAAATACCCTAAAACCCCAATTACAGCCGAACAAACAATATATATATATATATAGTACGGAGGAAACCCTAAAATTGAACAGAGCCCCAAATTTTTCTCCAAAATTAGTTTCACCGAATGAGTCGCACCGCGAGCTTTTCGGGTCGGGTCAACAAGAATTCGGGTCACTAACTCTAACAATCTCCACCTTGACACGAATTCCATATAAGGAATGAAAAACATAAAAAACTCCAATCTTCGATAAAAGTTGCCATCCTCTTCCACAAAAGCCCCTAAAGGCAAAGCTCAACAACAAACACCAACCAAGTCCAAGCAATGCTCAAACTTGGCTACTGGAAGTGCCTTGGTCATCATGTCAGCAGGATTATCATGAGTACTCACCTTGCTGACAACAATATCTCCACGAGCAATAACATCACGTACAAAATGATACCGAACATCTATATGTTTTGTCCTCTCGTGAAACATCTGATCCTTAGTGAGATAGATAGCACTCTGACTATCACAATTGATGACCGTACTCTCCTGCTCAGAGCTCAACTCACCTATCAACGCCCTTAACCAAATAGCTTCTTTCACCGCTTCAGCTATAGCCATATATTCAGCTTCTGTAGTTGATAGTGCAACTGTTGCTTGCAAAACAGACTTCCAACTGATAGAAGTATCTCCAAGAGTAAATACATAACCAGTAGTGGACCTCCTTCTATCAAGGTCCCCAGCAAAATCTGCATCAACATATCCATTTACACCCTCTTTACTTCCACCAAACTCTAAACAAGTGTTAGTAGTGCCTCTCAAGTACCTTAGAATCCACTTGACAGCTTGCCAGTGTTGTTTGCCAGGATTAGCCATATACCGGCTCACAACACTAACAGCATGTGCAATGTCAGGACGGGTACACACCATAGCATACATCAAACTACCAACAGCACTAGAATAAGGAACATGTGACATATACTCAATATCTCTATCCGACTGTGGTGACATATCAGCAGACAATCTAAAATGAGTAGCTAATGGAGTACTTACAGGTTTAGCGTTCTTCATTCCAAAACGCTCCAGAACTTTCTCAACAAAAGATCTTTGAGTCAAGAAAAGTTTACCTGCAGATCTATCTCTCTCAGTCTCCATACCAAGCATCTTCTTTGCCGCTTCCAAATCTTTCATCTCAAATTCACCACTCAATTCTGCTTTCAATCAGTTGATATCGGATTTCTTCTTGGCCACTATCAGCATATCATCAACATAAAGCAACAAATAGATAAATGAGCCATCTTCCAACTTCCTAAAATACACACAGCTATCATATTGGCTTCTAGAATAGCCATGGCTAACCATAAACCCATCAAACCGCTTGTACCACTGACGAGGGGATTGCTTCAAACCATACAAGGACCTTTTCAACAAACACACATGAACCTCTTTTCCTTCAACCTCGAAACCTTCGGGTTGCTGCATATAAATTGTCTCCTCAAGCTCACCATGCAAGAAAGCGGTCTTCACATCTAGTTGCTCCAACTCTAAATCATGCATAGCAACTAGCGCTAACAAAGCACGAATAGAAGTATGTTTAATGACAGGGGAAAATATATCATTAAAATCAACTCCCTGTACCTGTGAATACCCCTTCGCTACTAGACGTGCTTTGTACCTCGCACCTTCAACACCAGGAATGCCTTCTTTCTTTTTGTAGACCCACTTGCATCCCACAATCTTCTTACCCTCTGGAGGTAATGCCAACTCCCAAGTGTGGTTCTTATGAAGCGACTCCACCTCTTCCTGCATAGCAATTAACCACTTTGCAGAATCCTCACATGAAATGGCTTCATAATAGTTGCAAGGATCACTGGGACTCTCGATCTCCTGTGCTGCAACACAAGCAAAAGTGACATAGTCAGCTAAACTAGAGGGCTTCTTGATCTCCCTGCGAGGTCTATCCTTGGCAATCGAATGCTCCTGCACCTCCTCAATTCTCTCTTCTTCCACATGAGTGGGTGTCTCAAATGGGCCTGAAACTGAACCATTCTGTGAAGTACTTACTTCCTCCACCCTAAACTCCACCTGCTTTGGCATACTGTCTGAAACAACGAGCTCCTTTTTCGGATGCAGCATTGCCATCTCATCAAACACAACATCCCTGCTAATCACAACCTTAGATGACTTTGGATCAGGAAGCCAAACTCTGTATCCTTTTACACCCTGCGGGTAACCAAGAAATATGCCCTTCTTCGATCTAGGCTCAAGCTTACCATCATTAACATGAACATAGGCAGGGCATCCAAACACCTTCAAATCTAAATAATTAGCAGGTTTTCCAGACCATACCTCTTCAGGAGTCTTGCAATCGATTGCTGCCGATGGAGAACGATTCACCAAGTAGCAAGCTGTAGCAGCTGCTTCTGCCCAAAATTCCTGTGCTAACCCAGAATTCGACAGCATGCATCGGACTTTCTCCATAAGAGTTCTATTCATCCGCTCAGCCACACCATTTTGCTGCGGAGTTCCTCTAACTGTGAGATGTCTAACAATCCCTTCGTTTCTACAAAACTCATTGAAAACACCATCACAGAACTCCAATCCATTATCTGTACGAAGGCGCTTCACCCTTCTTTCCGTCTGCTTCTCTACCAAAGCTTTCCATTGCTTGAAGATAGCAAATACGTCATTCTTGTGCTTCAAAAAATATACCCAGACCTTCCTGGAGAAATCATCAATGAAGGTCAACATATATCTGCCACCACCCTTAGAAGCAGTACGTGCGGGTCCCCAAAGATCTGAATGAATGTAGTCTAGAGTACCTTTGGTTTTGTGAATTCCAGTACTGAAGCTAACTCTCTTCTGCTTCCCAAACACACAATGTTCACAAAACTCCAACTTCGAGATACTCCGATCACCAAGCAAACTCCGTTTGCTCAACATCGCCAAACCTTTCTCACTCATATGGCCCAATCTCATATGCCACAAACGAGTAACATCCGAATCTGACATGGACACTGAAACAGCAGCCGACCCCATTACCACAGAACCCTGTAGGCTGTATAATGTACCAACCAGGCTAGCTTTCATCACCACCAAAGCACCCTTCAGAACCCTCAAAACTCCACCTCCACCAGAAAAAGAACAACCAGACTTGTCCAAAGCAGATAAAGAAATTAAATTTTTAGACATATCTGGAACGTGACGTACCTCAGATAGTGTTCTGATAATTCCATCATGCATCTTCACCCTTACAGTTCCAATGCCGATGACACAGCAAGGATGATCATCTCCCATCAGCACAACACCTTTATCCACCGGAACATAAGAAGAGAACCAATCCCTATGGAGACAGATGTGAAACGAACAGGCTGAATCCAAAATCCATCCCTGCTTTCCCGAACTATCCTCAATCACTGAATAAACATCTCCATCTTCAATTTCCTCATGTGCGACACTGGCTTCGGCATGTTCCTTACTCTTTTCATTATTTTTATTCTGAAGCTTACGACATTCAGTTTTGATGTGCCCCTTTTTCTTACAGTAGTGACAAATAAGGTTTCTGAACCTTGACTTCGATCTTGGCCGATTACCACCATTGTTATTTTGATCTCTAGATGATGTTCTACCTCTAACAATCAAACCCTCTCCTCCTGAACTCCTAAAATTATTGTTATCCGAACTGCTGGTCAACTCCTTATCAAACAACTCCTTAAAATATAAAGAAGCTTTCACGTCCTCCAATTTTAGGGTTTTATTACTGTAAATCAAAGTCTCCCTAAAATTTTTATACGATGGAGGTAAGGAACGCAGTAGCATTAGGGTCTGGTCTTCATCATCATATTTAATGTCCATGTTCGCCAGATCCAACAAAATAGTAGAAAAGTCATCTATGTGTGTTTTAATAGATGTACCTTCAACCATAGAAAGGGTGTATAGACGGTGCTTCGCAATCAGTTTCGTTGTGAGATTCTTTGTGATGTACAAGGATTCCAACTTGTCCCATAAGTCCTTTGTTGTCTTCTGATCAAGGACCTCCTTCAAAACTTCATTGGACAAGCATAGCTGAATGGTGGATAGGGCACGCTCATCAACCTCGGCTTTCTTTTCGGCATCCCACGAAGACGGCATCTGCTCCTTGCCAACCAACGCCTTGTGTAGACCGTTCTGTGTCAAAATCGCCTTCATCTTGACTTGCCACATGGAGAAACTCATGTTGCGCTCAAATTTATCAATGTCGAACTTTGTTGCCATGATCGAAAGAAAAAAAATTCCCAAATAGATCGACGCGGCTCTGATACCACTTGTTACGGAATTGGGAGAAAAACAAATAGCAACGAAACAAAGAAGACGAAGAACAAACACACAATTTACGTGGAAACCCTTGACGGGAAAAACCACGGGCAGGGAGAAGCAAATTCAATATCGAAAGATTGGTATAAAGGTGAGCCAAATTTCGAGATACCCCAAATTTTTCTCCAAAATTAGTTTCACCGAATGAGTCGCACCGCGAGCTTTTCGGGTCAGGTCAACAAGAATTCGGGTCACTAACTCTAACATATATATATATATATATATATGTAAAATGATTTGCGTACCTATTCATTTGAAAAAGAAACGGTAAAAATATTGTCCCATAAGCTTGATTCTCTTGGAAATATTGTGAGGATGCGAGTCATGGTTTTGTTGGTATTCATTGGGTTGATTAGAAGAACATTCATCAAACCCTCTTTTAGAAGTACTGCCCCCGTCTACATTTGGCTCCTCAAACCCATTGTTAAGGGGGTGAATCCCCAATTTTTTAATGTTCATAATCACACCGTTCTGATCCTTGTGGAATACACGGAAAGAAGCCTCGGTGATGTTGCGACAGATAGAGGACCAGTTTGGCCCAAACACTTCTAATAATTCATCATCAGAAATAGGCCAAAAGAATCCTCCGCGTTTGTGAGGTTGCGTAACAATTGACACATGATCTGAATCAATAATTCTTCCAAAAAATCTTGTAAGCTCACCACCATGCTTGTAAAGAAGGTCATCACCGCCGTTACTAGTGTTGGCTTTGAAATTGAATTCGTATTCAACTTCGATAAGTTGATCATAATAACCATTCAGCACAACATAAACAAAGCAAATGGCAAATCTCAATCCCAGTTTAAACCAATTTGGAGGAAGATGGATATTGATTGAATCTTGACCGCCAGTTTGATAGCTGAACCACTCTGGGATTTCTTCTCCTGGATACACAAACCCAGCATTCTGTACACCATGGACATATATAGACATGAAATAAAATCCAAATCACTAAAAAAGAAAAAAAAAGAAAAAAAGAGATTATAGTAGAAATAAAAGGAGAGAGAAAGATACATACATCTTCAGCAGATGAAACTTGATGGCGCACATGATCAGCAATTACGTTGTTGAGTGTGTTGTCATCCAGTTTTATACAGTTCTCAAACGAAAAAACCGGATCTGCATGATATTTTTTTTGTGGGGTTGCATACCCCCAGCTTGATATTGTCTCCAACGATGTGCAGTCGTTTGCTTTCAAAACTTTTAAAGATGATGGAAGCTCTGGTAATGATTTCAGTCTCTCACATTTTCCTATATCCAATTCTCTCAAACCACGTGGAAGGGGAGGCAATTCTTCAATTGATGAACATTCCTCTGCAGACAAACTAATTAAAGATGACGGAAGCTCTGGTAATGATTTCAGTCTCTCACATTTTCCTATATTCAATTTCCCCAAACCATGTGGAAGGGGAGGCAATTCTTCAAGTGATGAACATTCCTCTGCACACAAATGATATAAAGATGACGGAAGCTCTGGTAATGATTTCAGTCTCTTACATTTTCCTATATTCAAATCAAGCAAACCACGTGGAAGGGGAGGCAATTCTTCAAGTAATGAAAATTCCTCTGCCCACAACTCTTCTAAAGATGACGGAAGCTCTGGTAATGATTTCAGTCTCCCACATTTTCCTATATCCAATCCTCTCAAACCAAGTGGAAGGGGAGGCAATTCTTCAAGTGATGAACATTCCTCAGCACGCAAATGATATAAAGATGACGGAAGCTCTGGTAATGATTTCAGTCTCTCACATTTTCCTATATTCAATTTCGTCAAACCATGTGGAAGGGGAGGCAATTCTTCAAGTGATGAACATTCCTCTGCAAACAAATAATATAAAGATGACGGAAGCTCTGGTAATGATTTCATTCTCTCACATTTTCCTATATTCAATTTTCCTATTTCCAATTCTCTCAAACCACGTGGAAGGGGAGGCAATTCTTCAATTGATGAACATTCCTTAAGGTACAAATAATGAAGATGCAATAATTTACATAGGCTGTTTGGAAGAAACTTAATGATCTTATTGCATCCACCAAAACCATCAAGCGACCCAAGATGTAGAGTTTCAAGACGGGTTAGATTGTCAATTGACTTCGGCAACTCTTCAATCTCTGTTCTATATAACTTAATTTCAACCAAGAATTCCATACGGCCCGAGATTTCTGGAAACTTTCTCAAGTTTCGGCAACGAGAAAGATCCAACCGATCTAGATATTTCAACTTCCAAATGCTCTCCGACAAACTTTTTATTGCTGTCCTACTTAGGTACAATTTTCTTACATTGATTGGAAGATTTTCTAAGCCATCTTTCAGATTGTAGCAATCATACAAACTAGAAACTAAAGCTTGCCAAGATTCTGAAAAAATGAAGGAAGTTGAACCAAACTGCTACAACCTTGAAGATTTAAAACTTCGAGATTTATAGCCCGAGACAAATTTGGTATTTGCATAAGGTGCTCAGAATAACTAAGATCGATCTTCTTTAACTTCACCAGCTCAAGTGGCTGTCGCTCACAACCAAAAAGAAAAATAATATTAATAATAGCGAACAAGATTATGCATTTACTTTTAAGTAAACAGTACTACATCTCTAATACAACATATGTATCTAAATTAAGCCTGCATATACATGTATCTAATGCACCATATATTTTATATATAAACTAAGCGTGCACACCTGGTCTTCATTCCGAAGAAGTTCAAGTTGGCTCCTACGCATAATAAGTTGAACAAGATTCTCGGGATTAAAATATGGCAAATATTTCAAAGGGTATGTATCCCACTGAAAATATTTTAGGTCATCCGAAACAAAACGCTCAACCCCATCAGGAAGACTGACTCCGAAATTGGATTCTTCATTGGGGTATCCGTTAGATTGAACATCTTTGAAAATGCCGTACGGGTCACTTTTACATCTTTTCTGAGTTGAGACAGATCCAATAATATGCCTTCAATTGCAGAGGTTCCCTGATGTCAAACCATCCTTTAGATAAGAATACTATATATATAGAAAGATAATTTATTAACTAAACCATATTTATATAGACAAATCAATGTATAAGCACTTACTGTATTTCTTTCCAATACATGGCAGGAATCCTTATTATTCCAGAGCCTACTACGATTGCCACAATCTTTGCTTTCATCACAAACAATTGCCCGAGCCATTTGCCGTAGTAAATCATGCATTCCCAGTCTTTCTTTACTTCCAATTATTAAGGATTTATCAATGAGAACACTTATTCCTATTGTTGCATCAGTGTGGTTTGATATGCTTTCTACTTCTTCCCTAGGTGCTTGATAGATAAAGAAGCATGCAATGTCAAGAAAAATACCCTGGATGCTTTTATCGCCTAATCCATCGTAACTTATTCTCAACACTTTTTTAATTTCAGGATCTGGATCAGTTTTCAGCTTATCCAATGCACTTTTCCATTCTTCTACGCTTTTGTACTTAAGGGAAGAACCTAAGACTTTAAGAGCTAATGGATTGCCCTTTGCATAATGTGCAACACTTTCTAATAAAGCCTCATAACATGTTGCAAGTGAATTTGGTTCAAAAGGATGGAAACAAAAGAGCTGAAGAGCATCACGGTGATATAAACCATTCAACTGGTAAATTTGACAATTCTTTGTCATAAGCAGTTGCTTATCTCTACTTGTGACAATGATTCTACTTCCATTAGCAAGTTGATATCCTTCAAATAAATCATTTAATTTGGAACTTCTCCCATTCAAATTATCTAAAACGATAAAAACCTTTTTACAGCGGAGTCTATCTTGAATAGATCTTGATCCTAGAATCGGAGTGTTCATGCGTAGAAGATTTTCATCCCCTAATAACTCATAAAAAAAGTCTTTTTCTCAAGTGATTTGTATTATCTGCTTCTTCTGGAATATCCTCAAGAAAGCAATAAGCATCAAAATGAGAAGATGAAAATCTTTGAAACACAAGGCTAGCAAGGGTGGTCTTACCGATACCCCCCATGCCCCAAATACCTATGTTGCGAACATCCATTTTGCCAATGCTTAATAATGATTCAATTTCCTTGAAAGGCTCTTCAATTCCAATGAGGTCTCCATAATTTGTTAATTGGTACATGGGCAATTTCAATAAAATATATTCAGCAATTTTTTTAACCAACTCATGCTCATCCCTATCATTGAAGAAATGAAACAAATAAGTATTGTAAGAAAGACAGGACTCTATTTTTTTTTTTTTAAAGAAATAGATGACTCTTTTTCCCAAAAAAAAAAAGAACAAACAAGAAAAGAAGAAACAGAGGACTCTTGATATAAGTTTAGGCATTTAAAGGAAATAAATATAGATTGTTTTAATATTCAATAAACTTGTTACATATGTAGATTATGTGATTCTTTACTCAATACTTATTTATCACAAATCTAAAAGAGTGTAAATGAAATATTCCCTATATAAATATAATGTAAATATAATATAGCAATACAAAAAAATGTTACTTTATGATTAGTATTTTTTTAAAGTATAAAATATTACGATATAACTTTTTTTTATATACATATTACTATATAACCTGTACAGTTTGTTTAGTCGGGTATTGCACCAAAAATGGGCGAAATAATAGTCGTATCTGGTATCTTATGTGGTAATGTCTAATCTAGTCCAATCCTTCATACCAAACAACCAATAATCGATTGCATTTTTTGGTTTGCTTCCCTAAATAAACCACTCTCTTAACATTTTTCCTTTTTTTTTTTTTTTGGGAAGTACACTCTCTCACATTATCTCGTAATTTTCATTACTAATTTAAATGTGAATTATCCATCGGATTGATTTGACAAAAATTAAAGTAGTAATATAGCTCAACAGATAATAATAGGGGCAATTTTTCGTTTTTTTTTAGGGGGAAAAGACAAAACTGGTTACAGTTCAAGTGTGAAAATTATATAATTAACCCTAAACTTAATTTGCCACCTGAATTTTCAATATTTTTACTAATTAGTTTATAGCCCTTGAAACTGATAAGCCAAAAAATCCGAATTAAGATATATTTGACCTAAAACATGCATGGATATAATTTTTTAGTGTATGAGAGAATTTACATAGAAAGATGCAAGTAAGATAAAATCCATAGCATAGCAAAATGACACTACAAGAAGGTTAATCTATAATGACAGAACTCTCAACTACAAAATGTAAAAGTTATTGTTCATCAAAGTATGAATTTGTCATTAAAAAGTTTGTGTCACTAAGATTGTGGCTGATACTATGTATTTGTCATAAAGAGTGATGAACTTTCTCACTAAACACTTTTAGCGAAGAATGTCACAAATTAGGTACAAACAAATTTTGACCATTCAATTTTTGTCATTAATTGCGGTGGTATTGGTCACTATAATCATGCCATTATAATATTTAGTGACATTGATTTTATTGACCGCAAATTATAATGACAATTTTTTTTTTGTCAAAAAATACTAACTTATATCAGTGACAAATTTGACATTTCTAGCCAACAGTTTTGGCACTATGGCCTAAACTTCTTGTAGCATGATTATTTATAAAATTATTGATGATAAAAATATATATATATATATATACATATATATAAGTAAACATTGTTAATTATCAAATAAAAAAATATATTGTTAATTAATCACTCTAGCGAAAATATAATTAATTATTTTGTATATATGATTAATTAGTAAGATTGAATGTTACCTGAAATTCTTTGAATCATAACCGCACATATTAGCCAATTTTGTTAGAGCAGCCCTCCACTGCTTCACCTCTTCCGGTTTGTCCTTAAAGCGTTGTTCATGTTCCGCAAATGCTTCTGCATAACTTTTCGATTGTTTCCGTACAATGCATGGATCTATGTTATAAAAAATCGGTATAACATTCTCATTTCCTTTGCATTCAAGTATGTGCACCAATTCATTCAAACACCATGTCGATGATGCAAAATTTTGGGACAAAACTATGATGCAAATCTTAGATTCCTGAATCGCTTTCATAAGTTGTGGTGAGATTTCGTGGCCACTTTCAAGCTCTTGATCATCCATGTAGGCTTGGATACTCTTTCCACGCAAAGCATGAAAGAGATTGCTAGTAAAACCAAAACGGGTGTCCTCACCTCTGAAACTTAGAAACACATCATGCTTTTCTTGAGCAGGAGAAGAAGAAGAAGAAGAAGCCATGTTTGTAACCCTGCACATCCACAAGTATGTTGTGGTTCTCTGACCACTTTAGAGAAGAAATATGAGAAGAAAAATAAAAAGAATTTTATTAATCTCTTAGAAATAGAATACAAAAATACAAAAACTTCTCTCTTGGATTCTCACGTGGAATCTCTTCCTGCACTCTCCAATTCTCTCTGGAATTGCTCACTCTTCTCTCAAGCTCTCTTTGGAACTTAAACACTCTCTCTCAGAGGTTTTTCTCTCAATATTCCTCATTTGGGATAATATTGATGCTCTCTTGGCTTGGTTTGCATGCAACGGGAAGGAGCCTATTTATAGGCTTACAAAGCCATAATCTTCAACAGCTTAGCCCACAATTGTTGATCAATTTGGAATTTGGTGCAGCAATATCCATTTGTCAAAAATGATGACTGTAGTTGGTACGGCTGTGGTTGGTGCGGCTGGACTTCACAAAGTATATATTTAAAAAAAAAAAAAAAAGAAAAGAAAGGAAGAAAGAAGTCCTTCGTAGCATATATTCCTAACCCTTTATTCTAATGGTCTTATATATAGCATATCTTGATATTATAAGCTCAAAACATAAATATACAGGTCGGTGGGACAAAAAAATAAAGATGCAAACAGAAGTAAATTACCAAGCTTGCTCGTCTCCGATTCCGATACCAAAACGCTCTGTTTCATGGTGTTTTGAAATATGGACTCCCTAGTGTGAGGCTCTTGAAATCTCTTCACACCAATGCTCTACATACATAACAGCAGTGAAGTACAAGCCACAAACCTATAAAGCATAAAAATCCAAGTCAAAAGGAAATGCCATACACAACTATCAAAAGATGATCATGAAAATAGCAAATTAGGTCAACACTACGGAACTCACAACTGCTGACTTCGCAACAACAAGATAATCAATGGAAAGCCAATAAACCTGGAAACATATATAACTGTAAGCAATAGAGCAAGGAAGCAACAAAATGCTATTACCAGTCACAAGTTCTAAATTTATAAAGAAACGCACTGTGAATATAACACATGTAGACAACGTGCATGAAAATAAACAGTGTAAAGAAAAAAAAAAATATATATATATATATATATATAAGAACAAGGGACTTTTCTTTGTGTTGGGCTCACAAAAATCTAGCTTTCAATTCCATAAGAGAATTTCTTCTCCATCAAAACGCGCTGCTATTTCTCTCCAACCAAAGACCAAAAAAATATGACCAAGAAATAACAAATAAATAAAACAACACGTATCAGACTATGAGAACCATGATAAACACCATGAACTTATTAAGGCCTTAAACTTAACTGAACCCAAGTTTTTATGTTAAAGATTTCAAAGAGCAAAGCACTGTGATTTTTGTGATCAAAAGTTCATGATAAAATAACCTTGTTCCATAACGCAGTTAACATTGAATTTCCAGTCCACGCTGAGTATCTAGCCTTTCCAGAAGTAGAATGGATTTTAGAGCCATAAGTAGAAGACTTGGCACAAGAAGAAAAATATATATATATTTATCAATTAGAAGCTGTGACAACATGAAAACTCAAAAACCATTATACAGAACAACTATATGAATGATCTGCACACAATTACCTTAGAACTTTCTAGCTTTGATGGAAGAAAAGAAGATCTTTCCATTATATGACATAAACGAAGTTCATTAAGGGCATTAAGAAAAACTTGAATTGATTTGACTAACATGTTAGACTCTGTGAATATATGATTCTCCATCTGCATATAAATAGACAAAAAAGATCAACTTTTCACATCCAAAAGAGCACAAGAATTCAAACTTTAGCATCAAAGTTTCACATAATTGTAATGAAACATCTAACCAAACTAAGAGTAAGTCATACTGAAACAATTATTATCTGATACATAACATATTGGACGAAATCAATTATTAAATTAAAGTTATGTTATGTTAAAGGAAAAAGGAAAAAGGAAAATATATAAGTACCATATGACAGATAAAAGAACCCATGAGGCCTAACTAACATGGAATTTAATTTCTCATGAGACAGATAGTTAAACAAAAAGGAACCTATCTTTCTTAAAGTTCTGAATGTTGCATAATAGTCAAAACCAACCACCAAATGACAGCCATATTGTCAACTTTCTAACTCTCTAAAAGCTGCATCCTAAAAAGATAAGAACTCTTAATTCATATTTTGAATTTTCTTCCTCTTCCAGACCCTTGCAGTATAGCTTAATACCTAGCTTATAAAGAATACTTTAATCTAATACCCACTAATCATACAAAACAATGTGACTTCATTTATATATAAAAAAAAAAAACTATAATAAAACAAATCAAAAGCATATAGAATTTAGTGGTGTAAATAAAATTAAGGAATTAAATGTTTCAACAGGTTGAGCCAAGCTAAACTCGAGCTGAGACAATCTTGAACAAGATATTCCAAACTTTTGTTAGAGCAAGAATTCTAGTATTCAGCTCACTCAGCTCATTACACCCTAATTTGCCTGCATTCCTGATTACCTATAAGTTTCATCTATTGTAAATTTTAATTCCTCCTCTCATGTGGGAAATCTCAGAGATGCATTTAATACTTTACAGAGTACTATGTTTAAAAATTTAGTAGAAGACCGAAATAGCTCCAAATATCAACCTGTTAAGAGATCAAACTCTGAAGATCAATATCTATATCCCTCCTTCCAGCCAGATTAACGAAAATACTTGGGAACAGGAGCTCAGCAACTTCAGCTTTTAATAATTCAATATCCTGACATAATCTGAAAGCAGAAAGTCAATCTAATTAATTCACTTAACCAAATGCAACTATATTGAAATCTCAATGGAACATATAAGAATTTATAAACTCCCAAAGCAAAAATAAAAAAGAATACCTTAGAATCGCATCACTGCAGTAGCCACATAGCAAGTAGGAAAGTGGACAAATCCACGCCTCTAAAGTTTTACCATGTGTCATCCACAGAGTAGACTTATCCAGTGAAATCGCCTCGGCTGATAATAAATTTAAGGAATCAATTGAATTAAACATTATAAGATCAGATGAACTACAAGGAGACAAAAAGAAGACATTTTATTTTAACAATGCAAACTAAATGATATAAAATCAAAGCAAAAGAAAGGGGACAGGAAGTATTAAAATTATATGAAAAGTAAATTGAAGCCATATATTAGCTCAGTTCATCTTTGCTTTGGATTAAAGTCGTGATGATTCATGACACCCACAAAAAGTATAAACAAAAAGAAAAAAAGCACATTTATGCAGCAAAAAGTTTTACATCCTTCACAATTACATAAAAACCTAAACAACCCACACATCGTAATAACGAAACCTAAACAAAAACCTTTTTCTATTGGACGTCAAGAAAGACAAATATGAAAATATATTTGATTACCTAAAAACCTAAACAAAAACTAGCCAATGTTGAGCTTCCGTTTCAACAGTTCAACCCACACAGCGTAATAACGAAACAATCCAAATTTTATTTATTTATTTTTTTAAAAAAAGGTAATTTTGAAACAAACATTTTTTGTGTCTGGTTAAAAAAGTTTCATGGATGGTATTGATCAGGTGTTGATGTCCTAACCCAATCCCACCTCCACACACACCATACCATGCCCAGCAACTAATGCTAAACTCTGGCTGATATTCAAGCTTTACTAGGTAAACCGCTGTTCTACATTTGCGAGCTTATTGAAAATCGAACCCATGATCAAGATATACATTGTTATATATACAATTTATATACATGCACAACAGTTTTGAGCTATAAGAATATTTATGTCAATTTACATAAAAAAGAAAAAAAAGAGCAAAAAGCCGACTGTACGAATGATTGTTGCTCATGAAACTATAAGCGCGAAGCAAATCAGTTACATCCAAGCTCCCCATCCAGGGAACATATGGCATAGACGCTCAGGATCAATCGCATCTTGTATCAGTTGTTGAATCTGTGCACAGCTCCAATTTTGTTTTGCATCAGACACCAATTTTCTTTTGCATCAAACTAGAGGGGGGGGGGGGGGGGGGGGGGGGGGGGGGGGGGGGGCACTTGAATTCAATGCGGAAAAGCATAAGTCAAAGAAAAAAAAAAAAAAAGCCATTAGTTTAAAAAAAAAAATTATTTAGAAATAAACTTTGAGTGACAAATGAATAGATTAAGGAAAATAGGAAAAATGCTTCAGGAGAAATGGGGAAAGTTTTTTCTTTCTTGATTATTTTTTTTCAATAACATTAATTTAAAAAATATAAAATTTTAATAAACGATAATTTTACAAACTAATTTTAATAACGTATTTTAACAATTAAATTTGTTTTGTGTGTGTTTTTTTTTTTTTTTCATTCTATCCGATAAAAAGTTATTTTTCATAAAAAAAAAAAAAAGTAACAACGCTCAAAAAATATTTAAACTATAAAAAATAAAAAGAAAAATTGCAAAAATATTTAAGAGTTTAATTCCCAAAAAAAATAATTGAAAAAGAAAAAAAAAATGCAGTTGTAGACCATTAGATCCTGACTGTTTCTCTTCCCTCCTTTCTACTCCCTCGTATAACAAACTAAGAGCTCTGCGGTTGCCGGGCGGTCAACGTTCTCTCTCTCTCTCTCTCTCTCCGACATCCATCAAAGCTTTTAGTGTTATCTACCAAAACAGCTGATCAAATGTTTCGGAAGATTATTACGCAAAAAAATTACCAGAAAAAAGTAAAACTATCCTTTTTTTAACGTATTTTATCAAATACTTGTAAGATATTAATATAAAATCAGAAAAATATTAAAACAACATGTATTATATTCGTTTTTCAGTAAAGTTTTTTTTAAAAAAACTTTAAAAATTAAGAAAAAACCAAAAAAAAAAAATGCCTTTTTAAATGTACAAATGTTTTTGAAAGATTTTACTAATAAAAAATGAGCAACTTGGTGTCACTTTTTGATCAAGAAAATCATAAAATCAAAAAAAAAAAAAAAGGATACAAATAAGCATTTGCATATGAACTTTTCTCTTAACGCTTTTTTTCTAAATTTCTGGCGCCCTTTATTTAGATAGATTCTAAAGTATTAATAATTTGTATGGAGATATAATATATATATTTCAATGTACCAATATATATATATATATATATGTAAAATGATTTACGTACCTATTCATTTGAAAAAGAAACGCTAATATATTGTCCCATAAGCTTGATTCTCTTGGAAATATTGTGTCATGGTTGTGTTGGTATTCATTGGGTTGATCAGAAGAACATTCATCAAACCCTCTTTTAGAAGTACTGCCCCCGTCTACATTTGGCTCCTCAAACCCATTGTTAAGGGGGTGAATCCCCAATTTTTTAATGTTCATAATCACACCGTTCTGATCCTTGTGGAATACATGGAAAGAAGCCTCGGTGATGTTGCGACAGATAGAGGACCAGTTTGGCCCAAACACTTCTAATAATTCATCATCAGAAATAGGCCAAAAGAATCCTCCGCGTTTGTGAGGTTGCGTAACAATTGACACATGATCTGAATCAATAATTCTTCCAAAAAATCTTGTAAGCTCACCACCATGCTTGTAAAGAAGGTCATCACCGCCGTTACTAGTGTTGGCTTTGAAATTGAATTCATATTCAACTTCGATAAGTTGATCATAATAACCATTCAGCACAACATAAACAAAGCAAATGGCAAATCTCAATCCCAGTTTAAACCAATATGGAGGAAGATGGATATTGATTGAATCTTGACCGCCAGTTTGATAGCTGAACCACTCTGGGATTTCATCTCCTGGATACACAAACCCAGTATTCTGTACACCATTGACATATAGAGACATGAAATAAAATCCAAATCACTAAAAAAAAAAAATAATAATAATAAAAAAATTAAAAAAAAAAAAGATTATAGTAGAAATAAAAGGAGAGAGAAAGATACATACATCTTCAGCAGATGAAACTTGATGGTTCACATGATCAGCAATTATGTTGTTGAGTGTGCTGTCATCCAATTTTATACAGTTCACAAACGAAAAAACCGGATCTTTGTCAACTTGTCCTTGTTCGGTTGGATACCCCCAACTTGATATTGTCTCCAACGATGTGCAGTCGTCTGCTTTCAAAACTTTTAAAGATGATGGAAGCTCTGGTAATGATTTCAGTCTCTCACATTTTCCTATATTCAATATCTCCAAAGCATGTGGAAGGGGAGGCAATTCTTCAAGTGATGAACATTCCACTGCACACAAATCATATAAAGATGACGGAAGCTCTGGTAATGATTTCAGTCTCTCACATTTTCCTATATTCAATTCCTCCAAAGCATGTGGAAGGGGAGGCAATTCTTCAAGTGATGCACATTCCTCTGCACACAAATCATATAAAGATGACGGAAGCTCTGGTAATGATTTCAGTCTCTCACATTTTCCTATATTCAATTCCTCCAAAGCATGTGGAAGGGGAGGCAATTCTTCAAGTGATGAACATTCCTCTGCACACAAATCATATAAAGATGACGGAAGCTCTGGTAATGATTTCAGTCTCTCACATTTTCCTATATTCAATTTCCACAAAGCATGTGGAAGGGGAGGCAATTCTTCAAGTGATGAACATTCCTCTGCACACAAATCATATAAAGATGACGGAAGCTCTGGTAATGATTTCAGTCTCTCACATTTTCCTATATTCAATTTCCCCAAAGCATGTGGAAGGGGAGGCAATTCTTCAAGTGATGAACATTCCTCTGCACACAAATCATATAAAGATGACGGAAGCTCTGGTAATGATTTCAGTCTCTCACATTTTCCTATATTCAATTTCGTCAAACCATGTGGAAGGGGAGGCAATTCTTCAAGTGATGAACATTCCTCTGCAAACAAATAATATAAAGATGACGGAAGCTCTGGTAATGATTTCATTCTCTCACATTTTCCTATATTCAATTTCCACAAAGCATGTGGAAGGGGAGGCAATTCTTCAAGTGATGAACATTCCTCTGCACACAAATCATATAAAGATGACGGAAGCTCTGGTAATGATTTCAGTCTTTCACATTTTCCTATATTCAATTTCGTCAAACCATGTGGAAGGGGAGGCAATTCTTCAAGTGATGAACATTCCTCTGGACGCAAACGAATTAAAGATGACGGAAGCTCTGGTAATGATTTCAGTCTCTCACATTTTCCTATATCCAATTCTATCAAACCACGTGGAAGGGGAGGCAATTCTTCAAGTGATGAACATTCCTTTGCACCCAGAAAACGTAAAGATGACGGAAGCTCTGGTAATGATTTCAGTCTCTCACATTTTCCTATATTCAATTGCGTCAAACCATGTGGAAGGGGAGGCAATTCTTCATGTGATGAACATTCCTCTGGACGCAAACGAATTAAAGATGACGGAAGCTCTGGTAATGATTTCAGTCTCTCACATTTTCCTATATTCAATTTCCACAAAGCATGTGGAAGGGGAGGCAATTCTTCAAGTGATGAACATTCCTCTGGACGCAAACGAATTAAAGATGACGGAAGCTCTGGTAATGATTTCAGTCTCTCACATTTTCCTATATCCAATTCTATCAAACCACGTGGAAGGGGAGGCAATTCTTCAAGTGATGAACATTCCTTTGCACGCAGAAAACGTAAAGATGACGGAAGCTCTGGTAATGATTTCAGTCTCTCACATTTTCCTATATCCAATTCTCTCAAACCACGTGGAAGGGGAGGCAATTCTTCAATTGATGAACATTCCCCAAGGTTCAAATCTTGAAGATGCAATAATTTACATAGGCTGTTTGGAAGAAACTTAATGATCTTATTGCATCCACCAAAACTTTCAAGCGACCCAAGATGTAGAGTTCTAAGACGGGTTAGATTGTCAATTGAATTCGGCAACTCTTCAATCTCCGTTCCATATAACTTAATTTCAACCAAGGATTCCATACGGCCCGAGATTTCTGGAAACTTTCTCAAGTTTCGGCAACCAGAAAGATGCAACCGTTCTAGATATTTCAACTTCCAAATGCTCTCCGGCAACCTTTTAATTGCTGTCCTACTCAGGTATAATTTTCTTACACTGATTGGAAGATTTTCTAAGCCATCTTCAAGATTGTAGCAACCGTGAAGATTCAAAACTTGAAGATTTATAGCCCGAGACAAATTTGGTATTTGCATAAGGTGCTCAGAATAACTAAGATCGATCTTCTTTAACTTCACCAGCTCAAGTGGCTGTCGCTCACAACCAAAAAGAAAAATAATATTAATAATAACGAACAAGATTCTGCATTTACTTTTAAGTAAACAGTACTACATCTCTAATACAACATATATATCTAAATTAAGCCTGCATATATATATATATATATATATATATATATATATATCTAATGCAACATATATTTTATATATAAACTAAGCGTGCATACCTGGTCTTCATTCCAAAGAAGTTCAAGTTGGCTCTCACGCATAATAAGTTGAACAAGATTCTCGGGATTAAAATATAGCAAATATTTCAAAGGGTATGTATCCCACTGAAAATATTTTAGGTCATCCCAATCAAAAGGATCAACCTCATCAGGAAGACTGACTCTGAAATTGCATTCTCCACTGGGGAATCTTTTATCCGAATGCAATTTAAGAAGTCGTAGATTGGGCATCTTTGAAAATGCCGTAGGGGTCACTTTTACATCTTTTCTGAGTTGAGACTGATCCAATATTATGCCTTCAATTGCAGAGGTTCCCTGATGTCAAACCATCCTTTAGATAAGAATACTATATATATAGAAAGATAATTTATTAACTAAACCATATTTATATAGACAAATCAATGTATAAGCACTTACTGTATTTCTTTCCAATACATGGCAGGAATCCTTATTATTCCATAGCCTACTACGATTGCCACAATCTCTGCTTTCATCACGAACAATTGCCCGAGCCATTTGCCGTAGTAAATCATGCATTCGCAACATTCCATACCATTCAGATATTAAGGATTTATCAATGAGAACACTTATTCCTATTGTTGCATGGTTTGATATGCTTTCTACTTCTTCCCTAGGTACTTGATACATAAAGAAGCATGCAATGTCAAGAAAAATACCCTGGATGCTTTTATCGCCTAATCCATCATAACTTATTCTCAACACTTTTTTAATTTCAGGATCTAGATCTGTTTTCAGCTTATCCAATTCACTTTTCCATTCTTCTACGCTTTTGTACTTAAGGGAAGAACCTAAGACTTTAAGAGCTAATGGATTGCCCTTTGCATAATGTGCAAAACTTTCTAATAAAGCCTCATAACATGTTGCAAGTGAATTTGGTTCAAAAGCATGGAAACGGAAGAGCCGAAGAGCATCACGGTCATATAAACCCTTCAACTGGTAAATTTGACAATTCTTTGTCACAAGCAGTTGCTTATCTCTACTTGTGACAATGATTCTACTTCCAATACCAAGTTGATATCCTTCCAATAAATCATTTAATTTGGAACTTCTCCCATTCAAATTATCTAAAACGATAAAAACCTTTTTCCAATGGAGTCTATCTTGAATAAATCTTGATCCTAGAACCGGAGTGTCCATGCGTGGAAGATTTTCATCCCCTAATAACTCATAAAAAAGTCTTTTTCTCAAGTGATTTGTATTATCTGCTTCTGGAATATCCTCAAGAAAGCAATAAGCATCAAAATGAGGAGATGAAAATCTTTGAAACACAAGGCTAGCAAGGGTGGTCTTACCGATACCCCCCATGCCCCAAATACCTATGATGCGAACATCCATTTGGCCAATGCTTAATAATGATTCAATTTCCTTGAGAGGCTCTTCAATTTCAATGAGGTCTCCATAATTTGTTAATTGGTACTTGGGCAATTTCAATAAAATATCTTTAGCAATTTTGTTAACCAACTCATGCTCATCCCTATCATTGAAGAGATTAAACAAATAAGTATTGTAAGAAAGACAGGACTCTATTTTTTTTTTTTTTTAAAGAAATAGATGACTCTTTTTCCCAAAAAAAGAAAGAAAAAACAAGAAAAGAAGAAACAAGGACTCTTGATATAAGTTTAGGCATTTAAAGGAAATAAATATAGATTGTTTCAATATTCAATAAACTCGTTACATATCTAGATTATTTGATTTTTTACTCAATACTTATTTATCACAAATCTAAAAGAGTGTAAATGAAATATTCCCTATATAAATATAATGTAAATATAATATAGCAATACAAAAAATTGTTACTTTATGATTAGTATTTTTTTAAAGTATAAAATATCACGATATAACTTTTTTTTATATACATATTACTATATATCCTGTACAGTTTGTTTAGTCGGGTATTGCACCAAAAATGGGCTAAATAATAGTCGTATCTGGTATCTTATGTGGTAATTTCTAATCTAGTCCAATCCTTCATACCAAACAACCAATAATCGATTGCATTTTTTGGTTTGCTTCCCTAAATAAACCACTCTCTTAACATTTTTCTTTTTTTTTTTTTTTTTTGGAAATACACTCTCTCACATTATCCCGTAATTTTCATTACTAATTTAAATGTGAATTATCCATCAGATTGATTTGACAAAAATTAAAGTAGTAATATAGCTCAACAGATAATAATAGGGGGAATTTTTTGTTTTCTTAGGGGGAAGAGACAAAACTGGTTATAGTTCAAGCGTGAAAAACATATAATTAACCCTAAACTTAATTTGCCACCTGAATTTTCAATATTGTTACTAATTAGTTTATAGCCCTTGAAACTGATAAGCCAAAAAATCCAAATTAAGATATATTTGACCTAAAACATGCATGGATATAATTTTTTAGTGTATCATGTGAGAGAATTTACATAGAAAGATGCAAGTAAGGTAAAATCCATAGCATAGTAAAATGACACAACAAGAAGGTTAATCTATAATGACAGAACTCTTAACTACAAAATGTAAAAATTATTGTTGATCGATGTATGTATTTGTCATTAAAAAGTTTGTGTCACTAAGATCGTAGCTGATAATATGTATTTGTCACAGAGAGTGATGAACTTTCTCACTAAACACTTTTAGCGAAGGATGTCACAAATTAGGTACAAACAAGTTTGATCATTAAATATTTGTCATTAATTGCGGTGGTATTCGTCACTATAATCATGTAATTAATATTTAATGACAATTATTTTATTGACCATAAATTATAGTGACAGTTTTATAATTTTTGGTGTCAAAAAATACTAGCTTATATCAGTGACAAATTCGACATTTCTAGCCAATAGTTTTGGCACTATGGCCTAAACTTCTTGTAGTATGATTATTTATAAAATTATTGAAGATAATATATATATATATATAAGTAAACATTGTTAATTATCAAATAAAAAAATATATTGTTAATTAATCACTCTAGCGAAAATATAATTAATTATTTTGTATATATGATTAATTAGTAAGATTGAAAGTTACCTGAAATTCTTTGAATGATAACCGCACAGATTAGCCAAATTTTCTAGAGCACGCCTCCACTGCTCCACCTTCTCCATTTTGTCCTTATAGTGTTGTTCATGCTCCACAAATGCTTCTGCATAACTATTCGATTGTTTCCGAACAATGGATGGATCTATTTCATAAAAAATCGGTATAACATTCTCATTTCCTTTGCATTCAAGTATGTGCACCAATTCATTCAAACACCATGTCGATGATGCAAATTTTTTGGACAAAACTATGATGCAAATCTTAGATTCCTGAATCGCTTTCATAAGTTGTGGTGAGATTTCATGGCCACTTTCAAGCTCTTGATTATCCATGTAGGCTTGGATACTCTTTCCACGCAAAGCATTAAAGAGATTGCTAGTAAAACCAAAACGGGTGTCCTCACCTCTGAAACTTAGAAACACATCATGCTTTTCTTGAGCAGAAGAAGAAGAAGAAGAAGCCATGTTTGTAACCCTGCACATCCACAAGTATATATTTAAAAAAAAAGGAAGAAGGAAGTCCTTCGTAGCATATATTCCTAACCCTTTATTCTAATGGTCTTATATATAGCATATCTTGATGTTATAAGCTCAAAACATAAATATACAGGTCGGTTCGACAAAAAATAAAGATGCAAATAGAAGTAAATTACCAAGCTTGCTCGTCTCCGATTCCGATACCAAAACGCTCTGTTTGTCTGTTTTGAGAGCAAGATAAAAGGGAGTTTGTAAGAAGTTTCACCATATCTTGTACCTTGAACCTTCCAAGAAACGATGAGACGACTTAATTACATGTTGACTCAATTAATAAGGGGTCGAAACTGCTTGCCATTCTTCCTCGAACGTCCCACGAAATTCAGCAGACCAATTTTCTAATTAATTTTTTTTTTTTTGGGGCCGTTTTGTAGATAATGTTGACTAATAAGTTAACGCGGCTTTTACTTTATGAAAAAGCAAAGGAAAGTGGACCGAAAGTGGAGTTCGCACTTCGATGTTCGTTAATTAGATTTAAGAATTTAATATATATATATTAAGAAGGCTTCTATTAGATCAATCTAACGGTATTACCATCAGAATTATCTTTAAGGAATAAGATTAAAGACCACTCCTTCTTGCTTCGACTTTGAGTCTCTGCACCGACACCAAATCAATAATTAAAAAAATATGAAAAATAATGATCTGACAAAAATATTTATAAAAGGTCAGATGAATAATGTATTCATGTATATATTCTACACCAGGTTGGATTTCTGTAGGGGTCGATGGAGTGGAATGCACCTTTAAGATTGCCTGATTAGTTGTTCATGTACGCATAAGTTAGCCTGAACATACTTTAATAATTAAAATAAAAAAATAAAAATAAAAATTCAAGAACCAATATTTTATAGTGATAATTTTTTTATTCAATTTTTTTTTTTTTTTTGGAAAATGTATATGTGCAATGTTTCTTGAAATATTTATACAGTTCTTTATAAGCAAATGTTATATTTAAAAAATAAATAAATCATAATATCTATATATTTTTCAATCTAATTATATTCTTTTGACAATTTATTATAAAACTATTTTTCTCACTGCTAATAAATATTTTAAATTATTATACTTGTTAAACAAATAATTTTGCAGGTTTTTAAGTACAATAGACAATATTTTTAATTTTTTTTTTAACAAAAAAAGTTTAGATATAAATATTTTTAAAATAATAACGTTATTGTCTCCCCGTGATATCTAATTTGCATTTTATCCTATATCTTCAAGCTTATACAATAAAATGACCATCAATGTTCTATAAGCTTTGCACATGATTTTTTGTCAAGGATTTCACATAAAATTGTAAACAATATTTATGAGTTTATGGAGTTAAATGCCATATATATATATATATATATATATTAAGGTACCAAAATATAATAACTCGTAAAGATCAAGGATATTTGTGCACCTTTCTAATTTTATCAAATTTGTATATAATAGTATTTATTAAAAAAAATTAACTTATCTATATATATATATATATATATATATATATATATATATTATATTAAGGTACCAAAATATAATAACTGGTAAAGATCAAAGATATTTGTGCACCTTTCTAATTTTATCAAATTTGTATATAATAGTATTTACTAAAAAAATTAACTTATCTATATTTACACAGTATATATCTAACTATGTACATAAAAAGCTCATGCCCCTCTCATATTTTTTTTTTTTTAAGAGATTTCAAAGAAAATTGTAAACATTTATGAGTTCGTCAAAAAAGAAAAAATTAAGGCACTAGAATATAACAACTTGTAAAGTTTAGCGATGCCTTTGTGCTAGTTACCCATGTATAACAGTCTTAATAAAAAATATTAAATATAATAGTATATATTTATTTATTCAGTTTTGTTATGGAGAAGAACAAGTTTATTTCATAAGATAAAAATCTAATAGCAAAAATAAATTTTGAGAAGGTCAATTTTGTGCTACAGTGGATATGCCGTTATGTAACATGTCTACATATTTTGGCATAAAAATGATCCTCCCAAAATGATATTTGATATTAGATTATCAACTTATGACATAAATATGATTTTTCCTCTATAGTAAAACAATTATTTATTTTTTTAAAATATATATCATCTTCATGGATGACTACACTCTCCTGCCTAGTTTTTTTTTTTTAACTATTTTTTGTTTATTTTAAAATAATATTCAAATAAAATACAAGTTGTGCCCCCTCTCAATTTCTCTTTATGTACGATTAAATTAGTTTGCCATTTTCTTTTTTTATTTTAATAATTTTTTTTTCTCAATGATTTATCTAATATCTATAATCAGGTTAAATTGTTGGAGTTGCAGTCTACAATTAACACAACCAATGCCTTTTTGTTGCTTAATATGGTTATTTCAATACTAACAAATGTTCATTGCTAAACGTATTACATTATTAATTTTGTTTTCTTTTATATTATTTTTGGAAATTTAAAAAACCTTCAACAAGCAACAAATTGGTCACTTTAATATTCGCTGAAGGTCTTTACCTAAATATTTTTTATTCAATTTTCTATATTCTAAAGCATTAGCAACCCTAGAACTAGCCATTGATATGCACTTTTACTGATCCTAGAACTGGTCATTGATATTTAGTTATATTTATTTCTTCTGACAGATTCATATTTAAGCATATTAATTTATTAATCAATCAAATAAATAATAATATGTGTATATTTGATAAATAACATGATAAATTAAATGATGCATATAATATTATTAGAATATATATATATATATATACACAAATTGGAGGCAGTGAAAAAAGCTGCAAGCAGGTGGTTATCTTGCTGATGAAGTAGATGACAATAAAATTAAATAATATTTAGTCATACATATATATGCTACGAAATTTTCATTCTAATGTAAGCAAACATTGAACGTGTTCCAACTCCCAATATGATCACAAAACGTAACAGAACAAAATGCGTCTCAACTTTCCTTGAATTCTTCATTCTTCTACACCTGTATATATAACCAGTTGATAATGGACAAACAATATTACTTTGTAGGACAAACATCAAAATTCTAGCTAGCTTTATGATCATCACAATGAATCACTCACCACAATCAACACAAAATACCCTCTTCAACAGAGGCCTCTGCTTTTTCACCAACCGGATTTTGGAAAATGAAGCTGCAAAGGGCTCGAATTTCATGGCCTCTCCTTTTACCCTTACATGTTATGCTAATAACCTTGATTGAGGCAGGCTCAAAAGGCCAAACTCTGTAACAGCTTCTTCACGTTTTGGGATCAACCGGTGTTCTTGATCTTGATCTGTTTCTTCAGGTGGTCCACTCTTGTCCTTCGTCAATGGTGCTTGGCTATATCAGAGGTTCACTTTGAAGTCATCTTTTGAAGAGATTGTCAAAGGTCCTGACAGAGCTGAGCTCCAAGACTACTAAAAACTTTATTGTGTTTGTGTTAAAAAAATAAGAAAATAAAAAAAATACACTAACAACTCGAGTCTTATCAATATTAGATGGTCTTGATTATCAAGAAAAACACAACTACTTGGCCAATGATTACAAGAATTGAATCAAACACAATCATAGATGCAATGCATCTCCTGTTGAGAACATGAAATGATAATCCTCAAGTGAACAGGACATCACATGAAAATTGGTAATTAAGGAATTAATTTTGTACTAATTTTCAAAAACTAAAACCTTAATATGAAGAAAGATAATCTGTAAAAATAGTCAATTGAATTGCAGTATCCAGATCCTTTGCTAAAAATATATCAAATAATAATAATAACAATAATAATAAACAATTTGTGTTTCATTGTATTACTATCATTATTCTTTTTTATTATCGGCTGCTGTGTTATTCTTCCTTTTTATTATGGACTGTTTTTAATATTTGATTTTGCTACTAAGTAATTCAAATCAGTTAAAGATTAAATATCATTTACTCAAAACGGAAATAGTCTTCGACTTAAAAAAAAAAAAAAAAAAAAATAATCGATCACACCCGTTTGTAAACTCAAAATGGGAATCTCTGGTAAAATTTTGTAATTTTTGATCCTCTGTAATAACGATGAAGAAATAGATTTTTCTTGGTCCAGAAGTTTGGTTTGAATAGCTTCTTTTTTTTTTTTTTTTTTTTTCAAACAAGGATTACAAATTTAACGTTCACATCCAAAAACCCATACTTGCTAAATCATTTTGCAAAAACAAAAGTTGTTGGGTTGTTTAAATCCTACTAAGGTGCTCAAATGTTTAGTAGAACAATTAATCAACTTTTGAAACTCCTCTAGTAAAAATAAAATAAAAGGAAATAGAATAACCTTTTGAAGTTTTTTCCCTTTCAAAAGATAAAAGGAAACTTGATATCTGTAAGCTGCCAATATTTATCAATGAAAAAACATTTTTTGAGAAGGTACCCTAAAATATAGAGAAGAAAAAAAAAATTTCTTTTAAAATTCATTTATTGTTTAAAGGTTAAAGGTGCTAGATTTTTTTTTTTTGATTTTTGGGAGAAGAATTTATTTTAAAAACTTGTTTTATTGTTCATATACAAACAAATATGGATATAACAACATTTTACTCTCTTTTACTACTTCTGCATTTTGGCTCCTAGAGTACAAAATCTTCAACATTGTATCTTGCACTATTATTTTTTCTTCTACTAAATCCAGCCGCGCATTTTGTTAAATGAATTTGATGAAATTAAACATCAAAACTCATGTGATCTTGAATAAAAACTGTTTTGTTTTATTTTGGTTTACTTGTACACAGTATACGTGGTTTTATCTTTTATTCTTTTGAAAAGACAATAGAATGCCAATAGAATGATAGAATGCCAATAGAATACATGCTTAGTTTTGCAAACTTTATTAAAAAAAAAAATTATGATTGGAATAAAACAGACAAAGAAATAGGAGTATAAGGGGCACCGCGAAGGGGTTTTAATTTGGATTACCCCGACAATTGAAGAACATGGAGCTTCGATTGGCCTTCCGAAGATGAAAAGTATGAATTATATTATAATACATTTTTCTATTGGACGTCAAGAAAGACAAATATGAAAATATATTTGATTACCTAAAAACCTAAACAAAAACTAGCTAATGTTGAGCTTCCGTTTCAACAGTTCAACCCACACCACGTAATAACGAAACAACCCGAATTTATTTATTTTTTTTAAAAGGTAATTTTGAAACAAATATTTTTTTGTGTCTGGTTAAAAAAGTTTCATGGATGGTATTGGTCAAGTGTTGATGTCCTAATCCTATCCCACCTCCACACACCATACCATGCCCAGCAACTAATGCTAAATTCTGGCTGATATTCAAGCTTTACTAGGTAAACCACTGTACTACTTTTGCGAGCTTATTGAGAATCAAACCCATGATCAAGATATACATTGTTATATATACAATATATACATGCACAACAGTTTTGAGCTATAAGATTATTATGTAAATTTAAATAAAAAATAAAAAAAAGAGCAAAAAGCCGACCGTACAAATGATTGTTGCTCATGAAACTATAAGCTCGAAGCAAATCAATTACATCCAAGCTCCCCATCCAGGAAACATATGGCATAGATGCTCAGGATCAATCGCATCTTGTATCAGTTTTTGAACCTGTGCACAACTCCAATTTTGTTTTGCATAAGACACCAATTAAAAGGAACATAATAGAAGCTTTAGCTTTGTTCGGTTTTGTATAAAAGAAATTGTGTTTATTTTCATCTTGTTTCCAATTTCCAAAAACAAATCAACCTCGACCATATATTCAACACCAACCGAACAAGTTCATCCACAAAAATGAAAAGGAAACATGCATTTACTAACAAGACATTGAGTTCTGTTAAGTTAGAAAGTGAGCAGAATATCATGAGATAGTATCCAAAAAATAATCACCTGCCCATGTACGCTTCGCATTTCACCTCCTTCATATCCATCTAATTTTTGTTTGACTCGCAACAATGCACGTGCCGCATCCTTGTTTCCTTCCTAATCATCTTGTGAGCTTTCCAAGCTTGTCTCCAGATAATCATCCATCTCCTTGTCACAAATGTTAAAAGGCAGCATAAGCAAAGATTTAACATTCTAGAATATGATGAAATGCCTGCATTAAACACTCGATGCCTAGCATATCCGCTGGTGCCTAAGTCATTGGAGCCACTTTTATATTGTATTGTTGTTGATCAATTTCAATAACAATAAAATAGATGGTTACAAAACCTTCTCAGCTTGTGTTTGTGTTTTACTTTAATTTGCTTATATGATATAGACAATTTAAATCCATCTATCAAGTTTTTTAACACTACGGCTTCATGCGACGGCCAGCTGCATTCCAAAATTGAATTTCATTTGCATATGCTAAAGATTTTGGTGACAATAGAATACCTTCTGACGCTGCAAAGCCTTTAGAGGAGATCAAACCCACTTATAGAGCGGATCATGGATAAAAACCTACAGAGAATTTGCATTTGATATCAGAGTAGGGAAAAAGAAAAAAAAGAAAAAAAAAAAAAAAAAAGAAAGACCACATTAAGGTTTCATTAATCATTCAAGGCAATTCGGCTTGGTAACTTACTTCAACAATGGTCATTAGAGCTTCTTTATTTGCCCTCATAACAGAAAGAGTTTCTTCACAACTCCTTCTGAAAACCCCTTCAACACCTGTAACTCCCATGCCATCAATGATGTCTCTTGTAAGCCTGACCGGAACCTGCAAATGTTGAACAATAAGTAGGAAGAGTGAATCTTATTACAAGTGTAATTCACAAGGCCGATAAAGTATACTATCCTAACACAAAAAAATGTAGTCAAAAAGGAAAGTCATAGCTTCAAAAGCACAAACCCGTTCTGGTGTCTTGAGCATCAAGCCTTGCTCAAAGGCAACACCAAGATCTATGTAACAACTTCTGCAGTAGCTTGATCGATTAAGATATTCATAGAATGTCGATCTCCAAGACCAACAATATAACCAACCTGTATATGGAACAAACTTTTCAGCATAAAGAAACAAATACATAGATTTTGCCTTGAAATTTAGCTAAACTAATTACGGAACGTAGAAGCATTTTTCCCTTTAGAACAAAAACCATTAATTACTGGCCAGTGAACCTGTCACCAAGGCATATACGTGTGTTTTTCTTTGCATTTCATGATCAGCACTTCTGTTATGGTTTCCATTAAGGAAATCTAAAGTTCAAAAAATAAAAAGAAAATTAGCAAGCCACTTCAACATGAGAAGGGCATGATGGGCTAGAGGCCATATGCTTTCATCTGCATCTACCTTTTTGCCATGCATGAATATATTAAATTACCCAAAAAAAAAAAAAAAAAGGAAAAGGAAAAGGAAGAAGCCCTGTAAGAGAAACATATATGTATAAATTCCACAGCATAAGTTTCATCTGCATCTACGTATTTGCCATACATGAATATATTAAATTACGGGGAAGACAAAAAAAAAAAAAAAAAAAAAAAAAAAAACACTGTAATAGAAACATACATGTATAAATTCCATAGTCTTAATGTAACTATCTATTGTATTAGCTAAAAATACATTGTTCCAATGCTTCTCGAAAACTTAAGCTTTTCTTATTGCTCGTGACTTAACAGTAAAGAAATCCCACATTTTTCAAATGGATAACAAGCTGAGCATGTTAGAGAAGCATATACACACTGACCATTGAACTAGCAGCCACGCTTCGAGTGTATGCAAGTCTCTTTTCGAACCAGTTAGCAGGCTGGAAGAATCTCTCCAAGAAAAAATAATGCATGAAAGGCCTGCATGAGGGGTCAGATATTTTTTAAGGTTAGAAAAGTTTTAAACTTGTGAAGAATTGGTTTCTCAACAAAATAAGATAAACCTGAAATCCTCGCAAACTTCCTCGTTTGCTTTATGCTTGTCTTTTTCCTGCCAAAGATAAAAATAAATTCAGCTTGGTTTTGTATAAGTGAACAGACCATTAAAAATTCACAAGGCTTGTGAGAGAAAAAGAGATTCGGAAAAACAAAAAAAAAAAAAAAAAAAGTATATATATATATATACACACACTAAAACATGTTCGAAAAAAGTTAAAATGGATTAATATATATATAATATAAAAAACAAGGCAAGTGGAAGAGAAGCTGATTAAAGAAGAAAAAAAGAAAAGAGAGGGAAAAAAAAAGTCGGATGCACCTTAAGAGGAAACAAAGCAGTAAGATGCCTTGAAAGTTTTTATGAAAGTCTTAGGTCATCATTTCAAGATTTTGCCAGTTGTTTATACTTCCGTCCGTCAGAACCTAGACGCTCGACCACTTTTTGAGCATTTATACCATTCGTTACCCTGTATATTTTACCAACATAAATTAGAAGGTTGCAACAAATCTCTTGATGAAGAAGAATTTTTTTTTTTTTTTTTGGTTTTAAATATTGAGGAAGAAGATTAAGACATACAAAACTGAATTTGCTAATCCTTTGAAGTATGGAAAAGAGCCTTCATGATATTGACAACTACGATCTATTGGAAAAGTGGCTGTCACTATAGGCACGTGGTGCTTTCCAAATCAATGCAAAGCCATTAGTTGTAAGTATTTTTTGAACAACAAAAACAATGAGCCAATCGAAAAACCCAAGAGAGAATAATAAGATAGAGAAGATTACAGTAAGACCCCATTACCACTTTTCTCCACAAAGTTTTAAAATTCTCACATCCAAATTGAGTGTATGAAAAATGTGCTAATGTCAATTACAATTCAATTGATTGTATTTACATGAGAATGTGATAATTTACAGGTAACAATTAAAAAAATGTATAAACAAATGGTGATTACAACAAAAAAAAATGCATTTATGCAAAAGTAGTAAAACAGAGGGGGTGCCAATGTCACCAAGAAGAAATTCAAGATCAAAAAAAATATGCACACGAGAAAAAATAGCATCACCATGGCCTTTCATACTATGGTTTTATGTTTTACTGGTAAAAGAAAATCACACTCAAAGTGAACATAAAGAAAATACACTTAAAATACATTATTATTATGATTTTCTTTTAATTTTCTATGGCATTAGCTTGATATACTTTCTAACAGCTTAAGGTTTTGAATTGATGAAAACTCAATATGGTATGAAAAGTCTACTTGTCTAACCAAATATTGTGTTTGAATCCTGCTAACCCACCCCAACTATTACATCTAAGTTATACATGTGCAGGCTTATCTGATAAGCTTACACGTAACACAATAAATCGACAGAAATAGGTTTGTAGGATTCAATCAGAAAATCAGCTAGACAATTAAGCTATGGGTTAAGTTACCATCAATAACAAAAACTAGTGCTGTTTCAAAATTGGTATATTTATATTAACTTGTAAGGCAGGCCAAATCCCAAAGAAAAACTTCGCTTACGTATTAACAATTTAGGAAAAGTTCTAGAACAACTGTTGGTAAAATTTAAGAGGTTAAAAAAGAGTATTTAAGTATTGATCTGCACACATATTATCAGGAGAACTAGAATAACTTTGAAATAAAGTAATTACTTTAACACGGGTTTTTGATTAGGGCAACAAACTAAGATAAAAATTGCTTAGTCACGTGACACATCTATACAAGATTCCAGAATACCAGGTCACAGATAATAGGCTGCACTTACAAGTTCCAACTGTTGAAGATTACGTAGATCTCTTGATAGCATAACCCTTTTATTACGATCCTGTGGCAAGAATAAAAAATGAGTCAATAAATTGTACCTAGTTTTCTTGATTGCAGATAATTAATTATAGATTCGTGATCTTAATAACCATAATCAATAATGAAAACAGAACTGCAGAAAAACTTACAACATAAATCTGTTTGACTATCCTCTGTTCGTGTTTCTAGTTCAGCAAGTCTAATATATATCTCCACCATTTGCCGCATCTACATGCACGAATGCATATATATACGTGTTAGTAAGCAAGTAGTATCCAATGTAGAATTGTAGATATTAACAAAACAAAAAAATAAGAGAAGTTACTTGTCCAATTATAGCTCCATGATATGCTGATAACTCTCCTAAAAGATTTTCTGCTGCAAGCTTTTTATCCATATCCACCACAAAAGAGTTTCTACTCCGCTGCTTATCCTTAATACGATCACCATTTGTCAGTGCTAGAAGCTAGTAAGAATCAAAAGAAACAAAAAATATTGAAACTGTATTCAGAAAAAGAAAAATGAGCAGAGAACCACTGATAAAGGGATGTAAGATTTCTGCTCTCCACTTCACTTTCATGCATGCCATGTAATTCCTAAGTCCTAACCACTGGAACCCACCAATTACAAGACAAATACCTGAAAGATTGTTTGGTATGGATGGTCAATGGCCATTTTCTTCACAAGAGAAACCAAAGCAAACTGCAGAGTCCCATAATTCTTGTTAGATACAAATTTCAACAAATTGATAAGCTGATAAAAATGAGTTCATAAAGAACCTGAAAATTATGAGGCCCTGGGCTGTCCTTTGAGCTTCCCATTCTAGAGTTAATTTGGTAGACTAAAGGAATGAATTTGTAAGACTGAACCTGGCATAATTATTATCGACAGGAATCAAGAACCCGATAAACAATACTTCCGCACCAGTTTAACAAAAAGAAATTCAATTCACATAAATCGTCATTGCGGTGTACCTCATCAATAGTTGTTAGCATGCTATTTATGATATTTTGTCCACAGGAGAGGGAGAACCACAGGGAAATCTGTCGAAATACCTGAAAGCACATTGATTAGCCTCTAAATGGATTCCAGGTTTACTTGATAATAATATTATGTTTATACATAATAGATAATACACAGGTACAGAAGATATAAAACTTCAAAAGAATATATATACTTCTGAAGGGGAACGTCTCACTTTTTCCTCAACTCATAAAAAATTTAAAACACGTATCCCCATGTAATATCATTTCAGGCTGTCTAAACTGTTACAACCCGACCAGAATGATATTTATTTCAGTTTGGTTGAAAGACTTTGATGGTAAGTACATACCACTCTGACATCATATTTGTCCCCAACAACCAAACAACGTTTATATCCCTCCAGAGCCAAGCTGAGCAAATTGTCCCTGTCATCCTGAGAAAGAGTTTAACTTAGATTCTAGTTCCTTTTCATTCAAACAATTATACACAGTGAAACTTATGTGAGAAGCGTAGAATCAAAACGATCAATGACCAAAAAGAAGCATCAAAGGATGACTATTGTTTATTGAACAAGCCTACTAAATGAGTTGAATATAAAAATTAATAATCCAATGAATCAAAGCTGTTTTGCTTCAGCATCAACTTCTATCTGCTAACATGTGAAACTTGATATAGTGATTCAACAAAACAAAAGAATTGATAACCTGCGGCTTTTCAGCCTCTTCCTTGTCCCGTGCAAGTTGCTTTTGCAACTCTTGTATTTGTATTTTTACTGAATAATCAGTCTTATCCCCCTAAAAGAATATACAAGAACAATTTTCAAAATGGTAAAGCATTTTGAGGGAATTATACCATTACAGAATTGGAATCTACAGCATGAAATGGTCAAAATTTACCTTTGCTGAACTTCTTAGCCGTTTAGTTAGTGCTTCCAACTCCATTGTCTGCAGAATCAACAATAATGATGATGCTGCAAACTACTGATGTAATGTAACTCAAACTACCAATACTGAATAACATTGAGGTACCTTGTGTTTCCTTAAACGTGTTGCTGCTTGCCACTCATTTGATGTAAGTCTCTCCTCGTTTCTCCTCGTAACTACTAAAAAGAGCATCCCCATAGTGTGCAAGTTGAAAATGCGTCTGGCTTTGTCTTTCTATGGACTTCTTGTCCATTGTTTTCTGAGCCTCACCAAGTGAAACAGCAGGTTTATAGTACTTCTCTAAAATAGTTCTTGAGCTGAATTATCATGATGGACATTAAAAAAGAGAAAAATCAACTAATTAGCATTTCATCTGTGAAACTTAAAACAAAGTTGTTGACTAGTTTAAGGTGATACAAACTTGCTAGATCTAGTTTCAGCCAGCCATTTCCCAACCAAGCGATGTACACCTGGAGACTCTTCATTTGACAGGTATTCTTGAGAGATATATTTTGCGAGGCTGATAGCCATTTCATGTTGTCCTTGGGCACATAAAAGCTTTGCTTCTTCAAGCAGAAATCTTGCAAATAGTTACTATAGTAGGAGTAAAATAGTTATATTTTTAAACCATTTTTTCCTAATCCAACATTTCAGTATTATATATGTTTCCTAGGCTCTTAGTCATTGTGTGTCCTGTGTTTCTCCTTGCTCAACAATATACATACATATATATATATATATATACGCATATATGATTATGCAATAAAAGTATGTGAACCAGAAAATAAATAAATAAATAAATAAAAATAAAGCAGGTTCCACAGGAATATTCCTCAAACATGCCAGAAAGGCCCCCATTTTCAGTTCAACAAGTAGAACACAATAAGAAACGATGACATCCACATAATAAGAAAAGAGGACTTTAAAGGGAGAAGGTTTTGGCATCCTCAAATATACTATTAAGATTTATTTCCACTAGAAAATGGTGAAGCTTCAAGTTGGGGGAGCAAACAATGAAAAAACGAGAAGCAAAAAGGATAATTGCATCACTCATATGCAATGAAAAATGACATTGGAGTCAAAGATTGAAGCTTTAATATCAAAAGTCTACACCTGGACAAGGCGGGGGCACAATGAAAAAACCGAAAGCAAAAAGGATAATTGGATAGCTCGTAACACAATGAAAAATAACATTAGAGTCTTAGAAACCACGAACATTCAAAATTGTGTAAGTCCTAAGAATGGACACATCTCAAATTTCCAACTGAAACTATTTAAGAATCACATGGAACAAATGTATATGATACCCAATTATGGAAAGTTATTGAATATCGTTTGTCTGTAAGTATGGGAAGATAAGTATCAAAAAAGTCCAGATAAGTTCCAACACATCACTAAAGCTAGGGAATTCATATGCAACTAAACATGCAGGGTCTTTTTTTCAAGAAAAAAGAAACGTGCAGGGTTAAGAAAAACAAATAAGAGCACAATACCATAACAACCATATTCAGCCAAAAAATGAAAAAAACTCTTCCAATAAATATATAAAGCATATAGAAATTTATACCCTTCCAAGGCAATACAGGTCTGAAGATTGTTCTCCTGATTCAACACAAAGGAACTTGAGCTCATGCAAAACAGCAGCTGCTTGAGAATATCTAGAGCCCTGTGAAACAAAGACAAGCATATTTATCAGGAGTTGGTCTTAAGCAGCGTTTCCCTAATAATGAAAAGTCAATAATACCTTACGGAGAGTAGATGCAGATTGCAAAAGATGTCGCATTGTAGAGTCCTTGCAACTTAAGATCTGAAGCAGAACTCGCCTGAATGCTATGAATGGTTCTAATATGTAGCTGTGCTCGATTGAAAATAGAACTCCAGTCTGTATTCAGCCTTGACAACTAAGCGGCACTCAAAAACATGTTAGAGATCATATAAGTATCTATTTTATTAGGCTTTATACTCATATGAAGAGAATATTTTGACTAAACGACCATGCCATACCATATAGCTTATAACATATACAAAAACACACACACACACAAAAAAAAAAATAATGTGGTGGGATGTGTATCCACACCTGAGATTTATTACACATATCTATATCTATATACGAGCTTGTCAAATATGTTTTTGGAAAAAAAAAATAATAATAATAAAAATAAAAAATAAAAAAAAGTAGCCATAAGAGACCTACATAACTAAAACATAAATTGTAGAAAGGAGCAGATTTTTATTTAATTAATTAGGAAGATTTACATTATTTTAGGATATTTACTTATTTAGTTTATCTCCTAATAAATAGGATCAGTCCATTAACTAATTCATTGGAATTTAATTTCCCTGATTTGCAGGGATTACTTTCCTAGTTTTGTGGACTGGAAATTTCCCTGATTTGCAGGGATTACTTTCCTAGATTTGTGGACTGGAAATTTCCCTGATTTGCAGGGATTACTTTCCTAGGAAATTTCCCTGATTTGCAGGGATTACTTTCCTAGATTTGTGGACTGGAAATTTCCCTGATTTGCAGGGATTACTTTCCTAGTTTTGTGGACTGGAATGCCAGCCACATCTATGTTAAATAGACTTGTAATTCTTTTTCAGATTAGTATGAGAATTTCTTCCCTCTCATCTCAAAAGTCTACATAAATGACTAATCATTTATCATAAAAAGAGTTTGATTTACTTAAAACACCTGGTCTATGGTAGGAATTGCTGGTTCAGAAATCACTTTTGGCTTATTCTGGTGGAATTTTTTCCCATCACAAAGAGATTTTATCCATCGTAAATCCCAAGCTATGCCAAGATGATAAAGGATCAGCATGTGATACAGCAGAAAATTAAAAGGAAAAACTGAAACATATATCTTTTCGCCAAGCGGTAAGAAAGCAGACAATTTTATTGGGATGAAATTTTCTAGTTTCCAAAATAATTTTGTTGTCCACATACATTTACACATCTAATTTACATGACAAACATGCATCTTGATGTCCTAAGACTACTAAGATTGGTTAAAATCTACCAACCATCTAAACAAAAGCATGAAACATATTTTTTGTTAAGTTGCCATAATTAATTCCAAATCCCTTAAACTGTTAGCACTCTCCTTTCACATAGTTTAAAAAGCTAACACAATACACACTTAAGCACTCCCCTCAGATGTAGTCCTGTCCAATGACCAGAAACAAAGTGAACCTTACATGGACAGAAGAATAAACTGCCAACAATGGGAGATACCAAGATCAAACAGAAAACATATGGATAATCTGAGTATGAAAAGCTTAAGTTTGTTAGGATGTGGAACCAACTATGTACATCAAGCTAACACAATGCACACTTCAACAAATTTGAAAATCTACAATATAATATCTTTGAGGAAAATAAATTAGGATTTGGACCAGATTCTTGAAATCCTCTTGCCTCATGAGTCATAAGCAATGCATTCTTAAAAATTTAAGCCATAGGCATGGCAATCAAGTACCTGGAGTTTAATTATGGCTGAGTAGATCTGTTCAGTACTCTCCTCACTTGCACGAGAAACAGACCATACAAGTTCCTAAAATATATATTAAGATATAAGCACAGTTACACATAGTACAACATCCTAAAAAAGAGACAAGCAGTACAAGAATACCAGTTTTGTATCTTTAAATGTTCTATGAAAATCATCAAAATCTCCTTCTTTCAGTGCCCTCAAACAACTGCATTTCCAACAAGTAGAAACAAATGTCATGTTAGATACATTTGGAAAGATAAAAAAATAAAACTTAAGTTGTTCTTTACTTATCAAGGGATGCATAGAGATACTTATAAAGTTCTGCCAGTTTAATAATCCTTACTAGAAAGCTTCTGTTTATATTATATTACCAACATTTTACATTTAACCCAGCATAAAAAATTATCCATTGAAAAATTTCTTATCAGACTTGGGAAAAGGCCTGGAATTTTACACCCACAAACAGCAGACATCTTTCACAAATAAAGTATGATGAAACAGAATAAACCTCAGATGCAGGTAGCTGCAAGTTTTTATGGTGCGGATACAAGTCCCACCACATCTAGTGGGATGTATAACTCTGAATTACACATCCCAAAAAGATCTGGTGGAATGTGCAGCTGCACCACAAAAACTTGCAGGTACCCGCATATGAGAAGGACTATATAATGAAAATAGAATAAAAAGCATTTAGAAACAAAAATGAAAGAATTATCTCTTGCATAAACACATTTATATCCGGGCGAAGCTACTTCACGAAGCCCCATAATCTACACTCATTAAGAGTAAGAAAAAAAGAGATGCAAAATTTACAAACTGAAATAAGAAAACAAGTCTAAACAATGAACTATATTACCTGTGCAAATTTTCATTGAACCGATCATAATTAACATGCAAACTTGGAGAGTTATCTCCAACATAAAGTCAGGAAAAATCCCACTTTCCCGCATGCCAAGTAGCCTCATACTGCAAATAGACCAAAACAATAAAAAAAAAATAGTATGAAGAACATAAAAAATCAGAAACTTGTCAAACCCAGAAGGAAAATGGAAATGTTGATAATCATGCATCTATTATGAGACAGAAAAATTAATATAACAAACCTGCAACTCAGAAAACTCCAGATCATGCTGAAACTGACCCTTATGTGAGGTCAGTACTTGGCAATACAAATCTAGGATGTGCATACAACCTATTTGTTGCAAGGATCTAATCAGACCTTTATAAGGGCTTCTCTGCCTCATTTGTTCTTCCACTGTGGTACTGGATAAACATGGTGGATCCTGTTTCATGGGTGAACTTTTGGAATCATAGTCCATATGTACCAAGGCAGCTGAACGTACTTGCAAGTCATAATACGCAAGAGCCTTTCCCCGGTTTCCCTCATGCTCAAAGGTGATTGCTTGGGAAGTCAACTTCAATACCATAAACACAAAGGAAAAAACTAATAATAACACAGGATCCCAAAAGCTATACTAAATATATGGAACAAGCATAATGACCATATTTTGTGAAAAATAGCTAATGACGTGGCTTGAGGGTTTGACGTGTTGGAGGAATATCCCTAGTTCAGGTTTGCACTTTTTTATTTTCTTGCTTGAAAATGGTTAAAACACATTGAACTTCTAGTGGCAATGTGGATTGCCAATACAGGGTTGTTTCTATGAAAATCTAACTAGATGGAGAACAATATATAATCAACTGATCCATAACCTGCTTATGCTTCAAGATATTTAATTAACATAACCAATTCAAGGGAGTGGGGTCTAGGGATGAGTTTATCTACTAACAAAAGGTGAAACAAATTTAAATATTTACTTACCTTATGCGACTGGATAATTCCATACAAGCTGTCAGGTTCATTTATATGATTCACTGCCGACACAAGTATTTCAATGTGATGAGGTAACTGGAAATTTAAAATAAAAATAGTCAAAAACGTTATCTGTCTGCTGGCATCAAAATTCTATAATCAAGAGATGCCCAAAGAATTTATAAAAAAACATGTCAAGATCTCAGGACGAAAAAGCAGATGGAAGAGTATATCATAACAACTAACCATTTCAATGTGAGAGAAATATGGACTCCCTAGTGTGAGGCTCTTGAAATTCTCTTCACACCAATGCTCTACATACATAACAGCAGTGAAGTACAAGCCACAAACCTATAAAGCATAAAAATCCAAGTCAAAAGGAAATGCCATACACCACTATCAAAAGATGATCATGAAAATAGAAAATTAGGTCAACACTACGGAACTCACAACTGCTGACTTCGCAACAACAAGATAATCAATGGAAAGCCAATAAACCTGGAAACATATATAACTGTAAGCAATAGAGCAAGGAAGCAACAAAATGCTATTACCAGTCACAAGTTCTAAATTTATAAAGAAACGCACTGTGAATATAACACATGTAGACAACGTGCATGAAAATAAACAGTGTAAAGAAAAAAAAAAAATATATATATATATATATATATAAGAACAAGGGACTTTTCTTTGTGTTGGGCTCACAAAAATCTAGCTTTCAATTCCATAAGAGAATTTCTTCTCCATCAAAACGCGCTGCTATTTCTCTCCAACCAAAGACCAAAAAAATATGACCAAGAAATAACAAATAAATAAAACAACACGTATCAGACTATGAGAACCATGATAAACACCATGAACTTATTAAGGCCTTAAACTTAACTGAACCCAAGTTTTTATGTTAAAGATTTCAAAGAGCAAAGCACTGTGATTTTTGTGATCAAAAGTTCATGATAAAATAACCTTGTTCCATAACGCAGTTAACATTGAATTTCCAGTCCACGCTGAGTATCTAGCCTTTCCAGAAGTAGAATGGATTTTAGAGCCATAAGTAGAAGACTTGGCACAAGAAGAAAAATATATATATATTTATCAATTAGAAGCTGTGACAACATGAAAACTCAAAAACCATTATACAGAACAACTATATGAATGATCTGCACACAATTACCTTAGAACTTTCTAGCTTTGATGGAAGAAAAGAAGATCTTTCCATTATATGACATAAACGAAGTTCATTAAGGGCATTAAGAAAAACTTGAATTGATTTGACTAACATGTTAGACTCTGTGAATATATGATTCTCCATCTGCATATAAATAGACAAAAAAGATCAACTTTTCACATCCAAAAGAGCACAAGAATTCAAACTTTAGCATCAAAGTTTCACATAATTGTAATGAAACATCTAACCAAACTAAGAGTAAGTCATACTGAAACAATTATTATCTGATACATAACATATTGGACGAAATCAATTATTAAATTAAAGTTATGTTATGTTAAAGGAAAAAGGAAAAAGGAAAATATATAAGTACCATATGACAGATAAAAGAACCCATGAGGCCTAACTAACATGGAATTTAATTTCTCATGAGACAGATAGTTAAACAAAAAGGAACCTATCTTTCTTAAAGTTCTGAATGTTGCATAATAGTCAAAACCAACCACCAAATGACAGCCATATTGTCAACTTTCTAACTCTCTAAAAGCTGCATCCTAAAAAGATAAGAACTCTTAATTCATATTTTGAATTTTCTTCCTCTTCCAGACCCTTGCAGTATAGCTTAATACCTAGCTTATAAAGAATACTTTAATCTAATACCCACTAATCATACAAAACAATGTGACTTCATTTATATATAAAAAAAAAAAACTATAATAAAACAAATCAAAAGCATATAGAATTTAGTGGTGTAAATAAAATTAAGGAATTAAATGTTTCAACAGGTTGAGCCAAGCTAAACTCGAGCTGAGACAATCTTGAACAAGATATTCCAAACTTTTGTTAGAGCAAGAATTCTAGTATTCAGCTCACTCAGCTCATTACACCCTAATTTGCCTGCATTCCTGATTACCTATAAGTTTCATCTATTGTAAATTTTAATTCCTCCTCTCATGTGGGAAATCTCAGAGATGCATTTAATACTTTACAGAGTACTATGTTTAAAAATTTAGTAGAAGACCGAAATAGCTCCAAATATCAACCTGTTAAGAGATCAAACTCTGAAGATCAATATCTATATCCCTCCTTCCAGCCAGATTAACGAAAATACTTGGGAACAGGAGCTCAGCAACGTCAGCTTTTAATAATTCAATATCCTGACATAATCTGAAAGCAGAAAGTCAATCTAATTAATTCACTTAACCAAATGCAACTATATTGAAATCTCAATGGAACATATAAGAATTTATAAACTCCCAAAGCAAAAATAAAAAAGAATACCTTAGAATCGCATCACTGCAGTAGCCACATAGCAAGTAGGAAAGTGGACAAATCCACGCCTCTAAAGTTTTACCATGTGTCATCCACAGAGTAGACTTATCCAGTGAAATCGCCTCGGCTGATAATAAATTTAAGGAATCAATTGAATTAAACATTATAAGATCAGATGAACTACAAGGAGACAAAAAGAAGACATTTTATTTTAACAATGCAAACTAAATGATATAAAATCAAAGCAAAAGAAAGGGGACAGGAAGTATTAAAATTATATGAAAAGTAAATTGAAGCCATATATTAGCTCAGTTCATCTTTGCTTTGGATTAAAGTCGTGATGATTCATGACACCCACAAAAAGTATAAACAAAAAGAAAAAAAGCACATTTATGCAGCAAAAAGTTTTACATCCTTCACAATTACATAAAAACCTAAACAACCCACACATCGTAATAACGAAACCTAAACAAAAACCTTTTTCTATTGGACGTCAAGAAAGACAAATATGAAAATATATTTGATTACCTAAAAACCTAAACAAAAACTAGCCAATGTTGAGCTTCCGTTTCAACAGTTCAACCCACACAGCGTAATAACGAAACAACCCAAATTTTATTTATTTATTTTTTTAAAAAAAGGTAATTTTGAAACAAACATTTTTTGTGTCTGGTTAAAAAAGTTTCATGGATGGTATTGATCAGGTGTTGATGTCCTAACCCAATCCCACCTCCACACACACCATACCATGCCCAGCAACTAATGCTAAACTCTGGCTGATATTCAAGCTTTACTAGGTAAACCGCTGTTCTACATTTGCGAGCTTATTGAAAATCGAACCCGTGATCAAGATATACATTGTTATATATAAAATTTATATACATGCACAACAGTTTTGAGCTATAAGAATATTTATGCCAATTTACAAAAAAAAGAAAAAAAAAGAGCAAAAAGCCGACTGTACAAATGATTGTTGCTCATGAAACTATAAGCGCGAAGCAAATCAATGACATCCAAGCTCCCCATCCAGGGAACATATGGCATAGACGCTCAGGATCAATCCCATCTTGTATCAGTTGTTGAATCTGTGCACAGCTCCAATTTTGTTTTGCAACAGACACCAATTTTCTTCTGCATCAAACTAGGGGGGGGGGGGGGGGGGGAGAGAGACCTTGAATTCAATGCGGAAAAGCATAAGTCAAAAAAAAAAAAAAAAAAAGACATGAGTTTAAAAAAAAAAAATTATTTAGAAATAAACTTTGAGTGACAAATGAATAGATTAACGAAAATAGGAAAAATGCTTCAGGAGAAATGGGGAAAGTTTTTTCTTTATTGATTATTTTTTTTCAATAATATTAATTTAAAAAATATAAAATTTTAATAAACGATAATTTTACAAACTAATTTTAATAACGTATTTTAACAATTAAATTTGTTTTGTGTTTTTTTTTTTTTTTCATTCTATCAGATAAAATGTTATTTTTCATGGATTGATGTATGAGTAAATTAAAGTGACAAACGGATACAGAATACTTTGGGGGCAATGTCAGTAGTTATGTAATGTAGTAACAATGTGTAAATTCTCCCAAAAAAAAAAAAAAAAAGTAACAACGCTCAAAAATATTTAAACTATAAAAAATAAAAAATAAAAAAGTGCAAAAATATTTAAGAGTTTAATTCCCAAAAAAAGAAAAAGCAGTTGTAGACCATTAGACCTTGACTGTTTCTCTTCCCTCCTTTCTACTCCCTCGTATAACAAACTAAGAGCTCTGCGGTTGCCGGGCGGTCAACCTTATCTCCTTTTATTCATCTGTTTCAGCCTTTTACTGCGTTCTCTCTCTCCGACCTCCATCAAAGCTTTTAGTGTTATCTACCAAAACAGCTTATCAAATGTTTCGGAAGATTATTACGCAAAAAAATTATCAGGAAAAAGTAAAACTATCCTTTTTTAACGCATTTTATCAAACACTTGTAAGATATTAACATAAAATCAGGAAAACATCAAAACAACATGTATTATATTCGTTGTTTTTCAGTAGAGCCTTTTTTTTTTTCCAAAAAATAAAAATTAAAAAAAACCAAAAAAAAAAAAGCCTTTTTAAATGCACAAATGTTTTTGAAAGATTTTACTAATAAAAAATGAGCAACATGGTGTCACTTTTTGTTCAAGAAAATCATAAAATTTTGAAAAAAAAAAAAAAAAAAAACATTCAATATTACTTACTGTAAATTTAGTTGCTGTATTGGATTTTGTCTTTCTGGCAAGTTTGTAAGAAAACTACTTAGGTTTATGTGATGACAGAAAATTGCTAGAAAGGGTTAAATTAGATAAGGGCTATTCCTATCATTGATCTCTTAGACATTTTGTTTGTAATACAGATTGGTTTTAGTGCACCCCAAGGTTGTGGGAAGACTACACCAGTCACTGCTCTTGATTATCTTTTCCGAGTAAATAGAACGTAAGTTGCAGAAAAATGGCACATTATTGAAGTTGTAAAAAAATATAGAAAATTAGGATTGCTAACTTGGTTCAAATCTCAGGGAAGTCTGCCACAATATCCATTGATGACTTTTATTTGACAGCAGACGCCCAGGTAATACATTCTGCAATCTTTGGTATCTACTTTTTCTTCTTTGTGTTTTTGTTTTCTGATGCAATATTGTGTTCATTGCAGGCTAAACTAAGAGAACAACATCCAGGGAATTAACTTCTAGAGGTAGCAATCTACGCAATCTCCAAATAGTAAATTTTAAGTGACAAACAATTTGACTGTAAATTACTTAATGCTTTGTTATGACAGTTTGTTCTATTTCTGTTGCTTTAGCTCCGTGGAAATGCTGGCAGCCATGATCTTCCATTCTCTGTTGAAACACTGACAGGTCTAACCAATTTAACTAAAGAAGGTAAGTCTTCTTGAGATAGCTTTATTTGCAATTAGTATTTGCTTTTTTCAATAATTAAATCTGAAGTATCCAGGTATGAAGTTGAAGCTGCCCCGATATGACAAGGTAATCCCATTGAAATAAATTTGGTCATTTTCCAAATCTAATTTTAAGTCCAATGTTGCATATCACGACTTGCTCTCTCTTTCAGTCTGCTTACAATGGGAAGGGTGACAGAGCTGATCCTTCAACATGGCCAGAGGTTGAAGGGCCACTTTCTGTAAGTGGCATTTTTAGGATTGATCACGTTTTCACTTTTGGCTGGTACAAAAGTATGGCAGTGTTACCTTTTAGAAACCTGATTATGTGAAATATATGTTTGCTCATATCGAAGTTTCACTTGTCTTGTTCTAAGTTCATTAATAATAGTCAAGGTATGGATGCTAATTTGAATCTCTAGGACAAAACCCCAAATGGTGTTTCTTTTGATTGCCTATGTTGGAAAATCCTGAAACAGAATCTCATGATTTTGGCCTGATTTGGTCATTCAGGTTGTTCTGTTTGAAGGTTGGATGCTTGGTTTCAAACCTCTTCCAGGTGAAGTTGTCAAGGCTGTTGATCCTCAGGTCAGAGCATGGGGAATACTTTAAGACATCATTGATATTTCTTGCACGTGGTTTGATGTCATATTGTAGTTTTAGTGAGGGAAGCTACATTCAATCTTAAGTTTCATTTTACAGCTCGAGATTGTAAATAAAAATCTTGAAGCTTATTATGATGCTTGGGACAAATTCATTAAGTCGTGGATAGTTATCAAGATCAAGGACCCAAGTTGTGTCTACCAGTGGCGTTTGCAGGTTTGTATTTCATCTTTCTAAGTACTTTTATATGTAATGATAAACCATAACCTTGTGTAATAAGTAATGTGGTGATCCTGCAGGCAGAGATTGCAATGAGAGAGGCAGGCAAACCTGGAATGTCTGATGAGGAGGTGTGTTATTTTATATGCACTCATATTTGATAGTGTTACAATGACAGAAAAGAAAAACTGCAGTAGGTTCTAGTAGCAGAAATATTTGTGATTTGGGGTTCTATTTTGCAGGTCAAAGATTTTGTGTCAAGGTACCTGCCAGCATACCATGCTTACCTTCCTACACTTTATTCTGAGGGGCCAAATGGATCCGATCCTAATCATCTTCTCTTCATTGAAATTGATGAAGAGAGAAACCCTATCCTTGGTAACTAAGTGATTCATGATTTCGGATAAAAGCTTGCCATGGAGCCCAATTTTGAGTTCCTGAAGATGAAATATGCATAGGAGACTGGTTTTAAAGAGTATCAACGATCAGGGAAAGTCAATGTAAATGACTGTTTAGCAGATATCTTCAAATGTAAAATTTTCTTTTTCTAGGCCACCAATTTCAATTCTTTTTAGGGTGTTAAGTATATATTATGATGTTACTTGTAAACGGATGCTGGCTTTATAGCTTTCATCTATGTAATCCAAGGCTTACTGCTAAAAAAACCTGGAGATGGATTCTTGATATCAAATTGAAATTGAGGAGATAATTATAATTGTAAATGTAATTGTGTAAAGGATCAATTATTGCCAATAAACTTCAATAAACTCATTATCGATTATTCACCAAGATCAATGTCCCAAACTTGTTTGCTCATTAGAGGCAGTTTGATACAAGGGTGCAACAATCAACTAAATAGCAAAAATAAAAAATAAATAAAAAATAAATAAAGGCCTTGGGATTGAAAGACTCTGTTCACATCGAATTTTTTCTTTTAAGAAAGTTTTCATGAAACAAGAAACTTGGTTCCAAAACCAATAAATTTAGTATAGAAATGAAAGAAATCTAAGAACAGCAACAGCAGACCCCATCTAAGCAGCATTCGCAAGTCTCGTAGCAGCAACAGCAGCAACACAACGTGAACAGCCTGCATCAAAATTAACATATAAAAGAAAAAGAAACAGAGGGGGGGAATTTTTTTTTGTTGTTAAATTTGAGGTTTAGATGAAAAGAAAGACAGACCAGGCATAAAGGCAACCTTTCTCGTCATGGCGTTTCTGGACGTGGTCATAGTAGGACATTTGTTGTTGTGCTGGTGCTTCACTACTCATCTTTCTGTTTCTTGAATGCTTGATTGAGAGGCTGATTGGAAAAACACTTTCATAATTCACATAGCATCTTTCAGTACCATATAATATATAGGTAGAAAAGAAGATGCATTTATTATGAATTGGTTGTTGAGAGGGAAGTAGGAAAGTCTCTTTTTCTTGAATTCCTTCTTTCTAACGAACATAAAGCAGCCAGCTACAGTGACCATGCTTCCCACGTGGTTGCTTTAAATGTTTCCATATTGAAATTGCATATATAACTAGTAAAATGTTCGCATATGGTCATAAAAACTGAACTTTTCAAAGTGGGGATGCTTATTTTGGATGGTCATAGATTGAAGGATTTTATCCCTTCACTTTTACGTGCTTGATTCAATTAATATTGCTGATTACCTTAATGAGTCCAAGGAAGCTAGCAAATTTTCCTATGAACCTAGGTTTTTACTTTTTTATAATTTTCTGCCTGCTTTTAAATTCTCTAATGGCTGCAAATATTTATCATTTCAAATAAGAATATATATAGCTACAAAATGGCAAAATATGATACCGATGAAGATTCTTATTGTACCAAAGACAGACAATCCTATCCTACCCTGTATTACCATTCCTAGAAAACCACTGCCTCTTTCCCTCCTCCCAAGGCTACCCGGGGAAAACCTGGGCTTTTTGTTGGGCTATTGGGCTTTGGGATGCAAACGTAGTTGAAGAACAATGACTGGATCTCAACTAATGGAGTATTCGTAACTTGGCCCTGACTGACCCATTGTTGTTAATGGGAAGCCCAACAGTCAAAACACAAAATATTTGAATAATAAAGATGTAAAATTGGAAATTCCTTATGTCTACCAAAATATTTGGTTCGGGAGTTTATATTATTGGGTAGTGAAGCGAATAAGTTTTCTGTTAAAGAATATTGTGAGCTGAAAGGGAAAAGAAGTTCAAAAAATATTTGGAAACTATAAAAAGCAATTTCTAATTTCTTAAATAAATTAATTTCTTTGCCTACATTCGGAGAACAAAATAGCTAGTAGTATCCAATATATTTATGAAAGAATATAGTTATGTGTGGAGTTTCATAGAAAATAAATTTGAGTCCCTGCATTTTACTCGCACTGCAAGTGTATATCAAATAAATTTAATCAGTTTGTGATGTATAAATATACATAAAATGATAGGGTCGAGTTTAGTTGGTTATATTGAAGTTATGTAATATATTATCCCTTAAGCTTGATTCTCTTGGAAATATTGTGAGGATGCGAGAAATGGTTGTGTTGGTATTTATTGGGTTGATCAGAAGAACATTCATCAAACCCTCTTTTAGAAGTACTGTCCTCGTCTACATTTGGCTCCTCAAACCCGTTGTTAAGGGGGTGAATCCCCAATTTTTTTATGTTCATAATCACACCGTTCTGATCCTTGTTGAATACACGGAAAGAAGCCTCGGTGATGTTGCGACAGATAGAGGACCAGTTTGGCCCAAACACATTTAACAATTCATCATCAGAAATAGGCCCAAACAATCCTCCGAATTTGTCAGGTCGCGTAAAAATTAACACATGCTCTGAATCAATAATGCCTCCATCACGTTTTATAAACTCACCACCATGCTTGTAAAGAAGGTCATCACCGTTACTAGTTTTGCCTTTGAAATTGAATTCGTATTCAACGTCGATAAGTTGATTATAATAACCATTCAGCTCAACATAAACAAGGCAAATGGCAAATCTCGATCCCAGTTTTAACCAATTTGGAGGAAGATGGATATTGATTGAATCTTAACCGCCAGTTTGATAGCTGAACCACTCTGGGATTTCGTCTCCTGGATACACAAACTCAGTAACCTGTACACCATGGACATATATATGTAGGCATGAAATAAAATCCAAATCACTATAAAAAATAAACAAATAAATAAATAAAAAAAGATTATAGTAGAAATAAAAGGGGAGAGAGAGAGAGAGAGAGAGAGAGAAAGATATATACATCTACAGCAGACGAAATTCGATGGCACACATGATCAGCAATTACGTTGTTGAGTGTGTTGTCATCCAATTTTATACAGTTCACAAACGAAAAAACCAAATCTTCGTGAAGTTCTTTTTGTTCGGATGGATACCCCCAACTTGATATTGTCTCCAATGATGTGCAGTCGTTTGCTTGCAAGACTTCTAAAGATGATGGAAGCTCCGCTATTGATTTCAATTTCTCACAATTTGCTATATCCAATAATTGCAAATAGGGATAGGTAAAATCCAATCCAACCCGTTCAACCCGTCCAATTCAATCCATTTTTAATAGTTTGGATTGAATTTTTACATTAATTTAATTGGATTAGCTTCAAAATATTATAAATTATATGAATTGGATTGGTTATGGATTGGAATTGTAAATCCAATCTAATCCAAATAATATATTATATAATTAAAAAATTATATATTTTTTTATTTTTTCATTTTTAATATAAATTTTATTTTTTTTTTAATTTTTATATATTAATTTTTAACTTTTTTTTACATTTTTATATATTAATTTTTAATATATATATATTTTTTTACATCCCCAAATCCCAAATCGATTCTTGAGTGAATGAATTTTGATGAATGTATTATTTTACATTATTTGATCTAACAATTTTAATTTAATTTTGTAGGAGTGAGATAATGACATTAATGCTTACTACTTGATAAGTACATGATGTGTATCATTTGCTACATTTTCTTTTTTATTTTCTATTGTAGACTATATTTTATTATTCTAATTGTATTTTATGTTTGGATAATTATAATTTATTATTTATATTTTATATTTGAAAATTTTTTTATTTGTATTATATATTTATAAATTAGTAAGTTTCAAACCGATCAACCAATTCAAACCAAACCGATCATAAATGGTTTGGTTTGGTTTGGATTTAACGTTTTAATGGTTTGGTTTTGATTGCATATTAGAAAAACCGATAAGTATGGATTGGGTTGTATTTCGGTCCAAAACCGAACCAACCCCATCCATGCCCACCCCTAATTGCAAACCATGTGGAAGGGGAGGCAATTCTTCGATTGATGAACATTCCTTTGCAGACAAACGAAATAAAGATGACGGAAGCTCTCCTAACGATTTCAGTATCTCGCATTTTTCTATATTCAATGTACGCAAACCATGTGGAAGGGGAGGCAATTCTTCAAGTGATGAACATTTCCCAAGGTACAAATATTGAAGATGCAATAATTTACATAGGCTGTTTGGAAGAAACTTACTCATCTTATTGCATCCACTATCATATCCATGCGACCACCAAACACATAGAGTTTTGAGAATGGTTAGATTGTCAATTGACTTCGGCAACTCTTCAATCTCTGTTCCATATAACTTAATTTCAACCAAGAATTCCATATGGCACGAGATTTCTGGAATCCTTCTCAAGTTTCGGCAAAAAGAAAGATCCAACCATTCTAGATATTTCAACTTCCAAATGCTCTCCGGTAATCTTTTAATTGCTGTCCTACTCAGGTATAATTTTCTTACACTGATTGGAAGATTTTCTAAGCCATCTTCAAGATTGTAGCAATCCTGCAAATGTAGAAACTGAAGCTTGCCAAGATTCTGAAAAAATGAAGGAAGTTGAACCAAACTACTGCAACCTTGAAGATTCAAAACTTCAAGATTTATAGGCCGAGACAAATTTGGTATTTGCATAAGGTGCTCAGAATAACTAAGATCGATCTTCTTTAACTTCACCAGCTCAAGTGGCTGTCGTTGACAACCAAAAAGAAAAATAATATTAATAATAACGAACAAGATTATGCATTTACTTTTAAGTAAACACTACTACATCTCTAATACAAAATATATATCTAAATTAAGCCTGCATATATATATATATATATATATATATATATATATAATGCAACATATATTTTATATATAAACTAAGCGTGTATACCTGGTTTTCATTCCAAAGAAGTTCAAGTTGGCTCTCACGCATAATAAGTTGAACAAGATTCTCGGGATTAAAATATGGCAAATATTTCAAAGGGTATGTATCCCACTGAAAATATTTTAGGTCATCCGAAACAAGAGGCTCAACCCCATCAGGAAGACTGACTCTGAAATTGCATTCTCCAATGGGGTATCTGGAGCAATTATAAGGGGGAAATCTTTTATCCGAATGCAATTTAAGAAGTCGTAGATTGAACATCTTTGAAAATGCCGTACGGGTCATTTTTACATCTTTTCTGAGTTAAGACAAATCCAATAATATGCCTTCAATTGCAGAGGTTCCCTGATGTCAAACCATCCTTTAGATAAGAATACTATATATATAGAAAGATAATTTATTAACTAAACTATATTTATATAGACAAATCAATGTATAAGCACTTACTGTATTTCTTTCCAATACATGGCGGGAATCTTTATTATTCCATAGCCTACTACGATTGCCACAATCTTTGCTTTCATCACAAGCAATTGCCCAAGCCATTTGCCATAGTAAATCATGCATTCCCAGTTGCACTGAATCATGCATTCCCAGTCTTTCTTTACTTTCAATTATTAAGGATTTATCAATGAGAACACTTATTCCTATTGTTGCATTAGTGTGGTTTAATATGCTTTCTACTTCTTCCCTAGGTACTTGATTGATAAAGAAGCATGCAATGTCAAGAAAAATACCCTGGATGCTTTTATCGCCTAATCCATCATAACTTATTCTCAACAATTTTTTAATTTCAGGATCTGGATGTGTTTTCAGCTTATCCAATGCACTTTTCCATTCTTCTACGCTTTTGTACTTAAGGGAAGAACCAAAGACTTTAAGAGCTAATGGATTGCCCTTTGCATAATGTGCAACACTTTCTAATAAAGCCTCATAACATGTTGCAAGTGAATTTGGTCCAAAAGCATGGAAACAGGAGAGCTGAAGAGCATCACGGTGATCTAAACCATTCAACTGGTAAATTTGACAATTCTTTGTCACAAGCAGTTGCTTATTTGTACTTGTGACAATGATTCTACTTCCATTAGCAAATTGATATCTTTCAAATAAATCATTTAATTTGGAACTTCTCCCATTCAAATTATCTAAAACGATAAAAACATTTTTACAGCGGAGTCTATCTTGAATAGATCATGATCCTAGAGCTGAAGTGTCCATGCGTAGAAGATTTTCATCCCCTAATAACTCATAAAAAAGTCTTTTTCTCAAGTGATTTGTATTATCTGCTTCTCCTAGAATATCCTCAAGAAAGAAATAAGCATCAAAATGCGAAGATGAAAATCTTTGAAACACAAGGCTAGCAAGGGTGGTCTTACCGATACCCTTCATGCCCCAAATACCTATGATGCGAACATCCATTTTGCCAATGCTTAAGAATGATTCAATTTCCTTGCAATGATTCAATTTCCTTAAGAGGCTCTTCAATTCCAATGAGGTGTTCATAATTTGTTAATTGGTACTTGCGCAATTTCAATAAAATATCTTCAGCAATATTTTTAACCAACTCATGCTCATCCCTATCATTGAAGAAATTAAATAAATAAGTATTGTAAGAAATACAGGACTCCACACTTTAGCGAAAATATAATTAATTATTTTGTATATATTATTAATTAGTAAAATTGAAAGTTACCTGAATTTCTTTGAATCATAATCGCACAGATTAGCCAATTTTTGTAGAGCACCCCTCCACTGCTTCACCTTCTCCATTTCGTCCTTAAAGCGTTGTTCATGTTTTGCAAATGCTACTGCAAAACTATCCAATTGTTTCCATGTAATGGATGGATCTATGTCATAAAAAATCGATATAATATTCTCATTTCCTTTGCATTCAAGTATGTGCACCAATTCAACTAAACACCATGTCGATGATGCAAAATTTTCGGACAAAACTATTATGCAAATCTTAGATTCCTGAATCGCTTCCATAAGTTGTGGTGAGATTTCATGGCCACTTTCAATCTTTTGATCATCCATGTAGGTTTGGATATTCTTTCCACGCAAAGCACGATAGAGATTGCTAGTAAAATCAAAACGGGTGTCCTCACCTCTGAAACTTAGAAACACATCATGCTTTTCTTGAGAAGAAGAAGAAGAAGAAGCCATGTTTGTAACCCTCCACATCCACAAGTATATATTTAAAAAAAAAAAAGGAAAAAGGAAATAATTCCTTCATAACATATATTCCTAACCCTATATTCTAATGGTCTTATATATAGAAAGAGCAAATGAAGTGGTAGACAAGGAAGAAGAAGAAGAAAAAGAAGATTAAGAATCTGTTATGGATGAAATGAAATGGGTATTTTGGAAATATGTGCAGGTATTTGAAATGAGAGAGAAAAAAAAAAGCTGTTTAATTACTTAGAGAAGAGGGAGATGATTGATGAAACAAGGACCACAACGAGAAGAATGAGAGCGGTTATTCTAAAAATCTAACGGAACCGCCTTTTGGATTTCTAGCGGTTGGCGCTAATTGTTTTGAGAGGGCCACTTGTTTTATATTTATGGGCCGGGTTCGGGTTGGAATGGCATGGGCTTGATTCGACTGGGCTTTTTGAGGCGGTACCCATCCGATTAAGGCAAAAAGGTTTGGGGAATTTGGCCCAATGCCCCCATAGGGATGAGTTTCATGATTTTTACCCCTTCATTTGCTATCTTTTTTTTTTCTACCCTTTCATTTTGTAATAATCCCAAAATACCTTTTTATCCAAATTAAATATTTTTACTTTTTTTTATTTCATGTTATTTCTTTCTTTTCTTCACTCGACTGTTCTCTTCTCCTTCATCACCCTTCCCTTAAGCTGGCTCATCTCTTCTCATTCATCCATCAAGCTTTCTTCACCTAGTTGCCCTTTTGCCAAACAGCCCCGTTTTGTCTCTTCGGTCACCAAAATTCCATACAAAGAAAGAAATTGGTGATTTGGAATTCGAAATTAGGGTATTGTGAAGAAGGAGGACGTGGATTTGTATACGAAGCTCAAGGGTGGTACTGCATGGCGGAAGCAGATGCCTAAGCTTGCTGTTTCACTTGGCCTCTCTGATAAAATGCCTGGTCTGTTTGCTTCATTTTTCCTTTGACTTTTCGTTTTGAGTGGTTTCAAGGGTTTATTTAAAACATTTGTGGGGTGTATTTTTTTTTTCCTGATTGCTTTTGGGATAAGTTGGAATCAAAATTAGGGTTATGTTTTTTTTGTTTTCGCTATTTCTGTAATTTTTTTCCTTATGCTTTTGTAATTTTTGTTTTAGGTAGTGTTCGGTGTGTGATTTGACGGTCTAATAATGGAAATCCACAAGAATTCAGGAACGGAGGACGGGGATTTTGTGGTGAAGACTTGCATTACACATGCTTTACCCCCGACATTGACGCTTGAGAAGGGATTAGAGAGTATCAAAGATGCTGTGGGGAAGTTGAAGCTGAATCCTCCTTCTACCTCCAATGGGTTCTTTCGGTTTCAGGTACTAGAAAATTTCGTATGTGATTTTCATTTCACATACTATGTCGTTTCACTTTGCTATTTTGATACTATGTCGTTTTGTTTGGTTTTTATTTCATATGTGATTCTGTGAGGATTTGTAAAGGTCTCTGTGCCTTCCAGTGCGAAAGTTTTGGATTGGTTTGCCTGTCAGTCAGAGTCTTGGGAGGTTTTCCCTCTGTTTTTATGTCGAAGGAAACAGAAAATCGTGATTGTATGTGAATGAAACCATTGGAGTTTTTGGAATTGGGTCTGCTGCTCACTTTACACGGAGTTCTTCTTCTATCTCAGGAGAGAAGACAACGAGCAAAAGGTTTAGATTCTCGTATCTCTTATTTCTCACTCATCAAAAGCGTCTCCTATGATGATTTAGGGGTTGCATTTGGTTTTTGTTGTTTGTTGTCTGTTGTTCATTATATATATATATATATATATATGTAAAAGTAATTTTAACTTTATTAGGGCAAGAGTTCCTTTTTTTCTATTGAGCTTAATGGCTGAACTGGTTAAAGTTGGGGGTTTGTAGTACGGTTCTCCAGCTCCATAAAAGAAAAGATTGCCTTTTGAATAGTTAGTTTGAAAGATGGATGTTTTAAACTTCTATTTGAAGGGTCATGGACAATTTTGGAGCTATTGAGACTTACGGCTTACCCTATTCCATTGACATCAAGGTGTAGGAGGTTATGTAATCATTTTTTTAAGTGGCTTTAGGCTAACGACCGGAATATGTGTTGAATAAGAACCCAAGATTTGTTAGTTATTTTGTTGAAAGGTCTATTTGGAAAATGACAAGGCAGAAATGAAATTGAATATTAACGTGAACTCTTCATTGGCAATTATTTAAGGAATGTTTCAACATATATACTAAAGGCTCTAAAACATTTTATGAAATTTAGAATAATTTTGTCCATTTATTGGAAATTTATGGTTGGTATGAAAAATTGATTAAGTAATGATGGTTAGTTGTTTATGGTTATTATGCATCTAATTATAATGCAAAATCTGTTGCCTTTAAGGTTCTTGTGTGTTTGATAATTTGCATTTGGTATTGCAAATATGATGCATACTGTAGTGGCAATTTTTTTATCTGCATTTAGGTGTACGTTATTTTGCATGGATACTTGGGTCTTTTATATTTGTATGAATCTTTTCCTTGACAGCTCTAAAAATGATAGCTAGATGCTATTAAATTTAAGTAATGTTTGTGGTTTCTCCATAGATAGAAAATATGAGCTCTTGCAAAATAGGGGTAAAACTTCAACTGTTCATTAGTCACGGTTTTGCATGTGATAGTTATTTAATTTATTGCTTTATGTAGTTGCATGTGATACTTATTTAATGTATGTCTTTGCTGTAATTAGTTGCCTGGTGCCATTGCTTATCTTTTTATTACCGTAGTTGTGTTGTGTAATGGTATGCTTTTTCTTATTCTTCTACTGTTTGTTATTTATTTATTTTTATTAATGTTTGGTTGTTGGCATTCCAAAGCATTGTTGAATGTTGATCATGTTGATGTTTTGTTTGATTTGTTGCATCTATGATGTGTAGTTTGTTCTCTGCTACATGTTTTGTACTTGTTAGATTACTGGTGGATGAATTTGATGCTGCACTTTGGAAGATTGGCAGAGGTTGACAAGGAAGTAGCAAAAGAATTTGATGGAAAACATTTTCACATTCTTCCTTTTTTTGTTGTTTTGGAGATTTAGGCATCCTTTAGCAAATTAGTCTATGAGATTGGATTTTGGTTCTATACAATTCATAGAGAGCAAAGGATATTACTGGGTATGAGCTATTGCCTCAATTGTTAGATTTGAACCTTTATACTTCTTTATGGATACTCTAGGTATTTAATTATTTTCTTTGAAACTTGTATGCTAAATATTCTAACTAACTACAGATATTTCGGTTGATTTCATCTAGATATCAAATCGGTCTCCGTTTTAGTGGAGGTGCCTCGTATGCTTTTAATGCTGTCACTAAAGTTTGGCATTATACCAATTGTGGTGCCAGTTGGTGTTTGAGATTTTGACATTGATGGGGAACATTGGGTCAATTCGGGATTGATACCAACAGAGGCTTTTGTAGGAGCTGTAATATTTTCTAGTTTTTATTCATAAAACACTTGTACAATTTCCTCTTGCTAATTCAGATTTTGTTTTTAGTTTTTATACATGATTCTCATGTCAATATGATGTGTAAGGATCCAATTTCATTACTAAATTCTCCATATTATTTGATATGTGGAAAAGCAATAAATAAGAAGGATGATAATTTAAATGGATGGTAATTGAGTTCTCAAATATTGGCTCTCTAGTTTCTGACCATTAGAACTTATTAGAATGGTATGCATTGAAATGTAGTTAGTTTTAGATTGTTGAGTATTCCCAGCTTGCAAGCTTCTTCCAATCACTTTTAAAATGCAGCTCCATGGTAGTATGTCCAAACGAGAGTTGTTAGGAGGGAATTAATTGTGCACTTGTGGAAACTATTTAAATAAATGGATATGAAAGTGTAAAATAAATGTAACAGTTTCCCATTTCTCATCTACCCTCATTTCTCATTAACTATCGAATAAAGTGGAAAATATTAAAACAAATTTTTTTGTCATCTTTCGTTTCTCATCTACTCTCATTAACTTCTATCCCTCTCTCTTACTCTCCCTGCTACCACATTAAATGAATCCTGTGTGTCTTCCTCTTTCTTTTTCTTTTGTTGGTTACGTACCTTTCAGCCTTTCTTCGCATTGACGAACCATTGCAGAAAACACAATACCACCTTCAGTTCAGTTCACTCTCCCTGCATACCCCCAACCTTTTGTGATAACAACAAGACTGAAAATCTTCATTATGGAGCCCATACACTTCAAAAGGGTATAATTAAATTGTACGTTTCTACGGATCAGAGTTAAAGATTTTTTGGTATGTGTATATATATACATATATATATATATATATATATATATATATATATATATATATGTACAGATATGTATACATTTTTCCCTTATATTGGATTCATTGTTTGTCACGTTTTGACATGATATATAAGTGCAAGTTCTATGTTGGTGCTATTTTATGTAAAATAATCCATAAATGGTTCGGAAATTTCCATTTGAAAATTACAACATTTGTTTTTACATACGGTCCATCAGTAATTATGAAACACTTGCTTGTTGGAAAATTTAACAGCGCTTCCATTGGAATATTTAATTTTCTATTTTCTAAAAGCAAACCGATTGGACAATCGAATTTGTCCACTTCTCTAATGTTATCATAAACAAATGACTTGCTAAATGTAACTATATTTATGATGTTTAACAAAATAATCCACAGAACACTACATTGTCAACATTGCATCCATTCAAGGTAACGTTATGTTATGATTTAGCACATGTGCCACAAATTTGACATTTTAATCTACTTGATCCACTATGTCTGTCAAGAGTAGCTATTCTACTAGGTGTTAATATGCAACATTTAAAATGCATTTGTACTCATTTACAAAAAATGCATTTGTATTTTATCTTTACTCATTTATTGAAAATGCATTTGTATTTGTATTTAAAATGCTATTCTACTCATTTGCATTTAAAATGCTATTCCACTAGGCATTAATAACATAATTGTTTGGCTTATTTTCTGTACTCATTTACTGAAAATGCATTTGTATTTTTTCATTACTTTTGCTTCAAGATTATAGTTAAACCTTCCAGCAAAGATTCTACAATTGCAATTATTTTTAGTCATATGACCTCACAAATTACCACAAGCTTGTAACAAGTAGATACTTAGTATGTTTTGAATTAGTAAATCCTTTGTGCTCAATGTCACAAATTTCAGTTTTACTGTTCTATGATGCAACATGGAGTGTATGTTCTGAAGGTACTTGGAGATACCAACGTCAAAGAACGAAGATTATACGTATCAAAAGGAATTATACGTTGGCAAAACATGAAGATGTTGTCTACAACACTCTCAACTTCGATTCTACAAAACATCAATTAATCTTCAAGTTCATACACCATGTGTGTTTGTCATGTGAGCCGTACGTTGTGGAAAATGATGAAGACCTACAAAGTTTTATTGAAGAGTATAGTTCACACAGACCTCAAGACAGATCTCCACTTATTGTTGATGTGTTATTCAGGGTTCCACAGAGTATTAATACTGCTGGATGTGTTGTGAATAGGATACCTACAAGTTCAGGATTTATGACTATTGCCCCACTATCTGCATTTCACGAGACAGCTACTTATACCTCTGATGCTGACATGCAGTCCCCAGCGACCGAACTTCATGTGCCGGAAACTCAACCTGGATTCTCCGAAAATCAAATTTGTGAAAACAATGTGCAATCTGTGGAACATGATCATGATAATGAGTGCTTCGACATTAATGATATGAATGAATATCATGGACATGATTATGATCAAGATGAATAATTTGAGGTTAAGGTCAACACTAATCGTAGTGAAGATGGGTTACGTGACATTTGTTGGACCCAACATTCGGGACTGATAGTCGACATGGTGAGTCTCCTTATGGTAATAGTCTAATTAATAATGTCAATGATGATGTGCTTGCCTCTCCTTGTACCGAAAACCATTTGGACATTTGACAGGATTCTACCGTAACCATGGCTGAACTTAGGGTTAACCGTCGCTTCTCATCTATCAATGCCCATGAAATCATTCGAATCAACCAACTCTTTGCGAGTAAGAATGTGTTACAGAAGAAGATTAGTCTTTATGCACTAAGGAGAAATTTTGAATTTAAGGTCAAGAAGTCAGATAGAGACTGATATGAGGTTATATGTGCAAACGATAATTGCATGTGGCGAATGCATGCTACCAAACTACATGGTGATAATACAGAGGCCTTCATGATTAGGGCCTTCAAAGATGAGCATATTTGCTCTTTAAATATCATGAAAAGGGATCATCGTCAAGCAACAAGTTCAATTATCGGAGACATCATCCAGCCAACGTTTGATGGGATTTCAAGGCAATACAAACCTCGAGATATCGTGCATGACATTCGCTCTAATTACGGAGTAAACATAAGATACAACAAAGCATGGGCCACTAAGGAAGTTGCGCTATCAGGTTTGTGGGGCATGCCAGAAGATTCATATGCAAAACTTCCTTTATGGAGTCACGTTTTGAAGAGCAAAAACCCGGACACGTTTACTTGAATTGAAACTGACGATCAAAACAGTTTTTTATATTTTTTCATGGCACTTGGAGCTAGCATTAGAGGGTTTCAGTATATGTGGAAAGTCGTACCTGACGATGGAACTACACTGAAGAATAGATATAGAGGTTTGTTATATATTGCATGATGTTTGATGGGAACAATCAAATTTATCCACTTGCTTATGGAATAGGCCCTGAGGAGACGGATACGGCTTACACGTGGTTTTTTGAGAGCTTTAAAGAAGCGTTTGGGGATGATTCGAATATAGCTTTTATATCGGATAGACACAAGAGCATTGCAAAAGCAATACGTACAGTTTTCCCTAATAATCACCATGACTACTGCACATATTAACTTGGTACAAATTTACGTGTTAAGATGTTTAAAGGTAATGTCAATGCGATTATATCAACTTTTAATGATGCAGCTAGAGCATATATTGTTGAGGATTTTGATAAGGCCATGCAGCTTTTAGAAGGGGTTAGTATTGAAGTTGTACAATATCTCAAGTATGCAAGTCCTTCAATATGGGCTAGATCACATTTTCCGGGCAATAGATACAATACAATGACAACTAACATCGCAGAGAGCATGAACTTTGTGCTTATTGATGCTAGGGATAAACCTGTTTTGCCATTACTAGATCACATTCATGATGTCTTGCAAAGGTGGTGGTATGAACGTCGAACTAACGCAGCTGCAATGCAAACTTCTGTTACTAATTGGTTGGAAAAGATCATGCAAGAGCGCTCAAATAATGGCAGAGGCTTACGTGTTATGCCAATGAACTTATATGAGTTTCAAGTTGTTGGCCATGGCATGTTCGTTGGAGTTGTTAACTTAGAAAATAAGACGTGCTCATGCAAGGAATTTAACATTGATGGATTTCCTTGTTTCCATGCAATTGCAGCATGTAAGCATCGACATATTTCGCCATATTTCCTTTGCTCGGCGCATTACTCAGTCGACTCACTCCGTGATGCATATTCGGAAACCATATATCCACTTGGAGATAAATGTCAGTGGCATGCTCCAGATGATATCATAAACCAGGTTGTACTTCCACCTCAAATTGGCAAACAGTTAGGAAGATCGAGAAAGAAGAGGATTCAATCTCAAGGAGAGGAGCGTCATCAATATAGATGTGGAAGGTGCAATGTCAGGACTCGTCCAGAATTCCTCCCCTGGAACCCTAGACAAGCCCTGATCCCAGGGAAATACCACCGAACCTTCCAATGAAAAATCCGGCAGCACCTCCCCTAAGGGTAGGACTTACCAAAAATTACCTGCACTGAAAACATACTTCTATATTCATTCCCTTATTCCTCCCACAATACTACAATTGATTCCACAATTTACAGCACTTCAAAATAATTAACAGTAATCCAGTGCATAAATAAAACATAAGTGTCCAGAATAGTATACAGAGCTTCACGAAGTGCTATTTAATAGAAAATACAACAAAGAAGAAAGAAATATTACAACTGAAATAAAGAGTACAAAGGCACTTCTCGAACTACGATAGCGGCGTAGAGTTGGTTCACTCCGGAAGAACACCTACCACCCCTTGCACCTAAGGGAATGGAATTTAAAAACGTGAGATGCTAATCATCTCAGTGAGTGACCCTAGCTACTGAACACTTTTAATAATAATAATAATAATATAACAAATAAGGGAATTTGATTAATATCAACAATTAAATAATAAATAAATCATAAACAATTGAAAGTAATAATTTCTCTCAAAACTCTCACTATTCACTCCGTTGGAAATGTTCCCTTTTTAAAACATTTTCACAAAACCCGATATTCATATTTCCCGAAAACCAAGGAATCAAACAATTTAATAAACCATAAATATATGAATACCCCAAATATAATTAAAATGTAAATAAATATAATAAATAATTTTTGAACACTTTGGGGTTTGAAACTGTATCTGAAAATCTACACTTGACGCACCACATCATATACCAGTGATGCCCTCCGATACCCAGCGTCCCGAGCACCGACTGACGAGGGGTTAAAGAGAGAAACTTGCAAACGGTACTTCGGCGTCCCGACAGTACCGCTGCTGAAACCGTCATCCCGGCCAAGGAGGGGGGCGGCTGTGGCCAATATCAAACTTGCCTACCCACGGTCCAATGGCAACTCACGGGAGACATAATACTTGCGCGCTAACCACATATACACAGGAACACCAATACTGTATGAGTGCGTCTAAAATAATTATTAAATTAATTACAACCGTACCGTTCTTTCCAAAATTACCGTGGAAAATATACCAATTTTTCAAACTTACCATCCCACATATTTCCTTTAATAAACCCGGTACAAAAACATTAATAACAATATATAATTAATAAACCACGGGCATAATTATAAAATTCAATTAAACAAATAATTTCCTTAAAATTATTTAAACCAATTATGCCCGAAAATAATATTTAAACCACATACGACTATTACTGAAATATACCTTGCTCATGCATAATAAATAAAATTAAATCACAATAAAATAATAATTAAATTGCACCACATGAGCATAATTTTAAATATCAATTAAACACCAATTAAATATAATTAATTATCCCAAAATATTTTTAAAGGTGGGTCACTCACCTTAAGCACGTATATCAGCTAAGATCCTCCGCAGGATCAACTCCACTACTCGCACGCACACCTAAAACATCCACAGTACACCAACCAAATATATTAATATTTTAGTCGGACAACTCCCAAATGGGTACCCGGGGAGCGAACGCAAACGACAACTAAAAATTATGAGTAATATACTGAATCGAAGCTTGTGTGATGAGGATCACAGATTCGGTCTCACTTCCAGGAGATCGAACTAGAGGTGGCCGGAATCTTGCCGGAAAGCTTTCGGGATTCGATTCCTCAATTCTCCCAAACCATCATGAATTGGAGGAAATGGACGTCGGATTTGGATTCAAGAGGTCGGAATCAGTGGACAGGGACCGGCGGTGCAATTGGGTACTCGCCGGAACAGTGACTTTCGGCGAGCCGCTGTGGTCACGGGCAACCGTCGCCGGCGGTAGCGCGTCCGGTGGCTGTTGGCTGTGATTTTTGGTGGTTTTGTAGATCGAGGGGAGAGGATTCCAATGGGACCAGCGGTGAGGCAAACGGAGGCCGGACGGCGAAGAAATCGGAGTTTGAAGGTTTTCGGCCCCTCGCCAGAAAATGCTCCGATCTCGGCGCGTTGGAGGTCCGGTGGCCGTGAAATTTGGTGGGTAGGCCGGAATTGCCACGGGTGAGGGACCGATCGGGCGCGTGTGGCCTAAAAGTGGCTGGAAATGGGTCAACGGTGGTGGCCGGAGGTGGAGGGGAAAAATCACCGCCGAGCTTCGCCGGCTCGGTCTGGGCGCGTCCGGCTACCAGCGGTCGTGAAACTTAGGGGTTCGGCCGGAAATGGGACGGCGTTCCCGTCTAGCCGGCGCATGTAGCAAGAATCGGCCGGAAAATTTAAAAATTCCGGCGGCCGGTCGTTCTCTCTCTCTCTCTCTCTCTCTCTCTCTCTTTCTCTCTCCTCCCTGGCGTTTTGCCAAAATAAAAACCACTGTGGGTGACACTGTTCACCCACGTGGACCAATCAGGTGATGACACGTGGCACTACTGTGCACTTAAGGCAGATATAATAAAATATTACGGTATCCGGCGAACTTTACACATCCATAACTTTTTAACCAAATATTCAATTTAAGCGTGCCGCTAGTCTATGAACTCATATCGACGAGTACTTTATAACCATACAAGAGTCAAACTAAAATTACACAACAATAAAAAGTCAACTCCCGACACCTTTTGGACAGTTTGCACCTCGACTTGTTTTGCCCATAACTTTCAAACCGTAGCTCCGTTTTCGATGTGCTACTAGTCTACGAACTCGGGGCATCATGCACTTCGCCACAGTACCACGGTCAACTAGAAATTTCAACCGGAACAAAAAGTCAACTTTTGACCCACCGGTCAATGGTCAACCTTGGTCAACGTGCACAATTTCCGATGTGGTTTGGGTTGGGGTGTTACAACCTTCCCCCCTTATAAGAATTTCGTCCTCAAAATTCTGCACGTCACTGGAACAGATAAGGATACTGATCACACATCTGCGCTTCGGGCTCCCACGTTGCTTCCTCGATTAAATGGTTCCGCCATAAAATTTTAACTAGAGGAATAGTCTTGTTACGTATCACCCACTCCTCGCGATCCAAAATCTGTAGTGGTTGCTCTACATACGAAAGATCTTCCTTTAATTCTATGTCGGGAGTCTCGAGTACGTGTGAGGGGTCTGCAATATATTTCCGTAGCATCGAAACATGAAACACATTGTGCACTCGGGCTAGCTCTTTCGGTAATGCCAACCTATAAGCCACAGGGCCAATCCTCTCCGTACTGTAACAGCCCAGTCCACCGGCATCAAGATATTGTCCGCTTTGGGCCTGGGGAATCCATTCTCAACCCAGCCCGCACGGTTTTAAAAGGCCTCTTAGTGGTTAGGGGTCCCACCCCTACACCTACTAGTCCCACTAGCCCGGGCCTCCCAGCCCCAACCAAGATATTGTCCTCTTTGGCAGCGGAAGCATACCTCAAGGTTTTACGTTCCCGACCCCTTTTCAACGGTGGGTCACAGGAAGGCCTCTTGAAGGGAAAGGTATCCAGACGCTTATAAGACATGCTTCGTTCCCCTTTCCAACCAATGTGGGATGTTACAATCCTCCCCCCTTGGGGCCCAGCGTCCTCACTGGCACACCGATCCGGGTACTGGCTCTGATACCACTGTAACGGCCCAATCCACCTGCATTAAGATATTGTCCGCTTTGGGCTTGGGGAATCCACTCTTAACCCAACCCGCACGGTTTTAAAAGACCTCTTAGTGATTAGGGGTCCCACCCCTACACATACTAGTCCCACTAGCCCAGGCCTCCCAGGCCCAACCAAGATATTGTCCTCTTTGGCAGTGGAAGCATACCTCAAGGTTTTACGTTCCTGACCCCTTCTCAACGGTGGGTCACAGGAAGGCCTCTTGAAGGGAAAGGTATCCACACGCTTATAAGCCATGCTTTGTTCCCCTTTCCAACCGATGTGGGATGTTACATGCAAACAGATTGGTCACAGCAGTCGATCATGCTTCGCCGCCGTACCTCTTGATAGCACTACCAACCAACAACACCATTGAACCGAAGGCCCATCAATCGCGCGATGCTATATTCAGACAATCGGACCATGTTATGCGGTATGCGTGTGTATGCAATGTAGTCAGGAATGCAATTAGTTACTCAACCGCGTAACATGTGTTTTGGCATAATAGACGTTGGTTTTATGTGTTCTTTTGTTGTCAAATTCATCTGTCGTATTGTTTTGATAATATATCATTCTGTGTTCAGTTATTTGTGTGTTTCTTACTATTGCACAGATGATATTACTACCCAATGGTAATGATCGATGCATTGTCGGTAATTGACATTTGTACACCGTCGTAAAAGAATCACCACAATTTCATCCGACAACTTCAATCATGTGTGTTCCAACCAATAACATGCTAAATGTAGCATTATTAATGATAAATTCTGACAAAGTAAGAGATCAAACGGCATTAAAAAATGAAAACGTTCAATTTGTTTTTACTTCAAACATTACCGTAGGTTTCATCGGTAATTATCGAAACCCCAGTGGTAATCACATTTTACCAATGTTATGGCCCCCACCAGTCCCCTAATGTGTGTTAAATGCAAGAACATGGAAAATATGTATGGTTACATGATCGTAAGGAGAGAAAACCCAAAAATCTCTGAAAAAGTTCTCAAATTGGAAAAAAAAAACGATAACTGTAGACCTTCGGTAATTACCGATGAAACCTTCGGTAACCAACATATACTCTCTAGAAAAATTACCGTAGGTTTCATCGGTAATTACCGAAACCCCAGTGGTAATCACATTTTACCAATGTTATGGCCCCCGCAAGTCCTATAAGGTGTTTAAATGCAAAAACATGCAAAATATGGATTATAAAATTATCCTAATAAGAGAAAAACCCAAAATTGCTTAAAAAGTTCTCACATTGGCCAAAAAAATACGATGACTGTAGACCTTCGGTAATTACCGATGAAACCTTTGGTAACCAACATATACCCTCTGGAAAATTACCGAAGGTTTCATCGGTAATTACCGAAGGACTACACTCATCGTATTTTTTTGGCCAATTTGAGTACTTTTTTTACAATTTTAGGATTTTCTCTCATTAGGATCATTTGATAATCCATATTTTGCATGTGTTTTCATGACAACACACGTAAGGGGACTTGTGGGGCCCAACAAATTGGTAAAATGTGATTACCATAAGGGTTTCGGTAATTACCGATGAAACCTACGGTAATTTTTCCAAAGAGTATATGCTGGTTACAGAATGTTTCATCGGTAATTACCGAAGGTATATAGTCATCGTATTTGTTTGGCCAATTTGAGAACTTTTTAAGCAATTTTGGGATTTTCTCTCATTAGGATAATTTAAGAATCCATATTTTGCATGTGTTTGCATTTAACACACATTATAGGACTTGTGGGGCCTAAAAAATTAGTAAAATGTGATTACCATAGGGGTTTTAGTAATTACCGATGCAACGTACGGTAATTTTTCCAGAGGATATATGTTGGTTATCGAAGGTTTCATCGGTAATTACCGAAGGTCTACAGTCATCGTATTTTTTTGGCCAATTTGAGAACCTTTTAAGCAATTTTGGGATTTTCTCTCATTAGGATAATTTTATAATCCATATTTCGCATGTGTTTACATTTAACACACCTTATGGGACTTGTGGGGGCCATAACATTGGTAAAATGTGATTACCACTGGGGTTTCGATAATTACTGATGAAACCTATGGTAATTTTTCCTGATAGTATATGTTGGTTACCGAAGGTTTCATTGGTAATTACCGAAGGTCTACAGTTATCGTATTTTTTTTCCAATTTGAGAACTTTTTTAGAGATTTTTGGGTTTTCTCTCCTTACGATCATGTTCCCATACATATTTTCCATGTTCTTGCATTTAATACGCATTAGGGGACCGGTGGGGGCCATAACATTGGTAAAATGTTATTACCACTGGGGTTTCAGTAATTACCGATGCAACCTACGGTAAGTTTTCCAAAGGATATATGTTGGTTACCGAAGGTTTCATCGGTAATTACCGTAGTTCTACAGTCATCGTATTTGTTTGGCCAATTTGAGAACTTTTTAAACAATTTTGGGATTTTCTCTCATTAGGATAATTTTATAATCCATATTTTGCATGTACTTGCATTTAACACACCTTATGGGACTTGTGGGGGCCATGACATTGGTAAAATGTGATTACCACTAGGGTTTCGGTAATTACCGATGAAACCTACAGTAATTAAATATTTTTGCCAATTGGAGAACATTTTCGGAAGATTTGGGGTTTTGCTATTTGGGGGCATTGATGAATGTATAATTTGCATGTTGTTGCCAGAAACACCCATTAGCTGAGTATTTGGAGAAAAAAAAATATTAATTGATATTACCGAAAACGTATCGGTAATTACCGATGGTGAATCGGGAATTATTGATGCACCATCGGTAATCATCTTTGGTTTAATTTTTATCACAACCGAGGGTCTTCTTTTCTCTTTTTTTTTTTTTTTTCAACGGTTATCATTACTAAAGATAGGTTCAGCATATTAAGATAACATTAGTATAGAGTGTCATAACATTAAACATACGATCTACATTGAAAGTTTATTAAAGTACAAATCAACAGCATATTTTTTTCTAAAAAACATAATGTCTTGTGGGCCAAAGGAAGGATTCTCCTCACTACTTTTGTATTCAATAAATTTCAAAGCGTAGATGCCACAATCACCCCTATAGAATAGCATTAATGATTAGCATTAATGAAAATCAACCACGTTTATTTCCACACGTAACCACAATAAAACAGCAGCAATAGAAGTTGTTTGAAATGACAACACATTCATACCCATTATCTTGGCGGGGTGCATCTTTGGTCATGGTCATCGTGAATGGCTCTAAAGTGGTAGGCACGTCCGGATTCTTCTCGTAATATCCCCCATCCCTCAATAGGTAAGGCAGCATATACGTAAGGCATTCCGCATTGTTCAACTATTTATTCTGGACATATTTATTTCCCATATTTGGATCGTATAAATCAATATATCGGGCCTTCAAGTCCACACATGCTACCAACCAATGCACACCTCCATTGTTGACAGGTATGTACACCTGCAAATTAGAACATAACCTCATTATCCACAAAATGGGAAACTTAGTGAGAAATTTTTTAAATATATGTAGGGACTTACATAATCACATCTCCGCCACGGCACGCTGGGTTTGGGTGACTTCCCACGCACATAGCTACGAAGGGTCGCATCACATAAATATGTGCTACGAGATGCCCTCCATATGGGATAACGCCCTTTAATGGATGACTGCCAAATAATGAAATATATACAATATAAAATATCATCAATATAACATTAAGCAACGCAGTAACATCCCATCATCTTACCCAAAATAACACGTCTAATATGGCACAGGTGTGGGTGAACATCTTCTCATTCTCAAACCGCCTTTTTCGTATGAAATACAAAATAGTGTTAATATGCTGCAAAACCACATTAAAGGAAATAAATAACAAGTGCGAGGTGATAAATAAAACATCATCCCAAACGTAGGAACACAATGATTTTACATGAACATAAAGCATATAACTTACATCGAAAGTCAACCATCCTTCAGAGGTAAGTAGCTCAGAAAAAAATTTCTTCCCCACCATCATATAAGATGTACACACGGTTGCTTCCTTCGGTGCCACCCTATACCACTCATCGAATGCCCTCTCCTTCGATGCATCAATATGTCGATTAAGATTAAATTTGACCTTCTTTTTACACGGGTCGATGTAAGGAGAGATGATGTGATGTGACTGGTGGTAAACTCTATCGAATCGGCTTGTATCACCAACGTTATGTGTCCAATCTTCCACCTCAATCTCAGCTGATTGGTCATGATGTGGACTGTCAGCTGAAGCACCGATATCCCACCCCAAATGCAAAGGCCGATATGGCACCAAAGCCCAGGAATCCTCCACATAGGGTCCTCCAGGTACGATAGGCTCAAACGGTGTAGTACAATCATCATCCTCCTTCCTACCATTAGAACCGTCTATGGGTGCATCAAATTCTTTGGCTTGCTCTCCAAATGACAGTGCCACAGGGGATGATGGTCGCACCGAAGATGACGGTGAATGGCTGTGCATATGATGTTCGGCCTGCAAAACACAATGGTTATTTTGCAGTTCCTAAACTCTAACAACAAATAATTGCTGAATTACAATATATAATTTAATAATGTTGAAACACTAAAGTATACTAAGTTACCTAAATGATACCTGATGCTTTTGTTGGTCAATAACAGGACTAAGCATCTTCCTTAACGATGCCATCTCTTTATTTAATTCATCAAATTTTGCCTCCAAGCAAGCAAGCTAATCAATATCAATATTCAAAACATAAGTCAACATATATTAGTACAACATATGAAATACAAATTTGCATGCAAGTAACAACTGTATACCCTGAAATTAGCATCTAGAGGGCCACTAGAATGTCCTCAGCTTTGGACGCATCTTTAGCGCCAACAGTGGCTATTGGTGCTACAAGTGGTGGTGCCGTGTAGCGAACTTCATGTATGTTCACTGCTATTGTTCGCCAGTAATCCATAGTCTTCTCCTCATTGGTAGCATCTAACCTCCAGTGCACAACATACTACATGAAGTGAAGAAAGGAAAAAAAAGTAAATTTGGAAACTGACTTTGGTAATGTAACTTACATGTAGTCGTACCATGTAGTCTAAAAAAAATTTGCCTTACATTGCTATTTGAGGTGAACCAATTATGGACAGCAAAATGATTCGGTTGACTTGCAGCATGCCATCCAAGGATCCTCGGACAACGGGTTTCCCACTGCTCGCTAAATTGGTTACCAAAATCAGGGATTGCTTCAAACCCCCACAACTACAAAATATAAATTATAGGTTATTAAATATAATTTTTAAGTAAACGGTACATGTATCAAATATATTATCGTACCTGAAATGCCAATGGAAAACCTTGTAGGTCATAATACTGTGATTTATTCTTTACTGCACGTCCTCTATGCTGGAATGCATTATGGAATGAGTTGATCATCTCCTTGTAGCTCAGAATGCCCCAAGGGTTGGAATTAAATACCTCGATATCAGCAACCAAATCAATGAATTTTCTATTTATTTGAACCCTCAGATCCATTCCGAGTACACCATGAACTAAGAAATATAGTAATGCAATTCTTATAGCATCCCAATCATCCACAAAAAGTGTACCCTTGAATATTCGTTCCAGTTCGGGAGGTTTCAAGTCAGTCCTGTCATCTAGCAACCTCATGAGCAGCTCCTTTCCTTTGGAAATTTGCATATCATACATGGAAGGGTACCTACAAAACTTTAAGCCACTAATGAGTGCGAATTCCCACTTCGTAAACCGCATCCAGATCCGCCAAAGTTAAACTCCAGTACTTCTGCAAAGCAGGTGATGCACTACCTGACCAGAGAATCGGAGGTTCTTCATGTCAAGTAAGTGTCCAAAACATGTTTGTCTATACTTTTCCAGCTGCTCACTTGTCAGGACCCGTCCAAAGTTCCCCACCGGAACCCTAGACAAGCCCTGATCCCAGGGAAACCCTACCAGACCCTTCTGTGGAAGATCCGACAGAACCTCCCCTAAGGGATGGACTTACCACAAAATTCCCTGCACTGAAAACACACTTCTATAATTGTCCCCTTATTTCTCCCACAGTACTACAAACTGGTTCCACAAATTTCAGCACCCAAAATAAAATACAGTAATCCAGTGCAATACAAATACATAAGTGTCCCATACCGTATACAGAGTTTTATGAAATACTACAAAGTAAAGAATACAGCAAGAGTGAAAGAAATATTACAACTGCAGTAAAAGAAGAACAAGGTACTGCACGAACAAATACAGCGAGGAAGGTCAAGTCCGCTCCGAGTGGACACCGACAACCTGGTACCTAGAGGAACGGAATTTAAGAGTGTGAGATGCTAATCATCTCAGTGAGCGACCCTACTACTATACAATATAATACCACGGTAATAGGTATATAAATAATAATTATTTGGAAATAATATTTTCTCTCAAAACCCTTACAGTTCTCTCAGTTGGAAAGGTTCCCCTTTTAAAACCTTTTCACAAAACCCTTGATCGTAATCCCCGAAAACCAAGACATCAATTAAATATCAGAAACAATAATAATTATATTTTTAATTCCAATACAGTTTCAAAACATTTTATTTTTAAAACACAGTTCTGAAAATCATTTGATGCACCCACTATATACCAGTGGCGCCAAAGTACCCAGCGTCCCGAGGTACTGCCAGATAGGAGGTTATAGAGAGAAACCGGCATACGGTCGCGTGGCGTCCCACAGCGCCGCTGCTAACCTGGTGTCCCGGCCAAAGGGGGGTGGCCACCCTCTCCGATGGCATCCACAGGACACCCTCATAATATCACCTGCGCGCTACTCACACCCACCTGCGCGCTAATCATATCCGTGTGCACAATAACCATATCACATATACCATATCACATAATTAGAACACCAGTACGTGCACGGTGCATCTAAAAATCATAAAATCCATAAATTTAAATTATAAAACGAATTTCACATTTTTTTCATAAACATAGCGGGCATAATCCATCCATTTGAACCGGGAAATTCTCCACAATTTCCTTATAATCCATACCATAAATTCCATGATTTTCAAATCCACCAACTTCCAAATCCATCAATTCAAATATCCATATTTTTCCAAGCATAATTAATTTCTCGAAATATCATAATCAAATCTCATAATATTCCATGGGCATATTTTATAAAAATTGAAATCACCAACATAACCAAATATTTTCCTTGAAATATTTGAAAATCAAATCGTGCCCAATTTACCATTAAAATCACACCAATTTCAAAATCCTCAAAACCATAAAATAATTCCACACGGCATAAATTTGTAGAATTCGCATTTTCTTAAATCCAATAAATTCATAAATAATTCTACAATAAATCCAATAAATATTTGGCACATAGAAATTAAATTCCAAATATTTAATTCACACATAATACATTCATCAATTAAATTCTCCAAAATTAATTTGAAGGTGGGTCACTCACCTTGTGCACGTATCTCAATCAAGATCCTCCACAGGATCGACTCCGCTACTCGCACGTGCACCTAAAACATCCACAGTACCAAACCACAAATATTAATATTTTATTCGGGTAATCCCCAAATGGGTACCCAGGGAGCGAACACCAAACGATAACTAAAATTTACGAATCATATACCGAATCGAAGCTCGAGTGATACTATTCACAGATCCGGTCTTAATTTCCGAGGATCGTACTCGACGGGGTCGGAATTTTATCGGGAAGCTTTTCGGGTTTCGGCTCCGCAATTCTCCCAAACCGTCGTGAGTTGGCGGAAACGGATGCCGGATTCGGGTTCAGGAGATCGAACACAGCGGACTGGAGCCGGCCGGAATTTTCGGGTACTCGCCGGAACAGTGTTTTCCGTCAAGCCAGCGGCGGCGCGTGCGGTGGACGTTGGCTGTGAAATTTTGCAGTCTTGTAGATCTTGATGAGAGCAACCCAACGGGACCGGCGGTGAGCAAAACGGAGGTCGGACGGCGGAGATATCTCGGTTTGAAGATTTCCGACCCCTCGCCGGAAAACGCTCCGATCCCGGCGCGTCGGTGGTCCGATGGCCGTGATTTTTGGTGGGTAGGCCAGACTTGAGGAGAGGATGATGGGTGTACGGCGCGTGTACTGTATATCGGCCGGAATAGTGCTGATTCGCGGTGGCCGGCGGTGGAGGGGAAAAACTCGCCGCCGAACTTCGGAGCTCCGATCCGGGCGCGTCCAGCGGCCGTTCGCCGTGAAATTTGGAGGTTTTGCCGGAAATGAGGTGGGCAATCTGGATGGCCGGCGCGTGTACAGTAACTAGGCCGGAAAACGTGAAAATGACCGGCGGCCGGCGGGTCCTCTCTCTCTTTTTCTCTCTCCTCTCTCTCTTTCTCTCTCTTCTCTCTCTTCCCCGAGAGTTTTAACAAATAAAAACCCTGTGTGACACTGTTCATGCCACGTGGACCAATCAGAAGCTGACATGTGGCGTTACTATGCACTTAAGTCAGATATATTAAAATAATACGGTACCCGGCGAATTTCAAACGTCCGTAACCTTTTAACCAAATGTCCGATTTAAACGTGCCGCTAGTCTATGAACTCGTATCGACGAGTACTTTACAACCATACAAGAGTCAACTCAAAATTACATCACAAGAAAAAGTCAACTCCCGGCACCTTTTAGACAGTTTACACTTCAACTTGTTTTGCCCATAACTTTCAAACCGTAGCTCCGTTTATAACATGCTACTAGTCTATGAACTCAGGGCGTCATACACTTCGCCACGGTACCTTGGTCAACTCAAAATTCCCACCGAGTCAAAAAGTCAACTTTTGACCCCTTCGGTCAACGGTCAACGATCAACCTCGGTCAACGTGCACAGATTCCGGTGCGATTTGGGACGGGGTGTTACATCACTTGTGAGGACACTTGTAATTACTTTGTTCGCTTCTATTGGATTCCCGAATGAATGTGCCCTACCTTTAAATATATCGACATCCTGAAAGATCCGTTCCTTTGGAGCATCGATGGGCTGGAAAATGAATTACATAAATGGAACTGACGTCAACGATTTAATCATACCCTATTTTTCCACCCTAACAATAATTTCCAACTAAATCTTAAGACATATGGGTTCACATTTTTTCACAAGTGGTAATTACCGATGTAACCATCGGTAATCAACCTATAGTGAACTAAAAAAAATCCTGATGGCCTATCGGCAATTACCGATGGCCATCGGGTGAAGTTTTTCTTGAGTTTTCACATTCATGAATAAATACTGACAGATGTCTTATCATTTACTGTACAAAACAACATAAATGAATATAAAACTTACCATATCAGATGGGGGAGAGGAAAGTGGAACGTGCCCTCGAAGTTTGGCGCTTTCTGTTTCAGCTTTGGATTTCTGCCTAGCAGTTCATCGACACTTAGAGTCGGGTGCTGCTGTGCTACCACTGCATCTCTTACTTTCCTCCTTCTTACCTCCCTTCTTCGGTTGACGTCGTAAGTTCCTCTTTGGTGCCATTATAAAGTACAACCTACAAATGTACATTGACAACATTAATAAATTTTTATCTACCTTTAACCACATTGTCAACTATGTATACATATATAAATATCTGTAATCCTCAATTTCATACGCTCTCTTCCTAAGGATATTGTGTATGCCATCTACAAAATATTTACTGAACATTTACTGTATAGCAGTGTGTTTACTTTTAAATCTTTCTATCCTCTTCTTCTTCTTTAATTTTTTTTTCTTTTTTGGGGATAAAGTGTTTGCGTGTTTGCTTCTAGCTAACCATGTACCTAAAATTTTATGCACCGATCTTCTCTCTCTCTCTCTCTCTATATATATATATATATATCTATACCTTTAGAAAGTACTAACTCTGGAATTCTCAACTTCAATTCTAATTAATCATAAAGTATTTTTCTCTTATCTCCAAGTACTGATTTTTAGTAATAAATTACCCTAGCAAAAAGGAAGAAGAAAAAACTTAAAAGAAAAAAGAAAGTCTGAAAAGCAACTAAGATTTCTAATGCAGCTATAGTCTAAAGTGGGGTTTTAATAGAGCAACCCACAATTGTGGCCAATTATGATGCTACATGCAGAAGCAGATAAAGTGAAATACTGAAATGACTAGAGAGGAAGTAGTCAATTCACCCAAAATAGAAAAACAAGAAAGTGAAGTATAGAGGTGGAAGACTACATAAAAGCTACGCAACAAACAGATTGTTATAAGCCAATCAAAAGCAGCCCTTAGACTGTATATATACATATCATATTCATGTTATATTTAATTATTTCTTACCATACAATATATGTCTAAAAAATGTGCACAGAAAGTTGCAGACTATAATCTGAACATATAGGTTAAGCTGGAGGTGCAACATGTCCACCACTTCTATATGAGTATGTCAACTAATGTAGCTACATCTCTTCCCCATACTGCTTGTGTTTAACCTGATTTGGTTATAAAAGCTCAGACCTACCGACACCTATATATGCTATACAAATCATTCACTTTATATTTATTTTATCTGTATAATTAGTTTATAGTCAAGGATTTATCTGTATACAAATCCAAAAAGAAATATAATTAGTTTCCTAAAGGTTAAGTACGTTTTTAAAAAAATTCTTCTTTTCAACCCACAAAAGCAGTTTTCTAGACAGAGTTTGAATATCATGCACTAGTGAGATAACACCTTTAGCTTTAGGATTTAAACTTCGATCAGGGTAAAAATCCTTGTATCCCTATGTTGTAACAAATATATATATATATATATACATATATTATGTTTTTTTATTACAAACTAACATTATTCTTCATCAAATTCATTGATTTCCCTGCCTTCATCCTTTATTTATTTTCCATGCTCAGGGATGTCGATGGAACCCAAAAAAATTTTAAAAAAAATTAAAAATGACGTGTCGTCTGGGTGTCGTTCATTCCAGACGACATGTCGTTTGATCCATCTTCAACCTTTTTCCGAGTTGACCCAAACCCGCCTGAACCGGCCTCGATCCGATTCTTGACCCGGTTGTTTCTCCCACCTCCGGCCACAGTTCAAGGCCAAACCGGTCCCATTTTTTTCCTCTCTTCATTTCCTACTAATACCCAATATCAATCTATCCTAAAACCTAGGTTATAATCACTTCCATACAAAAACCTAAATCTTCAAAAATTTCATATTTTTAACCGGTTTTAAACACAAATCACAAGTTTCAATGTCTCACATTGTACTAAATTTGTAAGTATTTAACAGTAAGGCAACAAATAAACACAAAAAAAAAAAAAAAAATACCCACACGGGTCCACGGCAAGGCAACAAATAAACACAAAAACAAATCCACACCGGTCACGGCAAGGCTAAAAATCCACACAAAAACAAACCCACACCGGTCCACGGCAACAAATAAACAAAAATATTAAAACAATTACCTCAGAGAGTGCTGAGATGAGATGAAGTTTTGTTTGGCTTTTCCACGGCAAGTTTGGTTTTTTGTATTTGTGTGTATTCATGTAAAAACAAGTTTGTTTTCTTTTTCTAAAAAAGTAGATTTTTGTTCTTTGTTTAAAATATAAAAGGATATCTAAGTTATTTTTTATTGTTTTAAGGTTAAAATAGATATTGAAGGATAGAAAAAAAAAAAAGATAGCAAATGAAAAGGTAAAAATCATGAAGCTCATCCCTATAAAGGCATTGGACCAAATTTCCCAAAAGGTTTTTTACACCGTCAAATTAGGAGATTAACTTTTTTAAAAAAAAAAATATATATATATATATATATATATCTTTTTTTTTCTGACATGGTGTAAATGGAGATATTATAAAAATTGGCCTGCTCTGGTTCATAATGATCGGTTGGGAATAGGGGAGGGCCAAAATATTATATTTAATGAAAGATTGAAGGGTGTTAGATGCTTTGTATTTAATAAAATACATGCAAAGGATGAGATATTTTTTGATTTTCTTTTTTTTCAAGATTTTGGGGATCGAGATATACATATATATATATATATATATGTATGTATGTTTGTATATTTATGTATTTATTTGATGGCATGCCTTCGATTAATTTGAGCACTTGTTCTCATTAGATTGTCTAGAAATGAAAAAATGAACCAACAAGATATTTTAATATTTTTATGGTGGCTCTAAATTATAATTTAATGCCAAATTAATTATCGGTGGGAACCTATTCACTAACTAGCTGAACATTTTTAGTAAACGATCCTAGCATTGTGTATAAATGTGTAAACTGAGATAAGTACGACATTCTTGGTGTGTCATATCGTATTGGATAGGAACTCAGAATCAATACGTAACTTGCTGTGAATTTTGGCATTTTATCCAAAAATGCTTATAGACCGATAAAAATATAAAAATAAAATAAAAATTGCATGCATCCGGGACTATCTAAGTCATGTGGGACCCATATCATGTGACAAATTTTGTCAGTAAAAAATTCATTAATAATCCCCAATCCATGCAATTTTTGCCACTGATAAGAGGATGAAGAACTTTGAAAAATGGATTAAAGGGGGATAAGAATGAAAAAAAAAAAAAAAAAAAAAATCTGTGTGCGGAAAATGTGTTCTAGTGAACAGGACATGACATGACAATTGGTGGTTGAGGGTTTAATATTGTTCCAACTTTTGAAAACTATAAGCTTAATAATACGAAAAAGATAACCCATAAATATAGTCACTTAAATTGCAGTATCGGTGCGTGGATCCAGTCGAAACTATTTTCTCACCTGTTTTGCTAAAAAAATATCAAGTAATAATAACAATTTGAAGCCAAAAAAGAAAAAAAAGTGACAATAATAATAATAAGCAATATGTGTTTCATTATGTTATTATTAATCATTTTTATTATCAGTAACTGTGTTATTGATTTTTCACAAATACTGTTGTGTTATTGTTCCATTTTATTATGGGCTCTGTTATATATATTTGATTTTACTATGAAAAATATCTTTAGATATATTCTTTAGAACAAAGAAAAAATTCTTCTTTATTATAAATAGCAATCGTTTTTAGATGAAAAGTGAGATTTTAAAAGATTCTCAAATAATATTATTTATTTATGCTTTCTAATTTTATTTTTCTATAAATATTTATTACTTTGCTTATAATTTTTTTTTCTTTTTATATGAATCATCTATTAAGTATTATATCAATGATATGATAATATATATTGAATTAAATTAGATTATTATAATATTAAAATAAAAAAAGAATTTGATTTTTTATATTTAAAGAGCAAAATTCATTTTTTTTTAAATAAAAGTTATTTGTAATTCGTTTTTTATAATAAAAAAATATGATTTATTAAAAAATATTTTTTGAAATACTCTAGATAATTCATATAAGTTAAAAATCAAAAATCATTTACTTAAAACAGAAATAATCTTTTAGGTAATGAAAAGGATTTTTCTTGGTCCACAAGTTTGGTTTGAATAGTCCCTTTTTCAAAAAAAAAAAAAAAAAAAAAAAAAAAAAAACAATCAGGAGGGCAAATTTAACGTTCATATCCAAAAACCCATGTTTGCTAAAACATTTTGCAAAAACAAGGGCGGCGATGATGCCGCGGGAAGAAAGGTTCCATCCAACCAGCATTTAATGTCACATTTTGTTGATTACCAATTTTATCCTTTTGATATAAGAAATAGTAATGGGTTCTTTTAATTTCCCATAATGCCCCTTTGGTCTCTTTCTTTTAACTTCTTCCCATGCATTACTTTATTAAAACTTTTTTTAATTGAAAAATAAAATCAAACTTTTATGTTCAACTCCCTCTTGTGGACTAAACTTATGCCACAAAACAACTGATAGTTTTATTTTGCCAAGAAATCATATTTATTTTCTTAATTGTTATGAATATGAATATCTATCAATACATTCCATATTAAGCTCCCATAATTATTTATATGAAATATATATTTTTTTAACCTATATAACTTATAAGACTAAAGGAATCTATTATTGAATTCACCTGATCAAATAGTATCTATTTTGGAAACATCCAATGCCAAATTGACTTTTTTTTTTTTTTTCGGAAGTAAAACTTATCAACTAGCACTATCATGACGTGAACTTTTAAAAATATTCTATAATTAATAAGTATTATTATTAATATAAAAAATATTATTATTATATTATAATCTATGTTATTGTATTTACCTGTATATAAAGGCATAAAAGGGAAGATATATAAGGGAATTCTACCCATCATTTCTGTTCTTTTTAATATTCTATGTTTTATTTTGTGTTTTTTTTTATATTATTATTAAATTTTAATTAATTTATAACATATTATTAGAACAATTGTTCTACCATTATATGTTTTCAGTTGCAGGGATTTGATGATGAAATGAAGGAGTGGTCATACGAATCGAGGAGTAAAGGGAATCGATTGTCAAAAAACCAATACTTTCATGGTTTCTCAAATTCCTTGTTAATTACAAATTTAATATCGTGATATTAGCATTTTGTCATCTAGAAACTTTTTCATTGTTGGTGGTAATCGGGTTTTTAACTTTCGATAATGTTATTCATATGGTTATAGAGCCCTCACTTTTCCATGTAGTAAATTACAAATAGTTTTTGCTGCTCATATGTCAAAAACAAAAAAAGCTCTCGTACGGTTGTTTCTCAGGTTGGTAATGTATTATATATGAGGATATTGATCTATTTACAATGGGCATTTTAGCCCCTCCTTATCAACAAAGTCATGTCACAATACAAGTACTCTAAAATAATGTAATATGTTAACAAACTAATTTGCCTAACTGTATTTATTGTTATTGCTATGATACAGTATATTGTAACTTGTGAAGAGTTTGATGAAATAGTTTTTCCATCGTTAGAAAGAGAAATCAGGAATTGGAATAATTGTATGAAATTTTGAAATATATTATATTGTCTCCTTTGCTAATTACAAATTTTATCAATGTAAATATTCAAACAAGGATGAAAGTTTTTGTAGGATAATTTATCATTACAACTATAAATCACATTATAAAGTAAGTCTAAAATATGTTAGAGTTTTTGTTGAAAAAGATAGAATTGCTTAGAAGGAAAACTCACATTCAAAATATTTTTAATATATAAGTTTTGACAATACTGCATCAATATAATGATAATTAAAAGAATGTTAAATATTTATTTAAAATGTATTGAATTAAAGATTATATATGATGTTTATATGATATCAGGGAACATGCACATTAGTTATATGCATATTGTACTCTTTTTTCCTTTATTAAGACTTTGTCCCATTGGATTTTTTTGGTAAGATTTTAACAAGATAGCATGATGAGCAATTCATTATGGATAAGAATCATCAATGTTACATCAATTTAACATATGTGTAAATTATACTTTTTTTTTTCAATAAAGTTTTTTTTCTCACGGAATTTTCATTGTAAGGTTTTTAACAAGGCAATTAAGCATCCAAATATACTTGTTGTGTTATGTCAAAGGGAATCCAGTGATTGTATTCCTTTTTTTTTTATTAAGATTTTGTCCTAGTTTTTCTAGCAAGATTTTGATGAGACAACCTAGCATTCATATTCACAGTGCTACAATAAAAGGAAGAAATATAGTGAGGGAGAGAGAAACATAATGACTATATTCTTTTTCCTTCCTCAAGGTTTTACTATTGGATTTTTCCTTACAAGATTTTAACGAGACCCATTAGCATATATATTATCATATGCATGAATATTTTACTCTTTTTCCTGGACTATGGTTTTGTTCCATTGGATTTCTTTAGTAAGGTTTCAATGAGGCATATTTCATGTGTGTTTTATTTTGTGTTTTTTTATATTGTTGTTAGACTTTGTCAAGTTTATAACATTAAAATTTTTTTTAATTAATAATCTCTTCATTTACTTTAGTTTAAGTCTTGGATAGAAAAGGGGTTTATTTAGCTTGCCTATGCTTTCCAGAATGATTTTATTATTTTTTCTGCTTTCCAGAATGATGTTATTATTTTTTCTGTTTAAGTAATAAATTTTCATTTAAAAAAAAAAAACGCAAGTGGTAACATAAAATTAATGATATATGGATATATAACGCCATAACAAGTAATAAAAATTAATCCAACACAATTTAATTACAAATATTAGTGGATAATGTACCTAAAAGATAATCTTTAATTCTTAATGCCAACCATGATTATGATTTTATAAACAAAATTTCGAAATATTTTTCATCCCAATAAAAAAAATAAAAATAACAAATTTACAAGTATCTTGCTCTCCATCAAAATTAAAAAAATGATAGCGTATTTTCAAAATAGCAAAGTATTGTCTAAAAATAAATAAACATAGCAAAGGTAAATTTTTCATCACCTGCAAAATGATATAAATAAAAATATTAGATAAAATATTTTAAAAATTTATAACTTATTAAAAAGTCAATTTATTTATCGTTAATATTAGTAAAAACTTTTAAATTCACTCAACCTTAAGCCTAGCTTTAGAAATTCATCTCTTCAGGAAATTCCAATGACCCGAGACGAAACCTAACCCAAATACAAAATTGAAATTCAATAGTACTTAAACATGTGTTGTTGCTTAGACATTTGAAACATGGCATTGCTGTACATGTGGCTCACTCCTAAGCCAACACATGGATCACGTGTCCACGCATGTTATCCAGGTCACTATGACACATTGTTATCCTTCGTGGCCCGTGTGGAAGCGTGGCAAAATGTTATTGGGCGACACATTGCAGGTGTTGTTAGGTGCTATGTTGTCTTGATGTGCGACTCTACTTGGGCCTGAGTCGTCATTGCTGCCAAGAATGAGCGAGGCCCATTTTCCCTATGTTAGTGGAGGGGAGACGTGTTTATTCCTCCTGAGCCTAATGGTTTATCTGTTCAGTTTTCACTCAAACTCCCCCAGATCCTTAGGCCCATTTTTGTTTTTTTGGTGGGGGTAAGTTTTTGGCGAATTTGGCCCAATACCCTCATAGGACCGAAGTTAATGATTTTTGCCCCCTCACTTGATATCTTTTTTGTTCTACCCCTCAGTATCCATTGTAACCTTCAAACAAAAAAAAATTACTTACATATCCTATTATATTTTAAACCATGTCTGTGTTTGGATGCACTTCCTACAACCAATATGAATCTGAAAAGTGGTGGAGATCTGGTTTTGCAGAGGAATTATAACAGTTCAATGGGGAAGAAGCATATCGTGAAGCCTGCTGGGTCTTTGGAGTTAAGCAGTTCCTTCATTGATTTTGGACATGATAGGCGGCTCTCAGTCAAAGCTCTTCCTCGTATTGCCAGTCAGAGTTTGAGGAAGCAGAGAAAGAATCGGAGGCTTAAGATTGTCAATGAATTTGTTGGGTAGTATGAAGAGAGCTTTGACGATGTGAAAACTGTGAGAGACAAATTTCATAAACGTGTCTCAAATTTTGCAAAAAAATTGGATGACTGTACACCCTCGGTAATTACCGACGAAACCGTCGGTAATTTTTCCAGAGGGTATGTGGTTGGTTACCGACGGTTTCCTCGGGAATTACCGAGGAGGTACAGTCATACAATTTTTTTGCAAAATTTGAGACACGTTTATGAAATTTTGGGATTTTCTCTCCTTAGTATAATTTTACAATCCCTATTTTGCATGTTTTTGCATTCAACACACGTTATGGGACTTGTGGGGCCCAAAATATTGGTAAAATGTGATGGACTGTACACCCTCGGTAATTACCGACGAAACCGTGGGTAATTTTTCCAAAGGGTATTTGTTGGTTACCAACGATTTCCTCGGGAATTACCGAGGGTGAATAGTCATCCAATTTTTTTGCAAAATTTGGGACACTTTTATGAAATTTTGGGATTTTCTCTCCTTAGTATAATTTTAGAATCCCTATTTTTCATGTTTTTGCATTCAACACACGTTATGGGACTTGTGGAGCCCAAAAAATTGGTAAAATGTGATAGACTGCACATCCTCGGTAATTACCGACGAAACCGTCGGTAATTTTTCCAGAGGGTATGTGGTTGGTTACCGACGGTTTCCTCAGGAATTACCGAGGGGGTACAGTCATCCAATGTTTTTGTAAAATTTGAGACACGTTTATGAAATTTTGGGATTTTCTCTCCTTAGTATAATTTTACAATCCCTATTTTGCATGCTTTGCATTCAACACACGTAATGGGACTTGTGGGGCCCAAAAAATTGGTAAAATGTGATGGACTGTACACCCTCGGTAATTACCGACGAAACCGTCGGTAAGTTTTCCAGGGGGAATTTATTGGTTACCGACGGTTTCCTCGGGAATTACAGAGGGGGTACAGTTATCCTTTTTTTGGCAAAATTTGAGACGTTTATGAAATTTTGGGATTTTCTTTCCTTAGTATAATTTTAGAATCCCTATTTTGCATGTTTTTGCATTCAACACACGTTATGGGACTTGTGGGGCCCAAAAAATTGGTAAAATGTGATAGACTGTACACCCTCGGTAATTACCGACGAAACCGTCGGTAATTTTTCCAAAGGGTATGTGGTTGGTTACCGACGGTTTCCTATGTAATTACCGAGGGGGTACAGTCATCCAATTTTTTTGCAAAATTTGAGACACGTTTATGAAATTTTGGGATTTTCTCTCCTAAGTATAATTTTACAATCCCTATTTTGCATGTTTTTGCATTCAACACACGTTATGGGACTTATGGGGCCCAAAAAATTGGTAAAATGTGATAGACTGTACACCCTCGGTAATTACTGACGAAACCATCAGTAATTTTTCCAGAGGGTATTTGTTGGTTACCGATGGTTTCCTCGGGAATTACCGATCGTGTACAGTCATCGTATTTTTTTAGAAAATTTGAGAACTTTTCAAGCAATTTTGGGATTTTTTCTCCTTAGGATAATTTTAGAATCCATATTCTACATGTTTTTGCATTCAACACATATTATGGGACTTGTAGTGTCAGGACCCGTCCAGAATTCCTTCCCCGGAACCCTAGACAAGCCCTGATCCCAGGGAAACCCTACCGGACCCTCCAACGGAAAATCCGGCAGAGCCTCCCCTAAGGGATTTACTTACCACAAATTACCTGCACTGAAAACACACTTCTATAAACATCCCCTTATTCCTCCCACAAACTACAAATTGTTCCACAAATTTCAGCACTTCTAAAAAACAACAACAGTCCAGTGCATAAATAAAACATAAGTATCCCAATAGTATATAGAGCTTTAAGAAGTGCTAAACAATAGAATTCAACAAGGCTGAAAGAGTAATACACTGAAATGAAAAGGTACAGAAGTACTTCTCGAAACACAACAGCAGCGGAAAACTTGGTTCGCTCCGGAAGAACGTCTACCACCACTTGCACCTAAGGGAACGGAATTTAAGAGTGTGAGATGCTAATCATCTCCGTGAGTGACCCTAACTACTGAACACCTTTAGTGATAATAAAATAATATTAATAGCAATTAAGGAATAGAACAACTACCAACAATTAATAAATAATAATAATAACTGTTGGAAAATAATAATTTCCCTCAAAACTCTCACCAGTCGCTCCGTTTGAAATGTTCCCTTTTTAAAACCTTTTCGTAAAACCCAGTGTGCATACCCCCCGAAAACCAAGGGATTAAATAATTTAACAAACAACAATTAAATAAATAAATACCCCAAATATAATTAAAATGTAATAAATCATAATAACCAATTTTAGAACACCTTTGGGGTTTAAAACATTATTTGCAATTTACACCGACGCACCACACCATATATCGGTGATGCCCTCCGATACCCAGCGTCCCGAGCACCGACTGGCGGGGGGGTTAAAGAGAGAAACCTGCAACGGTCACTTCGGCGTCCCAACAGTACCGCTGCTAAAACCATCAACCCGGCCAAGGAGGGGGGCGGCTGTGGCCAATAACAAACTTGCCTGCCCACGGTCCAATGGCAACTCACGGGTGAAGTAATAACCGCACGCTAAACCACATAATAACCGCGTGCTACCACGTGTCCATACACCATACACCAGAACACCAATACTGTATGAGTGCGTCTAAAAATAAACATTATTAACCAACCGTACCGTTTTTTTTTTTTTCCAAAAACCACCGTGGGAAATACATTAAATTCTCACACTTACCATCCCACATATTTTTATTCAATAACCCGGTACGAAACATTGATAACCAACAAACCACAATTTTCTCGAAGTACGAGATGCAACCATAAAAATACCACGGGCATAATTTATAAAATTTAACCAAATATTTTCATAAAATATTTAACCCAATTATGCCCGGAAAATTAATACTGAAACCACGTACAAATACTACCAAAATACACCTTGCTCATGCATGATAAATAAATTAAACCAAAATAAAACCATAATTAAACCACACCACATGAGCATAATTTAAATATCGATTTAAATACCAATTAAACATAATTAATTGCCCAAAATAATTTTTGAAGGTGGGTCACTCACCTTGAGCATGCAAATCAACTAAGATCCTCCTCGGGATCAACTCCGCCACTCGTACGTGCACCTAAACAACCACAGTGCACCAACCAAAAATATTAATATTTTATTCGGGTAATTCCCAAATGGGTACCCGGGGAGCGAACACCAAGCGATATCTAAAGGTTACGAGTTATATACCGAATCGAAGCTCGTGTGATGAGGATCACGGATTCGGTCTTACTTGCCGGTGGTCGGACCCGACGGGGTCGGAATCTCGCCGGAAAGCTTTTCGGGTTTCGGCTCCGCAATTCTCCCAAACCGTCACGAATTGGCAGAAACGGAAGCCGGATTCGGGTTCAGGAGGTCGAACACAGTGGACTGGAGCCGGCCGGAAAACTGGGTACTCGCCGGAACAGTACTTTCCGGCGAGCCGCCGCTGTCACCGGCAACCGTCGCCAGCGGTGGCGCGTACGGTGGCCGTTGGTCGTGAAATTTTGCAGACTTGTAGATCGTGAGGAGAGCAATCCAACGGGACCAGCAGTAAGCAAAACGGAGGCCGGACGGCGGAGAAATTACCATTTGAAGATTTCCGGGCCCCTCGCCGGAAAACGCTCCGATCCCGGCGCGTCGGTGGTCCGATGGCCGTGATTTTTGGTGGGTCGGCCGGACTTGAGGAAAGGATCAAGGGTGTACGGCGCGTGTGGCCGGAAAATGGCCGGAAGTGGGTCAATTTGCGGTGGCCGGCGGTGGAGGGGAAAAACTCGTCGCCGATCTTCGGACGTCCGATCCGGGCGCGTCCGGCGGCCGTTCGCCGTGAAACTTGGAGGTTTTGCCGGAAATGGGGAGGGGAAACTTTCTGGCCGGCGCGTGTACTGTAGAGCGGCCGGAAAAGTTGAAAAATTCCGGCGGCCGGCGGACTCTCTCTCTCTCTCTCTCTCTTTCTCTCTCCTCTCTCTCTTCCCCGAGAATTTTATCAAATAAAAACCCATGTGTGGCACTGTTCATACCACATGGACCAATCAGAAGCTGACACGTGTCATTTTACTGTTCATCGACTCAAAAATATTAAAATATTACGGTATCCGGTAAACTTCAAACGTCCATAACTTTTTAACCGGATGTCCGTTTTAAGCGTGCCGCTAGTCTGTGAACTCGTATCGATGAGCACTTCACAACCATGCATGAGTCAAAGCTCATTTCCCCAAAAATAAAAAGTCAACTCCGGCACCCCTTGGACAGTTTGGACCGCAACTTGTTTTGCTCATGACTTTCAAACCGTAGCTCCGTTTTCGACGTGCTACCAGTCTACGAACTCGGGGCATTGTGCACTTCGCCACGGTACCCTGGTCAACTTGAAATTCCAATTGGAGCAAAAAGTCAACTTTTGACCCCTTCGGTCAACGGTCAACAGTCAACCTCGATCAATGTGCACGGATTCCGGTGCGATTTGGGACGGGGTGTTACATGTGGGGCCTAAAAAATTTGTAAAATGTGATTGCCATAGGGGTCTCGGTAATTATCGACGAAACCTTAGGTAATTTTTCCAGAGGGTATATATTGGTTACCGACGGTTTCATCGGGAATTACCGAAGGTCTACAGTCGTATTTTTTTGGAAAATTTCACAAATTTTCAAGTAATTTTGGGATTTGTTCTCCTTAGGATAATTTTAGAATCCATATTCTGTATGTTTTTGCATTCAACACACATTATGGGACTCGTAGGACCCAAAAAATTGGTAAAATGTAATTGCCATGGGGGTCTCGGTAATTACCGACGAAACCTTCGGTAATTTTTGAATCAAAAACAAATTGAACATTGTCATTTTTTTAATGCTGTTTGATCGTTTACTTTGTCAGAATTTATCATTAATAATACTACATTTAGCATGTTATTGGTTGGAACACACATGATTGAAGTTGCTGGATGGAATTGTGGTGATTCTTTTACGACGGTGTACAAATGTCAATTACCGATGATGCATCGGTCATTACCATTGGGCAGTAATATCATCCATGCAATAGTAAGAAACATACAAACAATTGAACCAAAAACTGAACACGGAATGATATGTTATCAAAACAATACGACAGATGAATTTGACAACAAAAGAACGCATAAAGCCAACGTCTATTATGCCAAAACACATGTTACGTGGTTGAGCAACTAATTGCATTCCTGACTACATTGCATACACACGCATACCGCATAACATGGCCCCATTGTCTGAATATAGCATCACACAATTGATGGGCCTTCGTTTCAGTGGTGCTATTGGTTGGTAGTGTTATCAAGAGGTACGACGGCGAAGCATGATCGGCTGCTGTGATCAACCTATTTGCACCTCCCACATCTATATTGATGACGCTCCTCTCCTTGAGTTTGAATCCTCTTCTTTCTCGGTCTTCCTGACTGTTTGCCAATTTGAGGTGGAAGTACAACCTGGTTTATGACATCATCTGGAGCCTGCCACTGACATTTATCTCCAAGTGGATATATGGTTTCCGAATATGCATCACAGAGTGAGTCAACTGAGTAATGCGCCGAGCAAAGGAAATATGGAGAAATATGTCGATGCTTACATGCTGCAATTGCATGGACACAAGGAAATCCATCAATTTCAAATTCCTTGCATGAGCACGTCTTATTTTCTAAGTTAACAACTCCAACGAACATGCCATGCCCAACAACTTGAAACTCATATAAGTTCATTGGCATAACACGTAAGCCTCTGCCATTATTTGAGCGGTCCTGCATGGTTATACAGTAATTACAGATGAAACCTACGACAATCAATTACAGATGATCCTAAAGAGAAAAAACCCCAAAATATACCGATGCACCATCTGTAATCAAATTTATTTGAAAATTTTCCACTTTTTTCCCATTTTTGTGGATTCTTTTGTTAAGGATCATTACTAAAATTATATTTAGCATCTATATTATTAATAAAAAATAATCGTGCATATATGTATTTTATATTTTTTTATGCTTAATAATAATGGCAGAAAAAATAATTGAAGACTGAAAATTACCACATTTCCATACCATAGTAATAAGCAACCTAAAAACAACCAAATTTACTTTTGATGGAGAGATTTGAGGAATTAACCTATTTGTCGTTGTGCAAAGATATCAAAGTATTTTCAACAAGCAACAACTTCTCTAGATATAGATCCTTTTGAATGGTCTGCCTTGTCCTCATAATACAACAGATGCTTCGTATTTGGATCTATTGCCATAAGCAGTTCACTGGTGCTAAGTCGAGAGTAAAGCACAATCTTAGAAGGCTTTACCGTTTAATCACCATTGTCATTATTGCATTTACTATCCCTTTTTCTTCACTCCTTATGTTCTAGGAGGGTCTGTGTAAGTGACATGTTGCTTACAGTATTCCAAAGGGCCTGCATGGTAGCATTGGTTGTTTCCCTAGTATTCTGAAGAGAGAATATAATGAAAACAAAGCATTAACTTGGTTAAGTCATATTTCAAAATCATTAGCATACAAGATATCAAACCAATTTTTTCTGAGATTGAGCTCTATTTATTGATTATTTTGTAAGTCAAATTTCCTGTATTGTTGATCTAACCTAACCCTTGACATACTATCACTGATTTACTATATTAATAATTACTTTTTCATTGAACTTTAACATTATTAAAGGTATTCACCATCATTAACCATCTCAGACTTCCAATAAAACACTGAAATCCCAAAGGCAATCAAGTTGAACAAGCATACCTTAAAACGAACTCATAGGTCTAATCCTCTGGCTTTGCAGGCTGATTAAGATCATAAAAAACAAAATTAACAATAAATTTTCCAAATTGTCTAACAATTCAGAGCATTATTAGAAGATCAAAATGACACAATAAAAAAGAGACAATGTTACAAAAAATTACGTCAATTTTCATATCCTAGCAAATATTTAAGCAATTTCTTCATGCCATTGAGGTGAGGATATTCTGCACGCATCAATTGAAAATAGAAAGCTGTCCAACCATTTGGATTATCCTCATAAGCAAGTGAGTTTCGAGAGGTATATTTTGCAGCTTGTCAAGTGCATTGGACTATTAACCATATAGCATGAATCAAGAAGCTATTTGCATGTCATTTAAAATTTAAGTAATAGCAAGTATATAATTTCAAAGAAAATAGATGCTCTTCATGGAAACAAAAGCTCACATAGAGGCTGCATATCACAATAAACTTTTTTCCTAAAACTTATCCAACAAATTCAAGTCCAGAAATGCTCTGCCAATACATGAATATATTTCATATTGTACGCACATTATATATATACTTTCAACATTCACTCTCACACACTCACAAAGTAGCAAAGGTTTGTTACGTACAATTTATGCACATAAGGAACCTTTAAAAATACTTCAAAATTTATTTCTTTCTCTTTCATTTCTATAAGGACCCTTTTGTGTTAATAAGAATTTGAAAGGAAATATGGCACTGGATGGATAGTTACCTCTCTACATGGATCATAATCTGGAATTGTTTCTACAGCACGTAATTTATGAGGACATAAAACTGTAGAATCTATATAATAGAAGGCATTCAAGTGTGCCACTTTTTTTCGCAAAGGTGGTAAGGAAAGCAATGATAATTTGGATATTTCTCCATGAAGTTTCAGCTTATATACATATAAGATTCAAATTTTGATCTTGGCTTCTTAGCGAGACATTGATAATTACATGTGGAAATAAACTGTCTTGAGGAAGTTGTTGATTGTTAGGAGCATTATTAACCATCACATTAATATTGAATAGCGAAACAATTTCCCCAACTTATTGCCATGCTTGGAATTTGAATTTTATTAAAAAAAAGGATAAAGAAAGAGAAAACAATTCCTAACACATTTTCATGAAAAAGTTAAAATTTCTATTATGTTTACATTTCAATCTCATTTTAGAATATGAACTTCTTAGTAATATTAGCTTGAGCCTCTTGACCAAACGATGGAAAGAAAAATATCTTATATTCTCCACATATAGAAAAATATTTTATTCTCCACATATACCTTTAGAAATCCATTAAAGCAGGGGTCTTATGGAATAAATTAGCTTTTACAAGACACTCAAATGGACTAATTGACATATGGATATTAAAAATGACAAAAGAAAAAAGAAAATTAAATAATTGTAATATAAATCCCATAAAAGATTCTTATCTTTTGACCACTTTCAAACCAAATAACGTCCAAAAAATTTGATGAGTTTATGAACAATAAATTCATATATAATCAGTGACCAAACCATCATTTTGCAGATTAATCATGTGTAGGTAACCAGCTGCATCAATAGATGTGGAATTATACATACATATGCTAAACTTATGATGGTGGAAATTAGAAAAACAAATAAATAAATAATGTATGTCAAAAAAATTACTACGGAATTGGGAAAAAATAAATCATTCAACAAAGTTTTCTTTTAGCAAGCTGTGCATGATAAGATCCATAAAAATTTACTAGAATCCCAACACAGTGAAAAGCCATGCCTTATCTAAAGATGAAAAATGCAGAGTAAATTACTACAGGAGAAATATTAAAGGAGCCTACAGGAACACACCTACACCAAGAGTTCCAACCAGAAAACCAACAATGTTTACATCCTTTGCCTTCTCTTGACCAGGTAACATCTGTACAAACATCATCACTCTTTTAGTAAAACAAATTGTACATTAATACAAGTAGGGGTGTGGATTTTTAGAAAGGAGAAAAGAGAGTACCATTATTTGAGACCATACCTATGCTTAAGAATTCTTCTTTGTTGAGATAAGTCTGTCACCATGCAATTTGACTTTGCATCATATCTGATTAAAACCAGTAATACCATAATTAAAGAAAGATTTATTAATTTAGAGAAAGAGAGAGAGAACTAGCACAAGGACTTGCATATACTAGAATAATTTGGCAAAAGGAAAAGTAAACTTAATAACACAATAAATATCTCAAGCAATATTACATGCAGACACAATAAATTTCATACAAAACCAGGTAAGTTATATGTATACCTATTTCACAACCATTTAACGTCAGTACAACACTTGAAAATGCAGCATTTCCACAACCAATCCAAAAAAACAAGTAGTCCTCCATTTTGTATTCCTCATGTAATTCCCAGACCAAGCCTCCAATGGTATATCTATTACCAACCACTGTCCTGATACATTTATCATCAGAGAAGACACTAGCTGCTTCCAAGCTCCCATTGGAGATCTTATGAGATTCTGATGGATTCATGTCCGAAGACATAGTTTCAGCAAATTGGATTTCTAATCTAGAGCTATTCATACATGCTTCTACCACTTCATCTCTTATATGCTGTATCAAATGTGCATATTCTAGCCCAAAGGGGACCTGCATTTAGATTGAATGAACTATGTTGAGATTGGATAGCTGAGATAATTTGTTTTGGCTACATGTGAAACGACATGATCTCAGTACTAAATCCTCCTAAAGGTGAAAAAAAAAATAAAAAAAAAAACAAAAAAAAAAACATGCTTATTGCAAATTTAGTAAAGCATAGAAGTTCATAATAATAATTCTCTAGTAAACCACTTTACCAGGAAAGGTTTGCCATTTCTCACAGCATGATCTGATAAATTTTTTACACAATTGGACACACCAGTTGAAGCTTTTCCAAAAACAAAGAATGCTGGAAGAGTTGTAGTCCTACCAATAATGAAAAAGAAGAGGCTTTTGAAACTATGAAACCAAAATTAATTGTTGCATAATATACAGAAACAAAATAACCACTTTTTAAGTTCAAAAGGTAAAAAAAGAAGAAGAAGCTTCATTGGCTTCAAAACCTAATCTTGATGCCAAAAAAGAACGCAAACAGATTGAGACACAACAATCTACAACCAAGACAAAATTTCTCAGAATAATGTCTTATGAGTTTGGTACAAAAACTCATTGTTTTTTTTTTTTTTTTTTTTTTTTTGCTTTAAAACAAACAATCCTATAATATAGTTTGTAAAAAAAAAAAAAAAGGCTTTAGTAAAGGTATCATTAACGAGAACTCACGGGCTGAAGCACGCGTGGCCGTGGTGCACGACATAATCAGCATTGATGTGCGATGCTCCGACCTCATCCACGCAACAGCTACTGTACGCTGTGTCGGCCATCATAAACAAAGATACATCTGGAGGCGACCTTGTTATGGTTTACCTATGCAAGAACTTTTTCCCACTTGTACCTATAGCAAGCTGCAGCCCCACAAACTTGGTCCTTTTGTCATTACAAAATGTGTAGGAGACAACACTTATCATGTTGATTTTCTAGACAATCCTCACATATCTCCTGTATCTAATGTCTCCAATCTCGACCCCTATTTGCCTCCTGTAATTTGCCCGCACTCTCTCTTCAACTCGAGGATGAGTTTTCTAAAACTGGGAAAGAATTGGTGGAGCAACAGTAGCAGAAATAGCTGCAAAGATAGAGTACAGGCTTCTCCAACGGTAACAAAGCTCAAGAGCCAAATTTGAAATGAGTGTTAGACTAGCACATACCAAGGAGCCACATGTACCTGTTTCAGATAGCTCCAATCCACACCATTTTGCTCTATCATTAATATGTTTCAAATGCAGCACTTGCATTGAAGAATAATATGTATTTAGCCAACTTGTTTACTGTTTTTACATGCACATTTCTCCTATCGCTTACAAAATTATAGAAGCATCAAATTTCAAAAGTTCCAGCATCTTCTCGATTGGTTAGCTTGGTTACTGGAATTTCAATTTTATTTAATCAAAGCTTCTACATCACATCTGTTCCAGATGACTAGGTTGTAAATTGGATAACCAAAATGAATATTAGTTGAATGGGTGGAAGAAGAACCATCAGAGAGGGTGGGGAAGTGATGGTACTGATTATGGTAATTTTTTTAACTGATTACCTATCACTTTTTTTTTTCTTTTCCTTTTTCTTTTTTTTTTTGGTGAAGAAGAAGAAGAAGAAGATTATTCCTTTCACCTTCCTTTTTTTTTTTTTTTTTTTTTCTCTTTGAGGGTTTGTGGTTAATTACATTGATGATGATAGCAATAATAAAAATCAAACTATTATCATGCATATAAATATTTCACATAAGTTATATCAGAATGAAGGAGCATTAGCATGAGAGCTTTGCTGATATGTTATGACAAATATTTTCATCTGAAAAGTAAAAACGCTCTTAGCAGTTTTTTTTTGCAAAGCAAATTATAAGCTTTTTACTTTGCAAAAAGAGGAGAAAAAATAAAAATCTTTCTAATTAGTGTGGTGCTGCTTAATTTGGTTACAGCTTGATTAGGCTTGGCCCCCAAGGAAAAATAGGAACCTACGAACTAATTAATTTGCTTTAATTAAAGCTGTTAAGACTATTACTATCATTTCCCATTTTACGCAATGTATTATGCATGAATGCTCTAATCATGGTATTTTCATTTCATTTTGTATATATGAATTCCATATATAAATATGAAATGAGAAAAAATTATTACATAAAAGAAATGGTTGTCCTTCGACATTTGTAGAAGTATTTGAAAATGTTATCACAGATATTAAAAAAAGGAAAAATTAAAATAAAATAAAACCTATCACGCAATGGTTAAAAACTTAGGGGAATTTGGCCCAATACCCTTATTTTAAACACGTTAATGAGAAATACCCTCCCTCTTTTAAATCTTTTTTATCTACCCACCCTCTTTTCATTATTCCAACCTTACCCTTACTCTATAAACCACGTACAATTTCTTTCTCACTCTTATCAATATCCCACCTACCGCATTTCATATCCAATTTCCCTCTTTCTTTCTTTCTTCTCATAGTGCTTTCTGATGTTGGATTCGAAGGACGATCTTGAAGCTGTGGAAGGAGGTTTTATGCTTAATTTCAGGCGTCCAAATGGTGGACCATAACACATACGACATTGATTCTGAAGCAGTGGAGAGAGAGAGAGAGAGAGTTGCAGGGAACTTTTGTGTGATTAGTTTGCTGATTTCTTTCTTCGACCATAGACTTGGAATCGAATTATGAAACCACTCGGACCGCTGAGTTCATTAGCAGTGGCGGCTTCACCAGAGTCGCTTTACAGGTGATTACTCCTCTTTGATTCTCGTGTCTTTTTTTTTTTGTTTCTTTGGAAAAACTAAAACATATGAAATAGCAAAAATAGACTATTTTGCGCCGCCTTTTTACAAAGTTTTTAGGGCGATTGTGTTTTGGTTTGTGAATAGAACTAAACTAACCAAGTTTGTAAAGTTCATTTCCCAGATGAGCTCCTAAATGAGTCGGTGATAGTTGGGAGTGTTTTACTGGACAAGCTTTGGTGTCTACGAGAATCTCAATCCGATAGCGACTGGAATGGCAACGTAATTGTATGTCTTATGGAAGTGATGAGCATTTGCTGCAACTTTATATTTAAGGTTGGCCTATTCAATTCAGTCTTGAACTTCCTTGTGAAATTGCACATGGTTGTCTACAAAAGTAGCAACACCTTGAAGATGGGGCATGGGTAAAGATATGAGATTAGTGGTATTGTTGGCTACTTTAGTATAGACAATAGCAAAAGGTTGGGAACCAGTGGAGCTGTTAACCATGCTGTTGTAGGCAAATTCAACTTGTGGCAGAATGGAATCCCACTGTTGATGTTTGTCTGAAGCTAAGTTGTAAAGCATATTGACAAAACTACGATTGACTACCTTAGTTTGTGGATGATAAGAACTGTTATATTGGAGTTTGGTATCAAACCTCTTCCATAAGACTTTCCAAAAATGGCTGATGAACTTTACATCACGTTTAGAGGTTATTGTTTTTCAAATTCCATGAAGACGAACCACCTCTTGAAAGAACAGATGAGCCATATAACTTGCATCAGATGCCTTCTTACAAAGAAGGAAATGGGCTATTCTAGAAAAACAGTCTATGACAACGAAAATGGAGTCTACTTGGTGGATAGTCTTTGAAAGACCAAGGATAAAATCCACGGAAAGGTCCTCCTAGATAGCAACAAGAGTTGGCAAAGGAGTATAGAGGCCAACATTTTGAGATTGACATTTGACAACTTGACATACAAGATAGTGAATAACAAAAAAAGCAATTTGAGCTTGCATCTTAGGCCAAAAGAAACATTGAGTGATAGTTGAAATAGTTTTGTCACAGCCAGCATGGATAGCTAAGTCATCAACATGGAGGTCTTACATGATGAACTCACAAAGGGAGGTCTTGGTTATACAGAGTTGGTTGCCTTTAAGACGTGCAAAGTCTTGTAGATTTAATTTAAAGATGGTAAGTAAGGTGTACTTATGATCGAGGGCATTAGCAACTGTATTTCGATGGCCTGCCTGATGGTGAAAAGCATAATGAAATTTTTGAAGGAATTCAAGCTAGTGAGCATGCAAGTCATTGAGCTTCCTTTGAGAGTTGAGATACTTAAAGGAATGGTCATCACTATGTAAGATGAAGTCTTTCTGAACAAGGTAATGTATCCAATGATCAAAAGCATGAATGACAGCATACAACTCTTGTCAATAGGTGGACCATTTTTATTGTGCTGGGTAGAGCTTTTCACTGAAGAATTCAGTGGGACGACATTCTTGAGTTAAACTAGCTTCAATGCCCACCTTTGAAGCATTTGTTTCTACTTTAAAAACTTTGTTAAAGCTAGGTAGAGCCAATATAGAAGCATGAGTGAGCTTTTGCTTCAACAAATCAAAACTGTCTTGTTATGGCTATTCCCATTTAAACCCATTCTTCTTGAGACTGACAGTTAAAGGGCAGCTATTTCACTGAAATTCCTGATGAATCTCCTATAAAAGGTGGCTAGACCACGAAAACTTCGAAGTTCAATCACAATTTATGGTTAAGGCCAGTCAAGAATTGCATGTAGTTTCTTTGGGTCAGTGTTTATACCCTCTTTACTAATAATGAAATCTAGAAAGAGGAGACAGTTAATGAAGAATTCACATTTTTAAATACTGAGATATAACTTATTGTTTCTCAGCACTTGAAATACTTTGCACAGTACAAGCAAGTGGTCTTCTTCTATTCTGCTATATAGTAAGATATGATCAAAGTACACAAATACAAACGACCAATGAAAGATATAAAGATTTGATTCATGAGGTGCATGAAAGTACTTAGGGTATTGCAGAGGCCAAATGGCATAATCTGCCATTCATACAAGCCTTTCCTACTTTTGAAGGCAATCAAGATACTGGAATTCTTGAAACCTGATGCTCATGTTTCTACAAGTTTATAAATGATAGGAAAAATATGTATATGAAAATAGTAAACAAGTTGGCTAAATACATATTATTCTTCAATGCAAACACTGCATTTTGAAACATGTTAATGAAAGAGCGAAAAGGTGCATATTGGAGCCAGTTGAAACAGGCACGTGTGGCTCCTTTGTACGTGCTACTCTAACCGTTATATTTCAAGTTTGGCTTTTAAACTTTGTTACTATTAGAGAAGTCTGTACTTTGTCTTTGCTGCTGCTGGTGGTGCTAAACCAAGATGCCACCACTGGAAGAGGGAAAGATAAATAACTGACCACTAAAGATGGGAAGACCACTATGAAAAACTAACAATAAGTATGCATGACCTAACCTAGTACCACATGAACCTTGTTGTACCCAAGCTTGCCCCAAGTAAATGACACCACACCCTTTCCCAAGGGACCCTATCATTTCTCCCCCTTATAGCTTCCTTATCCTCAAGGAAGAAGTTAGGTTATTTTTTGAGAATCCACCATTTGTTATTCCACCACCACTACTGTGGTTGGCTCATCAATCATGTAAAGTTAAGGGCGTTAGCAGTGATGGCCTGCAACGAAATGTTAATCGCGAAACACAAATCCTTAGTCGTTCGTTCCTTGGCATGCTATCTTGTGATCTCTTTAAGACCTGTGGAGGTTTGTGGAGAAGGTCGCACCATTGGAAGGTGCCTAAGAGGCCTACAGATGGATCCACAATAAACTTTGGCGATGGTACCTATTCAAGTTGATGCAATTGGCCAATGCTCCTTCACCGCAATTAATTCCACTCTTCAGTCAATTGTGACCTTATAGCTTCCATAAAGGACTTTGGCCTCTTCACTTTTACATCTAAGCGTACATCATCTTGCAATCCAACCATTAAATAATCAATCATGTAACCTTCCAATAGCCTATCAATCCTCTGAGACAATCATTCAAATTTTGATTGATAAAGAGCCATGGTAGAAGTTTACTTCAATCAGTAAAAGCCTCAGGGTGTCTTCATATTCGGCAGGTCCAAACCGATGTAGTTGCTAGAGTAAATGCTCTCCATGTAAGAGGCTTTTTAAACTTACTCAACCAGCGATGTCACTGCAAAGCAACTCCTTAAAGATGAAAGGAAGCCAATTGGACTTGCTGATCGGGTTCCACACTGTTAAATTTAAAATATTGCACACACTTGTAAATCCACTCATTGGGGTCCTCTCCTTCAAGTTTCAGAAAGTGAAACTTGAATTTGGGACCTTTGTCTGCCTTATTTTGAGAGGTTAAATTCTCAAAACAATGTGGCACTTGGTTCAACGAGGATTCTCCCTGATGAAAAGGGTTGACATCTTGGTTCCTTAGTTGTTGTGCATGCTAAACCTTAAAGCTTGTGACTCATTGAGAACAACCTGCAAGGTAGAAAGGAGTTGCTCCAGGCTAGTATCATGTCTTACTAGTACTTCCCAGGCCTCTACACAGAATTCTGCCTTAGTCTTAGCACAGGTGTCCGTGGAACGTTGGTCTGATACCAAATGATATATAATAGCGAGTCAAGAACTAGCAAGAAGAAATATAAAGGAAAAGAGAAGAGACAGAGAGCTTGGAAGATCAATATTATTCATTCATAAGCCCATTCCATGATATCTACTTATATTTACATGCACCATGGGAAATAAATGACTAACCTTTACAAAGATGGGAAATTTGGACCTCTACGAAAAACTGACAACTACAAATGACCTAACCTAGTATCACACTACCCCTATCGTACCAAGCTTGTCCCAAGTAAACGACCCCAGGAGACTCTATCAACGTCTTGTCTCTTAGTTAACGGTTAGTGGACTAAAAATAGTCATGTAACATACAACTATCTAGTAACATACGACTATCCCTTTCCCAATAACATAATGGGTTTAGTATTTTGTGGTGTGGTGATGTGTAATGGTGAACTGAGTTATCCTTGTTTGATGTCTGAAAAATGGTGTTGAGTTTTCAATTCGGAGAACTATAATTTATCCATCATAAGTAAAGATGAATGTGAATATGAGTAATAGAAAAATAATACATATGTTAAAAAGAAGAAGAAGATATAAATAAATAAAAGGAAATGAATAATTAAAAAAAATTTAAGGGGAAAAATAGAGATATCATAAATAGAACAATTAATAAAATTGTAATTTTTAAAATGACTTGATTTACATAGAAAAGTGAGGGGGGGGGGGGGGGGGTGCGGAACTTGTGTTAAAAAAGGAAAACACAAGTTCAAAAAAAAAAAAAAAATACACATGAATTTAGAAAAAAAAATTCAAAAAGGATGGGGAAATTATTTTTTTTATTCTTTTTTTCAATGACTTGAGTAACAAAGAAAGGGAAAAAAAAAAAAAAAAAGCACACACACACACACACACACTTGAGTTCAATTCGGAAAAACATAAGTTTTAAAAAAAAAAGAAAAGAAAAGACATGAGTTTAGAAAAAATAAAAAACAAAAAATTGCAAAGACGAACTCGATCGGTAAAATAAGAAGACATGAGTTTAGAAAATATATATTAGAAATCAACTTTGAGTGATAAATGAATAGATTAACGAAAATGGAAAAAATGCGTGAGTTACAAAAAAAATAAAAAATAAAAAATCTTGAGGTCAAAAAGAAAAGACATGAATTTAGGGGGGAAAAAAATGAAAAAGGAACTTGGGTAAATATAAGAAGGCATGAGTTTTTTAAAAAATGATTAGAAATAAACTTTGAGTGATAAATAAGTAAATTAACAAAAGAGGAAAAATGTTTCAGGAAAAATGGGGAAATTATTTTTTATTGATTATTTTTCTATCAAATATCATTAATTTTAAAAAATAGAAAATTTTAATAAAGGTTAATTTTGCAAACTAAGGAAGAAAAAAAAAAGAAAGAAAAAAAAAACTTGAAATCAAAACGGAAAAACATGTCAAAAAAAAAAGAAAAAAAAGAAAAAAATGACATGAGTTTAAAAAAAAAAATTTATTAGAAATAAACTTTGAGTGATAAATGAATAGATTAACGAAAATAGGAAAAATGCTTCAGGAGAAATGGGGGATTTTTTTTTCTTTATTGATTGTTTTTCTATCAATAACATTAGTTTAAAAAATATAAAATTTTAATAAACGATAATTTTACAAACTAATTTTTAATAACGTATTTTAACAATTAAATTTGTTTCGTGTTTTGTGTTTTGTGTTTTTTTTTTTTTTTTTCATTCTATCATATAAAAAGTTAATTTTTCATGGATTGGTATATGATTAAATTAAAGTGACAAACGGACAGAGAATACCTTAGTGGCAATGTGAGTGGTTATGTAATGTAGTAACAATGTGAAAATTCTCCCAACAAAAAAAAAAAGTAACAACGCTAAAAAATATTTAAACTACAAAAAAAAGTGCAAAATTATTTAAGAGTTTAATTCCCAAAACAAAAAAAGAATTGAAAAAAAAAAGAAAAAAGAAAAAAAAAAAAGCAGTTGTAGGCCATTAGAGCTTGACTGTTTCTCTTCCCTCCTTTCTACTCCCTTGTATAACAAACTAAGAGCTCTGCGGTTACCGGGCGGTCAACCTTATCTTCCTTTATCCCTCTGTTTCACCCTTCTTACTGTGTTCTCTCTCTTTCTCTCTCTCTCCGACCTCCATCAAAGCTTTTAGTGTTATCTGCCAAAACAGCTGATTAAATGTTTCGGAAAATTATTACACGAAAAAATTACCAGGAAAAAATAAAACTATTCTTTTTTAACGCATTTTATCAAACACTTGTAAGATATTAATATAAAATCAAGAAAACATCAAAACAACATGTATTTTATATTCGTTTTTCAGTAGAGCCTTTTTTTTTTCCCAAAAAAAAAAATAAAAAAAACCAAAAAAAAAAATGCCTTTTTAAATGCACAAATGCTTGAAAGATTTTACAAATAAAAATGAGCAAGTTGGTGTCACTTTCTGATCAAGAAAATCATAAAATTAAAAAAAAATAAAAATAAAAATAAGCATTTGCAACTGAACTTTCCTCTTAACGATTTTTCTCTAAATTTCTGGCGCCCTTTCTTTAGATAGATTCAAAAGTAGTAATAATTCGTATGGAGATATAATATATATTTCAATGTACCAATATATATATATATATATGTAAAATGATTTACGTACCTATTCATTTAAAAAAGAAACGGTAATATACTATCTCTTAAGCTTGATTCTCTTGGAAATATTGTGAGGATGCGAGTCATGGTTGTGTTGGTATCTACTGTCCCCGTCTACATTTGGCTCCTCAAGCCCATTGTTAAGGGGGTGAATCCCAAACTTTTTTATGTTCATAATCACACCGTTCTGATCCTCGTGGAATACACGGAAAGAAGCCTCGGTGATGTTGCGACAGATAGAGGACCAGTTTGGCCCAAATACTTCTAACAATTCATCATCAGAAATAGGCCAAAAGAATCCTCCATGTCTGTGAGGTTGGGTAACAATTGACACATGATCTGAATCAATAATGCTTCCATCAAGCTCTATAAATGCACAACCATGCTTGTAAAGGAGGTCATCACCATTACTAGTTTTGCCTTTGAAATTTACTTCGTATTCAACGTCGATAAGTTGATTATAATAACCATAAACAAAGCAAATGGCAAATCTCAATTCCAGTTTAAACCAATTTGGAGGAAGATGGATATTGATCGAATCTTGACTGCCAGTTTGATAGCTGAACCACTCTGGGATTTCGTCTCCTGGATACATATACAGAGCATCCTGCACACCATGGACATATATAGACATGAAATAAAATCCAAATCACTAAAAAAAAGAAAAAAAAGATTATAGTAGAAATAAAAGGAGAGAGAGAGAGACAAAGAGAGAGAGAGAAAGATACATACATCTACAGCAGACGAAATTCGATGGTGCACATGATCAGCAATTACTTTGTTGAGTGTGTTGTCATCCAGTTTTATACAGTTCTCAAACGAAAAAAACGGACGTGCGTGATATATTTTTTGTGGGGTTGCATACCCCCCGCTTGATATTGTCTCCAACAATGTGCAGTCGTTTGCTTTCAAAACTTTTAAAGACGATGGAAGCTCTGCTATTGATTTCAATCTCTCACATTTTCCTATATCCAATTCCCCCAAACGATGTGGAAGGGGAGGCAATTCTTCAATTGATGAACATTCCTCTACATACAAACGAAGTAAAGGTGACGGAAGCTCTGGTAATGATTTCAGTCTCTCACATTTTCCTATATCCAAATCAAGAAAACCTGGAAAGGGAGGCAATTCTTCAAGTGATGAACATTCCACTGCACACAAATCATATAAAGATGATGGAAGCTCTGGTAATGATTTTAGTCTCTCACATTTTCCTATATTCAATTTCCCCAAACCATGTGGAAGGGGAGGCAATTCTTCAAGTGATGAACATTCCCTAAGGTTCAAATCCTGAACAGGCAATAATTTACCTTGACTGCGTGGAAGAAACTTATTGACTCAAGACTTGGAGTTTCAAGATGGGTTAGATTGACAATTGACTTCGGCAACTCTTCAATCTCTGTTCCATATAACTTAATTTCAACCAAGAATTCCATACGGCCCGAGATTTATGGAATCTTTCTCAAGTGTCGGCAAAAAGAAATATCCAACCGTTCTAGATATTTCAACTTCCAAATGCTCTCCGGCAAACTTTTAATTGCTGTCCTACTCAGGTATAATTTTCTTACATTGATTGGAAGATTTTCTAAGCCATCTTTCAGATTGTAGCAATACTGCAAATTTAGAATCTGAAGCTTGCCAAGATTCTGAAAAAATGAAGGAAGTTGAACCAAACTGCTGCAACCTTTAAGACTTAAAACTTGAAGATTTATCGCCCGAGACAAATTTGGTATTTGCATAAGGTGCTCAGAAAAACTAAGATCGATCTTCTCTAACTTCACCAGCTCAAGTGGCTATCGCTCACATCCAAAAAGAAAAATGATATTAATAATAACGAACAAGATTATGCATTTACTTTTAAGTAAACACTACTACATCTCTAATACAACATATATATCTAAATTAAGCCTGCATATATATATATATATGGAAATTCTATGGTGAAGACAGTCCGCATGAGGACCGCAGTATTAGTGATGGTTTTTCATAGTATTAACAACCATTTTTTGGAAAATCGTCACCAATACTATGAAAAACTGTCACCAATACTGTGGTCCGCATGAGGACCGTCCGCACCATAGACAGACTGTATATATATATATATATAATGCGACATATATTTATATATAAACTAAGCATGCATACCTGGTCTTCATTCCAAAGAAGTTCAAGTTGGCTCTCACGCATAATAAGTTGAACAAGATTCTCGGGATTAAAATATGGCAAATATTTCAAAGGGTATGTATCCCACTGAAAATATTTTAGCTCATCCGAAACAAAAGGCTCAAGCCCATCAGGAAGACTGAGTCTGCATTCTCCACTATGGTATTTGCACAGTCCATAAGGGAAAAATTCATTACCCAAATGCAATTTAAGAAGTCGTAGATTGAACATCTTTGAAAATGCCGTACGGGTCACTTTTACATCTTTTCAGAGTTGAGACAGATCCAATAATATGCCTTCAATTGCAGAGGTTCCCTGATGTCAAACCATCCTTTAGATAAGAATACTATATATATAGAAAGATAATTTATTAACTAAACCATATTTATATAGACAAATCAATGTATAAGCACTTACTGTATTTCTTTCCAATACATGGCAGGAATCCTTATTATTCCAGAGCCTACTACGATTGCCACAATCTTTGCTTTCATCACAAACAATTGCCCAAGCCATTTTTCGTAGTAAATCATGCATTCCCAGTCTTTCTTTACTTCCAATTATTAAGGATTTATCAATGAGAACACTTATTCCTATTGTTGCATCAGTGTGGTTTGATATGCTGTCTACTTTTTCCCTAGGTACTTGATAGATAAAGAAGCATGCAATGTCAAGAAAAATACCCTGGATGCTTTTATCGCCTAATCCATCATAACTTATTCTCAACACTTTTTTAATTTCAGGATCTGGATCTGTTTTCAGCTTATCCAATGCACTTTTCCATTCTTCTACGCTTTTGTACTTAAGGGAAGAACCTAAGACTTTAAGAGCTAATGGATTGCCCTTTGCATAATGTGCAACACTTTCTAATAAAGCCTCATAACATGTTGCAAGTGAATTTGGTTCAAAAGCATGGAAACAAAAGAGTTGAAGAGCATCACGGTGATATAAACCATTAAACTGGTAAATTTGACAATTCTTTGTCATAAGCAGTTGCTTATCTCTACTTGTGACAATGATTCTACTTCCATTAGCAAGTTGATATCCTTCAAATAAATCATTTAATTTGGAACTTCTCCCATTCAAATTATCTAAAACGATAAAAACCTTTTTACAGCGGAGTCTATTTTGAATAGATCTTGATCCTAGAACCGGAGTGTTCATGCGTAGAAGATTTTCATCCCCCAATAACTCATAAAAAAGTCTTTTTCTCAAGTGATTTGTATTATCTGCTTCTTCTGGAATATCCTCAAGAAAGCAATAAGCATCAAAATGAGAAGATGAAAATCTTTGAAACACAAGGCTAGCAAGGGTGGTCTTACCGATACCCCCCATGCCCCAAATACCTATATTGCGAACATCCATTTTGCCAATGCTTAATAATGATTCAATTTCCTTGAAAGGCTCCTCAATTCCAATGAGGTCTCCATAATTTGTTAATTGGTACTTGGGCAATTTCAATAAAATATCTTCAGCAATTTTTTTAACCAACTCATGCTCATCCCTATCATTGAAGAAATTAAACAAATAAGTATTGTAAGAAAGACATGACTCTATTTTTTTTTTTTTTTAAAGAAATAGATGACTCTTTTTCCAAAAAAAAAGAAAGAAAAAACAAGAAAAGAAGAAACAGAGGACTCTTGATATAAGTTTAGGCATTTAAAGGAAATAAATATAGATTGTTTCAATATTCAATAAACTCGTTAAATATCTAGATTATGTGATTTTTTACTCAATACTTATTTATCACAAATCTAAAAGAGTGTAAATGAAATATTCCCTATATAAATATAATGTAAATATAATATAGCAATACAAAAAATTGTTACTTTATGATTAGTATTTTTTTAAAGTATAAAATATTACGATATAACTTTTCTTTATATACATATTACTATATAACCTGTACAGTTTGTTTAGTCGGGTATTGCACCAAAAATGGGCGAAATAATAGTCGTATCTGGTATCTTATGTGGTAATGTCTAATCTAGTCCAATCCTTCATACCAAACAACCAATAATCCATTGCATTTTTTGGTTTGCTTCCCTAAATAAACCACTCTCTTAACATTTTTCCTTTTTTTTGTTTTTTGGGAAATACACTCTCTCACATTATCCCATAATTTTCATTACTAATTTAAATGTGAATTATCCATCGGATTGATTTGACAAAAATTAAAGTAGTAATATAGCTCAACAGATAATAATAGGGGGAATTTTTCCTTTTTTTAGGGGGAAAAGACAAAACTGGTTACAGTTCAAGTGTGAAAAATATATAATTAACCCTAAACTTAATTTGCCACCTGAATTTTCAATATTGTTACTAATTAGTTTATAGCCCTTGAAACTGATAAGCCAAAAAATCCAAATTAAGATATATTTGACCTAAAACATGCATGGATATAATTTTTTAGTGTATCATGTGAGAGAATTTACATAGAAAGATGCAAGTAAGGTAAAATCCATAGCATAGTAAAATGACACTACAAGAAAGTTAATCTATAATGACAGAACTCTCAACTACAAAATGTAAAAATTATTGTTCATCGAAGTATGAATTTGTCATTAAAAAGTTTGTGTCACTAAGATTGTGGCTGATACGATGTATTTGTCATAGAGAGTGATGAACTTTCTCACTAAACACTTTTAGCGAAGAATGTCACAAATTAGGTACAAACAAATTTTGACCATTAAATTTTTGTCATTAATTGCGTTGGTATTGGTCACTATAATCATGCCATTATAATATTTAGTGACATTGATTTTATTGACCGCAAATTATAATGACAATTTTGTTTTGTCAAAAAATACTAACTTATATCAGTGACAAATTTGACATTTCTAGCCAATAGTTTTGGCACTATGGCCTAAACTTCTTGTAGCATGATTATTTATAAAATCATTGATAATAAAAATATATAGATACATATATATAAGTAAACATTGTTAATTATCAAATAAAAAAATATATTGTTAATTAATCACTCTAGCGAAAATATAATTAATTATTTTGTATATATGATTAATTAGTAAGATTGAAAGTTACCCGAAATTCTTTGAATCATAACCGCACATATTAGCCAATTTTGTTAGAGCACCCCTCCACTGCTTCACCTCTTCCGGTTTGTCCTTAAAGCGTTGTTTATGTTCCGCAAATGCTTTTGCATAACTATTCGATTGTTTCCGTACAATGCATGGATCTATGTCATAAAAAATCGGTATAACATTCTCATTTCCTTTGCATTCAAGTATGTGCACCAATTCATTTAAACACCATGTCGATGATGCAAATTTTTTGGACAAAACTATGATGCAAATCTTAGATTCCTGAATCGCTTTCATAAGTTGTGGCGAGATTTCGTGGCCACTTTCAAGCTCTCGATCATCCATGTAGGCCTGGATACTCTTTCCACACAAAGCATGAAAGAGATTTCTAGTAAAACCAAAACGGGTGTCCTTACCTCTGAAACTTAGAAACACATCATGCTTTTCTTGAGCAGAAGAAGAAGAAGAAGAAGCCATGTTTGTAACCCTGCACATCCACAAGTATATATTTAAAAAAAAAAAAAAAAAAAAAAAGGAAGAAAGAAGTCCTTCGTAGCATATATTCCTAACCCTTTATTCTAATGGTCTTATATATAGCATATCTTGGTGTTATAAGCTCAAAACATAAATATAAAGGTCGGTGGGACAAAAAATAAAGATGCAAATAGAAGTAAATTACCAAGCTTGCTCATCTCCGATTCCGATATCAAAACGCTCTGTTTCTCTGTCTTGAGAGCAAGATAAAAGGGAGTTTGTAAGAAGTTTCACCATATCTTGAACCTTCCAAGAAACGATGAGACGACTTAATTAGATGTTGACTCAATTAACGCGTCTGTAATTATATTTGAGATTTTTTTTTTTTTTTGGGCTGTTTTCTAGATAATGTTGACTAATAAGTTAACGCGGCTTTTACTTTATGAAAAAGCAAAGGAAAGTGGACCAAAAGTGGATTAAAGACTCGCGGTCCCATTCTATGTCCAACAACTTTATGCCCTTGACCACTCCTTCTTGCTTCGACTTTAAGTCTCTGCACCGACGGCAAACCAATAATTAAAAAAATATGAAAAATAATGATCTGACAAAAATATTTATAAAAGGTCAGATGAATAATGTATTCATGTATATATTCTACACCAGGTTGGATTTTTGTAGGGGTCGATGGAGTGGAATGCATCTTTAAGATTGCCTGATTAGTTGTTCATGTACGCATAAGTTAACCTGAGCATACTTTAATAATTAAAATAAAAAAACATAAAAATAAAAATTCAAGAACCAATATTTTATAGTGATAATTTTTTTATTCAATATATATTTTTTTTTTTTTGGAAAATGTATATGTGCAATGTTTCTTGAAATATTTATACAGTTCTTTATAAGCAAATGTTATATTTAAAAAATAAATAAATCATAATATCTATATATTTTTCAATCTAATTATATTATTTTGACAATTTATTATAAAACTATTTTTCTCACTGCTAATAAATATTTTAAATTATTATAATTGTTAAACAAATAAGTTTGCAGGTTTTTAAGTACAATAGACAATATTTTTAATTGTTTTTTTTTTAACAAAAAAAGTTTAGATATAAATATTTTTAAAATAATAACGTTATTGTCTCCACGTGATATCTAATTTGCATTTTATCCTATATCTGCAAGCTTATATAATAAAATGACCATCAATGTTCTATAAGCTTTGCACATGATTTTTTGTCAAGGATTTCACATAAAATTGTAAACAATATTTATGAGTTTATGGAGTTAAATGCCATATATATATATTAAGGTACCAAAATATAATAACTGGTAAAGATCAAGGATATTTGTGCACCCTTCTAATTTTGTCAAATTTGTATATAATAGTATTTATTAAAAAAATTAACTTATCTATATTTACACTTATCTATATTTACACAATATATATCTATCTATGTACATAAAAAGCTCATGCCCCTCTCATTTTTTTTTTTTAAGAGATTTCAAAGAAAATTATAAACATTTATGAGTTCATCAAAAAAGAAAAAATTAAGGCACTAGAATATAACAACTTGTAAAGTTTAGCGATGCCTTTGTGCTAATTACCAATGTATAACAGTTTTAATAAAAAATATTAAATATAATAATATATATTTATTTATTCAGTTTTGTTATGTAGAAGAACAAGTTTATTTCATAAGATAAAAATCTAATAACAAAAATAATTTTGAAAAGGTCAATTTTGTGCCACAGTGGATATGCCGTTATGTAACATGTCTACATATTCTGGCACAAAAATGATCCTCCCAAAATGATATTTGATATTAGATTATCAACTTATGACATAAATATGATTTTCTATATAGTAAAATAATTATTTATTTTTTTTAAATATATATCATCTTCATGGATGACTACACTCGTCCTGCTTAGTTTTTTTCTTTTTTAACTATTTTTTGTTTATTTTAAAATAATATTCAAATAAAATACAAGTTGTGCCCCCTCTCAATTTCCCTTTATGTACGATTAAATTAGTTTGCAATTTTCTTTTTTTATTTTAATAATTTTTTTTTCAATGATTTATCTAATATCTATAATCAGGTTAAATCGTTGGAGTTGCAGTCTACAATTAACACAACCAACACCTTTTTGTTGCTTAATATGGTTATTTCAGTACTAACAAATGTTCATTGCTAAACGTATTACATTGTTAATTTTGTTTTCTTTTATATTATTTTTGGAAATTTTAAAAACCTTCAACAAGCAACAAATTGGTCACTTTAATATTCGCTGAAGGTCTTTACCTAAATATTTTTTATTCAATTTTCTATAATTTAAAGCATTAGCAACCCTAGAACTGTCCATTGATATGCACTTTTACTGATCCTAGAACTGGTCATTGATATTTAGTTATATTTATTTCCACTGACAGATTCATATTTAAGCATATTAATTTATTAATCAATCAAATAAATAATAATATGTGTATATTTGATAAATAACATGATAAATTAAATGATGCATATAATATTATTAGAATATATACATATATATATACACAAATTGGAGGCAGTGAAAAAAGCTGCTAGCAGGTGGTTATCTTGCTGATGAAGTAGATGACAATAAAACTAAATAATATTTAGTCATACATATATATGCTACGAAATTTTCATTCTAATGTAAGCAAACATTGAACGTGTTCTAACTCCCAATATGATCACAAAACGTAACAGAACAAAATGCGTCTCAACTTTCCTTGAATTCTTCATTCTTCTACCCCTGTATATATAACTAGTTGATAATGGACAAACAATATTAGTTTGTAGGACAAACATCAAAATTCTAGCTAGCTTTATGATCATCACAATGTATCACTCACCACAATCAACACAAAATACCCTCTTCAACAGAGGCCTCTGCTTTTTCACCAATCGGATTTTGGAAAATGAAGCTGCAAAGGGCTCGAATTTCGTGGCCTCTCCTTTTACCCTTACATGTTATGCTAATAAGCTTGATTGAGGCAGGCTCAAAAGGCCAAACTCTGTAACAGCTTCTTCACTTTTTGGGATCAACCAGTGTTCTTGATCTTGATCTGTTTCTTCAGGTGGTCCACTCTTGTCCTTCGTCAATGGTGCTTGGCTATATCAGAGGTTCACTTTGAAGTCATCTTTTGAAGAGATTGTCAAAGGTCCTGACAGAGCTGAGCACAAAGACTACTAAAAACTTTATTGTGTTTGTGTTAAAAAAATAAGAAAATAAAAAAAATACACTAACAACTCTTGAGTCTTATCAATATTAGATGGTCTTGATTATCAAGAAAAACACAACTACTTGGCCAATGATTACAAGAATTGAATCAAACACAATCATAGATGCAATGCATCTCCGGTTGAGAACATCAAATGATAATCCTCAAGTGAACAGGACATCACATGAAAATTGGTAATTAAGGATTTAATTTTGTTCTAATTTTCAAAAACTAAAACCTTAATATGAAGAAAGATAATCTGTAAAAATAGTCAATTGAATTGCAGTATCCATATCCCTTGCTAAAAATATATCAAATAATAATAATAATAATAATAATAAACAATTTGTTGGGTTGTTTACAAATTTAACGTTTACATCCATAAACCCATACTTGCTAAATCGTTTTGCAAAAACAAAAGCTGTTGGGTTGTTTAAATCCTACTAAGGTGCTCAAATGTTTAGTAGAAAAATTAATCAACTTTTGAAACTCCTCTAGTAAAAATAAAATAAAAGGAAATAAAATAACTTTTTGAAGTCCTTTCCCTTCTAAAAAATAAAAGGAAACTTAATATCTGTAACCCGCCAATATTTATCAACAAAAAAACCTTTTTTGAGAAGCCACCCTAAAATACAAAGAAGAAAAAACAAATTTCTTTTAAAATTCATTTATTGTTTAAAGGTTAAAGGTGCTAGATTCTTTTTTCATTTTTGGGAGAAGAATTTATTTTAAAAACTTGTTTTATTGTTCATATACAAACAAATATGGGTATAACAACATTTTACTCTCTTTTACTACTTCTGCATCTTGGCTCCTAGAGTACAAAATCTTCAACATTGTATCTTGCACCATTATTTTTTCTTCTACTAAATCCAACCGCGCATTTTGTTAAATGAATTTGATGAAATTAAACATCAAAACTCATGTGATCTTGAATAAAAACTGTTTTGTTTTATTTTAGTTTACTTGTACACAGTATACGTGGTTTTATCTTTTATTCTTTTGAAAAGACAATAGAATGCCAATAGAATGATAGAATGCCAATAGAATGCATGCTTAGTTTTGCAAACTTTATTAAAAAAAAAAATTATGATTGGAATAAAACAGACAGAAATAGGAGTATAAGGGGCACCGCGAAGGGGTTTTAATTTGGATTACCCCGACAATTTAAGAACATGGAGCTTCGATTGGCCTTCCGAAGATGAAAAGTATGAATTATATTATAATAAATTTTTCTATTGGACGTCAAGAAAGAGAAATATGAAAATATATTTGATTACCTAAAAACCTAAACAAAAATTAGCTAATGTTGAGCTTCCGTTTCAACAGTTCAACCCACACCGCGTAATAACGAAACAACCCGAATTTATTTATTTTTTTTAAAAGGTAATTTTGAAACAAATATTTTTTTGTCTGGTTAAAAAAGTTTCATGCATGGTATTGGTCAAGTGTTGATGTCCTAATCCTATCCCACCTCCACACACCATACCATGCCCAGCAACAAATGCTAAATTCTGGCTGATATTCAAGCTTTACTAGGTAAACCACTGTACTACTTTTGCGAGCTTATTGAGAATCAAACCCATGATCAAGATATACATTGTTATATATACAATTTATATACATGCACAACAGTTTTGAGCTATAAGATTATTATGTAAATTTAAATAAAAAATAAAAAAACGAGCAAAAAGCCGACCATGCAAATGATTGTTGCTCATGAAACTATAAGCTTGAAGCAAATCAATTACATCCAAGCTCCCCATCCAGGAAACATATGGCATAGACGCTCAGGATCAATCGCATCTTGTATCAGTTTTTGAACCTGTGCACAACTCCAATTTTGTTTTGCATAAGACACCAATTAAAAGGAACATAATAGAATCTTTAGCTTTGTTCGGTTTTGTATAAAAGAAATTGTGTTTATTTTCATCTTGCTTCCAATTTCCAAAAACAAATCAACCTCGACCATATATTCAACACCAACCGAACAAGTTCATCCGCAAAAATGAAAAGGAAACATGCATTTACTAACAAGACATTGAGTTCTATTAAGTTAGAAAGTGAGCAGAATATCATGAGATAGTATCCAAAAAATAATCACCTACCCATGTAAGCTTCGCATTTCACCTCCTTCATATCCATCTAATTTTTGTTTGACTCGCAACAATGCATGTGCCGCATCCTTGTTTCCTTCGTAATCATCTTGTGAGCCTTCCAAGCTTGTCTCCAGATCATCATCCATCTCCTTGTCACAAATGTTAAAAGGCAGCATAAGCAAAGATTTAACGTTCTAGAATATGATGAAATGTCTGCATTAAACACTCGATGCCTAGCATATCCGCTGGTGCCTAAGTCATTGGAGCCACTTTTATATTGTATTGTTGTTGATCAATTTCAATAACAATAAAATAGATGGTTACAAAACCTTCTCAGCTTGTGTTTGTGTTTTACTTTAATTTGCTTATATGATATAGACAATTTAAATCCATCTATCAAGTTTTTTAACACTACGGCTTCATGCGATGGCCAACTGCATTCCGAAATTGAATTTCATTTGCATATGCTAAAGATTTTGGTGACAATAGAATACCTTCTGACGCTGCAAAGCCTTTAGAGGAGATCAAACCCACTTATAGAGTGGATCATGGATAAAAACCTACAGAGAATTTGCATTTGATATCAGAGTAGGGAAAAAGAAAAAAAAGAACAAAAAAAAAAAAAAAAGAAAGACCACATTAAGGTTTCATTAATCATTCAAGGCAATTCGGCTTGGTAACTTACTTCAACAATGGTCATTAGAGCTTCTTTATTTGCCCTCATAACAGAAAGAGTTTCTTCACAACTCCTTCTGAAAACCCCTTCAACACCTGTAACTCCCATGCCATCAATGATGTCTCTTGTAATGATGTCTCTTGTAAGCCTGACCGGAACCTGCAAATGTTGAACAATAAGTAGGAAGAGTGAATCTTATTACAAGTGTAATTCACAAGGCCGATAAAGTATACTATCCTAACACAAAAAAATGTAGTCAAAAAGGAAAGTCATAGCTTTAAAAGCACAAACTCGTTCTGGTGTCTTGAGCATCAAGCCTTTCTCAAAGGCAAATGTTGAGCATCAAGATCTATGTAACAACTTCTGCAGTAGCTTGATTGATTAAGATATTCATAGAATGTCGATCTCCAAGACCAACAATATAACCAACCTGTATATGGAACAAACTTTTCAGCATAAAGAAACAAATACATAGATTTTGCCTTGAAATTTAGCTAAACTAATTACGGAACGTAGAAGCATTTTCCCCTTTAGAACAAAAACCATCAATTACTGGCCAGTGAACCTGTCATCAAGGCATATACGTATGTTTTTCTTTGCATTGCATGATCAGCACTTCTGTTATGGTTTCCATTAAGGAAATCTAAAGTTCGAAAAATAAAAAGAAAATTAGCAAGCCACTTCAACATGAGAAGGGCATGATGGGCTAGAGGCCATATGCTTTCATCTGCATCTACCTTTTTGCCATGCATGAATATATTAAATTACCAAAAAAAAAAAAAAAGGAAAAGGAAAAGGAAGAAGCCCTGTAAGAGAAACATATATGTATAAATTCCACAGCATAAGTTTCATCTGCATCTACGTATTTGCCATACATGAATATATTAAATTACGGGGAAGACAAAAAAAAAAAACAAAAAAAAAACTCTGTAATAGAAACATACATGTATAAATTCCATAGTCTTAATGTAACTATCTATTGTATTAGCTCAAAATACATTATTCTAATGCTTCTCGAACAGTGAAATGCCATGTGTCAGCTCCTGATTGGTCCACATGGCATGAACAGTGTCACACAGGGGTTTTTATTTGATAAAATTCTCGGGGAAGAGAGAGAAAGAGAGAGAGAGTCCACCGGCCGCCGGAATTTTTTAACTTTTCCAGCCGATCTACAGTACACGCGCTGGCCAGCAAGGTTCCCCTCCCCGTTTCCGGCAAAATCTCCAAGTTTCACGGCGATCGGCCGCTGGACGCGCCCGGATCGGACGTCCGAAGATCGGCGGTGAGTTTTTCCCCTCCACCGCCGACCACCGCAAATCGACCCACTTCCGGCCATTTTTCGGCCACACGCGCCGTACACCCTTGATCCTCTCCTCAAGTCCGGCCGACCCACCAAAAATCACGGCCATCGGACCACCGACGCACCGGGATTGGAGCGTTTTCCGACGAGGGGCCGGAAATCTTCCAACCGTGATTTCTCCGCCGTCCGGCCTCCGTTTTGCTCACCGCCGGTCCCGTTGGATTGCTCTCCTCATGATCTACAAGTCTGCAAATTTTCACGGCCAACGGCCACTGTACGTGCCGCCGCCGGCGACGGTTGCCGGTGACCGCGGCGGCTCGCCGGAAAATGGATTAATATATATATAATATAAAAAACAAGGCAAGTGGAAGAGAAAGTGATTGCAGAAGAAAAAAAGAAAAGAGAGGGAAAAAAAAAAGTCGGATGCACCTTAAGAGGAAACAAAGCAGTAACATGCCTTGAAAGTTTTTATGAAAGTCTTAGGTCATCATTTCAAGATTTTGCCAGTTGTTTATACTTCCGTCCGTCAGAACCTAGACACTCGACCACTTTTTGAGCATTTATACCATTCGTTACCCTGTATATTTTACCAACATAAATTAGAAGGTTGCAACAAATCTCTTGATGAAGAAGAATTATTTTTTTTTTTTTTTGGTTTTAAATATTGAGGAAGAAGATTAAGACATACAAAACTGAATTTGCTAATCCTTTGAAGTATGGAAAAGAGCCTTCATGATATTGACAACTACGATCTATTGGAAAAGTGGCTGTCACTACAGGCACGTGGTGCTTTCCAAATCAATGCAAAGCCATTAGTTGTAAGTATTTTTTGAACAACAAAAACAATGAGCCAATCGAAAAACCCAAAAGAGAATAATAAGATAGAGAAGATTACAGTAAGACCCCATTACCACTTTTCTCCACAAATTTTTAAAATTTTCACATCCAAATTGAGTGTATGAAAAATGTGCTAATGTCAACTACAATTCAATTGATTGTATTTACATGAGACTGTGATAATTTACAGGTAACAATTAAAAAAATGTATAAACAAATGGTGACATTACAACAAAAAAAAAAAGGCATTTATGCAAAAGTAGTAAAACAGAGGGGGTGCCAATGTCACCAAGAAGAAATTCAAGATCAAAAAAATTTATGCACACGAGAAAAAATAGCATCACCATGGCCTTTCATACTATGGTTTTATGTTTTACTGGTAAAAGAAAATCACACTCAAAGTGAACATAAAGAAAATACACTTAAAATACATTATTATTATGATTTTCTTTTAATTTTCTATGGCATTAGCTTGATATACTTTCTAACAGCTTAAGGTTTTGAATCGATGAAAACTCAATATGGTATGAAAAGTCTACTTGTCTTACCAAATATTGTGTTTGAATCCTGCTAACCCTGCCCAACTATTACATCTAAGTTACACATGTGCAGGCTTATCTGATAAGCTTACACATAACACAATAAATCGACAGAAATAGGTTTGTAGGATTCAATCAGAAAATCAGCTAGACAATTAAGCTATGGGTTAAGTTACCATCAATAACAAAAACTAGTGCTGTTTCAAAATTGGTATATTTATATCAACTTGTAAGGCAGGCCAAATCCCAAAGAAAAACTTCGCTTACGTATTAACAATTTAGGAAAAGTTCTAGAACAACTGTTGATAAAATTTAAGAGGTTAAAAAAGAGTATTTAAGTATTGATCTGCACACATATTATCAGGAGAACTAGAATAACTTTGAAATAAAGTAATTACTTTAACATGGGTTTTTGATTAGGGCAACAAACTAAGATAAAAATTGCTTAGTCACGTGACACATCTATACAAGATTCCAGAATACCAGGTCACAGATAATAGGCTGCACTTACAAGTTCCAACTGTTGAAGATTACGTAGATCTCTTGATAGCGTAACCCTTTTATTACGATCCTGTGGCAAGAATAAAAAATGAGTCAATAAATTGTACCTAGTTTTCTTGATTGCAGATAATTAATTATAGATTCGTGATCTTAATAACCATAATCAATAATGAAAACAGAACTGCAGAAAAACTCACAACATAAATCTGTTTGACTAACCTCTGTTCGCGTTTCTAGTTCAGCAAGTCTAATATATATCTCCACCATTTGCCGCATCTACATGCACGAATGCATATATATACGTGTTAGTAAGCAAGTAGTATCCAATGTAGAATTGTAGATATTAACAAAACAAAAAAATAAGAGAAGTTACTTGTCCAATTATAGCTCCATGATATGCTGATAACTCTCCTAAAAGATTTTCTGCTGCAAGCTTTTAATCCATATCCACCACAAAAGAGTTCTACTCCATTGCTTATCCTTAATACGATCACCATTTGTCAGTGCTAGAAGCTAGTAAGAATCAAAAGAAACAAAAAATATTGAAACTGTATTCAGAAAAGAAAAATGAGCAGAGAACCACTGATAAAGGGATGTAAGATTTCTGCTCTCCACTTCACTTTCATGCATGCCATGTAATTCCTAAGTCCTAACCACTGGAATCCACCAATTACAAGACAAATACCTGAAAGATTGTTTGGTATGCATGGTCAATGGCCATTTTCTTCACAAGAGAAACCAAAGCAAACTGCAGAGTCCCATAATTCTTGTTAGATACAAATTTCAACAAATTGATAACCTGATAAAAATGAGTTCATAAAGAACCTGAAAGTTATGAGGCCCTGGGCTGTCCTTTGAGCTTCCCATTCTAGATGCAATTTGGTAGACTAAAGGAATGAATTTGTAAGACTGAACCTGGCATAATTATTATCGACAGGAATCAAGAACCCAATTTCTGCACCAGTTTAACAAAAAGAAATTCAATTCACATAAATTGTCATTGCGGTGTACCTCATCAATAGTTGTTAGCATGCTATTTATGATATTTTGTCCACAGGAGAGGGAGAACCACAGGGAAATCTGTCGAAATACCTGAAAGCACATTGATTAGTCTCTAAATGGAATCCAGATTTACTTGATAATAATATTATGTTTATACATAATAGATAATACACAGGTACAGAAGATATAAAACTTGAAAAGAATATATATACTTCTGAAGGGGAACGTCTCACTTTTTCCTCAACTCATAAAAAATTTAAAACACGTATCCCCATGTAATATCATTTCAGGCTGTCTAAACTGTTACAACCCGACCAGAATGATATTTATTTCAGTTTGGTTGAAAGACTTTGATGGTAAGTACATACCACTCTGACATCATATTTGTCCCCAACAACCAAACAACGTTTATATCCCTCCAGAGCTAAGCTGAGCAAATTGTCCCTGTCATCCTGAGAAAGAGTTTAACTTAGATTCTAGTTCCTTTTCATTCAAACAATTATACACCGTACAACTTATGTGAGAAGCGTAGAATCAAAACGATCAATGACCAAAAAGAAGCATCAAAGGATGACTATTGTCTATTGAACAAGCCTACTAAATGAGTTGAATATAAAAATTAATAATCCAATGAATCTGTAGACTTTTGAGATGAGAGGGAAGAAATTCTCATACTCATCTGAAAAAGAATTACAAGTCTATTTAACATAGATGTGGCTGGCATTCCAGTCCACAAAACTAGGAAAGTAATCCCTGCAAATCAGGGAAATTAAATTCCAAAGAATTAGTTAATGGACTGATCCTATTTATTAGGAGATAAACTAAATACTGATCCTATTTATTAGGAGATAAACTAAATAAGTAAATATCCTAAAATAATGTAAATCTTCCTAATTAATTAAATAAGAAAATCTGCTCCTTTCTACACTCCCCCTCAAGCTGGGTTGTATATGTTATACAATCCCAGCTTGGAACTGAATTCTTCAAAACTGGTCCTTGGAAGTGCTTTGGTGAGGATATCTGCTGTCTGCAGTCTTGTAGGAATGTAGGTCAATTGAACTATCCCATTGTTGACCTTCTCGGAGATAAAATGTCTATCTATCTCAATGTGTTTCGTCCTGTCATGATGAACTGGATTTTTGGCAATACTGATAGCAGCTTGACTGTCTGAAAGCATTCTTGTGGTATTTTTAGTGATAGCTCCAAGTTCGCTAAGTAATCTTTGAAGCCACATTCCCTCACATATACCTAGAGCAAGTGCACGATATTCTGACTCAGCACTGCTTCTAGAAACCACTGATTGTTTCTTGCTTCTCCATGTCACTAGATTTCCCCATACATATGAACAATAGCCAGTTGTAGATCTTCTATCAATTAATTCTCCAGCCCAGCTTGCATCTGTGTAGATCTCTATTTCTCGGTTTTTGCATTTTTTAAATAACAATCCATGCCCTGGTGTCATCTTCAAGTACCTCAAAATCCGATACACAGCTTGTAGATGATCTTCTGTTGGATTGTTCATGTGTTGACTTGCCACACTAACTGAGAATGCAATGTCTGGTCTGGTATGTGAGAGGTATATCAATTTTCCCACTAATCTTTGATATCTTCCTTTGTCCACTGGAGTACTCTCTTCACTTGTCTTCATCTTCTTATTGGGATCCATAAGGGTATCAATTGGTTTACATCCAAGCATGCCCGTTTCATTGAGTAAATCTAGAATGTACTTCCTTTGAGAGATAACAATCCCTTCTTAAGATCGAGCAATCTCCATCCCTAGGAAATATCTAAGAGGGCCAAGATCCTTAATTTCAAACTCGACAGCCAGCAGTTTCTTCAATTTGATAATCTCCTCTTCATAGTCTCCAGTTAGGATAATGTCATCAACATACACAATTAGGATAGCAATCTTCTTCTCAGATGAGAATTTCACAAACAATGTATGATTAGCTTGACATTGTTTATATCCTTGTGAGACTACTGTTTTGGCAAACCTATCAAACCAAGCACGAGGTGACTGCTTTAAACCGTAAAGTGCTTTCTTGAGTTTACATACCATTCGACTGTTGGAGGAATTCTTTAATCCTAGTGGTACTTCCATGTATACTTCTTCTTCTAGATTGCCATTTAGGAATGCATTCTTGACATCAAGTTGGTGTAGTGGCCAGTCTTGATTCACTGCAAGGGAGAGTAGAACTCGGACTGTATTAAGCTTGGCAACAGGTGCAAACGTCTCTTGATAATCAATATCGTAAGACTGCGTGAAGCCCTTAGCTACCAAACGGGCTTTGTACCTTTCAATGCTGCCATCTGCCTTGTACTTAACTGTGAATATCCACTTGCACCCCACTGGTTTCTTCCCATGAGGAAGCTCTGAAAGTATCCAAGTACCATTGCTTTCTAATGCCCTTAGTTCTTCTTCCACTGCCTGCTTCCATGCTGGAATTCTTAGAGCTTCTTGAATAGAGTTTGGAACCTGTGTATGATCAAGAGTAGAATGCACTATAGGGAGGTAGTAGCTTCTCATAAGTAACATAGTTTCCAATGGGATGTTTTGTGCATGATCGAACACCTTTCCTTAGAGCAATAGGCAAGTCAGAATTATCAACAATAGGACTAGTGACCTCATGATTTAATGGATCCATACCTGTGCAAATTTCTGAAGCAAGAGGAACCGGTGCCAGTTCTTGACCTTGCCTAATTTGTGTAGTGTGCTCCATATGCTCAATAGGTTTCCTCTTCTTTCTAACATATACTTGAAGTTCCTGCTCATTGTTGGTCTCTGGTAGCTGTGGAACAGGTTCGGGCTGGTCTGGTTGGGCAGGTTCGATAGATTCAGGTAGGGCTATTTGAGTGTTTTGAGGTTCAGGTAAATTCATGGAAGACTCGAATTGTTTTGATGAGGATGAGAATGGGGTTATTGGTGATTTTTGAGGATGATGAAAGTGAGAAAATTGAGAGTGAGTGTCTTGTAGAATGTTCCAAAACTGATAATGCTCCCCCTGAATTTCAGATTTGGAAAAGTAGGACTGGTGCTCAAAGAAAGTGACATCCATGGAGATATATATTGTCCTAGTAAAAGGTGAGTAGCACTTATATCCTTTTTGATGGGATGAGTAACCTAAAAAGATACACTTGAGTGATTTTGGATCAAGTTTGGTTCAGTTATGTTGATGAATATGAACAAAAGCTGAACACCCAAAGACTTTAAGTGGAAGATCTGAAGTAAATGATTTAAAGTGAGGAAAGGATTGTATAAGAACCTGACGAGGATTTTGAAATTTTAGAACTCGGCTTGGCATTCTGTTGATGAGATAGGTGGCTGTTAAGATAGCTTCCCCCCAAAAATATTTAGGAACATTGTTGGAGAACATGATTGATCGAGCCACTTCAAGTAGGTGTCTATTTTTCCTCTCTGCCACTCCGTTTTGTTGAGGGGTATCTACACATGAGCTCAAGTGTATAATGCCTTGTTCTAAGAAATAGGAACCAAGAATAGAATTGAAGTACTCTCTGGCATTATCAGTTTTTAGGATCTGAATTTTGCTTTTGAATTGAGTGTTAATCATTGAGTGAAAAGATCTGAAGATTGCCCCTGTTTCTGATTTTTCTTTCATGAGAAAGGTCCATGTGATTCTAGTGTGATCATCAATGAAAGTCACAAACCAACGAGTTCCATTTATGTTTTTAACTCTTGAGGGTCCCCAAATATCACTGTGGATCATAGAAAATGGATATGAAGGTGTATATTGGATGGTTGGATAGACATGTCTAGTGTGTTTAGCAAGTTGGTAGATTTCACAATGATAAAAATTTGAACTTTTATTACGAAACAAGTGAGGGAACGTCTTTTCAAGATACACAAAGTTTGGATGACCAAAGCGAAAATGCCATAGCATAACTTTATTTTCATCTGAAAGTGACACAGAATCAAAAATAGATTGAGAGACACAACTGGTAGAAGGAACTTTTTGATGAAGTGAAGTACTTTCTTTGAGCAAATAGAGTCCACCACACAACTTAGCACTGCCAATCACCTTCCCCGAATCCACTGCCTGAAATTCACACAAATTTGGATTGAATTTAGTAACACAATTTAAATCATGAGTAAGCTTGCTTATGGAAATCAAATTACACTCCAAGTTTGGCACATAAAGAACAGAAGAGAGAAGCAAATCTTCTGTCAATTGTATTGTTCCTGTTCCAGCCACTTTAGAGAGTGAACCATCTGCTATTCTTACTGTAGAAACACCATAAGTTGGCTTATAGTGCTGAAAAATACTAATATCACCTGTCATGTGATCGGAGGCTCCCGAATCGACTATCCAAGGCTTTGATTTTGTCACGTTTGTAGTGTAGGTAAAGGAGAGAGTACCTTGGTGAGCTAACATACTAGCATGCTGCTGTGAAGTTGTTGGAGTCGATTGAGAGGAATTAGAAATCTGGCCAAATATCTTCTGCAATGCATCAAGTTGCTCCTTGGTAAAGGGGCTGGTTTCGGCATTGTTGATATCATCTGATGTTGTAGCAGCATAAGCGCGGCTCTCACGATCATTCCGTACGCGATTAGGCTTCCAATCTGCTGGTTTTCCATGTATTTTCCAACATGTTTCCTTCGTGTGCCCTGGTCTCCTGCAATGTTCGCACCACGGCCTTCCCTTTTTCAGTTTGTTATCTTGAGAAGAAGTATATGTGTAGAGGGCTGAGCCTTCCAAGGTTGGAGCAGTGCTGTTATTTATCATCATTAGTTTCCTTCGGCTCTCCTCCCGTCAAACTTCTGAAAACGCTTCTCGAAGTGTAGGCAGGGGTTTAATTCCCATAATTCTCCCCCTTACCTCGTCAAGGTCTTTGTTGAGACCAAGAAGAAACTTGAATGTTCTCTTTTGTTCAACAATTTTCCTGTACAATGCAGCGTCATCAGGACATTTCCAGGAATACATCTCAAACATATCAAGATGCTGCCAGTATCGTGTGAGGATATTAAAATATTGAGTGACATTTAAATCCTCTTGCCGAAGGTCATGGAGTCTGGTTTCAATTTCAAACAACTCTGAAGTATTTTCTGAACTAGAGTATGTTTCACGGGCTGCTTCCCAGATCTCGTTGGCTGTCTTGTAAAGCAGAAAATTTTCTCCTACTTCGGTGGTCATAGAATTGATTAACCACGACATAACCATGTGGTTTTCTGTTTTCCAGGTCTGATACTTAGGATCTGATTTTTCTGGAATGGAGATCTCGCCTGTGAGATATTCATCCTTCCCTTTGCCACAAACATACATGAGAACGGATTGTGACCATTGAAGAAAATTATGGCCATTAAGTCTGTGATTTGTGATAATAAAGGATGAATTTTCTTGAATGTTGGCTGAAGGAATTTGCTCGGATTTAATCATGGTAGTGAGAAGCTAGCAACAAAAGAAATTAGGGCTCTGATACCATGTAGACTTTTGAGATGAGAGGGAAGAAATTCTCATACTCATCTGAAAAAGAATTACAAGTCTATTTAACATAGATGTGGTTGGCATTCCAGTCCACAAAACTAGGAAAGTAATCCCTGCAAATCAGGGAAATTAAATTCCAAAGAATTAGTTAATGGACTGATCCTATTTATTAGGAGATAAACTAAATACTGATCCTATTTATTAGGAGATAAACTAAATAAGTAAATATCCTAAAATAATGTAAATCTTCCTAATTAATTAAATAAAAATCTGCTCCTTTCTACAATTTATGTTTTAGTTATGTAGGTCTCTTATGGCTACTTTTTTTTATTTTTTATTTTTATTATTATTATTTTTTTTTTTCCAAAAACATATTTGACAAGCTCGTATATAGATATAGATATGTGTAATAAATCTCAGGTGTGGATACACATCCCACCACATTATTTTTTTTTTTGTGTGTGTGTGTGTTTTTGTATATGTTATAAGCTATATGGTATGGCATGGTCGTTTAGTCAAAATATTCTCTTCATATGAGTATAAATCAGGGAAATTAAATTCCAAAGAATTAGTTAATGGACTGATCCTATTTATTAGGAGATAAACTAAATACTGATCCTATTTATTAGGAGATAAACTAAATAAGTAAATATCCTAAAATAATGTAAATCTTCCTAATTAATTAAATAAGAACCTTCCTAATTGATTAAATAAAAATCTGCTCCTTTCTACAGAATCAAAGATGTTTTGCTTCAGCATCAACTACTATCTGCTAACATGTGAAACTTGATATAGTGATTCAACAAAACAAAAGAATTGATAACCTTCGGCTTTTCAGCCTCTTCCTTGTCCAGTGCAAGTTGCTTTCGCAACTCTTGTATTTGTATTTTTACTGAATAATCAGTCTTATCCCCCTAAAAGAATATACAAGAACAATTTTCAAAATGGCGAAGCATTTTGAGGGAATTATACCATTACAGAATTGGAATCTACAGCATGAAATGAACTATAAGATAGTAAATGGTCAAAATTTACCTTTGCTGAGCTTCTTAGCCGTTTAGTTAGTGCTTCCAACTCCATTGTCTGCAGAATCAACAATAATGATGATGCTGCAAACTACTGACGTAATGTAACTCAAACTACCAATACTGAATAACATTGAGGTACCTTGTGTTTCCTTAAACGTGTTGCTGCTTGCGACTCATTTGATGTAAGTCTCTCCTCGTTTCTCCTCGTAACTACTAAAAAGAGCATCCGCATAGTGTGCAAGTTGAAAATGAGTTTGGCTTTGTCTTTCTATGGACTTCTTGTCCATTGTTTTCTGAGCCTCACCAAGTGAAACAGCAGGTTTCTAGTACTTCTCTAAAATAGTTCTTAAGCTGAATTATCACGATGGACATTAAAAAAGAGAAAAATCAACAAATTAGCATTTCATCTGTGAAACTTAAAACAAAGTTGTTGACTAGTTTAAGGTGATACAAACTTGCTAGATCTAGTTTCAGCCAGCCATTTCCCAACCAAGCGATGTACACCTGGAGACTCTTCATTTGACAGGTATTCTTGAGAGATATATTTTGCGAGGCTGATAGCCATTTCATGTTGTCCTTGGGCACGTGAAAGCTTTGCTTCTTCAAGCTGAAATCTTGCAAATAGTTACTATAGTAGGAGTAAAATAGTTATATTTTTAAACCATTTTTTCCTAATCCAACCTTTCAGTATTATATATGTTTCCTAGGCTCTTAGTCATTGTGTGTCCTGTGTTTCTCCTTGCTCAACAATATACATACATATATATATATATATATATATATATATACGCATATATGATTATGCAATAAAAGTATGTGAACCAGAAAATAAATAAATAAAAATAAAGCAGGTTCCACAGGAATATTCCTCAAACATGCCAGAAAGGCCCCCATTTTCAGTTCAACAAGTAAAACACCATAAGAAACGATGACATCCACATAATAAGAAAAGAGGACTCTAAAGGGAGAAGGTTTTGGCATCCTCAAATATAATATTAAGATTTATTTCCACTAGAAAATGGTGAAGCTTCAAGCTGGGGGAGCAAACAATGAAAAAACGAGAAGCAAAAAGGATAATTGCATCACTCATATGCAATGAAAAATGACATTGGAGTCAAAGATTGAAGCTTTAATATCAAAAGTCTACACCTGGACAAGGCGGGGGCACAATGAAAAAACCGAAAGCAAAAAGGACAATTGCATAGCTTGTACACAATGAAAAATAACATTAGAGTCTTAGAAACCATGAACATTCAAAATTGTGAGAATGGACACATCTCAAATTTCCAACTGAAACTATTTAAGAATCACATGGAACAAATGTATATGATACCCAATTATGGAAAGTTATTGAATATTGTTTGTCTGTAAGTATGGGAAGATAAGTATCAAAAAAGTCCAGATAAGTTCCAACACATCACTAAAGCTAGGGAATTCATATGCAACTAAACATGCAGGGTCTTTTTTTCAAGAAAAAAGAAACGTGCAGGGTTAAGGAAAACAAATAAGAGCACAAAACCATAACAACCATATTCAGACAAAAAATGAAAAAACTCTTCCAATAAATATATAAAGAATATAGAAATTTATACCCTCCCAAGGCAATACAGGTCTGAAGATTGTTCTCCTGATTCAACACAAAGGAACTTGAGCTCATGCAAAACAGCAGCTGCTTGAGAATATCTACAGCCCTGTGAAACAAAGACAAGCATATTTATCAGGAGTTGGTCTTAAGCAGCGTTTCCCTAATAATGAAAAGTCAATAATACCTTACGGAGAGTAGATGCAGATTGCAAAAGATGTCGCATTGTAGAGTCCTTGCAACTTAAGATCTGAAGCAGAACTCGCCTGAATGCTATGAATGGTTCTAATATGTAGCTGTGCTCGATTCAAAATAGAACTCCAGTCTGTATTCAGCCTTGACAACTAAGCGGCACTCAAAAACATGTTAGAGATCATATAAGTATCTATTTTATTAGGCTTTATACTCATATGAAGAGAATATTTTGACTAAATGACCATGCCATACCATATAGCTTATAACATATTCAAAAGCACACACACACACACACACACAAAAAAAAAAAAAAAAAAAATGTGGTGGGATGTGTATCCACACCTGAGATTTATTACACATATCTATATCTATATACGAGCTTGTCAAATATGTTTTTGGAAAAAAAAATAATAATAATAATAATAAATAAAAAATAAGTAGCCATAAGAGACCTACATAACTAAAACATAAATGACTAATCATTTATCATAAAAAGAGTTTGATTTACTTAAAACACCTGGTCTAGGGTAGGGATTGCTGGTTCAGAAATCACTTTGGCTTATTCTGGTGGAATGTTTTCCCATCACAAAGAGATTTTATCCATCGTAAATCCCAAGCTATGCCAAGATGATAAAGGATCTGCATGTGATACAGCAGAAAATTAAAAGGAAAAACTGAAACATATATCTTTTCGCCAAGCGGTAAGAAAGCAGACAATTTTATTGGGATGAAATTTTCTAGTTTCCAAAATAATTTTGTTGTCCATATACATTTACACATCTAATTTACATGACAAACATGCATCTTGATGTCCTAAGACTACTAAGATTGGTTAAAATCTACCAACCATCTAAACAAAAGCATGAAACATATTTTTTGTTAAGTTGCCATAATTAATTCCAAATCCCTTAAACTGTTAGCACTCTCCTTTCACGTAGTTTAAAAAGCTAACACAATACACACTTAAGCACTCCCCTCAGATGTAGTCCTGTCCAATGACCAGAAACAAAGTGAACCTTACACGGACAGAAGAATAAACTGCCAAAAATGGGAGATACCAAGATCAAACAGAAAACATATGGATAATCTGAGGTATGAAAAGCTTAAGTTTGTTAGGATGTGGAACCAACTATGTACATCAAGCTAACACAATGCACACTTCAACAAATTTGAAAATCTACAATATAATATCTTTGAGGAAAATAAATTAGGATTTGGACCAGATTCTTGAAATCCTCTTGCCTCATGAGTCATAAGCAATGCATTCTTAAAAATTTAAGCCATAGGCATGGCAATCAAGTACCTGGAGTTTAATTATGGCTGAGTAGATGTGTTCAGTACTCTCCTCACTTGCACGAGAAACAGACCATACAAGTTCCTAAAATATATATTAAGATATAAGCACAGTTACACATAGTACAACATCCTAAAAAAGAGACAAGCAGTACAAAAATACCTGTTTTGTATCTTTTAATGTTCTATGAAAATCATCAAAATCTCCTTCTTTCAGTGCCCTCAAACAACTGCATTTCCAACAAGTAGAAACAAATGTCATGTTAGATACATTTGGAAAGATAAAAAAATAAAACTTAAGTTGTTCTTCACTTATCAAGGGATGCATAGAGATACTTATAAAGTTCTGCCAGTTTAATAATCCTTACTAGAAAGCTTCTGTTTATATTATATTACCAACATTTTACATTTAACCCAGCATAAAAAATTATCCATTGAAAAATTTCTTATCAGACTTGGGAAAAGGCCTGGAATTTTACACCCACAAACAGCAGACATCTTTCACAAATAAAGTATGATGAAACAGAATAAACCTCAGATGCAGGTAGCTGCAAGTTTTTATGGTGCGGATACAAGTCCCACCACATCTAGCGGGATGTATAACTCTGAATTACACATCCCAAAAAGATCTGGTGGAACGTGCAGCTGCACCATAAAAACTTGCAGGTACCCGCATATGAGAAGGACCATATAATGAAAATAGAATAAAAAGCATTTAGAAACAAAAATGAAAGAAATATCTCTTGCATAAACACATTTATATCCAGGCGAAGCTACTTCACGAAGCCCCATAATCTACATTCATTAAGAGTAAGAAAAAAAGAGATGCAAAATTTACAAACTGAAATAAGAAAACAAGTCTAAACAATGAACTATATTACCTGTGCAAATTTTCATTGAACCGATCATAATTAACATGCAAACTTGGAGAGTTATCTCCAACATAAAGTCAGGAAAAATCCCACATTCCCGCATGCCAAGCAGCCTCATACTGCAAATAGACCAAAACAATAAAAAAAAATAGTATGAAGAACATAAAAAATCAGAAACTTGTCAAACCCAGAAGGAAAATGGAAATGTTGATAATCATGCATCTATTATGAGACAGAAAAATTAATATAACAAACCTGCAACTCAGAAAACTCCAGATCATGCTGAAACTGACCCTTATGTGAGGTCAGTACTTGGCAATACAAATCTAGGATGTGCATACAACCTATTTGTTGCAAGGATCTAATCAGACCTTTATAAGGGCTTCTCTGCCTCATTTGTTCTTCCACTGTGGTACTGGATAAACATGGTGGATCCTGTTTCATGGGTGAACTTTTGGAATCATAGTCCATCTGTACCAAGGCAGCTGAACGTACTTGCAAGTCATAATACGCAAGAGCCTTTCCCCGGTTTCCCTCATGCTCAAAGGTGATTGCTTGGGAAGTCAACTTCAATACCATAAACACAAAAGAAAAAACTAATAATAATACAGGATCCCAAAAGCTATACTAAATATATGGAACAAGCATAATGACCATATTTTGTGAAAAATAGCTAATGATGTGGCTTGAGGGTTTGACGTGTTGGAGGAATATCCCTAGTTCAGGTTTGCACTTTTTTATTTTCTTGCTCGACAATGGTTAAAACATATTGAACTTCTAGTGGCAATGTGGATTGCCAATACAGGGTTGTTTCTACGAAAATCTAACTAGATGGAGAACAATATATAATCAACTGATCCATAACCTGCTTATGCTTCAAGATATTTAATTAACATAACCAATTCAAGGGAGTGGGGTCTAGGGATGAGTTTATCTACTAACAAAAGGTGAAACAAATTTAAATATTTACTTACCTTATGCGACTGGATAATTCCATACAAGCTGTCAGGTTCATTTATATGAGTCACTGCCGACACAAGTATTTCAATGTGATGAGGTAACTGGTGGAAATTTAAAATAAAAATAGTCAAAAATTTTATCTGTCTGCTGGCATCAAAATTCTATAATCAAGAGATGCCCAAAGAATTTATAAAAAAACATGTCAAGATCTCAGGACGAAAAAGCAGATGGAAGAGTATATCATAACAACTAATCATTTCAATGTGAGAGAAATCTGGACTCCCTAGTGTGAGGCTCTTGAAATTCTCTCCACACCAATGCTCTACATACATAACAGCAGTGAAGTACAAGCCACAAACCTATAAAGCATAAAAATCCAAGTCAAAAGGAAATGCCATACACAACTATCAAAAGATGATCATGAAAATAGCAAATTAGGTCAACACTATGCAACTCACAACTGCTGACTTCGCAACAACAAGATAATCAATGGAAAGCCAATAAACCTGGAAACAATAACCGTAAGCAATAGAGCAAGGAAGCAACAAAATGCTATTACCAGTCAGAAGTTCTAAATTTATAAAGAAACGCACTGTGAATATAATACATGTAGACAACGTGCATGAAAATAAATAGTGTAAAGAAAACAAAAAAAAAAAAAATTATAAGAACAAGGGACTTTTCTTTGTGTTGGGCTCACAAAAATCTAGCTTTCAATTCCATAAGAGAATTTCTTCTCCATCAAAACCCGCTGCTATTTCTCTCCAACCAAAGACCAAAAAAATATGACCAAGAAATAATAAATAAATAAAACAACACGTATCAGTTGTTGAATCTGTGCACAGCTCCAATTTTGTATTGCATCAGACACCAATTTTCAATGCAGAGAAGCATAAGTCAAAAAAAAAAAAAAAAAAAAAAGGACATGAGTTTAAAAAAAAAATTATTTAGAAATAAACTTTGAGTGACAAATGAATAGATTAACGAAAATAAGAAAAATGCTTCAAGAGAAATGGGGAAAGTTTTTTCTTCATTGATTATTTTTTTTCAATAACATTAATTTAAAAAATATAAAATTTTAATAAACGATAATTTTACAAACTAATTTTAATAACGTATTTTAACAATTAAATTTGTTTTGTGTGTTTTTTTTTTTTTTTTTTTCATTCTATCAGATAAAAAGTTATTTTTCATGGATTGATGTATGAGTAAATTAAAGTGACAAACGGATACAGAATACTTGGGGGGCAATGTCAGTAGTTATGTAATGTAGTAACAATGTGTAAATTCTCCCCAAAAAAAAAAAAAAAAAGTAACAACGCTCAAAAGTATTTAAACTATAAAAATAAAAAATAAAAAAAGTGCAAAAATATTTAAGAGTTTAATTCCCAAAAAAAATAATTGAAAAAGAAAAAAAAAATGCAGTTGTTGACCATTAGATCTTGACTGTTTCTCTTCCCTCCTTTCTACTCCCTCGTATAACAAACTAAGAGCTCTGCGGTTGCCGGGCGGTCAACCTTATCTCCCTTTATTCCTCTGTTTCAGCCTTCTTACTGCGTTCTCTCTCTCTCTCTCTCTCTGACCTCCATCAAAGCTTTTAGTGTTATCTACCAAAACAGCTGATCAAATGTTTCGGAAGATTATTACGCAAAAAAATTACCAGTAAAACTATCATTTTTTAACGCATTTTATCAAACACTTGTAAGATATTAATTTAAAATCAGGAAAACATCAAAACAACATGTATTATATTCGTTTTTCAGTAGAGTCTTTTTTCATCCAAAAAAATAAAAATTAAAAAAAACCAAAAAAAAATGCCATTTTAAATGCACAAATGTTTTTGAAAGATTTTACTAATAAAAAATGAGCAACTTGGTGTCACTTTTTTATCAAGAAAATCATAAAATCAAAAAAAAAAAAAAAAAAAAGATACAAATAAGCATTTGTATGGAGATATAATATATATTTGAATGTACCAATATATATATATATATATAAAATGATTACGTACCTATTCATTTAAAAAAGAAACGGTAATATATTGTCCCATAAGCTTGATTCTCTTGGAAATATTGTAAGGATGCGAGACATGGTTGTGTTGGTATTCATTGGGTTGGTCAGAAGAACATTCATCAAACCCTCATTTAGAAGTACTGTCCCCGTCTACATTTGGCTCCTCAAACCCGTTGTTAAGGGGGTGAATCCCCAATTTTTTTTTGTTCATAATCACACCGTTCTGATCCTTGTGGAATACACGGAAAGAAGCCTCGGTGATGGAAGATGATGGAAGCTCTGGTAATGATTTCAATCTCTTACATTTTCCTATATTCAATGTAATCAAACCATGTGGAAGGGGAGGCAATTCTTCAAGTGATGAACATTCCTCTGCACACAAATATTCTAAAGATGACGGAAGCTCCGGTAATGATTTCAGTCTCTCACATTTTCCTATATCCAAAGCATGCAAACCATGTGGAAGGGGAGGCAATTCTTCAAGTAATGAACATTCCTCTGCCCACAAATATTCTAAAGATGATGGAAGCTCTGGTAATGATTTCAGTCTCTCACATTTTCCTACATCCAATTGCCTCAAATCATGTGGAAGGGGAGGCAATTCTTCAATTGATGAACATCCCCTAAGGTACAAACCTTGAAGATGCAATAATTTACATAGGCTATTTGGAAGACAGATCTTATTGCATCCACCAAAACGTTCAAGCGACCAAAGATATAGAGTTTCAAGATGGGTTAGATTGTCAATTGACTTCGGCAACTCTTCAATCTCTGTTCCATTTAAGTTAATTTCAACCAAGAATTCCATACGGCCCGAGATTTCTGGAAACTTTCTCAAGTTTCGGCAACCAGAAAGACTCAACTGTTCTAGATATTTCAACTTCCAAATGCTCTCCGGCAAACTTTTAATTGCTGTCCTATCCAGGTACAATTCTCTTGCACTGATTGGAAGATTTTCTAAGCCATCTTTCAGATTGTAGCAATCCTGCAAATGTAGAAACTGAAGCTTGCCAAGATTCTGAAAAAATGAAGGAAGTTGAACCAAACTGCTGCAACCTTGAAGATTTAAAACTTGAAGATTTATAGCCCGAGACAAATTTGGTATTTGCATAAGGTGCTCAGAATAACTAAGATCGATCTTCTCTAACATCACCAACTCAAGTGGCTGTCGCTGACAACCAAAAAGAAAAATAATATTAATAATAACGAACAAGATTATGCATTTACTTTTAAGTAAACACTACTACATCTCTAATACAACATATATATCTAAATTAAGCCTGCATATACATGTATCTAATGCAACATATATTTTATATATAAACTAAGCGTGCATACCTGGTCTTCATTGCAAAGACGTTCAAGTTGGCTCCTACGCATAATAAGTTGAACAACATTCTCGGGATTAAAATATGGCAAATATTTCAAAGGGTATGTATCCCACTGAAAATATTTTAGGCCATCCGAAACAAAAGGCTTAACCCCATCAGGAAGACTGAGTCTGAAATTGCATTCTCCATTGGGATATCTGGACCATTTATAAGGGGGAAATCCGTTATCCAAATGCAATTTAAGAAGTCGTAGCTTGAACATCTTTGAAAATGCCGTACAGGTCACTTTTACATCTTTTCTGAGTTGAGACAGATCCAATAATATGCCTTCAATTGCAGAGGTTCCCTGATGTCAAACCATCCTTTAGATAAGAATACTATATATATATATATAAAGATAATTTATTAACTAAACCATATTTATATAGACAAATCAATGTATCAGCACTTACTGTATCTCTTTCCAGTACATGGCAGGAATCCTTATTACTGCATAGCCTACTACGATTGCCACAATCTGTGCTTTCATCACAAACAATTGCCCGAGCCATTTGCCGTAGTAAATCATGCACTCCCAGTCCTTCTTTACTTTCAGTTATTAAGGATTTATCAATGAGAGTACTTATTCCTATTATTGCATCAGTGTGGTTTAATATGCTTTCTACTTCTTCCCTAGGTACTTGATTGTTAAAGAAGCATGCAATGTCAAGAAAAATACCTTGGATGCTTTTATCGCCTAACCCATCATAACTTATTCTCAACACTTTTTTAATTTCAGGATCTGGATCTGTTTTCAGCTTATCCAATGCACTTTTCCATTCTTTTACACTTTTGTACTTAAGGGAAGAACCTAAAACTTTAAGAGCTAATGGATTGCCCTTTGCATAATGTGCAACACTTTCTAATAAAGCCTCATGACCTGTTGCAAGTGAATTTGATCCAAAAGCATGGAAACGGAAGAGCTGAAGAGCATCACGGTCACATAAACCCTTCAACTGGTAAATTTGACAATTCTCTTCCACAAGCAGCAGTTGCTTATCTCTACTTGTGACAATGATTCTACTTCCAATACCAAGTTCATATCCTTCCAATAAATCTTTTAATTTGGAACTTCTCCCATTCAAATTATCTAAAACGATAAGAACCTTTTTATGGCTGAGTCTATCTTGAATAAATCTTGATCCTACAACCGGAGTGTCCATGCGTAGAAGATTTTTATCCTCTAATAACTCAGAAAGAAGTTCATTTCTCAACTGATTTGTATTATCTGCCTCTTCTGGAATATCCTTAAGAAAGCAATAAGCATCAAAATGAGAAGATGAAAATCTTTGAAACACAAAGCTAGCAAGGGTGGTCTTACCGATACCCCCCATGCCCCAAATACCTATGATGCGAACATCCCTTTTGCCAATGCTTAATAATGATTCAATTTCCTTGAGAGGCTCTTCAATTCCAATGAGGTCTCCATAATTTGTTAATTGGTACTTGGGCAATTTCAATAAAATATCTTCAACAATTTTTTTAACCAACTCATGCTCATCCCTATCATTGAAGAAATTAATCAAATACGTATTATAAGAAAGAAAAGAAAAAAAAAAGAAAAAGAAAAAGAAAACAAAAGAAGAAACAGAGGACTCCCCCCCCCCCCCCCCCCCAAAAAAAAAAATAATAATAATAATAAAGAAGGAAAAAAAGAAAAGAAAAGAAGAAACAGAGGACACTTGATATAAGTTTAGGCATTTAAAGGAAATAAATATAGATTGTTTCAATATTCAATATACTTGTTACATATCTAGGTTATTTGATTTTTTACTCAATACTTATTTATCGCAAATCTAAAAGAGTGTAAATAGAAATATAATGTAAACATAATATAGCAATACAAAAAATTGTTACTTTATGATTAGTATTTTTTTTAAAGTATAAAATATCACGATATAACTTGTTTTTATATACATATTACTATATAACCTGTACAGTTTGTTTAGTCGGGTATTGCACCAAAAATGGCCTAAATAATAGTCGTATCTGGTATCTTATGCGGTAATGTCTAATCTAGTCCAATCCTTCATACCAAACAACCAATAATCCATTGCATTTTTTTTGGTTTGCTTCCCTAAATAAACCACTCTCTTAACATATTTCTTTCTTTTTTTTTTTTTTTTTGGAAATACACTCTCTCACATTATCCCGTAATTTTCATTACTAATTTAAATATGCATTATCCATCGGATTGATTTGACAAAAATTAAAGCAGAAATATAGCTCAACAAATAATAATAGGGGGAATTTTTCGTTTTCTTAGAGGGAAAAGACAAAACTGGTTACAGTTCAAGTGTGAAAATTATATAATTAACCCTAAACTTAATTTGCCACCTGAATTTTCAATATTTTTACTAATTAGTTTATAGCCCTTGAAACTGATAAGCCAAAAAATCCAAATTAAGATATATTTGACCTAAAACATGCATGGATATAATTTTTTAGTGTATGAGAGAATTTACATAGAAAGATGCAAGCAAGATAAAATCCATAGCATAGCAAAATGACACTACAAGAAGGTTAATCTATAATGACAGAACTCTCAACTACAAAATGTAAAAATTATTGTTCATTGAAGTATGAATTTGTCATTAAAAAGTTTGTGTCACTAAGATTGTGGCTGATACTATGTATTTGTCATAGAGAGTGATGAACTTTCTCACTAAACACTTTTAGGGAAGAATGTCACAAATTAGGTACAAACAAATTTTGACCATTAAATTTTTGTCATTAATTGCGTTGGTATTGGTCACTATAATCATGCCATTATAATATTTAGTGACATTGATTTTATTGACCGCAAATTATAATGTCAATTTTTTTTTGTCAAAAAATACTAACTTATATCAGTGACAAATTTGACATTTCTAGCCAATAGTTTTGGCACTATGGCCTAAACTTCTTGTAGTATGATTATTTATAAAATTATTGAAGATAATATATACATATATATAAGTAAACATTGTTAATTATCAAATAAAAAAATATATTGTTAATTAATCACTCTAGCGAAAATATAATTAATTATTTTGTATATATGATTAATTAGTAAGATTGAAAGTTACCTGAAATTCTTTGAATCATAACCGCACATATTAGCCAATTTTGTTAGAGCAACCCTCCACTGCTTCACCTCTTCCGGTTTGTCCTTAAAGCGTTGTTCATGTTCCGCAAATGCTTTTGCATAACTTTCCGATTGTTTCCGTACAATGGATGGATCTATGCCATAAAAAATCGGTATAACATTCTCATTTCCTTTGCATTCAAGTATGTGCACCAATTCATTTAAACACCATGTCGATGATGCAAATTTTTCGGACAAAACTATGATGCAAATCTTAGATTCCTGAATCGCTTCCATAAGTTGTGGTGAGATTTCGTGGCCACTTTCAAGCTTTTGATCATCCATGTAGGTTTGGATATTCTTTCCACGCAAAGCATGATGGAGATTGCTAGTAAAACCAAAACGGGTGTCCTCACCTCTGAAACTTAGAAACACATCATGCTTTTCTTGAGCAGGAGAAGAAGAAGAAGAAGAAGAAGAAGCCATGTTTGTAACCCTGCACATCCACAAGTATATATTTAAAAAAAAAAAAAAAAAAGAAAGGAAGAAAGAAGTCCTTCGTAGCATATATTCCTAACCCTTTATTCTAATGGTCTTAGTCCTTCGTAGCATATATTCCTAACCCTTTATTCTAATGGTCTTATATATAGCATATCTTGATGTTATAAGCTCAAAACATAAATATACAGGTCGGTGGGACAAAAAATAAAGATGCAAATAGAAGTAAATTACCAAGCTTGCTCGTCTCCGATTCCGATACCAAAACGCTCTGTTTCTCTGTTTTGAGAGCAAGATAAAAGGGAGTTTGTAAGAAAATAAAGATGCAAACAGAAGTAAATTACCAAGCTTGCTCGTATCCGATTCCGATACCAAAACGCTCTGTTTCTCTGTTTTGAGAGCAAGATAAAAGGGAGTTTGTAAGAAGTTTCACCATATATTGTACCTTGAACCTTCCAAGAAACGATGAGACGACTTAATTACATGTTGACTCAATTAATAAGGGGTCGAAACTGCTTGCCATTCTTCCTCGAACGTACCACGAAATTCAGCAGACTTAATTACATTTTTTTTTTTTTTGTTTTTTTTTTTAACATAATGTTGACTAATAAGTGAACGCGGCTTTTACTTCATGAAAGAGCAAAAGAAGTGCACCGAAAGTGGAGCTCGCACTTCATTGTTCGTTGGAGATTATATATATATATATTAAGAAGGCTTCTATTAGATCAATGTAACGGTATTACCATCAGAATTATCTTTAAGGAATAAGATTAAAGACTCGTGGTCCCATTCTATGTCCAACAACTTTATGCCCTTGACCACTCCTTCTTGCTTCGACTTTAAGTCTCTGCACCGACAGCAAACCAATAATTAAAAAATATGAAAAATAATGATCTGACAAAAATATTTATAAAAGGTCAGATGAATAATGTATTCATGTATATATCCTACATCAGGTTGGATTTCTGTAGGGGTCGATGAAGTGGAATGCACCTTTAAGATTGCCTGATTAGTTGTTCATGTACGCATAAGTTAACCTGAGCACACTTTAATAATTAAAATAAAAAAATAAAAATAAAAATTCAAGAACCAATATTTTATAGTGATAATTTTTTTATTCAATTTTTTTTTTTTTTTGGGAAAATGTATATGTGCAATGTTTCTTGAAATATTTATACAGTTCTTTATAAGCAAATGTTATATTTAAAAAATAAATAGATCATAATATCTATATATTTTTCAATATAATTATATTATTTTGACAATTTATTATAAAACTATTTTTCTCACTGCTTATAAATATTTTAAATTATTATAATTGTTAAACAAATAATTTTGCAGGTTTTTAAGTACAATAGACAATATTTTTAATTTTTTTTTAACAAAAAAAGTTTAGATATAAATATTTTTAAAATAATAATGTTATTGTCTCCCCATGATATCTAATTTGCATTTTATCCTATATCTGCAAGCTTATACAATAAAATGACCATCAATGTTTTATAAGCTTTGCATATGATTTTTTGTCAAGGATTTCACATAAAATTGTAAACAATATTTATGAGTTTATGGAGTTAAATGCCATATATATATATATATATATATATATATATATATATTAAGATACCAAAATATAATAACTTGTAAAGATCAAGGATATTTGTGCACCCTTCTAATTTTATCAAATTTGTATATAATAGTATTTATTAAAAAAATTAACTTATCTATATTTACACAATATATATCTATCTATGTACAGAAAAAGCTCATGCCCCTCTCATTTTTTTTTTTTAAGAGATTTCAAAGAAAGTTGTAAACATTTATGAGTTCATCAAAAAAGAAAAAATTAAGGCACTAGAATATAACAACTTGTAAAGTTTAGCAATGCCTTTGTGCTAATTACCCATGTATAACAGTCTTAATAAAAAAATATTAACTATAATAATATATATTTATTTATTCAGTTTTGTTATGGAGAAGAACAAGTTTATTTCATAAGATAAAAATCTAATAGCAAAAATAATTTTGAGAAGGTCAATTTTGTGTCATAGTGGATATGCTGTTATGTAACATGTCTATATATTCTGGCACAAAAATGATCCTCCCAAAATGATATTTGATATTACATGATCAACAATTACTTATTTTTTTAAAATATATATCATCTTCATGGATGACTACACTTGTCCTGCCTAGTTTTTTTTTTTTTTAACTATTTTTTGTTTATTTTAAAAAAAATATTCAAATAAAATACAAGTTGTGCCCCCTCTCAATTTCTCTTTATGTACGATTAAATTAGTTTGCCATTTTCTTTTTTTTATTTTAATAATTCTTTTTTCTCAATGATTTATCTAATGTCTATAATCAGGTTAACTCGTTGGAGTTGCAGTCTACGATTAACACAACCAACGCCTTTTTGTTGCTTAATATGGTTATTTCAGTACTAACAAATGTTCATTGCTAAACGTATTACATTATTAATTTTGTTTTCTTTTATATTATTTTTGGAAATTTTAAAAACCTTCAATAAGCAACAAATTGGTCACTTTAATATTCGCTGAAGGTCTTTACCTAAATATTTTTTATTCAATTTTCTATAATTTAAAGCATTAGTAACCCTAGAACTGGCCATTGATATGCACTTTTATTGATCCTAAAACTGGTCTTTGACATTTAGTTATATTTATTTCTACTGACATATTCATATTTAAGCATATTAATTTATTAATCAATCAAATAAATAACAATATGTGTATATTTGATAAATAACATGATAAATTAAATGATGCATATAATATTATTAGAATATATATATATATATATATATATATATATATATATATATAGACACGCAAATTGGAGGCAGTGAAAAAAGCTGCAAGCAGGTGGTTATCTTGCTGATGAAGTAGATGACAATAAAATTAAATAATATTTAGTCATACATATATATGCTACGAAATTTTCATTCTAATGTAAGCAAACATTGACCGTGTTCCAACTCCCAATATGATCACAAAACGTAACAGAACAAAATGCGTCTCAACTTTCCTTGAATTCTTCATTCTTCTACCCCTGTATATATAACCGGTTGATAATGGACAAACAATATTATTTTGTAGGACAAACATCAAAATTCTAGCTAGCTTTATGATCATCACAATGGATCACTCACCACAATCAACACAAAATACCCTCTTCAACAGAGGCCTCTGCTTTTTCACCAACCGGATTTTGGAAAATGAAGCTGCAAAGGGCTCGAATTTCATGGCCTCTCCTTTTACCCTTACATGTTATGCTAATAAGCTTGATTGAGGCAGGCTCAAAAGGCCAAACTCTGTAACAGCTTCTTCGCTTTTTGGGATCAACCAGTGTTCTTGATCTTGATCTGTTTCTTCAGGTGGTCCACTCTTGTCCTTCGTCAATGGTGCTTGGCTATATCAGAGGTTCACTTTGAAGTCATCTTTTGAAGAGATTGTCAAAGGTCCTGACAGAGCTGAGCTCCAAGACTACTAAAAACTTTATTGTGTTTGTGTTAAAAAAATAAGAAAATAAAAAAAATACACTAACAACTCTTGAGTCTTATCAATATTAGATGGTCTTGATTATCAAAAAAAAAACAAAACTACTTGGCCAATGATTACAAGAATTGAACCAAACACAATCATAGATGCAATGCATCTCCGGTTGAGAACATGAAATGATAATCCTCAAGTGAACAGGACATCACATGAAAATTTGTAATTGAGGATTTAATCTTGTTTCTAATTTTCAAAAACTAAAACCTTAATATGAAGAAAGATAATCTGTAAAAATAGTCAATTGAATTGCAGTATCCAGGTCCTTTGCTAAAAATATATCAAATAATAATAATAACAATAGTAATAAACAATTTGTTTTTCATTGTATTACTATTATTATTATTTTTATTATCGGCTACTGTGTTATTCTTCTTTGTTATTATGGACTGTTTTTAATATTTGATTTTGCTACTAAGTAATTCAAATCAGTTAAAGATTAAATATCATTTACTCAAAACGGGAATAGTTTTGACTTAAAAAAAAAAAAAAAGAATAATCGATTACTCCCGTTTGTAAACTCAAAATGGGAATCTCTGGTAAAATTTTGTAATTTTTGATCCTCTGTAGTAACGGTAAAGAAATAGATTTTTCTTGGTCTGGAAGTTTGGTTTGAATAGCTTCTTTTTTTTTTTTCAAACAAGGATTACAAATTTAACATTCACATCCAAAAACCCATACTTGCTAGATCGGTTTGCAAAAACAAAAAATGTTGGGTTGTTTAAATCCTACTAAGGTGCTCAAATGTTTAGTAGAAAAATTAATCAATTTTTGAAACTCCTCTAATAAAAATAAAATAAAAGGAAATAGAATAAACTTTTGAAGTCTTTTCTCTCCCAAAAGATAAAAAGAAACTTGATATCTGTAAGCTGCCAATATTTATCAATGAAAAAACCTTTTTTGAGAAGCCACCCTAAAATACAGAGAAGAAAAAAAAAATTCTTTTAAAATGCATTTATTGTTTAAAGGTTAAAGGTGCTAGATTATTTTCATTTTTCGGAGAAGAATTTATTTTAAAAACTTGTTTTATTGTTTATATACAGACAAATATAGGTATAGCAACATTTTACTCTCTTTTACTATACTACTTCTGCATTTTGGCTCCTAGAGTACAAAACCTTCCACATTGTATCTTGCACTACTAGTTTTTCATCGGCTAAATCCAATCGTGCATTTTGTTAAATGAATTTGATGAAATTAAACATCAAAAATGATGTGATCTTGAATAAAAACTATTTTATTTTATTTTAGTTTACTTTTAAGACAGTATACATGGTATTTATCTTTTATTCTTTTGAAAAGTCAATAGCATGCATGCTTAGTTTTGCAAAATTTATTAAAAAAATTATGACTGAATAAAACAGCCAGAGAAATAGTAGTATAAGGGGCACCGCGAAGGGGTTTTAATTTGGATTAGCCCGACAATTTAAGAACATGGAGCTTCGATTGGCCTTCCGAAGAAGATGAAAAGTATGAATTATATTATAATACCTTTTTCTATTGGACGTCAAGAAAGACAAATATGAAAATATATTTGATTACCTAAAAACCTAAACAAAATCTAGCTAATGTTGAGCTTCCATTTCAATAGTTCAACCCACACAGCGTAATAACGAAACAACCCAAATTTTATTTTATTTTTTTGAAAAAGGTAATTTTGAAACAAATATTTTTTGTGTCTGGTTAAAAAAGTTTCATGCATGGTATTGGTCAGGTGTTGATGTCCTAATCCAATCCCACCTCCACACATCATACCATGCCCAGCAACTAATGCTTAATTCTGGCTGATATTCAAGCTTTACAAGGTAAACCACTGTACTACTTTTGCGAGCTCATTGAGAATCGAACCCATGATCAAGATATACATTGTTATATAGACAATTTATATACATGCACAACAGTTTTTGAGCTATAAGAATATTTATGTAAATTTACATAAAAAAGGCGGAAAAAAAAGGGGCAAAAAGCCGACTGTACAAATGATTGTTGCTCATGAAACTATAACTTGAAGCAAATCAATTACATCCAAGCTCCCCATCCAGGAAACATAAGGCATAGACGCTCAGGATCAATCGCATCTTGTATCAGTTGTTGAACCTGTGCACAATTCCAATTTTGTTTTGCATCAGACACCAATTAAAAAGGAACATAATAGAAGCTTTAGCTTTGTTCGGTTTTGTATAAAAGAAATTGTGTTTATCTCATCTTGTTTCCAATTTCCAAAAACAAATCAAGCTCGACCATTATTCAACACCAACTGAACAAGTTCATTCACAAAAATGAAAAGGAAACATGCACTTACGAACAAGACATTGAGTTCTATTAAGTTAGAAAGTGAGCAGAATATCATGAGATAGTATCCAAAAAATAATCACCTGCCCATGTACGCTTCGCATTTCACCTCCTTCATATCCATCTAACTTTTGTTTGACTCGCAACAATGCCCGTGCCGCATCCTTGTTTCCTTCATAATCATCTTGTGAGCCTTCCAAGCTTGTCTCCAGATCATCATCCATCTCCTTGTCACAATTGTTAAAAGGCAGCATAAGCAAAGATTTAACGTTCTAGAATATGATGAAATGTCTGCATTAAACACTCGATGCCTAGCATTTACGCTGGTGCCTAAGTCATTGGCGCCGCTTATATATTGTAGTGTTGTTGATCAATTTGAATAACAATAAAACAGATGGTTACAAAACCTTCTCAGCTTGTGTTCGTGTTTTACTTTAATTTGCTTATATGATATAGACAATTTAAATCCATCTATCAAGTTTTTTAACACTGGCTTCATGTGACAGCCAACTGCATTCCGAAATTGGATTTCATTTGCATATGCTAAAGATTTTGGTGACAATAGAATACCTTCTGACGCTGCAAAGCCTTCAGAGGAGATAAAGCCCACTTATAGAGTGGATCATGGATAAAAACCTACAGAGAATTAGCATACGATGTCAGGGTAGGGGGGAAAAGAAAAAGAAAAGAGCCACATTATGGTTTCATTAATCATTCAAGGCAATTCGGCTTGGTAACTTACTTCAACAATGGTCATTAGAGCTTCTTTATTTGTCCTCATAACAGAAAGAGTTTCTTCACAACACCTTCTGAAAACCCCTTCAACACCTGTAACCCCCATGCCATCAATGATGTCTCTTGTAAGCCTGAACGGAACCTGCAAATGTTGAAAAATAAGTAGGAAGAGTGAATTTTATTACAAGTGTAATTCACAAGGCCGATAAAGTATACTATCCTAACACAAAAAAATGTAGTTAAAAAGGAAAGTCATAGCTTCAAAAGCACAAACCCGTTCTGGTGTCTTGAGCATCAAGCCTTGCTCAAAGGCAACACCAAGATCTATGTGAACAACTTCTGCAGTAGCTTGATCGATTAAGATATTCATGGAATGTCGATCTCCAAGACCAACAATATAACCAACCTGTATATGGAACAAACTTTTCAGCGTAAAGAAACAAATACACAGATTTTGCCTTGAAATTTAGCTAAACTAATTACGGAACATAGAGGCATTTTTCCCTTTAGAACAAAAACCATTAATTACTGGCCAGTGAACTTGTCATTAAGGCATATATGTGTGTTTTTCTTTGCATTTCATGATGAGAACTTCTGTTATGGTTTCCGTTAAGGATATCTAAAGTTCAAAAATAAAAAGAAAATTAGCAAGCCACTTCAACATGAGAAGGGCATGATGGGCTAGAGGCCATATGCTTTCATCTGCATCTACCTTTTTGCCATGCATGAATATATTAAATTACACACACAAAAAAAAAAAAAAAAAAAAAAAAAAAAAAAAAGAAGGGGGGAAAAGGAAAAAGAAGAAGCTCTGTAAGAGAAACATATACATATAAATTCCACAGTATAAGTTTCATCTGCATCTACCTTTTGCCATACATGAATATATTTAAAAAAACAAAAAATAAAAAATAAATAAAAATAAAAAATAAAAAACCTCTGTAATAGAAACATACATGTATAAACTCCATAGCCTTAATGTAACTATCTATTGTATTAGCTCAAAATACATAGTTCCAATGCTTCTCGAAAACTTAAAGCTTTTCTTATTGCTGGTGACTTAACAGTAAAGAAATCCCACATTTTTTAAATGGACAAGCACAGCATGTTAGAGAAGCATTATACACACTGACCATTGAACTAGCAGCCACACTTCGGGTGTATGCAAGTCTCTTTTCGAACCAGTTAGCAGGCTGGAAGAATCTCTCCAAGAAAAAATAATGCATGACAGGCCTGCATGAGGTGTCAGATATTTTTTTAAGGTTAGACAAGTTTAAACTTGTGAAGAATTGGTTTCTCAACAAAAATAAGATAAACCTGAAATTCTCGCAGACTTCCTCGTATGCCTTCCGCTTGTCTTTTTCCTGCCAAAGATAAAAATAAATTCAGTCTGGTTTTGTAAAGTGAACAGACCATTAAAAATTCACAAGGCTTGTGAGAGAAAAAGAGATCAGGAAAAAAAAAAAAAAAACAAAAACAAATGGATTAATACACACACTAAACCATGTTTGAAAAAAGTTAATTGGATTAATACATATAATATAAAAGACAAGGCAAGAGGGCGAGAGTGATTACAGAAGAAAAAAAGAAAAGAGAGAAGAGGGGCGGGGGGCGGGGAGATAAGAAGAAAAAGTCGGATGCACCGTAAGAGGAAACAAAGCAGTAAGAAGCGTTGAAAGTTTTTATGAAATTCAACAAGAGGAAGCAGATACAGGACAGAGAGAGAGAAAAAGCCAGACGAAGGGTGTCCTCCAATCTATTGGCTGTCTGTCTAGAATGCACCTTAGTTTATCATGATTTGGAAGCCATGGAGTTATATGGTAAGAATTATTACTAGCAAGTCGCATAAAAAAGTGTAGGAAGAATACTTTGAACTTCAAAGAGAAAAAAAAAAAAAAACAGCAGCTATGATTAGAGTAGCAATTTTGTGAGAAAATATTGGCATAGGAAAATCAATTTTTGTGTTTGATATTATGGAGAAAAAGTAATGCTACTTACATTTGTCATGTGTTCTCGGCATTTGACAAACAACCAATCACCTATTCCATAGCGGCCATGGGCACCTCCATTCCTGGTGCTAAAAATTGAAACATCAGTCAATAATATAAATCAACATCCAAAACCAAGCACTATAAGATCATGCATATTACCTCCCTATAAGGTATTCACCGAGAGGAAGAGTACCATTAACCCATTCAAGAACACCAGCACTTGGAGTAAAAGGAACAACCTGTACAATCAAAGTTTAGAAAATGTTCGTTCACTCATTAAGGCAGCCAGGGCAAAGAAATTATGATTCCAGATGTTTTAACTATGGAGATAAAAACTATTAAGAATTAAGATGTTTGTTTTGATACAAATGAAAGAAGATACCTTGTATGTACGCACCCCTAATCTTCTTTTCCACGTATCTCCGTGGTTTTGCAGAAAGGTGTTGACCAAATCAAAAAATTGTTCCATTACCTTTACAACATTCAGAATATTTTTGTTAGCGTAAACTAAACATAAGGGGGATCATCTCCACCTTTGTAATAATGCCAACTTTCCAGCAGAGCTGTTGCACAGTATCATTTTTATAGGTCATAAGTTCGTAACTATCTATAGTATAGTTTACTATGTTACAGCTGGACTGGCATAATGCCACTCTCACCAAATCTGGCTTCAAGCCATCTTGGCCTTTAAAAATTCCAAGCAAAAGATTAAACCATCTTGGCCTTTAAAAATTTCCAAGCAAAAGATTAAAAATTTATTATTTTTTAAAAAATATCTGTAACATCAATCCTGCCAATAGAGTTGTGGTTGTCATGATTATATATTTTCCTTAGGTTTTATATGATGCAGGTCTGTTTCCACGTTTCAAAACTTATGATGAGTTATAAATTAAAATAATGTAGAACATAAAATAAAAAATAAAAAAACAAAAAGTAAAACGGAACAGAAATTCAATGCTCATGGATTAAGGGCAATGTACAGACAGTAATGTATATTTAACTAATTATCGATTAAAATATACCTGAATATGAAAGAGAGAGAGAGAGAGAGAAAGAGAGAGAGAGGGGGGGGGAGGAGGTAAAGAAGATGTGGCATTGTTTTTGGTTAAGCTTGCACTTAATCAAGATGAAGGGAACCATTACTGATCATAATTTTCTCCTATAGCTTTCTAGATTTTTAAGATAACCAAGATAAGGATGTATTTTTAATCATTAATTTACCAAAGAAATATATAAAAACAATAATAACATAATACGAGGCAAGATGCAACAATGCAAGAATTAAAAGATAAGTGAGTCTTTTAAAGGTATTTGATGATGATAATAATATATAATACTAAAAGCATGGGGAAAAAACAACTTATGGTGAGAACTACACTTTCATCAGACAGCTTGGAAGTTTTTTCCTGAAAACTTATATTTAAATGCCAACATGCAAACACACACACACACACACACAAATCTTACTGCATCTTGTCTTAGGTCATCATTTCCAGATTTTGCCAGTTGTTTATACTTCCGTCCATCAGAACCTAGACATTCAACCACTTTTGGAGCATTTATACCATTCATTACCCTGTAAATTTCACCAACATAAATTAGAAGGTTGCAACAAATATTGCTCTTGAGGAAGAAGAATTTATTTATTTATTTTAATATTAGGAAGAAGATTAAGACATACAAAACTGAATCCGCTAATCCTTTGAAGTATGGAAAAGAGCCTTCATGATATTGACAACTACGATCTATTGGAAAAGTGGCTGTCACTACAGGCACCTGGTGTTTTCCAAATCAATTCTAAGCTATTAGTTATCAGTATTTTTTGAACAACAAAAACAATGAGCCAATCGAAAAACCCAAGAGAGAATAATAAGATAGGGAAGATTACAGTAAGACCTCCTCTTTTGCCAGTTTGCATAAATGCCTTTGTATCTTCAAATCTCATTTTGTTTATTGCAACATCACCACTTTTCTACACAAATTTTTAAAATTCTCACATCCAAATTGAGTGTATGAAAAATGTGCAAATGTCAATTACGATTCAATTGATTGTATTTACATGAGAATGTAATAATTTACAGATGACAATTAAAAAAATGTGTAAACAAATGGTGACATTACAACAAAAAGTTGACATCTGAGGGGGTCCTTTCTGAAATTTCTGAAAGACAAGGCATTTATGCAAAAGTAGTAAAACAGAGGGGGTGCCACTGTAATTTTCCATAAAATGTCACAAGAATGAAATTCAAGATCAAAAAAATATATGCACGCAAGAAAAAATAGCATCACTATGGCTTTTCATACTATGGTTTTATGTTTTACTCAAAAGAAAATCACACTCAAAAGTGAACATAAAGAAAAAACAGTTAAAATACATTATCATCATCATCATCATCATCATCATTATCATTATTATCTTCTTTTAATTTTCTATGGCATTAGCTTGATATCCTTTCTAACAGCTTAAGGTTTTGAATTGATGAAAACTTAATATGATTTGAAAGTCTACTTGTCTAACCAAATATTGTGTTTGAATCCTGCTAACCCAGCCCAACTATTACATCTTAAGTTACAGAAATTTGGCAATACATGTGCAGGCTTATCTGATAAGCTTGCACGTAACATAATAAATCAATAGAAATAGGTTTGTAGGATTCAATCAGAAAATCAGCTAGACAATTAAGCTATGGGTTAAGTTACCATCAATAACAAAAACTAGTGCTGTTAGGAAAGTGGTATATTTATATTAACTTGTAAGGCAGGCCAAATCCCAAAGAAAAACTTCGCTTACGTATCAACAACATAAGAAAAGTTCTAGAACAACTGATGGTAAAATTTAAGAGGTTAAAAAAGAGCATTTAAGTATTGATCTGCACACATATTATCAGGAGAACTAGAATAACATTGAAATAAAGGAATTTCTTTAACATGGTTTTTTGATTAGGGCAACAAACTAAGATAAAAATTGCTTAGTCACGTGACACATCTATACAAGATTCCAGAATACCAGCTTACAGATAATAGGCTGCACTTACAAGTTCCAGCTGTCGAAGATTCCGTAGATCTCTTGGTAGCATGACCCTTTTATTAGTATCCTATGGCAAGAATCAAAAATTAGTCAATAAACTGTACATAGTTGTCTTAACAGCAGATGGTTAATTAATTACAGATTCGTGATCTTAATAACCATAATCAAAATGAAAACAGGACTGCAGAAAAACTCACAACATAAATCTATTTGACTAACCTCTCTTCGTGTTTCTAGCTCAGCAAGTCTAATATATATCTCCACCATTTGCCTCATCTACACGCATGAATGCATATATGTACATGTTAGTAAGCAAGTAGTGTCCAATGTAGAATTTTAGATATTATAACAAAACAAAAAATAAGAGAAGTTACTTGTCCAATTATAGCTCCATGATATACTGATAACTCTCCTAAAAGATTTTCTGCTGCAAGCTTTTTATCCATATCCACCACAAAAGAGTTTCTACTCCGTTGCTTATCCTTAATACGATCACCATTTGCCAGTGCTAGAAGCTAGTAAGAATCAAAAGAAACAAAAAATATTGAAACTGTATTCAGAAAAAGAAAAATGAGCAGACCACTGATAAAGGGATGTAAGATTTCTACTCTCCACTTCACTTTCATGCATGCCATGTAATTCCTAAGTCCTAACCACCGGAACCCACCAAATTAGAAGACAAATACCTGAAAGATTGTATGGTATGGATGGTCAATGGCCATTTTCTTCACAAGAGAAACCAAAGCAAACTGCAAAGTCCCATAGTTCTTGTTAGATACAAATTTCAACATATCGATAAGCTGATAAAAATGAGTTTATAAAGAACCTGAAAATTATGAGGCCCTGGGCTGTCCTTTGCGCTACCCATTCTAGAGGCAATTTGGTAGACTAAGGGAATGAATTTGTAAGACTGAACCTGGCATAATTATTATCAACAGGAATCAAGAACCCAATAAACAATATTTCCACACCAGTTTAACAAAAAGAAATTCAATCACAAAAATTGTCATTGCGGTGTACCTCATCAATAGTTGTTAGCATGCTATTTATGATATTTTGTCTACAGGAGAGGGAGAACCACAGGGAAATCAGTCGAAATACCTGAAAGCACATTGATTAGTCTCTAAAAGGATTCCAGATTTACTTGATAATAATATATGTTTATACATAATAGATAATACACAGGTACAGAAGATATAAAACTTCAAATATGTATATATACTTCTGAAGGGGAATATTTCACTTTTTACTCAACTTGTAAAAAATTTAAAACAAATATCCTCATGTCATATCATTTCAGGGTCTAAACTGTTACAACCCGACCAGAATGATATTTATTTCAGTTTGGTTGAAAGACTTTGATGGTAAGTACATACCACTCTGACATCATATTTGTCCCCAACAACCAAACAACGTTTATATCCCTCCAGAGCTAAGTTGAGCATATTGTCCCTGTCATCCTGAGAAAGAGTTTAACTTAGATTCTATTTCCATTTCGTTCAAACAATTATACACAGTGAAGCTCATGTGAGAAGCGTAGAATCAAAATGATCAATGACCAAAAAGAATCATCAAAGGACAACTATTGTCCATTGAACAAGCCTACTAAATGAGTTGAATATAAAAATTAATAATTCAATGAATCAAAGCTGTTTTGATTCAGTATCAACTACTATCTGCTAACATGTGAAACTTGATATAGTGATTCAACAAAACAAAAAATTATTTAATATCAAAACAAAAGAACTGATAACCTGCAGCTTTTCAGCCTCTTCCTTGTCCAGTGCAAGTTGCTTTTGCAACTCTTGTATTTTTACTGAATAATCAGTCTTATCCCCCTAAAAGAATATACAAGAACAATTTTCAAAATGGCAAAGCATTTTGAGGGAATTAATACCATTACAGAGTTGGAATCTACAGCATGCAATGAACGATAAGATAGTAAATGGTCAAAATTTACCTTTGCTGAACTTCTTAGCCGTTTAATTAGTGCTTCCAATTCCATTGTCTGCAGAATCAACAATAATGATGATGCTGCAAACTATTGACATAATGTAACTCAAACTACCAATACTGAATAACATTGAGGTACCTTGTGTTTCCTTAAACGCGTTGCTGCTTGCCACTCATTTGATGTAAGTCTCTCCTCATAACTCCTAAAAAGAGCATCAGCATAGTGTGCAAGTTGAAAATGAGTTTGGCTTTGTCTTTCTATGGACTTCTTGTCCGTTGTTTTCTGATCCTCAGCAAGTGAAACAGCAGGTTTCAAGTACTTCTCTAAAATAGTTCTTGAGCTGAAGTATCATGATGGAAATTAAAAAAGAGAAAAATAAACAAATTAGCATTTCATCTCTGAAACTTAAAACAAAGTTGTTGACTAGTTTAAGGTGATACAAACTTGCTAGATCTAGTTTCTGCCAGCCATTTCCCAACCAAGCGATGTACACCTGGAGACTCTTCATTTGACAGGTATTCTTGAGAGATATATTTTGCGAGGCTGATAGCCATTTCACTTTGTCCTTGGGCACGCAAAAGCTTTGCTTCTTCAAGCTGAAATCTTGCAAATAGTTACTAAAGTAGAAGTAAAATAGTTATATTTTTAAACCATTTTTGCTTAATCCAACATTTCAGAATTATATATATGTTTCCTAGGCTCTCAGACATTGTGCGTCCTGTGTTTCTCCTTACTCAACAATATACATATATAAATATGTATATATGATTATGCAATGAAAGTATGTGAACCAAAAAATAAAGGAGGATCCACAGGAATATTCCTCAAACATGCCAGAAAGGCCCATTTTCAGTTCAACAAGTAGAACACCATAAGAAACGATGACATCCACATATTAAGAAAAGAGGACTTTAAAGGGAGAAGGTTTTGGCATCCTCAAATATAATATTAAGATTTATTAGATTTATTTCCATTAGAAAATGGTGAAGCTTCAAGCTGGGGGCGCAAACAATGAAAAAACGAGAAGCAAAAAGGATAATTGCATCACTCATGTGCAATGAAAAATGACATTGGAGTCTTAGATTGACGCTTTAATATCAAGTAGTCTACACTTGGACAAGCCGGGGGCATAAAGAAAAAACCGAAAGCAAAAAGGATAATTGCATTGCTCGTACACAATGAAAAATGACATTAGAGTCTGAACCTTCAAAATTGTCTAAGTCCTAAGAATGGACACATCTCAAATTTCCAACTGAAACTATTTAAGAAACTCATGGAACAAATGTACATAATACCCAATTATGGAATGTTATTGAATATTGTTTGTCTGCAAGTATGGGAAGATAAGTATCAAAAAAGTCCAGATAAGTTCCAACACATCACTAAAGCTAGGGAATTCATATGCAACTAAACATGCAGGGCTAAGAAAAACAAATAAGAGCACAAAACCATAACAACCATATTCAGACAAAAAATGAAAAAGCTCTTCCAATAAATATATAAAGCATATAGAAACTTATACCCTTCCAAGCCAATACAGGTCTGAAGATTGTTCTCCTGATTCAACACAAAGGAACTTGAGCTCATGCAAAACAGCAGCTGCTTGAGAATATCTAGAGCCCTGTGAAACAAAGACAAGCATATTTATCAGGAGTTGGTCTTAAGCAGCGTTTCCCTAATAATGAAAAGCCAATAATACCTTACGGAGAGTAGATGCAGATTGCAAGAGATGTCGCATTGTAGAGTTCTTGCATCCTAAGATCTGAAGTAGAACTCGCCTGAATGCTATGAATGGTTCTAACAAATTCATATGTAGCTGTGCTCGATTCAAAATAGAACTCCAGTCTGTATTCAGCCTTGACAACTAAGCAGCATTCAAAAACATGTTAGAGATCATATAAGTATCTACTTTATTAGGCTGTAAATTAATATTTTGACTAAATGACCATGCCATACCATATAGCAACATGCACACACACACACACACACCATAAATTTATTTATTATTTATTTATTTTATAAAAAAAAAAAAAAAAAAAAAAACAAGCATTTCTATAGTCCTCCTCATATGTAGATATCTGCAAGTTCCCACCAAATGTGGTGGGATGTGTATCCATACCATGAAAGTACCCACACCTGAGATTTATTACACATATCTATATCTATATACTAGCTTTACATAACTTAGACATAAAATGACTAATCATTTATCATAAAAAGAGTTTGATTTACTTAAAACACCTGGTCTATGGCAGGGATTGCTGGTTCAGAAATCACTTTTGGCTTATTCTGGTGGAATTTTTTCCCATCATGAAGAGATGTTATCCATCGTAAATCCCAAGCTATGCCAAGATGATAAAGGATCTGCATGTGATACAGCAGAAAATTAAAAGAAAAAACTGAAGCATATATCTTTTCGCCAAGTGGTAAGAAAACAGACAATTTTATTTGGTTGAAATTTTCTAGTTTCCAAAATATTTTGTTGTCCATATACATTTACACATTCTAATTTACATGACAAACATACATCTCGATGTCCTAAGACTAGTAGTCTTAATCTGTTAGCACTCCCCTCTCACATAGTTTAAAAAGCTAACACAATACACACTTAAGCACTCCCGTCAGATGGAGTCCTGTCCAATGACCAGAAACAAAGTGAACCTTACATGTACAGAAGAACTGCCAAATGGGAGATACCAAGATTCAAACAGAAAACATATGGATAATCTGAGGTTTGAAAAGCTTAAGTTTGTTAGGATGTGGAACCAACTATGTACATCAAGCTAATGCATACTTTAATAAATTTGAAAATCTACAATCTAATATCTTTGAGGAAAATAAATTAGGATTTGGACCAGATTCTTGAAATCCTCTTGCCTCATGAGTCATAAGCTAAAAATTTGGCAATCAAGTACCTGGAGTTTAATTATGGCTGAGTAGATGTGTTCAGTACTCTCCTCACTTGCACGAGAAACAGACCATACAAGTTCCTAAAATAGATATTAAGATATAAGCACAGTTACACATAGTACAACATCCTAAAAAAGAGACAAGCAGCACAAAAATACCTGTTTTGTATCTTTTAATGTTCTATGAAAATCATCAAAATCTCCTTCTTTCAGTGCCCTCAAACAACTGCATTTCCAACAAGTAGAAATAAATGTCATGTTAGATACATTTGGAAAGATAAAAAAATAACACTTACTTAAGTTGTTCTTTACTTGTCAAGGGATGCATAGAAAAACTTATAAAGTTCTGCCAGTTAAACAATCCATACTAGAAAGCTTCTGTTTATATTATATTACCAACGTTTTTCATTTACTATCCCAGCATAAAAAATTATCCATTGAAAAATTTCTTATCAGACTTGGGAAAAGGCCTGGAATTTTACACCCACAAACAGCAGATATCTTTCACAAATAAAGTATGATCAAATAGAATAAATCTCACATGCAGGTACCTGCAAGTTTTTATGGTCCCACCATATCTAGTGGGATGTATAACTCTGAATTACACATCCCGAAAAGATCTGGTGGAACGTGCAGCTGCACCATAAAAACTTGCAGGTACCTGCGTATAAGAAGGAGTATATAATGAAAATAGAATAAAAAGCAATTAGAAACAAAAATGAAAGAAATATCTGTTGCATGAACACATTTATATCCGGGCGAAGCTACTTCAAGAAGCCCCATAATCTACATTCATCAAGAGTAAGAAAAAAAAGAGATGCAAAAATTTACAAGCTGAAATAAGAAAACAAGTCTAAACAATGATCTGTATTACCTATGCAAATTTTCATTGAACCGATCATTATTAACATACAGACTTGGAGAGTTATCTCCAACATAAAGTAAGGAAAAATCCCACTTTCCTGCACGCCAAGCAGCCTCATACTGCAAATAGACCAAAACAATAAATAAAAATAGTATGAACAACAAAAAAAATCAGAAACTCGTCAAACCCAGAAGGAAAATGAAAATGTTGATAATCATGCATCTACTATGAGACAGAAAAATTAATAAAGCAAACCTGCAACTCAGAAAACTCCAGATCATGCTGAAACTGACCCTTCTGTGAGGTCAGTCCTTGGCAATACAAATCTAGGATGTGCATACAACCTATTTGTTGCAAGGATCTAATCAGACCTTTATATGGGTTTCTCTGCCTCATTTGTTCTTCCACTGTGGTAATGGATAAACATGATGGATCCTGTTTCATGGGTGAACTTTTGGAACCATAGTCCATCTGTACCAAGGCAGCTGAACGTACTTGCAAGTCATAATACTCAAGAGCCTTTCCCCAGTTTCCCTCATGCTCAAAGGTGATTGCTTGGGAAGTCAACTTCAATACCATCAACACAAAAGAAAAAAAATAATAATTATACATGAGCCCAAAAGCTATACTGAACATATTGTGAACAAGCATAATAATAATTATACATGATCCCAAAAGCTATACTGAACATATTGTGAACAAGCATAATGACCATATTTTGTGAAAAATAGATAATAAAGTGGCTTGAGGGTTTGGCGTATCGGAGGAATATCCCTAGTTCAGGTTAGCACTTTTCTTATTTTCTTGCTCAACAATGGTTAGAACATATTGAACTTCTAGTGGCAATGTGGATTGCCAATACAGGGTTTTTTCTACAAAAATCTAACTACATGGAGAACAATATTAAATCAACTGATCCATAACCTGCTTATGCTTCAAGATATTTAATTAACATAACCAATTCAAGGAAGTGGGGTCTAGAGATGAGGTTATCTATTAATAAAAGGTGAAACAAATTTAAATATTTACTTACCTTATGGGACTGGATAATTCCATACAAGCTATCAGGTTCATTTATATGAGTCACTGCTGACACAAGTATTTCAATGTGATGAGGTAACTGGAAATTTAAAATAAAAATAGTCAAAAATGTTATCTGTCTGCTGCCATCCAAACTTCTATAATCAAGAGATGCCCAAAGAATTTATAAGAAAAAACATGTCAAGATCTCAGGAGAAAAAGCAGATGGAAGAGTATGTCAAAACAACTAACCATTTCAATGTGAGAGAAATCTGGACTCCCTAATGTGAGGCTCTTGAAATTCTCTTCACACCAATGCTCTACATACATAACAGCAGTGAAGTACAAGCCACAAACCTATGAAGCATAAAAACCCAAGTCAAAAGGAAATGCCATACACTATTAGGGGAGGGGTGTGGAAAAGAAAAAAGAAGAAGAAGAAGAAAACTATGGAACTCACAACTGCCGACTTCGCAACAACAAGATAATCAATGGAAAGCCAATAAACCTGGAAACATATATAACTGTAAGCAATAGAACAAGCTATTCCCAGTTACAAGTTATAAATTTATAAAAAAACGCACTGTGAATATAATACATGTCGACAACGTGCATGCAAATAAATCGTGTAAAGAAAACAAAAATATATATATATATATATATGAACAAGGGCCTTTTCTTTGTGTTGGGCCCCCAAAAATGTAGCTTTCAACACCATAAGAGAATTTCTTCTCCAACAAAACCCGCTGCTATTTCTCTCCAACCAAATAAAAAAAAAAATAATTATGACCAAGAAAAAATAAATAATAAATAAAACAACACGCATCAGACTATGAGAACCATGATAAACACCATGAACTCAGTTTATTAAGCCCTTAAACTTAGCTGAACCCAACTTTTTATTTTAAAGATTTCAAAGAGCAAAGCACTGTAATTTTTGTGATCAAAAGTGCATTAAAAAAATAACCTTGTTCCATAATGCAGTTAACATTGCATTTCCAGTCGACGCTGAGGATCTAGCCTTTCCAGAAGTAGAACGGATTTTAGAGCCATGGGTAGAAGACTTGGCACAACAAGAAAAAAATATATATATTTATCAATTAGAAGCTCTCAAAAGCCATCATACAGAACAACTATATGAATGATCTGCACACAATTACCTTAGAACTTTCTCGCTTTGATGGGAGAAAAGAAGATCTTTCCATTATATGACATAAACGAAGTTCATTGAGGGTATTAAGAAAAACTTGAATTGATTTGACTAACATGTTAGACGCTGTGAATATATGATTCTCCACCTGCATATAAATAGACAAAAAAGATCAACTTTTCACATCCAAAAGACCACAAGAATTCAAACTTTAGCACCGAAGTTTCACATAATTGTGATGAAATATCTAACCAAACTAAAAGTAAGTCATACTGAAATAATTATTATCTGATACATAACATATTGGATGAAATCAATTACTAAATTAAAGTTACGTTACGTTATGTTAGTAAAGGAAAAAGGAAAGTATATTATATGAGTACCATATGACAGATGAACGAACCCATGAGGCCTAACTAACATGGAATTTAATTTCTCATGAGACAGATAGTTAAACAAACAGGAACCTATCTTTCTTAAAGTTCTGAATGTTGCATAATAGTCAAAACCAACTACCAAATGACAGCCATATTGTCCACTTTCTACCTCTCTAAAAGCTGCATCCTCAAAAGATAAGAATTCTTATTCATATTTTGAATTTTCTTCCTCTTCCAGACCTTGCAGTATAGCATAATTTATTAACATCTAGCTTACAAAGAATACTTTAATCTAATACCCAATAATCATACAAAACAATATGACTTGCATTTATATATAAAAAATAAAAAAAAATTATAATAAAACAAATCAAAAGCATACAGAATTTAGTGGTATAAATAAAATTAAGGAATTAAATGTTTCAAACTTTATAGCCTTGAAAAATGTTTGGACTAAGCTTTAAAAGGACAAATAAGCACCAGTAGCTCAAGGTCGAGATCAAACTCATCTTATAGTTGAGCCAAGCTAAACTCGAGCTGAGCCAATCTTGAACAAGATATTCCAAAATTTTGTTACTACAAGAATTCTAAGGTTCAGCTCAATCAGCTCATTACACCCTAATTTGCCTGCATTCTTGATTACCCATAAGTTTCATCTATTCTAAATTTCAATTCCTCCTCTCATGTGGGAAATCTCAGAGATGCATTTAATACTTTACAGAGTACTATGTTTAAAAATTTAGTAGAAGACCAAAATAGCTCGAAAAACCAACCTGCAAAGAGATCAAACTCTGAAGATCTATATCTATATCCCTCCTTCCAGCCAGATTAACGAAAATACTTGGGAATAGGAGCTCAGCAACTTCAGCTTTTAAAAATACAATATCCTGACATAATCTGAAAGCAGAAAGTCAATCTAATTATTTCATTTAACCAAATCAACTATATTGAAATCTCAACGGAACATATAAGAATTTATAAACTCTTAAAGCAAAAAGAAAAAAGAATACCTTAGAATCACATCACTGCAGTAGCCACATAGCAAGTAGGAAAGTGGACAAATCCACGCCTCAAAAGTTTTACCACGTGTCATCCATCGAGTAGACTTATCCAGTGAAATTGCCTCAGCTGATAATAAATTTAAGAAATCAATTGAATTAAACACTATACAATGAGATAAACTACAAGGAGACAAAAAGAAGACATTTTATTTAACACTAGAAACTAAATGATATAAAATCAAAGCAAAAAGAAAGGGGACGGGAAAAATTAAAATTATATGAAAAGTAAATTGAAGTCATATATTAGCTCAGTTCATCTATGTTTTGGATTAAAGTCATGATGATTCAAGACACCCACAAAAAGAAATAAAATAAAATAAAATAAAAAAAAGCACATTTATGCGGCAAAAAGTTTGACATCCTTCACAATTACATATTGCTACCTTCATTTTTATCATGACCAATTAACAACACCTTAAAGAGATATAAAGAGTTTCAAAACTGTACCTTTAAACTTCCTCTCCAGATCCAAAAGTAACTTCTCTACAACTTCAAAATTAATACCTTTAGAGTGAACCTGCAAATAAGTATAAATTTATGTATGTTTTAAGCGCGTATACCAGAGTCGAGTGTAAGTAGGTTTGAATAACAAAAAAATAAAAGTCAGGATGAAAGAAGGCAGAATAGTGGCATGCTCCAGTCTCAACAAATTTTACAAACAATCCTAAAAATAGTGGGATGTACTGCCCCGTTTGGCTTCCCATATGTTATGTCTATTAGACCTTCAATGCCTTCACTTCATTATCTTTTGCAATCCCTTTGTTTCAACAAGCAGTTCTTTAACTTCCACAAATCTGCACATGATACTAGTTGTCTAGTTCCAAACCTTTTTACTACTTCGAATTTTTTAACCTACCGGCTACAGAAACTCACACCCTGAGGAAAACATTGAACCATCATCAAGCAAAAAGTTCAATAAAAGTGAAGAAAAACAATGAACTTGCAGGTGCTGATTCTGATACCAAGCAATATGGTAAATACTTCATATAGTAACATGCCAACATACAAATATTTTTGTTCAATGTTTCCAGGAAAAAGATTTCACAGCATTTATAACTTGAAGTGAGTGTCTTCATGAAACATGTAAAAAACGGACAATCACCTCAATAAGAGACCTTTCATAAGAATCAAATGATTGTAGAGTTCTTTGACCCCTTTCAGTTGAAAGAATTCCCTGATTAAAGAAAGCAAATGTCTTTTACTCAGTAAGAAAATAAATGAATTCGCTCAATAAGAAATATGCACAATATTATAGCTTTGAAATGATAATGCAAGATCTTAAAAATGTATTAACCACTAAAATGTATGATAGTACCAACAAAATTTAAAATTTGTATGTTAGTGTCACGATCATCAAAATATACAAACTCACACCATGCTATATCATACACTCAGTTCACCAAACTAATGCATGTGTCAAATAAATAATATGAACTGCTTTGTAATATGATACAAATAGAGTGCAGGAAACCTCAAATTCTCAGATTCAATAAGTTAACTATAATTTATAAACACATAATTCTATCATGGATCATGCAAAGTTGAAAATGGTTAAAAAAGGGGCAGTCAGGAAGCTAACCAACCATAAGAAGTATGTCTAGTGTTCTACAACAATAAGCACAAGCCACCATTTCAATGACTTAACACTATCTTCTAATAAAAGAATGTAGAAAGTAGTTCAAAATGAACAAATCACAGGTCAGGTTTTAAACTCATTGCCACAAATCAGACCAACCGAGCTACTGATTAACTTTCATAGAACTCAAAAAACCTTCAAATCCAAATGCATGTCGAAAACCCACCCGAAGAGTTTGAGATGTAATATCAACTATTTTGACAGAATCATCCATAAGATACTTTTTTAAAAGTTTGAGAAGAGCGATCAGAAGATCTTCAGATATGCAAGCATCGACATGAGAATTGACTTCCGACATCAATTCATGATTAATAGGTTTGCATGCATGAACATTACTAGAGCTCCCAGGAAGATGGAAAACAACACAATGTGGGTCCCCAATACCAACCTGCATTCACAATGGACAAATATGAGCAAATTTTTGCAAAACATATAATGAAAATGTCTAGGAGTGAATACACAAAAAATGTGATCAAATAAAACATAAAAACTCCAATAACAGTACCCTGGAGATGAAATCAGAGACCAAGATCCTTGCACTATTTGCGTCATTTGAACTACATATGCGTGCAAGTGTCCAGACTGCATCCACAATTTCATGATCAAGATGCCAATTTTTATCTTTCAGAAGATCTTCATTTGCTTCACTCTGAAATGTTTCCTGTGAAAGTAATTTCTTGTGCAGTGCTTGGAGACTGCAAGAACATACCAGATTGCACAAAGCATCTCAAACTAACTTATCGAGCAATATTCACTCAAAGTTAAAATTCTACAAAAATGCAAAGTAATCATTCAGATTGCATTTTATTTGCTATAGGAAAATAAGTTTCATTTTATTCATTGAATTCAAAAACAAGATTGTATTTAGTGATTCATAAAATTACCTCAACATAAGTAATCGTGGAGGAAGGTAGCAAGATCTCTTCACAAACTGACAAGGGGCAAATTGCAATGTGACAATTTGTTATAAGCAAGATTACATAAACAATATATCCAAGTATGTTAAAACCATACACGGTTAACGCTCTCCCACCTTCAATAAATGATCTCGCGGAGAGTAGGCCAGGCACAATTCCTGATGAAACTTGATGATATCATCAAAAATATCTATTTCAGGGAAAGGTTCTAATTCCTGCCAGAGAGAAATTGTACAAATTATAGGCCATAATTCCACCAATGCAAATAACTATTATTTTTTTATTTTTTTTTTTTTTGGGAGGGGGGGGGGGGTGTGTTGAGTTCATAGAAAGCTACTCTGATATAGTCATAAAGAGATGCATCAGAATCCCCAGTTAACTGGAAGAGCAGAGATAAAACTTGAGATGATTTAGCGACAGATTGGCCTGTATTAGGTTCAGAGGGAATGCAACATGCCACCAACTTAGACACCAAAAACTGCATCAAATAATAATCAGAATAAAGCAAATAAAACTTGAGTGAGGGGAACAATCAAAAAAAAAAACAATAAAACCATCATGAATCAAAAGGAAGATATACCTGAAGCTGCTCACCAAGAACATTAATCATCTCTTTGGATGGGTTACTTTTAAAAGTGTTTAGCAATTTAGAAATGATACGACAACATTGATCTTGTAAAGCATAGCAACCAATGAATTGACCAACCATATTGAAAAGATAACTGCATTTAAGAAATTATTGATAATAAGAAATATGAGATTGGCAGATTGCAACATGAAAAATGTACAAAAAAATTCAGCCCCGTACAATATAACACAAATAAATTGTGCAAAAGTTGCAACTCTAACCAGTCTTATCAACAATAACAAGTAATATAAAGTAACCATGAAGCCTCATATTGTAACTCACTTGGTTGTGCTTGAAACAGCAGCTCTGTGTCCAAGAACATCTACAAGCACCTCAATTCCAGCCAATCTATGACATTTATGCCTATGATGCATTGCTGCTGCAATTTTATAATGCAGTTCTACAATAAACTGCATAATGCAATAGCAATTTTAAAGAATTCACAGGTCATGTCAAATGGACAAAGGAATAGAATAAAACGAAAATTATGAATAAAATAAAATAAAAAAGAAAAAGATTTATATATATATATATATATATATTCAAATGAATATCAAAAACTGCCTTGTCACCATGAAAACTCTATCTGGACGAAAAATGTTAATCTTGTCAATAACACCAAAACTTGCACGATAATCCTCCCTACAAGAGTGTCCAATAAAAGGAAACTCAGAGAACTTCAGAAAAAGGAATAAGCTATATTAAGATTGCTGAGAAAGTAACCTACATCTCCAAGAAGCCATCAACAACTGTTCGAATTGCTTTTGCAACTGTTTCCTGAGAGAAGAATGGCACAACAGGATCTGATGCACAAGAGGCAAGTGATAGAGTGTGGCTGACAATAGACACCTAAAAATACAAATTCTTAGTGGCTGACAATAGACACCTAAAAATACAAATTCTTAGTCTTGATGAATAAAAAACCTTGTATCTAACCATAGATGACTATAGCATCAGCACAATTAAGAGTTAAAACATGCAAAGATGCAAAAAGATTGGTAAGATAAAATAATTATTAATAATGAAAGAACTAAATTGACTTCACAATGACCATTCACCGTGCAAAGGTTCACTTATATAGTACCATTACAGAATAGGAAAAACAGTATCCAGTTGAAGACAAATTTGCTTTTATTCATAAGAAGATTATTTATAATAAAAAACCATGCAGTACAAAGATCAGATAAAAAAATCCTTGAAGATTATTATAAAAAATTTAAAAAAAAAAAAAGAAAAAAGAAAAAGGAAAAACAATAAGACAAAAAACTGGCAATTGCATTTACAAAGAGCATCTTTCCAATATAAATTAATCTTTCAATTCATTAGGGATAGGGATAATATATACTCTCAAGGAGCATATAGATCTCTTGGGTTGTCTTTCCATTCTTTGTAAACCGTACAAAAGACCTTTTACATTCAGAGTGAAAGTGAAGTATACTAGACAGAGGATATACCAAGATGCAATATGGACTGGCACTTGGTTAGCTAATATTACTACACACAAAGGTATAAACTAGAAACATGTCAAATGTCAAAAAAAGGATAAGAGTTTTCAGCAATAAATTTTCAGAGTAAAGAATTAAATGAAGAATATCATGCATCTCATGTTGGCATCAAATTTGAACTTCAGAATAATCATGCAAAAGAATCTACAGGAGTAGGAGGGAACCATATGTTTCTTTATTAGTGTGTCTCGTTCACTCTCAGATATTTGAGCAAGCTGCAAAATTGAACTCTGAAGCATATTTACAGCCTTTTCCTGATCAGATGTCTTACTGCAATGCAATCCCATACATACTGAAAAAATCTGCACAAAGTGATTTTTCACCAGAACTTCCAAAGGTTGACAAGCTATCTGAAATAAAATAATCCTGTTAGATAAAACAACAAATCTAAGAGAGAAATTTTCATAAAAGAAAAGATAAAAAGAATACTAAAATTGAAGGGTTGGCTCATTGTTTGGTGTTAGTTTGATGCTGAAGAGGGAAATAAATACAAAACATATACATGAAAAATCTAGATGCCAAAATAAATATCCATCCAAACTAAGGTTCATGACACAGTCAATCATACCTTGGCAACCCAACAGAGATTGGTCCTGTTCTCATGCAAAAGCAGAGCTGGAAGAAGCCAACGACAACAATACTGCATGAAATAACTAGGTTCGGCATCTGCTACAAAGAGTGGTCTTATCTGAAAAAGATTTAAGCAATCAGATTTTATATTTATGGATATGAACCAACACCGAAAACTTGAATTAAACAACATTACAGGTAACAGAAAAGTTACTAAAAAGGGATTGGAAAATTTGGATGAACAATACAAAATAAATAATAAAACAAAAATAAAAAAATAAAAGTAGGACAAAGATCTTCAAAAATAATTCTCTGACATCCAAACCAGGATCCCACATGATAAATAGCTTGAAGTACATACACCATGATTTGATCAATACCAACCAATAAAAAGGGTATCTCAAGGTAACTAGGCTACACACAATATTCATAGCATTCTTTAATCTTTTGATCCCATCAAAAATTTTTACATCACTTATAGCATTATTATAAACTTTCGAGCCTGAAATCAAGATCTAGAAGTAATATGATGAATTCTGGATTCCAAAGTGCACATCTCTTTTATTCATGATAAGAAGCATCAACCGAATTGTTATTCCAGGTTGAATGCTACTCATGTTTCAATATGGGAATGTCAAGAAAAAATCAATCAAACCACCTCTTCAAAGAATATCAAAATATGTATTAAATGAGGTGTAACACATGAAACATTCATTAGAAAGCTCCGACCATGTTGGAGTTGAAAGAAAGTAGAAGCTCTTCACATTGTCTTAGACTTAACCATAAAGGACATAGTGCACAAATTAAAGCACATTACCTCAAGTAGTGCAGCTAAATTAACATTACAAGCAACCCAACAAAAGAGAATCGATCCCATTAGCTCCTCCAAGTACTGTAAGATAAATTTGAAAGGTTCACACTATCAGAAAGTTGGAAGCTGTAAATTCATATTTCATAGAATGACCATGTTTCCTCAGAAAGGATAGAAATTTATTTCCCAGGGTCATTATCATTTTTTTGGAAGCTGTACAAATGGTGTGTGGGTAAGGGGGATTTCTATTTGATTTGGGGAAATGATTGGTGGCAAGACCAACCTTTTCCCTTAATGTTCCCTTGTTTTATTGATTATCAAGAGTAAAAGATTTATTTATCTGTAATTTGGTGTCTTCAGTTGTTCCAAATTCCTCATTTCTTGGAAATTTAATTTCTTACACAATATAAATTACAGAGAAGTTGCTGATTTTGTATTCTTTTGAGCGTTTTCTTGAACAGGTGAGTTAACCCAAACAGGTCGATAAGATAGTGGAAATTAAATTCATCAAAACTGGTACCATAGGAGAGTTGAATCAGGTTTAGTGACACTTCCCTATAAGTTTTGAGCCTTTTCACATAACATGGAAAGCGTGTGTACCAAGGTTAAAATGCTTGTTTGGCTTCTTGTGCATGGCAAGCTACTTATACATGATATATAACAAAAAAAGAAGACCTTTTGTTAGTTTATTTTCATTTTAGTGAGCAATGTGTAGTAAAAACACTGAAGCCATTGACAATTTATTCTTTCATCAAGAAGAGAGCTGCTATATTATGATCTTGGCTGGTGAAGGATGCAGGGTTGGTTATGGATCAATACCCCAATCTTATTATTTTACTGATTAGAAAGTTTAATGGTTTGAGGGGCAGCAAAATGAGGGAACTTCTTTGGAATAAGCAGGATTTCAATGATGACTATGTTTTGGTCATTATGGGTGGAAAGAAATGCTGGGACTTTTGAAGGTAGGAGAAAAAGATGTAAGGATTTCATGGGATTTTATCAATTTCACCTTCTTTTTAGGTACTTCTTAAAAGGAGTTTAGGTATACACTATATCCCAATTCTTTAATCTTATTGAATATTCTAAGGAGATGATGTAATTAAACATCATTTTTAATGTCTTCAAGGATTTCTCATCCTCTTTGATTTTCAGTGATGTACTAATGTGTTCTTTTTTTATCACTAAAAGTAATGTTTTCCGTTAAAGAAGAAAAGAAAGAATTATCACCTTAAACCGAGTTGGGTACTGAAGCTTACTAGAAAGATTATCAAGTACCACAGCCACCAATTCTCTGGAGAAAAAACAAAAACAAAAGATGAGAGAAGGAACTAATCACATAAAAACATAAATGCAACTTAAAATCTGCAAAATAGAGTTTAATATAGTACCTCTGGCAAGGATCCATGGCAGAAACCACACAAATCATAAACACAGCCTGCAAATAACGTAGAGATTTAACAAATGAATGAACAGCTCATCAATAAAGTTAGCAAAACCGGCTAATAAAAAAAATCATTAGATCAATTATTTAGTACTTTTTCCAGCTGAACAGTGACTACAACCATTTTTATGCATTTATGTTCCTAAGCACCAATGCAGGCAATCTGCATGTTCTCTGTAGTTAACATAAACCTCAAGTACACTTCTCAAGGAATATGTTAAATCGCCATCAATCCCAAAACCTCAAGCTATTGATTAGGAAATGGGCCTAATTATGTCTATGAAGCTAACATAATAGATAATTAGCACTTCCTCTCATGAGGAGGTCTCCACCATATAACAGGGCGAAAATTGTACTTCACAAGTGTAATACAATTAAAATAAAAAAATTGACAGTTTTCAAGATTCAAACAAAAGAACAACTTGACAATTAGGCACAAATAGCATGTTTGGATACATCACCTAAAAGTTATGCCATAGGAAATGGACCAAACTATGTAAATCAAGATAACACAAAATACAATTAATAGAATTTGCCAGTAGAACTTTGTATAATTGTGCACCATCGTTTAAATGTAGCCTTATCTCGATAGTGATAGAGAAGATTTCAGGAAATGAAAATTAAACAAAGGTGAGAATTTTAAGCATGCCTTCTAAAATTAAACATTTTAAAAAAGTGTTCAAATCATCTGACATTTTCTCATTCATCATGTTGGATATTAGGCCTTCTTCCACTAAGGTTGCACAAGATCCTTGCTAATAGACCATAAACTTTATAAAGTTAGAAGCATGCTTCAATTACACAATTACAATTTTAATCTATATCTACACATTGGTTATAACCTACATTTAAATTTAAGTATTAAATTTTTTTTGATTTTGGTTACTCTAATTAGGGATTTAATTTTAACAATCATATCTTCGGATTTCTTAGCTTCTTTTTCAATTCATCAGCCTTCCTTTTGTTCTATGCAAAAGTTCAGGAGAATAATTTAAAAGTAAAGAAAGCAGCATAATACCTCAATTTCTATTTTCTCACTATGCAGAGCAAGATACATAAGAGTGATGAGAATCGTTTCCATTGTAGTTTGAGGCTGTGGACCAGCAGCTAGGACCTCACTTGCAGTAACAAGTTTTTCTTTTGACGAAAACACCAACATGACACCAAAGTTGGAACTAGAAAACAGCCATACAGAAAAGAGATTTTAATATGACATGGTAAACGTTGCTAATTCTATTTTTGGCTGATCAAACTTACATCTTGAATGAAATCTTAAATGAAAAATATCACTAGGTACAGCTCTAAAAAAATAATGATAAGCAAATTAATAACTTCATTGGTCATCCAAATTGTTGATCCAAGTTGGTTTGTTTGACATGTCAACGCAAAAGACAGAAAGAGCCAATACGTGTTAAGTATAACCACAAGCACTAAATAATGCAGTATAACCCACCAGATGTCTTGAAACAATTCTTCATGTCCATCCCACGTTTGAAAGAGAACACCAATCTGCCTAGCCAAAGAGAACCTAACTCGATAATCAGAATCTTTCAGCAATAATAGTAGCCTTTCAATCATTGTCTGTAGAGAGTTACACCACATTAACCATAGAACGTGAGGATCCCAGGAGATAAAGTTCATGTGCACTGAATGATATTACTTATAAATAAAGTTTTGTTTCTTATTCATATATTAAAGGAAAAAAAAAAAAAAAAGGAGAGAGTGAGAAAAGAAAAGATAATCATATCTTCATGGAAACAATAAAAGAAAGATTACCTGACCAATTTGAGGACTAAGTAAAACAAAATCACATATGCAATCAATTAGTTTAACACGTCCGAACCAATCAAGATGATGATCAGAAACTTTGATCACCAGATCCCTGAGATGTACCAAGCACTGTAGCAAAACCAGCTAGTTAATAGAAGTAAAATGAACTCTGAATATGTCAAACACTATAAATTAATATTTGATGCGTGATCTTTTCATAGGTAAATTAAATTTATTTGCAAAATAATAGTGCTGAAGGAATCAAAGCAGGTCCACCAATTTGAAACAATGGCAGTAAGCATAAGAAAACATTACTTGAATTTTGAAACAAGATGCGATCCTAAAAGATAAAGCAGACAAGTATCTATGTACCATTTCTTACTAACATTATTTATCCTCAGGAACAAAAAAATTAAAATTGATGATGACATATATGCTCTTGTATCATAAGATAAAGTTGAAGTAAAATAAAACTTAAAATACCTGCTGAGATTCTATATCCCTCAAATCCTTCTTGTAGGTGTCCAAGGACAATAAAGTCCTAAGCAAAGTATAAATAGCATCTAATATATTAACACAGTCAAGCTTAAGATCAAGTTGCATCTTAACCATGTCATTCATAACATTGACCTGCACAAGTATAATACAGTCAGTAATCTAACCTTGTATAAGTATTCATATTCCCCAAGCAATAAAATAGGAAGCCATCTGTTTATAATGAATATTTTCTGAATTTTAACTTGACCATAGTCCATTTATTCCCATACCAAATCTGCAATATTTGTAGAAGACGACCAATATGGATGTTTACAAAGCTCGTAGATAATTCTTTCACGCACCTGAAAGTAATAAAAAATAAAAATAAAAAATAAGAGATAATATAACTTTTGAATGTATGGATTCTTGTAAATTAATATATCTTTATAAATCATTATATATACCTTTGAATTGCATTCTTCATCCAGTAGTTCAAACAGAATATCCCGTGTAAAAACATGTAGAACTGGGAAAAACCTTGAAATAAGTGATATCATACCAAACTTCCATTTTTCTGCAGAAGGAGATACACTGGAAATTTTGCCACCCACAACGAAACTATTCACATCTCTAGAATCATCATTTATATCCAACTCAATGTCTACAATCCTGTTTTTGTCATTATCAACCGAGTAAGTGTTGTTCACAGGAGTATCACATCCAGATGAGGGTTGCGGTGTGGTGTCAGACTGACCACTTATTACACAACTAGAATATTCTTTATAAACCTTAGTTAGTGCTTCTAAAAGCCTCTTCGTGGATTGGATCACCACACCATAAAGTGGGATATCCGTAAAGTTTTGTTCGTTCTGTCGTATGAAGATAGGGGAGTAAACAAAACTCCTGAAGGAAGCCATGAGAGCACTTCCACTAAAAATAGAGTCAGACAAAATTTCATTGTGGTTTTCTTGAATTAAATTTACAGCTCCCTCCAGCAACTCTATCAGGTTCTGTCCCATTTTTGACAGGAATGATGAATCCTTTTCTCGTTGCCTGAAAGGATCAGAACACGTGAAGCATACAGAACAACTATGATGGACAAATCAATGACAAAAACGTTCGTAGGTTTAACAGAACATAGAATTGTCTTCAAATTCCACCCCAAAAAAAAAAAAAAAAAAAAATCTCATGACCAGATATAAAATCAAAGTTCAATCATTTCCAAAGTTTACAACATAAGAGGAATTGGCTCAGGATGAATCAAAATACTAGTAAAGAAAGCAAAGATCAAAGCCTTCTGATAAGGTCAAATGCTAGTTTCCTTAATTAAGATCAGATGTCAATTCCAACATAGCATCAACACATGGCCTTCTAAAAATAAAACCAGCTGGTCAACTAGGCCAAAAAGAGAATCCACCAAATTAGTTGTCTCCTAGTGGGTTAATATATACAATTATAGCTTTCAAACAAAATAACAAAATAAATCAAATTCACAGTATCAAGTCCAGGATGTGGATAAGAAGATAGAACAAACCTTGTCAAGACAAACCCATAAATGAAGTTTGACAAGAGAGCACATAAAAAGAATACATGTGATAGAGACATCTTTTCAATGTCCTTGTCCACTGGATCTCCAAGTATAAAGGTTTCCACTTCATGCAAAAGAGAATTTCTTAACTGCCAGGGAAAATGTACACTTGCATGGTTTTGGGAAGGCAAAATCTGAAAATGATAAAAATGTGTCTAAAACATACAAATCAAACCAAAACCCAATACATTCGGCAGTTATTGAACAATATTCCACTACCTCAACTATAGTATCCATATCAATTTTTGCAAGTACTTCCACAGAACAGTCAAAAAGTTCAGGCAGACAATAATGCTCAGAGTCTACCATCTACAAATACAAATCACAATCTAATTTCAGTTTTATAAGTGAAAATAAGTTATATGAGATTCAAAATTCACTAGAACCAGTACAAAATATACCTTAACCAAGTCATTTATGGCCTCATTAACATCTACAAAAGGATACCATAAGGGAAGTTCTTTGAAACGTTGCAAAAAAGGAGCATAACCAGCCGAAAGAGCATAAACAGCTGCAGGCAACAACAAAACTATGTGCTCACTCAGCATGGAAGACTCCTGCATAAGAAAGAACCAGACAATACACCATCAAATTAGATAGACAAATCCAATGAAGATTAGTTTCAAAAAAGTTTAGCAGGTCAGGAGTATGAGGTCTTTATAATGGAGAACCAGACAATATACCATGAAATTAGATAGACAAATCAAATGAAGATTTGGTGTCAAAAATAGTTTAGCAGGTTGGGAGTATGTGGTCTTTAGAATGGAGAATAAAACCAAATAGGTATCAAAACCTGTTGAAGTAAAGCATTAACATCTTTTTACCTGAGGTGAAAATTTATATTTTAGTAGTTAACGATAAAGTAGACAGGCAGGCAGGTGAAGAAGCAACTGACAACAAACCAGCTCTCTCCACAAGAAATGTAAAATAAACTAAGAGAGTAAGGTCTATTAATAGAATCTTCCAAAAATTAGTGTACCACTAGTCTTAGAATGTTTAACAAACATTCCTGTTCTTTTAGCCAACGTAACCAATCACTTAACTTGAAGAGGGGCGGGAAAGGGGGGGGTGGGGGGAGGAACGGAAACAAAAAAGAAAACAATTTTTTCCTCAATTAATGGTACCATTCAAAACAAAATCAAGATACAAGAACACCAGAAATCATAAAACATTAATACAAATTAAAAGTTAACATAAAACTTTTCATTTCAACAGGAAATACTTTTCTTTTTCTCATCAAATATCAATTTTACCATCTCGTAGTAGTTCACCAAGGTAACATTAGCATACAAGAATCGAACCACTCATTAAAATAACAAATAGCAACAAGAGAAAACCTAGGATAAGAATAAATCTAATGTAAAAATAAAAATAAAAGGAATAAGAACGTATCCCATTTCATTCAAAACCTGCCAATTAAGATGGCCCAGAACAGCTTTCAGGAGGTTTTTCCTCAGATTTAAAATGTCTTGAAGATCACCCTGCAAGAACACGAACACACAAAGATATAACAGAATAGTTACATTGCACAGTTCCTTATTCAAGCTTTGTATGACCTAGAACTACCTTATCAACATTACACAGTGCTAAGGTCTCAGCTAGAAAGATAAGACTTACAAAGGATATAAGCCAGCAAGTCCAAATTGGCTAAAATCCTACTTCATCTATAACTGAACTACATCTGCAAATGTGTGCATGTCCATGTCTATGTATGAATAATGAATGTGATAGAAACTCAGCTGAAACCCAGTTAAAACAGAATGGAACTTAAAAATACATTAACTCAAAAATATATCTACAAGGCTTGATTAAATTCAACTACTAAGACAATGCTGGACAAGTAAAATTTTAAAAATATTCCAGAGCGCACTTACTTGAGAACCTTTCCTCGAAAAGTAACACGAAATGAAGTATAAAATGGACCTGGATATCACAATATTCAATTAGCTTAATCTGAATATCAATTAAACGATCAAATATAGCTCAGATGGCAAGTTAGTGAGGAAAACAGGGGGATGAGTGTTTCAAGAAAGAAAGAGGAAGGTTAACCAGAAAGTTTTCTTTCTTTCTTTTTTTTTCTTTTTTTTTTTTTTCCTTTTTTTACTAAGAAACATAAATTCTTTTATGATAAATTTATACATAAGAGGAAGAAGGTGAGAAATCTTCTATCTAAATATAACCCTTTCACTACTTCATCTCCCCTCCTGCACCAACTTTCAGACTTCTATGAGTAAAAGCTTAGAAGTGTACTCACCAAACTTCAAATAGAGATGAAAATCCATGACTTCATAATTCTCCAAGAGTGTGAGTACTACACTAGGATGCATGGTACAGTAGCTGAATATAGACATTATTTGTTATGCATTCTTTTTTTCTCATTATGGTCAGCAAGGACTTTCACAAACTAATAAAATTAGCACATCTGCAGCAATATTTCTCTTTAGTCTAAATGATGACCTACTTGAAAATACAGACTTTTAGAGCATCATTATTTAGATTTCACCAATAGATTAATTTTCAGAAAAGAATGCAATTATTGTCATTTCAAGCTTGCAAGGATGCAAATGTAATTATTATTCGGCATGTCAAACAAACTAAAATGTTTTAATACGACAAGTCTAGCTTGTTCTATTCTATGTAGATGCACCGGTGAAAATGGAATGACCTAAGAAACTGCCCTTGGAAGAAACTTTACTTCTCTGCCTTAAAATTAGCTAAGTAACCACATGATATTAACAAATTCAACTTGCACCAGAAACAAACACTATGGGTGACAGTCTATGTGATAGAGTCCACAGTTATTTTGTTTCTGACACATCTTGCTAGAAGACACCGATAAATAGAATAAGAATATTTTTTTACAGAAAATCCTTAGCCCATTAATAATAAGCAATAATATACTTACAATGATGGCATTTGTTTGAATAACCTAAGGTCCCATACATCTTGAGGTATGACACATGTACTTGTAAGGTCCTGGAAACAGAAATCATGAAATAAGGACAAACATATAAAAAGGCATTTACACATATATATATAAGTAAACAATCATAGAGATACTGTCTTAACTGCACAAAGTGGGCTGGAAAATGATCTAAGAGGACACAATCTCATACTTACACTTGAAATTATTCTTCCAAGGAGCACAAGAGCAGCATCTGCCTGCAAGAACAAGTGCAAGGTGAATGAAAACATTGAATTTTAAAAAGTTCCTATGTTTCCACAAAACTTTTTTTGAAATGCAAGACCTTTTAGCTCCTGATATATTAAATCAAAAAATTTCAGAAATGAGCTATACATTTGTTCATGAATTTTCCCAATTAATATAAACTACGCATCATGTCTATTCTTAAGTGTGGATTCTACGGAAAAGATAAAGAGTATCATTAATAAGGGCAAGGTAAATTTTTTAAAATAGTGAGATACAAAACTTCAATGTCCAGAATAAATAGTAGAAAGAGTAGATGCGTATGAATAGAACTTACCACTGCAGTTACATTACTGAATGTCGGCAAACCGTGAACAACACTACTCCATACTAATCGCCAACCACAGTCTGACTGCAAATTTGATCCACAGCTGAATAAGTCCAATCTCAATAAGAGGGAACAACATTAACTACAGTTACTGAAGAAAAACATGCATAGCCAAAGTCGAAGACAAATTTTACCAAGTATTGCCTGAAATGTAGGAGAGTCAAAAAGGTACATATGGGATTAAGGGAATTCATATGCTTGCAGACTGTTAGAACCCAATGGCTTACAGTTTAAGCTAGAGAAACTATACAAAATAGATGACAACCTTCCAGGTCAAGGAAATCAGAAGTAGGAATATCTTTATATCAGAGTTGATACATGAGGGATTTAGATAATTATATCAAGTTTTGGGCTTCTTCTATAGGAATCTACTTTGATATAATCCTCTAAAACCCTCACATATTGACTCTTATCTTCAAAAGGCCTCCCACTTATTTCCAATCACATTGCACAAATCCAAAGAAAGTGCCCTCTTTTGCTACCCCCAAAACCTTTCAAATTACTCATACAAATAGAGATGAACAAGATTGGAGCCAAATACTCACAGTTCCCTCAAGCAAAAGATTGAGAAATACTAACAGCAAATACATAAATGCGCATTTCCAAAAAACCTTGGTCCTTGCACAAACAATTACCAAATCATAAAGCTTAACAAATAAGGAACTACAACTTCTAGGAATCACACTGAAGCCGCAAACATATTACCAAAATTTGTGGGTCATAAACCACAACATAACACAGTCTTAAGGTTTGTTCTATAGAATAAATGATGAATCACTAAATTCAAAATCTCAAATAATTTATTACAGCATGCATGGCATTACCGAAATTACACAATCATATATCAAAATCAATCTTTCAGATAAGTTTTTGTTGGATGGGAAGGCTACAAGATAGGTATCTGTGGATAATGATCAAATATTCCAAGGAAATAGAGGGTCCAAACTTCTAAGAAAATCAACAAAAAGACATATACATTAAGAATAAAAAAGTCACAAAATATGCATCAAACAAGATGGAAGTGGAAGTTCAAATACCTCATTCAAAGCAGGAGACCTAATTGACATCTCAGTCTTTAAATCTGGCAGCAACACAGCAGAGAGTTCCTGCAAACTCCTTTGATGCTAATGGATATAAATATATAGGCTATGGAAAGAAGGGAAATAAGCAGCATGAACAATGTAAAATCTACATGTTCCATGTTGAAACGACCACCACATGTTGTAAGCTTGTAGACACAAATTATGTGACAAAAAATAACCTTTGAAAAGAGGAAAATAGGAGCAAGCCAATGTAGAGCAATTCTATAAAAAAGTTTAACCGCATGATTGCACAACACTAAAAATTCATGTTGCAAAATTTAATAAACAATAAAAGTATTTATGCAGTAAATTAAGGAATTGTACCTCAAAGTCCACAACAAACCATCATAAGCATGTCCCATGTTGGCATCATTCATAATTCTGCAAAATATGTAAATATGTCAATTTAAATATGAACGTAATTAAATCAGCCAAACAGCTCTCATACCTTTCAATCAAGTTCAGCATATTAAATTTGAACCAGAACTTTCACAATGCAACCAACTAAACAAACATGCATAGAAGCACTTTGAGAATAAACAATAATAACTATAATTGTTCATCAAGAAGCAATTTTCTAAACAAGAATGCTACGATATTTACTCAAAACTACATGTAAATAGTACACAAAAACATCAGACTTAATTAAACTATTAATACATAAATGACAAACTTTCATCACAAAGGAAAACAGATCAATCTAGAAATGCAAATAGTCTAGCATGTATACACACAAGCAAAACATATGTAGTGGTTTGATTGTTATAAATTAAAAGCATAAACCTATGGGATTTATACAATATGGTGTCACAACAATCAAGGAATACAAATAAGGAGATAAGTAGGAGTACGAAATTAGCAATGAAGAAGACTCACAAAACCCTCCTATCATCTAAACCTTGCAGCAGCCACGTCATTTATGCAATATATCAATGCAACTTGTGCAAGTGTGAGAGGGAAACATCAAAAGCACTAATTTAATTACCAAATCACAGAGTTTCTGCTTTATTTCTGTTCTTTCGTTTAGCTTATGACCTTTAAGGATTTCTTATCCTCTATTTATGCACTATTTAGTTTTTACTTTTAAATAAAGTATTGTTTCTTATCAAAAAAGAAGAAGAAAAATTACCTCTCAAAACTTGTATGGATGGCCTCGAACCAGTAGATCAATAGGTCTTTACTCATGCATGTGTGGTAGTTATGGACAAGACAACAAAATGCAGCAGTCCTGCAGAATCCATATTATTTCACAATGTCATAATAGTACACTTTTTAGAATGTGTTTTTGTAACTAGTTCCACATAGTTACACTTACTTCTAACAGCTCATGTTTCTAAATTGATGGTGACTTAACATGGTATTAAAGCCTAATAGTTTAACCAGGTTTGCACTCAAAAGTCAGTAACCTCCATTTATATTAATTTAAATATGCTTCATATGTGAAGTATACTTTCTGGTTTCACTATTGGACAGCCCTACACTATAGTGAAACTAATAAGACTGATCTTGACTTAAACTTGACATATATAGTAGGACATAGGACCATTTCCAAACATCTTAAGCTTTTGGTATTGATAACAATATAACAATATTAACCAAAAAAACTAATAAAATAATTAATTTACATGAGATCAATTTTTGAAATCATTTTCCATACCTCGATGTATAATGCAGCAGAGGTGACATTAATAAGTGATATAGAAGTACCAAAATGAAAACTTACTTGCTAGCTATGAAACATTAGATTAATTAACCTCGATGCAAACCTTAATATCATCTTGAAACTTACCATAACCAATTTCCTTTCATGAGAGCTTCTCTTAAATGTGCAGCAGCATGCTCTCTCTTCACCCTCTTTTCAGTTGATGGTGCTTTAGCCATGTTAACACAAGCCTGTAATACAAATTGAAACCAATATTTTTATCCATAATAGCAAACTTTGTTTTATTAAGAAATAAAAGCACTACATAAGAGAAGATGAGAAATCCTCAAATACATACAAATAGAACTAAAGAAACTAATTAGAACACATCCACCAAAATAAGACACAGGGATATCATTAAAAACCTTTACATCACCATACAATCCGTCTCCCTTATATGATAATTCAGGCTATTTTTCCATTTACTGCGAACTTTTTTCACCTCTCCACTGTGGTTCGAATCCAAAGAAAATATAAAACCATTATGTCTTTTCTAAACCTAAAATACTAACTCGGTTTTCTGCGTTTTTCACCATATTACCAAGCCCAAAAAAATAGCTCCAAGATCCTATTTAAATAAGAAACTATGCATTTTGTTCTTGCAGTTAACATAATGAAGGGTATTTTGGTCCGGATGTGTTAAAAGTTGGCTAGTTTTTTTTTTTTTTTTTTTAAAAAAAAGGGGGGGGGGGGGGGGGGGGGGGGGGGCTATTTTTCAAGTTTTGATTGGGCAAGTGGCTATTTTTCAAATAAACCCTTTGTCTAGATTAGATAGATCCTTTCTCAGTTGAATGGACATATGCCCACATGCAAGACAAGAGACTTAGATTGGTTTTGGATCACTGCCAAGTGGTTCTAGATTCTTCAAATTGGGAAAATGGGGATCGGGAGCTTGTAGATTTGACAATATGTGGATGATGCACCAAAATTTTAAGAATATGTTTAAGGACATTGGCATGATCACAAAATAGGAAGGACAGCGTGGTTTCCAATTAATTAAGTTACACTTCATGAAACATAAGATGAAACAGTTGAACGAGCAGGTTTTTCATCATTTAAGAGAGAGAGGGGGGAAAAAGGAATTTTCAAGAGTCATCTAGGGGCTTGTTTGAGGAACTAAGAGTAGAAAGAGTAGATTTGAAAAATAAGTTTGAAGAGTTAATTCCAAAGAAATTACTTCATGGAGAGGCAAACAAATGCCAATTGGGTCAACGAAGAACCTCAATTCAAATTTTACTAATAGAATGGTCAATGGCACAAACTAATGTAATCATTCAAAAGAAGAAGCTTATTGAATAAG